>NC_090924.1:1260097114-1261347114 GCF_040938575.1 Ambystoma mexicanum
CCTATGTTGGACAGCAGCAGCATCACTAATATTGCACAGCCATGCTTTGTTTCGGATGAGAGCCGGGAGGGTGCAGGAAGCCAGAACAACGCTGGATTCTGTGCCGCTAGGTCTAGGACTAGCTTGCTGGCATTGCAAGCTTGTGTTGGAGGGTTCAACTGAGAGGATCGTGTAACCGGGATGACTCTGGTTTTGAGCAAATGCGCCTTGGTGGCAGCAGCGGTTGAGGGGTGGTAAGTGGACCTCCTCCAGGGGATGGGGGGCGCCAGACACCACCTGCTGGACTGCAGGCAAAGAGGAGAAAAACAGAATACCTCTGAGGCCCCAAATGAAAAAGGTGTGCTGTGGTTGCCCCCTTTACTAGGTAAATTAAGGTCTGTTGTGGGACAGAGTCCACCACCTTTGTCTTCTGACTGGTGTGGGCTGGAGTTGGCCTGAAAAAAGATTACACAGGGCTTCTGCAAAAGACAGTTTCTGCAGTCGTAGCCCTACTTACTGGCAAGGGACAAACAAAGACAGCTGAGTCAACACAGCAAGATGGATGCCTTCATGCTGGCTGCCACCCAGATACCAAGAGAGCCCAAAAATGCTTGGGGACAGCAACAGATGTTGCAGATCTGGGGAAGACAATCAATTAACAGTCTTATTTTCAAGATTCTAGAGACACCCTGCAAGTGAAGATTAGCACTGTTGGGTTGGATTGGCGATTGTTCAGGCAAGATCTTGATGAAGTCTTGTCCAACGGTGGGGAGGCGGAGAACCATATATCAGCCATAAATGACAGTGCCAACTCTTCTGAAAACCTTGCAAAACGTCGAAAACAGAAACCAGAAATGTGAGTCGAGTAGAATATGTGGTTGGGCACTCAAGGTAGAACAATGTCCGTGCTGTTGTCTTCCCAGAGCAAAGAGGGGCCATGGTTGGAGCTGTACTTGTGCGATTGCTTACAACAACCCCACACTTCAAAGTGAGCTCCTAAACCCCACAAGACTGCTGCGCTGCAAGCTGAGGCCCTGCTGAGACCGAGGACTCGGCCATGTCACAGCATAGTGATGGTGAAGCCTGCGCGTCAGGTGAAGGACAGCAACATCCAGGCCTTCCTGTCCCCCGCAAGGCAGACACGACACACTGGCACTGGCAGGCCCCGCTAACCTCTGATCACCTTCATTCGCTGCAGTCTCTAAAAGGAGATATAAATGATGCTTTCCAAACCAAAATGGCGGCACTGAGAAAAGGAAATGCCGAAGGCGGTAGGGAAAAACAGGAGAAATATAGCGAGCCTGTCAGACAGAATAAACCACAATGAACGGTCCATTGAGCACATTGAAAATGAGGTTCCCCGAAGTTATCCAGCTGAAATGCGAGGACCTTAAAAAGCCAGGAGAGACAACCTATGCATCGATTCCTGAAGGAGGGGTCAGAAGGAGATAACATTGTGTCCTGTATCAAACAACTATTCCAAGGGACTCTCCGAAAAGGCCCACACGAGGACATCGCAATTGATAGGGTACATCGTATAGGTCCTTTGAGAGCAGATAAAGATCAGTCTCCACGCAACAGTGGCCAAACTGCATGTCTTTAAGATGAAGGAAGCGATTCTGGCGGCAGCGCAGAAAAAGATACAGATTACATTTCTGGACAGTATAGCACAGATCTACCAGGATGTCACGCAAGCCACACTGATGAAGCAAAGACAAATGAAACCGGTTACTGAACAACTACTGAGAAAATGTATCTGGTACAAATGAACAAACCCTTTCGGCTTTCAATTTCAACTAGAAGCCAAAATCTACATGATATTTCATCCCTAGCAGCACGACCTTGCTGGGTCTGTCAATGACACAGTCAGAAAGAAGCAATGCTGAGCCATCGCAGAGAGGCTCCAGAATGGGCCTAAGTGGCCTCTGCTGACAGAGTGTAGGGGCCAAGAAAACAAGTAAGCCCAATGGATGAATACAGGCCCTAAAGCAAAAGCAGGAAATTAGGGACACAGCCACCACAGGCGCCCACACGTGGACAGAAGCATGAGGTGGCCCCTTGGGGCCCCCCTTTCAGATACCTTAACATTTGCGCATTGAAAGGCTATGCCGTTCTGAGTATACATGCAACTATTTAGGGGCAGGCTGGGTATGAGGTGGGAAGGTTCCCGTGGGAACACCAAAGTGGCGACCAGTGGAATTGAGTTATTTATTTTTGTTAATTGTAAGTCACACACTCTCAATAAAAATAGAGGGGCAGCAGAAATGGGAAATCTAGTCAGCATGCGGTTCCGTACAGGCCACCCTTGGCTTATCGCTCACGTCACACATCTTAATGGCAAATATATCTGATACAGGTTTAGCCATTTAGAGATGAACCATGGCTAAGAGCTTTGGATCACTGAAAGTGAGGGGGTTCACCACGGTTAACAAGTATACAGATTTTTTGGGAATTTAAGAGGTTACATATTCACGTAATGGCCCTCCAGGAAACCCACCACTAAAATCTGATCAAGAGCGGTTGCGTCACAGAGATTTTTCTCTACAATTCTATACCTCAAAACCTAACAAAACAATGGAGATCACAGCTAAACAATAAACAATCGGGGATTATGTAGTAATCTGGCCTACAGATTAGCTTCGAGTGTGAGGTCATCTGTTGTGGAATGTTTGTGTGGAGGTGTTCTGCTGGTGAAGGTTGGAGAGGAGAGTGAAGCTGTGAGCTGAGAAGATGGGTGTGGGGGTGAGCCCGGTGTTTCCCGTGTCATCTTGTGTCCCCTACCATCCCTGTGTCTTGTGGAAGAGTTCAGACATGGACAATAAAGAACCCGAGAACTTACCTTGATGTACTGGCGGTCAATCATTGTTACACTGGCGACGAGGATGGGATGGTAGGTGGACAGCCTTTCCTTTGGCGCTGCTGGGGGGGGGGTGCAGCACTCCTGGAACACCGCCGTGAGTCCTCCCACACCCAGGCCGGCCTGTACCCAGTTGGCCCGTGGTATCGAGTTGTTGCCCTCAGTGGGGCTATGCCAGGAACGCTGCACTTGTTGGAAGGGCAGCTGCGTTTTTGTTCCCATTCAGAGGGCCTGCTGCTGGTTGTCCTGGAAGTGCACCCCTGGGGAGCCTATGGATTGGAGGCGCTCCTCTGTCCAGGGGGTGGAGGCCGCTTCGGAGCTGCGCCAAGGCGTCGGGCGCCGGATCTCTGGAGAAGTTTGCGGCCGCTGGTCTACATTTAGCGTGGTCGGCTGTGGTGAAGGCAGCCCTTCAAGGTGTGCAGCCGTGAAGGGCACATCTCGCCTCTGCGTTTCCCCGTTTCCTGAGTTGCTGCGACGGTTAGCGGGCCTGCGCTGTTTTTTCCTTCTCAGCAAGGGTCTGTATGCGGCTCTGCCCTTCAAGAGGTCCGCGCATTTCTCTGCTGTGTCGCGGCATGTCCTGTCAAGCGGGGCGCTGACCTGCGCTGCCGTGTCCGAGACAGCCAGGGAAGTAATCCGATCCACCATCAGCGACATTTGTTTGTGGCACTAAAGGTAACGCTGTGGCTGGTCTCTCAGTCACGTGCGAGGGTTCCACGCTCTCTTCCTGTTGATCGTAAACATGAATGCGTCGGGGGACGCGTGTCGACTTGGGAACTTGACTTGGGAACTTGCTGATGCTCGTGTCCGTGGCCGTGTTCAGACGGAAAAGGAGATTCTCGTTACAATTGCTGATCGCGGGCCTGGCCCAAGAGTTTGGCGCAGGTGGAGCATTCGCTGGCTGTCATTATGTGTTTGCCTTTCCGTTGGAGCTGGAGTAGTGGAGCATTTTTACAGCCTAGCCATGGGACATTTTCTTGTCAGGTTAGTGTTTTGGGCCGTGTGCGGGAGCATGAGTGTGTACATGTTGTGGCCCATATTAGAGGGTTAGGTGTTGGGTGTTCCAATTTTAGCTTCCAGGGTAGGATAGGGGTGTTACTGAAGGCCGTTGTCGGTCCCTTGTGGTGTCCTTGTGTCGTGGCCTTTCATGGGAAATAGACCTCTGTGTGTGGGTTTAGGTTTTCCTGTAGAACTCCCAGGCGAGGGGATGGGGGTTTGAAATGCAATGGAATCTGCAATGTAATTGAATATGCAATTAAAATGTCTATCTCTTTGCTTTGTTTCATCTGGGGGAGGGAGCGTTGTTCCGGGCAATGTAACCCCAAGGAGTGTGGATTGGGGGGTAAACTTACTTATGCGGGAAATGCATCGTGAACTTACTTATGCAGGAAATGCATCGTGAACTTACTTGTGCAGGAAATGCATCCTGAACTTACTTATGCGGGAAAATGCAGTAATGTGACTGTTCACCGAACGCTGACTTTCATGCCAGTTGTTATTGTGTGGTGCCCAGGAGCCCAAGCTGGTGGCATTGAGGGATGGGCTGGGGGTCTTCATCATCCAATGTTTTCACATGTGATGTTTTGTTTCACCTTTGAACATGTGATGTGTTTTCACGATGTTGCATTCAAATTCCATCCTTGTTATGCAATGTTACCAAATGGCATTTATGTATGCTTGATGTCGTCAGTGTTGGGGTGTGAATGTGTGTGCGGGTGCATGCTGTGGTTTGGCACTCCTGTAGTCACGTGTTATTACAGCATTGGAATGTTTGCGCCTTGTATGAGTGGCGTTGTGGTTGCTGTGTGCTGTCATGGGTTGAGTTGTTTTGCCCGTGTGTTTTGTGTCTTGAGTGCATGGTCAGGAGTGCATGAGTCCTTGTGTAGTGCCTGGTTTAAGCCGGGGTTGGTCGCTATGTTTTGGCACTCAGGGGTGTTGATCTCGATATCTTGAGTTTCCTTCTAACTGGTGTGTTCCAGGTTAGTTGGCAGTGGTGTTTGTGTTAAGGTCTTTAGTGCTTGATGGGTCAGGGTAGGTCGCCATCGGCCCGAGCGGTTGTTGTTTCTGGTGCCTTAGGTTGCAGGGTTGGTCACCTTTGGCGTTCTTGTTCCGTCATTAGTGCCTGTGTTGTCAGGGTAGGTCGCTTTTGGCGTGGGTTGTGTCGAAATTTAGATCATTCATGGTTTCCGGCCCATTTAGCTGAGATGGGTTACTATGGTTTGGAATTTAGCTTTACCAGTGTGTTTCCTGATTCCGAGTGTGGTAAGTCAGGTTGTCTCCTGGTGTGTTCAATAACGGTGTTTTGTAGGTGGATGGAATGACTAACGGTTTGTGCAGAGGAGCAGTATTGGGTTGTGGTTCTTCCTCATACTGCGGTTCGTGGTTCTTCGTGTGGTTCCTCAGTCATTGTCAGGCTTTTGTTGTTGCTTCCTTTGGGGGCGGTTGGTTAGTGCTCGGAGGGGCAGCTCTGAGACTTCGGGGTGGCAGACCGAAGTGAAAGGTGATTTGTGCTAAGGTGGGTAAGTTAGTTAGGGGAGTTGTGTTAGTGTTGGCTAACAATAGTTTGGCTAGGGGTGGCAGCCTTAGGTCCTGAGGGGCAGCTCGGGACAGGCGCAAATGCTCTGTTTGTTATTTTGTGGCCTCGAGGTGTGGACCGAGAGAGTGGTGAGTTGTTTTTAGGTTGCATGCCATTGGTACTTTCTACTTGGTCCGAGGGTGTCCTGCAAATGATGTCCTTTCGTGTGGTTCCCATTATTGGTATTACCAGGGTTTCTGTACATAGACGGCCGCTGTGTTGCGGAATTCTGTTAGTGTGTTGTGTTGGGGTGATAAGGTCTTGTGCTGGTCACATTACCTTGTCATTCTTTTGTTTTCCCATGGAGGGAGTGGTGTAGTAACTGGCTTTGTGTTTCTAAGGGGAGGAGAAGTGTAGTAATCTGGCCTACAGATTAGCTTTGAGTGTGAGGTCATCGGTTGTGGAATGTTTGTGTGGAATGTTTGTGTGGAGGTGTTCTGCTGGTGACGGTTGGAGAGGAGAGTGAAGCTGTGAGCTGAGAAGACGGGTGTGGGGGTGAGCCCGGTGTTTCCCGTGTCATCTTGTGTCCCCTACCATCCCTGTGTCTTGTGGAGGAGTTCAGGACATGGACAATAAAGAACCCGAGAACTTACCTTGATGTACTGGCGGTCCATCATTGTTACAGATTGTTTAGCGTTTACGAGCCGCACGAACATCTATTAGATACCGTGTGCTCTACTTCTACCTGATTGTTACTTAAGAAAAGTAGATTGAGGTATACGTAGTATATATTGGGACTTCAGCACTATACACACACAAGCTGTGAATATTTAAAGCAGCACTGTTTCTTATCCGTGCACGTTAGCTCCCATTTTTATTGCACAGCGTCTATTTGAGATTGTGTTTTGCTTCTTAAACGTAGGGACACAGCAAGAGTAATCTCTTGTTTTTGGCCGCATATTAGCTTTTGCCAATAGCTTTCAGTACTGCTTTTAGGACTACAGTTCCCAGAGTCCCCGGCTAGTCTCAAATAGAAACGTCAGACACGCTGGCGCTTCAGAGCCTAGCCGGTCTTCGCCGGTCCTCGCCGTCATTGACGTTGGAGACCGAAGACCTACACACCTTCTGGTAGAGCGCTGCTCACTTGGAGGTAAGGATGGGACATAGAAACACTTCGAAAATATTGTTGGACATTCAAAACCGGCAACAAATGGCGACAGTACAACAGTATGTTAAGAAAGCCATGGAGGAAACATAGAAACACTTCGAAAATATTGTAGGACATTCGAAACTGGCAACAAATGGCAACATTACAACAATATGTTCAGAAAGCCATGGAGGGAAAAAAGAGCGTTAACCCGGGATGTCCCGAGCGCTCTAACGCACACGGGAGAACAGGCCTCAGTTAACGTTAAGAGCGAGGCCCAACGCAAATCCAAGATAATTAAAAACACCAACACCACACCTACAGAGAGTCCAATTAAGATAGAAAGCAACAACATTGAGATAAGAATTTGTCTATTAAACACCAGATCTCTGTTGAATAGGCACGCTCAATGTATTCACAGAGGACGACATTGACATGGTACAGGAAGCTTTCTCCAATAAAATAAAGAAAGCAAGAGAGGCAATAAGAATATCACAACACAGGACCAAACAGGCCCCATAAAACCAGTTACTTAATGGAACAACTAGGAAAGCTTCAAGTTTAATCCCGTCACAACAGAGGACATGGAAGGGATACTAGCATCCATGAAACCCACCTCGTGCGCAGAGAATTTACTCTCTCCAAAAATTATACTGGTTATCAGGGAGATGTTTGCAACCCTGTTCACTAGGATGGTGAACGCGTCCTTTAGAGATGGGAAGATACCTGAGAGTATCAAGACAGTCACCATCACACCACTGGCTAAAAAACCAGGCTTGGACAAGAAGGATCCGGGTAATCTCCGGCCAATAACTAACTGCAACTTCCTGCTAAAGATTATGGATGAGGTGGCTACGGCCCAATTCCAAACATTTGTACAGGCAAAGGATATCCTACATAGACAACAGTCAGGAGTTAGAGCAGCGCACAGCACAGAGATAGCGATGCTGGTCCTACAAACCCATATGCTGAGCATTATGGATAAAGGTAACATTTGCATGCTGTCGCTACTAGACTTAAGTGCTGCATTTGACCTCCTAGATCACCAACATCTACAATGGGCACTGGAAAATGTTGGCAATTGTTCCACAAAAGCAACAAGATGGGTAGCCTCATTTCTATCAGACAGGAGCTCTAAAATTCCCTGGGGGGATACATTTTCAAGCGAGACGCCCATTTATTGTGGCATACCCCAGGGCGCGAGCTTATCACCACTGCTTGTTCATCTCTATCTGAGGTGTCTCTGCATAGTGCTCAATAACATCGGAGCTTATTTCACAAACTATGCAGACGACACCCAGTTGGTGGTGGAGCTGAGTGGTTGCTACGCCAGTGATTGTACCAAGGTGGCATCTCTATAATACCATCATTGAAACCTGGATGGAAAAGAACTGTATATGCTTAAATGGGAACAAAACAGAACTGATGATTTTTGGCTCCCCTCAAGCTCGCGCCAAGCTAAATCAAGAGTACAAGACTATTGACATCCAAGACTCCCTTTTCCTTGTGGCAGGGAAGGTGAAAACGCTAGGAATATTCCTGGAAGCATCGATGGGCGCAGAAACACAGGTTACCTATCTCAACAAATACTGCCAATATCATCTGCGGCTACTTAAATCCATCAGACCATATCTGAGTGAGGGCAATAGTGCAACCATAGCAAGGACCACAATTTTATCTAGGCTATACTACGGCAATGCATTTCTGATCGGCGCAAGTAAGGGATGCATAGCAAGGTGCCAGACATTGCAAAACAGCACCATAAGAATAGTAAGAAAAAAAGCTAGGAGATATCACATTACAGAAGACAGAAAAGCTCTCCACTGGCTGACAGAGGACAGGATCTATTTTAAGACCATGACTATGGTACACAGATGTTTATTTGGGCAGGCTCCTGCCTACCTTAAAGAAAAAATTACACTATGTACCAAGGCGACCATTAAGATCAGAGGCTCTGGGTCAGATTAACTGTCCCCTCTCGAAAAGGTCCAACAGCCTGGGCCGGGCTTTCCCAGTGAAAGCAGCCCAGAAATGGAACAGCCTACCGACGCAGCTCAGACAAGAGAAGAGCTACCAAACGTTTAGGAAAGCACTGAAAACAAATCTGGTTAGATGAAAAAACTTGACCTAGAGGTTAGGTACCATTAGTTAGGTAGGAAAAAGATGTCCTGTATTATACGTTAGTCCATGTCTATATGTATGCGCCCCGATGCCTATGGGCTTTCGCGCAATACAAATACACAATAAAAAATAAAAAAATAGAGACACACCCATTCAAATTCTAAGCGGCAAGAGGGATCCATGAGGGAGATACGAGATTGCTCGGGGAGGATATGCTGAATAGAAAGGTCATGAGGTCACAAGCCTCCATGTACACCCCCAACACTGCTCAGGAGCAGTGTATGGTTGGTTTCCTCAAAATTAAAAAAAAACATCTGTGAAGGTGACTTACTTATCATGGGGATATGAATCTGGTCATGGAAGGCCAGAAAGACTGATCAGTCCAAACTACATATACCAACACTGGCACAGCTACAATGAGGGCGCAGCAGGCATTATCCAATTTAGACACTTGGCATCTACAAAACCCCACTGAGAGAGCCTACTCACATTATTGACATGTCCATAAATCGGCATTCAGAATTGCCTATATTTTTGCATCCTCAGGCTTGACACAAATGCCCTACAAAGCAAAAATTGAACCCATGACAATGAGCGAACACAACTTGGCCCTAATTACGTTTCCAAGCATCCAACAGATACATAGGTCACAAACGTGTCATATGCCAATGGGAATTTTAAAGGATATTGCATGCTTAGATGAGCTCAAGCAGACGCTACTTGGTACATAAGTCTGAAGACACCACAGCCAGTAACCACTGGGATGCCCTCAAATCAGTATGGCAGGGGTGACATAATATCCAACACAGCAGTGCTAAAACATATTATGAAACACAGAGGACCAACTACTGGCAGAGGGTTAAAAAAAGGAGGGGGAATACCAACTGCGCTCCTCTAATGCAACCCACAGGCAGGTGACAAGCGCAAAAAAAACTGTTCCATTTACCCAGAGCCCAAAAGTCCAAGCACGCAATCCTGCGCCTAAAACAGGGATATTGGGAGCCGGGCAATACTTCAGGCAGAATACTAGCCAATTTACGGAGAGCCAAGACAGGGAAATCCTTCATAGACACAATCATAGATGAGGGCGGAGAAGAGAAGGGGGATGAAGACGGCAAAAGCCAATGCGTTCATACACTTTACAGTGATCCATGTAAAGCAACGAGACTCAATGAAAGCCCGTTATCAAATTACCTTGAAAATATAGACCTCCCCACCCTCTCTGAAAAGAATAGATTATTCTTGGAAGCCCCCATAGAACCCTAGGAGGGACTCGCAGCAATCAAGTCCCTTAAAGCAAATAGGTCCCGGGGACCTCTGAGAAAACAGGTTTCTGAGACAGAAATTGGCTGCACCAATGGCCATCACATCCATCTCAGTCAGAGAAGGGGGCGACATCCCTGCCTCAATGAGGAAAGCACATGTCACCCCATCCTGAAAGTAGGCAAGGACACGAAACAGTGCACCTCATGTAGGCAGCTAACATTACTGAATCTAGGCGCCAAGCTCTTCACTAAAGTTATTACAAATAAGCTAGATACATTCCTGCCCTACCTCATAGACTCAGACAAATCAGGTTTTATACTGGAGAGGGGAACGGCTGACAGCAAACAGTGAGTCCAGCACTTAGTCGACAAAGCTGGACAGAGTTCGATAGATTCCTTGCCTTTGGCCTTGGATGCAGAAAAAGTATTCGACAGAGTGGACTGGGGATTTCTTAGAGCGACACTTCGGAAGTTGAATTTTGGACCCCAAATACGCCATATGATTCTGGCCAACTACAACAGTGGGCTCACAGCACCACTCAAGTTAGCTAGAGGCACTAGACAAGGCTGCCCTCTATCCTCCATACTGTTCACACTAGTGATGGAGCCGCTGGCAGCACAAATCAGAACTAAGACGTTTTGGGCATTAGATGGCACTGTCCATAAGATCTCTTGAGTTGCGGATGACATTATACTGTCTGTCACAAATCCCCTAACATCCTTACATACCCTGAAAGTGAACTTCTCCAATTCAGCTCGGTCTCAGGGTTTAAAATAAACCACTCCAAGTCAGAGATTCTAGGCCTAAACATACCCTCAGATACAAAAGCCACACTAGTATGTCAATTTCCATATAGGTGGGTGAAGGGATCCATATGTTAACTTGGGATCAGGGTGATGACCAACCTTAACGATGTGTATAAGGCCAACCACCCATGCCTGATAACAACTATAAGGAATTATCTCAGTGCATAGAGCTCCTTGCATCTCTCCTGGTTTGGAAGGAGGTCAATAATGAAAATGAATATCTTGCCCAGACTGCTCTACCTCTTCCAGCCAGTCCCAATCCCTAATCCTGATTGCACAATCCGAGACATGACGTCATTCTGGTAAAATTTATATGGGCGGGGGGAGCACCCAGGGTCAATGGACACACCTTGTACGGCCCCAAAGAGAGTGGTGGTCTGGCCTTCACAAGGCTCCAGAATTACTACCGGGCAGTGCAAATTTGCCTTCTGGTGGACTGGGTGCAGGAATGTTCAGAAAAGATATGGTTTTATTATGGAAAAGGCAGTGGCAGGATGTCACCTATAGACACAACGTTGGCTGGCTAAAACTTAAAGAGCCCAAGGGCCTGTACCGAAACCCCATTACAAAAGCCTCCTCTGAGGCATGGGACAAGGTGACCGGACTCCGGGGTTGATCTCCTTGCCTTCACACTTCACACACACCGCCGACCTCACCCCAGGCAGAAGACGCGGACTATGCCAGTTTGGCGCCCAGTGGTATCAGAAAGGGGAGGCAACATGTTTAGAAACGGTGAGCTACTGACGTTTCAACAGTGGAAACTGTAGAAGGAAATAGAAGAGTGAATCTGACACTGGATTCTCAACCCAATGAATAAATCAGCCATGATGAGACAACTCAGCCCTTTAGAGAAACTCTTCCAGCTCTCCTCTGGCCCCAAGGGCCTGGTATCTAGGCTCTACAGCTGTTTAACCTCACTTACTACATCGGAAAACACCACATCTCAGGAGGATAGCTCAGGAGGAACGTGCTCGTCTTAAAGTAAGACGACGCGGAGAAACACAGGTTCGGTCTGCGCTTAGAAACTTCTGGGTCTTAAGCGCGTTATAAATAACCAATTACAATTACTTACTGCCAGGGGAGGGAGGAAGACTTGGGGCACACAGTTGAGGCTGGTGACTGGGACGATATAGATACAAGAAAATATTCTTACTTTTGCTCTCATCTGGCTGAAACACAAATGAAGATACTTACAAGGTGGTACCGGACACCCGTCAGGCTACATACAGTAAACACTGCCACTACAGAAAGATGCTGGAGAGGCTGCGGGCAAAGAGGCAAACTACTTCACATATTATGGGACTGTCCGCTTATCCAGACCTTATGGCTGGAACTTAGATCTAAAATTAAGAACATGTTGATCTTGGACATATCCCCCGACCCTACCCTCTGTATCTTGGGTTCCCGCATAAATCAAAGGGTCGTGAAGAGATTAGGGAGAACTAGTCTCCTGGCTCAGCACTTTCTAGCAGCAAAAGTAGTTATACTGGGCCCTGGAGACAAACATCACCCAGCTCCATCAATATGTGGATTGACAAGGTGCAGCACATACTAGCCATGTAAAAGCTCACAGCGAACATTAGAAACAATTTGAAAAGAAATCACAAACATATGGCACCCCTTTCTGGAATACATGCAGAAAGACTTTAGGGGACCTGCATGCCCTGTCAGCTGGAGCACCGAACCTGATCGAGCTGCCATGAACAACATCCATCGCTACTATAACTGATATTTCCGTCAACCTCTAAATTATCGGAGGTATGCGACTACTTTAGGGGGGAGGGGAGGGGAGTGGAGGGAAGGGGACAAGGGGCTGGAAATGTTGACACGGCCGTGTTTCATGCTCTGATAAGACATGCTTACATTATGTCTGATTGAAAAATGCAATCAACTTTGTGTTAAAAAAAAATGAGAGACAAGGGCCATTGTGATTGATGAAAACAGAGTGGTGTTTTTCCGGACTTCACAAGATCTGTCAAGAAAGCCAAGCACTGGTTCCAAACAGTTAAAATACAGCTTTGTGACATGAATATTGGGTATGCTTGAAACTATGAAAGATGGAGAAACCAGATTTTTTTAAAGATCAGCTACATGCCTCAGACTGGGCAGACATAAGGAGAGGGGAGACGATGGGGCATGGAGTGGCAGTGGCAGCCTGAAGGAGATGGGCAGCGGAAACAGCAATCAAAGTTGCAGGCAGAATAAACTCCACTAGAGGCACAATGGTGGCCACCTCTAGCAGGGAAGCAACATCCAACCTTTTTTTATTTATTTGGCAAGTTGATAAAATCAACTTTTCAAATCTTTACCATTCACAATAAAAAGAGAAAAACATTTATCACATTGTAAAAAAGAGTTGTGCAAAACTAGTGAATAATACATAAAATGAAATGAAATACATGAATAAGCACCATTTAAAGTAAGGAAACCTCTTAACATTTTTCACAAAGATAAGGAGAAATATGAGTAAACTTAACTCATTCCAAATGATGGATCATGTGTTTCCCTGTATAGATATTTGCAATCAGGATTTATATGTCCTGAGGAATTTTTAAGACTTGCCTCTATCAGACTCAAAGTCAGGCACTGTCGCTTCAATGAAGTGTACTATGGCAACTTTTACGGCCAATCTTGGGCTCGAGAAGATTAGTTGCCAAATTCCTGCCTCATCTAAATCACTGTGTAAATTGAAAACGTGTTGAAAGAACCTCTTGTGAAGCAAGGTCAAACTGGGACATGAAACTATCAAATGTTGTAGAGAGTCTCTTTGTTGTTCATTTAGACAATAGCGACAAAAGTTTTGATTTACGGAATGAATAGGAATTTGCACCACTTATTAGAGAAACCACTTGTTTCATTTCAATTCCTATTTGTGCAGTGTGAGTGTTGGAGTTTGTAAAGGTGACACCTAAATATTTGTATTGATCAACCACTGACAATACCTTTTCTTGAAGTGACCAGGTAAAGCTCTTTTTCCTACGCTTGGCAATATTGTTGCAGACTACAACTTGCGATTTACTTATGTTTACTATCAGATTGTTTTCTTTAGTATAATCATCAAGTTTATGTAACATATTTTGTAAACCAGATGGAGTTTGGGATAACAAAACCAGGTAATCTGCATACAATAGATATCTAATTTTGTGATTCCCCAATTTTTGGGGATCACCAAGGGTGTTGGCAAAGATCTCTCCCATATCAAGTATGAAGAAATTGAACAAAAATGATGCCAACGTGTGCCCCTGTTTTAGCCCTGTCTTGATAACAATTGGTGCCAAGAGGGTACCCTCAAAGGTCAAACGCACCTGCATTGTAGTTTCTGAATGAAGTAACATGAGTAATGTTAATAGAGAGTTCGGGCAATTATGCTTTTTGAGTTTGTTATAGAGCAATACACCATCAATTGAATCAAATGCTGTCTGGAAGTATATAAATGCTAAATAAAGTGAATGACCTCAGGCTGCACATTGCATTTAGATCATGTTTAAACATAAACGTTTTGAACTGTCCCTAAATCAGAAACAAAACCAGATAGGTAAGGATCTTTTAGATGTTGTTGCGTGATCCATAGACTCAATTCCTTAAGGAGCAGTCTACCATAAATTTTACTTGGTACGTCCAAGAGCAAGATGGGTCGGTAACTACTTGTAACTTGCCGGTCACCCTTCTTATAAATTGGTAGAGTGATTGAATGACTCCAGATTTTCGGTAGTGCTTGTGCAGCATTAATTGCTGAAAATATGGTATGCAATATGGATGCCCACAAGTCGGGATGAGATTTTAAAGTGTAATTTGACAGGCCATCAGGTCCTGACGCTTTTGAGTTGCTTGCTGCTTTGATGAGTAATAATATATCTTCATACTCAAAGGCGAGATAAAAATGAGGTACCAATTCAAGGGATTCCAAACTTATGCTGCCTTGGGGCATGGAGTATAAATGGGTGAAATATTGTATCCAGGTCTGTTCGGTGACCGCATTGGACTGAAGTGCGATCTGTGAGCCCCCAGATGCTTGATTAATGATGTTCCACATTTTGGCAGTATTCTTTGTTGCCAAAGTACTCAACATGATGGCACCATCATTCTGATACATCTGTGAACGATAGCTTTTCACCCAATTTACATACTTGGTTTTAATTTGTCCTGAGAGAAGGATCTTAAGGTCATGAGGATGCTTAGAGAATTGCCTCAATTCGGCACGATATAAAGCTTTTCTTGTTTTTACGACCAGATTGTATCTATAATGATGTTTTGATTTGTTTCGAAAGTTTATTGTTGAGTGCTGGAATAATTGCATTGTGTTGCTATACTCAATGCCTAGATGACTTACAGCACTGATATTATGATTAGGCAAGTTTGCTAAATATTGATTAAAATGTTGCAATGCATCCTCCGACCATCAGAGTCGATTAAACCCAGGATTGACAAGTAGATAACCATCTCGATGGACTTCGCCACCAAGTAGGCTTTGATCCCCATGTCACCATTTCATTGACAAGATGTTATGATCACTTTGCTTAGAGCCGATGACCACAAAGCTCTTGACCTGAGACAATATGGTATTATTCACATAGATGTAATCAATTACTGACTCCTTGTAACCACTGTGCCATGGTGCCCATGGAGGTATGTCCTCTTTGAACATGCTGTTCAACATGTATAAATCCATATAAACATCCAACCCTTTAGAGGGCCCCCTCAAGGGAAGATGAGAGTTACAAGAGGAGACCTGAGCGGAATAAAAATGAAAACTCATAAAATACTGCAGCTGAATGAAGGAGAGAGGGACTATCATGCATCCAACTATTAAGATGGTGGAGCAAAAGTAGCAAAGGAGAATTCCCCTCCTTTTCTTATTTGCATCATTTTAATGTTTTCATGTTGACTCGTGTAGAGTGAATTTTGTGAGTTGGGATGAAGAATGGAGAGGGGAAAGAATGGGTATTATAGTATTTAGTATGGTTATTTGTTCATCACTGTTATCAATGCATAACTCCAATGTTACCCTGAAAGTCTGACAGTGGTAATGGATATAACTGGGAAGAGGCTTTACAATACAGCTGACAGACACAAATGACACAGTAAAGCAACGTTCTGTGTCTCAAGGAATGTTAATTGCTTTGGTTAAACAAATTAAACACCATAACCTGGGTTAGTGCTCCTCCAGGAGATCATTTGGAGGCCATGCAATGCAAATTACTCGGAATTAACATGTCAGATTTTACAAGGGTTCACGAGAAGTGGTGGTGCTGATATATAGATCTGAAGTATGGACAACAGTCATCATCAGGTTGGAAACGTTTCTTTATTGAATAAGATATGGGTATCTTACGAAGGTACAGGCCCCACAAACAACACAGCTCTCTCCTCATCTCCCTTCCAACTGCCCACTATAGAACACCCGTCCACACTCACTCTACATTACACTCCATCACCATTCAAACCTTCACATTCCAACCCTTGCCTTAACTCTACAATAGATACTAGACATCCCCCTTTTTTTGAGGATAAAACTTAACTATCTAACCCAATAACTTATAAACATATTAGACGCCACACATAATACACCATGTTAATAGTTCATGAAAACCATAGTCTACATTCAGTGTGTGTAATACTCAAAACAGCACTTTAAAACAACAATGTTAATAGTCTCAGAAACAGTGATGATGATAGTTCCTAAAAACATGAACATACCCTGTATACCTGTAAAGGAAAATTGACATTATAAGCACTCACCTATACAACATGAATCCTCGAAATCTGTCAGGTAACCCACGCACTCTTGAACTTCTCTTAACTCCAGCATGAGTAGGTTCATTATCTGACCTTGCATTCTCACTACCATCCCGATTCTCATCCATATTATAATTGACCTTCTCATTCCTATTATCAACTGCTTCTTTGAACCCCTAATGGATAGTCCCAATGAACCCATTATCTCACTGCAATATTCTTATCTTCTGCTACCTTTTCGCGTAACAATTTGAACACCCTGTTGAAATCCCAAAATGCTCTGCCTTCCACTCTAACTGCTCCTTTAAGACGATCACTTTCACTGGTTTAGAAAATGTGGACGTTCCCTTTCTTTCCATTCTTGGCCTTTCTCACTCTAACAGCATCACCCACACAGAAACCTTCCCTTTTCCAGGCAAAGCTACCTTTAAACTTCTGATATTCTTTGTATTTCTGTTGACTTAGCAAAATCTTGTTAGCAACAAAATCTTTGTCTACAGTACCCCTACCATCTTATTCAAACAAGATGGGCACAATTTAACACTAGGTTCTCTGCCCCTCATCAGCTTCAAAGGAGAAACTCCTGTTGTACTGTGTGGTGTTATTCTCATGCGCCACAATAAATCACCTAGATTTTCCTTCTAGTACACTCCATTTGCTAGTGCCAATTGTACGCAATCAATGATCACACTATTAAGCCTTTCTACCATTCCGTTACTCTCTGGATGGTATACAGATGAATACTTCCATTGAAAACCCATCTTATCAACATAATAACTAATCTCCTTACTGCGAAATTGTGAACCATGATCACTCATAATCACACTCGGTATACCTTCTTTCCTAAACATCTTTTCTAAGAATTCAATTACCCTTTTCACCATAACACAATCCATAGCAGCAATTTCCAGCCATTTGGTATATCTGTCCACTAATACTAACAAAAATCTATTTCCAGGTCCAAGCTCTTCATAAGAACCCAACACATCAATAGCCAATTCCATACATGGCCTTTCTAGAACCGGAATCAGAGTCAAAGGTGATCTCTTAGTGACCATATTCTTATCATAATTATTGCAAGTCGCACACAAACATCTCTCCACCTGTGTATCTATAGCTGGCCAACAACATTTTTCTCTAATCTTTCTCTTCGTTATTGACAACTCAGGGATGACCTTCATGAGCCAACATTTCTTTTATTTTTTTAATTTTTCTTTATTGTGTAATCTGGCTATTAAACAAGCCTTAAACACATGAAAAATACTTCATACAATTCCTAATTAAACATACAAGCATTTTTCTAATGCATATTTTGGGAAATTCTTTCCATATAAAAAAGCAGCTGAGTTTATAACTACAGAATCTGCTCTGAATAGGGAGTTCTAAAACTGATCAGAGTTGCATAATCTAAAGTTCATACAATGGTTTATATAACCCTTTTCATATAAGCGATTCATTTTCCTGCAGGCTATTTTACCAGACCAGCCAATTTCTCAGTGTTGGAAATTCTATCTCCCATCTTCGCCTCGCCTATATACGAGGGTTCTGGAGGGCGTTGGCTAGGGTAATTTCACATTTCCCCAGAAATTGTACTGTAAATGCCCCAATTGTGTCAAATACATCATATTTCCTGACTGGAATATAGTTCCCACTACTACTGAACAATAGTTAATTACCACTAAAGTTGCTAGACATCAATTTCATACATAGCAGTGTTCTTTGTATTGCCCAGCTTCTGTGAAGGGAAGTAATAACATATCCAATCTAAGAGCCTCCACTGGGGTGGCCATAGGTAAGTGTATGATACTTCTTAGTATTCTCCCTTCAATTAGGTTTAGCCATCTAACAGTGTGCTGGGGAGTATTGCTAATCCATACAATACGCTAGGCACTATGCTAACCTTGTATATCTCCAACAAGGCTAGAATATTGGGGCCGCCATTTCTCATAACATTTTGTTTGGCTGCTGACCATCTCTTCCACACACGTGGGATATTCATCTCCGCATAGTATGTGATGTTTGTTTTTTCTTAAAATATGAAAGCTTAAGTAGAAATCCTCTTCCACCACCTCAAGGATCTCATTATCTAATCTCCAGGTGAATTTGTCAATTTTCCAATCTACACCACGCAGTATCATCACCTTGGTTTTAGCTATGTTTTTAGACATATCATTTCTTTACACCTATAATGACAATTCAGTGATTGATCGATGTAGTCCTATTGGTGTTCGTTGAATAGAATGGTATCATCCGCGTATGCAAGCCAACTAATGGGAGTGCTGTTAATCTTTGGAGGGAAATTTCTGCATATTGCTAAGAGCATCAAGGAGGTCGGGTCGGCCACCTATAGATTGTATAATATGAGCCAGTCCACATCCCTGCTTCAAACCATGGCTTGTTTTATATGGTGCCGCCATTGCTCCATTTTGGTCTAGGCGTATTGAGACCGATGTTGTTGAGTATTGGCCCTTTATGAAGTACAGTAGGCGATTGTCAATGCCCCACTTAGAGAGTTTCTCACACAATAATGGTCATGCCACACCATCAAAAACACAACTGTAATCAATATAACAGCAAAAAAAGGTTTCTCCTCTGCATATTCAATTTCGACTTTGCCATGAGGCTTTGTACTACTAAAATGTCATTCACGGTACTCTAATTTTTCCGAAATCCTGTTTTAAATGGTTTTAAGAGGCCCTTTTCATTGGGAAATGTTGTTATCTTCTTTAACAATATAGAGGTAAATGTTTTTTGGCTTGAATCTTGCATCGCCAATAGCCGGTAATTCACTGGGTCCAATTTAGAGTCTTTCTTGGATATGGGGATAAGAATAGACTCTTGCCAGGTATTCGGGATAATCCCTGTAGCTTCGATTGATCTAACTACGGTAAAGAGAATCTTTGACCAAAGCTCAGGGTCTCCCTTGTATAGTGTGTTAGGTATCCCATCCGGGCCAGGGGCACAAGAAGATTTCAAGTTAGTTACAATGATTTTTACGTCATCAATGTCATAATCCATTAACCTGTCACTACTCTGTATTTCCCATGGAGCATCCATTAGGATCTTTTTATCATTACTGTAATGCATGCTTTCAATATGGCTGGTCCAAATCAAGGCACTAACTGGATTTAACTTCATTGCGCTCAATGAGCTTTTACTAAGGTTGAAAAAGGGCCTACATTTCCGTTTGTTCTGGGTTTTAAGTAGCCCTAAGTATAGCAGCAATTTAAAAAAAAAAAATTGCGAAAATGAATGCTGACGCAGCCAGTTCTTATAGCTAGTCCTCACTTTTACCAATTTCATCTTTTTTTTCAGCTTCTGACCATGAGGCATTCCCACGCACCCCTGCTCTCGCCTTTCTCAATTTTACATTTTCAGAATGGATATGTATATCGAAAGGATTTATATAGAAATGTATATGGGTTTTTGCAGGTTTTAAGTTCTTAATTCCTGTACCAGTTTTTATTCTCTGCATTAGTGTCTCCAGCTGCCATTCACCATTAGTCATTAGGGACGTAGCACCTTTGGAATTACATGATAGATGGTTATTTATTTCCTTAATTTTAGCAGCTGTCCATCGCAAACGGTTTCCTTGGTCATTGACATAGATGATTGCACCAATGGAGTTTGGTCTGTCTGGCATCAATATACTAATCTGCCATGATAAGAGCTTTATGGTCGCTAACTTCATTCTTCAGTAATGTTATAGGATGGAGGGTGTCGACCTTCACCAAAATTCATGATGACATAATCGGTTTGTGAGCAGCTAATGCCATTCGACCAAGTGCTACTTCCATTGGGTGAGCCATCTTCTTTGTAACCAAGACATTTCAAATTAAATACATTCATCATCTGCTGTCACTTTTGCTCACGTATGCATCGAGCAGCGTTAGGCTTATGAGCATTTCTGAAATTCAGATCACCTACAATGAAGACATCACTACCAGGGTTATACCCATTCCATGGCAACATTAAGGGCCTGATAATTTTCAAAATGTTCCCAGTATACTGCGCCGTGGGGGAGGAGGGGTCATACACATTTATAAACAGTATCTGCTGCAATATGGGGGAGGGAATCTGGATTACAGTTGAAAGAAAACAGTTCGAACTGTAAGGTCCCACATCATTTTGTACCCTTACATTTGATCTTACTCCAATAGCAACCCCCCCACTTGGGCTGCCTTTCCTCGAGTGATTAGCATATTTTTACTGTATGGAGAACCCATCAATATAAAAAGGTCACACAGACCAGGTTTCTTGCAGGAAGAAGAGATCAGAATTAACAATAAATGAGTAGCCCTCCGTTTTCCTTAAAAAATAACTGTATCCTTTTGTGTTCCAGCTTTAACACTTTAAACCATTCTCCAAGACAGGTTGTCAATAAGCTCCAACACGCACCTATTCTGGTCCCCAATGGTAATTATCTTGCTCTCAAATTTTCAACGGGCCCATGGTCATCAGTGCTGTTTTCTCTGATTTGGTACGTTCTTCTTCAGGATTTTGACAGCTCTCTTGTTGATGGACCGTGCTTTTTGCCTTTCTGCAAACAGTTAAGGTTAGGCCCAGTGCTTCCAAAGGATCGATATTTGTCTTTATCGGTGCTACCGTTAGTGGGGAGGAGAACTCCACCAATACCCAGTTGGTTTCACTGCCTACCCTAGGTAATTCTAACTTAATGATATCACAAGATGTTATTACCCTAAGTTGATCATTCTTAGCGAACAGGGCCATCAAGCATGCTCTGTTCAGAAATGTGCTGAAGGCTTCTTTTCCTGTATTAGCATCCATCTACCCAGGGCTGTTAGATCCTCATCACCTGTCAAGGTTTTCCTAATCACAGTTGGTACCGTTTCGGTCATGGTCTTGATGATTTGTTGGTGGGGGGTTTCCATATTCTTCATGTCTGAGTCTTCCTCAGGTGCTCCATTTTGGGAAATGACTGTCGCAGTTCGAGTGCCAAAACCCTTTAGGGTCATTTGAATGATTTTCGAGGCTTCTGCTAGTTTTTACTGAGCACCTACCCTCTCCTGGTCTTGCTTCCAGTTAACTAAGGGGCCGTTAAGTAGACCACGATGATGTCGCCTTTTCTTGACTTTTCCTCAGCCTTTTTCCCCTTGGATATTGTCCATCCTTCAGCTGCTTCTCCCATCTTATTTCGATTCTTACTTGGGAGGATCAGTGACTCCTCTATACAAGGTGCTTTTTCCTTAGATGGCACAAATATTTCCTCATTTTCCCAGCCAGTCAGCTCCTCCGAGGTTACAGTCATTCTCGCCATATTGCTGGTGGACGGAATCTGGGAGTCCGCAATCCTGTTTCCCAAAATTATAATCTCTTGATTCAACACTTCTGGAGGTATTGTCTTACTGCCCCTCAAAACCAAATCACCTTCAAATCGTTAACTCATCCCTAACTACAAAACAACCTTTGATTTCATTTTCTATTTTCTCAGGCCAACCATCCAATATCCACTTTTTTATTTGAGTTAAAACTTTATCTTCTTATTATTATTCTCTCCACTTCTCTTTACTCACTGCTTTGAGTACCCCACATACTTGCTCATCAAACTCATCCTCAGTATTTTCCACTTCCATACCTTTCTTACACGGCATTCAGGACAGAAAATCAGCAATACAATTCCTGTGCCCAGGAAAAAATTCAATTTCACAATTCTACTCTAAAAATGTAAGACAACCTGGCAATCCTTGGTGTAGCTTTAGACAAACCTTTAACCGTCAATTTCTTCAACTAAGGGGTTATGATCAGTTTTGCAGTTTTGATTGTGAATTTCTCTCCTCACACATACTGTCTAAAATGTTCCACTCCCCAACAACATGCTAGTTATTCTTTCAATCACAGAAAACCGTGCTTGTGTGTCATTTATAGCTCTTGAAGCAAACATCATAACTCTTTCTCTTTCTCCTTCAATTTGAGATAAACAGCACCCGAATCTTTACCACTAGCATCAACTGTGATAATAGATGTTCTCCCTGCCACAAAACCACCCAATAGGGGTGCTTCAAGAATGCATTTCATAATAGTGTTCACACATCTCTCATGTTCCCTATTTCACATGAATTTCAAATTTTTCTTCATCATTTCTCTCAATGGTTGGGTTATCTCAGCAAAATGCTCAACCAATGTATTATAATACTCGGCTAACCCTAAGAAAGAACGTAAATCGTCCTTACTGCAAGGGTAGGGCTGCCTTTTCAATGGTGTCCATGTCTTTGAATTTGCATCTGTATCCACCTTTAGAAAAGTGTGCCCCAAGTAGTCCACTTCATTATTGCCAAATCTGCACTTGGTATATACCCTTTTCATCCAGTTTCCTTAATAATCTAGACAGCCTCTGATCACGTTCTTCCGTGCCCTGTCCATAAACTAAAATGTCATCTTGGAAAACATACAAAGCAGGTATGCGTTCTGACATATGAAATACTGCAGCAGCCAAAGCCAACCCAAATGGCATTATAACATATCTATACATGCCAAATGGAGAAATAAAATGTGGTATATCTGGTGATAAGTGTTACACTCACCTGGTATCCACAGGGACGCCACTCAGCCCTGGTTGGATGATATGCACCTTAAACCCTCTTCCCGATCCCGGGTGGTACCTCTGATGGAAGTTGAGCCTTGTTTCTGTATAAGGCGTGCTCTCCGTCCTGCTCTCTTTGGCAGGGGTACGTAGTCTCAAGTGGGCGTGGGCGACCGAGTTACTTCACTAGTGCGAGCCCTTTCAAGTGTCTTTAAGGTAGGTCTTGCTGCCTTGCAGTCTTTGTATTCAATACTGTTCGTGGTTAATGTCTTTTCTCTTCTCTTTAGGTGTGCAAGAGATTTGGCCTTTTCGTGCAGGCTGGGTTGAGCATCTGCCGGTAATGGATGGTGCAAAGTGCACGATGCTGTCCGGTAAGTAATGCGCAATGCGCGGCGCTGCTTTGACTTGTATATGCTAACCTGCGTCTTCCTCTTTCTTTTGCAGGCCGCAATGTTCTTTTCCGGTGGGTGTGATGTTCCGGGACGATGCTGACCAAGAGGCGACTAAGCAGGTGAGATTCTTGTGATGTCCGTTGTTCGTGTGAAGCTGTTAGTATGTGTTCACTAATGCTGTCCTTCTCTCTCTCCTTTTCAGGTTGCTTCGTTCCGGAAAGCATGCGGTGCCCAGAAGATGTAGTTCGCTGTATTGTCTGTCCACAGGTTAGCAGAATCATGAGTTAATGACGGGCTGAAGACAGGATGGTGTTCACAGGTAAGATTCCTATAACAATGTTCTTTTTCCCCCTCTGCAGGCTTGCTGTTCCAAGGGTTGCTGGTATCAAGGACACTGGAGACCGGACTGGACACGGTGAGCGTTACGCTGCAAACTGCAGAATAACGCGAAGCATGTTCTGCTGCTTGGGTGTGGTTTAAATAGCCTTCCAGTAAAGTAGTCCAGGTAAATTAGTTCCAGGCCATCACACCCAAAACCCTATACCGCATAGCTCAGTTCTTGGGAACTCGGCTATGTGAGTGCCTCCATCTTGACTGCAGGCCCAAAGAAAGTAGTCCCAAGTAAATAGTCCCGATTTAAAGATGTTCTCCATAATGAATATGAGCCTGATGCCAAAAGCGCCAGGACCGACTCCAAGAGAGTTTCGGATGAGGTTGTAAGGCCTCTGAGGCCATAATGGAACCCCAAAACCTGGCCCTACCTGGCAGGTTGACTTGCCAGTGGGGTCTGGGATAAGGGTCATGACAATAAGCAGCAGATAAATCAATGGTGGAAAAGACATCTGTTCCTGCAATTAAATTCAACATATCAAAGTTAACTGGTAAAGAATACTTCTCTGCAATTATTGCTTTGTTTAACTCTCTCATGTCCATGGATATCCTTACTTTGCCATTAGGTTTCTTAGCAACCACTATAGGAAATACACGTTCATACGCATCAACTTCTTCAATCACACCTTCATCTTTCAACCTGTTCAGTTCTGCTTTAACATTCTCTCTTAAAGCAATAGGTATATGTCTCACGGCATGCGACATGGGTTGAATATCAGGCTTTACCATTATCTTGTGTTTGTACCCTTGAAGTATCCCAATACTCTCTCTAAACACATTGGTGAAGAATTCCTTCTCCTTACCCCCGACATATTTTGACTCAACACAACCATTGTCGGCCATTACTATAGAAATCTGTTCCTGTCCACCAGCATTTAGTTTTATCTGAAGTTTCGCCTGAACTTCCCATACCAAAACATTCACACCTTTTGAGGCCACATATACTTTGACTTCCGCTAATCTGCCCTTGAATTCAACTAATGCAAGTCTGAATCACTGAACCTTCGAAGGCTCCAGGATTCCGGATATCAGACTTTTTTAGAGTAGGATTTAATCCTTTTGAGCATAACTCTTGCCATCTTTCTTTCATTACAATAGTATAACTGGAACCAGAATAAATGGAGCTCCGACACAATCCCATCAATGTGAAACATGCTTTTAGGAGTGGTCTTTTTGTTACTACTTCTAACCAGCATAACTACTCCTACTTCTTGCCCTTTTCCTCCTTCATCCTCATCTTCTTGCACACATTTTATCCTTTGACAGGATTTCTTATTCTTGCATACTATACTGAAATGATCTTTCATTCCACAATTAGAACATTTCTTGCTTAGTGCTGGAAAATATTGAGAATTTGCATAGTGTCCCTTTTTTCCACATCTAAAGCACTTTCCCACATATGTCCTTTCTGTGATTTCTTCTCCATGTTTTTCCACTGAATACTTTTTAAATTCCTTGCTCTTCCACTCTTTGTTTCTTTCTGGATTCAATTCTTTAGAAACTTCTTTCTCCTTTACTACTCTCTGTTTAGTTGTCAAGTCATTCTCACGATCCTTGATAGCCTTACTGCACGTCACTGTGTGTTCCACCTTCTTAGCAATTGCTATTGCTTCATCTAAGGACGGATCGCCACACATCCATAAGCTTTCTTGGACCACTCTGCTATTTGTATGGATGATAATCTTGTCTTGGGTCAAATCATCTTGCATCATACCTCTGCCAAAATTGCAGCTTGCAGCAAATGTTTTGATTAAGCGCATTGACATATTCATCTACAGTTTTGCTTACTCCCTGTTTCCTCATGTAAAAGTAATAATTATTTACTGCTACATTAATCTTAGGCTGATAAAAATTGTCCAAAGCTTCCATTGCCAAGTAATATTCGTCAGCACCATCTCCATCTCCTTCCTCTACTCTTTGAGGAGGCAACTCTCTATAAATTCTGTGCCCTCCGGACCCAAGGAGTGTAAAAGCAGTTTTTTCTTTTTGATTGCTTTGAAGGTTCCATTATCAATAGTGTCCATATAATTTCTCCAATAATCCTTCCATTCTCTCCATGGAATGTAAGGTTCACCAACTGTAGGAAGAAATGGTTGAGGAGGATGAATGGTAATTCCTTGCATCATTTAGGGTTATAGTAACTATTGCTATTTTTCTTTTCCCTTTAAGTGGTTGTAAATATAACGTGATCTTTAACTGCAGTAAAATTCTGGTTGTTAACTAGCTGTTTTGTACTTAATTTCGAGGACACAGAAATATACTTCTGATGTTTTTTCTCCTACGCTGCCGCACAGCTTCCCGTTATATTAATTCAATATTCGTCTGTTTTAAAGATAGCCGCACGCAATATTACATCTCAAGGTTATTTCCTTTAATGTTGTGTCATCCTCAACACCACTGATAGATGAGACCTAAGTCGGCGCGTGCATGCTACTTTGTACAGCAGGCACTGTGCTTTGGCAATATGGCAGCACAATCGGCGTGTGCGCATGCAATATTTTATACAGCAGGCACTAAGCTCTGGCACTATGTCACCACGCATCAGTTCGGTTTCGCCCTGCACCCTACAGTACTAGATTACTTCTTGGCAGGGTAATTTATTTCTGTTGCGACAGGCGCGAACATTAGAATTAAGTTATCATTTACCGGCAGCACTGTGGGGCCTTCCTGATGTTCCGCAACAATTTCATCTCAAGGAGATGCAGTTTCCCACCCCATCCTCGTCACCATTAGACGTATGGACAACAGTCATCATCAGGCTGGAAACGTTTCTTTATTGAATAAGATATGGGTATCTTATAACGGTACAGGCCCCACAAACAACACAACTTCTCTCCTTCTAATCTCCCTTCCAACCGCCCATTATAGAACACCACTCTACATTCCACTCCCCAACCATTCCAACTTTCATATTCCATCCCTTGCCTTAACTCTGAATTTACAATAGATACTACAAGATCATTACATATCTGCTATCATGTCGGATACAAGGGGACACAAAAGATGGGAGAAATGGTTATCATCTTGAATATTTATGCCTTCTACTTCCCGGCTTGCAATGAATTTGTTACAGTATGTTCAAACACTATTAGTAAAATACAGTGCTGATTTGTTAATGTTAATGGGTCTCTTGACGCTCTGGCAGATCCGCAATGTAAAGAGGGTTGCAGGGTGTCTTAGTGGGATTGAGAGGGAGAAGAGCAAGAGAGCTTTGATATGCTGTTGGCAGCCTCAGTTCTGAGAAACCGGTCACTGAGCGTTGGTGCAT
Source organism: Ambystoma mexicanum (assembly GCF_040938575.1). Taxonomy (NCBI): domain Eukaryota; kingdom Metazoa; phylum Chordata; class Amphibia; order Caudata; family Ambystomatidae; genus Ambystoma; species Ambystoma mexicanum. The sequence continues at coordinate 1,260,124,130 of NC_090924.1, forward strand.
TTTTGGTTGGTAGCCGTCGTGATGTTGAGGAGTGATTGTGTATGGTTTGTTTTCATGCTGGGTCAGGTGTTGTGAACTGTGTGTGGTTTGTGGTGCGCTAGAGGTATGTTTGTGTTTCAGGGTGCATATGCAGAAAGTTGAGTTTTTGGTGCATTTAGGTAGTGGCAATTCTTTTCATAGATCCAACATTCTGTCTAAATGCAATACATTTCCCACCTCCAACCATTTATTCTATTGCAATGTATAAACCACCCCCCCCCAGCAATTCATCCAGGTGGTACACATTCCCTGTCCTCAGCATTCAATCCTAGTGCAGCACAGTTTCTGCTCCCAACCAATCCCTCTAAGTGAGAGTCATTTCTCACCCCCGGCAGTCCATCTAAGTGCAGTATATCTCCCTCTGCTAACCATTCATCCAAGTCAGACATACTTCCGACCCTCAACACTCCATCAAAGTGCGATACACTTCTCATCTCCAACAGCCCATCCACATGTGACGCTTCTCCCATACCCTGCAATCCTTCCCGATGTCACTCACTCCTCCCCCTTAAATAATCCTTCTGGGTTCGATACATTTCCTGCCCCCAAATAGTCTATCGAAGTCCAAAGCATTTCCCACCCCAAACAGTCCGTCTGAATCAACCCATCATGATACAGAAGTTACATAGTGCCTGTCTCATAGCACAGCAGGAGCATACGGCTTAGTTATACTTATACTATTAGACTAGATGCAGAATGTGGCTAACATACACACATAATTGTGGAAGTGGCTAATTTACTAGTTTTATTTGATTGGAAATATATTTCTACTTTGCAATGGATATATTTTTGCAATACAAACTTCTTTTAATTCATGGTTATTGTTATTGTTATTGTTACATACGTTTTATAAGGCGCAACTCGGCCAAAGGCCTCAGTGCACAGCAAGACAGAGGTGAGTCAGAACCAGGAGGACACTAGTGGGAAAAAGAGGTATCTAATCATTAGAATTAAAAAGAAACATTTTAAGATATTTCTTAAAGGAAAGTCATTCAGAACAAAGACGTAGAGAAGTGAGGAGTAGGTTCCACAGGCAAGGGGCAATGGAGTCAAAGCTGGTACCACCAAAGCGAGTCAGCTTGTAACTAGGGAGCTCACGTCTGTTTGAGTTGCTGGAACGAAGTGGGCAGGAAATACTAGGACGCTTAATTCGATCCTTGAGATAAACTGGCGCTTTATCAGTAAGACACTTGTGGGTGAGGAGCAAGACCTCATAGGTGATACAATGTTTAATGGAAAGTTAACGAAGGGATATATGTGCCTCTGTGACAAGATTCCTTCTAGAGGCCACACACAGCCAGAACCGCCTTATTTTGGCCAACATGGAGTATGTTCAAGTTGGACTTCGAAGTACCTGCCAACAGGCTGTTACCATAGTCGATTTTGTAGTTGACCAGGGCAACAGCAAGGGAAGCAGTATTAGATTCAGACAGAAAAGGTTTAATTTGCCTAATCAATCGTGTAGTATAGGCACAAGATGCCTTTACTTGGCTAGCATGTTTCTTCATATTTAGTGCGGAATCAAGATAAATGCTCAGGATCTTTACCCAGGGACTGGATTTGATGGAGGAACCAGCAATGTCGAACCTGGCATATCTGGGATTCAACTACAGAAGTCGCTGAGTGATACCTACAAGCATGAGCTTGGTTTTGTTCCCATTAAGTGCCAGAGAGTTATTAATCATCCATTCATTTATATTAGCATAGATAAATGTGATATTTCTGAGGTCCTTCTCATAATGACCGGTTAATTTAATCAATACCCGCATATCATCGGCGTCATTTGTATAGTCTACGCTGAGAAAGTTGGAAAAAAGGACGAGTGTACAGATTAAAACGGGTAGGGGAGAGGCAAGCTCCCTGTCGGTCACCGCATGTTAGAAATTTGGTGCCTGGGGATTTAAAACCATTGGAAGCAACACAGGCAGATCTAGAGCCCAAGAAGGAAGCCAGCCAGTGTAAGGCGCTATTGCAGCAGTTTGGGATGACCCTGAGCCTCTCCAGAAGCAACGAGTGGTCCACAAGATCGAACGCCACGGAGAGGTCCAGGAGCATCAGCAGAGCAACCTGACCCTAATCTACAGTATGGCATGGATTAGCTTTCAAGTCTAACAAGGCCGTCTCGGTGCCATGAAGGGCCCGAAAGCCAGATTGAAGGGAACCCAGTAGATGATTGTCTTCAATATGTTGTTGAATCTGGGTATATGCAACCCTGTCAAGAATCTTTAACAAAAAAGTCACATATAGCGATAGGGCGATAGTTGCCTTCGGAGGCAAGAGTAGCCTTTTTGATCACAGGGGAGATGCAAACATTTTTCAGCGAGGCCGGAACAGCATAAGTGGTGAAAGACTAATGAACCCGTTGCGTAACAAAGGGAACCAGGCAGTCAAGGGATTCTTTGATTTTAGAGGGAGTACAAATATCATGTGGACAAGAAGAAGGCTTAAGATGTGAAACAATATTAGAGAGATCAGCCTCTGTTATCTCCTTAAAGTTAACAACAGGGCTAATAGAAGCAGAAGGCTGGGTATAGGAGACAGAATTGGGTTTTACAAATAGAGGGAGAACAAATATCTTCGGGACAAGTAGAAGGCTTAAGATGTGAAACAATATTAGAGAGATCAGCCTCTGTTATTTCCTCAAAGTTAAAAACAGGAGTAATATAAGCAGAAGGCTGGGTACAGGAGACAGCACTGGGTTTGGTGCTGGTGGGCATGAAGGAAGAGGAGCGGAGCATTGCAATCTTATCGCGCTGAGAGTTCAGTTTTAGGACCCTGTTGAATTCCTGAGCACCATTGGTCAATCTTAACAATGGCAGGGTAAAGATTGTCCTTCCCTTCAAACTTCCTAATAGTAGTAAAGAGTTATCTTTGGGAGGAATTAGCTGTTTCAATATGATCTTTGTAAAAATCCTGTTTATCGGCCACAATGGCAGTAGTCAGCCGCAGTCTTGGGATACAGAGCAAGATTGTTGGCAGTGGTATTTTTCCACCATGCCTGTTCTTTTTGTCTCCTCAATGTTCTGTGACCTAGCATTTCCTCAGAGAACCAAGATTTGCCCAGGGTTTCAGTTTTGACAAGCTTGGCAGAAATGGGGGGGGGGGGGACAAGTGTGTTCACAATGGAGGAGATAATCGCATTATATTGATTATTAAGGGTAGCTGTGCTATCAGAGTGTAATAGATTAGTCAGCATAGGTAGGGATAATTCAGAAACTGCAACAGGCATTACCTTACGGAAATTCCTTACAGTCATTTCCACTCGTGGATTGGAATGAAGTCTGGCGAGTTTACCGGGCAAATCCAGAAAGAAGGAGATAAAGGTATGGTCAGACCAGGGGCAAGTCAAAGGGTCAAATTATTTTCAAAGCTAAGCGGTAATAAAGTACCCAATCCAAAATATGTCTGTCTTTATGTGTAGGGGTCTTTATAAGTTGTCGGAGGACAAGGGCCTCTGAAGATTGAACACGATTAGAGGCTTCAAGATCATCAGAGTGATAGGCCCAAAAGTTTAAATCACCTAGAACAATAACATAAGAAGTAGTCTTGATAAGATCAATGAGCAACCTAAGAAGCTGTTCTTCAAACAGCGGCATAGCTGTGGGAGGACGATAGATGGTAAGGATACAAATAGTAGTGTTGAAATCAATGGTGATCTTAATCAGTGTGTTGGCATTCATCAATAGGCAAAGACGTGCATGTATAGGAAGTCAAGGTGTTTTAACAATAACCGCTGTGCCTCCACCCCTGACGGAGTCCTGATCTGTTCAGAAAGAGCTGGTAGCCAGTCAGGGTAGAGACAGCGACAGAGTGACTAGTAACATCAGAAAGCCAAGTCTCTGTAAGACACAGTAAATGGAGTCCTTATGTAAGTATGAGGTCAGAGACCTCGTCAGTATGTTTTACCAATGATCGAGAGTTCAGAAGCCCAACGTGCACGCAAGAGGAAGGAACATCATTCTCAAAAGAGTGGTTTTCCGTGAACCTCTTTCCTGGTCGACTTCTCTGCTTTTACCACTGGTTCAAAAATATTGGTGGAACTTTGTAGGTGGAAGAGGGAGGTATGGTTCTAATTGTCCATTGTTTTCCATCCCCTTCATCCAAAAACTCAATGTCTCCAGAGCTCTGGTCCTCTCCAGTCTGGACTACTGCAACAGCCTCTTCCTCAATCTGCCTAATTCCTCCCTTCGTCTCCTTCAACTAATCCAGTATAGGACTGAATCATCCACAAGGCTTTCTGGGGTCTGGGACCCTGCTACATCCAACTCTCTCTCCCCAAATACCTCCCTTCTAGAGCCCTTTAGTCTTCTAGCTCCAATTCTCTGCAGATCAGATGCATTTCTAAGCAGAAAGTGGGGGGTAGATCTCTCTTCCGCAGGGGCCTTCCTCTGGAATGGCCCCCTGCCCCACTCAGACTTGAGCTGGATCTCCTGAAGTTCCGGAAGCTTCTCAAGACCCTCCTTTTCTCTTATTTCTTCCCTCTTCGCTGCTAATGTCCCCCCTCTGCCGCATTGTGAATGGCTGCTTGGTTCGCTCTGATTCTTAAATGGCACCAGGTTCTCCTCACCCAGTCTACCCCAGCACTTCGTTCTCCCCTACCTCCCTAACCTGCACTTGCCCTCCCGGCTCCCTCCCCTGCACTAGCCCAGGAACCCTACCCCCCCCCCCATTCTCCTCTCCCCTTCCCAGCACTTGGCGCTCTCCACTCCGAAATGCACTTCCTTTCCCTCCTTAGCACTAACACTTCCCGCCTCCTCCTCACTCCTCTGCACTTGCACGATCCTGAATGTCACAAGGCCTAGTAGGACCATTAATGTTTGTGGTCATCTGTCTCTCCCCCTAGCCCACATTTGTCTTGTTGCGCCTTGAAACACCATTTGTTGTGTAGGCGCATTATAAATACGCAATAAATAAATACAAAATAAAATTGGCAGAATTTACTTGCTAGCAGGAGGTGAGCTCAATGATGTAATATATCTGAACTTGAATTGGTACTCTGCAAGGACGAAAGGTGGCGGGGACTTGCACTAGACAAGAGTGGGATATTTTGTTCAGGATATGGGTTTCAGATATATGTAGGGTACTTCAACGTGGTGAGAGCGGTATTTCATTTCACTCAATGGTGCATGAGTCTATCTCCAGGCTGGATGCCCCCTACATCCCCCACCCCAATGGCAAACTACCAATGCTTAGTTGGAGGGTCAAATCCACACTTTCCACCAGATACATACATAGGTTAAAGCTAAAGCAGTAAGAGAATACGCTAGAACACAGAGACAGACTTAGCCAACAAAGATACTCCGGAGACCCATAAGTAACCGTTACTATGGATATAGCAAAACTGGTTTATTGGGAGGTAAGAAGTATGAGATGGGATGGGAGAAAGGGCTGGTAAATTACTGGCATGGTTGGATTAGCGGGAGGAGGCATCCCATTGTGTTCAGGCATTATGTTCCATCCTTGGGGAGGGACGTGCACACCCGTCCCACAGATTTAAAGAAATGACTACCAACAGTTGTATGAGATGAACCGCGACATAAGACTTGCCCATCTGGAAGACTTCCATAAGAATGTTTGATTATTGTAGTTGAACGAGTGAAAAGTTCAAGATAAAGATCAAGCTTGCAGTGGAAGAAGTTGAGAGGGCAATAATAAGGTTACAATAGGAAAATCACAGAGCCCCAACGGTTCCTGACTGAAATTTGGAAAAACCTTTCAGGGAACTTAGTACACATTTTAAACATGTTTAACTCCAGAAGAGAAAAAAAGGGAATACCTGTTCCTCATATTGCCGTATATCCCACCTTAAAAGGGAGCCTATGATCCGTGCTGGACCACATCCCAGCTGTGGTCCACACTGGTCAATGTGCCTTTACCCCGGAAGGGTTACAAGGATGAAACCTAGGAGATCACACAAAGCAGTATCTAACGCAAACTTGATACAGGGCCCTCTGCCCATCATGTGCTTGTGGGTGGTAATGAGAAAGATGGTGTTTGGTGAAAGCTAGATAGGTTTGGTTCAACTACAGTACAATAAACAGCAGGCAGCTGTGTGGCTTAACAGCCTCAACCCGTCTTGGTTTCCCACTGCAGAGGTAGCTGGTAAGGGTGACCCCCCTATCACCAATATTATTTACAATAACAATGGAACAGTTGGCTGAGAGGGTGAATAGGGACCCTATTTTGAGGGGATATATAAATGGCCAGGGGGATGGAAGATTAAATCCTGCTTTATGCAGATCTACACATATTCCTGTGCGACCCTAAGCACTTTGGACGTAGAGCTGTAGGCATAAGGGAATTTGGCATGCATAGTGACCTCAACAGCAATTGGACTATAGAAATACTAATCCCAGTGCAAGGTGGAGACGAGGCCATTCAGATTCGGTGTCCCTTGCAGACAGCGCAGGATTCCAATGTATATCGAAGAATTCAAATTTGTGCGAATGATAGCAACTTCCTTCACTAAGAATCTAGACCCAGTTCTACACAGATTGCAAGAGGATATGAGACATTGGGCCAACCTTTCTCTCAATATTGGGGCAGGCTGCCCTGTTCAAAATTTCACTGCCTAGGTTGTCATATGCTCTCTAGAACACGCCGCTGGTGTGGCTGAAAATGACAAACTAGAGAGAATGTTGAGGTCAATATTAAGGGGCAAGCAACAAAATACTGTGGGTTTCGCTGGGAATTCTCTCACTCAGTGTTGGATGGTGCAATCGCCCTTGCCGATATTCAAAAGTGTTACTAGGCCTCAACCTGTGGTGGTGAATAAATGGTTGCATCTTAAACTGAAAACTACCCAAATGGGCAAATTTACATGAGAAAAACAGGAGACCTAATCTTTCACCGGTGGCTGTTCGGGTCAAACAGATATGGAGGGAGCTCTCGATTGTGATGTGTGGAAAGTGGCATTGTAAGATTGAGCGATGTGATAAAGTGAGGGGAGTTAATGACGCTGCAGGAAATGAGGGCTGACTAAAATGTGCACACCTAGGTACTGACCAAAATTGAACAGGATTGAGGTGTTTCTGCAAAGAAATAAAACCTATAGCCAAAGGAAGGGATGAGCAAGTACAGATGCTATTTGGAAAGATTGAACAGAAATTACACAAAAGTGCAGAGCTCTCTCCAACACCCCCTCAGCAGAGGACAAGAACTGGAGTAAAACGGGCCAAGTGTAACAGATTGGGTGCGACCGTCTAAGAGATTACCTCGTGGACCCACGACAGACCAGTTCCCTGGGCTCTACCACAAGGTCTGACAAGATGAATTGGACAACATCACGATTTACTGGGATTCGAGGAAGAGGTTTATTTCCAGCCCTAACCGTGTTTGCGGCCTGTTCCTGGAAGACAGGTTTGGGTCTCCCGGCTGCCACATTTAAAGCTACGATCAGAAGTGAAAGAGCTACCAATGGTCAACTAGCATTGCTGTTCTGTGAAAAACAAAATCACATTTTAAGCTTAGAAGATAAGGCTGTAAAAACACAGGGCCAGGCTCCGCCACCCGCTAAATGATGTAGGGGTTGGAGAAGATAAACAGGGTGTTCAGGTTCCCTCAAGATATCTCTTAACTCCCACTATCCCAACCGTTCTGTGCCTTCTTAGAGTCCATCATGTCTACAGGTGATCCTTTATATTCAGACCCTAGCCCTCCTTCCCCATCAAAGTCTGGTGAAGTTATCATGGCCCCTAGAGCACTGTTGCTTAGGACAGTTCAAACTTGCACAGGAGACTCTACTCCAGGGTCTACTTGGAGTGTGCATTACAAGCATACTAAGCTCCTAAGCAGAGATAGCAGGGTCTGTGAGAGAACAGAGGAGCGTGGCGTCCTGCCTCCTCACCGTCAGCCGGCATTCACCAGCTACTTGACAGAGGGGCAGGCCTTCATCTCCCGCTACTGACATGCAGGTTTACAGGGGAGATGCTGGAAGCCATGCCAAGGTGCCTCGCCTAATGACCCTGGAGGGTGGAACTGCTGTCGAGCCATGCAAGAACTATTAAGGGTGCAAAATAGCAGACCTCACCTATTGGGAACTCTGTTTGAGGTGCTACTGTTTTTGGAACACACTAATCAGGAACAACAGCTAGAGACATTTCAAATTTGAAAAGCCAATCACTGCGTTTGGTGTCAGAGGCACCACAGCTGTGTGTGATTCAGCGCCTGTGGTCCCTGGATGCGGGTCCACATTCTAATTTAAACAGCCTCCAGATTATGCATTGCATGGTTGTTGGAAGGTGATAGCGATGCAGAGCCAGATGGAATGGCGAGTGGGGAGAGTGAGCAGGAGGGAAGTGGAGGTCTGTACGTGGCAAGAGCTAAAGTGAAGGAGAAAAGCAAGTAAGAAGATCAGAAAGACATGGGGAGAGGGACAGTTAAGAGGAAGAGAGGATAGCCCAAAAGACTTCAGTACAGAGGAAAAAGACCTGGAGGGGGTAGAGTGAGTTGAAGTGGTGGAAAGGTGGATGAGTTGGAAAAGAGCGGCGAGACCAGAGAATAGGACTAGAGGAATCCAACAGGTGATTGAAAGAAGCAAGAGACTCTGAAGAAGCAGAAACGTGGGGAAAGCTCAGAAGATCTGAGAATGATCAGACAAACAGCAAAAGCAAGGGCAAGGCAACCCACTTTTCGAGAGGACCCGGGGCTTCTAAAGCCCAGTAGATGGCAGAGACCATCCAGAAGAGAGAGAGAGGAGAGAGAGAGAGGGGGAGGGGGAGAGAGAGAGAGAGAGAGAGAGAGAGAGAGAGAGAGAGAGAGAGAGAGAGAGAGAACTTGCACGCAAAAGAAGATACTGAGACAATCGACCAAGCCAACTAATAAGCAAAGGGAACAGAGTGGGCCGACTCATTTCATGGGAAGTGACGGACTGACTGACAGACTACGTCATTAAGCATGGGCATAGGACATGGGGGAAAAGGGGGACAAATCCCCCCCACAATTGTAAGTGGGGGGATGTAATGTCATTTATCCCCCCCAGAATATGTTTGCTGTGTCATGCAGGAATCTGTTTTTGAAGAGGGGGAGGGTCTCTCCCCCCGACCCCCAAAGCATGGGGGCAATACCCTGGGGGCAGATGGGTGATCATCTGCCCCCAGGGAAGGGGGCAAACAAAAAAAATATATATTTTTTTTAAAACATAGTTTTGGGTGGGGATGGGTGCGGGTGGGGCCACTTGCCACCAGGGATTTTTGCAAGGGGGTGGCCCTCTCCCCCCACCCTAAGTGGATGGGGGCACCTTATGTAGCCCTCCCTGGGGGGCAGATTTCTGCCCCTAGGAAGGGGTACATGAGATGCCCCCCATCCATTTGGGCTTGGGGGAGAGGCCACTCCAAATATTGGCGGAGCCACCCCCCCGAAGCCTCGGACAGTATGTTTTGCCCCCCCCTGGGCGCAGATGGCCACACACATGTGCCCATCTGACCCTAGGGAAGGGGAAAAACAAAAATATATTATAACTTGTTTTGGGTGGGGGTAGGGGGACCGGGGGGACCCACTAGACCACCAGGATTTTTGGTGTTTGAAAGGGGGGGTGGCCCTCTCCCCCCACCCTGAGTGGATGGGGGCACCTTATTTAGCCCTCCCTGGGGGCAGATTTCATGAGATGCCCCCCATCCATTTGGGGTGGGGGGAGAGGCCACTGCAAATATTGGCAGATCCAGCCCCCAAGCCTGGGGCAGTACATTTTGCCCCTCCCCCCCGAGGTCAGATGGCCATATACATGTGCCCATGTGCCCATCTGCCCCTAGGAAAGGGGCAAAACAAAAATAAAACAAATTATAACTTGTTTTGGGTGGGTGTGGGGGGCCACTGAACCACCATGGATGTTATTAGTGGAAAGGGGGTGGCCCTCTCCACCCCACCCCAAATGGATGGGGGGCATCTCATGTAGCCCTCCCTGCGGGCAGATTGCTAGATTGGGGTTATCAGTTGGTTAGCCTTTTCCCTTTGCGCCCAGGTAGGTGCATCCACACATATGAGGTACCATTTTTGTCGGGACACCTGTGGGAACGCGGGAAGGTAGGACATCTGTTGCTGTCGGCGTGTTTCAGTGGGTGGGCAAAGGGAAATGTCTCTGAAATATTGTGGAAAAAACCACAATTTTCAGACATTTCACTCTGGAAACCCACCGAAACACGCCGCCAACAACACATGTCCTACCATACTGCGTTCCCACTGGTGTTCCAACGGAAACAGTACCTCACATGTGTGGGTGCACCTACCTGGGCGCAAAGGGAAAAGGCTAACCCACTGGTAACACCAAGCCTTTCGGCAGAGCAGATTTTGCTCATGTAGACAACATACAGATTTGGGCCTATGGTGTCGAAGCCACCAAGGAAAACAGGGAACCTCATGCATTTCCGAAAAGAGGACACAGAGGTCTGACTTGCGTGAATCGCCCCAGAATATATTACCCACAATCCCCGGCAAAGTCCAAAACGTTACGACCGCCTACATTTGGGGAAAAAGGGGCCAAATTTGGCAGAGATATCTTATGTAACAAAAAAGTTACAAGGGATTGAATGGCGACATACCGAAATCACCAAAAAAGGCCTTGGCAGAAATACCCATGGCAGTTAAGGGGTTAAGACAGTAAAGCCCCAGAAAATATATCATTTGTAAGGTAGCTCAGTGAGTTAATGCTACAAATGCAGATTGTGCACAGGAATATGTATCACCTGTGTTCAGCACCTGACTTAATCTTCCAGTGGGATAATATGCGGAGTGAATGCATTAAGCTTCCGATGCAACACAGCATTTTCCAGGTCAATTGGTTCAGAAAAAGCGGTGGAAAACACTATTACTGTTGCTTTTTCTAATTGGCCGGATTTTGGTGCATTTTCTGGGTGGAGTTCCGGAGCCGAGTGGACACACCAGGACCCCCTGTATTTCCCGCTCCACCAGACAAATGCGGCCTTACTGCCAGCCTGGATTCTCATGCTGGAAATAAGGAAAGGGATTCCTCTGGGATCTCCTTGGAAATTAAACCTGGTAAAAGCGGGCGGAGTCCAGAGGAAGCCATTGTCAATTCCGCCAGCAATCGCTAATTGCGCGAGGTATTTACACTCTTCCAGAGTGGAAAAGCAAAGTGATTTCACCTGCTTTTTATGTTAAAATCTTCCATTTTGTGGCGTAAAAGTAAAAACTTCCGCCAATGTAAGTGGTCCACTCCATGCAGTTTACTTTGCGCCTTGATGCTTGTGGGTTTTGCGTGATGCTACACATGTGATAAATAAATAAATACATTTAACATGACCCCAGATAAGTGGCAATTTGTGTTCAGAATGAGTGAGCATGGCATGTCGCTGGTAAGGGGGTGTCTTGTGCTTCTTGAGTGCGTTGGCAAATGCCCTTAATTATCATCTCACATTAAACAGGTGCTTAAACCCATCAGTGTGGATTGCGCAATAATAAGTCGACAGAGGTATTTCAAATGGCCAATTTAGCTCTTTGGGTGACATTGTCAAAGTGGGAGAATGTTGCCCAAAATGTGCCACTTTCTCTGTGGAGTGAACTGTGCCCACCTCAAGGAAGAAGTGTGAAAAACCCACAAGGGCACCGTGCCCTGCTCTTTCTGTGTGTGTCTTCCCCACAGGGTGACAGATGCCGATTCAGACATGGGTAAGTCTCTTAGGTGGCAAGACTGTACCGTAATTGATGTGGCAAAGGATTCCAGACTTCTGAGGCTGATAACATTAGTAGCATTGAGTTACATTCCATCTGACAGGTATGTGTGATAAAGTTGCAAAGCAGAGCTGTTAGTGGGCTAAAGCAGGAGGCAATGTCTGCCCACCCTCAAAGGGTACGTACGACCAAAAGTAATAGGCCCCTCCCCCATCATGGCTTTAAGGGCCAGGCTCCAAACCAGGGCAAGAATGCCCTCCAATCATCCATGCCCACGAGTAGGGTACCCCTCGTGCTCCAGGAACCCTGTTGAGCAACCTCTGTGCTTTCCAGGTGATCCTAACATTATTTAAAGCAAGATGTCTAAAAGGTAATCGCTTAATTGCAGCTGGAAATTAGCTCCTGGCGTGATCAAAATGTCTTAACCAAGTGTGACATCATCCCATTCATTTATAAGCAATATGTGTGTTCTTGCGTTTCTTCATCCACTGAATTACTGTTAGAAACAAAGGCAAGAGTTGTGTCTCTTGTGTAGGCATTAGGAAGGCAGTTGCCAGCCTCTGGCATAATATGCCCATGTTCTTCCAATATTAGCTAGCTGTTGCCCTCTTATGGCCAGGTAGAACCATTATGGCAGTGACTGGCAAATGCCTTTCCCCGGCAGACAGTAAAGCGGAAATAAGAGGCCAATTCAAGACACGGAACAAATAGCAGTTAAGACAGACTGCAGCTGCCATTGCTGTGTTAGAGAATATGTTGAGTGTTCAAGAAAGGAGGTATGTATTAAGCAAGCACGCAGTGAGACAAGGGAGAGGCAAAGAAAGGCCAGAGGGGCTCTTTGAATAGTGTAACAGGGCAGGGGAGTGCTTATAAGTGGATGGGCTTGCGATCGCTCATCCTCCTTGTTTGCTGTACACCCCGGAGGATAGTCAAAGCAGCAACATCACACACCTGGTCCCTCTACTCCAATAACAGGGCTTACTCAGAGGTACAAGCAAGATTTTCTCTTTCTTTGAAACTCCCATCCTTCCATTCCAAGAGACACACACGTCTCCTTGCCCCACACAAATAAAGTACCAATTTGCAATTGGTAGAAAAGGCTGCAACTCCTTTATTTGGCAGGAATCCACTTACAGGTGATCTGCCTCTTAACGAGCTGGCGTCCTAGCTGTGGCCCACTGGAAGTAATTGTTATTTCTCTCTCTTACCATGAGCTCATAGTCAGATGACAAATCCAGAAATGCAACATATAAAGACATGTTCTTTGCTGCTGCATCCTTTAATTTTCTTCTGTTTTCTTTTCCCTTGTTTTATACAGTGATATTTGTAATTTAATACATACTGCTATTTTTATTTTAATGTTGTGAAAAGTCGAGTTCTTTGACTAAAACACAATAAATAAATAAAAAAAGCAGTCCCCTGTCCCCCCCCAGATATTATGTGTCTCCTACGCCCATCATTAAGCAAGCTGAAGTTGCTGCTCTTTAATTTGAGAACCTTGTATTCTTTTGCCCAGTTCATTCCCAGCCCTTGGGTCATTTATGCTGCAAACTAATCATTTATATAACCCCCCTTCATGAGCCTTGCATTATTTGTTGATCCCCAGCCATGACCATCCTTGAACGTTCGTCAAATGGCGCACAATAACATTATTTTTAAGATGTAGGAAAAGGTGTCCCTATGACTTCATTGATAAATGTGGCAGAAACTCTGTGGGAGCTTGATCCGGTTTGACAAAATAAGATTCTGAACAAAATTACCATCATTCAGTGGTAATCTTCAAGATGGTAACTATACAAGATTAAGATTATGCCTAGTTTGAAGCAAAGTGTGTACCCAATCATAAGCGTCCATTGCCACATTATCGTCTTTTTTCACTGACAGCTGATTCCTACAATACAATTTACAGGTGCATGGAAACAGATTCCTAGATAACAGCAGTTCTACACCTGTTCTTTAAATCAGCTTCATAACTACATTCATATGTTGTGTCCTACAACGGCTGATCCACAAGCACCAAACCTCAGCTATTTTGTGAAAAGCACCACATATTTAAATGAAATGCTTTAAATGTATATTGGCACATGGAAATCATCACTGACCTCTCAGCCAATCAGAATGTTCAGAATGCAGTCAATAGCTACTGGTATTGGCTAAAATCAAACGGTGTAAAATAATGCAATTTCCATCCAAAATATTTTTTTTAACAAGACACTTCCTCTCTGGGAGGATCTTTTTTTTTTGCTACAACATCCTATTGAACATAACAGAGCTAAAACATGGGAAAATGCTTTCTCTTTCTTATAGGGAAATTGTTTACTTTAACAGGACGCCTAAATGCATGCTCATGGTAAACACAACTATGTTTGCAATTTAAATGCTTAACTTATGAGGACAACTTTATTTAAATGCTACAAAGTAAAAATAAATGGGTCTATTAATTTACTCACTATTAAGGTAATGTTTTCACTTGACCACAAAATCTCCAAATCATGTATTGGTAATAACCCTAATATAGACCTCGGGATGGATCATTATCGCTTAGGATAATGACCCTCCCCCACCTTATGGCCCGTGGCAAATAATGCCCCCTCTATCTGTCGATAAGGCTATAACGTTGAGGTATGGCTGGGTTTGAGTTGTAATGCCATTAAAGGTGCCAAAAGAAATACATCTAGAGAAAGGGATGGAATGATATAGTGGGGATTATGTGCACTAACACAGGCCCGAGCTGTAACTTCTGCCTGTCTGAAATCATGGAGTAACATTATTGCTTTACCGTGTACATAGACTTTGGAGTTAATGCTAAAGTTAGGGTCCAATAATATATAATGCATCCAGGGCCCTGGGGGTAAATCTATGATATATCGCTACCACTGGACTAACATGCCAGTGGAATGGTACAAATTCTTAGTAAATGGAGTTATGTCAGATGTCAAAGAACCAGGGGTGTGAGAATGGCAGAGTGAAGACAGAACGAGAGAACCGAGCATGGTGTTCTCTTTTGATATTGATATTTTATTTCTATTGCGCTCGTACACAAGTGTTTCAGAGCGCGACAAGGCAAGGTAGGGGAACAGGGGAGAACAAACAGCGATCTTACGAGGCCCAGTGATATTAAGAACATGCAAGTGCATGGGGGAGGGGAAAAGTGCATGGAAGAGGGAGAAGTGGAAAGTGCGAAGCAGAGGAGAAACAGATAAATAATAATTAATAAATAAATAATAAAGGCAACAAACAGTGGTAGTGCAGCCAGCAATTTGCAAGTGCTAGGTTTAAGGCAGCAGACAGGGTAGGTCTGATAAGTGCAGGAAGAAAAAGGGGGGGTGGCTGTATGTGTACAAATACAGACCCCAGTGCAAGGGATGGCCTGGAGGCAGTGCGGGAGGGTGGCAGGGTGAGCAGGTACCTGGGCCTGGAGGACAGAGGGTGGCCAGGTGCACGGTGCCAAGAGAGAACAGATCAGCATGGGAGAGGGGGAGCGACGGCAGAAGAAAAGAGGATGGTCTTGAGGTGCTTCCGGAACCGGAGATGGTTCTTCTCAAGTTTTAGAGTGGCAGGGAGGCTGTTCCAGAGGGAAGCCCCAGCCGAAGACAGATCTACCCCCAGCTCATTTCTTTGAAAAATGACTGACCCTGAGGGAGTTAGAGGTAGAGGAGTGAAGAACTCAAGAGTGGAGGTATTTGCGGAGGGATAGCTGAAGGTATTTTGGACCCAGGCCCCAGAAAGCCTTGTGGACAATGCAGAGGGTTTTGAATTTAATCCTTGCATACACTCGGAGCCAATGGAGAGATTTCAGAGCAGGAGAGACACGATCCCAGGGCTTGACGCCAAGGACAAGTCTTGCAGTCCTGTTCTGGTTTAGTTGCAGAGGGCGGAGAGTAGAGGCAGGTAGATTTAGAAAGAGGATGTTACAATAATCCAAAAAGCAAGGCAAAGGGTCACACGGATATAAACAAAAAATATTCACTCCGTCTTGACTTGTGTGATAGCAGCTTGTCTGTCCCCCACCTTTTTCCCTCCTTGTTCTTCAGCGCCCACCCAGCCCCCAGCTTTAGCTGACTTGTCATGATAACAGCCCTTCTCCCTTACTTCAACACCTCGTCAACCCTTCCCTCCTCTTGTTAATTTCCGGCACTACAACAATTGCCGTTAGGCATAGTAATGTAGCCGCTTGTCTGGCTCCTTCTCCCTCCCACCCCAATCTACCTTCTATGTTACATGCACTTGAACTATATGAGATGTCGCTAGGCTGATTATGATAGTTATTTTTCACATTCTGAATGTATCAAGGACTTGTAAGAATGTCAATGTATTCTCCCATGTTCCCTTCCCTGCCTTGAAGTGCATTGAAACACATTGTGTATAGGCGCTATACAAATAAACAATCAATCAAGCAACGGATGGTAGAAAACTGGTTCAGATTGATGGTGGAAATGCAAAGATCTTGTTTCCTCTTCCCAGAAGGAACTGTATAAATGTTTTCTCAAATGCCACATAAACAGTGT
The DNA here is from genome assembly GCF_040938575.1 of Ambystoma mexicanum. Classification (NCBI taxonomy): domain Eukaryota; kingdom Metazoa; phylum Chordata; class Amphibia; order Caudata; family Ambystomatidae; genus Ambystoma; species Ambystoma mexicanum. Next base: position 1,260,140,302 of record NC_090924.1, read on the forward strand.
ATCCTATATGATCCTCCATTTGGACTATCCAGTAGTTGTAGTGTTCCTTCCCAACTCTAAGAACAGACTGTCGTTATAGCCTTTTGGCCTACTTCTTTTTGATATAACTGCGCAGACTGCAGTGAAAAAATGCTGCAGTTTTTTTTTTATGCCAAATCACTTTGTATGCATAATCATTTGACCACAGCAGGGAGACCTTTGTTGGTGCCCATGTGAACATTTAACATCTTGTCTTTCAGGGTCAGCTTCCATGGTGCATATTACCAAAATACTTTGGTACACCCCAGATGGAGTCGTTCATTCTTCCAAAGCAGACCTTGCAGTTCTGTAAAGACCTTACTTTCGATGGCAAACGTTTCTTCTCTTATCAGGCTCTAAATGTCTTGTCTAAGCTACCAGAAAGTATTACGGATCAATTGAAAGCTATTTCAGAACAAATTAAATTTGTTCTCAAACAAATTGATTCTGTTCAACATGGCTGTGAGCTTTTAATTTTCTTTGGGGTGTTGGTTATTCGTTTCATCTGCATTGCATCTAGAGACATTACTGTATGTGTGCTACAGAAGTTTACTAAATCACTCTGTTGGTAAAACTCTCTTTCAACAACACAAGTATTTAATGCCTGAAGTGGTGATTGTTGTTCTTGTTAATCAGTCCATTATTTACCAGCCATTTTACCAGACCTGTTTTCTAAGACTAATCTTGCCAGAGTGAAGAGGTAGTTGCATTAAAACATGGATAGAACTAAAAAAAATATGGACAAATGAGTTATGGCTTTCGGGAACGCATGACGAATCAAGTTCTGTTATCAGAAACCAAACAATCTTTGCCAGAAGGAATGGCGTCACATTTTACTAGAGGAAAGGGTCTAACTACTGCTCAAATTACCACCACACAGTAGCACTCTAAACATGCATCAGCCATCTGGGCCACAGGACTTTTTAAAGTTTGATAAAGGTTCACCACCGGCAAGCATTAACATATATGCAATCCCAGATAAAGAGTCTGAGCCTTATGATCTAATTTCTAAATCCAGCATTGTTGCAGTTTAAGAATAGGGCTGTCACCAAGGCTGACTGGATGTTACCACTCAATACTCTTATTAAAATTAATATTTTAGTTTTGGGAAAGCCACAGCAAGATGTTATATGATCCATAAAATAGTAACAGGAATCGGCCTACTTAAGTGCCCCTTAAGCCAGTCAAGTAGCACAGTGAGTAGAGCGCTCGCTTTGACAACCGTGCACAGCCTGCTGACACATCTTTGAATCCCAGTGTGGCTAAACTCAGCCTTTCATCCTTCCGAGGTCGATAAATGAGCACCACACACCATGGGTAATAATAAGCAGCGCTCAGATACCTGAGGGTTCGTAGCGCTATATAAATGCTAAATTATTATTATTATTTGATTATTATTTCTTTGCTGATGTATCCACGAGAGATAATTCAAAATGGTTGCCTGTCATCTTCCATCTGAAGCTATAGGGACGATGACAAGAAATCTACCAATCTATATAGGATTCTTTTTGCTGAACTTTCATTTCAAAGACATGGTCACTTTGTCACTTCTAGTTTTTTGCCCTCTCTATGCAGCTGTATGCAGCTTGTTTGTTTGTTTTATTACTTGTATTGCGCGCCAGACCCTTGGGTCTCAGGGCGCATTGCATAAGACAACTTACATCTTGGTTACATATCAGCTTGATCACATACATAATACATCTTAGTTACATAACAGAGCAAATCAAATACATACATGTTATCACAGGATAGAACACAGTAAATATCGTACAGATGCAGATAAACAATAAGGATCAAGTAGTTATGTACAAATATACAGAGTTGGCCAGGCGAAAGTGGAAGGGAATAGTCAGTCATGAGCAGGTAAGTGGCAGGGCCTTTTTTGTCAGAGTCTTTGATCCACCTTATGAGGTTCTGACGGAATTTAAGGTAGGGTTCATCTGTTTGCGGAGGGAGTGGTAGGGAGTTCCAAAGTTGAGCTGCTTTGTCCTGGAAGCTGCGCCCCCCGACTCTGGAGAGTTTAAATCTTGGTACTGTAATGCACTTGGTGTTGGAAGATCTGGTGAGTCTTGTAGGACCTATTCTAGTAAGTCTCTCCTAAAGATAGCAGGGTGTGGCATTGTTTAGACATTTATATACAAGTGAAGCAGCTTTTAACTAGATTTCAATGAGTCAAAAGCCAGTTATTTGATCTTCTAGTTTCAGAAATGTGGTCTCTCCTGGAGATTCCAAGTGCTGCTCTGAGAGCATTGTTCTGAAGGAGTTGGATTCTCTTGATGGTTTCCTTGTTGGCCCCATGTATAGAGAGTTACAATAATCCAACTTCGACAGAATGAGTGCTCTGGCCAGTGTGATGAAACTATTGTTGGATAGGAAAGGTTTACCCGCTCTTATCAGTTTGCAGGTATATGCAGTGGCAGATGCCATCGCATTAACCTGTTTATTGAAGATAAAAGCCCAAGGTTTTCACCTTAATAGCGGTAGTAATGGGGTTATTATCAATGTTGAAAGTAGAATAGTTGGGTCCTAGTTTTTTAAGGGTGGAGGAGGTGCCCAGGATGATAATCTCAGTCTTATCATCATTCAGGCATTGTCCATGGGTGGCCAGCTGTGAGGCAGTGTTCTCTTCTACTGTTAAGGACCTTGAATGCCAAGAAACAGAACATGCCTTTCAACCATTAGACCTGTCAGTTTACTAAAGACTCTTGTATTTTACATTTCTAAATAATTTTAACAGAAGACCCACCCTATTAATCAATATTTTTGCATATTCTGGGTATCACTGATTTAAGCAATACGGTATTCACTATGAATTTAGAGCACTAGATACCCTGCTTATGTCATTTGTATTTGCCCAACATATGTTTTGGTGTAAAGCACACACCATTTACTGGATTAAGGTGTAACGGTAGAGTTGCACTTTTATAGCCAAAAGTCATCGATGTTGTTCTTTGCGTAAAATGTGTTAGATGGACCTTTCAAATTGTCCTTTTTGCCAAGAGCAAGGCATGGTATACCCAAGACTTTGGATATTTGGAAACAATTTTACTGGTCCCCTTTTCATGGTCATAGGACAGGAAACCATTAATAAAAATACATTTTTATTTAACTTTTACATCTGTAGTCGGGTCTACATTTCATTCCGAATGTCGCATATTACAACCAGTGATCCAGATAATATTTTGAAGTGCGAGTATTTTTAATCTTTGAGAGCAAGTGTGATTTCAAGGAAGTAAAAAATAGTTTCTCCTTCACAAGAGAGTAAAACATATGTGACATCCAGCCAACGTGCTACATAAAACAGTTGAATGCCTATGTGGTGCACCACTACAGTAAGTGAGTTTCCATTTCATTACGAATGTAATACTTTCATTTTTGTTTTGTAACAGTGCTTGCACTGACTGGTGAGTCGGGTTTTGAATGTTATAAGTGTTGTTCTGAAGATTTGAAAGAGGCTGTCACCACTATGATTGCTTTAATGACACACATTCACCCATGCCGCTGACCATTTATAGTACCATTAACAACAATGGCAGCATGTTAAGGTTTAATGGACATTTAAGCTAGAAATTGCATACTCATCCGTGCCCAGAAAAGGATTTAAGGTGACACTGTTTTGATAATTAAAGTGTAAGTTAAATTGTAAGAGTAAAAATATTTTGCCTTAGCAAGAGTGTAAAAAATATGTGAAAGGCCACCAGAATATTACTAAACTTGAAAATGAATGGAACACAACTAAAACAGTTGTGTGGCAAAGATGTCTGGCTTCAAACAAGTTATTACATTTGTGAAAAACCTTCTCTCACACATTAATATGTATGAACACACCACATGGATAAATCATGCACTATGTGCGAAACCTGAGGGTATTCTCACTCCTACCCCCCTCTTCTGAGGTGGCTAGGGAAAGGCCAATCTGTTGACTGTGTCTTGCTCCATGATGGCTTCACATCTGGTAAGTTATCTCAGTTGGTTCAGCACTCACTGCGATATCCTAGAGATCTGCAGGTCCCAGCAAGGCCAACTCCGCCTTTCATCCTTCCGAGGTTGATTAACAAGTATGAACTTCGGTTGGGTGATAAGTGTATGTAAATATATTCTATGTACAGTGATTTGTCGAAACACCTTTATAAATAACATATCATTGCCATTATCATTGATGATAAATGCACACAACACAGGAGCTCTGAAAAATACTTTGGTGCAATAAAAGAAAGCATTCACTAAAGAGCATCATTTCTTAAAAGAATACTTGCCAATTGTATTAGGTTATCCATCTTTTTACTGCTATGATCCTAAAATGCTAGTAAAATAAATATACATGCATTATGAAATGTATGAAATGCAATATTTCCATGAACATCTACAGACCCAAAACACAGCAGAAGTTGAACAGAAAGAAGTCATTCCACTCTCACTGTGTGCTGTTTCTGACAGGCTAGGTGTGCGCACTACAGAGAAACATGCCTGACCTGCTCCTAAATGGCCTGCAATTGCATTCATGCAGATGAGAATCAAAAGAGGGGCCTGGTTTCCATCAAGTCACTCAACATTTGCATTGCACTCTGCTCTCAACTGGTGCATAAATGTACGCATAAAAAAGGCCGAGTATGATGCTTGTCTGGAGGCCTGATTACAACTAATCCGATCATGTTTGGACGTCTTCAGAGGTCTCTATCTGGATCTTCACCCACAATAGAAAATTGTGCGCATCAACTGAAGACCTTTAGAAGATCCCATGCTGGAGAACGGCTAGTTCACCGATTAGTGTGAAATTAGAGCAGCACACTCAATATAGCTCTTAAGATGAACTCTAGATCAAGCTATCCAGAATTGTAATGTTGATTCAGTTATTATAGCTGGAGACTTCAATTTGGTTTTATACCCATTACTTGACCACTCGAATGGGGATTGTTCAAGAAATCCCAAAAAAAGCAAGAGACCTCTAGAAAGTCTAATAGATTAATTATGCCTAGCAGATATATGGTGCGTCGAGCACCCATCTGATAGGGACTACAGCTTTCATTCAACTTCTCATGATGTCTATTCATGTATTGATCTCTTCCTCACTTCTGGTTGTGTAACACTGAGTCGTTTTGGATCCAGAATAGGAATCATCAGTATGTCCGACCATGCACCAATATCAATATGCCTCTCCTTACAGTAAACATTAATTGAATCCTTTCGATGGAAAATGAGTTCACCAATTCTGCAGAATGAACGCATTAGAGAAAAAATTAACAGAGATATCGAGGAATGTATTGCAATCAACAGAACGGACGGGATCTCGGACTCATCTGTTTGGGAGGCAATGAAGTGTTACATACGAGGTGGCTTAATATCCGAGGGGAATTATTCTACAGGGGAAACCCCACACTTTGGTGATATTCCCTCCTACTACGTGAGGATATAAGATATATATTTCTACAAAAGGAAGGAACAATCAACACATTCTCCTCCGATAGCAATTTCAAGACCCAGCCCTTAAACAGATATAGGCTGCATTCTGTGTTTCAAATCATCATCAGAAAACATTTTCTTCACAAAATATCATTTTTAATATATTAATCTTTTGTTAAGCACAGGTAATACAAAAATTATTAAAAAACATATACACATCACATAGTCATATACAAAGTAAAAACACTACCACCTCACAGTATCGCAACTAGTATGCTGAAATATTCAACCAGCATACCACACTTCTGGCAATTCAATAAATCTCATTTTCCATTGTGTGACAAAGCCCAACTTATATAAGTTTCAGTCCTCTGTGTTCAATGTAACCGGACATTCATCAGGGGCAGAAGTCGTCCTGTGCTTAAGGTAGAATCTTCCTATTCATACACCAATTGCTATCTCTAAGGATAAAAAACACAAACAGACAAATCACTATTACGGGCATAATAGGTTAAATTTATACACCATAGCCAATCCCTCATCACCACAAGGGTATCAAATATACCGTAAATCATATACCTGAACCAAGGTACCAAGAATTACATGTCTTGTACCTAACAAGTCAGACACATTCTGACTCTTCACTACTAGTATAGGCAAAAAACACTATAGAGTACCATGAATAGTCTATTAATAAACCATAATCCGATCTCCCCAATTAATACTGACAGGGCCAATACCCCAATCATAGGTAATTGCAACATGTCCAATAACGTGGGAGTCATATTAAAATTAAAGATTTTATAACAAAATTACTCGGCAGAGTGCTTATGCAGCCCAATGGGTCTGCCTAACCCTGGAAGTTCTCACCTCCCACGGACTATTCCAAGAGTCCTCCAATCTGCAGTGAATGCAGCGTCCTGAAGAAACGGACCTCTTTCCTCTATCTGGCAGGAATCCCACTAGTTCTAAAACAAATGAGAACCGAGTAAGCACCACATAATGGAAACAATGTCAGTGAGACACTCCCTGACACAATCCTCAATTTCTCAAACCAATATGTCGTGGCGCTCACCTATTACGGGAAAGTTGCACGTCCCGTCATACAGTAAATGTAGAAAGCTGGAATCCAAATACGGCAACCAGCGGACAAAAACTCTGTCTTTACCGGCGTTCAGACGTTCAAACAAGACCATTGCAGGAAGAACATCCACAACGTCATGACGGCATCGCGCTGAATGGCGCGCGATGACGTCACATGTCGTAACATGCGCCCAAGCCAGGCAAAGTCAGGCAAAAAGTCAGGGGAGGGAAAACGAGGCTAACAAAGTGCAACCCATTAGAGATGTGCCAAAAAGGGACAGACTGCCCCACAGTATTACGCTGGAAACCTGGCAGGCCAATCGGACACTTTCTAACCGTCAGCATCCAGTACACAGTTCTATCTCTGATGTACAATCCGAGTTACCAGGGACACACAGAGAACCAAAGATGGGCAAACATCATGGAGCGGGTATAAATGTGAAAGGAGCAAAAACCAATACGCACAGCCATCGCATTATGGCAATTAACATTCTTCTTCCCTCGTGAGCCTAGGAACAAATCAGGCTACCAACAGAAAGTGCAACAATCGCATGTCCTTAATAAACCCGAGACGTTCTTATTTAATATTGTGCCACTCAATATTCTCGTTCAAACCTGTAATGTGACTATTACAGAGAAAAATTAACTTCTGTTCCAAATTAATTAATTTCCTGTTGATTTCGTCTTGGGACCTACCCCTAATCTTTTTGAGTATACACCATTGGAAATCAGAGAATGAATGTCCTTTCTCATCAAAATGTTTAACTAACGGAGCTTTATCGATATGGTTCTTTAGGCAACTCCTATGTTCGATCATACGAGTCTTGCACTTTCTGTTAGTTTTACCTATGTAAATTAAATCACATGGACATTTGATCATATAGATAACATTTTCCGTTTTACAGTTTGTGTGTTCTTTTAGAACCCATTCATAAGGTAGTCCCAAATTGACAGATGTCATCTTTTTGGTCAGGGGGCACATAACACATTCCCCGCAAGGATGATGACCCATTACTCGTGGCAAACCCCATAACGTACTTTGAGCAACCTCTTTGTCTCTCTCCTTTTGTACCTCATTTTTCATTACAAGATTTCGAATGTTGGTACTCTTTTTAAAGGCTATCAACGGCAGTGGGCTGTTCATAGTTTTTTTCCAATTTTTGTGTATAATGTTCTTAACCTTATACGACATATTGCTAAATGTGGTAACAAACACCAATGGGGTATCTTGTTTAGCAATGTCTTTGTTTTTCTTTTCCAAAAGGGCTTCCCGGTTGTTATTGAAGGCTCGTTTGGCAGATAACCTAATGACCTTTCTAGGGTAACCCCTGTCAATCAGTTTGTTCATTAATATGTTCGCCCCAACTTCATAGGCATGTTTGGTGCTGCTGTTACGTTTCAACCGCAAAAATTGTCCAAAGGGCAAGTTGTCCCGGACATGCTTGGCGTGATGGCTTCTGTAGTGTAATAAAGCATTTTTGTCAGTGCTCTTGACAAACGGCTTAACCCCAAGTTGGTTATTGTGGTGGTAAATTGTCAGATCTAAATAATTCACCTCCATAGAACTCATGACAGCAGTACATTTCAGATATCTATTCTGATTATTTAACCACATCAAAAAATTGTTGGCTTCGTCCAATGAACCATGCCATAACATGAAAACATCATCGATGTATCTTAGCCATTGAGTTATCTGTTGTTTAAAAGAATTGATGTCCGAATAAATCACTGTTTGTTCAACCATATCTACATACAAATTAGCCAAATTCGGAGCCATGGCAGCACCCATGGCTGTGCCCTCTATCTGAAGGTAGAATTGGCCCAAGAATTGAAAAAAGTTGTTAGTCAAAGCTGTTTCTGTGCACCATAAGATAAAGGCGTTGCTGACAGGGTGAGTATCTTCCCGCTGAAGCAAAGTTTCCTCAACCACTTTTAAGGTGGCTTGTTGCGGAATGTTTGTATATAAAGATTGAATATCCAAACAAATGAGTATATCCTGGGATTGATCAAAATTCAGCCCTTCAATTTTCCCAATAGCGTCTCTAGTGTCTTGGACATAGCTCTTCATTTTCATTACGAAAGGACGTAAATAGATATCTACAAATTTTGATAAAGGTTCCAAGATGGAATTAACACCGGATACAATAGGTCTACCCGGGGGTCTCGCCAGGTCCTTGTGGATTTTAGGTAGAATATAAAAGATGGGAATTCTCGCTGTCTCTCTTGTTAAATATTCCCCTTCCTGTTTGCTAATCTGTCTTAAATCAACAGCTTTGTCAACTTTCTCCTTTATCATTTTCATGAGGTCCGGGCTAGGATCCTGATCAATTTTCCTATAACTGTTGTTATCAGCCAATAGTCTGTGACATTCTTCAATATAGTCCTTTTTATTCATGAGGACTATAGCCCCTCCTTTATCAGCCTGGCGAATGACAATCTTCTCATTTTTACCTAGGTTCTGTAGCATAGCGATTTCTTGTTGACTCAAATTCTTTAATTCCTGTAAAACCTTCTTTTCAAAAACCACTGATTCAGGAGAATTAGTATGGTGGGGTGGGCTCCAAGTAGAGGGATTCCTTAGACCACTATAATTAATATGTGGACTGGCTGGTTGATCATCAAAAAATTCTCTTAGATGTATCTTACGCATGAAAGCACTAAGCCTAAATTCAAAAGGATTGTGATGTTTAGATATTACAAAATTCAGGCCTTTATTGAGACATCGTTCTTCATCCTTGGTCAAAATAACACTAGACAAATTAACTACCAGCCCCGGTAACTGCGTGTCTGCATTCTGTCTGTCTGCCATTCCTGCCGACTGTTCCCTCTGCCTAAAAAAGGTTGGCGTCTTGATCCATTCCTGGCTCCTGTATTACGGCCCCTCTGCACCGCAGTGTTCTTATTTCTTCCTCTTTGCCCTACACCATTGTTTTCTTCATCCTCGCCAGGTGTACCACCTTCCTCACTTGAACTATATGATGTATTTCTAATGAACTATATGATGTATTAATTGGGGAGATCGGATTATGGTTTATTAATAGACTATTCATGGTACTCTATAGTGTTTTTTGCCTATACTAGTAGTGAAGAGTCAGAATGTGTCTGACTTGTTAGGTACAAGACATGTAATTCTTGGTACCTTGGTTCAGGTATATGATTTACGGTATATTTGATACCCTTGTGGTGATGAGGGATTGGCTATGGTGTATAAATTTAACCTATTATGCCCGTAATAGTGATTTGTCTGTTTGTGTTTTTTATCCTTAGAGATAGCAATTGGTGTATGAATAGGAAGATTCTACCTTAAGCACAGGACGACTTCTGCCCCTGATGAATGTCCGGTTACATTGAACACAGAGGACTGAAACTTATATAAGTTGGGCTTTGTCACACAATGGAAAATGAGATTTATTGAATTGCCAGAAGTGTGGTATGCTGGTTGAATATTTCAGCATACTAGTTGCGATACTGTGAGGTGGTAGTGTTTTTACTTTGTATATGACTATGTGATGTGTATATGTTTTTTAATAATTTTTGTATACAAAGATTAATATATTAAAAATGATATTTTGTGAAGAAAATGTTTTCTGATGATGATTTGAAACACAGAATGCAGCCTATATCTGTTTAAGTTCAAGAAAGGTAGCAGGCGCCCCTCTCTCGGAAGAACAAGGCATGATAACCTGTTCAGTGGTTGTTAACCACATTGAGAGTTCGCAGCCATCTGCTTTTTGCTCACTGTACCTTTCACAGATGGGAAATATCCATTTGCATATCAGTCTTTGTCCTGCCCACATGGGGAGTCCAGCACCGAAATGCTATGGCAATTCCTCTCTGAACAAGAGTACCACCAGCAACCCCATACACGTGTTTCAGCCTTGTTGGGCATCATCAGTGAGGTGAAGCTGAGCCTCTCTAAGCACAGTGAGCAGGGAGTCCACGTCTGGTTGCCCCCAGGTAACCTAGGGTGACCAACCCCAAGTTCCTTCAACAAATTCAACAAAGGTAGCAGGCGCCCCTCTCTCGGAAGAACAAGGCATGATAACCTGTTCAGTGGTTGTTAACCACATTGAGAGTTCGCAGCCATCTGCTTTTTGCTCACTGTACCTTTCACAGATGGGAAATATCCATTTGCATATCAGTCTTTGTCCTGCCCACATGGGGAGTCCAGCACCGAAATGCTATGGCAATTCCTCTCTGAACAAGAGTACCACCAGCAACCCCATACACGTGTTTCAGCCTTGTTGGGCATCATCAGTGAGGTGAAGCTGAGCCTCTCTAAGCACAGTGAGCAGGGAGTCCACGTCTGGTTGCCCCCAGGTAACCTAGGGTGACCAACCCCAAGTTCCTTCAACAAATTCAACAAAGGTAGCAGGCGCCCCTCTCTCGGAAGAACAAGGCATGATAACCTGTTCAGTGGTTGTTAACCACATTGAGAGTTCGCAGCCATCTGCTTTTTGCTCACTGTACCTTTCACAGATGGGAAATATCCATTTGCATATCAGTCTTTGTCCTGCCCACATGGGGAGCCTCTCTTTTTAAGGAACCTGGGATTGGTAACCATAGGTCTCCTGGGGGCAACCAGACGTGGTCTCCCTCTCACTGTGCTTAGAGAGGCATCAGCTTCACCTCACTGATGATCCCCAACAAGGGTGAAACACGTGTATGGGGTTGCTGGTGGTACTCTCGTTCAGATTGGAGTTGCCATTGTATTTCGGTGCTGGACTGCCCCTGGGCAGGACAAAGACTGATATGCAAATGGATATTTCCCATCTGTGAAAGGCACAGTGAGTAAAAGCAGTGGCTGCGAACTCTCAAGTGGTTAATAACCACTGAACAGGTTATCATGTCTGTTCTTGCGAGAGAGGGGCGCCCGCTACCTTTGTAAAACTATTTTTAAGGAACCTGGGATTGGTAACCCTAGGTCTCCTGGGGGCAACCAGACGTGGTCTCCCTCTCACTGTGCTTAGAGAGGCATCAGCTTCACCTCACTGATGATCCCCAACAAGGGTGAAACACGTGTATGGGGTTGCTGGTGGTACTCTCGTTCAGATTGGAGTTGCCATTGTATTTCGGTGCTGGACTGCCCCTGGGCAGGACAAAGACTGATATGCAAATGGATATTTCCCATCTGTGAAAGGCACAGTGAGTAAAAGCAGTGGCTGCGAACTCTCAAGTGGTTAATAACCACTGAACAGGTTATCATGTCTGTTCTTGCGAGAGAGGGGCGCCCGCTACCTTTGTAAAACTATATCTGTTTAAGGGCTGGGTCTTGAAATTGCTATCGGAGGGGAATGTGTTGATTGTTCCTTCCTTTTGTAGAAATATATATCTTATATCCTCACGTAGTAGGAGGGAATATCACCAAAGTGTGGGGTTTCCCCTGTAGAATAATTCCTGTCTGTGAGGCAACTTTTGTCTCGTGGGGTTCCACTATATTAGTAAGTAGGTCAGCTTACGTTGTTAGAGTATTGTATGAATTATCTGTAACTAGAGTATTGTATGAATCATCTATAACCAGAGAGAGCATCATGGCGACATCCGCAGACAAAAGTCTGGCTTATACTGAAGATTATATTCTTCAACTTCTGAATTCCATACCGGAGTTGGGGTTAGACAATGATCTGGTAGACATAGGTAAAGATGACAAATGGGATGAACTTACCCAAACACGCAAGAGATTGGTACGGACAGAGTTACACGCCATAATCATGTTGGAATATTTAAAAAATCAGGCGTTACCTCAAGGCCTCATAGTACGTAATGAGCCGAGGCTGTTTCTAGATAACACAGATTTTAAATTGAAATGGAGCTATATAGCTAATAAATGTGGGAGGGACTGGCTGGTTCTTATTATCGAGACAGCTCAGGAAACTACCAAAAAAATCCTGGTAGATTTGAAAGGATTAGAAGAAGAAATGAAAAAGAATTTCGATATTGAAGTATTCAAAACGAAATTAGAAGCCCATATAAAAGACATGCAAACATTTAAAACGGAATCTAGTGTAGAGAGAGTCAAAAGACTAAAAAAAGATCTTATTAATTTTGCTCATGAGAAGGCCTTCCAATATGTTACTAAAGACTATAATTTTGGAGCACCCACGGGAGGTCAGAGACCTAACCGCAGGGTAAGATTTAGAAATACATCATATAGTTCAAGTGAGGAAGGTGGTACACCTGGCGAGGATGAAGAAAACAATGGTGTAGGGCAAAGAGGAAGAAATAAGAACACTGCGGTGCAGAGGGGCCGTAATACAGGAGCCAGGAATGGATCAAGACGCCAACCTTTTTTAGGCAGAGGGAACAGTCGGCAGGAATGGCAGACAGACAGAATGCAGACACGCAGTTACCGGGGCTGGTAGTTAATTTGTCTAGTGTTATTTTGACCAAGGATGAAGAACGATGTCTCAATAAAGGCCTGAATTTTGTAATATCTAAACATCACAATCCTTTTGAATTTAGGCTAGAGTTTAGTGCTTTCATGCGTAAGATACATCTAAGAGAATTTTTTGATGATCAACCAGCCAGTCCACATATTAATTATAGTGGTCTAAGGAATCCCTCTACTTGGAGCCCACCCCACCATACTAATTCTCCTGAATCAGTGGTTTTTGAAAAGAAGGTTTTACAGGAATTAAAGAAACTTGAAACCAAGGGCATTCCTAAAAATTCGAATTTGAGTCAACAAGAAATCGCTATGCTACAGAACCTAGGTAAAAATGAGAAGATTGTCATTCGCCAGGCTGATAAAGGAGGGGCTATAGTCCTCATGAATAAAAAGGACTATATTGAAGAATGTCACAGACTATTGGCTGATAACAACAGTTATAGGAAAATTGATCAGGATCCTAGCCCGGACCTCATGAAAATGATAAAGGAGAAAGTTGACAAAGCTGTTGATTTAAGACAGATTAGCAAACAGGAAGGGGAATATTTAACAAGAGAGACAGCGAGAATTCCCATCTTTTATATTCTACCTAAAATCCACAAGGACCTGGCGAGACCCCCGGGTAGACCTATTGTATCCGGTGTTAATTCCATCTTGGAACCTTTATCGAAATTTGTAGATATCTATTTACGTCCTTTCGTAATGAAAATGAAGAGCTATGTCCAAGACACTAGAGACGCTATTGGGAAAATTGAAGGGCTGAATTTGGATCAATCCCAGGATATACTCATTTGTTTGGATATTCAATCTTTATATACAAACATTCCGCAACAAGCCACCTTAAAAGTGGTTGAGGAAACTTTGCTTCAGCGGGAAGATACTCACCCTGTCAGCAACGCCTTTATTTTATGGTGCACAGAAACAGCTTTGACTAACAACTTTTTTCAATTCTTGGGCCAATTCTACCTTCAGATAGAGGGCACAGCCATGGGTGCTGCCATGGCTCCGAATTTGGCTAATTTGTATGTAGATATGGTTGAACAAACAGTGATTTATTCGGACATCAATCCTTTTAAACAACAGATAACTCAATGGCTAAGATACATCGATGATGTTTTCATGTTATGGCATGGTTCATTGGACGAAGCCAACAATTTTTTGATGTGGTTAAATAATCAGAATAGATATCTGAAATTTACTGCTGTCATGAGTTCTATGGAGGTGAATTATTTAGATCTGACAATTTACCACCACAATAACCAACTTGGGGTTAAGCCGTTTGTCAAGAGCACTGACAAAAATGCTTTATTACACTACAGAAGCCATCACGCCAAGCATGTCCGGGACAACTTGCCCTTTGGACAATTTTTGCGGTTGAAACGTAACAGCATGTCACGACTCGCTCCCTTCGCTCCCGTTCCCGCCACTTGGGGGCATGTTTTGGGGCTTATTCCCTGCTGGACATTTCCTCCGAACCTAATGCCACAGTGCTGCAATGAACTGGGAGCGCTAAATCCCTATTTTCCAAACTACTTCCCTTCCGGATCCATTCCAGGTTTTTGGCAGCCAGCATGCTTCTTTAACCAAATGACTGTGCTTCCCAGAATGCCTGGCCCACTGCTCCACCTCCACCCTTGCAGGACAAGGTTGGGTGGAGGATAGGCAACACCTGTGGCTGCAGGTGCAGCAGTCAGCACACCTGAGGCGTGTGCTCGTTAACAGCTTTAAAAGCCTCAGTCTCACTTCAGTCCAGCGCTGGTCATCGTCTGCAGTGTTCCTGTTTTGACTAGTCCCTGGTTCCTTGTTCCTTGCCTTTTGTACCTACTTTCTTGTTCCTGTTTTCTTGTTTCCTCCGCCCTGAATTTCGGATTCATGAGCTAATTGATTTCTGCTCCCTTGATTTCCCTTTTTGTCTTCCTCTGTTTGCAGGCAGCATTTCTCAGTGCTTTCCCCTTTTAGATGCAGCCCAGTTTGTCTGTGTTCTATATTTCTTTGACTCTGTCCTTTGCTGCTGTTACCCATTTACCTTAGCCTTCCTCTTAGTTTAGTTTCCTGTCTTTTCCTTGGAGGGGTAGGGAAAAGTTTGCATTGGTTATTTAGCTTTTTCCCTGCTCCTGATCCTTACTTCTATTGGGATCCATTTCAGGTTTTCCTTAGCTCTTCTGCATTTATTTTCCCTTTTGATTTTAGGTGTGGTGTGCGGTTGTTAGCTAGCTCCTGTGTGAATGCTTATGTTTTCCTCACTATTTGTTATCACTATTTCAACTTAGGTATTTAGTTTTCTGCAGCGGATCACGCTCGGCTGCCTTCCAGCCTTCACCCTTGCCCTGCCGGGCTCCCCACATTACAGCGGATCACGCTCTGCTGCCTTCCAGCCTCCGCCCTTGTCCTCTTGGGCCCCCTGTTCTACAGTCTACCTCTCCCTGGCAACCTACAGCCCTTGCCCTCTGGACCTTCCTACTTCTCCCATTGCTGTTCTAGCCTCTCGGGGTCCCGGTTTCATCAACAGGATTCGTGGGCTAGCTGACATTCAAGAGGTATATCTCGTCCTTGTGAGTACAGTTCTTTAGTTCCCTTATTTGATTCCATCAGAGTGTTAGTTCACAGATCCTGTCATTGCTTGCCCTCCACGTGGGTTTAGCGCTGTCAGTACCTGTAACAGCAATTGGGGGTAAGGCGCTTGCCGACTTTCCTCGCGGTCAGGTGCTTACCCCACATCCCTTTTCATATATTGGGTTTAAAATCACACTCTGTTTGCACTCCTGGCTTCTAGCATACATGAGTCATTGTTCCTATGTGCACATTTCCCTTGCCATATTCGCTGCCTTAGTATTCGCAGGACTAATCCTGACAGTATCCTGACAGTATGACCAGCCCAAAATTCCCATTGAATATGGCAAGTTTAAGAAAGAAAGGCAGCAAGGCCTCTAACAAGTTAGTACAGAAAGCTTCCCCTACATTTACCTGTGACAATCAAATCACTAGTCTTGGTTTAAATGAACTCCTTGTCACGAATGGGCATTTACGAGCAAAGTATTTTTCCCATAGGATGGCACATCCTACATTGCCTGATCCTAGTTCGATCTTTTGTTCTGATCCCGATTCTATGTCAGCGCAAGCCTTAGCCGCAGAAAACAACACACTGTTAGACTTATTATACAAGAGTACCTCTGTTGTTGAACCCCATGATTCCAGTTGTGCTTCATCTCAGATAGAACAGTTTCATGGTACAAACATAACGAATGGAGGGGTTCCTTGCATAACTTCAGTTTTCTACTCTCAGCCCAAATACTTCTTTGCACAAGTACATACGGTAGTCCCTAATGTCAAGAGGTCTAAGGTCAATAGATTACTTAAGGGTAACACAGACCAAGTTAGTATGAGAAAGTATAAATCTCAGAACCTGAAAGCAGTTGAGGACAATGCACAATCGGTGCACATCCAGATTGCTAGTGCAGGATCCAGCCCTGATGCCACTATGCCTCCCCCTGTGCCTACTGATAGTGATGTACAGCTAATGCAGGGCATGCTAAGAGCTAAGCTTGAGGAGTTAACACAAGAATTCATTTCTTTACAAGAGGAGAATAAGATCTTGCACGCATTCCTGAATACACCTCAGACTTTATCCATTGATGTTGATGAAGTGAACACAGTTCAGCCCCTGAGTGCAGAGACTTTGGTAAACCATGATAATTGCCAATATGTTAGATCTATTGGAAGTGAAAGTCTTTCTTCTAGCACAGCGCTCAATCTGGGCACAGTTTCTAACAATTGTTCTGCTGATTGTCAGGGATTGCAGTTAGCTGAAGATTTACAAGCCACTCCTTTACCTAAAGTTTCCTGTGTAGCAGTCTGTCATAATTCTGAGCTAGCACACATACAAGCTTCTGATCTCCAAACACAATACACAAAGGTGACATACACAGATTCAGTCACTACAGTAGGCTTAGGTCCTGCTCTTGATACAGCTGCTGAGACTGAAGTAGATGTTAAAGCTGATGTGGAAAACGATCTTACCTCTGGGTTCACTCTTCCTTCTGCCAATCCTGATCAATACGAACGGTCAGAGACAGTACAGATTTCATGTTCTGATGAACTCATTCCACAGTATACAGAACCAAAAGACCAGCAGGCGATTCCTGAACTGTTGATTGTTAATCTGCCTCTTTCAGAAGCTAAGACAGAGGAATGGACAATTGACGAAATCCTGATTAACAGAGACTTTACTATGGTGATTCCACTGGTTGATTTTGACTTCCACAAAGAAAGAGACTCTGTGTCACCCACTAAAGAAAAGGTCTGCAAGGGTACAGTTCAGTCCTTGGTTACTGGAGCCAAGGAGTCTAATGCCCTAAAGGTGCCCTCCATTCCTGAGTCACCAATGTGTCTATCAACTTCTGAGACTTCTGGGTGTCCTCCTACAACCATTGACTCTTCTATGATCCAATCCACAGCCCTGCAGTCATCTTTGGTACACGTGTCTTCAATCAATGAACCGCTGCCATGTCTGCCATTTAATCAAGAGCCTCCACCATGCACGGGGTCAGTCCCAAAGACCCTGACATGTTTGGATTCAGCTACCGAGATGGCTCCAACTTGCATGCCTTCAGCTTCAAAGTTTCCTCTGGCCTGCCTGTCTTCAGCTACAGTGACTCATCCAGAAGATCATCCTTCAGCCAGAGAGCCTCCGGTAGTCCATCATATGTGCATGTCTTCAGTTCCAGAGTCTATTGCTTGTTTGCCTTCAGTTCATGAGACACCGGTATCCTGCTTAGCCTCGCTTCCAACATCAGAGGTATACCTGTCTACACCATCAGATCCTGCTGTATTTTCTACTGCTCCAGACAGTCCTCCTGAATCCCAAACATCTACTGTCGATGAACGTTTAGATTGCCTTTCTTTTGCTTCAGGAGGAGCACCAGAATGCCTGCCTTTTCCACAAGACGATTCTTCCAACTGCTTCACTTTAGCATCAGAGCCTCCTAAAAATGCAGCATCAGAGTTTGAGACTTTTGCCAGCTCCCGCTTCAGAGTCATCAAGCTGGACCAAGTGGTGAGTCAGAACCACTCACCTGGGTATGCACAGGGGGTGGTGCAGACCGGCGTATTACCTACAGAACCTGTGCAACAGAATTCCGCCAAGAAGCACCAGTTGGGTGCTAGTAGCCAAAGGAAGGGAATGTCTGCTGCAGTTCAAGATGTGTCTGTTATCGCTCCTTCTGCGAGTGTGCCTGAAGTACCAAGTTCTGTGTCTATCACTCCTATCAGTATGCCAAACGTCCCTGCTGTTGTATCCAACGTGCAACAAAGTAGCTACACGACTGTCACCAGGAGTACCAGCCTCGTACAACCCATTGGACTTCCAGGCATCCAAGGTGTAGAACATGTGCAGTCAAACCTTAATCATTTTCAACCACAAGCTTTTTCCCAGATGGATGACAGAAAAAGATCTGAACCTCTACCTCAGCCGCCACCTTCTCTAATGGCTGAACATGAACATTTCCTGAAGCCAGCAACTTCCTCACCTCCCGCATGTCCGCTCTCGGCAGAAAGGCTAACAGAACTTCTACCATTGTCTAAGGCAAGTTGCACCAGTCTGCCTCCCTCCTCAAAGACTTACAAGGGTCCACTCCCCGTGACTGAGCTTCCTGGACCTTTCAACGTTGCTTCAGGTCTTGCAAGTCCTTCATGCCCTTCTTCGAACCATGAGTCTCTTCCTCACCAGAAACCACCGTTTCCATCAGTATCACCTCCAAAGACAAAGCACTCCTATCATGGAAGCCCATCTGCCTTTGCCCACAAGCCACCATTTCCATCAGTGCCACCTCCAAAGAAAAAGCACTCCCATCATGGAAAGAAGAAGTCTCGTGCGGGTGGCGGGCACCCGAAGAGGGCCGTAGGAGGGGGTATACTGTCACGACTCGCTCCCTTCGCTCCCGTTCCCGCCACTTGGGGGCATGTTTTGGGGCTTATTCCCTGCTGGACATTTCCTCCGAACCTAATGCCACAGTGCTGCAATGAACTGGGAGCGCTAAATCCCTATTTTCCAAACTACTTCCCTTCCGGATCCATTCCAGGTTTTTGGCAGCCAGCATGCTTCTTTAACCAAATGACTGTGCTTCCCAGAATGCCTGGCCCACTGCTCCACCTCCACCCTTGCAGGACAAGGTTGGGTGGAGGATAGGCAACACCTGTGGCTGCAGGTGCAGCAGTCAGCACACCTGAGGCGTGTGCTCGTTAACAGCTTTAAAAGCCTCAGTCTCACTTCAGTCCAGCGCTGGTCATCGTCTGCAGTGTTCCTGTTTTGACTAGTCCCTGGTTCCTTGTTCCTTGCCTTTTGTACCTACTTTCTTGTTCCTGTTTTCTTGTTTCCTCCGCCCTGAATTTCGGATTCATGAGCTAATTGATTTCTGCTCCCTTGATTTCCCTTTTTGTCTTCCTCTGTTTGCAGGCAGCATTTCTCAGTGCTTTCCCCTTTTAGATGCAGCCCAGTTTGTCTGTGTTCTATATTTCTTTGACTCTGTCCTTTGCTGCTGTTACCCATTTACCTTAGCCTTCCTCTTAGTTTAGTTTCCTGTCTTTTCCTTGGAGGGGTAGGGAAAAGTTTGCATTGGTTATTTAGCTTTTTCCCTGCTCCTGATCCTTACTTCTATTGGGATCCATTTCAGGTTTTCCTTAGCTCTTCTGCATTTATTTTCCCTTTTGATTTTAGGTGTGGTGTGCGGTTGTTAGCTAGCTCCTGTGTGAATGCTTATGTTTTCCTCACTATTTGTTATCACTATTTCAACTTAGGTATTTAGTTTTCTGCAGCGGATCACGCTCGGCTGCCTTCCAGCCTTCACCCTTGCCCTGCCGGGCTCCCCACATTACAGCGGATCACGCTCTGCTGCCTTCCAGCCTCCGCCCTTGTCCTCTTGGGCCCCCTGTTCTACAGTCTACCTCTCCCTGGCAACCTACAGCCCTTGCCCTCTGGACCTTCCTACTTCTCCCATTGCTGTTCTAGCCTCTCGGGGTCCCGGTTTCATCAACAGGATTCGTGGGCTAGCTGACATTCAAGAGGTATATCTCGTCCTTGTGAGTACAGTTCTTTAGTTCCCTTATTTGATTCCATCAGAGTGTTAGTTCACAGATCCTGTCATTGCTTGCCCTCCACGTGGGTTTAGCGCTGTCAGTACCTGTAACAGCAATTGGGGGTAAGGCGCTTGCCGACTTTCCTCGCGGTCAGGTGCTTACCCCACATCCCTTTTCATATATTGGGTTTAAAATCACACTCTGTTTGCACTCCTGGCTTCTAGCATACATGAGTCATTGTTCCTATGTGCACATTTCCCTTGCCATATTCGCTGCCTTAGTATTCGCAGGACTAATCCTGACAGTATCCTGACACAGCAGCACCAAACATGACTATGAAGTTGGGGCGAACATATTAATGAACAAACTGATCGACAGGGGTTACCCTAGAAAGGTCATTAGGTTATCTGCCAAACGAGCCTTCAATAACAACCGGGAAGCCCTTTTGGAAAAGAAAAACAAAGACATTGCTAAACAAGATACCCCATTGGTGTTTGTTACCACATTTAGCAATATGTCGTATAAGGTTAAGAACATTATACACAAAAATTGGAAAAAACTATGAACAGCCCACTGCCGTTGATAGCCTTTAAAAAGAGTACCAACATTCGAAATCTTGTAATGAAAAATGAGGTACAAAAGGAGAGAGACAAAGAGGTTGCTCAAAGTACGTTATGGGGTTTGCCACGAGTAATGGGTCATCATCCTTGCGGGGAATGTGTTATGTGCCCCCTGACCAAAAAGATGACATCTGTCAATTTGGGACTACCTTATGAATGGGTTCTAAAAGAACACACAAACTGTAAAACGGAAAATGTTATCTATATGATCAAATGTCCATGTGATTTAATTTACATAGGTAAAACTAACAGAAAGTGCAAGACTCGTATGATCGAACATAGGAGTTGCCTAAAGAACCATATCGATAAAGCTCCGTTAGTTAAACATTTTGATGAGAAAGGACATTCATTCTCTGATTTCCAATGGTGTATACTCAAAAAGATTAGGGGTAGGTCCCAAGACGAAATCAACAGGAAATTAATTAATTTGGAACAGAAGTTAATTTTTCTCTGTAATAGTCACATTACAGGTTTGAACGAGAATATTGAGTGGCACAATATTAAATAAGAACGTCTCGGGTTTATTAAGGACATGCGATTGTTGCACTTTCTGTTGGTAGCCTGATTTGTTCCTAGGCTCACGAGGGAAGAAGAATGTTAATTGCCATAATGCGATGGCTGTGCGTATTGGTTTTTGCTCCTTTCACATTTATACCCGCTCCATGATGTTTGCCCATCTTTGCTTCTCTGTGTGTCCCTGGTAACTCGGATTGTACATCAGAGATAGAACTGTGTACTGGATGCTGACGGTTAGAAAGTGTCCGATTGGCCTGCCAGGTTTCCAGCGTAATACTGTGGGGCAGTCTGTCCCTTTTTGGCACATCTCTAATGGGTTGCACTTTGTTAGCCTCGTTTTCCCTCCCCTGACTTTTTGCCTGACTTTGCCTGGCTTGGGCGCATGTTACGACGTGTGACGTCATCGCGCGCCATTCAGCGCGATGCCGTCATGACGTTGTGGATGTTCTTCCTGCAATGGTCTTGTTTGAACGTCTGAACGCCGGTAAAGACAGAGTTTTTGTCCGCTGGTTGCCGTATTTGGATTCCAGCTTTCTACATTTACTGTATGACGGGACGTGCAACTTTCCCGTAATAGGTGAGCGCCACGACATATTGGTTTGAGAAATTGAGGATTGTGTCAGGGAGTGTCTCACTGACATTGTTTCCATTATGTGGTGCTTACTCGGTTCTCATTTGTTTTAGAACTAGTGGGATTCCTGCCAGATAGAGGAAAGAGGTCCGTTTCTTCAGGACGCTGCATTCACTGCAGATTGGAGGACTCTTGGAATAGTCCGTGGGAGGTGAGAACTTCCAGGGTTAGGCAGACCCATTGGGCTGCATAGGCACTCTGCCGAGTAATTTTGTTATAAAATCTTTAATTTTAATATGACTCCCACGTTATTGGACATGTTGCAATTACCTATGATTGGGGTATTGGCCCCGTCAGTATTAATTGGGGAGATCGGATTATGGTTTATTAATAGACTATTCATGGTACTCTATAGTGTTTTTTGCCTATACTAGTAGTGAAGAGTCAGAATGTGTCTGACTTGTTAGGTACAAGACATGTAATTCTTGGTACCTTGGTTCAGGTATATGATTTACGGTATATTTGATACCCTTGTGGTGATGAGGGATTGGCTATGGTGTATAAATTTAACCTATTATGCCCGTAATAGTGATTTGTCTGTTTGTGTTTTTTATCCTTAGAGATAGCAATTGGTGTATGAATAGGAAGATTCTACCTTAAGCACAGGACGACTGCTGCCCCTGATGAATGTCCGGTTACATTGAACACAGAGGACTGAAACTTATATAAGTTGGGCTTTGTCACACAATGGAAAATGAGATTTATTGAATTGCCAGAAGTGTGGTATGCTGGTTGAATATTTCAGCATACTAGTTGCGATACTGTGAGGTGGTAGTGTTTTTACTTTGTATATGACTATGTGATGTGTATATGTTTTTTAATAATTTTTGTATTACCTGTGCTTAACAAAAGATTAATATATTAAAAATGATATTTTGTGAAGAAAATGTTTTCTGATGATGATTTGAAACACAGAATGCAGGCTTAATATCCGACACAGGTATATAGGAGAATGAAGGAAAAAGATATGAAGAGACTGTCTAAGGAAGAAAAACTTCTGGAGAAGCAATACGCAATGAAACAGGACCAAGAAGTAAGAACTAATTTGAGGAGGAAAAAGTATGAGCTGAATAAAATTATATCGGATCAGATTGAACATGCCTTGTTCAGAAGTAAAACTACCTATTTTGAGAATGGTGAAAAAGCTGGAAGACTACTTGCCCGCAGACTGAAGATTGCAGTAAGTGACCGAAATATCCCTGCCATAAGAGACACAGCAGATAATATGGAGACACAACAAAAAGGCAGAAATGACTTATTCAAAGGCTTCTATGAAAATCTCTACAAATAAAGAGCTGAACTGTGAGCAATCCACTATAAATCCCTTTTTGGACTCCTTGGAGGTTCCTCGCTTAACTAATGATCAGGTTACCACTTTGGAAAGTGACAAAGCTGGAATCTGTTCGCTTAGCGGTCTCCTCAATCCGGATAGGCAAATCACCTGGCACTGATGGACTGCCTGTGGAGTTTTACAGAATACGTCCCGATTGTGCTTGCAGTTGCTATGTGACGTATATCACACGCCGTTCGCAAATGGATCACTTACGGATAGTATGCGCAATGCTTGGATTACTGTTCTGCAGAAGAAGCATAAATCCCCGACCAGATGTGCCAATCACAGGCCAATAAGTTTGATTAATACAGACTACAAATATTTGGCAAAAATACTTGCCAAAAAAAATAGAACCCGTTGCACCATCGCTAGAACACGAAAACCAGGTGGGTTTTGTAACAGGAAGATCAGTGGCAGATAACATGAGACGGCTACTCATAGCAATTGAGTGTGGGAGTAAACAAGTGTGCCCTGCGCAGCGGTTTCTCTGAATGCAGAGAAAGAATTTGACCGTGTGGAATGGCCATTCCTATTTGAATGCCTGGAGAGAATGGAATTCGGACACAACTTCAGACGGTGTTGCGCTCACCTGGTCTTTGCGGGGGCGTTGGGGCACGGTTGGAGCCCTCCCTCGGCTTGGCTCCCCTGTAACGGCTGTCTTCCCCAGCTGCTGTGGAGTGTGCAGTTCTAGATGCTGGTATTGCCCCTGTTATTTTGTAATGCCGAGCTCTCTGTCCTGCTTCCTTCAGCAAGGGCGCATAGAGTGGGCCTAGTTGCTTCACTGGCCCGCGAGAGTGGCGATCCAGACCAGCTGCGACCAATCCACTTGAGAGGTAAGTCTTTGATTATGCTTATTGTTCATTTATAATAATGTCTTTGGCAATGAGTCTTTTGACTTGATGGTAAGTAATAATAATTCTTGCAATGACTCTGCTCTTCCCTATAGGTGTGAAGATGTTAGATCGGAAGCGTGAGAAGATCCGAGGATTCCCTTGAGGATGATGGGACTCTCAAAGTCAACAGGTAAGCTGGTTGTTATAATGGAATTAAAGACTCAGGTATGGCGCGGCCCAGAGTTCGTTATTTATACGATTTCTAACCTGTTGTGTGTCTTTCCCCTTGTAGGAGCGGTATGATGGCGTGGAGCAGAGACTGGATGCTTGAAGGCAGTTTTGCGGTGCCGGATGAAGATACCGCGATGAAGAGGAGAAGAAGCGAAGCTCCTGCGTCACTGGAAGTCCGGATCGGGTGAGGAAAGGCTCTGACTCCGATGACGCTGGAATGCAGGTAGGATGCGCGCACATCGATGGAGCGGCTGGAATCAGGTAAGGTGCGTCTCAGCGATGAAGCGGCTGGAATCAGGTAAGGTGCACCTTCAGCGATGGAGCGGCTGGAATCAGGTAAAGTGAACCTTCAGCGATGGAGCGGCTGGAATCAGGTAAGATGATCTTCAGCGATGGAGTAACAGTAACCAAGGTGAGGAACAGCGGTAAGCGTCACGCTGCAAAGCAGACTAACGCGAAGCGAGGGCATGTGGTTCGGCTGGCCTTATATAGGCTGGATCTGGCCCCTCCCTTTGGCCCCGCCTTGTGGGTCCACATTGCCCCTCCCAAGGACTCTGGCAGGTGCCTCCCAATGATGTTCTATGGCCACGCCCGGCCCTGATGCACGTGCCTTAGGCACAGGGTGTGCAAAGCACACTTTTCTATGAGCCTGGTGCCAGAGGTACCAGGACTGGGTCCATTTGGACCCTGGAGGTGATGAAGGCCTGGGACCTTGCCGAATGGCCATGACAGACGGTGGGTGAAATGTTTGTATATGAACCCCTCTGCCAGCATTCTTACAAATGGCTTCATTTCCGAACCGTTCAAACTCAGTAGGGGTACCAGACAAGGATGCCCACTCTCCCTGCTGCTATTCATTCTGGCGATGGAACCACTGGCGGTGATGCTAAGATCTGATGACAATATAAGTCCAACTATACATATAAATAAAATATGGGTTCATGCAGATGGCCTGCTGGTGCTCTTACGTGATCCTGGCACTGGCATTCCACATCTAATGAGTAATATCCAGTGTTTCTCACAAGTATCGGGTTACAAGGTGAATTGGACAAAGTCTGAGATTCGTCCAATTAATAGGGCATGCATGAGGCACACATGCAGTCATCTTTACTTGGTGTCCAGAGAGAATGACATATTTGGGAATTTGGATTTGCACAGAAGTGGAGAAACTATCAAAAGTGAATTTCGACCAAATAATGCCCAAACTTCAATCTGATCTTGACAGATGGGCACTCTTGAAACTATCCCCGTGGGGCAAAATCAACTGTATCAAAATTAATTTGGCACCACAACTACATTCTCTCGATGCTTCCAATCAAAGTGCACACAAATATTTTTAAAGATCTCGACTCGCAAAGATGGCAAACTCGCGAGACTGGCTTTATGGAAAATGCAATTACCTCTAAAACAAGGCGGTATGAACCTGCATAATTTCTTCGAATATCATCCGGCTTTCATGACTAGACATCTATGTCAGACTCCATACACAGAAAAAGATCAAGTAGATGAGATGGCAGCAGAAAGTAATATCACATCGCAGCTAGCTCGTAAGGCCCTGCTGATGACGGTGACAAAACCATCTAGAGGGCAGAACCCGTTAACAGCCTTTTTGAGTGAATGTTGGCGCTGCATGTCTAATCGTAATTCCAGGAAACATTGATTTGGCATAATCCAGCATTGACCGGCGAAAGGAAGGTTCTATTTTGGCCGTCTTGGCTCTTGGGAGGAATCAGATATATAAAAGATTTGATTGGAATGGGGAGTGGATCCCTTTTGCCCAACTGTACGATAAGTTTGATTTGAGTGAATGCACCTACGCTGAATACAGGACACTGAGGAGTATTATCGTTGCAGAGTTGGATCCTGCCCGCTTAGCAACACAAAATACAGCATGGTCTGCACTGGAGCTTTGCAAACGGGCTAAACACCCAGCCGCCACTATGTATGGAATCTTGCAAACTTGCCGTAAAAGGGATCCAGAGCTAGCCAACATCTGGGCTGAAGAGCTTGGTGAAGCAATTGATCAGGACTGCTGGTCGAGATACTGTGGCAATGTGTGACTGGTCAGCATGGTTTGGGGATGAAGAGCATCACAAACTAAACTTCTCTTTAGAACCTACTGGAGCCTTGAGCGTATGTTCAGGAGGCGTCTTCTGGAGAGGGATCAATGTTGGAAGTGTAAGCAAGCAAGGGGTACGCTGAATCATTTGATCTGTTCTTGAAAAAAAACAAAGGATTTTTGTGAAGGGATCCGAGAGAGGCTGGGCTTGGTCTTAGTATTGGAGTGAATGCCTCAATCTTTGTGTTTGGTGATGTGTCCTCACTGAAAGTTATTCAATTCTGTAAAAAAAGTCTGGTTACTGCGGGCATGCATGGTTGCAAAAAAATTATTTTGAAGTCATGCTTCTACTTCCTTCTGTACTGATGACTGGGTATCCACCTATGAAAGGGCAATTTATAAGCAAGCAGGCGACACTGACAAGTTTTTAGATATATGGGGATGTTTCCTTGAAACGTATGGCTAATGTGTTCTTATGGATTTTGTGTAATTAGAAATGCGTTTGTAATCGATGAACCCACTCCTTTCCTCTTCCCCACTTCTCTTAATATCAACTGTTTACCATGATTTATGGACATTAAGATTACACTTTGTCTGTCTGTTTGTATCATCACAATGATTATGCTGTTCTTAATACATCTTTGGTTGAGTTTCATGATGTTTACCAAAAAAGCAAGAGAAATTAGAGCAGAAATGGTACAACTACAGACAAGAAGAGAGCTTGATCAGAGCCAGAGAGAAACCAGAGAAAGATTGGAGCTGTAGACAGAGCAAGGATTGGAACACCATTCAGAATCCAAGCCCAACCCACCAGCGACAATGAGGAAGGAGCAGCAATGACAAAGGAGCAAACAAACCGCAGAAAAGAAACTTGTGGCTCAGCAAATCTATGCTGATTTTAAACGTGCTCGAATGACACAATGTCAACAAAGTCATCCTATAGAAAGAACCTTAGACTGCAGCTGGACACAAAGTAAGGCAATTGAAGTCTGCATCTTGGATCATCAGATTATGACGTGTTTCATTGCCAGACAGCTTCATTACCAGAAAAAGCACAGGCACTTTAATATAAACCTGAAATGATGGTGCAGCTCAGAAGCATGACTGCCAACAAATCCATGTGGCTATTATTATTTATTTCTTATATAGCGCAGCATGCCTGTAGGCCTCAGTGCGCATATAAAAAAGTCAATACAAACACAAAAAAGCAACGTAAACAAAACCAAACCCAGTATGAGGAAAGAAAACTATCCCCGATCTACAATTGATTTCAGATTCAGAAGGCGTCTTTATAAATAAATTGCAATGAGCCAAAAAACAGGGAAGATTGGTGCAACCACATCCGATAATTATGCAATCCATATTAGCTGGAGTGCACCATCCATCAATTAAACATTAAGGTCAGAGTTTCTCATAATTCCAGATCCAGTTTGTCGCAGCCAAGCTAGTACCTTGTTCCTAAGAGCATCTCTAGGTTCAGATACTGATGGAGACATAACGTTAATAATAACAAGGTTTCTTTGGTCAAAGACCAAGTCTCTCAAACTCTTGTCTGAAATGTGTGGCATCTGCGATTTGTTAAGGCGTGAGACCTTAAACAAGGTGGGTTTAGTTTTCATAAGATTACACACAGAACCTGGTCTCTCTTTGATGTTAGGTATTGGTGAAGACACAAAGGGTTGCCCTGCAGTGCTCCAGAAACAGATGAATCCCTAGGGTTTAGGTCTTCTGGGGTCAAATTAGCAGGTTTCGACGGAGCCTGCATATAAGCAGGAACCGGCTCAGTTTGACTAGCTTTCTCTTCAGACCCTAGATTGTGGTGCCTTTGCAAATCAGTCACTTGGGATTTACTAGTGGCTGAGAAATTTGCAGCGTACTGGGTGCTTTGATGGCTTGCATTCACGGCCTCCAACTCCAACACTGGATCTGTTTGACATAGATTGTCTACCATAACTGGGCATACCATTGTCACAATTGTATCAGCTAAATCCACCCACAAGACGAAATCATAAAAATTCCGAACATCTGAGAAGGTCAGCAATGATTGCCTCCCTTACTTGCAGCCATTGGTTAGAATTGTACTGTTCCATCACCAGGGACTTCTCACTATTTGGCCAGGAACAGCTCCTGACACAGTAGCACCTGTCTCCTCAGTGTCAAAGCCAGGCTGTAGGGGTAAAGTCACCATAGGCTCTACAGATGCACAATCAAGTGCTCGACCTCTGTGCACTTCATGCCATGATTGTTCAAAGTATCCCTTAATAGCACAGTCTTCAGAACTTGCATCACCATTTCTATCCTCAGGAATATTCATTTTGTCTCTAGCAGGCGTCTTTTCCTACAAGCGCTGGCGGCCTCCACTTGAGATATTTGGTTCTTGCAGGGCGTACTAACAGTGAACTTCTAGTTATCATCATATTATGAGAGAAGTGGGCAAAGTATGGTCACAAGTGTCGACAATGGATTCTCATATACCCAAGGAGTCTGAATATAAAAGAAGTAAAAGGAAGCAATAGGGGGAAAAAATAAGCCATCTAAACATAGGAAAGAAGTAGCTAGGCAGCAATCAGCAATCAGTAGCCTTTGCACTAACCACCAAACATCTCCCGGCCACACTTAATTACGCCCCTGTAAGCAAGTCTTGGTACACAGCACTGTCTCAATACACTTAGCAAATACCGTAGGCGGCAGCTCTTCCAGTCAGATATGGCTAACCAAACCCGCCGAAAGACCAGCACCGAATACCAAACTTCAGTCGGTACAGTAACAGCACCGCAGCCGCACAAGAGGAAGAAACCACCTGCGAATATTCAGAATGCCGGGATCGATTAGAGGAAGGGACCTAGGAACATGGGAAAGCATTCCAAGTATTCACAACATCGTCTCACACCAGGAAACTGTCAAGCTGCATCCGGAGAGGGCAGCTTCCGACTGCTTCTCCCAGATTCGAGCCCATCAGGAATGCAAGCTTACGTATGTATGCTACGTCTTACCAGAAAGCTATTAGAAATCAGTGGTAGCTGGCTCGGGCCCTCGCCTGTGCCATTCTAGGATGGAAAGGGGAAATGTGGAACAAGGTGAAGGAGACGGTTGGGTGTTTGTTGTAGAGGTTGCTGTTGTACTTTGTTGCTGCAGGGTTTCGGTAATTAAACTGACTTACCTAATTTCTGTCCCTGTGTCAGCTGCTTCATTTTGGCAACGACCTATCATGGATCTCGGCTCAGCCGACGCAGGAATAAGGTGGAGTTTGCAGTATGCAGCGCTCTGAAACAAGGGTACCACAAGTGAGCAACCTGCGCCGCCAGCACATCTGTAGTGGCCCAGGGTGCGGATTCTGGGCCCAGGAGCGAGAAAGGTTCTTGTGCCAGCAGCAGTTGAAGAGCTCATGGGTTAGAGCAAAGCACCTGCAAGCATTAGAAAATATGGTGGCCATCTTGGTTGCCAGGGCAAACAGAAGTAACAATAGCAGTAAAGCCTGAGCGGATTACCAGGAGTTTGCAGAGCATCTTCCTCGTCCCAGTAGCAAAGAAGCTCCATTGTGCTGCTGCACTTGCTGTGTGAGCTCAAAACACCTTAGTGTCAGCGGTGTCCTGGGAATGATTGTTGGTGCAGTGGCATGAGGGATTAAACAAACAATTTTAAGGAGTTGAGCCGAGTAAGGGCCATTTCAGAGTGAGGGAGGTGTAATATCTTGGTCATGTGTTGAATGGATAGGGGTATAGCCCCAAGGTGGATGGAAGACAGGCACCGGTACCCAGGAACAAGGATGAAGTCAGGGCATTTTTAGCTCTTGCAGAATTTTAGAACAAATGTGTCAAAGACTTTGCTGCGTTGTCAGAACGAATTCAGAGATTGCTAGAGAAAGAGGTAGAATTTGAGAGGGATGGGAAGTGTCAAGTTGATAAAGGAAGGAATTTGTAATTCAAAGAATCTGAGTGAATTCAAGGTGTAAGAAAAGTGGCAAGTTGATAAAGGAAGGCAATTTGTCATGCATCCGGAGCTGTAACAGAATGCGCAAGGAGGCATTCTGTTACTGAGAGGGGGTTGATGGCGTGTCTGTGGGGAATTAAGTTTTTTAGGAAGTATGTGTTGGGTAGGCGCTTCCTGGTCAGAACGGATCACAAGCCGTTGGTTGAGTTGCTCTCGGTGAAAGGGATGATGAGGGCTACTCCTAGGATTGCCAGAATGTGTTTGAGAGTGCAAGAGTATGACTCTAGGGTGGAGTATGCACCTGCAATTATGAACCGTGTTGCTGATTTTTTGTCAGGGGCACCATTGGAGAAGATAAGTGATGAAGTAGCAGTGGAGGAGGAAGAGGAAATGGTGGCCTTCCTTGAGGAGGTCTTTGTGGATGAATATGCAGTAGTTAGAAAGGAAGAATGGAAGAGTGGCTTGGAGGCGGATGCTGTTCTTATTAGGGTGGCTGAGTGGACGGAGCATGGATGGTTGAAACAAGAAGGAGTCATGGATGATTGTAAAGGGTTCTGGGAGATCAAGGATCAATTGATGATAGAAGGTGATCTTCTGTTGAGAGGAGTTGCCTTGGTGGTGCCTATGTGTTTCAGGGACAAATTGGTTAATAAAGCCTATTAGGGGCACTCAGGAATTACAAGTACCAAAAGAAAGTTGAGAGAGGGGTATTGGGGGCCTGCAATGGATGTCATGGTGGAGAGATTGATAAGGGAGTGTGGAGTGTTTCGCAATTGTGACAAGGAGTTGACTCAGAGAAGATTTGTTGCTGGCTCCTTGGCCTGCCGGTACATGGTCAGTCACGTGCAGCGATTGACATTGTGGGACTATATGAAATTTTAGTAAAGGATTGTAGATTTATGATTGTTTTGGTTGATCATTTTTCTAGATGGCTGGAAGTGAAGTGTGTTCAGCAGATCTTGAGTGGTGAAGTGATCAGGTTCCTGGAGCAAGTGTTCAGGAGAGAGGGTTATCCTTTGGAGGTGGTGAGTGACAATGGTACACAGTTTAGGAGTATGGAAATGGTGAATTATGCATGGAAGAGAGGTATTAAGTGGAAATTCATGTCATTGTATAGACCGCAGTCGAACGGTTTGGTTGAGAGCTTCAACAGGGTGTTGGTAGGTGTGATTGAACAAGCAATGAAAAATGGTATAGAGGTGAAGGATGCAGTTCGGAAACTGTTGTAGAATGCAAGAGCATCTCCCAATGGGGTCACAGGTGTGTCACCTTTCAAGATTATAAGGGGAAGAGAGGCAAACACTGTTCTCAACCCTGCCTGGGTCAACAGTGTGGCTAACGGTTGCAGTGACATGGAGGATTGGGAAGAGTGTGGGAGGAGTAAGATGAATGAGGCGCAGTGGAGGAATAC
This sequence comes from Ambystoma mexicanum, assembly GCF_040938575.1. Taxonomy (NCBI): domain Eukaryota; kingdom Metazoa; phylum Chordata; class Amphibia; order Caudata; family Ambystomatidae; genus Ambystoma; species Ambystoma mexicanum. The sequence goes on from NC_090924.1 coordinate 1,260,171,826, forward strand.
AGTGAATTATGATGTCGGGTTGGGAAAGAGGACCAAAACGGCCATTAAGGTGGCTGAAGGTTCATGGATGAGGATCAGGAAGAGCATGCATGCAGCCAAAGGAAGGTCAAAGTTTCCAGAAACTGGCTAATTTAGTGAGAGTGGAGGATGGATTCAAAACCTGGAAAGAGTGGCTGCAGTGGAAGATGTGAAGGACGGTGGATCAGTGTTGGAATGTCCCAGATTAGTGCATGTATACTGTGATGACTGTGGGGTGGGGTGGCGGAGTGGCGGCTCCGTACATGATGTGGGTAATGTGAGTTCTGCAGGTACAAGTGAGGAGAGCGGCACTTGTGTGAGCGGCATGGGGAGGAGCAGGAAGAGTCAGACAATGCAATTTTCTTGGTTATGTTCACAGTATATCATTCTGGATATTTCATTGTAGTTTTTATTAATTGTGTGGTTTATGTGTTTTTGTTTTTCTGTCTTCTCTTGTTCTTAACTTTCCTTTGGTTTAGGGGGTTTGTGGGGGTGGTGGCTAGCTCAGGCCCAGGCCTGTGCCATTCTAAGATGGAATGGGAGAATGTGGAACATGGTGAGGGAGACGGTTGGGGGTTCGTTGTAGAAGTTGCTGTGTTGATGTACTTTGTTGCTGCAGGGTTTCTGTAATTAAACAGACCTACCTCTTTTTCTGCCTCTGTGTTTGCTGCTTCAGAATCAGTATGGGCAAACAAATGATCAGAATCGATAAATGTATTGAGTAAACAACGCAACATTTTTTGCTACTACTGATCTTTTAATGCTTTGCCTATGTAGTGTAAACACAATTTGGTTGGTTATGGATATGGTTCATTGGTTGTAGGTCCAACACCCGTCATACTAGACAGGAACTGGCAAACACTATACTATAGCCCTGTAAACTACTGGCACAGAGCAGCAAATTCCTTGAAAGTTCTCTAACACTGCAAAAAGCACTTGTGTTACTACAGATTTAGGTCTGGGGCTATCCAATGTAAATATGCTTAAATATGTGGGCATACACCCAGCAACCCTGGAGTCTTTCAAACTTTTTACTGAAGCACATGCACACTCCTAGGTTGTGGTGTCCTTGATTAAGCATTCAGATTACTCCATGCCGAGCCACAGCCAGTAAATGCAAGTCAAAGATGTAGATTTACAACCAAGGGCCAGTAACAACTTTATTTAACTCTTTGGCACAATGTTTAAAAAATAGATCTGTGTTAAGCAATGAGTAACCATCGTTAGGCTTGAACCTGTGCCTAGCAGAATGACTAATTCTTAGAATGGAAGTCAACCTTCTGCAGCATCATTTTAAGAGCCTTTAGGAGTTGGGTGGCAATGTTAACAACACACAGTATTTGGAATACTGCATGTTTTTCCCACCCACTGAGACTATGGGTATTTATTGCACATGTTATTTACAGCATACACTAAATTTAATAACTATCACATGCAGCAAATAGCATAAATAGGAGTGGCTTTTATTCAAAATCTAACTCAACCCAAAAGGTGACAGTAAAAACTATTTCATTTGCTCCCAACTATGGGGACATATCCCCAAACAATGTATTCCTCAGGTCAAGGAACTCACTCGTATGGAGCACACAGCATCCTGAATTTTTGAAGGACAATCAGTCTACCTTCGTGGTGTGTTTGCCTTCCAAAAATATGTTTAGTGTCCACCAAAGTAGAAAACGCCCAGCTATCTTACATCTCTGCAAAGGATTGCTTTTTCTGCACTCAGAACACAGCATATTTTCAGGCTATAAGATTCTGTGTAGGAGTGGGGAGCCTGCCTTGATCATCTTACAGCGACAAAGGGCTTTGAAAAAGGGACTGCTAGCCAATGACCTACAACATCAAACTATACGACTGCCTCCACAGTTCTTACTCTCCTCTCATATGGCTTCCAGTTTGACGATACAAACAGCCAACACCACAACCATGCACTACGCCAACGTGCACAACGGCACTCCGACAACCCACCTATCCACGGAAGATCAACTACTTTGGTCCAAAATCATCAAGAATCTCACTCTTCTCCATGCAGATTCTTGTGCTGGGCATCCTCAATGTCCGGCAAACAAGCTCAGCAGATGTGCTTCAGTAATCCACTAGTGGGAAGCACCCAACAACTAAATGGCCCAGATTCTTCAGTGCTATGTCACACTCACAATCAACCACATTTCAAGAGTGCCCAACACCAATTGTTGCAAATGTGCAAACAGATTACCTAACTATGGCCGTTAGGAATGTCTTCCTCATCTCATGGAGGCTTAGAAGTAGATTTTGGTATAACATTCTCCCCATTCTTTATGGTCCCAGAATTCTCTCGAGAGTACAGATGTTGCTCTGCAACAATGCTTCTCATATAGGTCTGGGGTTTTCAGATCACCTTGCTCTATCAATGGACACTCCCATCATCCTCATGGTGCATCTGCCGCTGCTGTCAAGGTAAGTGTGACAAAATGTGTACCATGGACCCTATTTCACTAGCAGTAATTATCTGGATCCAGAAAGGCTCTCTTATGGATGCATGTTTGTGTGCACACAGAGATAAGGGCTCCATCCATTCTGACACAAGAACACTCTGCATTCATATTTTTTGCTGGCTCGCCCAAGCCTCTCCCTTCCTTCATCCGAAAGGTGCATTTGTCGGGCATCTACTACTATAGTACCAACGATACTGCTTCCTCTTTCTTCTTGAACCGTCCTGTCAAACAGATCACAATAGTTTGTTGAGGGTCTATGGGAATGAACGCAGCAGTCGGACTGATTTACAAGTCGGATATCAAGAGGGTACGCTTTCATCATCAGCCTAATGAGTGGGAAAGCTTCATGCCCTTTCAACCAAAGAACTCAGTTTCCTCAGGTACACCACTAGATTCTGTAATCAAAGTTTTGACTCCTAACAGAGGAAGACCAGCTGTTTTTAGAAAATCTCTCAAAACCTGACCACAAGACCTCAACAGACAAACTAGTAGGGTGCATGTAAAAGACCGGACCAATCAGAAAATGTCAACCTACTGGTCACTTCAGAATGGTAGGCAAAAACCCCACTGGAACCACATAGATGAACCAGCAAAGACACACAACTCCCTACGGTAGCCTTTTAGACTTCTCCAACTGAACTGCCATCACAAACTTGGATCCAAATACCAGCCAGTGCACCAATCTTACAAAGACAAAACAAGAGATGCAACTCACTCAGGTTAGTCTTTCAAGCAATACTCATGAACGAAGATAACCCTGGAAATGGGGCACATTCAGGTCCGTGTCTTCTTCAGACTTTTCTTCTGGCTGTAAGGGTGCAGAGGTACGTGTCTGACACAGTGGTGGCATGTTTTTTGGAAAATACCTATAATAAAAGTAAAGAAAAGCAAAACCTATCTTGCCCTATTTCTATGAGGGGTTGCCCTACGTCAACAAAAACACTAAGGACTCTGTCTGGATGTCTTGTAAAGTAAAATGTCCACCGTTCTGTGTCCAACCCTATTTCCGCCCCCTATCCTATGCAACTAAAAGCACACACACACAGACAGTCATACCTCCTCGGAAAAATATCTACATGCACACACAGTAGACCAAAAAAGATCATACCCACGCACAGAGCTTCACATCAACTAACACTTACCAATGCATGTGAACTCCCAGAGAATGGCATGTCATGCTAGTGACTGGTTACCACTGGTAACATTCACCTTGCATGTGCAGGATGCTGTTAGCTACAATGACTCCAGCATTGGCTGGCCTGAGGAAGACACACACATTGTTGTAGACTTTCCCCATGGTATCAGCATATTTAGGAGAGTAGGTGATGGCTCTATTACTTCTGAGGCAGGGGGTGCACAACGGATTTCGCTGGAGGGCCGAATGTACCACACCTGTCTCATACAGTCGGCCAAACTGTTTATGGGGATGAGCGGATGGTAGGGGAGTTGGTGCATGAATGAGTAAAATGCAAATTTGTAACTGTGATCTTTATGATACATTGCCTTGTAATGGAGTTACCATTTTGATTTATTTGTAATGTGGCTTAAGTTTTTTTTTTTTAAGCACTCACAAAGCCCGCGGGCATCGAGGCGCTGTTATAGGAATTGTTTGTTTTTTCGTTTGCGAAATATTATTTTTTTGTCTTAGTTGCGTATTTAGAATGTGCTTAAATAACCAGAGGTTTCTAAGCGCGGACCCGGGGATCGAACCTGTGTTGCTTCGTGTCGTCTTGCTTCCAAGGCGAGCGAGCTTGATCTCGAGAGATATATATATATCTCTCTCCCTCTCTCCCTCTCTCCCTCTCTCCCTCTCTCCCTCTCTCCCTCTCTCCCTCCCTCTCTCCCTCTCTCCCTCTCTCCCTCTCTCCCTCCCTCCCTCCCTCCCTCCCTCCCCACCCCCCCCCCCACTTGTACGACTCTGCGTCCAGCTCATTGCCCCTTGTCCACCCTCTGGCTTCCCTCAACACTATAGTCAGGGGCCGGACAGCTACATTTTGTGAGGAAGGGAGTATATGGTGAAATTCAGATGCAACTTGTTACAGCCAACATCTTCAATAGTACTAATTTAACACACTGTGCAATTTCAACTGTCCTACTGTAATGTTCTTTAAATCCAAGTTAACTTGGATAACATTAAGGAGTGGAATCAGTTTGAGCAATAATTTTTCCCCACATACAGCTTTCCCACAGACTTTCTCTGCTTAGCCAAGATGACAAGGATAGGTGAGCTCCGAATGTCCTATATCTCACAGTATATGGTTAGATGCTTTAAATATTCAAGCGCAGAGGTATGTGTACAGAATCGACATCGTCCCTAAATAGGGTTGATGTCGTCCAACTTCCAATATTTAGTCCTTTCATCTGTAAGCAACTGATTCAATTTGAAGCACATGTATGTCTTGCGCGACTGATTACATGGAAACATCTCCAAATAGCAAGATCTATCACCCCATTTTCTACAAAATTTTGAGTATTCATGATAGGTCTTAATATTGCCCATTTGATCTAACATAAGGCACCAATAATACTGCTGAAATTTACGTTTACAAGATGGAAGACCAGTGACGAGATCATCTTTATTAATCGATGCAAGGTGCAAGATTTCTTCCATTTTCTTTTCAAATTTTACCATAGGTGGAACAGAACCCTCCCTCAACATAGTTGACAAATCTAGTTGAGGTTTTCGCTGGAGCAAGCATTTAAGTGTAGTTGTTCAATTTACGCCAATGCCACTTAGCTGAGAGTGGTAAAATCCCCAATTCATGGCAGATAACTTTATTCGGAATGGAAAGGGCTAAGCCCAGCACCTGCTTCCACATTCTGCCCTGTATTAAATCGAGAAACCCCTCCATGTCAAAAAGACAGACGATCAATGCATATAGCAGTATAGGTTCTACCTTCAAGAGATAATATTGAACACAGGGCAGAACGGAAAATTGACAAAACTTATTGTAGATGATTTTCATCTGGAAGGTGAGAGACTTCACCTTTGCATAAAGAAGATCTTTCAAGGCAGATGTTGAATAAGTACTTGCTAGTGTGTATCCAAGATATCAAACTGAAGGCAACTGTGGGATACACACTCCATTCAGACACCAATTGAATCTAGCAATTTTCTTTTTGCCATCCGCAAATGAGACAATAAATGACTTGGACGTGTTGATTTGAAGATTATGGTTTTGGGTAAAAGTCAAAAATAAATTTAGTTTTGTTTGAAGCCCAAAAGGAGCACAATCTAAAAACAAAAGATCATCGGAAATTCAGGGGCAATCACAAAAGCATTCCCAGTCAGAGAGATGGAATCAGGGAATATTAATCTTAGCACAAAGCTTTTCCAAGAGAGTTTTACTAAGCATGGCTTGCTCCCGGGAACTGCAGTCCTGAGGATAATGTTTTCAGAAACTAAGGGGCTCATCATATTGCAGCTTTTCAAAGTACTTCCAGTGGCACATGCCTCAAGCATGCAAGTGTTGCTGCTTTAGCATTGACCACATTAATAAGGATGCCCTTGGGAGAATTAATCCCTTCGATAGAATAGCATTCCAAGATGTTACTGATGATTCAGCAGGCTCTGGAGGCACTAACAGTTTGTTTGCCTGGGCCAGAGTCACCACAGGTAACACTAGCTTGTCTAAGAGCATACATGCTTAGTATGCTCCAGATATAATTTGGACCCCTTTGATGAGGTGCAGAAACCTTTCAAAATCAGAGGAAGATGACAGGAATGTAGTGGGGGGAAATATCACCTGGTTGACACGAAACTCTGACTGGACTTGATATGTGTGGGCAGTACCACCTTACATCTGTGGACGCACATTTCCCAAGTTGCCCGACCTATTTAGCTGATGCAACACACACTATAATGCCCATTTTCAAAAGACCAGGCACACCTTTTGCCATATGTTCAAAGTGCTTCAAGTGTTCCAGAACCAAAAGAAAACCATTCAAGAACAAGAAAGTGTTCAGAGCCCTTAGTGGGAGAAAAGTGCATGAGGATGTCAAAATTACTCTTAAGGACAGGATTAACCAAAGAAAAACCACTAGTGCCGCTAAATGCATTCTTGATTCATAGGCCGAACCAAGTTTGAAACGAAAGAGCGAACATTGTGGGTAGAGTACAATGAGAAAGCCTAATCCATTTGCTGACCTTTGTCAGTCACATCAACTAATGATAAAACTTCTCTACAGTGCATGACGAGTTGATAGGACTGATTGAACACCTGGGTGACAAGTAGTGCATGGTTGTAAACCCAATGACCCCTTAAGGTACCACTGCCACAAGCCGTCTTAGAGAAACATCTGTCACAGATGGCACAAGAATCACTCCAAATCTCAGAGGCAGTTCAAGGATTTTTATTTAAATCTTGGTGGGCCCTAGGGCTGTCCCTCTATCTCTCTCTTGTCTCGTTTAGCACCTCCTCCTTAAACCAGGCGACCCTGGCCCTGGGTTAGTACATACAGATGATTGACCCCTACTGTCCAATTCTATCTACGGCTAAATGTCATGACCTAAAGGCAAAACACTTTTTCTCACTAAACTCCCCTAGGGACTTCCTAATTGTCCCTATTATATCCAGTTGTTAGTGTTCTAATGGGATTTTGGGAATTATGCCCAACAGACACCCGGTTCGATTCAGTCTTTTCTATTCATGCTCAATCTTTCCTCTACTGCTGCTCTCTCCAACACTCCCTATATACACCCTCCTCCCTCCATTTCCTGTCTTTCTGTGGTCTCTCAATTGCCCTTACCCACTGATGCTACTACCTGCTCTCCAATGTCACTATTCTCTCCTACTCTACTAGTTCTCCTCCCCACTACTATTTTCACCCCTCCGCTTCTACTCCCTCCTCCCCATTATTACTTCCTACTCACCCCTACAATTCCCTCCTCCCCACTCCTGCACCCTCCTACTACTACCCAGACACTCCCCTTTCACTCAGTACCATACACTTCAGAGTCACTTTACACTAACTCTTGCACCCCCCACTTGCCACACTAACACGCACACTCACTGCAGTACCACTTTCACTGACCAGCCAATATCTCACCTTCTCCAGAAATCGCCTCCACACTCCACCAGGCTTTCCTACCTCCTGCTTGTCTCTTGGTCTACCACCTGCTCTTCCTCTCACCTCACCTGAATAACCGACACTTCCTGGTTTCTGTTGATTCCTTTTTATTTTCTTAATTGGGTATTTAGTTACCAAAGCAACCTTACACAAAATAGAAATGCATAATAAAACAAAGCTAATTCAGGGGAATACAAAATAAATGCAAACATTCTCATTAAAATCAAGAAAGCGAAGAAAGAAAAGAGAAAGAAAACAAGTACATTTAACTGTATAAGAATAGAACACACAATAAAAATTGATACAGCAATAAAATAAGCAAGAGATTGTGTCCCCACATTAGGCGAGACCAAAAGAGACTGATGGAAAAATCTTGGTCCCCTGGAGCATTGTGTTTGAAGAATCGCTCCTCGTTTCCCTGTAAGTATGGACAGACAGCTACCCAATGCTTAAAGGTTTCTTGTTCGTACCTGCCATCACAAAACCTACAGTAAATATCAACAAGTAGGGGTCCTTGGGGCTTCCAGTGTGAAATGCGTTCCTTAGAGTGTAATTGAGTGAGATGAAAATGTAGGTAAACTTCTAAAACCTTGCTGCAAGGAAGCCTCTGCAGATATCGCGGGATGCATTCGACTTTAAGTGCAAATTTAGCATATTCAGTATACGTACCAATCTAGAGTATACAATTTAGCCTTAATGCATCCCAGACGATGTACTAGTTTGTCTTCAGTTCCTCCGATATGAATCAAAATATCCTTCATACTCTTAATAAAGAGATTAGCGGAAGGAACTCAGCTTCTTTAGCAATGTTGGATAAATCCACATGCAGACTATTGAGGGATGGACGGAGAATCTTGGACTAAGGCCAACATACGCCAGGTATACCAGGTCCCGAGTGAAGTGAGACAAAGCTCATGCCTCACAATACAGTTGGAAATGGCACTGGAGAGACCCAAAACCTGTTTCCACAGTTTACCTTGTCCCACGTTCAGAAAATCCCCCATATCAAAAAAGCAGAAATCCAAACCACAAAGAATCACTGGTTCAACCGTTGCCAAATAGAAGGGCCGAATGGGTAGAACAGAGAACTTGCCTACCCTTCTAAATAGACACTTCATTTTCGAGGTCAGGGAAGAGAGCCTACTCTCAAGGTCTGCATTCCAGATTACACATGAAGACCGGTTGGACAGATTGTATCCCAGATATCTAAGGGAGTCCACACATTCCAATTTTTCCCCAGACAAATTCCAAGTAAAGTGGTTGGTTCCGTTTTATCCCTTGGAAAAGATAACATTTTTTGATTTGCAGAGTTATTAATGGTACAGTACTGAGCAAACAGGTTAAATTTAGTCTGCAAGCCCCTGTGGGTTCGATCAAAGAGAATGAAGTAATCAGCGAAAGCTAACCAATCAAGTCTAAGACCACCCAATCTAGCTGATCACATCTCTCCCTTCCACATATGTTTAACATCCCACACAAGGTTGAAGAGTACAGGGGCAACAGTACAGCCCTGTTTCAGGCCAACCCACGTACAGATATGGGAAGACAAGGAGCCCTTCCGTATAAGGTGCACCCTCAAAGAGGAGCCTGTATGGAGCAACGCCAAAAGCTGGACCAACTTTTTTGGGTATACCCCAACTGAGCAGCTTGTTCCACAGTTTAGATCTTAACATACAATCGAAGGCACAAGAAAGATCCAAGGATGCTTTATACACCTCACCCACCTTTTTGTTATGAACATTGGACAAGAGATGTGCGAGTTTAGTGGCATTAAATTGGGCTCCCATGTTTTTTCTAAACCCAACCTGAAATTTCGTAAATAGACCAAGACGCCTAATATGATTATCTAAATCTTTAAGGAGGATAATGTTAAACACCTTACAGGAAGCATCAATAAGGGCAATAGAGCTGTAATTAGCCGGATCAGCATGTTCACACTTCTTGTAAATAGGTATTATGATCGATTCTACCCATGACTGCGTGATGATGTGACACACAAATATAGCATCAAAAAGTGGCTTAAATAGGATCGCCCATACAGAAGGAGAGCTCTTAAGTACAAAAGGTGGTATCCTATCAATGACAGGAGCCCTTGAAGGTAGGGCATTCATTTTCCCAGATAATATCCGTCACCTCCCATAGGCACTCCCTCCTCCACTCCATGGGTCCCAGGTCCAGGTCCACACACAAAGCCCTATCCATCAGTCCATATAAGAAGTTTGCTCCATCCGCACAGAATTCATATTCGCCCAAAAAGTAGCTTCCTTCCCCACAGATAAGCTATTCAGCATACGCCGATTGTCTCTTTCATAAGACTCCATAAACAGTAATTTAAGTAGGTTTTTGTGAGTCTGCACCGCTTTCTTCGCATCTGTGTGATTTTACTGTGGGTAAATAGCCCACTACGGAAATGACTACATGGGAAATGTACGCAATACAAACATTTTCGTACATTTCCCAGGCGGTCATCGATAGTAAAACAACCCCAAATACATACAAACACACACCCCCACCATCAAACCCTCAACAAACCCGCAACACACCCCCACACCCCTAATTACCTTTCATCCCGACGCGCTGTGTCCTTGCAGAGCCGGTTCCCTTTAATTTCTGTGATCGGGAACTGGCTCTGCTGGGTCCTTTTCTTTTTTTTCCAGGCAGATGCAGGGGTTTCCCCCGCTCACTATACTATTTAGTATAGTGAGCAGGGTGTTGCGAAGGAAACCCCTGCATCCCCCGGCTTTCTTCTTATTATTTTTTTTTCCCAGTCGGGTGTGCTGCGGACGTGTCCCCCGCAACTTCTGTTCACTATACTGCATAATGTAGTGAGCAGGATGTTGTGGGGGACAACCCCAAAGCCGTTTTTCTAATTTTCTTTTTTTACCGACCTCACCAAAACACCTTAACACATACCACAAAAAGTTCAAACTTTTGGTAGTTCAAACTTTTCGTGGTGTGTGTTTTAGGTCTTTTGGTGAGGTCGGTAATTTTGGGTTAGGTAATATTGTCCTATTCCCATTCTTCTTAGCAGATAGGAAATCTATGGCATTAAGTCCCTGTCTCCTGAGCTGACAGATGTTACGCCGTTTAGCCTGCTTAGAGGCCAAAATCCTAGCATCAAAAGTGTGGAACTTTCTTCCTGTAGTTAAAATCAACTTACTATGCCCCAGATCAACAAGACCTTCACCAGGAATGCACTGTATGATGTTAACCTGTTCGGCAGGAGTCCCCCATCCATCATTGCAGCAAATCTCTTGGCAATGTGTTGTGTAAACCTGGAAACAGTCTTATAGTTCCAAGTAACTCTACATCTACCATCGTCCAGCTGTAATAAGGCTAGATCCACCCTAACTTCCAAAGGAACAAGTGAGATATCCAATACAAAAGTCAAAAGTAGATGGTCACCCGATCCGGGATCCACATGGGTCAAAGGACCACATCTAGTTCCCAGGGTACTAGTGACAGAAATAATCGATCCTAGATTAAAGGTTCCCCCTGTGCCATGTGTAGGCCAGTTAAGAAGTGGTAAAATCCTCCAGTAGAAACATGCCCACCCACTCAGGAACGAGTCCCAATCAAAACCTCTCTTCACATTAAGAGTGTATAGATTTGCATCACCATTAAGGCTGTCGAACACTGCTCCCTCTGCACAATTTGAATTAAAATCCCCAGCTAGGATAATGGGGTTGCCATTACACTTGGCGTACCAGGCCTCAAGTATTTGTCCTAAACAACTGATCAAATCCACAAGGGTCACCCATGCAGGGCCCCAATATAGGTTTATCAGAAGGTATGCATCCCCTGTCCCAATGTAATTGATTTTAACAGCAAGAAGCCATTCTGATTCAAAGAAATTGAGACACCAACTTAAGTCTAAGATCGGTGGCCACTGCAAGCCCACCCCTAGGACGTCCCAAGCCAGAGCTGGTCGCTAATCTAGTAAAGGTATGATAGCCATCCAAGTCAAAGTGTGTCATGGACATGGGGACTTGTAGGAATAGAATTTTGGGCCCTTGAAGTTGCCCGATGTTAAGCCAAAACGTACGTAACTAGACCAACCCGCAAACATTCCAATTTATCAAAAGTACACCAATTTTGCTAGGAATGTCCCAAACCTTGTCTGATTAAATCAAATGTTTTGAGGGCCGGTCCCACCCAGGACCAATCATTGGCTGTCTGTAAAAACTTAGAGAGAGTAACCTACACACCCGCTAAACCCTAGACTATTCCGGCCCACAGTTGTAGATTCATCAGCCATCCCTGGAAAAGTGTATGCCAAAAAAGTCTTAACCTCTTCACCAGCTTGTAGAGGCCACAATTCATAACCAAGCAACATAAGCTTGACCCTCTGTTCCCATACCCTGTTGGTCACAATAGCTGAGTGGAAGCAACTCACTATACGTGAATTGTTGATTAATGGCTTGGTGATCCAGTCAATGTCATCTGAGATAATTGATCTGAGTTGTGGAATCATTCTAAAGACCTCCAGGATGCGTGATCTATTCATTACCTATCGGAGCACCACCTGAACCAAACACAAAAAGCTCCGTCACACGAGGCGAGATGGGAAAAGAAAAAACATCTCCTTCAGATGCTATGGATATATTCCCCTTAAACCTATTCCAATCGTCTTTGGGGGTAGAGGCGTGAAATCGGTGGATGTTCTTTATAGGCAAGGCAGGCGGCGCAGAGCGGCACTTTATCATCCCATCATCATCCCCAATATTAACCGCCCCATTTTTGACATTGGGGTAGGAGTTTCCCACCGACATAGCACTACCAGTGTTATTGAGTTGTCCCTCAGGAGGATTCATAACATTACAAGCATCAACAGTCTCAAATATTTACTCTGTCTTCGTTTGATCAGACGGTACCGTGCCTAAACCCATTGCACTGCTCAGTGTATGCATGTCAGCGATATGTTAAATCAAGTACTAAGGGTGTGGACAGAAAACAAGTTGTTATGCTCGCTGGAGCTGAAAGGAGACTACTGGGCCACAGTCACTAACGGGGTGTGTTAAAAAAAAAAACGGGTTGTTGTGCTCTCTGGAACTCCAGGGCGACTACACGCCTGCAGTCACAGACTTCAGCCGAAATGTTGCTTGTAAAAGATTTAAACACATGAGCGAAGGACGCTCCAGATACTTCAAAGAATGAGGCAAAACACTCCCCAGAGCTCAAAGGCATGGACCGCCCAGAGTCACTCTACAGATCGATAAAGGCCAAACAGAAGCATCAGAAGTCAAAGATCCATGAGACATCCAAGAGTTCAAAGGCTGAAACAGCATGCAGTCACACTCAGATGTTAGCTCCTGCTCCACAATAGCAAAAACAGCAAAAAGATTTGTAACAGCAGAGCTGACTGTACAGACTGCAATACTCAACGTCCTTGCTCTGCGGCCCGCTCCGCGGTGTGCCGCAGTATATGTTGAGATGTTAGCTCCTCCTCCACAGCAGCAAAAACAGCAAAAAGACTTGTAACAGCAGGGTTGACTGCACAGAATACAATACTCAACGTCATTACTTCCTTTGTCCCCTGCTCCACTCATTGGGTTAGCTCTCTTTCCCTGGCCATGTTTTCCCCATCCAGGACGGGTAGTATGTAGCCACAATTGCAAATGGGGGGCTAAGCCCCACCCACTTGCCCCACAGAGCACCAACACAGAACAGCAATGGTGGCCCGGAACCCAAATGTTTGTGTCTGGGACTCTGATCATTGAGCCCCAAAGCTAAATTCTAATCGTGGGGGTAGGTGGCTTGTGTCCCCTGTGTTAGTCCATGGTGGTCATGGGATGTTGGCAGTGGCTTGGGTTGCTCACTGCAGCTGTACGGCTGCACCGCAAGCCTTCCTGGTCCTTCCTGGTCCGCATTATATTGGTGCTGTGGCTCGCTCTATCTGCTGGTCTTTCTCCTGCGCTGGCAAATGGGCAAATTCTGGGGAGCTAATCCTTAGTGGTTGGTACCCAGTCCACTGGCAGCTGGAGTGCAGCACAGAATCTGTTCTCTGCTGGAGGCTTCTCATTGGTTTCCCATTTGGGGTGCGATGTCGCTAGGAGAAACAAGAAAACACTGGCAAGCATCGTATGAGGAGGAATGTCATGAGACACAAGTGGACTGGCACAGGGGGTGGGAATACGAAGTGGGACCCTCTCGCCCCCACTGACCTATTTAGGGTCAGGATTGGCTCTAGACTACTTCCCTCTGTGGTCCTTTAGGAGAACTATAATAAAAGAATCACCCAAGCCCGCTCTAACACTAAGGAACTGTTTAAGATACTTAAGGAACTGGAGTCCCCTATCGCTCCTCTCAATAAGTGTACCCCTGACACTGATTGGTGTACAAACATCCAAAATGCTTTACTAGACAAAATCACCACTCTCCAAACTAAAATCAAAGCAAAAAAAAACTACCTCTCAAGTTCAACGAGCACCACCCTGAATTATAAAATACAAGCACTCAATCACAACTTCAAACCATTCAGCTTCTCTCCCCTCTCCATCAAGGAAGTTGAAATCATTATATCTAAACTAAAACCTTCCAATTGCCAAGGTGATGCATGCCCCGCTGTCATCATTAAGGAAGCCGCACCCAAGCTCGCCCCATTTATTACCTCCTTCATAAATGCCTCCTTTGAATCAAGCACCGTACCTGACAACCTTAAGGATGCCTGGGTCATACCATTAATTAAAAAAGCCAATCTTGACCCCAGCAACCCTTCAAACTACAGGCCCATCACCACTGTGCCTTTCCTGCTTAAAATCCTTGACCGCGCAGCCTATCTCCAAATCCAGGAGTATCTCGAACGCAACAATCTACTAGGGCTGAGACAATCTGGTTTCCGTCCCAGGCATGGCACTGAGACAGCTTTACTGGACCTGAAAACCCAAATCGAGGACCTGAAAGACAAGGGCAAATTGGCACTCCTGCTCCTCCTTGATCTCTCAGCTGCCTTCGACCTGGTTGACCACCAAATTCTCTGTCATCATCTCAAAATCGCCGCCCACTTCTCGGAAGCAGCCACTTCTTGGATCAGTTCATTCCTTGCCAACAGAACCATGAGGGTCTTCTCTCCACTAGCAGCGGCTGACCCCTCCCACGTCCCCTGTGGAGTCCCACAAGGATCCTGTGTATCTCCCACCCTTTACAATGTGTTTACTAAACCACTCTTTGATATCCTTGATTATCTGGGTGTCTCCTACACTAATTATGCGGATGACACCCAGATACTCATCCCTATCACTGGTGATTTTGTAACCGATTCAAAATCTCTTAATACGGTCTACTCCGTCATCCAGGCCTGGATGGCCAATCATGGGCTCTGCCTTAACGACGAAAAAACAGAGTTAATCATCCTGGGCTCCCAAACTAAACTCGCGAAACTTGACGCCAACTACAATTCCTTCACTATTGACGGGATTGACATCAAAGTGGCCAATGTCACCAAAACTCTAGGAATCTACCTTGATTCTACCCTGTCCCTCACACGACAAACCAATGCAGTTGTCTCTGCATCGTCCTACACCTGCAAATTGATTACAGCCTGCAGGCCATTCCTGACTCCAGACAATTGTCTGACCCTCGCGAGAACCCTCATCTTATCCAAAATAGACTATTGCAATGCCCTATACCTTGGGACGAGCCAAAGAAATCTGGACAAACTACAGGTCACACAAAACAACGCCATTAGGGCAGCATTCAACATACCTAGACGGAATCATATATCCACTATCAGACGCAACATCCAGTGGTCACCTATCTTGCACCGTATATCACTCAAATCACTTGTGCTCACACACAAGGCACAGAACAATGCAGCTCCAGCCTACTTAATATCACGTTTCTCGCATCACACAGCCACCAGACCCTTGAGAGCTGCCCAGGCGCACACTTTGGACATCCCCAGCTTCAAATTACGCTCGGCAGGAGGGTCAAGTTTTCCGGTCCTTGCTGCCAAGCTCTGGAACTCACTCCCCAATGCACTAAGGAACATTCCGCTTTGCCACGTATTCAAAACCAAAGCTAAACTTTGGTTACGGGAACAAGACATCCTGTAAATTTGTAACTGCTCACAGCGCGTACCCTTCTACTGTAACCTTGGGTACTGCTACTTTGTTGTTATTATCTATGTCATTTTCACCCGTTATGTTATACTGTATCATTGTCATTTTCACCGTTCATGTTATACTGTATCACTACCTATGTAACTGTTAACCTCTTCTCCTGGAACCTGTAACTTCTCCTCTGCAACTTGTAACTGCCTACTAAACATGCGCCCGCAAGCCTCCGGGCAAGGTGCGCAATACAAATAAATAAATACAAATACAAATACAAATACAAACCCCCTCACCATCCACCAACTCCCTCTTGACAATGCTGGAGTACTGGCCTGGTCAAACATCTTTTGCAGAAAACAGTCAACAAATCTGCAGAACTGACAAATAGCTAACCTTTGCAGGCACTAGTGAACAGTGGCGATGACAAGATCATCTGAACAATCTATCGTGTGCTAGATAATTCTGCTTTGTAATCCCCACAAAAGGACCAGGAGTACTCCCTCTGTGTTGGATGGGTGGAGTGGTATTGCAGTTTTTTCCTGTGTGCCTTGCTCTCATCTCGGATACCCAACAGGAAATCGACAATTTGGATCACAAAGTAATATACACATATTATATATAACAATGAACTAGTGCTTTCTGATCGAAAGTGATGGCGTCTGTGGGGAATTATAGGATCAAGGACTAATTATTCACCGGCACTTTAACAGATCAGATGGGCTACCTGGAAGAAAGATTTTCATTTTGCAGTTTTACACTATGTTGCTGTCATTGACAGAAAGCGCACAAATGGATTCGCAGCTTATCAATACGGAGAATGTGAGTCAGCTACCTCTTAGGTGACCACATTAAAACTGCTTTTCATTAGCATGCAGCACATCTGCTTTACATTACTTTCCGATTGCAGAATGCATAGCGTGGATGCACTCTGGGTTGAGAAATTTGAGAGGCAGTCATAAGCAGTGGCCAACATGCCAATGGATGAGGTCACAGAAAGGGTTTGCAGTTTTCCCGGATTCCAAAACTACCACAGCACTGACAGTCTAAGCCGAAAATGCAGATCAAAATTACATACAGTGATCACATGTTAATTAACTCTGACACATCGGCACAAGCAGTGTTGCTTTCAGTAATTTCCGGACAACATGGCCAATGCCAACCTTCTAGTATGCCCGGTTACAATTATGTGGACGGCACCCAAATTCAACTAAACATTGCCAATCGGACCTTTTCAGATGCTGGAAGCTTGGCCAAAAGCAGAGGTTGCATACTAGAGGACAGAGGACCTTCCACAACCTTAAACTAAACAGGCATAAAACGAAGACCATAATCTGTGGCAATTACTCGTTCTTATTTGATCACCTTATGGGGGGTCTCCTAAATTGGACAACGCTGGTCCCCCTCCAAGATTTAAAAAAAAATATATATGCATCACCCTCGCCTTAATACTGACAAACCAAACAAACCCAGTAGGCAAACTGTTTTTTCACCTGAAAACAATCAGCTGGAAATTTCATTTTCTCTCTTTACCACAATTAATACTCGCTCACCTCGAACAGCCTTAACTGGGAGCTGAACCCATTCTTAATATGCACTCCCTGTTGTGTTTCATACAGTCAAACAGGAGGTTTTGATTAACATTCCATCCTCCTACATTGATCTGAATGGTGTTGTCCTTGCTTGGTTACTGTCCTTTCTGTGCAACACATTCCATCCAGGCACTACTCCCACAATCACACTTCTACACTCCGGCTACTTGTCTGAACTCTAACTCTCCGACACAGACTCACCACTTGTACAGGTGCACGCCTTAGCCACAGCAGAATATTACAAAGTGGCACTGCCAATGGCACATGGCATACCACGCTGCACAACAACCTTATATCTTATTTCATAGGACGCACTCCATGCCGGCACCCTTGTAATCCTGCAACTATACCAGGGCTCAAAATGTGTACTCGCAACTAACCATTGGCTGGTGATAAATGACTCTTGGCGAGTATGAAATAGATTGCTGTATGTATATGGGGAACAGAGTAGGTGAGTGACTAATAGCTTGCAACTTTCAAGTAAGGCACTATCAGGCTCAATAAAGATTTACTAGCCCGTACTAATGGCAACTGTAAGCTATTTAAGTGTGCATCACAAAACATGCACACCATCCCTTTCGAGAGATGTTTATCAACGATCTACACTTTCCATTCTGAAACCTGATCTAGCGATGCACTTCAAAACCATCCAGATATCTTCAAATATGTCAATGTAAAAATGGCAGTCCAGGCTTCCGATCTGAGCAGGTTAGTCTTACGATCGGAGCAGCTCGTGATGCTTATGGGTTCCCTACCATCTACCATGCATGCACTGAAGAGCAGCTATGGTGTTGGACGCTTCCTTCTTGCTCTGCCCAAACCTTATGATATGGTGGAAAATATTCAATGATTACTTTTAGATTTCTAGAGAAAACTTGAATTCAATATTGTGAGAAACCTGAGGGTATTCTCACTCCTGAAGTCCTTGGATCCTTTGCACAGGTGACCAGGGAAAGGCCATCGCTATTGGATCCCGACTCGGAGAAGCAAGGGAGGATCACCTGGGTGGAGGATCCCTGGGAACGGGGGGTGGGGTGCCCTTGGGTGAGACATGGTATCCCCTTTCCCTAGTGACAACCAACCCCTCCCCAACATTTATGGGCTATTATAAGCCAGCTCCCCTCATTTCTCCACCATTGACACTTAACAGTACTGGGTCAAGAAGAGACAACTGAGAGCAATGAAGACTATGCTCTTTTACCACTCTAGTACTGGGAAGAGGAAGATGCCTGCTAGGAGCAGTGACGGTCAGGCATGTCCCTTTAATGGGAGTCAGACAGGACCGAATAATCATTCACACCTGCACCCTGTGAAGGGGCTCCAGGCATATAAATGGAGCCCAGCCCAGTGGCAGGGAGAGTCGATAGGAGAAGGACCAGAAGGTCAATGCATGCTGCAGGGGACTGTTCAGCATGGCGTGGAAGTGAGGATTCCCTGGAGCGGACCTAGAAAAGTGAAGGGACCCATCCATGCTGGAAGGCTGCCCCTTTCCTTTCCATTTAAAGTGCTTGTTCCCCTGTGGTGGAGGACCACCCCAGGAGTGTCTGAGGGGCAGAAACGGGATCCCCGGCATTAGAGGAAGAAGGCTGTGTGATCCACGCTGCAGCACAAACATCATAAGCGACCAGTGAGTTTCTGGGGCTTGAGAAATCCAGTGCGCGTGTGTGCACTTAAGCATCTTTGTGAGATACATTGTATCGGAGTGGTCGCGTGCGGTAGAAAGCACGTTTTCTAAGGTCTCCGAACAGTGAACAGGTCAATTAAAGTGGAACAAACATTTATGCTTGTTAAGTATACAAGAAAGAGGAATACTTTGTATCAGCGTCATCACCTGTGGCAAATAACACATTCTCTAAAGTCTCTGTAGACCGAAGTATCCAATGAATGCAAAGCAAGCAGTTATATTTGTCTACCATTAAACAAAAAAATATCTTGCATCGAAGTGATTGCGTGTGATGAAAAACACATTCTCGAAGGTCTCTGCACATTGAATAATACATTTAACGTGAAATGAACCATTATTGAATTTCTAATGAAGGGAAAACAAATTTTAAGCCAGAGGTTTAATTATTGAACACCAAATTAAATGAAGATTTTTTTTGTTAAACAGAACCAAAACCTTGAAACAAAAAGGTGACAAGAACAGGCAGACAAAGGACACTGCAGCCTGATACACAGATAATTTCAACCTGTGGGAAAACTATAAAATTATTTGAGCTGTGCTTTTGAAAACAACATCAACCGAACTGTGGACGATATAGTGTGTTTCTTTTGGAATTGTGGTTTGGAACTTAGAGAAGGAAACCCCGAACCTGATTAGAAGCCTTTCATTTCAAGGTAATTTTGTGTAATTTGGTAGTTGGGGAAGGAAACCCAGAGACCTGAAGAGACGTCCTTACATTCTAATTATAAATAAGGGGATTTTTAGACTTTACTTGGCTGAACTGTTTGATACTTGAACGGAATGATTTTGCCCTGTCCCTGTACCTTGATCCATCCGGCACGCCCAGTCTGCTTCACCTAACTCCTTACCTACCTGCCAACCTGTGAGCATTAGAACTGTTCCTTAATGCTAGTGACCTGTATACTACATTTGTGCCATATGCCTGATTCTGAACCTAGGTACCACTGCTGATCTACATACTGCATTTGTGTTACCCTGCTCTGACTTGAATTGCACGTGATTAAACTGCATTTCACCCTGATTTGAACTGCACTTCACCCTGTTTTGAACTGCATTTCACCCTGTTTTGAGCGGCCACATTATTGATCTGCACTCTGCCCTGCCCTGAATTGAATTGCACATGATTGTATTGCATTTTGCCCTGCTCTGAACAGCCATGTTATTGAATTGTCATATCACTGAATTGCATTATCCCCTAGTCTGAACTGCCATTTCACTGTACTGCAGTATCCCTGTGCCCTAACTGCCATACCACTGAATTGCATTATCCCCTGCTTTATTACTGTACTACAGTACCCCCGTGATCGGATCCGTCATGCTACTGCGCATTAAATTTAGCTATTACTGCACCTCTGAACTCCAATGACTTGCAGTTGGACACTTAGACTGTCATCCTACCCTATCAGTCCTGCCTATACCCTATCTCCTAGATAGCATCCACGCTGCTATTCCCGCTCTGCTCACACAACGTCAGCGCTGATTTGCAGAAAATGCTAACTGTATTACTCACCTTCTGTGCGATGGCCACGCTTGCATCTCCTGATATTCCCACTCAGGATACCGACTCAGGAGCCTCCCCCTTTCAGCTAGGCACCAGTCCTCCTAATGATTCCTACATAGCAAGCCACTATTCTGACCCTTCTTGCCCAAGGTATCATCGCAGGTTAGGACCAACAACCCTTGCCTCCTGGCCTTGCCCCACCAACCGAAAGAAACAACAAACTTCGCGCTAGACTCTCTAAACTATATGAGCCGCCCCGAAGACTCCTTTCTGACTCCAAATACGGATCCAAAGGCCACCATACTAGAAAACCCATGGCCCTAAACCACCAGCCCGCCCCACCTACCACCAAAGGTCCCACCATCCCTATAACTAAGTCCAAACCAATCTCTCATACAAACATCTCGGTAAAAACGGATGAACATTCCTATAAAGGAGCTCTCCTTAATACAAGATCACTGGTCGCACATGCCCTTGATATAGCAGACCTAATCATTAAAGACAAATTAGACTTTATTGCGCTAACTAAAACTTGGTTACACAATGAAGCAGGCCCGGCTCTAATGTTGGCCATCCCAGATGGCTATACCATATCCAGGCAGGACCGGGTGGGCAACCGTGGCAGCGGCATCGCTATTATATCCAAGGAAAGTCTAGCTCTCAGATTAGCCCCGACTCAAACCCTGCTATCGTGCGAATCCCTCATTGCCAAACTCCCTATAAATAACACCCACTCCCTCACCATCCACCTGGTCTACAGACAACCTGGTCCACTCGGGACCTTCGAGGAAGATTTGCATAGCCTACTATCCAACAATGCGAAAACCACCTCACAACTACTGCTACTAGGTGACTTCAACCTAGGGTTTAACGATCCAGCAGACATGCATGCCTCCACCATAGCCAATACTATTTCATCACTCGGACTCTCACAAAAAGTCAACCTACCCACTCATCTGAAGGGAAGAACCCTAGACTGGGTTGCCGATGCTAATTGCACAGCGGTCATCTCCTCTACCACACCACTACCTTGGATTGACCATTCCCTGGTCCCATTTAACCTACTGACCTCCAGACCACCTACCGCAACTGTGTCACTGGCACCACCCTGCCTAACAAGAAATAGGAAAAATATAATAGTAGAAAGAATCATCCCAGCCATCCTCCCAACGCTAAACACATTGCCAGACAATCTAGATCCCAACACACTAGTTCACGAATATAATAAAATTATGTTAACTACCATGGACAAAATTGCCCCACTTAAACTTCGCACCAGCAATCCCAAAACCCATTTAAATAAATGGTACACGCCTGAACTCAAAGCCCTCCGTCTAAAAAAGAGAAAATGTGAATCTGCCTGGAAACTATGCCCTTCCAGTGAAAAGAAAGCCATTCTTGATACGATTTCTCGTCAATACAAAGCTGAAATCTGTTTAGCTAAACGTAACTCCTACAACAATCGCATTGCTAATTCCAACTCAAGTATGAAGGAGCTCTTCTCCATATTGAAGGAACTTGAGTCACCCATTGCCACACCCGACACCTGCACCAAGGACCAGACTTGGTGTGCAGACATCCAACATGCTCTAGCAAATAAAATAAACACCCTACAAAACAAAATTCAACTAAAAAAAGACTCCTTAAACCTCACCAACCCTCCCACACCTCCGCCTAATGCTTTACCAAGCACACACACTAATTCATTCTCCTTCTCTAAAACTTCCATCCTGGAGGTCGAGAAAATTATACTTTCTCTCAAACCCTCAAACTGCAAAGGCGACATCTGCCCTGCACACATAATCAAGGACGCAGCCAGAGACCAGTCGCCCTTCATTTCCAAACTTATAAACGCATCTTTTTTCTCAGGTAGTATCCCTTCCAACTTAAAACAATCCTGGGTGCTCCCCCTCCTTAAAAAGCAGACGCTTGATCCTCTCATCCCCACCAACTACCGCCCCATCACCACGGTACCCTTTCTACTGAAAATCTTGGACAAAGTGGCCTACGTCCAGATTCAAAAATACCTAGAACTACACAAATTACTAGGCTCCAGACAATCAGGTTTCCGCCCATTACACGGCACGGAAACAGCCCTCATTGACTTGAAGACCCAAATTGATGACCTGAGGGACAAGGGAAAGACAGCACTCCTCCTCCTACTTGACCTCTCCGCGGCATTCGACCTTGTCGACCACAAGGTCCTCTGTAGACACCTGGATTCAGCTGCTCATTTCTCCCCAGAAGCCATTAAATGGATTTAATCCTCTCTGAGCGAGAGAACAATGAGAGTCTTCTCCCCATCAGCAGCAGCAGACCCCTCACCTATTACTTGCGGAGTCCCGAAGGGCTCATGCGTCTCCACCACATTATACAACATCTTCACCAAACCTCTGTTCGACGATCTGGATCATCTGGGTGTCACCTACACCAACTACGCAGATGACACTCAGATTCTCCTCCCACTTTCAGGGTATCACAGTAAGGACAGAGTTGGTGAATAGGGTGTATCTCATCATTCAGGCATGGATGGCATCTCATGGCCTATGCCTGAATGATGACAAGACAGAGCTCATCATCCTGGGTACCCCCGCTAATATCAATAAACTAGGCCTTGAATATGCCGAATTCAACATAGACGGCAACATTATCAAAGTATCCAGGGAGGTAAAAACCCTCGGCTTTTACCTGGATGCCACTATGTCATTCACTAAACAGGTCAACTCACTAGCATCCACCACTGCGCATACCTGCAAATTAATAAGAGCAGGCAGACCATTCCTATCCAATGATAGCTGTATGATCTTGGCAAGAGCACTCATACTCTCCAGGCTCGATTATTGTAATGCCCTATATAGCGGTGCTAATAAAGCTGATACCCATAGGCTACAAATCCTACAAAATAATGCCTTGAGAGCTGCCCTCGGCATTAATAAAAGAGAACACATCTCCACTACCAGACGCCAACACAAATGGCTCTCCACCGACAATAAAATCAAACTAAAGTTGGCCTCCCTAACCCATAAAGCCCTCAACAATGCTGCCCCTAGTTATCTGATGGACAAAGTAAAGAGAAAGTCATCCATCAGACAAACAAGAACTATCAATTCCAACTGTCTGATAATTCCCAGATCCAAACTCTCCACCATTGGAGGTAACAGCTTCCCTGTGAAAGCTGCTACATTTTGGAATTCTTTGCCACACAACCTGAGAGCCGATCAACCCTATTTGCACTTTAGAAGGAATCTCATCAGTCATTTGAACTCCAACAACCCCCGCATTCAATTGTACATTTTACACTTCTGTATAGATACTGATACTTTCTGTTTGAGGCCTTTGCTCTCGCCACAAACAGCCCCTGTACATATCTGTATTATTTCACTCCTTTGTATAGATATTGATATTTTTATGTGTGAAGATTTGTATTTTTTTCTCATTCCTGTAACCCTTAATTGCATATGTCTATAATTTTATCTCAACTGTATGTTTCTGTAACATTGTAAGCTTCGCATATTCTTTCTGCCTGCGCCCTGCTGCCCCTCGCTATGGTGCGCCATATAAATAAATAAACAAACAAACAAACAAACTTGGGCAACGGAGCTGAAGGAAGCTGCAAGCTGGAAGAAGCTCAGGACTTTGTGTTGAACACTGTTTTTCTTTTAGTTACTGATATACCTACAAGTTGTATAGTTATAGTTGTGAAGGCAAGCTTATGTTTTGGACACACAGAGACTCCTAAATTGAACTCTTTGACTCATACTCTCCTTAGTTTTATTTAGGTAGGGAAATCCCAGCTTAGTATAGGGCAAGTTAGGTCTTTTTGCATCCTGATCTTAATAAAAATTGATTGTTTGAATTTGGAATCGGTTGCCTGTGTCCTCCTTCATGATGCCTTCACAATATATGTGTCAAAGACTGTAATTCCGTATTGGAGCCTAATCTAAGCACAGCAGAGGGAGGTAACTATAAGGGTGGGAAGTTACACAATATTACACACCCTGTTTAGTAATGCACAAGGTAATAGAATAACAGATATGGATTTGTACCTGTTCCACATCATGTATTAGACCCAGAATGCCTACCATCTCAACAATAGGTTAATCTATTTGTGGCTCATTTGATGTTTTCCTGGGGATCTTTGGTGGGATATGTATTTCTGGGGAATAGAGGGGAAAAAAGCAAGATCAAGGCAAAGTTGTTAACCAGTCAGCAAAAACTGCCTGTAGCCCTGGGAGACTATTTGTTTTTCAATTTAACATAATATTGCCCCACTAATTTTAAAAATTACAAATACTGTAAACTATTAATGGTTATGCACTTTATTGTAAAAATATGTTACAGTAGATTATATTACTTCTATAATATGATAATCTGTAAACTGTCACTAACACCAGATAGTGAAATGACTTGGTGTCTAAACAGGGGTGTTGCTAGGTCTGGAAAGAATCAGGGGCTAAGCTAATGTTTGGACTGGCGGGTCTCGGGGCTAGCTATATCGTTTTGGTTGTAGCCTCTGAGTTTCTATCCGGGGCTACAACCAAAAGACCCGGGGCTATAGCCCCCTTAGCCCCACCCTAAGGACGCCTCTGTGTCTAAATCATATAGTACCTCAGTTATTGGCACTGCTCAGATTTTGACTGTTTGATGAATCGTTGACATAATGTTCTGTGTCAAGACCCGGAAGAACATTTTATGCTTTCATTTCTTTTCTTCCTAGTTTCATGATTGCCCTTCTTCATGAATTGTTTGCCTTAGTTGAATTGTATGACATTAATTGTTGCTCCACTACATTTTGCCCTTTAGCTTTCTATATTGTTTCCCATGGCTTGTATTGTTTGCCCCAACACACACTTCTTCTCACCTAAACACATTATATGCACACCAACTATGCAACGCACACACAAAAATGTAAAATTCCTTCCTATCAACAACAAACGGAAGTGTACACTTCTACCTATTCATTTTGTTTTTCTTGGCCCAATCCTACTTTGCCAGAGGACCCTGTTAACCATCTGAGGTTCCTGCCTGACAAATGCAACTCCCTGGGCTTACCACACCAAGGATTCTGCCTACAAGTACACAGGTCATCTGGAGCACTGTGATTGTCTCCCAGAGGGACATGTGATACACTGCCTCACTTATTGAGTCTCTCCTGGGCATAAAGCCTCGTCTGCATCCAAAGGCCAACTGTTTTCGCCTGTGAGAGCTGGAAAGTGTCTAGGTCCAGAACCCCTGCTGAAGCCACGACTTCGCCAAGCTCACCCTTTGCTTGACATTTGCTTCCATGCACAGGGATCCTTTCATCCTTGACTATCCTTTCACTGCGGAGCATCTGTTCCTCACAGGAGCAAGGAACATTGCTATTTTAGGCCTAGTGACCATTTGTTAGGCTACCCATAGCCCTATTCTAGCCCAAATCAGAGCTTATGCCTGCTTTGTCAGAGCCAAATATCCATTCCTTCCTTTTCCACTCACCCACCCACACTCTCTCTCTCTCTCTCTCTCTCTATCAATCTTGCTTGGGATGCACCCTTTCTTCATTGTCTTCACTTGCCTATTTCTTCTACCCTTCATCATTCATCTTGACTACGCACCATTCCTCCTCCTCACTCTTCTCCTTCGCTTCTCTCATAGACTTCAGCCTCAACTTGGTATAACTTCAGCATCACTTCTCCAGCCTGATTTAGGTGGCCGAGGCTCCTGCATGCCACACTGCCGAAAGATGGTGGCTGATGTGTGAGCATCGCCAGGGGGGGCTGCATAGGCACGCATTGGCCTCGCCAAGCTGGGGCAGTGAAAAGACTTGTGCGGCTGTGGCACTGGGGACATTTGCAGACCCTCGGTTTCAGGCAAGGCGGCTTGCACCCATACTGCGCCTTTTGCTGCTGGACCTCAACAGTGGGACCAGCTGAGCAGGTGTCGAAGGAAACGGTTGTGCGGTGGGACTTCCTCTATGGCACCACACCTTGCAGTGTGCGAGCATCACCACCCCTGTGAGGGGGCCCTTTGATCATCCATGCCTCCTCTGCCGCCTGGATCCACCACTCCTCAGGCACCATGACCAGTGAACACTGGGTGTGCTGCACGCCCACAACACAGGGCCTCGTATTTGTGACACTCGGTGCTGGTGGAAAACTGCACCGTACCTGCAAACTCCCTGGACTGCCTGGCTCCCTTATTGAGCATGAATACATCCACACCGGGTGCGAAGTAACAGTGCCAGCAACGCTTCAGCTCCTACAAGGGATTGCCCACAATGGCACCAAGTAGGGCTTCTACATGTGCAATCTCTTTCTGTTTGAGGATCACACTTCTGGAGCCCACGTGAGTGGTCTACTGCTCGCCTGTTTCATGTAAGAGCTCATTTCAAGTTATGCACCGTGATCCCTTGAAAGCATCTGTCACCACGTTGCATGCACTCTATTGCTGGTATATATATTGTGGCTGCTTGCAGTGTGGGCACCAATTATAGTGAATTCACCCTTTGAAGTGCCCTATGAGACTTGTCCCAGGTCACCCTGCTCTTGATGAAGGAGAGTTGCGTGTCCACTGGCTGCACCTGAACTATACTCCCTGTGACTGGCTCTCATGTTGATGAACTGTGCAAATTTCTGTCTTCACCATCACTCTGCTTTTTCCTACTGATCGCTGATGCTGGCACTACTAGGCCCCGCTCCATCAAACCACTGTGCCCTAGCTCCCTTTGTGGTGGAGGTGGTGCTTTCCCGCAGAGGCATAAGGTGCTGTAGACCTGTGTGCTCAAGGGCTAGAGATGACAAAGGGGGCTGGGAAGAAACAAAGCTCCATGAACATGTATGCCAAGATCACCCCGAAGGCCCCTGAAATTGCATGCAGCGCTACGTCATCAGAAGAAGCCATCGAGCCATGATGGTTTGGATGCAGGAGGCTTTCTCTGCTATCCATACTAAGCTAGATGACATTATTGGCACGATTAGCTCCAAGTCGCACCCGGAGAAAACTGACTTACGATTGACTGAGGCAGAAACCAGAGTGGGAACAGTGGAAGATGACGTCTCTCTGTTGAAAGCAGATGTCGCCTCATGTACTAAGCAAATCCAAATGTTTACTAGGAAGAATGACAAACTCGAATCCAGATCGTGCCGTAACAATACCTGGATCATGGTGGCTCTTAAATTTGCCCCGAATCTCAGTCACGATATGTTTTAGACTCCCCTTTCTGGCATTTTCTGATGACTATGCACAGTCTTATTGTAAAACGCCATCAAAGGGTGGATGTGGCAGCATCATATTCACAATGTTTTTCCTTGCGCCTCATAAATTCCTTCATTGTACCGCCGGAGAAATATTGATGTTTAATACTTTGAATTTCAATGATTGTTGTAGATCCTGGGTCGTTACCCGTGTGCCGGCCTCCCCATGCAATGTTTCAAAGTTTGTTGGGATGAGTATTTTGGGGATACATCTACCTGACTGAGGAGAGGAGAAGGATAGGGGCGGAAGGAATATGTTGGGGGGTCAAAATGCACTTGGTTCTGAGGTAGACGTTCTATTGATTAGCAGACCACGTTTGAGGAGAAACTTGAGATGTGCTTCTTTAAAGGCATTTTCTCAACAGGTGAGAATGTATGCTCTGCAAGGCAGGGACGGGTGAGCTCATGTGCTTGTGTTTGGAATGTGCAAGGGCTTGGCCACGCTCTTGTTTTTACAAGAGACCCATGCCATAGTTGCAGGATGGAAGGGTTTCCTAAAAACTGTGATAAAAATAGGTTTCACACCACATATTCCACACAGTCTAGGGGAGTGATGATCCTGCTTCACAGCGCTCTACCATTCAAGCATAGGAAAGTTTACACTGACCCTTTGGGGCACTATGTCATGGTCTATGGGGTACTGGTCAAGAGGGAGATTATCCTGTTGAATGTGTATGGTCCTAATGTGGATGACCCTGCGTTCTACACTGAAATCACGGATATGTTAGCTCTCTATCCCCTGATACCTATATTGAGGGTGGTGATTTCAATACCATTTTGGATGTAGATTTAGACAGGTCTGGTCAGAGCTATTGAATACTTACGAAGGCCGCTTAATTGTATGTGATAGAATGGTTGAGCTGGGCATGGTGGATGCGGTTCTATGTCATTTCATCGATGCGTGCAATTTTGATGGTTTTTTTTTTACTTTTACCGAAAAAACTCATTGAAATTGATGAATTTTTATTTTTGGGGGGGTTCCCCCAACCCCTATTCTTTTTTAACTATTGTCGACCCCCCGACCGCTTATACACTTTCCCAACACCCAATCCCCGCCCTACATATTTCAGTGAGTTTTTTTCAGTAAAAAATACATGCATAAAAACCCATCGAATTTACACCGGTCCATGAAAGAATGCTATACTGTGGATGCGTGGAGGGCTCTTAATACATGTGACCGCGCATACCCCTTTTACTCTTCCATGTATGATTCTTTTTTCCCGTTTAGA
This sequence comes from Ambystoma mexicanum, assembly GCF_040938575.1. Taxonomy (NCBI): domain Eukaryota; kingdom Metazoa; phylum Chordata; class Amphibia; order Caudata; family Ambystomatidae; genus Ambystoma; species Ambystoma mexicanum. The sequence goes on from NC_090924.1 coordinate 1,260,200,677, forward strand.
CTTGTGGCTTGTTTCAGATGTCCTGCTTAGTGCTGTCACCAGAGTGGACATTTTTCTACAACATACTCTGACCAGTCCTCTGTTCTACTTACTCTTCAGCTTGATGGGCTCCCTAACCACGTATCAATTAGAGCTTTAAATCTCAAGTATCGTTGAATGTTGCTTTTGAAACTTATCTCAGTGAAACATGGAAAACTATACTTTGAGACAAATGAAGGGTCAGTGTCCTCGATTGGTACGTTTTGGGGGGCTTTCAAAGACTATTTTCGTGGCATTGTAATGTCCACTGAGTTTGGGGTCCTGAAAAATATAAGACAAGACATTAAGAGTAGTGAAGACAACAAACGCCGCCTGGAACAGCAGCAGTCAAATCATCCCTCCTCTGCCACGCTCTAACAGCTTGAAGAAGCATTAGATAAATTTAGGGTTGACGCAGCGAGAGAACTAAGGTTCTTTGACACTCTGTTGGCGGTGAGACGCTATGGGGAGGGTGAACCGCCAGGCAGGGGGTCCGTCAGGCGAGTAGTAGTTGCTGCATCCGACTCATTAAGGACGAATAGTTACTTGGTGCACACAGGTCAATCAAGTATTTGAAGCCTTGTATTCAAGATATATATTCTATCAAAGAACCTTGCACATACTGACATTGACAGAGTTTTTGAGAATCTCCCGCTCACACAGTTTTCAACAAAAGGCCAGAGCTCAACTATATCTCCCCGTCTCTCTTGACGCCATTGTTCGATCTACTGATGCATTATCTACCAGGAAAGCTCCTGGTCCAGGTGGCCTTATCGCTGAATTTAATAAACACTTTAAGTCTTCCCTAGTTCCCTTTCTTCGTAAGGGGTTGAGGGTTGAGACACTTGAGTTGCAAACACTTCCTACTACCACGAGGGAAGCGATAATCACGGTAGTGCTAAAGCCCAACGAACTTGGCCAAAAATGCGGCTCTTACCGCTGCCTCTCATTGACCAGCTTGGATGGTAAAATCTTAGCAAAGATTATGGCCACTCGCTTGATACTATACATGCCTCAAATAATTCATCCTGACCAATCAGGCTTTATACCCGGGCATTCCACATTTCAACATTCTCGCTTAGATAGAAACAACAGCCCAGGTGGTGGTAGCCACACTTGACATCATTTGCTATTTATTCATTTATAGATTTATAAATGAATAAATAGCAAATGAATGCCCGCAGGCATCGAGGAGCAACAAAAACACGAAAGGACAACAGAAGGACGGGACAATGGTCATACAAAAGGCCTTTGATTCATTGTTATGGCAATTCATGTATGCTGATTTGGACAAATGTAACTTTGGCCCCAGTTTTGTGTCATGTGTGGACTACTTTTCGCTTCTCCAATTGCAAGGGTTAGTTCAAAGGAACGCTCGCAACCCCATGTCACATAACCTGGGGCAAACATCACGGCTGTCCCTTATCACCCCTGCTATTTGCCATAATTATAGAACCATCGGCAGACCACATAAGACAAACACAGACATAGAAGCATTCAATTGACTGGCGAGCTCAAAATCATATCACTTTATGCAGATGATGGAATACATTATATGTAAACAACCCCAAGGTTCAACCTGGCCCTGGATTATGCCGGACATTCTCACTTTTGGGGAACTGTCCGGTCTCTGTGTCAACTGTACTAAGTCAGAAATCTTCCACTTGACGGGCGAGGTGTCTGAGCGGCATGACTTGTTTGCTTGCACTGGACATGGGATATTTAGGGATTGCAGTAACCAGACATCACACTAACTTGTTTGCTTGTAATTATGCTGCATACATGTTGCACCTCACGCTGAATCTTAAGCAGGATTGCCTTTGACCATTGCGGGTAAAACGGCCTTGCTGAAAACGATAGTCCTGCCAAAAACCTCTTTATTTATTTTCAAAATTGTACCACCATGGCCTGGAGCAAAGTTTTTTAAAGAGCTAGAATTTGGCATAAACTTTTTTGTGCGGCGCTCTAGGCTGTACGTCTTATTTGGAACACACCGTCTATACCCTACGCACAGCGGGGGGCACTGCCCCCAATTTCAATGTATACTGGCTGCCGGCACAAGTGCAGTATGCGGCTTTCTGGTTCACGCAAAATGTACCTAATCCGCATGTTAAGTTCGAAAGATAATCTACTGGTGAACAAGATATTAGATATCTGGTGCGGCCCCTGTGTTTGTAGACTTCTGCCCATTTGACCATGCGAGTGTGACTTCCTTGGCTTGGTGTAAAATGTGGAAACTCTTAGGTGGCAGCTTCCCCATATGGAACGGAAGAGAGGGTCCCGAAGATGCCCCTCCTCAACCCCAGCTTCATGTTGGGACAAATAGCCAGAAACATTCGCCGCCATTCATCTAATGTTGGACAGATCCCGAGTGCACCAATTATTGACAAGTACACTGAAAGGTATCCTCTCAGCCATTCATACAGACCGAATGCAATACACAACTTCACAGGTATAGGAGAAGAAACCGAGTTCGTGAACGGAAATACTTATATGGTCTGCCTCGGCTAAGCACAAAAAAGCCACAGTGCGGACATCATTAGTGACACCACGACGTAGCAGCGTTAGACATGAAGCACACTCGCAGTCCTGCGCTGCTTTACACAAATATACATTCATACACATGAAGAACATGTTTACCATTTTATATGGCTAGAGGACAGATACCTATACATAATGTCAATGCTTTTATTACTTTTGAACTAGCCAAATGCAGTAACGCAGAACCGCAAAGAGCAAGAGATCCTGAGCAAGCAATAACCCTATGGCACTACAAGGATATATATATGGAACCTGATGGGACCAAGTGTGACTAACATATAAAGAACATAGCATAACATGGACAATGCAGAAACCGCATTAGGTGGTTTAGGAAAATTACAGCAGACCTCAAGCCACTGAACACGAGACGAGCCGAGCTGACTCAGGCTGCACACGGAGCAAGACGTGCAAGACAAGCTGACAGCTAAGGTAAGAGATACGAGGACACATTCCAATCTCCAGATGACAAGGGGACCAGCTGCAGAAAAACAGAATAAATCCTCATATTTGGGAGCTGAAGAGCTCAGATTTGTGGTCTCTAAACACGTGGTACAGCCGAATGAGATAATGGACAGTCATCCACGGTGACAAAGGGAAGCCGATTCCCAGCAAACCAGACGCGCACTACAAGTGTTGCGACGTGAGGAGCATAGTCTCATAGACAAAGGTGGTACACACAAGTTACAATACAGAAACAATCGTTCAAATCACCTTGAAGAGGTGCACAGCGAGCTGAGAATTCGATCGAGTTCCATGCTTGGGGAGACCAGCTCTAACCAATCACAGCTTAAAATTCCAGGAGCGTAGGTCAAGGGGCACAAACCAATGGTAAGCCCACTACTCTGCAACAATGTAATGGATAGTTTCTTGGAGACAGGACATGCCAGCCACCTAACATGCAAGAGCCCGAAGAACAACAACTATAGGAGACCATGTAGGTTATAGAACTCTCGATACCCATCCCTCGGGCAGATAGGTTTTTTGTGGAAGGGCCCACAGGGTTGACGCAATATCACAACAAAAATGGGGAGCAGGCAATGTAAAGTTGAGAAGTACCGGAGAATTCCCGTTTTCATGTATTTATCCCTATTGGATTTATTTACAATAAACCGCAGTTTGTACTTGCCTTGGACTGAGTCCTCTGTTTATTCTGGGGAGGGGGCTGGGCCCTCAAAGTCAAGCGGACCCCCAGCCATACTCTGGCATATCTGGGAGTCCCTCCCAACAAGTTGGTAACAGAGTCACCTGCAGGCTTGCACATACGATTTGGAGAACGGGGGATGGCGAGGAGCTAGCATTGAAAAACGTGAGATTGACACACAAGTTTTACAAATGGAGGTGCGCGGAAGGCACATGCGCAAGATTGTGGGTGTGCCTGAGGAAGCAGCAATTTGGAAAAGGGGTGGTGCGCTGAGCATGCCTGAGAGGTTGTGGAGCTAAAGAGACTCATAGTGAGTTAACAATGTACGGTGATTACATTGTGTTTCTCCCTTAACAGCGTATTATCCAAACACTCAACTTGAGGTCAGGTAAAAACGAGAGCGATATATATCAAGGGAAGTGCGGGTTGACAAGCCTCTAAAGCACTTGTGTAAGACACTCCCACCCTATAAGTACAAGATCTGCAAATAGAGCATAGAATGTTCTAAGGGTACCGAGGGGAAGTTACTTAAACCATGGCCACACTGCAGAAGTTTCTCCAAAAATGTGCAGAAATCACTATTGACACATATACTGGGTACCTATAAGGGGAAGAAGCTAGCATGCCACATGACTATATTCGAGCTCTGGAGAATGTTCCAAGAGGGCGAGGGGGATGCAGCAAGACGTCAGTGGGTGCTTAAACAGCAGGAGGTAGAGGGGCCCGCTCTCCGCTCCTCCACATGTCCCTCCGAGTGTGGTCTCGGATGGCACAGATGATGAGCAGGGGATGTACCCATTACAAGAACAAAGAGCAGCAGAGGGGTATTCAAATCCGACATATAAGCCACTACCATATACTAGGGAAGAGGGGCCGAAAGGCAGAGGGCAGCTGACCACAGAGAGAGGAGTGAGCAACGAGGCGCAGAAGTGCACGAAGGAGGGGCTAGGGAGCCTAGCCACAAATTAGTGGATATGGGGACAGATTATTTTGAAGCTGGAAGGGAAGGCAGATGGGAAGGCATGAGGGGGAGCAGCGAGCCTTGCGATTGGGCTGAAATAATGGAGGAAACTGACAGGAGAGAGAAGGAAAGAGAAGAGAGGTTGGAGAGAGAGGACATGGAGAGGAGAAAGGAGGAAGAGAAGGAGCAGGTGAAGAAGAAAACCAAAGAGGTTAGAAAGGAAGCGCAGAGAGAGGAGGAGAGAGGAGCAGGAACAACGGGGCAGGAGGATAAGAGAGCTAGAGGAGATCTAGAGGCAGAGGGAGACAGCAGAGCAGGAAAGATGAAAGTTGATAGAGAGGGAACAAAGAAAGTTGCAGGTGGAGAGACTGTGAAGGGAGCGCGCACGCAAGGAGGAGGATGAGCACGTAATAACGGCTATAAAGACACAATGGGCAGTGGATCGAGGAAATGACAGAATTGAAGGGTGCGGATGAGCAGAACCAGATAGCACAACCAAAAGGGACAGAAGTACCATGGAACCAGACAGAACAGGCCTAGGAGAGAGGAAGTAGATATGACTTGCGGGACATCGGCATGACCATGAAACCCAACACGGACACAACCACTAGAAGGCTGAGCTTCGTAGATGACTTTTTCAGTAACATGGGCTCAGGATATGACAGGATGAAACAGTGGGGACAAGAAGGGGGAACAACGTAGGCCTCAATCGACAGGGACAGGAACAGACAAACGGCTGACATGGGATAGAGGGATCGGTACAGGGGAGCAGCAAGGAAGAGCGAACGCCATGGTCAGTGAACGAGTTATGCAACATCGATGACCTAGTACCATACGTACAAAGACTTAAGGACCTCCCAGGATGAAGGCAGGGGGAAACAGCTATTGTATGCCCACGGAAAAGGCTAATGGGGGAGCAAGATGACAATGTTCGAAATACCCATAACAGAACCAATAGATGTGTACACAGACATACATCAGAAAAGCAGACAGACAGGTCAGACTGACTAGAAGTGTGAATGGGGAGGTAGGATTCACACAGATGACCCTACTAGAAAAGGGAGGGGGCGACCTCAGTATATACCATGGAAACGTATTGACAAAGAAAACGGGAGATGTAGGTTACCATTGTTGTCAGCGGCTGCTGGGAAATGGTTATATAAGATGGAAAGGATGACAGCCTGCCAAAGGTTAGCAGTGGGAGACATAAAAGGACTGTTGGTAGCTATCCTCGGGGAAGGTGCCGATGGCGTATGGAAGAGGGCGGGGTTTCCCGGAGTGACCCCCCAGAACAAGGCGCACAATGGTTCACCATTGGCAAATTGCAGAGATGCTGTATGGCAAGACTTAAGGACACAATACCCAGACACGGCAGACATCCGTGCAATTATGTCTCGCAAAATGGAGATAGACGAAGACCCCTTAGATTACATTCAGGCAATCCAAGAGCTTTGGGGCCTTGAAACTCAAGAACCGTAAGACAAAACGGTAGCAGCATTTTACCACATATTACACCAAGGGTTGCCAGAGCCAGTTCAGAAGCAGCTAAGGAAGTTGGTATGCATGGAACCAAATCATGCTAGGTAATACAGCTTACGATCATTCATCATTGTAGGTTATTGCAAGAAAAGCTGAAGAAAAAAAGCAGACGAAAGAAAGTTAGAGGAAGCAAATCTAGTACAAAAAAACGATCAAAGTACGCCATGGAAGGGACAGTGCCGATGAGCGCGAGGGCACAGGGAGCACAGCTGCAGCAGTACACACAGCGGCACACAGGGGGAGCATTAGTCGGGTGGGGGAACATGCAGCAAGGGTTTCGAGGAAGAGTGCGGGCTGCCAAGAGGAAGCAGGTACGGACCACAGATGCATCACAACCAAGGGGTTTTCCCCAGGCGGGTTTCAGGGATATGGGCAGCAAGTGCAGCAGGGCCCGGGGGATTATGCAGTGGGGTTTCATGGGCAAGCGAGAGAGCCACCACAGTGCTAGTCACGTGGGCAGATGGGACACATTTCGAGAGCTTGCAGAAACAGAGGGATGCAGCAGAATTGGGGAGCGCAATACCAGCAGACATGTCAGAGGGATCAGGACGACTGTTGCACACCAGACCAACCACAGCAACAGCAGGGACAGAACCAGAGCGCACAGCCGCAGGCGCACCAGCCCATGACACAGATACCACAGATGCAAGCTCCCGTACCACAGAATTTGTAAGCACCGCAGATTCGAAGCAGCACACCACAAGTACCACAGTTACAGAACAGTATGCAGCCAAATGACGGCACAGTGTCCCACATGAACTCCATGGCCACAGCCCCCGTTAGACAACTGGGAGGGGTCACCATGGTGGGGAACAACCCATTTACAGGGAACGGGATGTCATTATACCCTCAATAGGACAGCCCACAGATAGACTTGATGTGTTCTATCCTGTCCATCACACCCAACCCTGCGGAAGAACCTCGCATAGGGGTGGCGATGGGTTACAAAATATTTTCCTTTCTTGTAGAAACAGGGGTGACTAGGACCTGCATTCGAGAGGGAACATTTAGATTGTCAGGCAATGCCATGAATACTCAAGGATTCTCTGGGGCTCAGGAAGTAGTCCTTTTTATAGACAATATTTCCCTTTCTATGGGGGAACACAATTTATCTCTGCCTTTACTTTACTCTCGACATGTACCTGTAAATATACTAGGATGATGACAATCTCATTCAATGACAAGGGGATAGTGTGCCCTACACCGGGAATACACATGCTTAATGTAAGCAAGATCATTCAAGCCTATTGTGGACGGAAGGTACAGAGGGGGAGCCAGAAGACAAGGAGCTGTTCCAGTAGAGGACTGAGATAGGAATTGAATGGCTCCCAGGGATTGTGGGGAAGATGCGGCATGTTCCCAACAAATACCTGTTCAGACTTGAGATACCATTGGACGAGTCAGAAGGAACAATAGTGCCAATATAAATTAAGGCTGTGATTGCAGTGGCAGAAGGGTGCAGGCTAACCACAGTGACAGATGATGAAATTTTTTAAGGGACGAAAGGGCAGAGAGCGAGATGGTGTTCAAAATGAGTGTGACGTATTGGCTGAGAATACACTACAGAGAAGTACCGCAGAGGATGGCAATGGCGCTAGAAGCACCACCATCCTTCTGCGAGGAGGATCTGGCTAAAGTGCCCTGCATCCTATGGACCACAAGTCCCTACGATGTGGGGCTTCTGAAAGGAATAGGGGGAGTGAAGATAAAGCTGAAACCAGGAGCAACACGAGTTAAACAGTATACATTCTCAAAAGAAGCAAATGAGGGCATTTATGAATCGCTCCCAGCACTAGTGGAGAAAGGCATTCTAACGCCGTCAGAGTCCTCAGGCAACATAGCGGTATACCCAGTTTAAAAATCAAAAGGGGGGTTGTGGCATTTTATCCAGGATTTACGCCCCCTAAATCACATTGTAGAAGCAGAGTATCTTTTGGTTCTGAACCTTGCAACAATTTTGTGCAGCATTCCGGCGGAAGCCGCATGCTTCACTGACACAGACTTTAAGAATGCATTTTTCACAGTGCCACTACACCCAGAATCACAAGACTTGACTTCCTTTATGTATTGAAACCGGAAATGGAAACATACCGGACTTCATAGAGGGTGCTGCGCGTCACCCTCCATACTCAACAGGGTCCTCCAGATCTCCCTAGGCAATGTACTAATGGAAAGCACGGTCCTGCAATACGAAGATGACATTTTGATTTGCAGTACGACAGAATACCAGTGTAGAAATGACTCATGCTGACAGTGTTAGTTGACATGGGATACAAGGTGGACAAGGCCAAACTACAGTACTGTCAGAAAGAAGTGCTATACATTGGGCAGACTATTTCCCAAAATGCCAGACAATCACACCAGAAATGGCAGAGACGATACGCAAGACAGCCAAACCCAAGACAGTGAGAGAGATGCAGCAATTTCTGGGGTTGTGTAATTACTGCACAGCATGTATTTTTGATTAGAGTACATACACAAGGCCTTTACTGGGAGCTCTAAAGGAAGCACAAAAGGGACACAAGGTAATGAACTAGATGACAGAAATTACTGAGGCATTCGAGGAGCTGAAAGAAGCCATATGCACAGCTCCAGTGTTAGGGATCCCAGACTACAAAAAGGAATTCCTCCTGTTCTCACACACTGATAGAGAAGTGATGAAGGCAGTACTGACACAGAAGACAAGTTTAGGGCACAATCCCATAGCTTACTACAGTGGGAAACTTGACCCAGTAATGAGAGGACACTACCAGTGTGAACAAGCATTGGCAACCGCCGTTTTCGTGGTGGAGAAATCAGCAGTAATTACCATGGAGTGCGACAAAACTCTTCAAGTGGAGCACTCCCTTTTTGCGATACTGCACAAACCAAAGAGCATACTGACAACACAGAGCATCAGGGTACGAAGTGTTACTATCAAACCCATCGATCAAGATGGTAAGGTGCAGACTTGTTAACCCAGCAATTTTTCTAGCAGACATTTTACAGGAAGGTGACTATGAACATGACTGCACAGAGAACATACAGGAATTCAGTGACACTTGCCAAGTACATGAGGATGCACTTGAGGGGGGGGGAGACGTGCTGTAAATTGACAGGTCTTCGACAATTGACCAGACAGATTGGGTCCTACATACAGGTAAGTACAGTGGCGATTCTGAGGGAAGATGGGACAGATGAGGTAGTGGCCAGTGCGAAATTACCATCACATTATTTGGCACAAGCAGCAGAATTAGTGGTGCTAATATTAGCATTGGAACCCAGCAAAGACAAGGAAGTGACGGTGCATTCAGATTCCACGTATATGACGTTAACAGTTCCCGCAGGACTGGCACGTTGGATGAGGAGGGGTTTCAGGAGGGCAGACAGGACACCTGTACAGCATGCACTTTTATTAGGACGATTGATTGAAGTTATACAGTTCCCCGTGCAGATAGCCATGATGAAGTGCCAAGCAAACACCCGAGGGGAAAGATCCTATCTCAAGGGTAATGAAGCAGCAGACTCAGACGCAAAATGCGCAGCATATTTGGAGAGCTACTAGAAATGGAGACATCATCACATGCCCGAGACCATGCAAGAAACATAGTACTGAAGGAAGGGTACAATGCATTACCAGAAACACAGATAATGGAGTTGCAGGGAGCTACACCCAGGGAGGACAAAGAACTATAGACCAGGAGGGGATGTACAGTTTCTCTGACAGACGTACTATCGCAACAGAATAACACAGGGAAGTGGTGATGCCACTAGCATTATTGAACACTGCACTGACACAGTTACACTATCAAACGTACACAGGAAAGGAGGTCATTGCTGCCCATTTGGAGAAACATGGTTCTGTCCTAATTTGACGGAACACGTGGCTAAATTTGCAAACAATTGTTTGACATGTAAGCAGTTCACTGCAGGGCATACATTGACAGTTGTGAGAGGAGCCATACCTCGGCTAGCAGGCCCATTCCAGCATCTACATGTCGACTATTCAGACATGATCCAAGTGTGTCAAAGATAAAGCTACATGATAGTAGTTGTGTGCCTATTTTTTCAGTGGATTGAGGGAGGCCCCTGTTCACATCCTGATGCTCTCAGAGCAGCGAAATTCTTGGTCTAGGAAGTATTCCTAAGGTGGAGCATGTGTGAGGTTCTGCGGTCTGACAACAGCCTACACATCACCAATGAGATGTTCAAGCACATCGCTACATTGCTGGGCATTCCACATAACTTCTCGCATGCTTACCACCCGCAAGCAAATGGAATTGTGTGAACACCTGAATGGTCTCTTGAAGGAGGCAATAGCAAAAACTAAGCAGAGCACAAAGAAGAACTGGCTTTACTGCCTACCCCTTGCAATCTTTGTATTGCACAATAAGCCTGGGTCTGACCACCATTTAACGCTGCATGAGGTGGTGACAGGATGACGCATGCAACTCCCACTGGCTCCTCCCACCAAGACACTGAAGGATGCTGAGAGTAGTGCAGATGTGTTAGGTCAGGAAATGTATGAGTACATTACTTCCTTGATTGCTAGTGGTTCTTTTATCTCTCACCAGATACGACACCGGGGAAGCTCAGAAGACAGCGGAGAAAGCAACAGTGACAATGAACTGAAAGACTCCGGTTCAAAAAGGCATGGTAAAGTTGGCGATACCGTGCTGCTCAGAATTTTTGTGAGAAGGTGGGATGCTCCCAGTTTCACGGGTCCCCACATTGGCGAGGTGATAGCAGACAAAGCTGTCAGATTTGCGGGGAAGATCGGTTGAAACCATCTCTCGGACATCAACGAGTTCAACAGGGCCAACGATCCACAGCAAGAGGCGCAAAACGAAGATTTTGAACTTACACTGCTGAGTGGAGAACACCCAATGGTTAGTCGCTCGAGGGCAGCAGAGCTAGGGAACGGACAACATACATACATAGAGTGAGGATACACAGTTTGTTATTTTATTCTCTACATACATTCTTCGAGAAAGCCGTCTTTAATAATTGATGAGTGTGTATATGTTACCCGCTGATTTCCACCCTAATACTTTCTCGAACCACTGTCACGATCCATGCCCCTGACCCCCTCAGGTATAACAGCCCCCTGGTAGCAGTGAGGCTAAAGCCCTTCACACTGGCCCCAAGGGCCTTAAAACTCCATCAGAAACATACATGGAGTCAGTTCTGGTGCCTTTGGTGCCAGGCTCATTATCAGGAATAAAGCAATACCAGTTTCGGGCCTTAATCTAACATGGAGGCCTATCACACAGCTCAGTTCTTTAGAACCAAGCCATGCGGTCTAGTGTTTTGGGTGTGGCTGGACCTGGAACTACTTGGCCTGGAACTACTTTACCTGGGCTATTTAAACCACATCCAAACAGCAGAACACGCTTCGCGTTATTCTGCACTCTTGCAGCGTAACGCTCACCGTGTCCAGCTCCTGCTCATCTGCTTCTCCGGCGGCCCGATCCTGAAGTCCTAGATCCGGATTCCATTAATAACTTTGAATACCAAGAACAGCATTAGCGAGCAAGAAAGCTTACCTGTGAAGTAAATGGTCTTGAATCCATCCTGCGCTTCGCTTACCTCGCCCATCTCCAGAGTTCGCCGCAACCTGCTGTTATGCTCACCTGGTTCCCACAGGGGTGTAGGGCGGAACTGGACAGCCACGGTCTCCACCAATGTGATGCGTAGTGCAGAGATGACTGACTGGACTGGCCCACCTAGCTTCGTCTGCTTGACCCGTAGAAGTAGTCTCCTAAAGGCAGAGAAAGGGAATTAGCCACCTGTGGATCTGAGTAATAGCCCCTCACTGCATCCCCATTTATCACCTCTGATATTCCCGTTCACAAAGCTCACCTTATAGTTTTGAATGATGAGCTCTCCATCCTGCGAGGAACGCAGGGGCGCGTGGTGGCCAGTTCCTTCACTGGCTTGAGGATATTGGAAGACTTCTAGACAAATCTTGGCTCCAAAACTCCTAGCGAAGGACCGTAAGCATATAGTTCTTAAGAGTTAAAAAATGTCTGAATAATCACTCTTGTCCAATTCCTTTGTTTATCTTGCAGCTTAGACCCAAAAGAAGATAGTTCTGTGGCAGCTAAAGCGTTCAGGTAAGAGTCTGTGCTGTCTGTTAAATGATGCCAAAGTTTAACTTGCTGCTTTCTCCTTCCTTACAGGTGCGACGTAAGAAGATTTGGCGTGCTGGTGAATAATACCTCCGGCGGTAAAATCAGGTAAGTATATGGTGGCAAGAGATTTTCCTTGTTTGTTTCCCCTCGGCTCACCTTGTTGTTTTCTTGTCCCCCTTAGGTGCTGGAATGGGGCAACATAATGATGGAGGCAGCGCCGGATCATAGAGATGCTGCGAGGAACGGTGAGTATGGCGCAGCGCTGCTGCTGGCGATGCAACGTGTTTAAATAAAGTCTTTTTCTTGTTCAAAGGTGCGATGAATCTGGAATCAGGTAAGAAACCCAATGTTCTCGTTCTAACCTTTCTTCTTCTTTCCCCTTCTTTCTAGGTGCTCTGGACGCGAGGCGGGCGTGGCACGAGGCTGGATGCTGACTGCAGGCACGGTGAGCGTTACGCTGCAGGATGCAGAATAACGGGAAGCGTGTACTCCCCTTCGGGCATGGTTTAAATAGCCTCCAAAGTAGTAACAGGTAAGTATTCCTCCACAACCACACCCGAGTACCAAAATAGTCCCTAACAAGGGTTGCTGGGCTTTCTCTGGGTAACATGATGCCTGCTTCCGGGGTTGCTGGACTTGGTCTGGATGCCCGGGGGTAGGCATCATGACACCTGCAGAGGTAAAGAAACAAGGACAGCATTAATAACAATTCTTACCTGGGCAAGCAGCGAGTCCTGGCAGCACCCTGCGCTTCTCTTACCTCGCCCATCTCCGGGTTTCACCACAACCTGCAAGTGAGAAGGAACAAGGTCAGCATTAACAAAGCACTTACCTGGGCAACCAGCGCTTCGATTGCTCATCACTCCGGAACATCACTGCAACCTGTACAAAGAGAAGAGAACACAGGTTAGCAATTAACACCAATAAACAGCACAGCACTCCGCGCATCAATAACTTACCGTGGTCTTCGCCATCGGTGTGGCAACTCCGAGATCGCAACCATCCCTGTGAAAACAAAGAGACATTGTTAGGGAACAGCGTAGTGGAGCAAGATGCAGAGAAGACAGAAAACGAAGGGAAAGAAAGACAGAATAAAGACGGAAAAGACATTATAACTCACCTGGAAGACAGCAAGCAGAGTCGGAGTCACAACCGGAATGGACCCGACATAAGGGCAAACGGACCAGTGAAGCAACTAGGTCCACAGAACGCCCGCACCAACCACGCGAGTGGTCCGGGATAGCGTTTAGACCTCCATCCAGTATCATGTGGCGCCCCGTGGATACCAGGTGAGCGTAACAGAACGTGAAGCCTCAATTAAAATATCCACCAGGGCGTCATGGAAACATCAGAGACTGACCAACTAGCCCAGTTATTGGGAGAATTACGGGCCGAGGTGCACTCCGCCTGGCAAGAAACCAGCGCCCTTATGAGGGAGTTGATTGTCACCAAGGACCCCACCGATGAATTAGCCAGACAATTGCTCCAAACACAGGCTGGGCAGGCTCCGTTGCCAGGAAGTATTCCGTCGGTTCCAGCCACATCCGTCAATACAGTGCAGGTGGTCCTCCCTGGGGCAGTTCCTTTGGCCCCACCGGAACGTTTTACGGGGGAGCCAAGAAAATATGCAGTATTCATGAACCAGTGCCGCCTCCATTTTCTTTGTCGACCCAGAGCCTTTCCTAACGATCAGTCGCGAACTCGCGGGTTGCCTTCATTCTGTCATATCTGAGTGCCAGTGCCGCGATTAGTCCATACCGTTAGTAAGCCAGGATGACCCACTCCTGTGGGATTTCAGGGGGTTTCAACAGGAGATGGAGAAGCTGTTTGCCCGACATACCAAGGGCCAAGCTATGGATAACGAACTTGTGTCCCTCCGCCAAGGAAGCCAAGATTTGTTAACATATATCGCCACTTTTAACAGACTTGTCGTTGAAACGGGGTGGCCCGAGGAGAAACGAACAACGTTATTCCATCGAGGATTATGGGGGGAATTGAAAGACATCCTAGCTCAGGTGGTAAACCCGCCAAAAGACTGTGCAGAGTTCATCAACCTAGTGGTGCAGCTAGACCACAGGCTGCAAGATCGAAGGACAGATCGAGCCAGAAGGGAGAATCGGACTGTGTATGTACGCTCAAAGGAGAACAGTCCGCGTTCATCAGAAAACACTTTGGAACCCATGCAAATTGGAAGGGGTACGGAGCCTATTAACCAAGGCCGAAAGAAACAAAAGGAGACAACAGCAATTATGCCTGTACTGCGGGAAATCAGGTCACTTCCTCAGAGAATGTCCAGTAAAACCCCCTAGGAGAACAGTTGGAGCTACAGAGAAAGAAGGAGGAGAACAAGAGTCGGAAAACTTCCAGGCCCGGCAACCGTAGAGCGAAGGAAAAGAGCCACATACCTCACACCTTGCCCTGTCTGTGATTTTGATCAGTCACCAACAACCGTCTCGGATGCATGCTGTGGAGGCATACATAGACAGCGAAGCCGTTGATAACTACATAGACCAAGGCCTGGAAACAAGGATGGGGCTTCCCCTCTGTCAGAAAATGACAACTACGAAGGCCACCACTGTCGACGGCACGGAGATAGCTTCTGGTTCTGTAACTCAACGCACAGCAGAATTGACCCTTCTGTGCCAAGACGGACATCGGGAAGCCATTGCCTTCAACCTTATCAAGGCCCCTCAGTTCCGAGTGATTCTAGGTATGTTGTGGTTGGTGGCTCACAATCCTAACATCGACAGGCGAGCCAAGAAATTAGCCTTCTCCAATGAGTGTGCTCATGCGTGCTCCCAAGTGGAAATGCCATCCTCTGACCCAGAGAAACCTCTCCAAGATAAAGAGGCGTTGGTACTAGGTGTAACAAGTACACTACCAAGCAAATACCACAATTTCCAAGACGTTTTCCAAAAAGAACAGGCTAATACCTTACCCCCTCACAGGCCATATGACTGTCAGATCGACCTCGTACCTGGTGCACAATTCCCGTGTAGTCGAATTTATGCACTTATCGAACCTGAAAATCTCCACTTGAAATCATATCTGGACCAGTACCTGGCAAACGGTTTTATCCGCCCATCCAAATCCCCAGCAGCCTCGTCCCTATTCTTCATACCCAAGAAGGAGGGGGACTTGAGAATGTGCATCGACTACCGCGCACTAAACCAGGTAACAGTTAAAAACCGTTATCCTCTACCCCGTATCCCAGAACTGCTGGACCAAGTCAAGGATGCCCACTTGGAAGACCGCTTTTCGTACTAAGTATGGGCTGTACGAATATCAGGTGATGCCCTTTGGGCTTTACAACGCTCCCGCCGCGTTCCAGTACTTAATGAACGATGTACTACAGGAATTGATCGACGTGTGTGCCCTAGTTTACATAAACATCTTGGTGTACTCCTCTTCTAAACAGGACCATGTCAGGCACGTTCGATCCGTCCTCACAAAACTGATAGCACCAGCTATACGCCAAACTTGAAAAATGCTCCTTCCATGTCACCGAAGTCTAGTTCCTTGGTTTTGTCCTCACTCCCAGCGGCGTCCGGATGGATATGCACAAAGTAGACGCCATCCTTAGCTGGCCATCACCGTCTTCAGTCAAAGGTGTCCAAAGCATTCTCGGCTTTGCGAACTTTTATCGCCAATTGATCCCGGGTTTCTCCCAGATTGTGCACCCGATCACCTTTTTATTACAAAAAAACAACAAACTGTTCCAATGGACAGAAGAGGCAGAGAAGGCCTTCCAGGTACTCAAGAAAAGATATACCTAAGCCCCGGTGCTACGATACCTCCACACAGATCTCCCATATGTAGTGGAAACCGATGCCTCCAGCATGGCAGTGGGGGCTGTTCTTTCCCAAAGGGATCCCGAAACAGGCCAGTTACATCCCATGGCCTTTTGGTCACGAAAATGTACTACACCTGAACTTAACTATGCAATGACAAGGAACTCCTAGCGATCAAGGCAGCCTTTAAGGCTTGGCGGCATTACCTCCTAGGCGCCAGACATACCATCACAGTAATCACTGACCATCGCAACCTACCATACCTCAAGACGGCAAAGGCTCAATCATCTTGTCAACTCCGATGGGCTTTATTCTTTGCAGAATATGATAACATAATCACGTACCGACCTGGAGTCCAGAACGGAAAAGCTGATGCCCTATCCCACATGGGTATTGATGAGAACACATATTCAAACCCACACCCTGTGGCCATTATTCCAGGTGACAAACTATTAGGACTTTAAAAAACGTTATCTGTGGACGAACTCCAAAAGGAAATTTGGTTCCTAATGAACACAGAGGCTCTACAAGACTGGACCACTCAAGGTGAACATTACACAACAAAGAACCAACTCCCGTATTTCAGAGGGTGTTTATATCTACCGCATAAGGCACTACAAGAACAAGTCATTTCTGGTTATCACGACCCCCTGATAGAAGGACATCCAGGAATTGCCAAGACCCTAGCCAAGGTGTAAAGAAATTATTGTTGGCCGACCTGGCGAAAGGACATTACGTAGTTTATTCTGTCATGTGGCATTTGTGCACAGAATAAATCCCAGAAACAAAGACCTGCAGGCCTTCTTCAACCCCTGGAAATTCCACCTGCACATTGGCACACACTCTCCCTCGATTTCATCACAAATCTGCCTCCCTGTCAAGGGTTCAATACTATCCTAGTGGTTGTTGACCTATTCTCTAAAATGGCCCATTTTATTCTGCTTAAGGGTCTACCAAATACATCCAGTCTGGCAAAGGTGTTTTTAGAGCAAATTGTACAATTACATGGTTTCCCTGTAACGCTCACCTGATTCCCGCAGAGGCGCCGGTCTTGACTGGGTGAATGCCGTATCTTCAAAGGTGATGTGTAACACACGGTTGGCTCTTTGGGCTGGACCTCTGTGCACTGTATGTCTGACTCGAAGAGTAAGATGTCTGCAGATAGAAAATATGGGATTAATGAACTGGGGTTATTGGGTGCCTCTCTCCTCTTCCCTTTCTCTTCTCCTGTAGAACCCCAAAGGTTAACGCCCTCACCTTAGGTAAGTGAACGCCGAGCTCTCCATCTGCCTCGGGGCAGGGTGCCGTAACCAGTTTCTTCACTGGATAAGGGTGCAGGCCTCTTGACCTCAGAGGACTGCTGTCCGTCGTTAACTGCACGAACGGTAAGTTCTGGGCACTTCAAATGTCTTAAAAGTCTTTTGTAATGATATCTCTTTTTTTGCAGGGTTCCGGCGATGGCGGATGGCGGGCTGATGACAGTTGAGGATCGAACCCGCGTGAGGAATAGAAGCGCCTGGAAGCACGTAAGTAAGCGCTTGTAGCCTGCTTCACGATGCGCACTAACTGTCCCTTTTATCTTGCAGGTACAAGTTCGGAGCTTTAGAGAAGCTGAAGGGTGCTGGAATACCCACTGGATTCGGCGTGGGAAGGAGTAATGGCACGTGAGTAATAAAGTTGCCCAATGTCTTTAAACGCACCTTCTTTTGTCTTTCAGATGCGGGATGCAGCGCTGAAGGCCTCCGGAGCGTGCGAAGAGCTGGTAAGCTTTTGTCTTTCAGATGCTGGAATGCAGTGCGAAGACCTCCGGAGCATGCGAAGAGTAGGTAAGCCTTTGTCTTCAGATGCCGGAATGCAGCGCGAGGCGTTGGTGACAGCCGATGGATCAGGTAAGAGATGCGCTGCCACTGAAGACCGTAGTGCTAACCTGTTCTTTCTTTGTCTTTACAGGTGTTGCTGAAGACTGGATTCCAGGATGGTAAGCCTTTGTTCCCTTAGGCCCAGGATCAGAAGCAGAAGACACGATGAGCGTTCTGCTGCAGAGAATGCAGAATAACACAAAGCAAGATTCATCCATCGGGTGTGGTTTAAATAGCCTCCTGTAGTGCGTAGGTGTCTCCTTCCACAGCCACGCCTAGGTAAGAAAAGAGTTCCTGCTTTCCAGAAGAGTTCCAGTGTTCTGAACCTAGGGAGTGGCTCCTGCCCCACCCAACAGGAAAAGTAGTCCCAAACAGAAGAGGATCAGGGGTTCAACTGGCAGGTAAGTAAGCAGCATGGTCTGCTGCAGGTAAGTCCACCCAAGCATTATGAGCCCGGCGCTTCCAGCGCTGGGACTGGGCATCTTTATGAGCCTGGTGCCACTGGCGCCAGGACAGGGTCCAAAAGGTCACAATTGGGACTGGCTGGCACTCGGAACCGGGGTTATGGGTCTGCTTCCAAGGGAGTCGGGCAAGTCCTGATCTTTTGGAAGCAGAGATCATGACATTCCCTTCCATCCTGATTTCTGACCGAGGGAGTCAGTTCATGTCTAACTTCTGGAGGAAGAGTTGTGCAATTGCCCAAATCGATATTCGTCTGTCTTCTAGTCAGGATCCCCAAACTGATGGCCAAACGGAGCGGACAAATCAGACACTAGAGCAATACCTACGGTGCATGTTACATCAAGTGGAAGAAAGGCTGGAAGGATGTGCTATGGATAGCCGAATATGCCTACAACAACTCGCTACACACCAGTACCGGACAGAGTCCATTCTATACCGTATATGGGAGGCACCCACGTACTTCAGAATTAGATACCCCAATGGCCTTGGAAATTCCCGCGGTGAAGACTTTACATACAACCATCACTCAAGCCTTCAAAAAGGCAGCAGAACACTTGATCCAAGCCAAAGAAAGACAAAAGATTCTCTGATCAACACCGAAGAAAAGCCCCAGACTCCCAAGTCGGAGATGAAGTCTGATTGGCGTCTCGGCACGTGCCCGTAAGAGGAACTTGAACATTTCGTCCCAGATATCTAGGGCCCTATACCATCAAGGCTATTATAAATCCTGTGGCAGTAAAACTAGCTTTAGTAAAACAGAAAGGTGATGGCTGGAAGGTTTTGAATTAATCATAACCACGGGCAAAGCTCTGGGCAACCCTCCAGACCATCGTTTTTCAGCCTGCCAAGCCATAACAGAAGGGGAAAAACCATATGCAAATCAGGCTTGGTCCTACCCCAAAAGAGGCAGTCCAGTCCGAACTGCTAGGTCACATCCCTTCTGCACAAGACCACAAGCATCCCCAGACATGTTTCAGCCTTGTTGGGCGTCATCAGTGAGGAGTAGCTTGGGTCTCTAGGCCTGGCAGACTCGGGACCCACGTCTGGCCATACCATATTTGGGGATGCTTGTGGTCTCGTGCAGAAGGGATGTGACCTAGCAGTTCGGGCTGGACTGCCCCTTTTGGGGTGGGACCAAGCCTGATTTGCATATGGTCTTTCCCCTTCTGTAATGGCTTGGCAGGCGAAGAACGATGGTCTGGAGGGTTGCCCAGAGCAACGCCAGTAGTTAACATTCATTCTAAACCTTCCAGCCATCACCTCTTCGTTTTTGCTTTGTCACCCCGAGTGGGACGGGTATGCCCAGACGTGGGTCCCGTGCCTGCTGGGCCTAGAGACCCAAGCTACTCCTCATTGATGAGGCCCAACAAGGCCGAAACATGTTTGGGGATGCTTGTGGTCTCGTGCAGAAGGGATGTGACCTAGCAGTTCGGGCTGGACTGCCCCTTTTGGGGTGGGATCAAGCCTGATTTGCATATGGTCTTTCCCCTTCTGTAATGGCTTGGCAGGCGAAGAACGATGGTCTGGAGGGTTGCCCAGAGCAACGCCAGTGGTTAACATTCATTCTAAACCTTCCAGCCATCACCTCTTCGTTTTTGCTTTGTCACCCCGAGTGGGACGGGTATGCCCAGACGTGGGTCCCCTGCCTGCTGGGCCTAGAGACCCAAGCTACTCCTCACTGATGAGGCCCAACAAGGCCGAAACATGTTTGGGGATGCTTGTGGTCTCGTGCAGAAGGGATGTGACCTAGCAGTTCGGGCTGGACTGCCCCTTTTGGGGTGGGACCAAGCCTGATTTGCATATGGTCTTTCCCCTTCTGTAATGGCTTGGCAGGCGAAGAACGATGGTCTGGAGGGTTGCCCAGAGCAACGCCAGTGGTTAACATTCATTCTAAACCTTCCAGCCATCACCTCTTTGTTTTTGCAGTAAAACTAGCTTTACCACCAAATATGCAGATCCATCCCGTATTCCACGTGTCATTCTTAAAACCTGTTCAGCCTGGAACTCGGGTCAAAACACCGCCAAATCCGGTACTGGTTAACGGAGAACCCGAATTTGAAGTCAATGACATCCTAGATTCTAAACTCACCATGTTCAAGTTATATTACTTAGTGGACTGGAAGGGATACAGCCCTCAGGACAGGACATGGGAGCCTAGCGCGCACGTCCATGCGCCACGCCTGGTAAGACGATTTCATCGGTACCATCCGACCAAATCAGGGCCAGACGGAGGAAATACCTTGAGAGGGGCCTTAGGGTGGAGTGCTGTCACGATCCATGCCCGACCCCCTCAGGTTTATTAGCCTTGCGGTAGCAGTGGGGCTAGAGCCCTTCACACTGGCCGCAAGGGCCTTAAAACTCCATCAGAAACATACATGGAGTCAGTCCTTACGCCTTTGGTGTCAGGCTCATTATCACAAATAAAGCAAGACCAGTTTCGGACCTTAATCCAACATGGAGGCCTATTACACAGCTCAGTTCTTTAGAACAAAGCCATGCCGTCTAGTGTTTTGGGTATGGCTGGGCCTGGAACTACTTGGCCTGGAGCTACTTTACCTGGGCTATTTAAACCACACCCAAACAGCAGAACACGCTTCACGTTATTCTGTACTCCTGCAGCGTAAGGCTCACCATGTCCAGCTCCTGCTCATCTGCTTCTTTGGCGGCCCGATCCTGAAGCCCTAAATCCGGATTCCATTAATAACCTGGAAGAACAAGAACAGCATTAGCGAGCAAAAACACTTACCTGTGAAGTAACCGGTCTTGAATCCATCCTGCGCTTCGCTTACCTCGGCCATCTCCGGAGTTCGCCGCAACCTGCAAAGGTAAAGAAACAAGGACAGCATTAATAACAATTCTTACCTGGGTAAGCAGCGAGTCCTGGCAGCACCCTGCGCTTCTCTTACCTTGCCCATCTCCGGGTTTCACCACAACTTGCAAGGGAGAAGGAACAAGGTCAGCATTAACAAAGCACTTACCTGGGCAAGCAGCGCTTCGATCGCTCATCACTCCGGAACATCACTGCAACCTGTACAAAGAGAAGAGAACACAGGTTAGCAATTAACACCAATAAACAGCGCAGTGCTCCGCGCATCAATAACTCACCGTGGTCTTCCCCATCAGCGCGGCAACTCCGAGATCGCAACCATCCCTGTGAAAACAAAAAGAGACATTTTTAGGGAACAGCGTAGTGGAGCAAGACGCTGAGAAGACAGAGAAAACGGAGGGACAGAAAGAGACAGAATAAAGACGGAAAAGACATTATAGCTCACCTGGAAGACAGCAAGCAGAGTCGGAGTCACAGCCGGTCTGGACCCGACATAAGGGCACACGGACCAGTGAAGCAACTAGGTCCACTGAACACCCTCACCAACCACGCGCCCCTGCAGAGAGACGCAGGACGGAGAGTTCAATGCACAAAAACCTAAGGTGCTACCCAACGTCTGGCACATAACCATGCAAAGAATGGACGTAGACTTCCATCCAGTATCGTGTGGCACCCCCGTGGATACCAGGTGAGCGTAACACTAATTTGTCCACAATGTAAGGAGACCCAGCAGATTTCGGGCCAGTTCTACCAGAGTATACTATCTTGCCTTTCTAGAAGATTTGGCCCAAGTGTACCCACCACTCGGACACAGAAATCATCTGTTTATTCCATATTGAGGGAAATTGAATTAGAGGCCTGTGGGAGCAGTTATTCATATTTACCGTCAATGACTATATGGTTCACGGGCTTAACGATTAACCTGATACTAACACAATAACGCTCATTTTTGCGCATTTCAGGCGGCAACTATATCTTCAAACTGCACAAGGATCAAGCAGCACAGGTAAAGATGGGTGAAATAATAAAAAGTTTGATTATATTGTTGTGTCTCTTTATTCCAAGTGGAGTATTTGCATTTATATTTTGGATAATTTTGCTTGTTGCCAGCACTACCGCTGTATCCTCTACTAGCATTGCCCCGACACAAGCAGGTAGAACGACCATGTCAGGTGGACAGGAGAACACTGAAAGCATGGTAAGGAGAGGTAAGCGCAGGATTGACACAGACATTAAGGCCAACACTGCTCGAGTGTCTAATAACATGAGGTATAAGCACATGACAAAAGTAGGCAAGGAAACCCCTGGTGGAGCTGTTATATCTGCTCATTAATCCCCTATCCCATGATTGACTCCAGAACGTACATAGCACATGAAATACCAGCAGCAAGAGTACAATGCATGATGTACCTGTCAGTGGTAATGACTAGAGGAAGATTTCAAGGGAAAACAGCAACACTGAGATGGATGTCTCGAGCCACGTTCTCATATAAAGATAGTTACGTAAAGACTCTCGACATGATGAACACTTACTGGGAGTTAGATGCGGCAATACAGTATATAACCGATGGGCCTTAGAAAGGAGACACAAAGACTATAACGTTGAAAGTACTGCCATGCCCATGGACCAGGGTGAAGGAGATAGGAGAACCTCCTGGCTGGGAAAGACCACAGATGATCACATATGGCCAAATATACACGGAAGACAAAAGGATGGAGTGGTGGGAAGCAAGGCACTCACCCTAGCACAATCACCAGTGAACAAGGAACAAGAAGAAAATGACAAGTGCCTAAAGGAGTGGGATGCAAGTGCAAAGTTACTCACTTGGGTGAAAAATGAAGCTGGACCAATGCCTATAATACCCCTGAAAACGATACCACTCTGTTACTAAAATGACGGTGAGGTGGAAGTTGGGGAGAATACAGAATGCCGAAGCATAGAAAAACACACAGCGATGAAGACAGGCACTGCAGTACTGATGGATCAGTACTGGGAATGCGGATCCAAGGCATACGAGAAGCTGCCACCCAACTGAGAAGGTGTTTGCTCGTTGGTACACATCAATATGCCCTAATTGGGCGTGCCACGAAAGGATGTGAAGCTTGACGACTTCCTGAAGATGGACACTAACAAAAGGAAGAAAAGGTCTGTGGAAGAAGAACAAACAGGCAATAGGGAAAGGCACGCAGAAAAAGTAGAGTGAAGAGAAGAAACTATTTCTCACTGCAATCGGAAGCAGCTTTGGATGAAGTGCCAGCAGAACACAGGTTGTTTAGCAGAACACAAATGTTCTTCGTCTTATTTGTTCCAGCTGTACAGACATATACGAATGCGAAGTGGCTTCAGATTACCTGGTGGGAGCTGATGATGACAAACTCCACAGTGAATGAGTTCAACGCGATAAAGGAAGATCTCTGAGCAGTGAGGTTGATGGCGCTCCAGAATAGATATGTTCTGGATTTACTGACAGCAATGGAAGAAGGAGTTTGCGCAAAAATTGGGAGTTCCTGTTGCACAGTCATACCTGCCAATGAAGAAGATAACGGCACACTGACGGAGGCAGTAACCAAACTATCCCAGATGCACGCAAAAATGGAGGAAGAATCCAAGGGGACTGGAAAAGACCAGAGCTGGATAGCATACATATGGTTATGGATGCAATCATGGCTATCAGACAGACTAAAGTTAATATTGGGAGCACAAATATTGGCCTGAGTGACACTAGGTGTGATGAAGATTTGCTTTACTCAGTGCTGAATGTGGAATCAAGGTCCTGATGGATGTGAACATAGGAGGAACAAAGGACAAGATAGTGGAGGAGAAAGACAAACAGAGAACGAATAGCAAACTGTCCAATATTCCCACTTAAGGCAATTAATCCAAATAATCCATTCAATACGAAGGGAAATTGGTATGGTGCAACCCGCAAAGGAGTGTGCAGCTATATGGCTAACATATAAGGATTTGGTCGACAGGTCGACCAGTGGGGGCACTGAAGAGAGGGTCCTGAAGATGCCTCTCCTCACCCCCAGGTTCGTGTCGGGACAAAGAGCCAGAAACTCTTGCCGCCATTCATCTTATGTTGGACACATCCTGAGTGTACCAATTATTGACAAGTACACTGAAAGGTTCCTCTCAGCCAGCCATACAGACCGAATTCAATACATGTCTTCACAGGTATAGGAGAAGAAAGACGGAAATACCTATATTGATACCCTCTACTAAGCACCAAGAAGCCACAGTGCTGACGTCATCAGTGACACCACAATGTAGCAGCGTTAGACATGAAGCACACTCACAGTCCTGCACTTCTTTACACAAAAACACATTTGTATACATGAAGAGCATGCTTTCCCAGGTCTATAGCTAGAAGACAGATACATATACATACTTTCAATGCTTTTATTACTTTTGTACTCGCCAAATACAGTAACACAGAACTTCAAAGAAGAATAGATCCTGAGAAAGTTTGCAGATGCTTAATGCGAATAACCCTATGGAACAACAAGGATATATATGGAATCTGATGGGCCAAGTGTGACTAACATATAGAGAATATAGTATAACATGGACAATGTAGGAACCGCATTAGAAGGTTTAGGAAAATGACAGCAGGCCTCAAGTCACTGAACACGAGATGCGCCAAGCTGTACAGAGAGCAAGACGTGCAAGACAAGCTCACAGCCAAGGTCAGAGATACAAGGACACGTTCCAATATCCAGCCTAGGGGACCAGCTGCAGAAAAACAGAATAAATCCTCATAAATGGGAGCTGAAAAGATTGCATTTGTGGTCTCTAAACATGTGGTACAGCCGAATGACACAATAGACAGTCATACACGGTGAGAAAGGGTAGCCGATCCCAGCAAACCAGATGCGTACTGCAACAAGTGTTGCGACGTGAGGAGCATAGTCTCATAGGCAAAGGTGGTACACACAGTTTACAATGCAGACACATAATCGTTCACATCCCCTTGAAGAGGGGTGCAGCGAGCTGAGAACTCAATTGAGTCCCAGGCCTGGGGAGATCAGCTCTAACCAATCACAGCTTAGAATCCCAGGGGTGGATTGCAAGGGGCACGAACAATTGGTAAACCCACTACTCTGCAACAATGTAATAGTTTCATGGGGACGAGGCAGGCCAGCCACCTGACATGCAAGAGCCAGTAGAATAACATCTATAGGAGACCGTATAGGTTATAGAACTCTCGATACCCAATCCCTTATGCTGATAGGTTTTTTGGGGAGGGTCCAGGTGATGACGCAAAATCACAACAAAACTGGGGAGCACACATTGTAAAGTTGAGAATTACCAGAGAATTCCTGTTTTCTTGTATTGATCCCTGTTGGTTTTATTTGCAATAAACCGCAGTTTGCACTTGACGTTGACTGAGTCCTCAGGTTATTCTGGGGAGGGTGTTGGGCCTTCGAAGTCAAGCGGACCCCCAGCCATACTCTAGCCTACCTGGGAGTCCCTCCAAACCGAACTGTATCCCGTCCTTTCCCAGAGTAGATGCCGCTACAGAGCGCCAGTGAGCACAAAATGTATTCAGATTGTTGGGGCATATGTATAAAGACGGGCACTTTATTGTTGCTGAAGATATACCTGTGCTCACACACCATAAATCTTTGCAATGGCTCAGCTACATTGGTTTGCGCAGAGTGTTAAAGGGATTGTGGGCAGTTGAGCCTTCTAACGATTCTATGCATGAGTTTATTATGGATACGCATGGTACGCTGGGCATTGTATCTACTCTATATGGTCTGGTCCAAAGCTGTGCTCAGGTGCCCCTCATCAAGACCCAGTCCAAATGGGTGGGAGACATGAATTTAGATATCACAGATGAGATCTAGGTCGATATGTGCGCACAAACACGCAATGTCCCTTACAATTCCCAGGTTCCGCTTTATACAACTTATAGTGCTACATAGATATCACTACACCCCGGCTCGATTGAAACTTCTCTCAAACACGTACGGGCTCCTGCGCTAGGTGTAGGGAAGACAAGGCTGGTCACTTTCACATGGTGTGGAGTTGTCCAAAGCTTGATGGGTACTGGAAAGATGTATGTGCTACTCTTGCTGATATGTTGCATTGTAGATTGGAGGCCACTCCCATGCAATGCATTTTTCATGTATTTGAAGACCTAACTGGCTAGTTTATGCTGGTTACTGGTGGTCTCGCTGCATACAGCTACATTGGCTAAAACCCACCACACTGTTGAATGAACAGTGGCTGCACGCAGTTGCTTGGGCCAGTGATACTGAAGACCATTCAGCTTCTAGGCAACCGGTTGGGAACTGCCGGGTAGACATATGTCCGCCCTTCAATTCCTACTTATTACGCACACAGAAGGACTCCATCATTGATTAATATGTGACTATTATTTGTTGCCTTGCTGCCTTGACCTCATTCCTTATTTGGAACCGCCTGTTAAAACTACCATTTCTTGTGCATACGGATGTCTCCTTTAGCCTCTTCCATTGACCGTGATGTCTCTGGCTTTCACTTCTTCCTGTCCTCAGCCTTGGATCACCTCTGAAATTCAGACCCTCAAAACAAACATGTGCTGTAACCTATGAAGCTGGTGCAAATGACCATACTTCACAAATTTAATCTCCTCCCTTTGCATCACATCTGCAAAATCTACCCTCCAATCGTTACTCACATTTCCAAACCCAATATCTGTTTTCTCCTCCCTTTCTGGTAATCACATTGCTCACTTTTCCTTTAAAAAAATAAAATAGTGTGCGACACATGCCTCTCTCTCCCTCCATAACCCTCCGTCTGTCCACAACCTCTGGTCCCTACCTCTTCTACTGTCCACTACTTTTCCCCTACCTATCCTATTGAATTGTCTGTCACTCATCTTTTGCAGTGCCAACCCATTTTGCACTCCTTTCGACTTTATTTTGCTCCCCAAATGGTCAAAGATTTAGTCGCAATCGCTTGTCCTCATCTCTCCAAGCTCTTTAACCTTTCTCGCTCTGCTGGACTCTTGCCTGCCTCCTTCAAATCTGAACCGTCTTAACCCTACTGAAGTAACCCTCTGCTGACCCAAACTTCCCAGCAAACTATTGCCCAGTTCGTCTCCTTCGACATTATTCAAAAGTCCTTATCCTTGGGGCCTTCGATGGGATCACTAAGTACCTGGAGGATAATGGCCTTGGACATCCGGTTCAATTTAGCTTCCATAGTAAACACTATACAGAGTCTGCAAACATGGAGGTCTCCAACTTTCTCTCTCAGGCTCAGCACTCCTAGCTCTTTTATACTCATCCTTTTGGACCTTTGTGCCGATTTTGACACAGTCGACCACTACTCTTCTCCTCCTCACTATCCATGACCTTGGGTTTAGCACATCTGCTCTTGCATGGATCGCCCCTACCTGGAAGGTCGATCCTTTAAAATCTCCGGGAAGTTGCAAACTTATGAACCCATCCCTCTCCCTTTTGGCATCGCCCACGGAATAGCCCTTCGACTTCTGGTCGTCACCCTCTATACCTTTGCCCTAGGAAGAATTATTACATCCTTTGGCTTTCACCATCACCATTTTGCTGAGGACACATATTATACTCCTTTCCTTCCTTCACTCCAGTCATCTCGGAACGGATTACGAAATGTCTCACTGCATTTCATCACTGGATGGTTCTCCGCTGCATCATGCTTAACTCTTCAAAAATGGAAGACATCTTTCTTCCAGCTTGCAATGCCATCTCTCCCCTCTCCTACCCTCCGGAGCTTCTTTCCTGTTTGTCTAAGGATAGCAATCTTGGTGTCCTCTTTGAGCGCAACCTCCGACTGCAACAATTCATCACTGCCACTGCTGCTCGTATTAACCTCCTCAACATTCAGAAAATGTGTCCTTTTCTTACTAACCACTGTACAAAGAGTCTAATCTCAACACTTGTGCTTAGAAAAAACCTACTCCTTGCTCTTCCTCCCTACTCCTCCCACCCTCTAAACAAAGTCCTCAACTTTGCTACCCATACTCTCTATGCACCTCAAGACCTTCCTCTTTGCTTCTGCCTTCGCTCCTTCTCCCCCTTGCTGATCTGTTGTGTCTCTGCATCGTGCACCTTGTTACCCTTTGATTTTCGGGCCAAGGTACCTGCTCACCCTGCCACCCACCCACACTGCCTCCTGGCACTCCCTTGCACTGGGGTCTGTATCTGTAACCAAACAAGCCCCCCCCTTTTCTCCACTTATCAGACACACCATGTCTGTCTTAAACCTAGCACTTCCCACGTGCTGGCAGCACTACCACTGTTTGATGATTTTTTATTTATTATTTATTTTTATTCCTTTGCTCAGCACTATCCACTTCTCCCCCCCCATGCACTTTCCCCTTTTCCCTCTCCCATGCACTTGAGCGTTCTCAATGTCACTGGGCCTAGTAAGATCGTTGTTTTGTTCTCTCTCGTTCCCCTCCCTTGCCTCGCCGCGCTCTGAAACACTTGTGCATAGATTAGCGAGCAGTGTTAGGAGAAGGTGGTGGGATGTGAGAAGGTTCGTGGGCGAAGAGGTGTCTTAGAACCGCTTGTCCCACCTGTGTATCTGTCTTGGAATGAGTGTCAATGCAGTAATGCTGAGTGAAAGTGTGTACTGAGCTCCATGTAGCTGCTTTGCAAATCCTGCCTAGAGGAACATTTGCAATGAAAGCCAAAGTGGCTCCTGTGCTCCTTGTGGAGTGAGCTCTGGGCCTGAAAGGCAATATCTTGTTTGATAGGGAATAGCACAATTGTATACATCTGACTATCCACCTGGAGATGGCATTTTCTGAAATGCGGTCTCCTTCTCTGCCTGGTGCTATGGATATCGATATTGATATTTTATTTCTATTGCGCTCGTAATGTTTCAGAGCGCGACAAGGCAATGGAGGGGGAAAAGGGGAGAACAAAACAGCGATCTTACTAGGCCCAGTCACATTGAGAACGCGCAAGTGCATGGGAGAGGGGGAGGAAAAAGCGCAAGGAAGGGGGGGGGGGGAGTGGAAAGTGCAAAGCAGAGGAGAAACAGATAAATAACAATAAATAAATAATAAAGCAACAAATAGTGGTAGTGCAGCCAGCAATTTGCAAGTGCTCGGTTTAAGGCAGCAGACAGGGTAGGTCTGATAAGTGCAGGAAGAAAAGGGGGGCTGTATGGGTACAGATACAGACCCCAGTGCAAGGGGTGGCCCGGAGGCAGAGTGGGAGGGTGGCAGGGTGAGCAGGTACCTGGGCCTGGAGGACAGAGGGTGGCCAG
The DNA here is from genome assembly GCF_040938575.1 of Ambystoma mexicanum. Taxonomy (NCBI): domain Eukaryota; kingdom Metazoa; phylum Chordata; class Amphibia; order Caudata; family Ambystomatidae; genus Ambystoma; species Ambystoma mexicanum. The sequence continues at coordinate 1,260,230,177 of NC_090924.1, forward strand.
GTGCACGGTGCCAAGAGAGAACAGATCAGCAGGGGAGAGGGGGAGCGAAGACAGAAGAAAAGAGGAAAGTCTTGAGGTGCTTCTGGAGCCGGAGAGGGTTCTCCTCTAGTTTTAGAGTGGCAGGGAGGCTGTTCCAGAGGGAGGCCCCAGCCAAAGAGATATCTACCCCCAGCTCATTTCTTTGAATAACGACTGACCCTGAGGGAGTTGGAGGTAGAGGAGTGAAGAGCTCGAGAGGGGAGGTATTTGCAGAGGGATAGCTGAAGGTATTTTGGACCCAGGCCCCAGAAAGCCTTGTGGACAATGCAGAGGGTTTTGAATTTAATCCTTGCATCCACTGGGAGCCAATGGAGAGACAAACAGTCTGTAAAGGACCGCCCTCCTCACATCTAGTGTGTGGAGTTTTACCTCAGCTGAGTGGTGGGGTTCTGAAAGAAAACGGTAGCTCAATAGACTAGTTTACATGAAATTTAGAGATGAACTTAGAGGAGAACCTAGGGTGAGTACGTAAAACCAGCTTGTCCTTGTGTTTGATAAAGAAAGGATCCTGCACTGACAATGCTTGTATTTCACTAACTCTTCTTATGGAAGTAATAGCCACTAAGAAGGCAGTTTTGTAAGTCAGGTGTTTAAGACTAGACTTATGCATTGGCATGAAAGTGGGTCCTATGACCTTAGCGAGTACAACATTGAGATCCCACCCTGGCGGCGGGTTTGAAATTGGCGGGTGGAGTCTCTTTACTCCCTCCATGAATGCTTTGATGACCGGTACCTTCCACCATGAGACCTTATTGTGGGATGTGGTATAGGCTGAAAAGGCTGCCAGGTGGACCTTTAAAGAGTTGAATACTAACCGTGAATCTTGCAAGTGGAGCATATAAGTTAAAATGTAGGAAGGAGTACATTCTATTGGGTTCATTTGTTTAGACTGGCACGAAATTACAAATCTCCTCCACTTGTCGAAATAACAGTGCCTATTGTTAGGCGTTCTTGCTTCCTTCAAGATATCCATACACCTCTGTGGTAGGGTAAGATGTCCGAACTCTATGACTTCATGAGCCATGCTGCCAAGTTCATTGAGTGAGGTTGAGGGTGCACTGTTAGTCCCCCGTGCTGAGTGAGCCGATCGTACGGGCACGGGAGCTTGATGGGATCGCACATCACCAGTTTGCGCAAATGTGGATACCAAGGTCGTCTTGCCCACATAGGAGCAACTAGGATACTAGGATGAGCATCATTTGTTCCTTGTGGATCTTGTTCACCACCTTTCTCATGAAAGGTGTTGCGGGGAGGGGGAAGCGTAAGCAAATTTCCATGACCAGTTCATCCATAGGGCGTTCCCCATGGAGCCTGGTTGGGGGAACCTGGACGCGAAGTCTGGGCATTGACTGATTTTGCTTGTAGCAAACAGGTCTATTGTGGGGAAACCCCATAGAGAGAAGAGGTGCTCTACGACCCCTGCGTGTAGTCGCCATTCGTGTTCCTCTGGTAGGGGATCTCTGCTCAGTGAGTCTGCCAGAGAGTTGAATTCCCCTAGAATGTGCTGTGACGATAGGAATATTTTCCGTTTGAGTGCCCATCTCCAAATTTGTTGCGCAAGCCTGGACAGATTTGGAGAACGTGTGCCCCCCTGTTTGTTGATGTAAAACATCGCCACATCGCCGTAGTGGTGTCTGTCAGGACTTGCACAGATTGGTTTGCTAGGTGAAACTCAAATGCTTGAAGGGCTTTGATTACTGCAAGTAGTTCCAGCAGATTGATGTGGTTCTGTTACGCTCACCTGGTATCCACAGGGACGCCACCCAGCCGGATTACTCGCTGGTATGCTTCTCAGCTTTGCCCTGATGTGGTCTGCGGGGAAGGTTCTGCCTGAAAATACAGGAGGACTGTGTTCAAGACTGACCGACTGGGGTAAGTATTCTCCCTCCACCCCTGTATGATTTCAGTCCCTCTGGCGCCCTCTCCTCACCTTGTGGTAGAATTGGGCGTGCTCTCCGTCCTGCCCTCTTTGTAGGGGCGTGTTGTCTTTCATGGGCAAGTGCGGTCCAGTTACTTCACTGACGCCGGCCCGTTTCATATTGTTCAGGTAGGTCTTATTGCTGTTCTTTAGTTTTGTTGCTATCCTGCATGCCTTTCTTTGTTTAAAATGTCTCTTTATTTCTCCCTTAGGTATGCAGAGCTTCAGCGCGGCAAACTGGCTTGGTTGAGCCCCGCTGGTAAATGATGGTGCATTAAGAGCAATATGACGCGGTAAGTAAGCGCTATGCGCAGCGCTGCGAAGTCTTGCCTTTGCTAACCTGTGTTTTCCTTCCTTGAAGGTCGCAGTGTTCTTTAGCGTGAGTGGAATGTCCGGAGGGGTGCCAGCCGAGAGGAGACCAGCCAGGTAAGCCTTTTGAGCAGTTTGTAATTTGTAAATGTCTCTACTGCTTTCTTTAATGTTACCTCTATCTTCCTCTTTCAGGTCGTTCTGTCCGGGAGGCGTGCAGATTCGAGAAAGCTGTTCTCAGTAGCTGCGAGTGTTTAAAGATGAAGACTGCAGGTAAGATGCTGCTGCTAATGATGTTCCTTTTGTCTCCTTGTAGGTTCTGCTTCTCCGAGGTTCGAGGGAATAGCTGGACACGGTGAGCGTCACGTTGCAAGCTGCAAAGTAACGCAAACCATGTTGTCTTGCTCGGGTGTGGTTTAAATCGCTCCAACAAAATAGTCCAGGTAAAGTAGTCCCTAGGCTACCACACCCAAAACACTAGACCGCATAGCTTGGTTCTTAAGAACCAAGCTATGTGGATGCCTCCATGTTGGCTGACAATACAATAAAGTAGTTCCCAAGTGCATTGTTTTTCATGGTGTATGAGCCAGGACTGGCCCCATGAAGGCTTTTGAAGAGGATGCCAGGCTCTAGAGGCCTGAGTCCTGACTCCACCTGGCCAATGGGGTTACCAGAGGGGGTTTTGGGCAAGGGTCGTGACAGGTTCTGTGCTGCCGCATGAGTCCACAGACCCTGAGCTGCGTGGTGAAGGTAATGAGCCCCTCACCCGGCGAGTGAGGCGTCTGCCGTGACAATCGCTTGTACTTCCGGATCGTGGAAGGGTCCCCTTCAACAGATTTTCTCTTGTCCACCAGCAAAGATTTTGTACTAGCGTTGGCGAAACGATCACTAGATCGTCCCACTGACCACTTGCCTGAGACCACTGTTTTGCCAACCACTCCTGCATGGGTCGCATGCGCTGGCACACGTGAGGTACCAGGTGAATGCAAGATGCCATCATGCCTATTCAATGTATTGCTTTGCGTACGCTTATCTGGCGGCCTGATAATACAGTATTTGAAGTAACATGTTTTGGACTCTTTTCTCTGACGGAAAGACCAACCCCTCTTCTGGGTTTATGACAGCTCCTAGGAACTGCTTGGTTGTGCTTGGCACTAGGCTTGATTTTTTTTCTCGTTGATGGAGAAGCCCAATTGAAAGAGAAGGTTGATAGTTCTTTGAATGTGTTGCCTGCAAATTAGGGGAGACTACCCTGTAATCAGGTAGTCGTCCAGGTAAGGGTACACTGGGATTGCCTCAGTGCGCAGGTGTGCTGCCACCACCGCCAGTACCTTTGTGAATACCCTTGGAGCAGATGCTATTTCGAAGGGCAGCACCTTGAATTGGTAGTGTTGGTTCGTTATGTTGAAACGCAAGAATCTTCTGTGCGCTGGGAACATTGAAATATGAAAATAGGCATCTTTCATATCCAGTGTTGCCATGTAATCCCCCTTTTTTAACAGAGGGATTACCTCTTGTAGCGTAGTCATGCTGAACTTTAGTGGCTTGACATATTTGTTTGCAGGGCGTAAATCTAATACTGGGCACATTGTTAGATCTTTCTTTGGCACAAAGTAAGTTGAATAAATACCCTTGTTTACCTGGTTGGCCGGGATGATTTCTAAGGCGTCCGTAGCAATTTCCTCGAGGAGGATGCGCTGGTCTTCTTTGGAGTGGGTTTTCTGGCATGGGAGGTGGTTCCGGGGTCGCTAAAGCTCTATACAATATCCGCCCGCTACGGTGGACAGCACCCATCTGTCTGAGGTGATTCCCTCCCATGCTTGGGTGAAGTTGGAAATGCGCCCTCCTACTAGAGAGGGATGGAAGGGCACCTAAAGCGGGATGTCACTGTTTCTGAGGTGGGGTACCACCACTGGAGAAGGTATCCCTTCCCAGGTCGCGTGTTCTGCGCGGTCCTCTCTGGTAATTCTGAGAGGCTTGGCCTTGATTGTTCCCCCATGCTGTTCCCTTATTTTCGTTATAGCTGGAACCCCTCTGGGAAAATTGTCCGCGTGAGCGACGATAATTGCTGTTTCCCCTCTGGGAAAACTGGCTCAATGATTTCAGTAAATTATATTCTTCCTTGGCTGTTTTCAAGGCTTCCTCGACGGCCTTGCCAAAGACTACATTGGGCTCGATGGGCATGTTAAGAGTGGCCTGTGTCTCTGGCTTAAACCCGGATTGGCGTAACCAAGCGTGACGCTTAATAATGATTCCTTCAGCTATGATTCTGCCTGCGTTGTCTGTGGCATCAAGACTGCTTTTTAACAAGCAGCTTGAAACTGCCCTTCCTTCTGAAGCCACCAGTGTTAATTGTGAGGGCTGAGCAGAGTAAAGCGGAGACCTCATCCCATTTATGGCAGTTGTAACTGGCTAATAAAGTAGAGTTATTAGGTATCCTGGTCTGGAATGCAGCAGAAGAGGCAACTGTTGTGGGGGAGGCAGGGGTGAAGGAAAAACTTTTGAAGTAGCTAGGGTTTTTTCATAAAAATTTGCCAGGCTGAAGACAGGGAAACCTGTACCTGAGGTTCTTTACTCTTGTGAGGGGACCAATCATTCTGTGATTTATCCTTATGAGGGGTCTTAGAAGAGCTCTTCATAGACTCCCTTGACTTAACAAGGCCTTCTGGGATGTGCTTTTTAACTAAATGGGCTAGAACGGCCTGTATGTTTTTTTTTACCACTATCGACGCAGAACATCGAATCTCGGCTACGGTCAAATCCGAAGTGTCGTCAGCTGACTCATGACCTTCAAGAATGCTTTTATCCACGACGTCTGTTCTGTCTTTCGACAGTCGGCGCCTGTCATATGGCGATCTGGAATGCCGAGGACAGTGAATCAACAGACCTCTCCCTAGATGTCGCGCGATGCCGTTTGCTCGACACGTGTGTCGAGTCTTGGTCGTGGGTTGTATGTTTGGTGGAGGGGGTAGTGAGAGCGCTTCTGCCGCCGGGTGTCGTCCCGTAACGGTCGGGGGCCTGCGCTTGGGAAATCAGACTAACCCCGTCACCTTCACCGTCTGATATAGCGGCATTGCTGCCGTCGCTGAAGGCACCCTCCACTTCCATGGCCTCGAGCTGCCTGGTGTGGTGGGCCCAGCGTTTAGTTAAGCGGTCCTTCAATGTCTTGGGTTTGAAGAGTCTGCACGCTCGACAGGAACCCTCAACGTGGTCCTGAGGGGGACACAGGTTACACACAAGGTGTTTGTCGACCCATGGGAACTTTCTGTTGAACTTGAGGCACAATTTAAAGGGGGTCCTATCCATAACGGAATGACACAGCAGCTAGGCAAATGTAGTGTACGAAAAGGGGTATATACAAATTCTAAAATGCCCTCCCCCCCTCTCTCCCTACTGAGTAGGCCGAAGCCCGGAGTGGCTTTCCAAGGCCCGAATGGATCCGTCGACGGGAGTCTTCTCCAAATAAATAGCTACAGCTAGGGTAAATTGAGAATCCGGGTGTTTATAAATTATGCAGCCGCCATCTTTTTTTTTTCTCGATGTGAGAGATAGCTGCCGTTATACCCCAGGTTATAACCGAGGGTAGCCGAAAATAAAATGCAGTAAAAAGCCATTTGTAGGTAAAAGAAACATGGACATACTATCAGGGTAGAGGTGGGGGGAAGCAAGAGGACACCAAGTGAAATTTGCGAGTTTGAGGGCGGCTAGGGACCAAGTTTGCAAAACAAGACTCAAACATTTTTCCCCATACTATATACCCACGAATAGCTGACATCTTAGAGCAAACTGTATCACAGAAACAAGTGTTGTGTCGGGAATGGGAGAGGTGAGGTGGCCCTGAGGTGAGTGGGGGGAGCTGACACAGATGAGAGGGCACTTGGTGCGGACAGGGGGGGGGGCAACAAAGCATTTTTTTCCTGCCGTTTTTCTGATATTCGCAGATATAGAACTGCAAATACCCGCTATCTGTAGTCCTTACTGCTGATACCCCCGGGTATGCATGGTTTATTATCACACTGGGAATTGGCATCCAGAATTCCCATCCAGACAGTAAACGGGACCGACCCTGCTTATCTTCAAAGCGACGAAGGGGCTGGCCATCTCAGGCCATGATGCCTAGCAAACGAGCACAAGTTACAAGACCACTTAGAGCAACATGGCCTGAGGAAGCCAGCCCTTTCCTTGCTTTAGAAGCTAAGGAGGGTCAGTCCTGATTACTGCAGGGATGGGAGACAGTCCACAGTCCCAGATGCTCTGTGTGTTTTCTTAGTTTTAAATATCTCATAACACACTACAAAAAAACACAGCCTCTACTGTTAGTCCTTGAAATTTTTCACTCCAAAAGTCAAGCTACCATGAGGCCCACATGAAAAGAGCAGCTCTTGCTGGGTAAGGAGCTTCTAATTCATGGAGAATTGCAAACCCAGCTTGTACATGTGTAGCAAACTAGAATACCCATTTGTTACATTACACTGCCATGGTAGTCGCTGTGTAGTTATGGTTAAGTTGCTAATCCCATAGGAAGAGCATTTTTTGGGCGGTTTATAACTTCGCTCTCCCTGGACGAATCCTCACCAAACTTTGCAAAACAAGTATATGGCCCACTCTGAATATTTCTGCAAAGTTAAAGTTTGGTGAGGTTTGGTCTGGGGGTGGGGCAAAGTTATAAGGGGGTCCCAAAACTTATTTTTTCCCATAGACTGAATGGGGGGAAAAAACTTTGCTCACGCCTACAGCCCAAACCGCTGGACGGATTTTCACCAAATTTGCGGCAGGAGCAGCGGCTTGTTCCTGAAAGCGTGCTTTTGTAAATTTGGTGAAAATCCATCCAGTAGTTGTTTTTTTTTAAAACGACCAAAAAGTAGGTCACAAAAAATCAATCAGTGACATAGTCCACGGACACACTTCCCTGTTGGCTCCGCGGACAGTGTCCTGATTGGCTAATCGGCTTGCGTCATGTCCGCGGACATGCAACTTGTCCGCTGATTGGATGGTGAAGAGCGTGGAGTGCGTCAGATTTTTTGGAAACGCCCGCCATCTTGGGTCCGCGGACAGCGCAGTGACAAACGGTGGAGAAATACAATTCTGGCAAGTGTGTTGGTGTGTAAGAGCGTTTGAGGAGGGTGGGGGAGTAAGAGGGGTCAAATGCTGTATTTATTTAGGTGGCAGGTACCCCTGTTGTGTTCATCTTATCCGCAGACAACCGGGATGTCCGTAATTGGGCAAATTGGGGTGTCCTAAGGACACTATTCCTGTCCGTACTGTTCGCAGGCAAGTTGTAACTGTTCTAAGAACAGGCGCGGTGTCCGGGATGTCCTTAAGAAATCAAAACAGAGGTGTCCTAAGGACACTATATCTGTCCGTGCTGTACGCAAGCAAAATAAAACTGTTCTTAGAACACGTTAGGGGTCCGCGGACATAAAAAATGCCCATACTGCATGGTTAAAATGTTTGATTCCATGGGTGTGAATATGGGTGTGATATGCTGCGGTGGTTGTGGGCAGGGCCTAGAGTCTTGGGTGCATGGCCCAAGACTCTAGGCCCTGCCCACAACCACCGCAGCATATCACACCCATAGATCACACCCATAGAATTGAATATGTATGAAATATTTGCAAATCTACAGTTTATGTGCTGTTTGATTTGTATAGTTTGTGTGTGAAGTTTTGGGTATATCATGCCATTAAGATTGTAGAGTTTGGTAACAAGCACTGCAGTATAACATATTCATGGAAGTAAACATTTTGCATTGTGGTGTACGGTTACATGTTTGCTTCAATGGTTGTGTTATGGAGCAGTATTTATGAGTTGTACTTATTATAATATACTTACTGTTTGGTTTGGTAACTGGAGCACATATATTCTTTGTCAATTTCTGTGATAAAAGAAAAGATCATGTTAGTGTCGGTAGTTTGTAAGGAGTTATAACATTGAAAAATAGACATTTTTGATTCATTTCGACCCTCATCTTTAGTAGTGTCAAGGAGTTCCCCCCCCCCTTCTCACCTGGGTCCGTTCTTTGCTGGAGTCCTTGGTCGCTGCCTTCTTGCGGACGGACCTCGTTTTGAACAAGGCTGCCCGAGTCTCTTCCGACTCCAGAGTGCGTTCAGTTTCCGAGACGCGGATCCAGGAATCCGGGAAACTGGAAAAGTACAACTAGCACACGAGTCCAGGAGATAGGAGGAAAGGATGGGGCAAGGAACGGGTAGATAGACAGGTACAAGGAAACAATACCGCACTCTACGGGTCACACGTTGGATCGCTACTTTGCAATAGCATTGAGACGTGCGGAGCCGCGGAAGGCGTGGTCTATTAATAGAATACGTTACGTCCAGCGCGTGGAGGGGGAAAGGGGTTTCACGCTGGACGACCATGTTGGGAGGTTTATGGAGTGCAAGCCCCGTTGTGACAAGGACCAGGAAGTCCAAAAGGGACGTGTTCTGTAGTTCATGACAGCATGCCTCCTCCGAAGACCCTTTCCTCCAGGTTTGCCCGGGTGTATGAGGTGAAATCTTCTGAGCAACCGAGGGGCCTTGATATTAGAAATAGGTTCCCAGGTTCTTTCACTAGGAGAGTATCCTTTCCATTCAACCAGGTATTGAAGCTGGCCCCGTTTATACCTGGAATCGCAAATCCGGGATACCTCATATTCCAGTTGGTTGTCGACCAGCAGAGGAGGAGGTCTACAGGATTTCCGGGAGGATGAAATGTAGGGTTTCAATAAGGAGGTATGAAAAACTGGATGAATTTTCTTCCAGGAGCCTGTTAGTTTGATCCGGTATGAGACGGGGTTAATAATTTCCTTGATGGGAAATGGACCATAGTACCGGGGGGCCAATTTGTTTGGTCGTAAATGTCGGGGTAGTAATTATGATGACAACCATACTTGGTCACCGACTGCATAAGAGGGGCCTGGTCTTCTTTTGGAATCCGCATATCTCTTGGTCTGCGTTCTGGCCTTCTCTAAGTATTCCTTGGCCTCCTGGTGTATGTTGACGAGGGTTTCGATCCAGGAGTCAACAGTAGGTACAGGTGTAGAATGAGAAAGAACAGAGGGTAAAACTGATGGATGGAACCCTTGACAACAATAAAAAGGACTGGTTTTAAGCGTTGAATGTTCGGAGTTGTTGTAGACGAATTCAGCAACAGGTATCAGGAGTGACCAGTCATCCTGGTCCTTGGTGGCAAAACATCGAAGATACTGTTCCAGGGTCTGATTCGCACGTTCTGTGGCTCCGTTGGTTTGGGGGTGATACTCTGAAGAGAGGGCATGTTGAATTCCCAGAATTCAGCAGAGATGTTTCCATAACTGTGAGACGTAGTGAGGTCCTCTATCAGATATGATCTTGGAAGGAAGTCCATGCAGACGGAATATGTGTTACAGAAAGATTCCAGCTAGTTCGGAGGAGGATGGTAGTTTACTGAGGGGCATAAAATGAGCCATATGAGTGAACAAGTCTATGGTAACCATGATAGTAGTGTATCCTCGAGATGGTGGTAGTTCCACAATTAAGTCTGTAGCGATGAATTCCCATGGCCTAGTTGGCAGTGTTGGTTGTAGTAGAAGACCCGCCGGTCTCTTGTTATCATGCTTATTTTGAGCACAGACAACGCAAGCTTGGACGTACTGCTGCACATCAGTCTTCATCTTAGGCCACCAGAACTGTCTCTGTATAAGACGGAGGGTATTGGTGATGCCACGATGTCCGGAGTGAAGTGTGTCATGACAGAGGTTTATTATTTTCTGTTGTAATTTCTGTGTAGGAATGAGCAGTGCATTGTCCTTGAATAAATATCCTTCCTTGGCTCTTAGATTCCATTGATTTCTCCTTGACATATCCTTCCATAACTCAGAGGATTGGGTTTGCGCTCTGATTTCTTCCAGGAGGTTGACTGCTTGAGATACGAAGATCGTGGGGGAAAACATTTTAGGATATGCCTTATCTTCAGTGGTTACGTCGTCAGGACGTTGAGACAAGGCGTCAGCAATCAGGTTATGTGATCCGGGGACATGAGTAATGTGGAACTGGTACTGGGCAAAAAAGTAGGCCCAACGCGCCTGACGACTATTTCTACATTCCAATGACTGTAGAATCTGAAGATTCTGAAAGTCCGTACGGACTTGGACTGGATGTCTAGCTCTCAGAAGTAAAGGCTTGGCGGATGGCTAACAATTCCTTTTCCAGGATGGAGTAGTGTGTTTCACTCGGAGTCAAGGTTCGTGAAAGATAAGCAATGGGGTGTTCCAGCTTATCTTCTAATTTCTTTTTCAACACTGCTCCTATGGCGTAATTAGAGGCATCCGTTTCCACTAGAAATGGTCGGCTTATGTCGGGTTGGGCTAAGATAGGAGCTTGTGTAAACTCGGTCTTGAAATGCTGGAACGCTGTGTCTTGCTGTGTGGACCAGATAAAAGGGGTGTCCTTCTTTAAGAGAGCAACGATCGGTTGAACAATCTCGGAAAAGGTGGATATAAACTTCCGGTAGAAATTGGCTAGCCCCCGGAAGGATTGAACTTGTTTCACGGACGTGGGAGCAGGCCATGCCAGAATGGCCTTTACCTTTGAAGGGTCCATACCGATTCCCTCTGGGCTAAGGATAAATCCTAGGTAGTGAACAGAGGTAACGTGAAACAAGCATTTTTTGGGTTTGGCTAAGAGTTGGTGTTCACAGAGTCTTTGTAGTACTGCCTTTACGTGTTCTTCATGCTTTTGAGGGTCTTTGGAAAAAATCAATGTCATCCAGATATAAAATGACGAAGAGGAACAACATGTCAGAGAACACCCTATCCATAAAACGTTGGAAGACTACCGGGGCATTAGCTAGTCCAAAGGGCATGACCAGGTATTCGTAATGGCCAAAGGGTGTTCTAAAGGCGGATTTCCACTCGTCTCCTTCCCGGATACGGATCAAATGATAGGCACCCAGAGATCCAATTGGTGAATATTACTGCGCCTCTTCCGGCTTCCAGGATATCTGAAATCAAGGGTAGTGGGTATCAGTCTTTGAGGGTGCATTGATTTAGGCCACGATAATCGAGGCAGGGCAGGGTCTGAGTTCCTGGGTATCCTTTTTGGGAACAAAGAATAATGAAGCACCTGCTGGAGATTTTGAAGGTCTTATGGTGCCGTTTTCAAGGTTGGTATCCAGGTATTCTTTGAGGGCCTTTTTCTCAGGTTCAGAAAGGATGAACATCCTGCCGAAGGGTATCACTGCAGAGGGTTCTGTTTCTATTGCACAGTCTTCAGGACTGTGTGGGGGTAAGGCCTGGACTATGGCAGTCGAAAACACATCAGCGTAACCTTGGTAGGCCTCAGGGACTTGTATGATATTGGAAACCATGAGTGGTGTTTCTTGGTCTTTATGCGGTTCCTTAGGGGGTGTTAATGAAGGTTCCAGGAATAGACAGTGAGACATACAAAACTCTGAGCCTAGGAATAGTGATCCTGCTGTCCAGTTGATATACGGATTGTGTTTTTGTAACCAGGGCATACCCAATACCATGGGTTAGTGGACTGACTTAATGATGTCGAACCTAAACAGCTCTTGATGGTGATTTATTGAAAGCTGGATCTCCTTGGTCGGCAGGCTTATGGGCCCTGAAGTGAGGGGTCTTCCGTCAATGGCTTCCACAGGCTACAAGGTACTTCGTGTCTCATACGGAATCTGGTGACTAGCAACCCAATCATGATCAATGAAGATCCCCATAGCTCTGCAGTCTACCAAGGACAAAATGGGATAGGTCTTGCTCTTGGAGGGTGATAGAAATGCTTGTAGCATGACCAATTTGTTTTGTCCAGGAGAGTTCAAGGATGGAATTGATGTGGAGCAAACATCTCTCTCCCGAAGCTCTGCTCCATCTAGGATCGGAGCTGGCGTTTCCCGAACGCTGAGGGGGGGCTAGAAGACATTCCCTAACCAAATGTTTGTCCGAAGCACAATACATACACAACCCTGTATGAATCCTTCTCATCCTTTCTTGCGGGGATATGGGTCCATGGAAGGCTCCTATCTGCACGGGTTCTGGTTCTGTGACTGAGCCTGGGTTTGTGTCCGTTCTGACAGTGCTCTCAAAGGATACCTTGGAAGGATTTCCCCTGGATTTCTTCTTTTCAGCCTTTCTTTCCTGATACGGAAGTCTATTTGCATGGCAAGGTCCATTAATGCCTGGAATGAGTTTGGTCGAGCCACTCTGGCCAACTCATCCTTAATCTCATCATTCAGTCCTCTCCTGAACAGGGTGAAACTCGCCTCAGAGGACCAATCAGCTTCCTTGGCCAATTGCTTGAATCGGGTCACATAAGTGAGCATATCCTGGGAACCCTGCTGAAAGTCTAACAGACGTTCCTGGGCACTATAGACCTGCTCAGGGCGATCAAACATGTTTTTAAGGGCCTGTATGAACCCATCATAGTCATCTAGGAGGGCATCACCAGAGTTAACGAGGGGTGTAGCCCAGGTTAAGGCATTCCCGGAAAGGTGTGAAATTATGAAACCCACCTTAGCCCTGGGAGTCGAAAAGTAATAAGGCTTAAATGTAAAGTGGACCAAACATGAATCCAGGAATCCACAAAGGGTTTTTGCCGACCCATCGTATTTGTCAACAATGCAGCCCAACAAGACGCTTTCTTTTGTGGCCGAATCCCGGGATAGGACCAATTGTTTGAGTGCAGCGTTTTCCGCCTTTAGATTTTGGACCTCGTTTGATAGTTCTTGCATGCGACGCATCAGGTCCTGAACGGCGGCTTCCATGTCGCCATCGAGTTCGGTCGGGTGGCGTCTCAAACTGTCAAGGAGTTCCCTCCTTCTCACCTGGGTCCGTTCTTTGCTGGAGACCTTGTCTGCTGCCTTCTTGCGGACAGACCTGGTTTTGAACAAGGCTGCCCGAGTCTCTTCCGACTCCAGAGTGCGTTCAGTTTCTGGGACACGGATCCAGGAATCCGGGAAACTTGAAGAGTGCAACTAGCACACGAGTCCAGGAGATAGGAGGAAAGGAAGGGGCAAGGAACGGGTAGATAGCCAGGTACAAGCAAACAATACCGCGAGCTACGGGACACACATCGGATTGCTACTTTGCAATAGCATTGAGACGCACGGAGCCGCGGAAGGCGTGGTCTATTAATAGAATACGTTACGTCCAGAGCGTGGAGCGAGAAAGGGGTTTCGCGCTGGACGACCATGTTGGGAGTATTATGGAGTGTAAGCCCCGTTGTGACAAGGACCAGGAAGTTCAAAAGGGACATGTTCTGTAGTTCATGACAAGTAGATTACAAACCAGTGTACTGTGCAATTTGCTCAGTTTCTGTGTTTGTTGTTAAATCATTGGGTCTGTGGGGAAAAAAATCCATGTTGGATTAAGACCCCCTTTTTTTTCCTTTTGGTACAGTACATTTATTATTGTGTTTTCAGTGTTTACTTGTTGTTTCTGGCTAATGTTGGCTTGTTGCAGATTGTTAGATACGTGTTGTTGAATTGTAACTGATTATACTTTTTATTTATTTATTTTCTCAAATTGTTAATCTATCTGTTGGGTTGTTGCAAAATCTTGGGGCAATTAGATACCTGTTGGCGTATTCTAACTGTTCATAGTTTTCTAATTGAAGTTTTGTTAATGTTTTAGTACAGATTAGTTATTAAATTTTGGTTTTAAGAAGATTAAATAAGCGTTTATAAGATTTGCTGGTAATCTCTGCTTTAGAGTAATGGTACTCTCATTACATTCAAACCATCCACAATTCTTTTTTATATATGCAGTGTACTGACCTGCATTGGTTGTGGCTCCTGCGTGGTAGAGTATACCAATTGTTGTGAATGTTTTCTTACCAAGCGATACTTGACCATGTGTGAATCCAGTCAGCTTGCAGTTGTTTTTGGTACCATCTGCATTCTAACGTAGAAGCATTAATATTATGTATTTACTATGTGTTTGTATTAGTAAGGTGGAGCGATTATCTGAATTGCAGGTAGTACATAATCTGCCATGGTTTGCATTTTGTACAAGTTGCTGAAATGGAATGGATTCACAGTTAGGTATGGCTACATACACAAAACGTTCATTAGGGATTTGTTCATGTTGTATATTGTTGCACAGAGTGCATGTATGTTTCCACATGTATGAAATCTGGAAGATTTAATTTATAGGTATGTTTTTGTTTTCCAGTACTTGTAGCAATTACATTAGAAATTCTTGTGGATCTTCGTGTGAGTTTATAGTGAATTTCACCATTCCAGCACAGTAGTCCAATTCTTTTCTTATTCCATGAACACTGTAGGTGTTGTCAGGATTGTTGGTTGCAGGACTAACATTAGCAAATACAATTGGTCTGTACTGTGTAAGTAGATGTTGTCAATAATTGGTGGCAATTGAAATAAAATATTGATTGCTACATTTGCGTAGCAATTTACACCAGTTATATTTGAAAATTTGAATGGACCAGATAGTTCTGTGTCCAAGTCATTTTTTTGGAATGTGTGTTGCTGCTTTGAAGAAGTACCTGAGATACTTTGAGTAATAGATTCTTCTTTGGTTGTGTTAATTGATGAAGTATTAGTTTCTTTTACTCTCTTTGGAGGATTTGCAGTGACATCCTGTTGCATTTCTGTTTGAACTAGTTTTCTTTTACAACGTTTTGCTTTTGTGGAACAGGATATGTTTTTAGACGGGGAGTGTATAGTGAACGTAGTCTATTGTATTCTAAAATGCAAGGAATATCAGCGTTTACTTTACTTGCATCAAAATTGATTAGAAATAGACCATCAAGTGTACGTAAGTGTGATAGTGCTACGTAGCTCATGCCTTCTTTAAAGACTGTGTTCCCAATATCTATCAATTCTTTATCTGAGGTAGGACCTTGTGATTTGTGAATGGTGACTGCGTATGCTAGAGTTAGAGAAAATTTTTCTCTGCGTACATACATGTCTTTGAAAAGAAGGAATCGAGCTGTTGAGCACCCTATCCTTTTTACTTCTGAAAGTTTGTCAAAGAGAATATTGACAAACTGAATGTTGTTGTCACGTGGGTATGTTTGAAAGCCAACAACTGTACCCAGTGCTCCATTAACTAGTCCTTGCTCCACATCAAGGTTACGTTTAAGCATTACTCTACAGTTTAAAGATCATTTTTTTATTTTCTCCAAACCAGCTGTGTTGGAAATTGAATTTTCTAAGGTATTTAGTCTTGTTGTGGCTTGTTGACACATGCATAGTGTCATACTATGTACGCCCAGTTTGTCTGAGGAGGAAATTTCAATTAGTGGTTGCATTTCTTTTTTCAACATTGTTTTACTGAATTTGGAACAACTTGCAAGAGTTGGCATCAAGGACATACAATTGACATTTTGTGTGCTAATTGTTCCATGTCATCAGTAGCACATGAGTTATGGCGATAAAGTGCATGGATGTGCCGGGTTTTTAATATTGCTTGTGCTTCTTGAGATAGTACACCAACTCTAAAACTTTTTAAAAAGTTGGCTTAGGTGAAGTCTGCAGACTGTCGCATGTTTCTGTTAATTCTCTGTATTGGAAATGTTGCCAATGGTTGACATTTCCTATGCTGACAACAGTTTTATGGCAGAGTTTGAGTCCTAAGGTTTTAAAAATAGGTTCACCTTTCACTGGTGTCAATTGAAGAAGATCTCTGAAAACAATGATGTGTTTTCTTCCAAAGAGCTCTTCATAGTTTGTTTTAAGTACTTCTTGTAATCCGAGGTGAATCAAAGCTAACATTAGGTTGGAAACCATGCTCACATCATCTATTAGTAGCATTTTCATTTGTTTTAACACTCTGCGTATTTCCATTGCAGCTTCTGTAGAAAGTTTGTAATATTCTAATTTGTTTTGGTGTTCTACTGGCAGGAGTAGTAATCGGTGTAAAGTGACACCGCCTATGTTGTAGGCAGCTAAACCTGTGGGGGCAGTTACAACAGCTGACAGTTTGTTGTTTGTCAATTGTTGAAGGAACTTGCTGATGATTTTTGGTTAAGAATTTTTTGCCTGAATCAGCTTCACCACTGACGTATAGTAGTATAGGTTTGTACATTTGGCAGGGACATTCTTTATTTTTATCTTGTACACCATGTGCAATTTCTTTTGTTACTTCTTGAAAAATGCTACGCTGCTCATTGTTCAGTTTTGATTGTAGCACAGTTACGTCTTCTGTATCTTCATAGTGACACATGGTGTTTTCTGTCATAGCTAATTCTGCCTCATTTGCTATTAGTAGCTGTCCCAGTGGTTCTTGGCTTCCTGTTACAGAAGGTTGACTACTGTAGGGAGTGTCCTTACCTAGTTGGGCCTGGAGTTCTTCTTCGTGTTGCTGTTCATTGTGCAACATTGTTTTGTACTGCATAAAGTTTACATCAGTTATAGTGCTTTCATTTGCTTTGAAAGCGTTTTCATAGGAGTCATAGTTATCTAATATCTCTTCTTCTTTTCTCCATGGTTTAAAGAGTTGTAGCAGGGACATGTAATATAGTTCTTTATGTTGAGGAGTTTTTAATGACAATTTGATATGATTAATTCAACTTGGTTTGGTAAGTTTTACTAAGCTGCCTTCACAATTTGTCACTCTGTATCTACCTTTTTCTTCATCAGGTTTTATATTATTTTTGTATGTGAAGTTTTGGGCTATGTGATATAGACAGATGGTTTCCAGAGTGG
The DNA here is from genome assembly GCF_040938575.1 of Ambystoma mexicanum. NCBI lineage: Eukaryota > Metazoa > Chordata > Amphibia > Caudata > Ambystomatidae > Ambystoma > Ambystoma mexicanum. The sequence goes on from NC_090924.1 coordinate 1,260,247,101, forward strand.
TACTTCTGTTTGGGTAGTATGTGTCTAGTAAATTGTTTTTCAAAATGTCTTGGCTGTTGGGATCATTTTTGGCTATTGTTTCTATGTCGTCGTATGATTTGAGAACTCTTTTTCTAGATTTAGCAGGACCAAGACTTAGCCATACTATATTTTCAGATTTTCCATACAAAGCAGTACCGGTTAAACGATCTGCAGTTTCATAGCAGCCACATTCTCTATGGGAGAGCATTTTTATGCCCAAGCTGTGCAATTTCTGAGACAGTGTTTTGTCTGATGATAGGTCATTCCAGCGGTCTTGAAGCTCTGTTTTTTCTGCTTTGGTTAAGTAACCTGTAACATATTGTGCAAATGCAGTGGAATTGTCTGCAATGTACTGCACATCTATGTTTGCATTCCATAATAGGGCAATGATTGCATTGTAATCATTGATATATTTTGCTTCTTCTGTTCTTTTTATGTAATATGGGTTTTTAGGTGATTTACCTTTAACACTATGTCTAACTGAAGACATGAAGTTGTTCACTTGACCTGTTTCTGTAACTGGTCTAGGGAAACCAAAGCGGCATTTGGTGTAGTATTTCCCTTTGTTTTTGTATTTGCGACGACAATATTTGCCACATTTGTGTCTTTGAAAGTGTACAATTTGAGCATGAAGATCACTATTTGTTGCTTCTGATGGAATTTCACAAGTGACATATTTTTCGATAAACTGTAAAACAGTGGCATCACTGTCTTGACCAAATGTAGGAGCATCTTTAATCCATAAAAGCATGTGTATATGTGGTGTTCCTCTGGTTTGGTATTCTTTTCTCCAAAAGAAGTGTTGCACTTCTCCTAGGGGAGGAACAGTTTTATTACAAATAAAGTGTAGCATAGCAATGAAGCGATGGAAATATCTTGAAACATTAACAGGATCTAGAGAGCAAAGTTCTCCAGGTGTTAGTATATCTATGTTTGTTTTGTTTTAGTTTGATATGTGTAGGAAATCATGTAAATCTTCCCATGCATATTCTGCACAACTTAATGTTACAAACCAAGTGCGTGGGCCAAGGTTTCTTATCATACAACGTACATCTCTGTGACGTCATAACCAGTACTCTTTAGTACCACGCATGTTTGCTCACTGATTTGTAATGCTTGATTGTAAAACCTCATCTTTTTCTTGCACTTTTTGTAGTAATTGCGTAGCGGACATATTTTGAAAGTGGGTTCCTGATTTTAATGAGTGTGCAACTCCGGAACATAGAGTTGCTAGTGCACTTTCAAAGAGTAGGTGGAATATATATTCCATATTTTGTCTAAATCTGGGGGCTTCAGAATACATTCGTAAGGAGCGGTATTCTGATGCTGTTATCTGAGTAGCATTATCATCGTACCTTCCTCCTTTGCCAGTAGGAAAGAGTAGAGGAAAAGCACGTGCTTCTATACTTTTTTCCCATATGCTGATTGGTGATCCTTTGGTTTGTCGCATTTGGTGTGTTTCTAGTGCATCATCTATGGTGTCATTAGAATGTAATGGATGAATTGTATAATGGTCTAAAATGTTGGATACTGTAGCAGGATCTAGAAGTTCAAATTGACCAGTTCCTGGTGACTCTTGAATTATTTCAGTTGTTCCCCTTAAGTTTTCTTCAATATTTATTTCTTTGTAGTATTCATTATTATCTTTTAGATATTGCAAGGCTGGTCTAACTTTATGTAAGTCTATGAGTTGTCGCCAAATTGTTTTGTCTTTTGTAGGTACACCATTTACTAAGACAATTAAAAAATGCTCTATTTGACGTTGCACTCCCAGAGTGTGCACATTTTCTTTTAGATCTAATGGTAAATAAACTACTTTGTCACAAATGCCTTTCACCAATTCAGAGGAAGGTAATTTTGGTGTTTTTGGTTGAAGGCGTATTATTGCTTGAAATGGGTGGACTGTTTGAATTATGATGCTCTCGTATACATTGAGTTGTTGCAGGGGTTTTGGTAGTGGGAATAATTCCAAATTATTTGTGATAGCACGTGAAAGAGTTTGATTGTTGTCAAGTTTTGTAGTGCAGTAACTGCAAAGTATTAAGGGGTCAGTTATTTCATATTTGTTTTCTGCTATAATGTAGAGAGCTAATTCAAACCATTTGGAATCTTCATTGTTTTCTATTTTGTATGTTACGTCTATAGTTTTTGTGTTACTTTTATAAAAATGTCTGCGGCAACACACACACACATGGTTTGGTATTTCAGCGGATGTACTTTTACATTTTAGTATTTCTTTTTTGTATGTGTGCAGTAGAAGATTGCCATCTGTACAATTGTTGCTAGTCTGTTGTACAGCTACTGTATTTTGTAAGTGGCTTTCACTTCCAAAATATTTTTTCTGGATATGCTCTATTTTTTCCAGTAGGTCTTTGGCTGTACCATGTAGAAGATTGTTATTTAAATTGGCTAGTTCTAAAGCAGGACTTTTAGCATAGTACAGTTTATAGACTAGATTTCTTATAGTTGAATGATGTGTTGATATCATTTTGATATGATGGAAGGTGCTTTTGCAAATAGATCCTGAAATGCAGGCCAATGAATGTCCTTAGTGTATTTGCGTACTGGAGAGGTATCCATATTTTGCAGCAGTTTCATTTTGATTTCGTCTTTGCCTTTCACATATTGATTGAGGAACTGTCGTAAAGATTTGAAAGATTTTTTGGCAATGTTACACATTGACGTGCATGGCCATTTGTATACTGGACGTTCTGGTTCAGTCGAATGGAGAGTTGGTACCGAGTTTTCTGGGGATATTTTTTTAAGTAGTATTTCTTGTTGCATTATGGTATTATTAATTTTTTCATAACCTCGTCCACTGCTATGTATGGCAATTGTGTTTGTTTGATTTTGTGTGTATGCTTCATTAAAATATGGTTCTGTGCTGGTGGTGTGACTCCATTCACCCCCACAGATATTTAAGAAGTTATTTTTGTTGACATTCCATTTATTGAGAAGTTATTAGTTATGTTAGTTGTTTCATTCTGTTTAACACTAAAATAAATAACTTTCTTTTGAAAAGGATTGCACTGTCTATCAAAGCTTCGAAGATTAATTTTCTACGGTAGGTTTTAAGGGTTGTGCATGATTTGTCTCCTGTTTTTATAAGATTCTGAAGGACTCTGTGGCGGAACATTTTTTCTAAAATACTTTTGTTGGTATGGTTACTTGCCACTATATCAAGATTTATAGGAGCAGTTTTAGCAGTAGTGGTAGCTGCATTCTTGTTAATCATTTTTTGTTTTCTTTAACATTTTGATAGAGGAGGCAACGTTTCTGTACTGGAAGATTGTTTTGTTTTGCTAAATGACTGTATGAGCTGTTTTGTTTGAACTTTTTGTACAAACTCTGCTAGAGATGGATGCTTATTTTGGACACTTATTTTCATTTGCTCCATTTCTCTGTTGCTTTCTACGGACTTGGTTTCTGGTAGGCATTCTGTGGGGTCTGTTGAAACCAAAAAAGAAGGTATTGGTTGGGCTGTTGTGCAATGTATGTATGCTGTATGCATGAATGTCTGAGTATGATGGTAAAGATATATGTGGTGGTGTGTAATTGTGCATTGGGCAGCTACAATTAGTTGGGAAGGCTATTCTTCTATTTGTGTGTTACTATACTGCGGTTCAGATGACAGTAGAAAGTGAGCTAGTGGTGAGGAGAAGCAATAATAGTAAATCTAATGGTATAAAATTAAAACAGTTCTTTGTTTTGTGATACTAAGATTCTAGGGGTTGAGTTATGTTATTTGTGTTCCAAAAAACAGGGATTTGTGTGTCATTCTGCCTGCTAATCCCCGTTTAATAAATAGTGATTTGTGAGCAGAATGGTGCACAAATTTCGTTTTTTTGGTGCACAAATTACATGAATCAACCACACAACAAATCAGTAAGTATAGCAATTAAACTGAAGGGGAGAAGGAGAGTAGTGCAGTAGAACTGAGAGGGAGGGGTGGGAAAGAGGAGGAGGAGGGAAACAGATGGGGTGAACGGTGAGAATGGGGGAGTGGAGGGAGATGATCAAGGAGATAAGGCAAGGGGGAGGAGGAAAGAAGGGGGAGGGGTTTCATGGCAGAAAATGGAGGAGGAGAGATTTGAGGGAAGTGTGGAATGAGGAAAAGGTAGAAATAGAGCAGAGTGAGAGTGGTAAGGAGTGCCAGTGCAGGAGGGTAGGAGATGGAAGGAGCGGAAACGGGATGTGGCACAAGGGGAAGGAGGAACAGTGAGAAGGAAGTGGTCAGCAGAGCGAAGGGAGTGGGAGGGAGTGTAGAAAGAGAGGAGGGAGGAGAGATAAGGGGGAGCAAGACCGTGGAGATATTTAAAGACTAGGCAGAGAAATTAAGGTTGTATTGTACTTACTCTTTTTTGTGGAATGAGCAGGTTTCTTTGGAGTTGTTGTTTGTAGTTCAGATGCTGCTGTTTTCCAGGTGAGTGGTCTTCACTGCAATTGTAAAAGAAAGAAGTTAGTAATGTTGTGTGTTTATAGCAATGATGTTAATTGAGACATTGATTTTTATGTTTTTGTAGTAGTATTCTTGTTTGATATCTGAACATAGTGTACATTTGCAGTTTCATTTGACTATGTGCAGCATTTATATTTTATTTACAATATTTTAGTTCAACATGCTTTCCAAATGAGTAGAATATTAACTGTATGAAACTCACTTCGTTTTGTAAAGCTGTGTTATAGGATGTTAGGAGAAAGAAGAAATAATGATATATTTATTATGCAATTTGTATAAGGTAAATGGCAGAAACTGTATAGAAAAGCATGGAATGTATGCATTTGTGAAGCTGTGGGTAATAAATCAGAAGGATGTGATTTACAGGTAGTGGTGTTATTGCAGCAGGCAGCTTTTCAATGATAGTGTCTATGTGTGTGAGTGTATAAAGATGCATGACCTTTTACTGGCTGTGTGTAATTTTATAATACACTACTAAGTGTTTTTCCACAATTATATTGTTATTTCTCCCATCTTCTAATATTATAATTTTTTAGATAAGTGTGTGTGCAAAACAATAATTAGATAGACAGGTTTGGAAGTGACAGTTGATGATAGCAGATAGGAAAAATGACAGTAAGTTAATTTTAAAGGTTATACAGGTTAAGTTGTAGTTACTCTGTTTATAAGCATTTATAAGAGTTGTACATGTACTGTGCAGAAAATATGCATACCTGTAGTTTGTATTCATGCATGTGGATATGCATGCAGCTGAAAGTAGAAATCATGGAGACTTGTAGAGTAGTTTTTGTAGTAGGTGCTTTCCAATGATATGAGACTTGTACTCTGAGTGATCAACAGTACATTTGAAGTGCTGAACTCTGATGATGGAGTTAGATGTGGAGGTCTTGGATGTGATTGGTGTATGGTTGTGTGACTGGTTAGCTGTATCCAATGAGGGAATGGCACAGAGAGTGAAGTGGAAATGGTAGAAGGGCTGTCCAAGTTATGATATGTCCGCGGACATCGCGTATTACATACAGGGATTCTGGGGTGGAGAGGCATGCAAATAAGAATGAACAGAGCAAGGGATTGGTCAGTAAAGTTTACTGGGTGTGTTGTGTAAGGCGAGAGTTTGTCAGAAAGTCTTTTTCCTGAGAGAACAGCAGTTAGCTATGGCTGTGTGTTTCAGAAAACAGATTATCTGGATTTTGGGAAATTCATGGATACATTGGTTGGAGGTGCATGCAGAACGCTGTGGAGTAGCTGAAGATCTTGGATTCCCTCATGTGGAAGTGCACTGGCATGAAGTGGTTGGACTTGGTACCTCTCTGTGCTACTTTGAAGACACAGTGTCATCCAGACATAATTATAATTGTGGAGGGAACAGTTTGGGACATGTGTCAGGAATATCTTTGCAATTTGCGATGAAAGAAGGACTTGGGAAGGTCATGGACATGTTTCCAAATTCCCAAGTAATTTTTTCTCATATTGCGCAGAGACAAATGTGGCTGCGTTCTTCTTCATTTGGTCCACAAATGGAGAAAGCGAGGCGGAATGTTAATAAGGCTGTTTGTGCCTTTCTAAGAGATGTTGGCATGTCCTCTTTCCACAATGAAAATATTATGTTTCGTAGCACATACATTTTTCTCAGAGATGGAGTCCATCTTACTTATGCTGGTAATCAGATTTTTCTGAGAAGTGTACAAAAGGCATTGCAATCTTTTGTGGAATTACAGCCATCCATTTTGCAGTAGGTGTTGACTATTTCAAGTTTTTCAAACACAAAAAAACACCATCAAAAGGCTCTTTTCAGAGCCACCACTTCCTCCCAGAGAAAAGTGCAATGGTTTCGATAGGGCAGCACCCCAAAACTTTAGATGTCTGCGAACTGTCCGCGGACTTCTAAAAAATACAGAGGGCCCTGCTTCATTTAATTGTCACTTCTATTTTTAGACTGTGAAAGGCGGCTCAGAAAAGAGCCTTTTTTTGGATTTTTGTTGTTTTATATTTTTTTGGGTTTTTTACACACGACGCACTAGGAGAGGAGGAGAACGGAGGGAAAGGGGGGAGGACACTAACCACGGGGATAAGAAAGGGAAGGTGGAGAGAGGAAGATGTAGGGTGGGCCTTACTTAGGTAGTGGGCAGGTCTTCTCATGCTCCGTGACCGCAGTCTCGAAAGCACTTCAAAGTCTCTCCCTCCCGCAGAGTACTGCGTCACAGTACATACACAAAACTGTGACCCTCGAAAGGTAAGGGTCATCAGCATCATGGATGGCCTGTGAGGCAGCTGGAGGGATGCGCTGTCCCACAGGAGTGTCTATTGTGGTGACAGGAGCGGAAACAGAGGATGTGGTAAAGGAACTCAACCTACTACGTTGAACACAAGGTACAACCTTGCGAATGGCCCCACTGTGGAACGACCTTAGGAGTCGCTTCATAGATCTCATACCAAAGCTGTACGAACCAGGCCTCCCACGACTCAGCACCATTTTGCACTGGTTGCAGGTAACCTTGATCGCACGTGCTTTTGGTACGTCACCTTGAATGGTAAATAACCGCCACACCCAAGACTCACGGCAAGTGCTAGAAGTAGGGACTTCCACTACCTCATCCTCTTCATCCTCCTCCTCCTCTACATCCTCACGGCTGTTCCCCTCTTAAGGCCCTTGGGGAGGTGGTGGTGGAGGGAGTGGGGGTGGTGCTGAGACAGATGTAGCACCAGCTGGAGCAGCAAGCCTTGATGCCATCAGGTCTGATGGAAAGCAGCAGCAAGAGCAGCAAAATACCAGCCAAAGTAGACAATGCTTTGTCAGATAGCCAAAAGCACAATAAGGATGAGCTCTGGGGTGTGGCCTTTTATAGGGGTGCGGGTGCGCGCTTCGCAGACACCCGCGCTGTCCGCGGTCAGATCGTACACCCCAAAAAGGCTCAAAAAGTTCCAAAAATTATGTAGAAAGTCAGGGTCATTGTCTGGGACATGTGCTATGGTGATGTTTTACTATTAAATACTTTGGATTGCCTGAAAAAGTACTTTTTAAATGTTCGAGGACCTGGACAGTGTCCGCAATTCAGGACACACGCTCAGCGTGGGTGCGGTCACATGATGGCGTTGCGAACACGTCCGCGAAGGGAATGGGTGTCCGCAGGACACCAAATGTACGGGAATGGCTGCACGCATGCATGCGGGTGTTCTACGGACAGTGTTTGGGTCCTGAAACTAATTAAAAGTGTGACACAAGTGAGACAGACAGTTACGGACAGGCGCAATGTTCGTAGGACTTATGGGTGTGGTGCGCATGTGCGTAGATGTTCTACAGGCAGTGCAGACAGGCCTAGTGTCCTTAGGACACCCCCCTTTTGGTTAATTGCAGACATTCAGGACGCCGAGTGTGTTCTAAGAACAGTTCCATCTTGCTTGCGGACAGTACGGGCGGGTATAGTGTCCTTAGGACACCTCCATTTTGGTTAATTACGGACAACCCGGACACTGCGCATGTTCTTAGAATAGTTTCAACTTGACTGCGGACATTACGGACAGGTTTAGTGTTCTTAGGACACCCCGGTTTTGGTTAATTACGGACATTCCGGAAACCCGCGCTGTCCGGGACATCTTAACTGCCCTTTTTTAAAAAAAATAAGACACAAAGGACTGAATTAAAACACATCTAATATTTTTTTTTATTATATACAGATATAAAATGTATGCAAGAGAGGGGGGAGCAGCAACTGACACAAAGTACTGGCCATTTCTGTGTAAAAAAAAATGTATTACTTTAAGTGTACCTAATACAGAAAGTTTAGAAATATATAAGAAAAATGAAGTTTACTTACTAGCTTCTGGTAAGTTGTGTTCTTACTGTTGTGTACGTCTGCTGTTGCTCCTAGCTGTGCAGTTTCTGGGAGGTAATTATGTTGGAGGCATATCTTTTTTGTTTTGGTATATTCCATTTTAGTACATATGGTATTTAAATGGATGGTTGATGTGTTACATATATAGGTTACACTTCTTATTTATTATTACATATAATGTGTTTATATGCTGCTTTTTGAACTTGTGCAGTGTTTGTATGACTTGATAGAACAATTTAAGACACCCCCCGAGTTTTTGGGTAGTGTTGATGCGGTCCGTGTCCGTCCGCGGACATCAAAATCACTAGCTGGGGGTTCAGTATGTTCTATGTTACATGTATATAAAGTCAGGGAATCCTAGTAAACATCTATCAAATTCACAATATGAATATGTATATTCAATCAAATAAAATTTGATAAATGAAGGTTATGGGCCAGTTGCGTAATACTAAAAACCTATGAAATTCAGTAAAAAAACGGAAAAGTTTTTTTACTGAATATATATATATATATATATATATATATATATATATATATATATATATACACTATGCCCCAATATGGTTTAAAGATCTCAGTGTTGCCAGAGGTCTCTGAGAGAGCCGTTTTATGATTTGCATTCTGGTATTTGTAGTCTCCTAGTCAAGATGGGAGGAATAATGCCACAATTGTACACTTTTTGCCTAACATAGTTCTATGAGGATTTATATAGTTGAGTGACACTGTGGTATGTGCACTTTTCAAGTTAATTTTTATAAAGCACAGTATTGTTTAAAGCCAGACATGGGGGTAAGGAGGGTAAATGATGAGAGGGCAAGCAACTCATGAGCATTTGCCCAGGATGTGCCAAGAGAGGTTGCAATCCTGGATACTGGTGCTGTTATTTTCCCCTGATTGTGACTGATTTTCAGGACACAAGTAAAGGACACGTGGGTGGACAGCGTAACTTTTTTTCAGAGGGCGGACACAACCCCTTGTTTTTATTTTAGGTTGGCAACCCTGCTCAAGTATTTGGCTACCAGAATTTTAATCAGGTTGTCATGTTCCCAGTGCAGACTCTTACCCACAAGACAAAAAAGCACTTGTTTCGTATTCGGATTTTGTTTACCAGGGAACATTTCATGACAGATTGCTGGGTTTAAAAGGTTAGCACCTTTTATACTTTGCCAGGATATTTACTGCAACATTTCCTCTCTCAGATTATTTTTCAGGTGTTCATTACTTTTATTTTAAATTCCAATGCTATTTTGTCTTGCGTACCTTCTTCTAAGGAGAAGGTCAAATGAACTACATTTATATATTTAACTTTAAGACATATGTTCACTTGCTGTGCGTATATTCATGGGTGCCAGCTTTTGATTTTTGCTACGGGTGCACAAAGTACCAGGGCATATGTTATTCTTGCAGCCGGTCATTTCTTCCCCGTTTCCGTGCTGCTTAAATGTGGTTAGTTGGGGTTGTGCAATGTATCACAACAGTCAGCAACAGACCGGCCATAAAACAAGGGGCTTGGGGCATGCTGCTTAAGCAAAGTGTGTGGTCCAGTTCTCAAAGCCTGCAATCTTTTATACATAACAATAGCACTGTCAAAGGAGGACAATATCAGTTTGTGATTAATGAACGCTTTAAGCGATGGTTTGCAAGTGTTTTAAAATATAAAGTGGCCGTGCCCATGGGCCATGGCTATTGGTTTGAAATGCCCGTTCCCACTGACCATGGCCGAAGACCATGCCAATGGTCTGGAAGGGTTCTAAAAAACTTTGGAAAAACAAAACCCTTGAAATTTAAGGAAAAAACCTTTGTTGCAGGGACGTTATGGTGAGAACTTAATGCAACAAAACTCCTGAAATTCAGCTAAAGCCACCTTAACTTCGCACTCCCTGTTGCGCAGCCTATGTCCACAATGATGACATCACAGATCACATCACTGGTGACAACACTAATTACATTGTATATAACTGATAACATCAATAATGAATTAGACACAACATCATTTTTAAGTTAGCTTATGACAACTTTGTTTACCTTAGTAACAATTTAAGCCGAGGACTTGGCCATGATAAAGGCTGGGTTGACTGGCCAGCTCCAAAGGCCATAGTTAGTGGTCGGTTAGTGTTCAACACTACCAATGTGCATGGTTAAAAGCCATGCCTGGTAGCCCATCACTGTTTTAAAATACGTTGAAAACTGTAGTCAGTGGCCATGGCTAAAGGCCATAGCTAGTGCCAATTAATATGTTATAATATGCAGTCTGCCCAGCCAAAGCCTGTGGCCATTGGTTAGTATTGTGTTGAAGAACGTGGCTAGTGGCTGGTTCGTGTATAAAACATACAGTGGGCATGGCCGAAGGCCATCGTTTATTTTATTGCATTTTATTATTTTGAAATATACAGTAGACATGGCCAAAAGATGTAGAAAACTGCTCAAGGTCAGAGGCATGGCTACTGGCCTATTTAGATGTGTTGTAAAGTACTTAAAGTAGATTTTAGTGTGTGTGTGTGTGTGTGCGTGTGCGTGTCTTCAGTAAGAGAAGGAGATATGTTGTAAAGTACTTGTAAGTGAATGCATGAGCTGTGAGAATGTTGGTGGCCTGTTGTGTAATGTTGTCCTGTGAGTGTGTGTGTGTGTCTGTGTGTGAAGGTTCTAGTTATGTAATTTGTAGATGGGCTAGCCTGGGTGATGGGGCTCAGTGGTGTCCTCTAATGTAACAGCTTAAGAGAACTTGCATTAAAGCGTATGTATGAACCTTACCAAGAGTACCAAAGCTGCTTTCTAACAATATGTTAGAATATATAGTGGGCTCAACCAAAGATTGTCCACTGGCCAGTATTGTCCTAAAGTCCATGGCTAGTGCCTGATCAGTGTATATAATATACAGTGGGCACGGTTGAAAGCTGACCCACTGGTAAAGGCCAAAATCTATGGTTGGTAGCTTGTTAGTGTTTTAAAATATTCAGTGCACATGGGCGAAGGTTGTGACCACTGTCCATAACTGAAGGGCATAGCTAGTACCCATGTTAAAATATATTTGGCCATGCACACTGACCATGGCTGAAGGCCATGTTTAATGCCAGTTACTGTTGTAAATGTAATAAGTGATGCCATCAGCAATGTGATCTGTGATGCAGTTCTAACCTTAACATCGCTGCCACTAAAGTAATTTCCTAGAATTTCAAAGGTTTTTGTTACAATGAATTGCTCACCTTAACATCCCTGCAACTAAAGTGGTTTCCTTTTATATATATATATACACACATTATAGTTTATTTTGACACCTTTGGACTAGCTCACCCTGCCCGCGTCATCCGTAAATGCATTATTGTAAGTCATTTCTGATCAAAATTTACATCCCAGTTCTACAAATGAATGCAAATTAAAAACAAATACAAAAATTAAAAATACAATCGACTTACTGATGAACTTAAAGCTCTCCTCTGCACACATGCCTCTATGGATATGGAGAGAAACCAAAGGCCCCGACTCTCTCTCTCCATTAACCTTACATCAACCTAACACACACACTTTCCTTCCGATCTGACAGAGCACCTACAGAACAAGCAAATGACTGTGGGGCGCATTATAAATTTAGGGAACACAACTTAATAAAACATAGCTTTCATTAGAAAATCAAAAACTACAAATTCGATCAAGCCTTGGGCATGTCTGTATTTGAACACTTTGGAACACATGACATTTGTTGTAGAATGAGAGGAGACCCGTGTGACATGTCTTGCGTTTCCAGTTCTTACTCTTTTTTTGCTGCTTTCAGCAGATGAGTAGCATTTTCTTGAGCTAACCGATTGAACTGCTTTTTATGGTTCCGTGTATTCTGTGCATTTGTGTCTTTTAATTTACAGGGAAGTGGTCCTGCTAGCCTGTGCACGCATACATTTTTGCTTTAATCTTTTCACATTTGCAGATTCCCATAGATTGCCCAGACAGACGGTGTGCCTCTCTCTTCCATCTCCAGCTGACCTTGGTGCTATAGTGTCCCCTATTCTTCCACCTGGTACCACCTCGAGTTTTTCTCACCGATTGCAACTCAGATGGGCTGGGGGTGTAGGAACGCAGGGCCACTGTGGGAATCAGAGGTATGCGTGGTCTCGGCTGCGGCTGCTGTTCTGTGCTACAAGATAGCAGAACCGCAGGGAGGCTGCGCGATATATTATGCAACCATGTGCATTACCAATGGTTCTCAGACACGGGCATGAGCAAGCGAGGGAGACATTTCTGCTTGCTTCTTCCATATAGAAGATTAGTATACAGTACATAGCCATGCTCACGAAAGACAGACCAGAAAGCGATTGAAAAAAGGACAGGATTTACGAATGTTAAGATGATGATGGTTGCAGGAGCAGGCAATGTTTGAAATTTGAAGATTGAAGGGAAGGGAGGAGTCAAAGTAGAAAGGGGAATATGGGATGGGGAAAGGAAATGGAAGAAGTTTGGAGGAATGGTAGAATGGAAGAAGATTATCTCGGTTTTGGAGGGGCTGAGGTGGAGGAAGTTGTATGCATTGTAAGTGTGTCGAAGAAGGAAGTGGACACAAAGGTGGCTTTATTTTGGTTTCAGACTTATTTGTGTAAATAAGAAAAAGATTCTCACTATCCCGATCTTCTAAGAGGGGTTTCCCTGCCTCAAAACCAATCTTAAAAGGGTCAGTCAAAATGCCTGTCAAATTAATCTCCACCATCCTGTGTCACAATCTACTTCTATCCCTCACACTAAAACTAAAGGATAATTAACAGAAAGTTCCTTCTTCAAGAGAATGGCTCCCATCTCCTGCTTCTCATATAGTGTCCAAAAGAATGTTTTCTCACAACAAAAATGCTAGGGGGAATGACTCCATTAACCTGGCTTGCGGGTTTCACCCAGTCTTTCTGCAATTTCACATCCAGGAGAATGGATCCCTTCTCCTGGTGCAGATCTATACAGTTTCCAATACAACTAGGGGGAATTACTCCCTTCTCCTGGTGTCTCCAGCACACTCTCAGCTCACGACCAAGGGAATGCCTCCCTTCTCTTGGCATTACTTGGCACAGTTCGCAACAAGGCCAGTGGGAATTACTCCCTTCCTCTGGCGTCTTTAACACAACTCCTAGGTCCGTACAATGAGAATTACTCCCTTCTCCTGGAATTGCTTGGCACAGTTTTTTCTCACCACTTTCAGCTTGCCGTAACCTTTTCCACTATGGTCTGTTAGCAAAAAACAAATGTTGTTGGGGTCCCAGATCCTTCTCTGGTGGTCAGTGCACTTATTACTGCCACTGCGACGAGGAAGCCCTCCTCGGGTACTAGGCTTCTCTTGCTAAGGGGCCCTGAGCCTTGTCTGGTGGTCAGTAGTTTTTGCTTTCCCACTGTGACTAGGAAGATTTCCTCTTATGCTCTTGCCAGCTGCTTTTGAGTCTCATACCCTTCTCCGGCTCTTGTTAGGGTCCCTGACCCATCTTGTGTTTGTGGTAGGGTCCCTGATCCATTCCTGGTGGTCAGTGGTCTTATCTCTGCCACTGATGTTTCTTGGGATCTGATTAGGGTCCCTGACCCTGCTTGTATTTGTGGTAGGGTTCACAAACCTAACCTGGTGGTCAGTGGGTTTCTGTCTGCCCCTGACAGGAGGAGGATAATGATGCTGGAGGCACGACTGACACAAATCTGACATCCAATGCAGTGAAAATAATATGAAAGCCAATGTATTCTCGCGAGATGCATACCTGCAGTTTGGTGGTTTTCTTGACTATTGAAGACCAGCACACTTAAAGCCAAACGGATGATTTCTATTAACAACTGACGAGATACTTGAAACGACTCAGTTACACATGTATTTTTTATGCACATGCAGTATTTAGCCCCGAGGACGGACTTCTGTCCGAAATTAATTTGCTTCCATATTATGTTTCACTACATTAGATGAGGAAATAAATACTGAGTCTATCTTTTTGTCCTTGAAAATTATAATTTACATTATAGAGAGAATATTATGTCAACACTAAATACTGTACATACACAGATTTTAACGGTTTGATTCAATTTGTTGATAGGGAGTACATGAGCGCTTCGAAGTCCCGTGGGCAACCCTGGACCTTTTGCTTGATCCAAAGAGTAGTCACCACCAGTACTGTACTGAGTGGGTTACGTAAAGTCATCAATAAGGAAGTCAGAACTAAGCTTTGGATGGAGTACTTCATACCCTGCCTGGTGGGCAAAGTGAGTGCAAACACAGATGTGGATCCCACAATCATCACTTTTAGTTCGAAAGGACAAAGATCTGAGGAAATAACGAGATCGCTATTGGTGCGCCTGTCAAGATGAGCTTCATGAGCAAATGGGTTCATTAGCTAAAATCAAGGATCTTGCTGAGTAAGTGACCGATACTGGAATGCCTTTCGACCTCCAGGACCTGGTGAGTTTGGCTCAAATGGCTGTTTGCCTCCTAGCCAATGACACTGCTCAATTTCTACAGAACAGTAACAAGACATCTTGATTTAAAAAAATGACAGTGAGAGGCCTACCAAAGTGAAAGGCAGAGCCATTCCTACCCCAGCGGGGGAAGGTGGCAGTTGGGAGGGTCGGGGGTCACGCCCCTTCCTAAGTGCCTGTATGAATGTCAGCAGTACCATTTTAAATCACCCAATGTCCCCTGAACTCATTGCTGGACAGTTTCTTTCTTTTGACTTTCAGATCATTACAATACACAATCAATACCTGGGCCGACCGCCATCAAGACAATAGTCCCCCAGAGCCATACAACCAACAACTCCAGTCATCTCATGAGTGCAGCCATCTAGGAAAGAACTGCTAACAAGCCTGCGCAGCTGCCAGGGTCATGCACACTGCTCCCTATCTGCAGTATGTGTCACGCTCTAACAGCCACAGAGGCGCTTTACACAGACAGAAGCGGACAAGCTTCTGCACAAAGCAAAAGATACTTACCTGTTTGTTCCAGAAGTCGGCAAAAAGCAGCCTACCATCACGAACTGGGACACTCTCCAAAGCAGACCGCCATTGTTCCTGCAAGACGGCCCGTGAGCAAAAAAGCGGAGGGGCTTAGGCCCCCATTTTTACATTTTGATGCCAGTAATCCCTCCTGGGCAGGGAAGCTAGTACAAGATTTGTCAGAGAAAGGGGTCCAATGGGAGAAGCAGGGGAGGATACGGGCAGAAGGAAACAGGAAGGTGTGGTTTGTTCGGGTGAAGTCAGATGAGGAGGTGGCAGACTAAGAGAATAGAAGAGGGAAGGACGATGGACTGGAATGTTGAGGCGGTTAGGAGAGAAAGTGGTACTGTGTTGTGAGTGTGGTTGCAAGGTGGATGAGTGAGTATCGGAGGTTTAGAGAGTGAGTAGAAAGTGATTGTGAGAGTGACAGGAGGTGACTATGTAGAAGGTGAAACGGAGAATGGTAGTGGAGGAGTGGAGATGGGAAGAGTAGAACTGGAGCAGAGAGGGGAGAGTAGTAGTAGTGTGGGGGAGAAGGGCAGAAGGAAGCAGGAGCAAGAAACATCAAAGGGAGGAGATAGAAGGCAGAGACAGCGAGGGAGACATCAGAGGGTTAGAAGGAGAGAAGATGGGGTGGAATTGGAAGGAGGCTTTAGATGTAGGAGGTCATAATATTAACAGGAGGTATAGAAAGGAACATCTAGGTGTAAGAGGAAGAAGACTGAGTGGGGCTTGAGTGTCTGAAAGGCACATCCCTGCCACCCCTATCAAGTTTAGGAATTCCATGAGGGAGACTTGTGAGAAACCTGAAGGTGTCTCACCTGCTAGTCCCCGGAAATCTGTCATCCAGGTGGCCAGGACACGGCCATTGCTATTGGATCCAGTTCCTGGGGGTGGACCAGTGGGGGAGGATCACCTGGATGGGGGGGTCTTTGGGGAGCGGAAGTGGAACACCGACGGGTGAGACGCTACCCCCTTCCTTCTAAACCTTTTCCCCATCCTACCCCGTAGTATACCTAGAAGCTCTACCTCCCAACCCCTGTTTTCCAACACAAACACTTTCAAAGAAGGAACTGTTCTTACCTTTTTCGATTCAGACCCGCAAAGCCTCAGAAAGGGAAATCATAACACTGGGAAGTCCAGGTGGCGTGTGGTGTGAAAGGTGTCAACGGTACACAGGGCCCTCCTGCGGTGATAGCCAAAGCGGGAAGAAGTGCTTGCCGCCATGGCCCCGCCCTTGACTCCCAGGACAAGAAACTCTGACAGTTCAGGACAGCCGGTGAGTCGGAGAAGACAGATAATAAAAACAAACTGTGCTGGGCCCAAGGTTGCAGGCAGTTGAACAAAGAATTTGTGTAATTGAACTTTCAAGAAACCCTAATAGGAGGTTTAGAATCAAAGTAGTCAGGTGTCACAGGACGATCATTCAAAGGAGTCTAACTGAAGCCTTTGTGGGTTGTGTTTGTTGGAACTACGAGAACCAAGAGGCCTTAGGAAAGACCAGTCTGAAGTGTCAAAGTGGTCCTACTAGGGTCGAGCAAAAACCCTCCTACACTCGCAAGTCTTTGACACATTGGAGAAAACTGATTGAACTGTGAATGTGTGAAGCCTGACTGAGGGCTGGAAAACCAAGGGAAGAGAATTCTGCATAATGTTAAAACACTTATGAACATTGTGGAGACAAGTGTGAACCCGTCTGAGGGATGCCCACAATGAGTAGTTAACTGGCAAATGTGAACCCAACAGAGGTATGTCTGCGAATAGAGGGAGGCTAACATAAGAAGGGTCAGAGCCCGGCTGAGGGGGATCCAAAAGGCAAAGAGCAATTGCCCAGCGTGAAGGATTACCAAAGGAACTTTTGTTTTGTTTGTTTATGGTTTAGCAGGCCTTCGAAGGCAAGAGACTTTACAGGAAAGAGACTTGGCCCCTGAAGGTCCTGGCCTCATTGAAAGGAACATTAACCACGTGCTGGCGAGGCCCATGAGTGTGCTGTGCTGAAAGGTCCTGCCTTGTCCCGTGCTAAAAACATTGGGAAGGGAGACCCCATCCCTACCATCCTGACTTCTTATTTGGTGAACACTTCGTTCTTTTCTTGTGACCATTAACCCACAATACCTTGTAACTTAGTTGTAAGGATTGGCAATAGTTTTTTTTAGTATAGGCCCCTTTTATTTGACAAGACGCCACTAGGACTGCCTTATTATGTGATGTCCGTAGCTTTCTTCGATTTAGGTTTAGATTAGGCATTTTTCTCATCCATTATGCAGTTTAATAAACACCCTTGAACTGTGATCACTTGTGTCTGTATTTACTGTTGCCACCAGGGGTTCCTTACACATATGGTGTCGGGGAGGGGGGGTGACTCAATTGAAACTAATTGGGGAACCCTACAATTTCAAAAACGTAGTCCGGGAGCTTCTAACCCTTCCGTTGCCACCAAGGAATCGACAGGTTTTGATATCTGTAGCAGTTGGGAAGCTACTATTCCCCCTGGAAAAAGAGGAATGATTCCCACAGACCTGGTTTTAATACCCCCACCGGGCTGTTAAATAAGATTGGCCCCAAAATCTGGCCTAGTGTGGAAGTTCGGTATAGACGTCTTAGCAAGCGTCATCGATCCCGACTTCCAGGGAGATGTAAAGGTTCTCTTGCAGAATCATGGTGAGATCCCCTTTGAAGTACGCTGTGGAGACCAAATTGCTCGAGGAATTTTGGAACAGGCTTCATTTCCTCAGTTCAAAGAAAGTAAATCAGACAAGAGGGAGGTACCTTAGGCTTTGGGGAAGCTGATAAACCTTGTAAAATCGAAGAAAGAAAGGGAGAAGAGGCTACCATCTATCCCAAACTAGCCTTCACTCAGTGTAATGATCCAGCTCTCGCTGAAGCTCTTCTACAAGCTCTTCCAGAAGGAGAAGGTGTAGAGAAAGGAGGCCCCTTTTCCTTCCTAAAACAAAGGCTACTTTATAGAAGAGAGACATCTACGGAAGGCTTAGCAAAGACGCAGTTGAAATACAGGTAAGTAAACCTTCTCCAGCATGGGATCGGGCATGGATTCACATGCTCATGAATAATGAATACACAGCAGTACACATTACACAACCAAGAGAGGTGGCAATGCTCAACAGAAGTAATCACACTTAGCCTTGCAACAGACTCGCGTCTACCCAACAGGTTGGGTAGCACTGCCTGGCCAACTCTGGACTCCTCCCTGGAATCCCTGTCGACGCAGTAGAACCTTGTGAAGGTATGCATAGACCTCCACATTGCAGGCTTGCAGATGTCGAGGAGCAGCGGTACACCAGAAAGGAATGCCGTCATTGCAGAGATCGCTCTTGTGGAGCGGGCACTGTAGGCTCTTGGCAGGCCAGCCAAGGCCTGTTAGCCAGCTGATGACGGTGCATGATGCAGCCGGAGAGCCATCTTGAGATGGAAGCCTTGGACAAGGCCTTCCCATTATTCACAGGTCCAAAGTTCACAAACAATTGAGAAGTCTTCCGAAAACTCTTTGTGCATGCCACGTAGAACTTCAAGGCACGAGAAACATCCAGCGAATGCAGGGTCCTCTCCTCCGGTGACAAAGGATTCGGGAAGAAAACAGGCAACACCAAAGGATCGTTGAGGTGGAATTCCGACGGAACCTTGTGCATGACAGAGGGGTGCCTACGCAGCACCACCCTCGATTCGTGGAAAGTCAGATATGACTGCTTGCAGGACAGGGATGGATCTCACCCACTCGTCTGGCTGAGGCGATGGCCAGAAGGAACGCCGTTTTCCACAAGAGAAACTTTAGTGGGGATTGATGCATAGGTTCGAAAGGTGCCCCCATAAGTCTAGTCAGGATCACGTTGATTTCCCATGCCGAGGCAGGCGCCTTCACCAGCGGGAAAGATCAAAAAAGCCCCTTGACATACTCCTTGACGAGTCTGTGGGACCTGTCAGAAACCTAGGGGTATTCTCACTTTTAGACCTCGCGTATGCTCTATTCCGGTGGCCAGGGGAGGACAGTCGCTTTCAGAGCCCAACCCTGGGGTGGACGAGCAAGGGAGGATCACGTGGGTAGAGAAGCCTGGGGTCATTTTCTTCCGTATACACTAGGCGAAACATGGTATCCCCCCATCTACCAGTTACCCACAATCACAACACCGCCCCTACCGGCTTGGGGTATTTTCAAACACATAACATCTCGCCCTCCCCATTTTCACTTTGCACTGGGACGAAGGAGAGACAACAGAGTAGCAAAGTTTACCCGTATGAAACACCTTACAAAACAGAAGAAAGACTACCACTAACTACCCTCACGTTGTCCCACTAATGGAGTCAAGCAAGGTCAGGCAGCCTGAAACCTGACCACACACCTGCAGCCCATTAATATCACACAGGTGTATAAAGGGAGGCTGCTGAGGGAGAGAAGTCAGGCGCAGTTGGGAGAGCAAGAGGGGGGCTGCAAGGCTGAGGCCGGCAGAGGATCCCTCTTCAAATCCCAAACACCAGAAGCGAGCTGGGAAGGTTGTCTGGCGCAGAGATGCCGAGAGACTGGGAGTGGTCAGGAGAATCCAGAGGAGGACGGCATGCCGCAACGCTGGCCCACTGAGAAGAAAGGGCTGCAGCATGTCACCGGGGCCGTGCCGCCTAGGTGTTGCCTGTGGTGTTGTCTGCCGTTCCCTTGCCCCCCGGCCCCTGTTTGCCTGTGGTGTTGTCTGCCGTTCCCTTGCTCCCCTCCATGGTTGCCTGTGGTGTTATATGTCCTTCTCTTGCCACCCCCCTCTTGTATGCATTTGTTTCCTGCCTTGCTTATTCCTGTCTATTATCCTACCTCCCATTCCCCTTAGCCCTCTCCATCTTCCCCCTTCATCATTCCATTCCAGGAGTTGTCTTGATACACTATTGCTCTAAATTCTTGGCTTGGACTATGGACTCGTTTGAACCTACTATCATGGCGGACTTTCTCTGCATCATATACTCATGTTGATCCTGTATCCTGCTGTGCCCATCTTCTTCCTGAATCCTGTCTTTCATCTGATGTTTCCCTGCAACACTGTGTATTACCGACTCCTGCAACTGTATTGTCTCTCCTCTCTTGCTTCTCCACTCTTTTCACTGCTTACTCTTGTTCTCTCCTTTTTCACCTTCTTCCTTCTCCCTCTCTCTTCTCCCCCCTCCCTTTCTTACTGACTTGCACTGCCAGGTACATGGTGTAAACACAGCGCCAGTACCACCGGCACCGCGGACATGGTGTTAAACAGTGGCAGGTGAGCTGCAACAGGCCCCAGGTGTGCACAATCAGGCCAGCTGCACATCATAGGCCACTGGGAGCCTACAAAATGGCCACAACCACACCGAAGCCACCTTCCAACACAACCATGTGGTCAGCCGCCCTAGCAGCAATTGGGCTAGGGAACCTGCAAGCAGCAGTGGGGACTGAAGCAGCACTGAAGCAGAGGAGGAGGCGGCGTAGGCGCAGGAGGCAAATCAGGAACCCGGTGGAAATCCCAAACATCAATGTGCAGCAGGTACCACCCCGCAGGCAGACAGCAATACCCACGCATCAGGGGCTCACCCTGGAACCTGACCCCAAGTCAAATACATATATTATATCGGCTTGACAGGGCCTCAATCTTATCAATCATCATCCTCATTGAAGAGGACATCAGCAGCCGCATCGGCATCCGGACTGCAAACCCCCCCCCCACTGCTGAAGGTAGTCTCCATACTGCATTTCCTCGCCACTGGAACCTAGCAGCACACTTTTGGGGAGCTGCACGGGCTGTCACAACCCTGTTTTTCCAGGATACTGCTCCAGGTATTGGATGAGCTGCTGTGCCATGCGTCAGACCACATTGCCCTACCCCTTACCCCTGCCCAGGTCAATGCCACCAAAGTGGCCTTCCATGCCATTGCCGGCATGCCGAATTGCATAGGCGCATTAGATTGCAAGCACGTGGAGTGGACTGTCCGACACGCAATTGAGGCAGTGTAGCGTAATCGGAAGCAATTCCACTCACTCAACGTCCAGATGGTCTGTGATGCCCAACAACTCATCACGCATTGCTGTGCACGTTTCCCGGGCTCCACACACAATTCGATGGTATTGCGGAATTCAACTTTGCCACGGTACATGGAACGTTATGCGGGACAAAGCACATGGCTGTTAGGAGAGTACAACTGCCAATGCATGAGCCCTGTGTATTTGGGGGGTGGGGGGGATTGTCAAGGCCCACAGTGTCCCAGGCAGTTGGGCGAGCACAATTGCCAATGCATGAGCCCTGTGTCTTGGGGGTGGGGAGGAATAGACAAGCACCCGATTCCACACAGCTTACCGCAGCAACTTGAATGTTGCACTATGCCACGTTACGCTAAAACATGCCCTGCCTATCTTCATGTACACCCTAGCCATGGGGTGGCACTACATGCAATTGCAACATGAGGATGTGAGTACCTCCCCCGCCCGATGTTCATTTGCTACTCCCATGCACATGATGGGCGCATCTCGTGCTGTGCACATAGGGTCACATCTTTGCTTTGATATGTGTCTGCCTGATGCAGATCTGCCCATCACCTTGTAATGCCGGAGTCAACCACCACATCTGAACACATGTACATTGCAATGATTTGAACATGTTCTTGCCTAACATTACTCCACGAATCTAAGCATCACAGAACCCATCATGGAAACGTGATCCAAATGTGCACAATAGAGGAGTCAAACATCTGATTACCAGAAGGGGCATCTGTGGACTGCATCTGATACAGACAGTAATACCACAAACAGTAACATGTGCCCTTACTTTCACTCCCATGCAGGTGATGCCGGATATGTACTCACGCCATGGCTGATGACGCCCATATGACGGCCACGGAACAGGCATGAGGAGGCCTACAACCGGGCACACATACGTACACGTGGCATGATAGAGCGGACCTTCGGACTGCTGAAGGCCAGGTTCTGCTGCCTGAGCAGATCAGGTGGCACATTTGGGTACAGTCCGTTGAAGGCAGGGAAAATAGTACTTAAATGTGCTATGCTGCACAATCTGTGCATACGCATGAACATCCAACTGCCCCGGACGTCGAGTCAGCAGATGATGATGATGATGATTGGATGGGTGCACGCACTACCAGGCCGGGGTGCCATTGATGGACAACATGCACGTGGAGCATACAAAAACATTTCATGATACACTTCACATGCACATTCAGCCCCAACGTACCCACCCACCAGCCCCAGACTAACAAACCCCACTAACGACCACCCCCACCTACCCAACGTACCCACCCACCAACCCGGACCCCTTCACAACTTGTGTGACTCCAGTTCTGTGATTTACGGTCTATTTTTTGCCATGCATCTGCCCATGGTCGTCCTTCCCAGAGGCTCCAGCCAGCCGTGATGACCTACTCTGGGGGTTGCTGGCCACAGAACTCGTGGGTGTGCTGCTGACGGAGGGCAAAGCAGGGCTGGTGCTGGCACACAGCCCATGAAAGCCTGCTGGGCAACCAACATTGTCTCTGCAATGTTTGACATGATGTGGTTGCCCTTCCTGACACTTCGTGACAACACCATGTTTGTTGTTGCGAAATGCCCTATTGCACGTGAGAGGTGGCGCACATAGGTGGCACTGCTCTCTCGCTGCAGACGGGCCTCCTCCCGTTGGTGCTTTGTCTCCTGGAGCTGTTGCTCCACAAGGTGCATCAGACTGGCCTGGTGCTCTTCGATGCCCTGTAGGGGGGAGGTGAGTTCCTGGAGGGAAGGTGTGGGGGAGTGCATCGGACTGTACAGTCGCATGGGGCTGAATGTGGCCAGCTACTCTGGTATGGTGTTGCCCCCCTCATTACCATTCCCGGGTGCATCAGTGCCCTGATGTACGTGCGCAGTTTCGACACTAGCAGCATCATTGTCACGTGTTGCGGCAAAAGCACTAGTAAGTGCACTGGAAGTGGCTGCAGGGGGATTAGATGGTGGCTCATGCTGGTCTGCAGGCGGAGCAGAGATGGTGGTGTCTGTGGTGTCATGCACCATCACCGTAGCTGATGCATGGCTGCCAGAGGTGCTGACAGTGGCTTGCTGGCATGGTCTCGTCCAATGGCCTCGTGCAGTCCCCCTTGGCGTTGGCTGTTCTGCAGTGTCACTGTCAGTTGATGTACCTGTGGGGCGTTGTAGGGCACGCCGTTAGTGGTGTGCCAGGATGTGTTTGGGGAAGTCACATGCAACACACTCCTCATGCTTCGTCCCCTAGCAAGTAAACTCATTGATGGTTGCTGCACTCAGTTGTGTGGATCAGGGCTTGCACTCAATTGCACACCATCTGGCTGTCTGGGTGGTGTTGTGACATGGGGGTGTTGGGGCTAATGGTGGATGTGTCGGGTGCCTCTAGGCCCTGACTGAGGAGGGGGGTGCTGGTCTTCCTTCATTCACACTCATGGCTTAGCACTCTGTGGACTTACCAGCCTTGCCAGGTGTGCCTGCTACGACCTCAGAAACACTGGCACCCTCAATCCCGTCAAGGTGCATGATGCTGCTGCACCTCTCCTCCCATTTTTGCAGCTTCAATGGGGAACGTGGTCCCCCTCCTGTGCCACTGCTCTGCTTCCTGTATGCTGCCAGCAGGATCCTGACCCGCAGCCGCAGGTCGTCCCACTGCTTGTGGCAGTCCTTCACTGTCTGCACTGTCACACCCATAGCTGTTCACTGCTGGGCAGCCTCAGCCCATATCCCCTTTCTCCTGTGCTGCATGCTGCGCCTCTGGTCTGCACTGAACAGTGCTGGCGCATTCTCCACAATGTGCTTCACGGGCACGGTCAGTTCCGCCTTTCTGAAGTGGGGTTTCTGCTGCCGGATGGCTGGGACCCTTGAAGTCATCTCCAATGATTAATTTTTTGCAGTCACAGGAGTGGTGGGTCTTGTGGTTCCAGAGGATTGCAGTGGATTGTGCTTTTTGTAATGGCCGCTGCTGCCTTTCCGGTTTTCGCAATCACAGTATTACCGGTTCCAGTATTTCTGCATCCGCTGATACCGGAATGGCTGTGGCGGATACAGATGTACCGCTGCCATAAGGCTCGGTGAATCCGTCTCCGTGGGTGTTACCGTGATGGCGGTGGGACCGGTTCTGCACTGTTCTGGGGTGTGCGACCGACAACCCATAATTGTACCTTTCACGTAAACGGTGTCACCGCCATCATGGTAAGACCGGATTCCGGACCGGCTAACTTGTAATGAGGGCCATTGTGTATAAGTGCTATACAAATAAACTATCATATCATATCATAACATATCCTACATGTTGGATTCAGACAGTCAGGACCCTGCTTGCGAGACCCGGACAATTGCTCATTCCCGTGGGGCCAGTTCCGACCCCAAGGGGGGTCTGAGGGACAGGTGGTGAGACCCTGGTCTCACTCCCACGTCCAAGGATGGAGCCGCTGACCCTGCAATGCTATCCGTTGAGTCTGATCAAAGAGGGAATGAGAGAGACTCGGCCGAGTTGGCAGGAAGCTGAGCGCGTGAGGGAAACACCAATTAAGGGTCTGAGTCCGTCCGAGGGAATCCCACAGTTGGGAGTAAAGAAGGCCTCCATGCCCGACCAAGGGAGACCCATATTTGAAAAATACATTGAAAGTATGTGAAAGCAAACCTAAGAAACAAAGTAACAAGGAACTGAACCTCCAGAAAAGATAAGTGTAAAAGAAACGGAAGCCAGACCTAAGAAATCTAAGTATCAGTATGCAGTAGTGTGGTCATGCATGGAATTAAGTAAAACCATGCAGTTTAGAAAGTCTCTGAAAGTAAAGCACCAAAGTGAACAAACTTTGAAATGCGCAATAGTCGAGATTAATAACCCCTGGCGAAAAGGGAAGTGAAAAGGTGAATGCTTGAAGAGAAAGATTTCTTTGAACTTTTGAGCTTATGGTACTGAACTACCAAGACCAAGAGACACTGGGGCAAATAACAAGCGTGTGAGCTGAGGAGAAACTCAAAGTGGTCCTGCAGAGGTCTATAGTAAAAGCCTTGCACATTCGAAAGTCTTCGACATCAGTGAAAGGTCCGAGCCCGATTTAGTGTGATAAGTTGAGGGAAGGAAACCCCTAATAAATGTGAATTGAGCTTGGGGAATGTGACCACCTGCAAGTACTGTGATTTCTAGGCCCGAGTCTGGCAGAGGGAGACCTACATGAACTTTTTGTTGAACTGTGAAAGAACCTTTGGTGAACAAGAATAAGTGACTTCAACGTTGAAGGCCAAGTGGGCCTCGACACATGTTTTGAACTGCCTTGTTTTTTATAAACTGAGCCAGAGTGTGTCATCCTGTTTACGGGGGCCGCCTTACTCCGTGCTGTCCAACGTTTGGAGGAGAGCTGACTTAGTCACCTTGATCCTTTATGTATCAACACTGATTTTCCTTTGCATACATATTCCCCTAAACTTTTTGTATAAGAGATAGGGCAGACATTAGGTTTTGTTAGTATAGGCCATTTTGATTTGACAAAGACTCTAGGACTGTGTTTTCTTTATTATTTGATGGAAGTGACTACTCCCATTTTAGAGCTAAGGCCAAATCCCCTTTAACATTACAAATAAAGGTTATGAAACGGCTGTCCATTGTCTTGCCAATATAACTGTTGAAACCATGCCACAACAAGGATCTTCCCAGGAATCTGGGGTAGCGTGAGATGGCCGCCAGGTGAACCTTGAGGGACGCATGAGCCAGACCAGCTTTTGCCAAGGAAAGCAAGTATGGAAGAATCTGTGAGGCCGTGTCCCTCAGAGGGGTAATCTTCTGCGACCAGCGCCACGTAGAAAAACGCTTGCATTTATGGCCATAGCACTTAATGTCAACAACGCCCTGGCTTTGACGAGGATCTCCCTGCAGTCCGCTGGCAGCTCATAACCTACAAACTCTAAGGCTGCAGGAGCCATGCCTTCAGGTTCAGGGATAGTGGGCCGTGATGAAGGATTGCGCCTCCCTCTCTGGTGAGCAGATCCGGAAGTACCGGCAACTTGACTGGAGGCTACGCTGACAGGCTGAGTAGGTCTGGAAACCAAATCTGCCTCGGCCACGCCATCTGAGTGTGTTGATCACACGTAACAGGAGAGGAAACAGGGGAAAAACGTACAGAAACAGACCTTCACAGAAAGTGTCCCCCAAGCTCCTCGGTTGGTGGAATCTGCTGGCAAACTTCTGGCATTCGGAGCATGCAGCTGTGGTAAAAGGATCGATCAAGGTTCTGCCCCATTTGATGAACATGCGGTCCACCTGATCCCGACAAAGTTCCCACTCATGGCAGGAGCGCAGTTCCCTGATGAGGGAGTCTGTAATGATGTTCTTGACACCTGCCAGGTGGAGAGGGACGAGGAACATCTCCTGTCCGATGGCCCAGTGCCACAAGTCCCGAGCTTACTTAGAGAACGCTGGGGATCGGGTACCCCCTTGCTTCCTGATGTAGAAACATGGTGGTGGTATTGTCCATGAAGATCCTCACCACCTTCCCCTTCAGAGAAGGTAGGAAAGACTTGAGGGCCCAGAACACTGCCATTAGCTCCAGGATGTTGATGTGCAGATCCTACTCCTCTGGAAGCCACAGACTTCTGGCGTGTAGACGTCCGATGTGAGCCCCCGCCCCAAATTCCAGCGTGGCGTCCATGGTGTCCGTCTCCTGGTATAGCCGGGTTTGAAATCCCATTCCCTGGGCGATGTAGAAGAGCACCCCCCACCACTCTATCGCCCGCCGGAACTCCTCGTCGAGAGGGATCTTAACCGCGAAACTTGGATCCATCTGTACTAGGTGTGTGAAAATGAGTTAAAACATGGTGCCGGTGGGCAGCCAGTTTGGACATTCACTTCCAAAATGCAATGAAAGTCTACGTTTCTGTGAGCTCAGTTAGAAGGCAGACATGAGTTGTGCAATGGTTGCAATATTTTAGTGTGAAGCAATGAGCTTATTATGGAGGACAGTTTTCACATTGTTCACTCAAGGACGAGCCGACAGGGGAGTCAGAGATGTGCGGGTGCATTGATAAGGGGTGCTGAGAACGAGTGTGCAAGAGACAAGCTGGGTTTTTCCACTTCTGTCTGGATTTTTCCGCTCTTGCCTCCCATGCTTGCTGTCGGTC
The DNA here is from genome assembly GCF_040938575.1 of Ambystoma mexicanum. Taxonomy (NCBI): domain Eukaryota; kingdom Metazoa; phylum Chordata; class Amphibia; order Caudata; family Ambystomatidae; genus Ambystoma; species Ambystoma mexicanum. The sequence continues at coordinate 1,260,274,453 of NC_090924.1, forward strand.
CTTCGGACGGCGGCAGTTGGCAACTTATGAGGGGTGGGGATTTGTCCCCCTTAAGAAGAGAGAAATCCCGAGAGGAGAACCCCGGGTAAGTACTTCGTTGGGAGCAGGGTATTTGTGATGAAATTGTTTCCAAATACTAAACAAATCTGAAGCATGGACAAAGAAGGGCAATTTTCCAATTTTCTTGTGTTTTGTGAATTGCGCGATTGTGTTTGAGGTATTTTGATAAGGACGTGAAACATTCATTGAAACAATGAGTTCCTTATTTAGGAAAAAGGGAGGTTCCGCAGGCGGATATTGTCCTGAATTGATTATTCCAGGGTGGACAAAGAGCCCATATGACAAACTTGCACAGACTTGGGCATGTGGCGCAGGTTTGAGTGAGACTTGGCATACGAGTATAGGAGAAGCGAGTCCGGCCGAGGTGGCGGCTTGCTTGCAGCAAGTACTCGTAGAGAAGGGAAAGGAGTGCTCAGATTTGGGCAGAAGAGCCTGGGTTTTGTTGCATGTGTTCAGAAAGGTGCATCAGCAGAATGTAGAATTGCAGGCGAGTGTCTTGAGGTTGGAAAAAGAGCTGGCTGCTGAGAAACAGATTGCGTTAATGCAGCAAATGCAGATGAAATTGTATCATGACAAGGCAGATAAATATCAGGTTGTGGCCGAAAGAGCTGCTGTAAGAGTGGCTCGATATACATATCGAAAGAGAAGAGGGAGAGTGAACACCCGTAAGGTGGAAACAGTGGTTGCCTCCACAGGTGTTGATTGGGATCCCGACCAATGGGACGGAGATGTATTTGACAGCACTAGTTCTGGGAGTGGTTCAGACATGGAAACACTGTCTAAACCAGAGCCTGACAGGAAAGAGGTGACTGTTAAACCAGTTACACGAACACAAGCTGGGCCACATTCAAATAATCCCAGGGGTGGTCTAGTGGATTTGACAACGTTGGAGGATTATTCTCAACAAGAGGTGGAGGAAATAATGAATCGATTGAAACAGAGGGCTGGTGAGTCTCTGTTGACATGGATGGTTAGGTTATTTGACGGAGGTGCGGCAGGCCTTCTTGTAAATCCGACAGATTTTCCAAGATTCCTGCCATTGTTCCATGAGACCCATATTCAAGGAATATTGCGTGCAGGGCCGCCTCCGGCTGGTCATGGGAAAGAGTTGCAAGTTTCTTTATTACAGTTAGCCGCTCAAGGATGTAATCACAAATATCCGATCACATCGGACTGACCTAGCAAGGAGAAGAGGTGGTACACACTACGAGAGGCAATTGAAAGGCTTAGGGAGCATGCTACGAATGAAGCCATCCATATTGATGATCCAGAACATATGGGAGTGGTGGCATTGTCGGTCTCAGCACAGAATACAATCATTCAAACCGCCCTACCAGCCTAGAAGAATGTAATTATGACTTTGCTGGTGGGAATGACAGGTAAATTAAAGGATGAGGTGGTGGATGCTATAAGACAATTAGCAGACTTAGGGGAATGGGATAAAGCTGACGAGAGACCCAGTGAAAGAGAGAGAGGGGGACGAAGTGACAAACGGACCCCTGGAAATAGGTCGGACAGTAGAGACTCTTGTGTATCAAGAAAAGACATGTTCTTGACGCTACTAAAAGATGGCGTGCCGCGAGATGACATTGATAAAATTGAAACCGGTGAAATGTACCCGCTGTATAAAAACCGAGAGATTGAAGGGAAAGAGCGGTACAAACAAGTGAAAAGGGAAGATGTGAACAAGTGAGCTGGAGACAAGTCCCCTTCTGCCACGCATGAAGAGGAGATGGATGAAGAGTCCATGGGGACGCCTTCACCATATCAGCCATCTTATGCGGATTTACGAAAAGTGATGAGTGCTATATTGGTGACATAGTCCAAATATACGCATTTGAAATACGAATTTGATTGTGGTCAAACTCTGGTAGCGTATGCCCCGGATTAAGGTAGACAGACGGCCTCATATGAATGTGAAACTATTCTGGCAATCAGGGAATACACAAGAGGTTTGTGCTTTGATTGATACTGGGGCGGAGGCCTCATTGATCCATGATAATACCTTGAGATTTAATGGTAGACATTTTACCGTAACTGGGCTGCGAGGAAAAGAGACCCCTGCAGTCCAGACGAAAGTTGACATGAAAATTGAAAATTTGAAAAGGAATAAATATCAAGTGTTGATTGTTCCCATTCCTGAATATATTACTGGCTTTGATATTCTGGAGGGATTGACGTTAGGGCTTCGATATAAGACTTATCAGTTCGGGGTGAGTGTATTGAAGTATACCCCTGTTATTGTGGGCAAACTGAAGATGCCCCCATTGCAGGTTCCTTTGGCAACAAAACGTGTGTCGAAGCAATATCGTATTACCGGGTGGCATAAGGAAATATCAGATAACATCAAGGGATATGTTGAAGCAGGCGTGTTGCGTCCTGTAACCACGACTTGGAACAACCAGGTCTAGCTGGTTAATAAGCCAGATGGGAGCAATAGGAGGACTGTGGATTATCGTGAGTTAAATATGTACACTCCTCTGTTAATACCCGCAGTCCCAGACGCCATTACTTTGATTGAAAATGTGCAGAAGTTCGAGGGAACTTGGTATTGCGTGATAGATTTGGCAAATGCGTTCTTCACTGTACCAATTGCATTAGAGTGTCAAGAGCAGTTAGCATTTTCTTGGAATGGGAGGCAGTATACGTTCCAACGTTTGCCCATGGGATACTTGCACAGTCAGGCAATCTATCACCGGCTGGTGGCAGAACATTTAGATAAGATACCGTGCAAACCTTATGTACAGATTTCGCACTATATTGATAACATTTTGATTCAAGGAAAGGATGAGCAGAGCGTGCAAACAACCCTAGAGATCATTATTGAAGGATTTTGAAAAGAAGGGTGGGAAATTAACTATAATTCAAGGTCCAACAGAGACCATGATTTTCGTAGGAATTCAGTGGTACAAAGGGCATCGTGAAATGGTGCCAAAGGCCAAACAAACGATTCTAGAGTTCACTACACCTGTGAATAAGAAACAAGCTCAACCGTTCATTGGGTTGTTTGGATTTTGGAAACAGCATGTAGCACATTTGGGGCAGATTCTAGAGCCACTTTTCAAAGTGTCATGAAAGAAATTAGACTTTGATTCGGGTGATGAGCAAGAGAAAGCATTTCAAATAGCAAAAGACACAATTCAAAAAGTGCTTGCTTTATGGCCATTGAGGGCAGGTGAAGTTGAATTAAATGTGTCAGTGCATGACAATTATGCCAATTGGAGCTTGTGGCAAAAACTGGACCGGAAGCGGGTTCCTTTGGGATTTTGGAGTCATAAGGTACTCAAAGCGGGTGACAGATATACTCCCTTTGAAAAGCAGTTGTTGGCATGCCATTGGGCTCTTGTAGATACAGAACAAATGACGGTGGGTCATGATGTATTGATACGATCCGAAATTATGATCAAATCGAATAGGACAGGCTCAAGAGGCTAGCATCATTAAATGGAAATGGTACATTTAGGATCGTTCCAAAACAGGGAAAGGTGGCGTTGTGAAATTACACAAGCAAGTGGCCGGCGTTCCGCTGGTTGACTTGGAAACCATCGGATGGGACCGAACATGTATGAATCTCTAGTGAAATGGGGAGTCCCTCATCAGGATTTGACAAGTGAACAAACGGAACATGTTTGGTTCACGAATGGTTCAGCCAAATATGTCGGGACTGAGCGACACTGGAAGGCAGTGTCGTATAACCCCAAACCAAAGAAAATATTGACAACGGGAAAGGGGAAGAGCAGTCAGTTTGTAGAATTGGATGCAGTTTATCAGGCATTGAAGCAAGATGTGCCTGGTCATTGTTATGTATATACTGACTCATGGTCTGTGGCGAATGCACTAGGTGTCTGACTGCCTACATGGCAGAAGAATGGATGGAAGATTCGTGCAAAAGAATTATGGGGAAACGAATTGTGGCAAGATAATGCCCATATGTTGATGCATAGTACATGTGACCATGTATGATGTAGATACACATTGTGCAACATACTCATTGGAAGATTGGTTCATTTCTGTTGCAGATGAACATGCCATCATTTCGGCTATGGACACGAGGTCTGAGGAAGATAATCTGGAAGGGATTGTTAAATTGGCACAACAGAATTGTGGGCATCTTGGAGAGAAGGCTACTATCAGGTGGGCACAAGATCTAGGAATTAGCGTTCCTCTAGAAATAGTGAAAAGTGCTTTTGCAATGTCCAGTGTGCCAGCATCAGAAAAAGATCAAGGCACCTTGAAACGAGGTAAATTACCTGGACAAATTTGGCAGATCGATTACATCGGTCCGATGCCAATCAGTAGAGGATGTCAGTATGCACGTACAATTGTGGACACGTATTCAAGATAATTGATGGTATTACCATGCAAAAGAGGTATGCACTTCAATACCATTAAATTATTAGATCAAGTGGCAGTGTACTATGGTATACCTTTACAAATTGGTGGCGTGAGCACATTCTGGATGCAGTGCAAGTGTTAAATAACAAACCGATTGCAAATGATGAGACTCCATTGATGCGTATGTTAACACCAGATTTGAAAAAGAAACCAAACCAGGCATTTGAAATGCCAATGTACTGGGAAATGTCACCTGGGGCGCTAGCTCCTTATCGAGCAACATCAGAGTCTGCAGCGGTGGATTTGCATGCTATGGAGCAGATTAGACTTGAACCAAGAGGAATCAGTGTAATTGACACGGGAATTGGAGTACAAATTCCATCAGAACATCTGGGATTAATCGCTCCTAGATCTGGGGTAGCATTGAGAGGAATCCAGGATTTATTGATGCGGATTATCAAGGAGAAATAAAAGTGTACCTAATAAATAGTGGAGAAAAAATGCTACCTATCCATAAAGGTGATAGAGTGGCACAGTTGATTGTTCCTGTGAAATTGTCTATGGTAAAGAAGGGAGAGCAACCCACTGTGGTAACTACACATGGGGACAAAGGTTTTGGCTCATCAGACAAAATGGTTCCAGGAGCAAAAGTTTGGGTTGAGAAAACTAGAGGCCCACCGGTTCCGGCAGATGTAACTGCGGCAGGGCAGGATCAAGTGGTTCTTGTAATGGAACCAGGAAAGAGGAAATGGAGACACATTCCCACTGACAAATGTTATTTCCGCGAGTAATGTTCTTCACTGATATCTTGTTTTTTCTGCAAATTGTTTTTCTTCTAGACCTGTGTGTGATGTTTGCGCTTGTGGATTTGTGTGGAGTCCATTTGGGAGGGCCCGGGGACATGCGAAAAGATGTGGCGAATATTTCCATCCTGCAACTGAATCCGCTGATCTGGATGGTGGCTAGCGGCTTTGATGTTACTGTGTTGCCTGATGCGGAGTCAACTGCAGTTTACCGCAGCTTTTTGAGAAAACGTTGTAATCATGGGTGTGATGTTTTGCCCTCTTCCAGGTCTTTTGTGCGACATGGCTATGCTGTCATTGTTCAGCAGCCTGAGAATGTATGGGTTTTTCTAGCCCAGTGAGTGTTGCACATCTTGCACTTTTGCCTAGCTGATATTCATGATGCTGTGAACTTGATTTTGATGTGTCTTGTGGCCGTATCTACGCCGGCCTCTGTGCTGCAACACGTTTTCGGAGTACTGCATAATGATTCTCTGGTGGAGGACTCTGAGGTGCGAAATTCCTTTTCTATTTATGAATATTGCAAATTCTGTACTACACTGAGCGCAAATGGAGAAACGGTACATATTGTCACCTACGACGTTACTCTGGCTGACGTCTGCTATATGAATTGTGATCCTTGACGCATTGGTAAATGCCAACAACTGGACTTGGATGAAAGGAGTAGAACTGATTTTGAGAAGCATTTTGAGAAGCATTTATGTGCACGTTTTACTAGTGCTTGCACTGATGTTTCTAATGCAATGTTATGTAATTTTACTATTATAACTGCCAGCCATCTTCGACATGTGAAACCTCCGACGGGTTGGTTATTTTCCTGTGGTAACTTTACCTACACTTACATTCCTGCAAATATTTCTGGTGGTCCTTGTGCCTTAAAACAACTCAGTTTGATGATGTTTCCCTTACAGCCTGTGATTCATCGAGCTACCCATTCTGTTCCTCATTTTGGCCTGTTGCTAGATTGTGATTCTAAGGTACATTTGTTGTCTGAACCTGAAGTTTCAACGCTTGATTTCTCCTTGGTGGGTGTATGGGGGTTGGCTGGTGGTGGTAATAAGTCCTTGATTATATTAGCATGTGTTGTGGTTAAAGGGCTTAATGAGACCTGACAGAGCTGCTGTTGGACAGCAGACATTTTAGAACGGCTATTTTGCAAAACAGGGCTGCTATAGATTATTTGTTATTGAAGCACAATTTGCTTTGCAATGCCGCTGAAGGGATGTGTTGTTTTGATTTGGATGATCATTCCCATTCTATTGAGAAGCATATTGTTAGTTTAAATGACCTGATTTCCCAAGTCACTCAGGACCAGGGGACAGCAGCTGGTTGGATCAATTGTTTTCTTGGATTCCTGAGGCGTTGTGCTATTTTTTATTTGTATCTTTGCAATTGTGTTTATTCTGGTTGTTGTTAGTTGTTGTATTTTTTGTATTCCCAATTTGATAGGGATATTTTGTCAGTTTCGGAAACCGTCTTTTGTTTCATTGGGATATGGTAGTTGATTGTCCAATGGGTGTATTGTACGGCGTGTACGAAAATGAGTTAAAACAGGGTGCTGGTGCGCAGCCATTTTTTCAACATTCAATACAAAACCACAATGAAAGTCTATGTTTCTGTGAGCTCAGTTAGAAGATAGACACGAATCCTGCAACGGTTGCAATATTTTTGCGTGAAGCAGATGAGCTTATTATGGAGGACAGTTTTCGCATTGTTCACTCAAGGACGAGCCGAGAGAGGAGTCAGAGATGTGCAGGTGCACTGATAAGGGGTGCTGGGAACGAGCGTGCAAGAGACGAGCTAGGTTTTTCCACTACTGTCTGGATTTTTTCGTTCTTGCCTCCCATGCTTGCTTTCTGTCCTTCGGCCGGGGGCAGTCAGCAACTTAAGAGGGACATGGATTTGTCCCCCTTAAGAAGAGAGGTATCCCGAGAGGAGACAGATCATTAGAACCCGAGGTGATGAAGTCTCGCTGGGATGGAGTACGCTCTGCTCCAGACCCCATTAGTTGAGGCATGGTCTCTCTGCCTACCTGCCTTGGGACTGGGTAGTGTTGTCGTGGCCGAGATTACATTTTTTCCTACAACTGCACCAACAGTGATGTATATCTATCATACCTGTCCTTGTTCATGTATCCATGTACAGCCAGTTGCATTTATTCTACAGTTATGTGTATGTCTATTGTAGTGTGAATAAATGGCTGTAAAGAGCCAAATATTTTCTAACTAATGGTCTGAGTGTGCAATATTGTATTCCTGTGTCCAAGAACTTTTAGTTCGTGTAATAGGGTGAGTAACTAAGTTCATTACATGCGTCTGAAAAGCAGAACACCATCGTGAATCTAAGAATTCCTGTAGGGGTCACATCTGCAATCTGAAGTGATGGACGAGGTAGATGCAGGACGACATTCTGGCCAGCAACGACTTGATGGCCCGAATCATGGCCGTCTTTGCCGACGACAGTTAATACACCTTCCCTTGAATGGCTGCTAGCCTCTCCTCCGAGGGTGACGCCAGGCAAGCCACCGTGTTGAGTCTGGCACCGGGGAACAGCACGTTCTTTGATGGAGTTAAGCAGGACTTCGGATAGTTTACGGAGAATCCCAGGTCTGTCAGTAGTCGGACGGTCTCCTTCGTGTGCTCGTTGGCCAGTACCCAAGAGAGGGCGCGTATTGGTCAATCGTCCAGGTACAGTTATACGTGTATGCCCTGCAGATGCAGATGTGCGGCCACAGGGGCCATGCATTTTGTAAATACTCTTGGGGCCGATTTCAAGCCGAATGGTAGGGCCTTGAACTGGTAGTGTTGGCCTTGCACCACAAACCGTTGGAACTTTTGATGTTTAATGTGGATGGGCACATGGAAGTACGCATGCTCTAGGTTCAATGATGCCAAGAAATCCTCTTACTCCAGTTCTGTTACGCTCACCTGGTATCCACGGGGTGTCACACGATACTGGATGGAGGTCTAAGCGCTATCCCGGACCCCTCTCTGCATGGTTATATGCCAGACGTTGGATAGCTTCTATAACAGGAGAATGGAGGGTTAAGATACTGGTTCTGTAATGGGTGGACTCCCACCTCCCTCTGGTCCAAATCCCCTCCCTCAGGGCTATTGCTACCCTTAGGTTTTTGTGCGTTGAACTCTCCGTCCTGCGTCTCTGTGCAGGGGCGTGTGGTTGGTGCAGGCGTTCCGTGGACCTAGTTGCTTCACTAGTCCGTGTGCCCTTAGGTCGGGTCCAGACCGGCTGTGACTCGACTCTGCTTGCTGTCTTCCAGGTGAGTTATAATGTATTTTCCGTCTTTATTCTGTCTCTTTCTTTCTCTCCGTTTTCTCTGTCTTCTCGGCATCTTGCTCCACTACGCTGTTCCCTAACAATGAGTCTTTTTGTTTTCACAGGGATGGTTGCGATCTCGGAGTTGCCGCACCGATGGCGAAGACCACGGTGAGTTATTGATGCGCGGAGCGCTGCACTGTTTATTGGTGTTAATTGCTACCTGTGTTCTCTTCTCTTCTTTGTACAGGTTGCGATGATGTTCCGGAGTGATGAGCGATCGAAGCACTGCTTGCCCAGGTAAGTGCTTTGTTAATGCTGACCTTGTTCCTTGTCCCTTTCAGGATGCGGTGAAACCCGGAGATGAGCGAGGTAAGAGAAGCGCAGGGTGCTGCCAGGACTCGCTGCTTGCCCAGGTAACAATTGTTATTAATGCTGTCCTTGTTTCTTTACCTTTGCAGGTTGTGGCGAACTCCGGAGATGGGCGAAGTATGCGAAGCGTGGGATGGAATCAAGGCTGGTTACTTCACAGGTAAGTGTTCTTGCTTGCTAATGCTGTTCTTGTTCTTCCAGGTTATTAATGGAATCCGGATCCAAGGCTTCCGGATCGGGCCACCGTAGAAGCAGATGAGCAGGAGCTGGACACGGTGTGTGTTACGCTGCCGGAGTGCAGAATAACGCGAAGCGTGTTCTGCTGTTTGAGTGTGGTTTAAATAGCCTAGCTAAAGTAGTTCCAGGCCAAGTAGTTCCAACCCCAGCCACAACCAAAACACTAGACCGCATGGCTTGGTTCTAAAGTACTGAGCTGTGCAATAGGCCTCCATGTTGGATTAAGGTCCAAAACTGGGATTACTTTATTCCTGATAATGAGCCTGGCGCCAAAGGCGCCAGGCCTGACTCCATGTATGTTTCTGATGGAGTTTTAAGGCCCTTAGGGCCGTTGTGAAGGGCTTTAGCCACACTGCTGCCCGGGGGCTGTTATACCTGAGGGGGTCAGGGACATGGATCATGACAAGTTGGCAGAGCACATGCTGCAACGTGACCAGCCTGAATTTTTGGGACTTCAGTTATTTCAGACGGCGCAGGTCCAGGATGTGTCTCCAACACCAGGTCTTCTTTCTGACCAGACAGTATCGGCAATAGACTCCGGAGCCATTGGGGAACAAGCTCTATCGCCCGTAACATGGCTCAAACTTCTTCCAGGAGCTGAGAAATGTGCTGCTCCTGATGTGGAACCGGTGAAATACGAGGGAACCTGCGTTGGACCTCCAAGGTGTGCACCTGGGTGAGAGGGTCCAGCACTCATCTATCGGTGGTGATCTTCTGCCACTTGCTGACGGACCTTGTCAGGTGGCCTCCCACCGGGGTGCACGAGTGGGGGCATGGCGTTGTGGCTGGTTCAGGCTTCCTTGGGCGCCATCGCCCTTCCCTGCCCTGCGGGCGACAGCGACGCTGACCACCAGTACCGTAGGCCCGGGAGACCCCTGCAAGCTTCCTGTATGATGTGGAGAATCCTTTGGATGATCTGCTCTATTTTCCCCTGGAGGAGCGAAAAGACGAGCGTTGCTGCTGTAGAGTGCCAAGGGAACGTGTCAAATCCGTCTTTATGGCTTGAAGGGATTTGTCGACTGCTCTCCCTAACAGATTTTTGCCGTCGAAAGGCATGTCCAGGACCTTCACATGAACGTCCTGATGGAGGTTCGTGGCCTTCAACCATCCCTGCTGACGAAGGCAGACTCTGTTTCCTATCTACCGGAAACCTGTGTTGGCGATGTCCACTGCCACCTCCCCTTCCTGAAAGAGGGTGAGAGCTTCCACTTTCTTGTCGTCGGGGAGGAATAACAGGATCGGGCCCAGCTTGTACCAAAGCTCCCGGTCTTATTGGGCCAAGATAGCCAGAGCATTAGCTGCCTTGATCATGGATGCCGCCATGTATATGACTCTCTTCCCCATGGCGTCCATCTTCTTCCCCTCGTTGTCCGGGGGAACTTTTTATGATGAACGTTTCCTTGCGGCAGCCGACACTACCGAGTCCGGCAACGGTTGTGACCTCAAGCACTTTGGCGCAGAGTCCGGCACCCTGTATTTCTTCTCCAACCTATCTCGCTTGGTTGGAGCCATGGGTGGGTTTTTTAAGAGGGCTAGTCTTTCCTCCCAAATGTCATCCAAAAAGGGTACAGTTATGATCGTCTTCCTCTTGGAATCTCGTTGCTGATAAAAGTCCTCTTTCTTGGTTTCCTCGGGCACCAGCTGGAACAGCCCGGAAGCCCTGGAGATCGAGTGGAATGATCCCACCTCGTCTGGTGGCGAGACTATGAGGGGCGTTCTGGTGCACTGATTCGTTGTCTGCCGAGACAAAGTCCTCATCTTTGTCGGTTTCCGTGGCCGTCTCCGTACCAATGTCTGTGTGCGTATCCGGGTCCGCTGGTGGAGTTGAGGCACAACGTGGTGTCGGATGACGCTTTCTCTTCTTACGCAGAGGCTGATCAAGTGCTGGGGGCATCCTCTGCTGGATCTCCATCACTAGGGTGTGTTGAGTCGACAGGATGTTCATGGATATGTCCCTCGGCTGTGGAGGGAATGATGGAACACTAGTCCCTGCACCAGTGACGTCCTCATGGACCGTTGGGACGGACTCTTGGTCGTCTGTGGATGAGATGTCCATTGGTTGAACGCAAACCTTGCAGGGCTGTTTTGGGTCCTCCTTGCCCCCCCAATCCCTGAGCCCCTTTTCCTCCCTAAGGGTTTTAAACTAGGATCTGGACCGGTGTCTTTCCCCCCAGGAGTGCTTGCAGCCTTCGCTGCTGCCTCGACAGTCGTGTCATACCTTGGAGGCCGGGATACCCTCTGCGCCATAGGAGTCACCCTCGTCGGATCGACACATACCGTGGCCATCACAGAATATGTAGGCGAAGTGGTCAATGAGGACTTTGGCTATGCTGGTTGAGCCTGCTTTGGCTGCGCTGCCTTCTTCTCTTCCTCCGGCCTTGGCTTTTCTGATTTGTCCCGACATTTGGCCGGGGTGGACCACTTCCTCTTTGAGGAGGAGCTCGATGGTAGGCTGGCTATGGAGGCAGACGGTGATGGTGATCACGGCCTATCCAACCTGGGACCCGCATCAGCTGCGAACCCGGTGGAATCAGACTTGCAGCTCTTGGCCTTATCTTGGACCCCCACGGATGGGGCAACCTCAAAGAACTTTGACCTCTTGCCAGAGAGAAACCGCTCCCCAGACCGGCCTTTCCTGAGCGAGACATGACCCTGCTCGGAGCATGGGTCAGAGGCCTTGCTCGAATTGAGCCATGCCACCAGCCTGCTATGCCTGTCTTTATTTATCTTCGTTGAGATGCCCAGGCATATCTCACACCCATCCTAGTTGTGGTCCGGCTGCAGGCAGTAAAGACATTGTAGATGATTGTCCACCACAAAGATGTTCCGTAGCCCGCATTGGGTGTCGAGCCCTTCCCTTCTTTTTCTCCTCCCCCAATGTCGGAGAGTGCGAAGTAGGCCCAATATGGCCTTCCCGAAACTTGGACGAACAACCCTCCTTAAGGGCACGCAACTTTACCGACAACAGATTCCTGTTATCGACCAAAGGAGATAGGAGCACACGAGCTGTGATGAAACAAAAATAGACTCCCAATATTGAAGCGTGCTGTAAAAATCTGAAGATGACTGCCAGAGGCAGGGCTTGTGGAGAGGACTGTCATTGGATGGGGGCAGTATGACCCAGTGGAGAGTGATTGGTTTAGAGGAGAAGAACAAGTTACTTACCAACTGTAACTTTCTTTCGACGGGATGCTCCTCCCACATATTCCTCATCTTATGATAATTCGTCTCCAGCTTCGCTGCTTTGGAAAATAAAAATTCTCTCGGCAGAGGGCGCTGTGCTCGAGGTCGTGGCGTCGATTGTCCCTCGACAGACTCCGTACTCTGTCAACGTCACCGATGGTATAAATAGCTCGAGCCGCGCCCTTTGCTTCAGTTCTGTTTTTTCGATGAAACATAAAGGAGGAACACCCAGGCGTGCCCCATAACTGATGCACTCATCGTTGTCAATCTGGAAAAGTGAATACCCTTCATTTGAATGACAGACGTAACTTGATGGCTGTAGGCCAACCGTCATATGCACCGAATTATAGAAATATAGACTGTTATGCTTGACCAACAAGCGGCCATTTTAAACGTGGCAGAATCGCCATTTTGCCTGTTAACCATTGCTCATTGCTTTCTGTCTAAAACTGCTTTGCAGCTTGCAATTCTTCCGGTTTCTGCTTACTCTGCTCAACTGTTAACATTGTTGTCTGAATATGAAAAGGGCAAGGTCGCGGGACTGAGGAGTTCGTTGAAAACTCCTCATGAGTAGCCTAGAAAGGAATGCCCACGCTCCCTCTCTGTAGCCTTGAGGGAGAGCTGCAGGGCGTTTAATCACTTCACAGCTGCCAGCCAGTCTCGAACGGTGGTAGAATATGTTAGAATAAAACAGCTATAGGCTTGAATTATGCTCTTCCTACGGCCCCCCTTCGCAAAACCCTTTAGAGCGTGTCGGCTCCCAGGACACGAATAGTACCTCATAGATCGCAAAGCATGGAATGTGGGTCTTCCCCCGTGTGCAGCTTGCTTCCAAGAACAGAACCACTGTGTTCTGTTCAACAACTAAAAGATGCCTCTGCACTTTCCAAATTGCACGTTGTTACTAGAATAGACATCGAAAGTGTCATAATTGTCATACCCGTCGGAAATGTCCATCGTCATCCTGAGTTCAAAGAAACTTAATAAAGGAGGGTGTTAAACATGCCATAGCTGATTGTATGATATGCATTTTGTATATATGTAACTGATGTACGTAATTCGCTCTCTTGCGTCCCTCGAGGTCTAGGAAACTAACGTCGCGGGGCGTGAGACCAGAATTGGCCAATTGGGACTATTTTTGCTTGCAATAAACCCTAGCATTGGGAATTTGAACCTCGTGTCTGGCGCATCTTTTCGTGTATGGTTATTGCCTTGTTTCCATAGCACGAGGGACCCCTAGGGGCCCCTTTCAAGATGGCGCCCAAATAGGGACCCTCCCCCACTTGCCCCATCGTATACGTTGTAACGGAGTAAAGGCGGAAGAACGGCGAGGACGGGACGGTCGAGCTGGGATCAAGAGGTGTACGGGGTGCCCTGTAGAAGTGAGGAGAGATTCCTTCTGCAGATCTGCACACATCTGATCCCTGATCGACGTCCCGGGTCAGAGGGCAAAGGAGGCGAGGGTCCCGAGACGAGGCAGAAGCCAGAGAAGCGCAGACACGACGTTGGGACAGGTTGCGTTAGGACATGCGACTTGTTTTATCAGGTGAGTCATTCCCCGATTTAAATAAAAACCTGATTTTTGGTAGAGTGTTGATTTTGCAAATTCAAACGTCCAGGTAAAGGCTAGCTAACCAAAGGGGAAGGTTAAAGAAACATGCCTGGAGTACTGTCCACTTTAGCGGGGCTTTTCAGCTGCGGTAGACAGTCCTTGGAATATGGCCAAAGTGCACCGCCTGGGGGAACGCCGGCTTATGACATGTATGCAAAATATGGTGTGGGTGCGATAATATTTTGTGAAATTTGGCATAGGCAAACTAGAAAGCAACCCGACCATCAGTGGCCGATTAATGGTAGCTTTGAGATTGCGAGGATAGATAACCTAGAGAGGGTGCTGATTAGGAAAAAAGCGCGACCCGCAGCTTTTGAGACTGTCAAAGATTGGAGGAGGGAAGCAATGCTCCGATTTAGGAGTAGAGAGAAGCATGCGCGTAGGCATAAAACGAAGATTGAGATAGCAGAAGAAAAGGAGGAGGAGGAGTGGTCGGCAAGTCTAAGACGGGAAGGGAGACGTGACCAAATGAACATAGAAGGAATATACCCGCAGCGGGAACTACACATAGCAGACGAATTAATGGAACATTTGTTAACTAACACGGGTCGAGGCCCAAAACCAGAATCAAAACCAAACACGCCAGTAGTGACTGCGCAGGCCCAACCAGTAGCTCTCGTACCCCCTCCCGTAGCCCAAGCACTTCCCCTAACGCAAGCATTAACCCAAGCCCCACCCACAGCTCGAGCCCTCCCACAAGCGCAGACCGCGGACACACAATTTCCCAGCACCCAGGAAGGCCCTTCACAGATGCCACCTGTGTCACTTGTCCCATCCGCACCTCCCGCTCTAGAGACAGATTCAGCACCATCCACCCCTCCCGAAGTCGAAATTGAGACCGGGGAGGCGAGAGGCGGGGCTGAAGGAACAGGATTTGGACGGGTAACTCGAAGCGCGATCAGCAAAGAAAGAAAGATTGAATTACGGCAAGAGGCAGAAATGTACATAGAAGGAAACGATGGGACGGCAGCATTGGCCTCATTGTATGGGTAACGAAGGAGCAACGAGAGACAGGTAGTTTTGGAATGCATGGGGAAATTTTTGGTGGGAGAATGGAAAAAGTTACTTGACAAATTAACGCCACGACGATTGTTAGATTTGAACCAATTAGCATGTTGTAGAATAAAAGATGAAGAAGTAAAGGAACATGTGAATGGACTTTTTGATCTTAAAAATGAGTTGGATAATGAATATGCCGAAATGTTTGCTGCGCCTGGATACAGGGGTTGGGATATTAGAAGAGAGGGAAGAGGGACAGTAGAATCATACATACAGCGGAGACATTCAATGTCATCTGTACAGAGGGGCGACAAGCTGAAAGTGTGTATACGAGAAGCGATAAAATGGGTGTCGAATCCTAGTATCCCAACAATGGTCATACATGACATATTTGACGAATATTCCATGCCAATGAAAAGAAAATCACTGCAATCGATGGCTGACCATTTGATGGAGAAGGATATAAAAAATAATAAGGCCAGCCCACCTGAGATACTAGCGGTATACAAGAGAGCATTCGAGTGAAGTACAGGAGAAACAGGCTTATCACTGGACTTAGGAATACTATTGAACCTAAGAGAAGGGGGAGGGATCGTGAGTGGGGCATTTCCAATGAGAGAGGTCCCGCCCACGTTTGTACCAAAAGTAGGGATCCCTGCGACGGGTACAGTAGGAGCGCAGGTAACACCAGCCCATTTCACCGCCCAGTATGTGCATGTCCCCTTTTCCAGGCAAGAGGTGAATACTATAAAAAAAAGACGATTCCCGATATAAGAAAGAATCCAGCAGGTTTCTACAAGGAAGTAGAGTCAACCCTGAGATCAGCAGTGCTTACTATGAGCGATATAGATTTGATTTTCCCAGTCATTTTGCCAGCAGATGTATGGAAACAGATGAGGACGGTAGATGACGCGGGGGCTTTTGGCGCCACATGGGCGGAGTTACTATTGGAGGACAAAAATAGAAAAGTAGGGGAAAATCCGGGAACCCGCATGGCAGATCTACCAGAACGGATAATGCGGAGATTGAGGGAAATAATTCCAGAAAAAAGGATTCAGTGGGACAAATTAACTACATGTGTACAGGGCAAGGATGAGCCAGTAACGAATTATTTCAATAGATTTGAAGGATTATTCACAGACTTCAGTGGGCAGGATGTGAGCACAGAGTCGGGGAAAAGGCTATTTGTTGATAAATATGTGAGGGGACTAATATCACCAATTCAAGATATGTTAATGACGTCGGAAAGTTCCTGGGCAGCAAAACCGGTGAGTGAGATATTACACATAGCTCAATATTACGAGAACAGGGTAAATGTGGCGAAAGAAAGAGAGGTGAAGGATAGAGTAAATTTGAAAACAAGGGTGTTACTGCAGCAGGTCATTGGATACAATAGAGGTAGAGGAAATGCACAAGGCAGGGGAAATTTGAATAATATGCATGGGGTGTCATTGGGAGTAAATCAATGTGCGTACTGTAAGGAGGAAGGACACTGGCGAGCGCAATGCCCGCACCTACAGAATAGAGGCGGGTCTGGTCAGAGAAGGCCTCATAGAGGACATCAGGGGTCAAACGGCCCAAGCAGAAATAACATGCAGCAGAAGCAGGGATATACCAATGGAGGTACTCGAAACCAATCCTATGGTCAAAACCAAGCGCAACAGAACCAGGCATTGAACCAAAGTGTTTCGAACAAAAGTCAGGGCGGGCAGGGCCAACAGAGAAATGATCAGAGTGGAGGACACCGAGGGGGAAATGGGAATCTTTTTGATACACAGCCAAACACGTATTATTGCAGCAGCGGTGACTACACATCGGACGATGTGTTATTTTCGCAATAGGACAGCCCATGGCAGGGGTCGGAACCAATGTCTATTCCCGTGAATCAGAGAGGACCCTACGTAGAAATGAGAGTCGGGAATAAGCAGCACCGTTTCCTTGTAGATACAGGGGCACAGAAGTGCTCGATAGACCACCACTTGGTTCCGGAGATCCCACTGTCGGGGCAAAAGAATGTTTCTGTAGGGTTCGCAGGTACACCAGTAATTAACCCCATGTCCGAAGCTGTCCCAATTACAATAGGACCATTTACGGAACAGTGTCCATTTCTTTTGACAGAAAATTGTGGAGAAACCTTGCTAGGATTAAATTTGTTGAGAAAATTGGGGGCAGTCATACATTGTACGGCAGATGGGGTGTTCCTCACGATGTGGCCTCACGATGCACCGGTGACGGAATTTATGTCAAAAGCGTTACCAGAAGAGCTAAGTAGAGTACCAACCTGCCTGTGGGCAATGCATGATAACGATGTAGGATGCTTGAAAATAGAGCCAGCAAAAATAACTTTGAAAGAAGGTGTCACACTACCACGAATTCCCCCGTATAAAATTTCTGTTGAAGGTGAGAAGGGATTAAAAAGTATTGTTACTGACCTGGTGAGATTGGGGGTGGTTGAAGAAATTGCAGGTAGCACGTGTAACAGCCCGATTCTTCCAGTTTACAAGAAAGGAGGCAATGAAGTACCCTATCGTTTCATAATTGATCTGCGCGCATTAAACAAAGTGGTAGACCCACAATTCCCTTTGGTCCCAGATGTCACAACGATACTGACAATGATACCGGCCACTGCAGAATACTTTAGTGTAATTGATCTGAAGAATGCGTTCTTTAGCATCCCAGTGGATAAAAGCAGTAGATATCTGTTCGCGTTCACTCTAGGAGGTCGATCATTCACATTCACACACATTCCACAAGGATAAACAGAAAGCCCGAGCATTTACAGCAGAGCGCTAAAAGAGCAGCTAGACATGCTAGAATTACCCAAAGGTTGCGTACTCTTGCAGTACATAGATGACTTATTACTAGCTGCTGACACAAAAGAGATATGCAAAGAAAGTACTATATTACTATTGACACACTTAGTGACCCATGGTCACAAGGCAAGTTTGAAGAAATTCCAGTATAATCAGAAGGAGGTGTCTTATTTGGGTTACCTACTTTCGAAAGAAGGGAGAAGATTAACACCAGAACGCATAGAAAGTATTTCTAGTATGCCTATTCCAAAAACTCAAAAAGGAGTGAAAGCTGTAATAGGCATGGCCTCTTATTGTCGGCAGTGGATCAGTAATTTTGCGTTGATTGTGAAGCCGATGATAAAGTTAACTAAAAAGGATGCAGTGATGCCTTTACAGTGGGATGAGGAATGTCAGAAAGCGTTTGAGCAATTGAAAGCTGCATTATGTGCTGCGCCAGTTTTAGGCACTCCTAACTATAAAAAGATCTTTAGACTATTTGTGAGTGAGGGTGAAGGATGTGCATTGGCGGTATTGACACAGGAACAAGGTGGAAGAAATAGGCCGTGCGGCTATTATTCTTCCGCGCTGGACCCTGTAGCACGTGCACTACCACGATGTTTGTGATCCGTCGCAGCGGCTGCTGCGTCAGTGAAACAAACGGAAGGAATGGTATTGGGGCACACTTTAATTCTGATGGTGCCACATGCTATAGACGTTCTATTAAATAGGACACAGACGCAACACCTCACCTCAGCTAGACTGACAAGATATGAGCTCATCTTGTTTGCACCCCACATCCAAATTATGAGGTGTAGCGCATTGAATCCTGCAGAATTAATGCCACTGCCCATAGCAGAAATTGGTGACAACGAATCACCACCCCATGATTGTTTAATGGTCACTGAAGAAGAAGCAAAGGGAAGAATTGACTTGAGCGACATCCCACAGAAAGAGCCAGATGGGGAGTTATTTTGTGAAGGCTCTGGTTTTAAATTACCTGATGGCACATCAACGGCCGCATATGCAATTACTACCCTAGAGAGTGTTGTAGAAAGCAGAAGAATCCCCTACAATTCGGCACAAGCCGCAGAAATAATAGCACTGACCCGAGCCTGTGAACTCTCTGAGAATTTGAACGTGAATATTTATACTGACAGCCAGTACGCCTTTGGCGTGGTTCATAACTTTGGCCGACTTTGGGCTGAGAGGGGTTTCTTGACATCACATGGGGCCAGGATTCAGCATGGCCCTTTGATTGTGCGATTGTTGTCTGCACTCACGTTTCCGAAGCGCCTAGCTATAGTGAAGTGTGAGGCGCATAAAAAGGTAACATGTAAAGTGGGAGAGGGGAACGCATTTGCAGACAGGATTGCGAAGCAAACAGCCACAGATTTGGGAAATAAAATGATGACAGTACAGACTGAAGAAGTACCTTGTATGATAGAGAATGGAGTTGCCACAGTCAAAGAAATGCAGGCTGAGGCCACGACCAAAGAGATTCAGGGTGGGCTGAGGGCTCTGCCGAGTTAGATTTGGAGGGATGTTGGGTGGACAAAGAGACCAAGAACTGGATGTTGCCAAATTGTTACGTAACCACAATGGTTACAATGGCGCATAGCCCTACCCACATTTGCGCGAAGAAGATGGTACAGCATTTATCCACAGTATGGAAAGATGAGCACATAAAAAAGAATGCAGAAAGGCTAGTGCAGAATTGTATTACGTGCTTGCAACACAATGTAGGGAAGGGAACCGTGACTCCAGTAGGTAGTTTTGGCCCACCCTTTATGCCATTTGAGGTGATCCATTTTGATTTCATAGAAATGGAAAGGTGCCAGAACTACAAATATGTGTTAGTGGTGATTTGTGCATTCAGCAAATGGGTGGAGGCATATCCTTTAAAAGACTGTACTGCCATGTCAACGGCAAAAGTAATGTTGAAGGAATATTTCTCCCGGTTTGGGTTGCCCCGTGTCCTGTGGTCAGACAACGGCCCACACTTTGTGGGCGCAGTAGTGCTACAGATCTGTGCAGGTCTGCAGATAGAGAAGAGATTCCACAGTTCCAGGCATCCCAGTTCTGCCGGGCTTGTGGAGAAACATAACGGAATCTTGAAGTCAAAGATAGCTAAAATCTGCGCTAGGAGCAAGTTGAGTTGGGTGGATGCACTACCCCTAGCGCTATTGTGCATGCGCACGTCTGTGCAGGCTAAGACTGGGCTCTCCCCCTATGAGATTATAATGGGGAGACCGGCAAATGTGTGGTGCGCACCGCAGACCAAAAGATTATGTGAGGTCGAGCATCCTATGTTAAGCACGTACTGTGGCCTTTTAATGCAGAAGTTGTGTTTGATTCATCAGCAGGTGCAGGAGGCGTTACCAGTGCGATATACTGGACCGGGGCACTCGCTGGAGCCTGGAAGTTGGGTCTTAATAAAGAACTTTGAGCAGAAGACAGCATTAGCACCCAGGTGGCGCGGCCCCTACCAAGTACTTTTGGCAACGCAAACGGCCATCCAAGTAGACGGACGGAAGGCATGGATCCACGCGACACATGCCAAAGGATTCCCAGGACTGCTGACAACTTCTGACGACCAGAGAAAGGAAACGGTCTCGGAAACAAAAGAAACCGTTGCCAGTCCATTGCCACTGCATCAGCCTGAGCGAGAAGTGAAAGTTGAAACGAAGCCCAAGCGAGAATTGAAACTCGAAACAGAGCCTGAGGAGGCTGCCAGTAAGGGGAGAGGGCGAAAATGGCCCCAACGTTGCCCAGCAGAAACAACATCACTGCCGAGCGACACAAACCCTGCATTGCAAACACGAGCAGAAACAACGCGTGTACCCCTTTGGCGCCCACCAGTTTCTACAAATGCACCAAAGCCAAAGAAAGAAACTACATCATTGCCACGGCGCTCATCGCTACCCATCATTGTGCCACAGGCTGACACTGAGCCTGATGTTGGAAGTGCAACGGCACTATTCACGGATCATACAATACCAGGAGTGAACCGGTATAATTTGCAGCCTCGACAGGCAAAGTGATCCACAGATCTTTGGTGCTTTTCTTTTGCCTTTGGTTCCACTCACGGATGGAGTAGGAGCCAGGGGCGTAGAGGAGAGAAGTGTGAGAGTTGTGCAAGTCGGACAATTCAAGACT
Source organism: Ambystoma mexicanum (assembly GCF_040938575.1). NCBI lineage: Eukaryota > Metazoa > Chordata > Amphibia > Caudata > Ambystomatidae > Ambystoma > Ambystoma mexicanum. The sequence goes on from NC_090924.1 coordinate 1,260,295,278, forward strand.
CACGGCTCCTCGGTGCGCTTATAAAAGTAAATGTGTCAGGGGCCACAGCAGGACAAGCTGGACGCACATAAGTACTAAGGCTGATAGAGTGCATGTGTCCTAAGCCAGAGCGGGACAAGCTGGATGCACATAGTACTCTATCAATAAAGAACTGCTCAGAAATCGTCTGGGCAGTGGGAGAAAGAACAACTAATCTTGCTCGGAGTGGATAGGTGATCTAGGTTGTGAAGGGCTGGCAGAATTGAACTGTGACATTTTTTGTTGAACTTTTCTGGCATCCAGAACAAGAGACATTTGCGACGAACTTTGCCAGCAAGAAGAAGGACGATGAAGGACAAATCAAGACCGGTTTCAGCCTCCTCCTGCACCCCTGCTGAAAAGATGATAGATTTATAGACTGTACATTTAGGGAAAAAGCATGGTAAAAGGAATAAGGTACTAATTTGGACATTGGTCCTGTGTTTCTTAAGTATGGTTATACCAACAATAACAGCTATTACACTATGGTTCCTGGAGTACGTGCATCCATTAGAAACACCTTTGCCAAAAGCAGCTACTGAAAGCCCGGTTCATGTAATCACTGGTACTTTGCCCCCAATGGAAGAAAGACAGAGAAGGATACGGCAACAATACATTGTTGCTCATCATGAACATGACCCATGCGGTTTTAAAGAAAAAAGATTGTTGGTTTGTGCCCATTTACCACAGCACGGTGGGAAAGGGATAGGCTGGTATGTACAACCGTTACCATTGGTTTATTCATGTGAAGTATCATTGAGTGCAATGTTCTTTGGGAAATGGAACAAGAGTAATACGGGTCAGCTAGATGAGACCAATATGAATGAATTTGAGGAAGTGATCATGAGACCTGTGGGTTGTTCCATATTCCATAAAGCTCGCGTATTTTACAAGACTAGATAGATTACATAGGCAAAATAGACCAACCCCGCCAGCAGAAGAAACATCAGTAATGACATTTCGGATGATGGATGAATGGAATAAAGATGCTGTGCCCCCTGCCTCTACAGTGGATCACAGCCCCGAAACTGCTCCCCTATGTTTACAGAAAAAGGGTTCCTATAAAGTAGGAATGTTTAGCAACTGCCTGAACACAGTGGTTCTAAAGCACGAAATAGAACCCGTGTACGTAGGGGACCCTGTTTACTTTATATGTGTAAAAAAAATAATATCCATGGTTACCTAGGAAGTGGGGAGGTACATGCTACCTAGGTCTACTATTTCCAGGAGTGTTCCTCTTGGATGTAGCAGAAGTAGCTAGACGAACAAAAGGTAGAACTCAAAGGAGTAGCGAGGATGGAATGATAGCAATAGATATAGCCAAATCATTTATACCATTCTTGTCCCAAATAGAAAATTCTTACAATATAAGAAAACTGTCTAGGATATTAAAAAATACAATAGATTCAACAACAGATATTTTATTGAATATGACGTTAGAAGAAAAAGGAATAAGACTAAGGGCACTCCAAAACAGGATGGCTCTCGATATAATATTAGTTGATCGTGGGGGTGTTTGCAAACTCGTAAAAACTGCATGCTGTGTGTATATAGATGATTACTCCCATACGATATTTAAAGCAATCCGGAAATTACATGTCATAAGTTCCACACTCTCTACTGAAGAAGGGGGTTGGGGGATAGGATCCTGGTTTTGGGGATTATTGCGGTCTTGGGGATGGAAGTTAATTTCGATACTAATGATGGTACTTGGTATATTCGTAACATGTTGCTGTTGCATACAATGCTTACCAATAGTTTGCACTGAAATAACTGAAGGATGTACTAAGGGATGTGAGAGGAAAACAAACGCATGGCCAAAATAACAGAGACACTGATGAAACAAAAACAGTAAAACAATTCATGGCTATAGACATTAATGATGAAGATGATGCTGACAATAGCATGAAAGGTTCAGACACAGATACCCCAGACTTATCCTTATCGGAGGAGGATAAAATGAATGAATAAGACATTTGGCACACGGCCAAAAGGAGGGTTTGTCAATCTGGAAAAGTGAATACCCTTCATTTGAATGACAGACGTAACTTGATGGCCGCAGGCCAACCGTCTTATGCGCCGAATTATAGAAATATAGACTGTTATGCTTGACCAAGAAGTGGCCATTTTAAACGTGGCAGAATCGCCATTTTGCCTCTTAACCATTGCTCATTGCTTTCTGTCTAAAACTGCTTTGCAGCTTGCAATACTTGCGGTTTCTGCTTACTCTGCTCAACTGTTAACATTGTTGTCTGAATATGAAAAGGGCAAGGTCGCGGGACTGAGGAGTTCGTTGAAAACTCCTCATGAGTAGCCTAGAAAGGAATGCCCACGCTCCCTCTCTGTAGCCTTGAGGGAGAGCTGCAGGGCATTTAATCACTTCACAGCTGCCAGCCAGTCTCGTACGATGGTAGAATATGTTAGAATAAAACAGCTATAGGCTTGAATTATGCTCTTCCTACGGCCCCCCTTCGCAAAACCCTTTAGAGCGTGTCGGCTCCCTGGACACGAATAGTACCTCATAGATAGCAAAGCATGGAATGTGGCTCTTCCCCCGTGTGCAGCTTGCTTCCAAGAACAGAACCACCGTGTTCTGTTCAACAACTAAAAGATGCCTCCGCACTTTCCAAATTGCACGTTGTTACTAGAATAGACATCGAAAGTGTCATAATTGTCATACCCGTCGGAAATGTCCATTGTCATCCCGAGTTCAAAGAAACTTAATAAAGGAGGGTGTTAAACATGACATAGCTGATTGTATGATATGCATTTTGTATATATGTAACTGATGTACGTAATTCGCTCTCTTGCGTCCCTCGAGGTCTAGGAAACTAACGTCGCGGGGCGTGAGACCAGAATTGGCCAATTGGGACTATTTTTGCTTGCAATAAACCCTAGCATTGGGAATTTGAACCTCGTGTCTGGCGCATCTTTTCGTTTATGGTTATTGCCTTGTTTCCATAGCACGAGGGACCCCTAGGGGCCCCTTTCATCGTGAGAGGAAAGTGTAAGAAAACGTAAACTGTACTGTGGGGTAGGATGGGAGGGCCGATGAGGAATACGTGGGAGGAACATCCTGTCGAAAGAATGTTACAGTTGGTAGGTAACTTGTTCTTCAAATGGATTGTGTCCTCCCACGTATTCCTCATTTTATGATAGACTCCCACAGCAGTGACAATTTTGGAGGCGGGAGTACTAGTTTTAGTTTTCGAAAACAGAATGCAGAACTGCCTTGGCAAATAATCCCTCATTGGAGGAAGCAGTATCCAAGCAGTAATGCTTGACAAAAGCATGCATTATTTTCCAAGTTGCAGCAGCACAAATATCTGCTGCCGGGACTCCCCTCTTTAGAGCCGCAGAAGTAGACATTCCCCTTGTCGAATGGGCAGGAAGCCCATCTGGTGGCTCTTTTCCCGCTAATCTGTAGCATTCAATTATGGCTAAGATGATCTAGCGGGATATGGTCTGTTTTGTTACAGATAAGCCTAGTTTATGACCAGTATAAACCACAAATAGTTGGTCATCTTGTCTCAATTTAGACATCCTTGAGATGTAAAAACTAAGAGCCCTCTTCGGATCTAATCTGTGCAGTCTCTCCTCTTCCTTGCCCAAATGAGGAGGAGGATAAAAAGTTGGTAGTACTATTTTTTGTGACAAATGGAAGTCTGAAACTACCTTTGGTAAGAATGAAGGTTTAACTTTAAGGACTACCTTATCCTTATAAAATATAGTATATGGTGGTCTGCATGAGAGAGCCTGAAGTTCACTAACCCTGCGGGCTGATGATAGGGCCACAAGAAGGACAGTTTTTAGTGTTAAAAGCCTCAATAGACATGAGTGCAGAGTCTCAAAAGGTATGCAAGTCAAGAATTTTAATACTAAATTTAAGTCCCAAGTTGGGACATGAAAAGGTATTGGAGGGTATACTTTAGTAAGTCCTTTTAAGAATTGAATTATTAGTGGTATTTTGAAATATGAAACCTCTTCCGAGATGCGCTTGAAAATGGACAGCGCAGCAAGGTATCCTTTGATTGTTCCGATCTGGAGCCCCAGATTGGCTAGATGTAATAGAAAAGAGCACTACTGGAGTGCCACATTGAAAAGGGTCCACATCCTTATCTTTGCACCAGTTACTAAACCTGTTCCAGCGACATCAATACAAAGATTTTGTTGCTGGCCTTCTGGCCGAAAGCAAGACTTCCATTACGTCATCCGGAAGATCACAATCCTTGTATCTCAACCTCCCAGAAACCATGAGTGAAGGTTGAGTGTCTTGACCTCTGGATGGAGAACCCGACCTTCCTCTTGCGAGAGAAGATCCTCTCTTTGAGGAAGACGTATTGGAGGGCAGATGGACATGTCTAGATGGTCTGGGTACCACGTCCTCCTGGCCCAATCCGGGGCAATTAGGATCATGGTTTTCCTGAACTTTCTCAACCTCCTGATTACTTGAGGAATCACGGGGACTGGGGGAAACGCGTACAGCAGTGGAAACTTCCACTCCACTACGAATGCGTCTCCCAGAGCTCCTCTTTGAGGAAATTCCCTTGAGCAGTACTGATCGCACTTCCGGTTGATCGCGGTGCCGAACAGATCCACTTCAGGGGTTCCCCAAAGGGCGAAGATCTCCAGAAGGACTTCCTGAGCCAGCTCCCACTCGTGAGAGACTGTGCTCTGCCTGCTCAGAGCGTCTGCCGCGTGTTCTTCTCTCCGGCTAGGTGAATTGCCGATAGAGAGATTCCTTCTCGTATTGCCCAGAACCATAGCTGCATTGCCTCTCTTCACAGTGGTAGTGACCCTACTCCTCCTCTTTTGTTGAGGTAGTACATGGCCACCGTGTTGTCCGTCATTATCAGGACATTCTTTCCCTGTACAGAGGGCAGAAAGGCCTTCAGCGCTGGAGACCAACGACCGCTGATTGTCAGATCGTTGGTGTGTGCTCCCCACCCTGTGAGTGAGGCGTCCGTCACTACTGTTATCTCCGGCCATGGTTGCCAAAAAGACTCTCCCTTGAGAATGTTGTCGTTGCAAGCCCACCATAGAAGATCCTGAGCAACTGCGCTCAGGACTTGCAGAAGATCCGACATTTTCCCTGAGAATTGGGACCACCGAGTTCTGAGTGCCCATTGAAGGGATCTCATTCTCAACCTGGCCTCTGGTAAAAGGAAAATGCAGGATGCCATGAGGCCGAGCAACCTGAGAAAATCGCAGGCCGGTAGACATTGGGCATTCTGGAATTTTGTTAACATCTGCTGGATGTGGAGAGCTCTCACTTTGGGAGGCAAGGCTTTTCCCGAGGAAGTGTCCAAGACTGCTCCGATAAACTGGAGCTTCTGGGATGGTATCATGTGGGACTTCTTGAAATTGAGGGAGAAGCCCAATTTGTGGAGGAAGTGGCAGGTGATCGAAAGATGTTCCTGAGCTTGTTCTGGAGAACTTGCTCTGATCAACCAGTCGTCCAGGTAGGGATATATGTGAATACCTCCTCTCCTGAGACTTGCTGCCACAACCGCCAACAGTTTGGTGAAAACCCTCGGGGAGGAGGTCAACCCGAATGGCAGAACTCGAAACTGATAATGAGAATTGCCAATCGCGAACCTCAGGTACTTTCTGTGCTTTAGATGGATTGACACATGAAAGTAAGCATCCTGAAGGTCCAATGATACCAACCAATCTTGGAGTTGGAGAGCCTGAAGGATCTGAGAAAGAGTCACCATCTTGAACTTGTCCTTCCTGAGGAACGTGTTCAAGTTTCTCAAGTCCAAGATGAGTCTCAGTCCTCCGTCCTTTTTTGGAATGAGAAAATATGGGGGGTACCAACCCCTGTTCCTCTCCGCTACAGGTACCAGTTCTATGGCACCTTTCTCTAGCAGGGTTAAAATTTCCTGCAACAGGGGCGGATCTGGAATTTTGACGGAGTTGGCTCCCGGTGGATGATTCTGAGGCTTTTTTTAGAAAGGGGAGACAGTAACCTTGGGCTACTGTTTCCTGTGCCCAATCATCTGAGGTAATGCCCCGCCATTCCTTCAGATGCTGCGAGATCCTGCCTTCCCCACTGGTGTTTTGTGCAACAAGGTCTAAGAGGGATTTGGAGGCGGCTGCAGGAGTTGCTGAGGGTACAGATGCCGCTCCTCAGGCTGATTTTGCAGCTCTTCCTCGTGCTCCACGAGGGAAGTTTCTTTTGCCCCTTTGAGAAGCCTGTCCTCTTCCTCTACCAAAAGAGGAGTAGTATCGAAAAGAACGACCCCTCCAGGAAGATGAGCTGGAATAGGGTTTTAGAGGCTGGCGCATAGAGACGCTAAGCGATTTAGCTGCCGCTTTCGAGGTCTGAAGTTTTTCTAGGCTTTCATCAGCCTTGCTGCCAAACAGCCTCGAGCCATCAAAGGGCATGTTAAGGAGTCTGGCTTGCACATCTGGTGCAAACCCCGACTTCCTCAACCACGTAAATCTGCGTAGCACAACTCTTGCAGCCATGGACCTGCTGATACTATCAGCAGTAGCCAGTCCAGACTGGAGACATTCCCCCATTGCCTCCTTCCCGTCTTTGACTATATTCAGGAAACCTTCCCTTTCATCGCCTTCCGGAGTATGATCAGCCGCCGCTGAAATACAGTCCCACAGGGTATGGGTAAACCTGGCCAAGGTACAGGTGACATTTGTCGATTTAAGGGCCATACTGCCTGACGTGAAAACTTTATGTGCCCATGCGTCAACTTTTTTATCCTCTCTATCTGGAGGAATAATGGGATATGCAGTTTGTTTTGATGTAGATGCTGCCTGAATGACTAGACTTTCTGGAGTCAGATGCTTATTTAAGTATTCAGGATCCGTTCCAGCTGGTCTATATTTTTTTGGAAAAGTGCTATCTGCAGCAGCAATACTCTCAGGTCTATCCCAGTTTTTCTCCACTGTCCTCTGAAGAGCCCTGTGAAAGGGGAGAACTGGATCTTTTTGAGGCCCTCTGACAATTATATCCGTCATATCATCCTGTTAAAAAACAGGTGAAGTGTTACCCCAACCCATATATTCTATTACTCTGGTCATAAGACCCCTGTACCCAGCATCTGCCTGCTCTGCAGGATCAGGTCTGGCAAACTCTAATTCTGGGGAGGTGTCAATTCCACTGGCAGAATGTAGAGCATCACTCAGGTCTCTCATTCTAAATTCCTGGTCAATAAGTTCCTCAGGAACTTGCTTTGTGCCATAAGAAACTCCAAAAGGAGTAACTTTGTCTTCTTCTGAGCCAGATTCCTCATAAATTGAGGACATCGACTTAAAAAAGTCTGACCTGGGCAAAGGAGTGAACCTCCTTTCTTCTTCTACCATACGTGTCGAAGGGATTGATAAATCCTTCAAAGTTGTGGAAGGAGTCTTCGATGACTTTGAAGATGACTTCGACACGGGCGTCGAGGATGTTTTTGGTTTTGGTGCCGAAACGGTCGACGCCGACGGCGTCCATGAAGTCGTCGAATCCTTCGACAACTTGTGTTTTTTGTATGGCACCGGAGAAGTGCTCGACTCTCGAAGAGTCTTCGACGGCTTGGCGTCGACTCGAGTTTTTTTTAGTATCCTCGACACTACTGGTTTTTACCATGGTAGTCTTGGACTTCCCTTTGTCGTCCAATGGAGCGACCTTCGGGGTATGGCTTTTTCGAGGTTCTTTCGAGGGGGTCGGTGCCGCGTTCTCGAAAACCTCCATCATCTTTTTACGGAATTCTTCCCATTTACTGTGAGGATCCGATTTTGTCAGACATCGAATTTCTTCGGTCGACTCTGAAGAAGAAGATGATGAGGGAGATCTATGTCTCCTCTTCATTTTTATAGACAATGACGATGAGTGTCTCGATCCACTCCTAGATCGAGATCTCTTGGAGTGCCTATGGCGATCCGATTCCTTCAAATCAGTCGCTTTCTTATGTTTTTTAGACGTAGCCTTCTTAGAGGCTTCCCTCCCCACTGACAGTTTACCTCTCCTCTCAGGAAGAGCTTTTTTGGTCATTGATTGCCAGGAACCGGAGTTGACGGTTCGGTGACTGGAACCGAAACACCAGACACAAACCCGGTGGGGATCCGTGATCGACATTTTTGATCCACAATCTACACACTTCTTGAACCCAGTCTTGGGTGTCGAAGGTGTCGATGATAACGACATATTCTTCACAGAAAATCTGAAGCGCGCCGTTCTCGATAGCGAAGCGATCGGAAAAACGGAACTGAAGCAACGGGCGCGGCTCCAGCTATTTATACCATCGGTGACGTCGACAGAGTACGGAGTCCGTCGAGGGACAATCAACGCCACAACCTCGAGCACAGCGCCCTCTGCCGAGAGAACATTTTTTTTCAAAAGCAGCAAAGCTGGAGACAACGAGTTATCATAAGATGAGGAATACAGGAGAGGACACAATCCATTCGAAATACAGTTTTAAAAAGTGTTTCTTCTTTTTACCAAGGATTTCCAGCCTGACAACAGGGAATATTCATGAGCATGTGAATCCATGCCAGACCCCATGCTGGAGAAAGCGTACATCTCGACCCTGTGACGTTAATAGAATCAGAACTCCCTTGTTCTTAAGCAATGTTACCCGAGCAAGGGGGCGGGTGGGCATTACCGGGCCAGGTAATAACCTGGGCCAGTTAACAATAACCCTGCATTATCTGCCCCAGTAATGCCCACCTGGAATGGTAATATTGCAATTACTACCCCAGCATGTTGTACTAGGTGTAAGGAAGGCATGGTATCAAAGTAAGACAGACACAAGTGATTTCACTTCAAGGGTGGTTATTGTACTATTATCATGGGTGCGAAAAACACCTATCTAAGCCTAAATCTAAGATGGGAGCAAGTTATGACCATCAGATAATAATAATAATATAGTCCTAATGGAGTCTAGTGAAAACAAAGGGCCTATACTAAAAAAAAAAAAACAATTGCCAATCCTTACCGCTATGCTACAAAATAGTGTGGGATAATGTTCACAAAAGAAATCAAAAATAAGTCAGGATACTTAGGCCGTGGGCCTCCCTTCCCCAAGTTTTTTGCACGGGACAAGGTGGGTCTCTCGAGCACAGCACACTCTTGAGCTTCTTCGACACAAGGTCACAGTTCCTGTTATCAACATCAGGGCCTTCTGTGCCCAAGTCTCTTTCGTGCAAAGTCTCTTGCTTTAGAGGGCTCGATTCACCATAAACAACAAAGAAAGGTTCCTTCCGATAATGGTCAAGCCGGGCGATTTGGACTTTGCCCTAGATCCGCCTCAGCCAGGCTCAGATGCTTCTTTTACAATTCGCCTCCCTCAGTCGAGTTCAGACCAACTTTAATTTGCAGGCATCCTTCAGTCAGGTTCACATTTTCCACAACAATATCTTCGCAGGTGAGTTTTACTGTTCACCCTTGATCCCCCTCTTCCGGGCACACATCCCCTTTTCAACCAATTAGTCCCCCTCAGCTGGGCTCATACCAATTTCAGTTTGTATATAATCAAAGCCTTTTGAATGTGCACAGGATTTAACTTAACCCACTGCAGAACCACTTCGATTTCGCCAATCAATATTCACATGCTCTGGAGGGGGGTACCAAACAGACCTTCGAGTGAGCACCCACGCAGCGCCAGACCACTCTGTATCTGGTACTAAACTGGGTATTCTTTAAGTTCAATCACACACAAGTTCTTTGTTCGTACACTGTTGCCGCTTGCAACATTGAGCATCCCACAGTCTGGTCTGTTATCAGTTTCTCCCCACTCACCGGCTGTGCTGAACTCATTGGCATTGGTTTGCTGTCGGAGTCAAGGATAGTACCACGGTGGAAATCGCTTCTCCCTGCCTTGGATATCAATGCGGGAAGACCCTGTGCACCTTTGACACATGCTACATCGCTTGTCAGCTGCGATTCCTGGTCTTATGTTTCTTTTCTTTGAGGTTTCTAGAAAGTCTTAATCCTTTCTTGAAAAGGACAAAGGTAATTTCCTCCTTGTCCTCTCTGATCTCACTGCTGTTCTCCTCGATTTAAATTGCTATCCTGGAATAGCTGCTTCGTCATGCGTTTGGCCTTGCCCAGAGTGTGCTCTCGTGCCCCACCTTTTATCCGTGTGGGGAAGTGTGATGGAAGTCAGGTGTGTGTAATTATCAGTAATTGCCTGACTCTGCCCGACTCTTGTGTTGGGACATGTCAGGTATACGGCTCTGGTGTTAGTGCGTTGTTGCTCACGATGAATTGCCTGTGAGACAGTGTTCGAGTCAGAAAAGGGGAGCGGGGGGTTGGGTTTCTAGGTATCCTACCTGGTAGGATGGGGAAAAGATGTCACAAGGAAGGGAGTACCCCGTCTCACCCTTCGGTGTCCCACTTCCACTCCCCGAAGGTCTCCCATCTAGGTGATCCTCCCACACGGTCCGACCCCCAGGAACTGGCTCCAATAGCGATGGCCATGTCCTGGCCACCTGGATGACAGATCCCCGGGGACTAACGGGTGAGACGACCCAAGGTGTCTCACACAGGGTACTAATAGTGGGTTTTTTTAAGTTGAGAGGTGACGTGTTGGCCGTTTCTCTACTTTAAAAAAAACTACAAAATAAGATGACCGACATAGATCGGGAGAAGGAAACTACACACATTCCCTCTTCTCCGTTTCCATGGCGCTAGTCGCGTGTTAGGGATGCTCCGGGAACATTACTGATCCCTGGCGTGGGATAGCAGCGCAAGGTAAGTGGGGCAGGGACAGGAGGGGGGCTAAAATTGGGGACAATGAGGGCGGTGGATGTGGACATGGGGGCGCAGAGGAACACTTAACTTATTATGCGGTGGGGGAAGATGGCAGCCTTCAGCTCAGAGTGGGGGCTTTACCACTTGGTAAAGCCCCCGTTCTAACCATCTTCATAGGATGGGAGGCCAAAACCACACCCCTGCCGGGTACTAACAAGTAATGGTAATTCCTATTAACGTGAGACAAGTGGTGTTGCCACAATTAGAATAGGAACAGAAAATACTCTTTTTTGGATTGGGCGAACTGCTTACAGTGGCATTAATGCTAGTACGCCATTGAAGAAGAAATTAAGCATCACAACAAAAAAAAAATTTAAAAAGTATAAATATTACCAACCCATAAAACATCATACGAACTGATAAAATACATTGCATTGTAAATCCACTAAGAAAACGTACAGAAATCCAAACATTGACCAGACAGAAATCGTACGATAAAATGAACATTACACAAATAGATGCGGAACGAGCACTGAAGCAAACACTATACAAAGAGAAAACTACACTTATGCCATATGAAATCTGTGTTTTATCAGCAGGGCAGTCGTTAAATAAATATGAAAAGCCCGGGCAACAGCAGGTTATATCAGCTGTAGGAATCTATGAGCTGGTCTACATTGACTGAAACCCCAAGATGTTTAAATGGGTACTAAGGTACAACATCAGATTGATTTAAATATAGGGCCTCAACACCACTTTGCCAGTGTCACCATATAAAGCAAAAGGTCTAAGCAACCTAAAGTGCATTAGCCAATTTCTTTCTTCAGGATCCAATACCCAGAGAATGTACATTTCAATTGAGCCATAGGAATTTAACATATAAAACTCTGTTCACCAATTTACTGAACTCATCTTCTCCAAGATCCTTAACTTTATCCTTCAGAAGTTTTTTTAAAATATGTTGATGTGTTGGTACAGTTCATATTGTGCAGTTCAATTTTAGCGCAAGACAGTTATGGTATTTTTGATGATTATACACCATCACTAATGTCCGATAATAATTCCAGCAAGAAATAAGACAGCGAGTTATGATGCAGGTTAGAAACGGCGGGATGGCAGTGCTAGACGAATTCTCGAATTTGAGAATGTGGATGAAAAATGGTCTTTAGCAGATGTCCACCTAGTCTGATCATGTCCCTAACTGAAATGAAAACTGTGAAGGGCCCTCAACATTTCGTCCACTGCCACCTACCACCATTGCTGCCCTCTCATCTTATTGGTGGTGGCTTCTCAGACCTCCCCACATAGCAACCAGTCTACCCCCTCTTTTATACAGTTACTCATGAACACACCAACTGCTCCAAGATCTTTATCAAGGGCGGCTGGATATGAATGTCCATAAGTCCAGTTCTCACTTTGACAATTCTCTGTATATCTTTTTTTAAAAAAAATATGGTTAAAGAAAAGAACCTTTAAAAAATGAAACAAAACATTCTTTTTGTCAAACTTTGAACATTAGAATAGACAGTTACATTAGAAAAAGTTACCACAAAAGATACATTTAAAATAGTGATGTAAAGAAAAAAGTAAAATTAAATAAAAGAAACATTATTTTTGATACACTGATTCAAGATTCAATGCTCTTAAAAATGAAGTAACCAACACAACGACAGAAGTAGTAAATCCAGCTAAACAAGGTTTCCAAATTAGTTCATTAGTTCATTCCCCCCCCAGCCAACAAGTCAATACACCTTTTAAACAAATTCCACCTCAATCCATGAACCGCATGGCAGTATACCAACAAATGTTTAAGAGTTTCGTAAATGAACTTTATCCTGAAAAAACCTACAAAGATGCTCACTCTTAGCCCAAATCGGACCAAAACATCTTTGATGAGCACAAGGTTCCATCGGCCAGGATAGACTGACAAAAAGGGGGCCAATGTCCCCAAACTCTTGTGATCCTCCTTCAAGTCAGACAGTGAGGCATAATGGTGGAAACCATCAACAGTGTTTATCCAATCAAGTTTATATAAAGCATGTTTTACTTTGGTTGGTTTCCCCATTTCATTTTCTCACTCTTAGTATAACCAGATTCAATAATTAAGGTTGTACAAAACACACATTCTTGCAATACTCCACATCCATTTTCTAACAGAATTTCTTTCTGATCCACAAATCGAGATCCCTTGCTGAACAACAATATTTTCCTGGGGAGTGAAAGACACTTCCACTGAGCTGTAGCTTTCACGGAAACTATGCCCAGCTCATAAGGCATTGCAAGGAGAGGGATGGAGCCAGGAACATGAAAAACTCTACTCCAAATCAGGTCTTCAAGTACAGGTAGGTACTCCAAAATAGTCAAATTGTAGATTTCGATTGCATGTAGAATCTTCGGTATAATTTTCTCTTCGTAAGAATAAATGCAAGGCAAATTTGCCGAAGCGTGAATCCACCCAACAGCTGATTTGCCATAGCAATGGCACAGATTCTCAGCCAAGACCGCAATTTAATTTTGTTTGTTTTTAAAGTAGCAAAGAAGCCCAGATAAAGAAGGGTGTCAGTTGTATCAACAGGCCCAGACCAAAACCGCCAACTAAAGGGGGCTTTCTTTTTCCAACTGGATGTTTGCATGATCTTTGATTTTGTGGAATTAATCTTTAGAGAGTGTGTATCAATATAGTTTGAAAAGCCATTGAGTAAACACTGCAGGCCTATGGGTGTACAGTCAAAGAGAATAAAACAATAGGCTTAAGACAACCATAACGGTCTTAGGTTTTGCAGTTTGGGAGTAACAAAAGCTTCAGTTCGGAGATATTTGCCAGCATCAACCATGTACAAGTTGAGCAAGCAGAGGGACAGGACACAAGCCCGCCTGACCGCCGAGAGGTAGAGATTGAACGAGACAGTAAACCTTGATTATTCAAACAAACTTGGATGCTAGAATTATCGCAAAGGCCAGTCATCAATCTCAATAAACCATTAGGAATATGCCTTTTTATAGATTGGGACAATGTGCGCCGTGAGGAACTAATACGATTCATCATCTTCAAAACAAACTCATAGTTTGTATCGATGTTATAGATCTTGACACTAATGAAAAAGGCTTCCCTCACACTGGGCACAGTCTGATCACGCTGTACACAGAGTGACTGAAAATGGGATACCCAATCTTTCTCTGAAACTCCATTTACCATTGACCTGACTGCACAGAATCCAGGTCAGTAATGAGCCTCCAGAAGGCCTGAGCATTGGTATTGCTCAAGACAGCCAACATGGCCTCGGCCTAGCACCTAAGGGCACGACTTCTGCGTAAACAATTTTCATAAGAGTTCTGGGCTTTTCTGATCTGAACACCTTTCTCAGTTAAAGGAAGAGCCATATTGTTCTTTACCTTCCTAACAGCCCTTCTCATTTCTCCTTTTCTGAGAACAAGTTCATTGTTATAAGCATGTGAACGCCTCTTGGATTCTGACCCATTCTGATACTTCCAGGATAGATAAGCCACAACAAGGTCATATACAAAACATTCAAAGTTATCAACCGTAAAGGTGTGAAGCTTCCAATACAAGGAAGAGGTGGCTAATCGTCTACTAAGAGTTTTATTAACGCGAGAGGCCAAATCGGGATTCCACAAGACTCAATTGCAACCATTATTTAATACGATGTCAATTGGTCCGCGCTCCTTCCCGTTTCTCCCCAATACAAGAATATCAAAGTGAGCCATAAGCATGGAATGGCCGCTAAAATCAGTTGGCTTAATTTTCAACAAGGAACATTTCTCCAATAGACCAGATGCCATAAAAGATATAATGAATTATGGTGTAGGCAGCGCCATTAGACCTAGTGAAATTAGGTGGAATGTCTCCAACAGTCCCGTTCAAAGGAAGACAAACCAAGACCAGTTAGCCCCTCAGGTCATTTACTCCCATTAGTGAGTTTGAGATTTAAGTGACCCCTCAACTCCTCCCCGTCACACAAAAGATGGCAATGGATACAGTGCGAGTTTAGGTCACCCAAAAATACAATATGTCCACCAGGAAAGTTATTAATCCACTCATTGACGAACTGCATTATAAGATCTAATTTGTCGCACAGTGCAATTAGGCCAGAATGCCAATATACGTTGAGAATCAGCAGATGGAAATAGCTCTCTCCACGGATATCGACATGTGTGTCCATAGTACCAAAACTGATGTCATAGTTATCCACCCCCCTCGTTTCAATGCAAGATCTCACCATGGTTAAGAGACCACCGTACTGTCGCAAATGTCCCCCTTGTCAAGCCCCTTGGAAGTAGACAACATCCAGAAAGGGGGGAGATTTGAGTCATGTTTCTGGGAGGGTAAAGATGGTATAGTTCTTCAGCCAGGACTGTTAAAGAGGTGCTGATGAGAATGTGTAAATGATAGAGAAGAAAGAAAGCTAGGTTCCTCGAGAGGGAAGATGGAAGTGGTAGCAGAAAGCTCTCAATTCGACATACCCAGCATCCAGAATCAATCCCTGCTTTCCCCTGAGACTTTCCTTTTCCTTTTTTGCAGTGATCAAACTTGCTCTTCTAAAACATAAAAAACATCTCATGGAGTAAACTGAGGCCACGTGCCTCCTATCCATGGATAGACCATCGCCAACACATTTTTTTTCCTGTATAAGGTAACAAATCAAAACCCAGCCCACAGAGATTTTCACGTTCAAACATAATTTTGGACATAAATATAACTGATTGGTCCGTTCTATACAGATCGATGAAATCGGACCTTTCCTAATCCTAGAGGACAAAGCTTGAATCTCACTAAAGAGGCGAAGAATTTGCTTTTGATTCAACACCGGAGATATGGTGTCTGAGATGACACTTTCAATTAGAATCCTGAAGGGATAGCTTGATGCGTATTCCTCCGAGCTGTGGCCCAGTGTTCTGATGACCAAATACCTGAGGACCATTTGGGCCGACAGGCAAGCGATCGAATAAGCCACCCTCCTCGGTACTTATCCGGGAAGGGCCTCGTAAGAATTCAAGTAAGTTCGGTTGAAGCCCCATGCTAACTGTCGTCAGCCCGTATCCTGGGTCGATGGTTGTGGGCCCAGCGCCGAGCTTGCATGGAGACCACTGTTGTTAAAAGAGAAGGTCGAGCCTGGACTTGGTACACAAACAGGAGCTGGGTTACCTTCAGAAGCACTACTCAGCAAAGACCCCACCGGGGACTAAAATAGCTATTGGTGCTGCAGGGCGAGTTACAGACTCATTCAAACAAAAAGGTAGCGCCAACATTAAAGATGCCTCATGAGCCAAAGACTCACTTCTGGTAACAGGAGCAGGCTCAACTAGGTTAACGCTTGAATCAGAAGAAGAGTTGATTGTGGAAGCATTAAACAAAGCGACTTTCTCACCGCAGGCTGGGCAAAAGGTGAGCACAAAACATTGATGGAAGACAGTTTAACAGGTCGATTTCCGAGCTTCTTTGCTTGTATAGCACAGTTCTCACATCTCAAAGGTGGTTTAAGGAAGACAGAAGTACTGGGAACCAAGGATTCATTTAGTGCCAGGGTTCAGGCTCGGACAACTTTTTCTGAGGGCAGACGCCTTCCGCCTGGGTATTTTAGAGGCCCTTTGTAAAATGAGAAATATCCACTGTCCTGTTGGAGTTTAAAACATGCACACCTTTTAACATTTTCAAAACACTTTTAGAAGAGAATTTTTGTGTGTTTTTTATCAACTTTATTTAATAATTATACAAAACATAATACAACTGAGTAACAACAGAATGGGAACAAGCAAAAGATTACTCCATATACATCAGTGCAACAAAATACAAATTACTACTAAAGTAACAGCTATTCAAAACGAAATCCGAAAACATCCCCACCCTCCTATCTCATGGCAAGATGTGATAACACAAAACACAAAAAAAAAACAAAAAAAAAAAAGGACAAAACATAAACCCCTACCAATCCCCAACCTCAATATCCACAAAATAAACCAAAGCCTACACCTCATCCAAATAAATCCCTGAATGGCCCCCATCTCTCCTCGTGCTCAGTTTCCTGATGTTGTCGATGTGTGTGTTGACTTTATGAAAGGCAAATGCCATTCATCCTGTGCAATTTGTACAGTTATGCAAAGCCAATTGAATTCAATTTGCACATTTCACCTTGATATGCTAATTTCTAGTGATCACATCCCATTGTGTATTTTAATGAGACCCCCCCACTTATTTTTTAGGACTTGACCCATGTTTAGTGCGCCTCCACTCATCAACACAGATGAACTCTTAGATGCGAGATCCCCACTTTGCGAGGACAGTGTTTCAGTTGATGTGACTAAAGAGTTCAATATTACGGGGGAGGCTTTTTGTTTGCAACAGGTTCTGGCATTTGTGGATTGCAGATCAGCAGGAATGAGGAGTTGATTATCCACTTGTAAATGCACTTCACCATATTGAGAAGTTAACCCAGCTCAAGAGCCCTGCTCAAGCGCCACTGAACTGGCCTGATCCTGTAAAACGATAAACTTATCACAGGAAACTAGATGCATGGAATCCGAAAAGGGTGGTAAAGCTTTCTTGTGATTGAACAAAAATTATCTTGCAGCAACATGCAGGTTTATATTATCGAATATGAACATCAGCGATTCCAAGAAAACAGAATTGAATTTGGTTTCTCGCTGCAAACCTTCATAAAGGGAAACCAAAATGCAAAGTACTTGCTTGATTTCGGCCAAAGGTCCATCTTGGCTATCCCCCACTGGGATCGTCAATTCTTCTCAGACCGCAGAGAGACTTCTTGGGGGAAGACGAGGCTGGCGCAGAGTCCAATGATGATGCAAATTAATCTAAACCACAGGATAGTGCTGATCCCAATCTGACAAGTTGGACATGAAATTCAAATCCGG
Organism: Ambystoma mexicanum; assembly: GCF_040938575.1. Lineage (NCBI taxonomy): Eukaryota > Metazoa > Chordata > Amphibia > Caudata > Ambystomatidae > Ambystoma > Ambystoma mexicanum. The sequence continues at coordinate 1,260,312,883 of NC_090924.1, forward strand.
AGTTGATCTTGCTTGCGTTGGTTTATATGCTGCCCGCCCCAGGGAAGGGAGGCAGGGGTAAATTCAAATCAGCTAACATTTCGACATACGAAATCTGGGTGTGATTAGTTGGCATCATTTTATTGCCACTTCTTAAGTTGTACACGAGCTGTGACAGAAATGTGCCCTCTCAATTGTTCCACAAATGAAAGCCAGATTAAACTCGCCAACCGTAAACAGGCAGCACAGAGAGCTGCCTATGAAATCCCCAGGGGCAAGACAGTTCTGTAAAAGAACCCTTCCAGAGTTGGGCAGTCAGAGTAATTAAGTGAGATAGGGGAGACGAGCAGACTAAGTCTAGTCAATGAATCAAACTCACCCACGATCCAGATGACCAGACAGCCTCATGGACTGCGCTGACTGCTTCAAATCTGCACAACTCCGCCTGTGTATCTTTATAGGTTCTGTGACAAAGTGATCTGCTTTATTCTGGGGACTTTGCATGGAGTGGCCAAGGGGGCAGGGAACCTCCCTGGGCTAGTGTATGATGGCTCTAGGGATGTTATGGGGATGATCACCGGATCACCCACTCTTAGCCTCATCATTGGGCAGGAGATCATAATGTGCTACACTTAAGTGTATTGGCCCTTTAAGAGCCACATACAAAAAAAGGGCCTCTTCAGGAGACTCTCAGCATTGTTTTGGGCACTCCACCACCCCCAGCCCAAGCTCAACAAGATTTAAGGCCCAGCCCTCACCAGAAATTCTCAATCAATTCTAAAGAACTGGCAATTCTCACCTTGGTTCAGGCTGCAGACACAGCTCTGCTGCTGTCTGCAGACACTGGGGCATATGCACAGATAAAGACATGAGATCCAAGATGGCGGACCAGCTTCTTAAAGCCACAATCCAGGAGACAACCAGATCACAAGCTATCATTCACCAAACCCGAGGAAGTGTAAGCAATTCCACTACAACCAATTACCTGGCAGCACTAACAAGGATACACATGTTCAGGCTCGGACAACCAGAGCAGCCTCAAAGAAAGACCTTCTAGGGTATAGAAGGGACACAACATGAAGGAGAGGTGTTTGGGCATTTGGACAACGAGGTTGGGGCAGGAGTTTGAAGTGAGTTTGTGATTCAGAAGGAGGCTGCAGAAGGAGTTAGGTGAGAGACCGGGAAGGGTGGAGGCTGGAGACAAAAGGGGCAGAAGAGTCATCAGGATGGAGATACCAGGAGGTGGAAGGAGGGAGACACCAGGAGGTGGAAGGATGGAGACATCAGGAGGCGGTACGAAGGAGACACCAGGAGGCGTAGGAAGGAGACACCAGGCAGGAGTAGGAAGGCATCAGGGAAAAGCACCAGCAGGTGGTAAGAGTGAGATAGCGGTAGGAAGGAGACACCAGGAGGCAGACAATAGGAGCAAGACAGCAGTAAGACGTCATCAAGGAGGGGGTAGGAAGAAGCCATATATATGTGGGGGGGGCATAAAGGGAGGGAGAAAGGATAGGAAGGCGCCATCAAGGTGGGGGATAGAAAGGAGCCATCAGGAGGGGGCAGGAAGGAGCCATCAGGAGGGGGCAAGGAAGGAGCCATCGTGGGCGATGGAGCAGGCTGGCAAGATACGGAGGAGCCATTGGGAGGGTGGGCAGAAAGAAGACATCAGGTGGGGGTTAGAAAAGCCATCAGGAGGGGTAAGTAACAGAAATCACGTTTATGACCCCCTCTGGCTAAGGGCCTTGACCAGCAGGGATCTTACTAGCATGTAACTCCATGAAATTAGCAATGAATGAAAAGGGAGTAAAGAGATAAATGTTCCTAAATTCTAATCAACAGTGCATATGGGTTAGCTGTTGCACACACCTCACCAATGGAGATGCCTGTGGGAGGGGAAGAAGTGGACTGGGGGGCTGAGAAGCTTGCTGCACATATGGTAATACAAAAGGCAATGAAGAGCCCATGCAAAATAACTGAAGGCAAAAATACACATTCACAATGCACCGATTAAATGGGGGATTTAATGTGCACAAAAGAACGTCCGCAGATCCAAGTTATGGATACTGACAACTTAGTTTTAGTACAAATGAATTGGCAGAATACAGTGAAAGGTAAATGCAAATATACTGCAAGGCAGAATAACACCCACAAAAATTCAAATGCTACACTGTGATGCTGGAAATGCATCAGAGGGACAGGGCCTCCGTATCCTTGTCCTTTACTACCTTTTATCGTTTGTTCTGATGTGTTTTCCGCGCAGGAGTTCATGTGGGACTCCTGGCGGTGCAGCTCTCTCCTTTGGTTTTGGTGAACAGACCCATGGGATACCCTTATGGCACCCATGGGTGGGGGTACAACCCTGTGCCCCTAGTGTATGTTTTTGGGCACCTGTGTGTGGCCCACAGAGCAGGGTACGGGCTGGTGGCAGCTCTGTGCTGAATTGACTGGTGCCCTGAGCGTCTTCCATTTTGGGATGGCCCAGGCCCTGTCATTGGAATCGGTAGATTCCTGATGGAGACAAGATGGTCACTGTGGCCTCTTTCCTTCCATCAACTGTTACCTTGATCTTCCCGAAGTCCCGGGAAGCCCCGACTCTGTCCCTTCCCCCTGTCTGTTGGGTGGAAGTTCCATATATGGTAGTGTGGGGAAGTGCTGACCAGACTGGCTGGAGCCTTCCCAACGACCGTATGTTGTGGGTATGCCTGTGGGTGGGACCTGGGTGAATGGAGTGTGTGACGAATACGCATTCTATGTTGTGGATGTCTAGTATCTGGTGTTTGACACAATGACTCAGACAGCCCTGCCTGAAACTGGTATGAATGCAGTGTGGAGTGTTGAATGGCTCAGTACTTGTCCCAATACACATAACTTGTTGTGAGTGTCTGGAGAGAAGTGAATGGCCTGAATGCACCGTGTGCCCGATTGGCTACCTGCCTGCATGAATGCCCTTCGCCGTGATTGGATGCTTGAGTATGACCCAGCGGAATGAATGGGAGATCAACAGTATATCTGGGACCTCTCACTGCTAGGAATCGTGTTCAGAAGCTGAAGTCCACTACGACGAGTAACTGGAGTAAAACTGAAGCTTGACCTTGAAGCCCTGCTGGAAGAGAAGAATTGCTGTTGCTCTCCTTTACAATCTGAAAGCTGCCAAGTCTCCAAGGACTGACCCAGAGAGGACCTGGTAATGTGCCCTCTTCCTGAGCTACAAGGGACCATCGTGCACCAGCTGATCTTTGCCAAGGCTCCCTTGTAGACAGACCTTCGACAGGCTGCCGACCCGTGACAGGGACTGCCGCGGATTCCAAAGAGAAGCGCCCGGACTGTTGTCCGCCACTGTCGATGACCGCTGTCGCCAACCGGAGCCGCTGTGCTCCCGTTAGCCTAAGAACTTTCAAATCCAAGGACGCTCTCGTTTGCATCGCTGCCGTCTTATCCCGCTGCAGAAGGCCTGACCGTCGACGCACCGAGGATCATCCGCCGGTGGGTTTCTCGCCACCCAAAGACCACAGAGACGCCGACGACTCAACGCCCCTACTGGGCCACAGTTCTTCAAACTCTTTGCAGTCCAGAACTATCGACACTGAGGTGCCCCGCACGCCTCCTCCTGGCAGGACGTTTACACTTCCCCGTCAACGAGCACCACTAGGAACGAAGCTGCCACTTCACTGTCGTAGCTCACCCTGTTCTCCGTCCGATGTTCGACGACCCGTGACTCCTACCTTAAAGTGAGGGCACTCAAGAAGGGCCATCGATTCCCCAACGAGGAACACTACAACGCCAGGTACTTTGGGGTTGCAGAACTATTGGGAAGTCTCTTCTGAACAATATATGGACTGGGCTTGTCTTTATTCTACAGGTTGCCCATGTGGGGGGGATCTCCACACAGAGCTGTGTTTAACAGTAGTTACCAGTGTTTCTGCCAATTGTTCTTATCAACTGCTTCCCTCTTTTCTCTATTGTTGGTTTCCTTTATGAACTGATTTGCGTGCTATTTAACCGTACAGTTGATGCACTTTAACGAGATCCAATAGTAATTGTGGTACCACGTAGAACTGTATATTTGCCATTATAGATAACCGAGTACAAAATACGTTATCATGATATTGTATATAACCTTGACTAGTAATTATATAAAGACTGTGTTTTAACCGATACAGTGTGCCTGCCATTAATTTGTGGGTGCTTGGGGACTACACTGTACTTAAGAACAAGCCTGCATCACTTCCTGAGAAGCTAGGCCTTGATTGCTCGACCACGTACCAATATTGAGAATCTTGGCAGGGGTCCTCTGTGCCTCTCCTCTACCAAATAGAGAGCGGAAGTACAGACCCCCCCCCTCCGGTCCCTCACATACACAACCAGGCAGAATAATGTGAAAGATGAATGCAAATGATATACAGCAAGGCAGAATAATAGCATCTTATTCTGACATGGGCAAAATATGAAAGTAGTATTTACATAGTTCAAGGTGGAAAACTTTCAATCAGGTTGAATACCATACAGGTGGAATAAATAAAGATAGTGCTAAATATGCAGGTGTATTCTGTATACAGAGGCAACTGAAAGTGTTCAACTGAAATACTGTACATTTTAACAAGGACTCTCAATCACTTTTATTTGGTAAATACCCACACGATGAGTTAAGACTCTAAACACAAGATAATATAAAGACCAGCACTCTGTACTTTTTTTTAAACGATCACCAAGTGTCACTTAACTATAACATTACGTAAACCATACATATATGTACCCTTGAAAAGCTATGTTGGGGATCTGATTAACTCCATACACATTTGCCAAAACAAGCAGGGCACTAGTGAACCTAGCCCCTGTAACCTTGTATTATTCACTTACAACACCAACACTAATGAAGCTCTACTGCAGGTCCTTCACACAGTGCAGGAAAATAACATACTGGGTCCCCAGTGATTGGGAAAGTCTCAAATCTCTTCTCTGCTCTTTGTCCCACTATGCAAGCTGCAGTGTCAAAGGGCAGCCGTCGCAACCTTACTTCTCCTTATAGTTACCGGTGCTGGTGGGCTTTAGTAAACCGGTCAGGCGGCTATCAGCAGTGCTGCAGATCTTCTCAATTAGTTCTGGTTCTTGGGCTTGGAGATTGAGTAGTTCTCCAACAGTCCGAGGTGAGATGTGATGCAGCAGCAGGGGTCACAGTTACTGCAGCTGAGTTACCACAACAGCAATCCGGTTTGAGTGCAGGATAGAACAGGACACGAGACCAAAAGACCCAGAAACAAGTCCTCAGGTCAAGGCTTAGATCAGAGCACAACTGGATGCAGGAACAGGCAGAGTCAATATCCACTGAAAGACATTCATGTCCATATAGCGCAGGGTCTGAATTCTGTGGCTCTCCATATGTTTAGGCCTGTGACTCAAATGACCCTTACCACGGAGTTGCTGGTTAGGGTTGATGGGACTTTTAGTGTTAAACATCTGGAGAGTCACAAATTACAGACCTGTGCAATAGTGCAATGTACTTTTAAAGCATGCTATTTCTCATCATTCTTCTAATGCCAACAGCCCCCTACCTTTAACTATAAATTCATGCAGCTTGACTTTAATTACTTGAACTTTCCCAGGTCTTCATGCTTTATCTTTGTACTGTGACCTGAAGGAGGTGTGCCATCTGTGGGTCTGGCTGGACTGGATATTCCCTTGATTGAATTGTTTTTCAAGGTGGTGGTCAAGGTCACGCAAGGGACTTCTGAACGGAAACATTTTAGTTATACATTTTTGCCAACTCCACCACTCAAGATACCTTCATGCCATCCCTACATTGCCTAAGAGTGTAGAATTCTGCTACCTCTCATTTCTACATTTTCATCCAGAAAGGATTTTATTCTCAGCTTCCACAACTGGACCACACAAGTGGTCCCTTTCCATTATGGTGTGCAAATCAGAGGGGTATGGATCCTCCTCTAGCACCCTGAATGGGGGCGCTGGATAATCGGGGGGCTCGGAATGAGGTCTGTACTGTATGGTAGAAGCTTGTGTTCTGAGCTGCCTGGACAGTCTGTGCCCCTTCCCCGCCCACTCCCCCTTCACTAAATAGCACCTGTGTCGTTTCCTACACGGGTGCTAATGGTGTTTTCTTTTCAACAAAAAAATTAAATAAACGTACCTTTGTTGTGCGGCCCGGCGCTGCTCAGTGCGATATGTGTAGTCCATGTGTAGTCCACACAGTCATCAACATGAAAAAATGACTCCAGGAACAGCAGCACTGCTGGCACTGGGACGCGCAAGCAAATTAAGATTCTTTATTTTTTATTTTTAAAAGACACCATTAGCGCCCGTGTAGGGAACTACACAGGTGCTAATGGCGATATGCCCCTCAGTGGCGGACTGACCCTCTCAGTAATGGCCCCGTCACCCTCGTTAAGAGACCCTTTATGCGCTCAGGCCCTTAAATTTGGCGGCAGGCCGTGCCCTACAGCGTCGGCCTGCCACCTCGGGGCATATCGCCTCAATATTGTTGGGCATAGCTATTCTGGTTTTTAGATATTTTCTATTAGCACCTTAAGGAGGCCTAGCAAACGTCATTGTAAAGTTTCAGAACTTTTGGAAACAATCCCCTCCTTACGATATAGAAACCAGTAGAGAGACATACAAGAAAGGATATAGAAACCAATAGAGAGACATACAAGTAAGATCTAGAGAACCCTGGGAAAGATATCCAACATCAGAGGGTTAAATGGAAGCCAATTAAGGCTATGAGCATTTCTACTTCCTGGAAGGAGTGAAAGACTAATCCAGGTTTTCTGCAAGAATACTTAAAGTCCACTGTGGCGAACTTTGATAAAAGACCAGGAGAAGGAAGACATTCCCCTGGTGCCTTATGATGGACCATTGAAGGAGTTACTTCTAGTAGAAGACTGAAGCAGCCAGGAGAAAGGAGTAATTATCCAGGTGAAGGAAACACAAACTGCACTTTAGTTAAAGACTTATGTTTATAGAGTTAGAGTTAGATTAGTTCGTTTCTGACAGAGGACTAAGAACATTTACTTTTGACGTGGCATTCCGACAGCTCACTAAAGTTTTCCTAGGTTTTAGGCAGGGTAGGGAGAGATGGTTTTTTTTTAGTTATGCAATTTTATAGCACACAAAATTACCCCGCCTGGTCAGTTGTCTTCTACACCCTCACAACTGTAAATATGCATGTAATAGCATACATTTCCTGCCCCACACAGGATAACTAAAATTCACTATACGTTGTTACATACTGAAACTTCCTGCCCCACACAGGGTAACTTAAATTCACTGTACAGTTACCTCATACCATCATATGTCCTTAGTTATATAAATAACCTCAACATTATCTAACCACTGCAGTAGAACTAAACCAATAACAACATTACATGTTTTTCCTCACGCAACACAAAAATAAATCCTGAACTGTTCATTTTCAACTTGACCTGCTTAAACAAATCTGGATCCAGTTCTTGAAGCACTACAAAATCGCTATTCTCCTTTTCATTTAGCACTTCTCCACAGATCAAACAAAAACCAAGGCAGCTGCCGCCTTTCCTTCTTCTGAAAAGCGATGTGTGCAATAGGACCTGGAGCGTTCCAAGTGCCGAATGGGATTACCACAATAAATGATCTCAGGCCCAAATTATTTGGCAGGCTCAAAGAATATGGCAAAATACTACTTTATTATTATCAATTCAATTAAGTAGGGAAACCTGGTGAACAAACCGATTGCAGCTCAGACTCTTAAAGCATTTCGGTTACATAAAAAGTTTTATACCTCGACATACGTCCGCTATGACATCATCCTACGTGGCTAACAGCAAAAACCTACTGGGTGGAAGGATTGGTTAAGGAAAACGTATACATATAGTTTGTGTAAATGTTTTTATCATTATTGGATGCCTCTTATCTGGCAGTCATGCCTTGAATCACCTCCAACTAAGTAAAATACAGATAATGTAACACCAGCAGCGGATAGCCCTGTGCAACAATGTATGGTCCACCATTACATAGGCCCTCCTGATTGGTTGGCACTCCCTTACTAACTTTGAACATTCAGCTCATTAGCAGCACATAAGCAACGAAACCCAGGTACAAGGGAACAACGTCAGACAACTGCCTTCATTATTTATTTAGTCTATCATCTCTCACCAGTTATGCCCTAAGCCAATGCTTCTTTGTAGTTGACCTTGCTTACTGTTCTCTTCCTCTGAACTTTAAAGGGAGTGAAGGTACATTGCTATCTTCGTCTGGAGCTTTATGAATAAGCCTTGTTTTCCAGTCCTGAATCACATGTGAACGTGTGAGGAGACCATTATTTTGTCCATTTTGCTTTTCTATTTAGTGCTATTTGATTCAATTATATTGGGTGCTATTACTCTCCTTGGCCTCTGGAGACTTGGTTTCTCCATGTGCTTTTTACATCTATAATTGAATAATACTTGGCATTCGCACCTGTTCACTCCTTTACATAATCTAAGAGAAATATGCCCTGCGCACATAGCTTATCCTCTTCGACTACTTTTGAGCCATGTAGTTGCTCTTGCTGCAGGCATCCTTGATTCTGAGACAACCAAATACCCTTTGTTCTTGCAAACATGTGTATTCCAGTGCCTGTCAGCATTGCAGCCTTGATTTCCCTTCTTGAGGCTTCTTGCTTACTATTATACAATGCCGACATCCATCTTCTTAGCATGGCTGCTTTGCTGCTTTTCTCGCAATCTATTTCCTACTTTATCAAGCTTCTATATGTCTCATCTACCTAGCATTTCTGCATATATACATTTTATTACATCTCTTGCCACTTATCTTCTTAGTGTATGGCATTAGATATCCATACATTGATTTGAGAGCATTCATTTATCTTCTGTCTTTAGTTGTGTCACTTTACATCTGCCAGACTTCACTTATAGTTCTATGTCTAGTGGTGTCTGCAGGCTCATGTCTACCACATCAGTTTGAGGGAACATTCGATACAGTTGTCTGAACGCATGTCTCTTATACCTTCAATGCAGTATTGGGATGATACCAGGTGTCAAACACAGTGTTTTCTTGTTGTTCTTCCAGATTGACGCAGGTCAGGGATTGGGCTTTATAAATGACATGTACATCTGCCTCTCTACAGATTAATGCCCAAACAGTTGTCGCAGAGTCCCTCAGTTCAGCCACGAAGACTCCCAAAATGATGTTGTGCCAGAGAGCACTCAGCTCCCCCCGCAGCAGGCACACGCAGAAAAGTCCCTAGACCGCTTGTCAATATGTTGAAGTGTAATGAGGTTGCTGTAACTCAGGAGTGATGGGGCCCAACAGTAATCAAGCACTGGTTTGGTAAGGTTACATCGTCTTTATTGATTACAGGTTTGAGTGCCGGATTGAGTTGTGTCTTGACCACCAGTGCCCACCACCCAGGCTAGCACCTCCAACTGCTGTTCCAACTGTCAGTAGTTGAACCTTACTCCGCCAGTTACCGCAGTGTTCTACTAGGGACCCAAGCTGCGACATTCCATTCATGTCACCAGACACAAGAACTTACTTTACCAGGCATTACAAGATACATCTATCTTAGAATGCTGGCAAAAAGCAGGTTACAGATGGCAGCCCATTGCGTTAGCCCAGGACTGTACAACAAACAGGCTGTGATTACATGGGCAGTCACAAAAAGAGGATCAACTGGAGAGCAGAATGAAAGGAATGGGGCAGGAATATTCTGCGCACGGCTCTCGCTTGACAAGTTTAGATGGGAATGCTACTGCTGTTGAAGAACACTTTAAAGGTACCATTGAGATAAAAGACAGGAAGGTAGAAATAATGTCTGAAGTTGATTGAGCACCTTTGCCATGCAGCGAATGTGCGAGTCCTGAGGATCCCCAATTTGATTAAACCTGAGTGTTTCGAGGCCATGCTTCAAATATTTTGGACACTCAAGTGGGTGCTCAAACTAACAGAAACTTTCCAAATCGTTAAGGCATTCAGACTATCTGAACACAAATCATATATCCCCCCAGGAATCCTTTTGGGGAACTGCAGAAAGGGTGGTCAGAGAATGGGAAGAGTTGTTGAGGAAATTGGTGTATCTTAAACAGCTGCAGCAGCTGCGGCAGAGAATCCTTTTCCTCAGACCTCATTGCATCATCAATAGCGAAAATACATACAATGCTAGAAATCCAAAGGTCTTTAGTAGGGTTGGAGTAACTGCTCCAGTCTGGTACCTGCAAAGTGTATGTTGTTGCACAAGGATAAGAGTTTGGCCTTTGTAGACAGGGAGGCAACTGAGTTTTTCCTTCTAGAAGACTGAATTGGGACATGAAGAGGTAACGAATTGCCTGTAGTTTTCTTGCAATACATGATGTTCTCTTTAGTCGGCTGTTCCTGAGTTGCAGATTATTAGTGAAATACCAAACTGCAGAACTTGTAGTATTTGACTAAGACTGCTGGCAAAGGCTTGTTTACATTTCATATGTTCAAATTGTAATTTTAAAGATACTTTGCACTGAGAGGTGTCTGGGTAGTCATGCATTCCTAACACTTCGTGTACACTTAACCCATCCTTTTTCCTACTCAGGTGTTCCCCTTTTACTGGTTTTACCCAACCACGTCAGTCCTCTTTAAGTAGGTAGCTATAACGGAATTTAGACAAGTATTCTATTTGCACATTTTGGTAATAGCCAACTTTCAAAACACGATTTCAACAAAAGAACAACAGGATCATATTTGACTGCATTATCTTTCATATGTTAATTCTTGGATAAAATCTGGTAAAGGTTTCAGCTAAACCGTTGTGTTTTTGAGAAACTGCACCAGAATATATGCAAGACCACCCTGGATTCCTGTGTGGAAGAGTTGGACTTTGGGGGAGGTTGGTTAGGAAACATATGTTAACAGGTTCATGCTCCCCATTATGTGCTGTCCCCTAATTCCCATCTAGGTGCAAAGAGACCTTGCCAGTGAAGGCCTCAATAACAGTGAACGCAAAATAACAATTGAAACCAATTTTAGAGTCTGAAGTACAGTCCAATGTATCAAAATGGAATATCAGGGAATTAAGAGTCTGAGAGGAGTCGTTTGCTGTGCTTGTATATGTAGAATTCAGTATGGGGACAACTCATTCTCACAGCAGCATCTAGCTCACATGTATGCAGGATAGCACACACTTTCTCTCCTAACAAAACATAGAACCATACAGCACTCAACCTCAAACAACCACTCAGAAATTAAAAGTTACTCACTATAGTGACTGACATACTGCTAGTCCATAGTCCCCTTTTCTCCATACTGCATGGGCGTTACCCTCGCTAGGGACGAGAATGCAACCTTTTTCCCACAAAAAGCCTTTCCCCTTTAAATTTAGCTACACGCGGCAGCGTGGTACCAGGAGCATGCACTCCCCTGACTTTGCCCTACAGCACCACATCTCAGTCCCTTTGTAAGCATCGGACCAATTGATCTACTGCCCAACTATGTTCTTATTAGGGGAGAGGATGGAGGGTTGTATGGAGGAAAGAGGACTATGGACTAGGTGTATGCTACTCACTACGGTAACTTCTAATTACTCCTACGTCCCTCCATACTACATAGTAGCACTTAGGGGGTTGAGATGTCTATCAACTGAAGAGAACAGATTCTTCAGCACTACTTAACCAAAAGCTGTGTCTGAGCATTCACTGCTGTCCAGACAACAATGCTTGCGGAAGGGGTAGCCGAAGTAGCCGCCCTGCTGATGGTCTGTCAAGGCACATGCCTTTGGAACACCACTGCGGTAGTCTTTGCCCTGACCGCATTGGCATGATGATTTGCTGGTAACTCCTTATTCTGACAACCATCCACCTTGCTGTGGAGGCTATGGAAGCCTAACAGCCCAGTTTTGAGCCACCAAATATGTTGAACAACGCATCTGACTTATGAAAACTAAGTCCTGTCTAGATAGAACTTAAATGTCATTCTCATGTCCAAGAAGAACTGCTCGCATCTCTTGACTCCAACTCCCCAGCTGTCCTTATCCTTCTTGATCTCTACTCTGCCTTTGACATAGTCAACCATTCCATCCTCATACAAAGGCTCCACGATACCCTCAGTATCTCGGAATAAGCAAGCACTGGACTTGCTAACCTCTTTCCTCACTAACAGCTCATCCCAAGTCATCCTGAGCACCTTCTCCTCTCTCCTTCCCTCTCCACCTGTGGTGTCCCCCAGGGCACTATACTTTCCCCCTGGCTCTTTAACATCTATCTTGCTCTCCTTGCATGCCCCATTGCCTCATCCTCCAACTTCCAGTGTTACACAGGTGAGACACAGCTCTTTTTCAAACTCACTGCAGACCCTCTTGAACCCTCCATCATCCCTTACTACCTATCTGCCATCCAGTCCTGGTGCGCCTCCAACAATCTCTGCCTCAACGCCTGTAAAATTGAGATCCTTCCCATCAGAACCCCTGTTCCCTCCTTCTTCCCCTCACTCTGGCCTTCATCCTTGCGCTCTCCCCCTGCGCTTTCAACTGTAGCCAGAAACCTTGGAGTCATCTTCGACTCTTCTCTCCCCTTCCTCCCTCACACTCAGGACATTGCCAAGAAGTCCCACTTTCAGCTATTCCTTCTCAAAGGAATATGACCTATTCTCACTTTCCCTCGGAGGATCAATGTAACCCAAGCCCTAGTTCTATCTACTGCAATAGACTCCTGAATCTAGCATCCTCCACTCTGTGACCCCTCCAGCTATGAGTCTGCAGTGATCATCCATGCCGGCTTGGGCTGCAGATTATCGTCCAGCCTCCAGCACAATAAATCCTGGCGGAGTTGCACTTGGATGGAGTACGTTGCTGCCTGGGAGTATATCTCTTGGTTCCAGGAGCCTGCTAGGTATAACTGGGTTCTCCTCATTCTAAGCCTCATATGCAGAATACCCAGCATGCATGCTACCATGATGCCTAGCAAGTGCTGGAACCACACCAGGCTGTGGTTGTCATCCTGCTGAGGAAATGGCCAATCGCCGTCCTCAACGCCCCAAACGTCTCTGCCATAGGGAAAATCGTCTGCTCCTTTGTGCTGCACAGCAGGCCAAGGAAGACCTGGGTAACCTGAACTACACCTGGAGACCCCGCCCAGATGAGCTAGTCATCCAGGTATGGATAAACGCATCAGCCCTCTTACCTGAGGACTGAAGCAACAGAGTTCATCACCTGGTGAATACCCTTGGGGCTGAGTCCAGCCCAAACGGTAGCACTAGAGGTAGGCCCTGTGAGGCTGCCAAATTGGGACGTGAAGATATGCAACTTTGCGGTCCAGGGAGCATGTCCAGTCTCCCCCACACAGAGACTCCGCAATCAGAGATGGCATCACCATCTTATATTTATATAGAGATAGGTAAAGATTTAGGAAGGAAAGATCAAGAACCACTCTCAGGCCTGCCTGGTTCCACTTCTGAACTGCAAACAATTCACAAAGACAATCCCAAGCCTCTCTGATAGGGGGGGTCTTCCTCCACCGCACAACTCTCTATATAAGCGCCAAGATTTCCGCAAGAAGAGTCAGTGTCCCGATCTGAGGGTGGGGAGGGGAGATTGGGGGGTGGTGGGGAGCAGGGGAAGCGGAAGTCATGGGAGACCACTGAGATGATCTATGGATCTGGAAAGTAAGACCACCAGGACAGAATGTGAAGGGCAAGCCTGCCCCCCACCAGAGAACCGTGGACCCTGATGCAAGCTTCATTGCTGGTGGTATCTCTGGGAGGCTGTGGCTGGATCGGCCTAGGAGTCAGCAGGGGCGGCCCCGGTGTCTGCAGCTGCACTGGAGGAGGCTGTGGCAGTACTGGTGCCTGGGACTGCGCTGGCACAGACGGGCCGGAGGCATCATATCCTGTATGATACCCTTTAAGATGCCCACGATCTGCGGAGACTTCATCAGCGTTAGAAACTTGTGGAAGAACCACTCCTCGAATGCAGGCGTGGTATGCTCAGAGGCCATGCTGTATTCTGCCTGAGCCGTGCCTGCACTGCGTATAACTAGCCTCAGTGTAGCGCACCAACAAGGACGGTACTGTGTAGGCTGTGCACCACGGCATCTGAGAATGCATGGGCCACCATTCTGCTCGTGGGGCAATCTCGTGCCTGGGTGCTGGAGGCGCGACTCCCTGAGAGCCTTCTGGCTGGGATGGACGTGCCTATGCACGAGGTGCCATTGTGTCGGTCAGCACCGCCATTTTGTCCATTTGGAGTGGCAATCGCGGGAACTGCGTGTCCACCGAAGTACTGCACATGCCTTAGCCTGTTTGCCCTCAAGCGTAGGCTCGGCCCCTTTCTGGACCTCAGGCGTGGACCTGGGAGGCCCGGTACCAGAGCGATGCCCCTCAGATTTCCCGGTACCAGAGCCTTTTGGCCCCTTAGTGCTTGGCCAAGGAGGATCATTGGATCCCTCAGACTGCTGACCGGTAGCTCAGGGAGCCTTGGGACCTTGACTGGTAATAGGGTCCGTATGATTCCTTCCACTCGGGGTATTCCCAGGTAACGAATCTCACTTGCGGGGTGCTTTCGAGAAGAGTATACTTACCATGGGCCATGATTTCCTGCGCATGTAACTCCTTGAGGTGTTCAGGCGGAGATCTGGAGAAGAGCTCTCTCCACCTCGCGATACTGTTCTTCAGTGACCAAGAATTGAGCAGGTTGAACGCCAAACAGCCTTCCCAGATATGGTCCTCACCGAGGCAGGCACAGTGCATGCAGGTCCGATGCCGGGAAGGATCCGTCGCAGGAAAGACAACTACTAAAGCCTGCCTTGGCTGACGTGCACTGGGGTTGGCGAGGCACCGGTGGCCGGTCTAAGAAAGGTAATGGAAATTAAAAATAATGGGACACTGGATCCCAGAGGAAGGTCAAGCCCATGCAGTATGGAGGAAAGGGGAAGGGACGTAGGAGTACAAAAAGGTACTGACAATGGACAACAGGACAACTTCCAATCCAAAATAAACAAATACATACTCTCTTGTGCCCTGGCCGTGCCACAACAGGGCCTTGGGTCTGCCACACCCAAACATGAACTACCCACAAGAGGGTATAACTGCTACACAAGAGCAGCAACCTAACTACACTTGCATCCATCCTAACAAAATGTGTCTTCCACCCCTGAGCACAACCCCCTTCAATGTCACAGAGCAGCCAGAAAGACAAACTGAAATTCAGTCATGCCGCAACCACCTATTAAACACCCTGAGAATACAACCACAACACCACAAACCAACCATGATGACGCACGCACCACAACCAAAAGGTCAATCACATCTTCCTGAGAAGTAATAAAAAGAAAAACAAAGAAAAGTGACTCACTAGACAAATATCACACTAAAACAAATGCCACTGGGAGCAGCACGTCACAACACACAAACACACGAGACCATACAAATGTTGATGTGCAGCCTCACCTGTCACCAAAACACGGATGGTAAGTCCCATGTTTCTGCAACACTACAATTTTGTAAAGAAAAATAAATAATTACAACTATTAGCCAGCTATACTACAGTCCAATACTTCCTACACCACCTGCGCCTGCCACAACCATGCCAACGCAACTGCTACACATGACATACATGCACAAAAGTCCTATTTGATCACTATAAACCTGACAACATACAATTCCAAATGGCAGACTACCTACACCCAAAACATACACCAAAAATCCAGCTGTGGGAAACCTGAGGGTTCGCTCACTCCTACTCCCTTTGGACCCTCTATAAAGGTGGCCAGGTATAGGCCATCGCTATTGGATCCTGACACTGAGGCTGGACAAGTGAGGGAGGATCACCTGGGTGAAGGACTCTTGGGGACTGGGAGTGAGGTACCTTTGGGCGAGACATTGTATCTCCCTTTTCCTCAGGACAGTCAACCTGATCTTCCCCCGACATGTATGGGTCACTGCAAATGCATTCCAGGAAAAAACTAGGAGCAATGAAGGTTACCTCCATTACTCATTCAAGTGCTGGGACGAACAAGAGGCCTGAAGGTCAGGCATGTCCAACCAATTCACATAATTATGGTCAGGCAAGGCAAACAATTAACCATCACCTGTATCCTGTTAGCCCAACACAGGTGTATAAAAGCTGTGGCTACAAGGAGAACAGAGCGCAAAGGGTGGATTCAGAGCAGGAGCAAAGGTCTGAATTAGTGAGGGAGAACCAGAGTGGAAGATGAAGAAGAGAAGTAGACGCCTGGACACAAGAGGAAACCATTGGGATCCCGTTGGACTGTGAAGAGAGGGAGATCCCACCCATGGAGAGGCGAGCAGCAGGTGCTGCATGAAGGAGGAGGCGAAGCTCCATACATTAGCCCACTAGTGTGAACAGAAGCACCATGCAATTTGGCTGTCCCTTGGGAGAAAGAAACCGCCAGTGGAGCTGCTGAGACTGGCTAAGTGTTGGGGTCACTTATAATACCCGGGGCGCTCAAAGGAGTAGTGCAGACAATAGCAGTCAAAGCAATATGACCGAATCGAACGAACTGAATGAAAGTAACGTCCCACATTGAATGAAACTGAATATGTTACTTCTATTGAATACCGAACTGAACGAAATTAATGAAATTAACATCCCACATTGAATTAAATAGATTATGTTACTTCTATTGAAGACCGAACTGAATGAAATATGCTGAATCAAAATGAAATAAGTAAAAGTAACATATCATAATGAACGATAAGGACCAAGTTGTTCATATTGAAGATTGTATTGAATAAAAGGAGTGAAAAGAACTTATTTTGAATACCATATTGAATGAACTGAACAAAAGCCACATTTATTGCAAAAGCTACATTTATTGAACCCTATATGGAATATAGCAAGTAAGCTGGGGGGGGGGGGGGCGCGGCTAGCGCGCATGGAGTGAGAAAGCAGCCTGGCTGAGCTCCCGTCCGAGGTCCTTCGTATGATCCTTTTGCAGCAGACAAAAGCGGAATTTCCAATAATAAATCGCAGTTAATGATGCATGAACCCTTTACCAGCCACCCGATTTGTTTTCCGACGAGAAACGGACCTAGCGAGTTGCTGAAACGTTTACTTTATCGAGACGTCCCTGCAACCCGTAAAATGGCGCCAGCGGCTTACATTGCCTGCCTGAGAGAGGACTGAGCCTGCGGATCAACCACAGCACGAACGATGAAGCCCACATTGGCACTAACGAGATGGGACTGACCTGGAGCACTCGTTCGTTTCCACTACGGGAGGGGAAAACGACAAGGGGCGCGGTGTGCCGCCCGGGACGTGCTGAACCTTCAACGCAGGGCAGGAGAACAGGAGGGAGCCAGTGTGGCCTGCGGAGACTGTGCCTGCTGGACCGCAGTCG
This sequence comes from Ambystoma mexicanum, assembly GCF_040938575.1. Taxonomy (NCBI): domain Eukaryota; kingdom Metazoa; phylum Chordata; class Amphibia; order Caudata; family Ambystomatidae; genus Ambystoma; species Ambystoma mexicanum. The sequence goes on from NC_090924.1 coordinate 1,260,330,171, forward strand.
CGGACGGCGGCTGTGTGCTGCTCGGACTGCTGGGTTCTGGGACTCCCACGTTGGGCACACGGACTCGGTGAAGATTGGAGCGGTTGGGGCGCAGCGCCCCCGTCCTCGCTGCCAGCGACATTTTAGCCAGACCAGGAAGCTGGAGGGGAAGCCCCACCGCCCCAGGACCACTGGGGCATGAAATTGCTTGGTGAGGTGACTGGGCCCTAGTCCCGGTGGTGACGCGCGTGGCCACCTCCGGGACCGCGAGAGCCGGCAAGCACAGGAGACACGCAGGTCTGCAACATAAGCCTGCTGAGGACGCCAGCACCATTCAGGTCAGTGAGCGCGCGCCCTTGAATTTAAGGAGAGGAAAGCCCCGCAAACACTATTGTGGAGTGCCCATGGCAGCCGATGATGGCTGCACTTGGGCCTTGATGGCCCCATAAACAAATACTACTGCGGACCTATGACTCATCCTAGGGGTCTCTCAGATCTGAACACCCCAACAATGTGAAGGCTGCATGCCGTGAACTGAAGGGAGCAGAATTAGGAACGGTACCACACAGTTAAACCTACATGACAATGTGAACACTAGCGGGGGAAGCTTTCTATACAGTGCGCTCCGGCGGGGCTCCAGTGAAGAGGCACACGCCCTGCCGACACATATCTGCGGCTGCACACTGCCTCAGGTCAATCGAGGGAGCTCCAGAACACTGCTGCAAACGCATAGTTGAGAAGGGGGCCCATTATCGGGGCCGTAACCCCACCAAGATGCCTGGAACAACATATAAGATTGTGCACTCGAGGCCACCGAATTTCAATCCAACCTACTGGCACTGAAGAAGACAGCCCTCAGCCGGGCACCCAGACCACATTATAGTCCTGCACATCAGCAAGAGCTGGCGATTTGCGGGACTGAGACAGGAACGCGGCTGCATCAGTCGACCTGGGACACGCTAGTGCTGCCATCCACTAAGCAGCGAGAATCACACCGGTGCTTAGGGACCACATACCCCGCTAGCACAGACCAACACTCGGCGTGGTCAACTGAGGGGCAACTGGACCAGAAGCCATAGCAACACAAGAAGTGAGCCTCTGCGTAGGCTCACAGCCACATAAAGCTCAAATGCTGTGGATCCCCAGAACAGACACCATTGCTTTGAACATCAATAATTGCCTGCCACCACCAATCAATTGCCTGGAAGACACCACCTAACTAAGTGGCCCACAATTACTCAAGAGAACAAGAAGAGTACAAACCAGACACATACTTGCTATCACAGAACCACATGTACACGCAGGCCCGAGGCACGGGAGGACCAGCACGGTCTGGCGACCACTTGAGGGCAAGGTCAGTAAGACGAGACAATGTCCCCTCCAAAAGGAAAGTGCAAAGCTAGCATCATGGAATCCTTTGCTGCAGCCCGCCCAAAGGAACAAAGGTTGGAACCCTAGGCCCCTGAACCAACCCAAGGAGCCCCCAAGGAGCACATCAAAGACAAGCAGATACTAGAAGCAATATCAGGACTCCGTTCATTCATTAACACCAAGATAGAGGAAGTGAAATCGGACATACAATTAATGCGCCAAGATATGCGCAACCTCGCAGAACGGGTGACAACCACGGAATCGAACCAACCTGAGATGGCCACAATACTGAAAGCGGTCCAGACCAAAGTGGAAGAGCTAGAAAAAACCAACAGGATATTGGAAGAAAGGGCTGAGGAGGCTGAGGGAAGATCCAGGCGCAACAATGTTCGCTTACTTGGAGTTCCGGAGGGACTCGAGGGACGCACCCCCACAAACTTTCTAGAGTCACTACTGCAACAAGAAGTGGGTGCCAGCAACCTCTCCCAGGTGTTTGCCGTTGAAAGAGCACACAGAGCACTCCAGAAAAACCACCACCAGGCTCATACCCTCGCCTGATTATAGCTAGGATTCTAAACTTCCAAGACAGGGAGGTAATACTACGATATTCACGCGAGGAAGGCACAATAAGCAGGGACAACGCAAAGATCACAATATACCCGGACTATACCCCAGCGGTCCAAAGGGCGAGAAACTCCTATATTACAATTAAAGCCAGGCTGCGATAACTGGACCTCAAATACATGCTACTATACCCTTCCAGGCTCAAGATCATACACAAAGGACAAGCCATTTTCCTAGAGACTCCAGCAGCGGCAAACATGTGGCTCGAATATAACATGGCTGATGACAATGAGACGGCAACACGACCACAACACTGATATAACAGGGCCCTACAGGAAGATCTCGCCCATGACAGGCAACAACCTTCGCTAAAGCCTTTGCCAACTAGGACGGGAGAGCCACCATGGTGACCAACCCGTGCAAAAATACACGACCCCATGAACGGACCGATGCAGGCCTGTTGCCATTGCATCACAACCCACCAGGGATGTCTTGGAAAGGCCAAGAGAGGGCGGGGGCACCCAAGCACCGCCCACGTGGCACAACTGCTGGGTGCAGTTGGTTGAGTTTATCAAGTTACTGTTCAAAATGTTTTTTACTCTTTGCCATGACATACACGCAGAAACAAAGAACATCGGAGACGCTGATCAGGACAATACAACACAACGATGGCGGCTAACATCAAGGTGATGACGTGGAATGTCAGAGGGATAGGCTCCTACATACGCAGGAATAGAATCAAATCATACTTGAAAAGGAAACACGTCTCCATTGCACTATTGCAAGAAACACACCTAACAGCTGCAGACAATACCAAAATGACTGAATGGTGGGGAGGTCAGGGCTTTGGTGCCCCCTACTCTAAATATGCACGTTGAGTGGAAGATACGGAAGGAGGATACTTGATATTAAAAGGCAGCATTGAACAGCAGGAAGTATGCATCTTCAACACTTACCTCCCCAATAACGCATACCAGCGTACCTGTCTAAGATAAGTGACAAATTAACACCCTATCGAGATGGTCTTTTTATGTGGGCGGGTGATTTTAACAGCACACGAGACTGCATGTTAGATAGGTCTAAACCCTTAACATCACCAGCTACCTCTTCCCAATCCCCACTAAACAAAGTACTAGAGAATCTTGACCTGGCTGAGGTGTGGAGGGAACTTCATCCGAATGATAGAGCATACTCATATTTCTCATCTCCCCACACACTGTACACTAGGATTGACTACCTGCTGGTTGACAGACAACACCTACATCAGGTGGAGTCAATATCCTACCTAGGAAGATCAATATCAGACCACTCCCCACTTCTCATGGAATGGAAAACAAGAGGGCCCAGACCACCCACGCCAATGTGGCGAATGCCGACAGAAGCCCTCACTGATGGGGCTTTCGAAGAGGACTTCCGGGATAAAATACAGGAATACCTGGACATCAATATAGGTTTCGTAAAGGGCTGGGACACAATATGGGAAGCGTTAAAAGTAGTGATCAGGGGGGAGGTCATTGCCAGTGCCAGAGGTATAAGGAAAACCCTACAGAAAGAACTAGAAGCTGGGGAAGAGTGAATTACCCAGCTTGAAACCACGGCGCCTAAAACAAGGGAAGCAGAGGAGGAACTAGTCACAGTCAGAAATGACTGCCAAAACGCATGGGCCAGATTAGCCAAATTTGATTACATAACCAGGGTCACTAGAGCACACGCGGAGTGCGATAAACCAAGCAGGCTCTTGTCGTAGCTATGCAAAAAAGAATACCCAAAATACCCAATCACCGAAATTAAAACCCCCACCGGTGAGACCTTCAAATCCCAACCGGAAATAAATTAGGCATTTAGCCAATTCTATACCCAGCTGTATAGTCACACAACAGTGATACCCCAAAGGGACATCTTAGACACCCTCAAAGAAATAGGCCTCTCAACACTAAACGAAGTCCAGGTAGCTACCCTTAATGAAGACTTATCATTGGAGGACATAACCGAGGCAATCAAATCACTGTCCACGAGCAAGACCCCGGGCAGTGATGGACTGCCCCCTGAGTTTTATAAAACGTACGACGCGACCCTGGCCCCCACCCTTCTGGAAGTCTTTAAATAATCTTATGTGAGAGGGACCCTGCCCAAAAGCATGACGAAGAAGCTGATAGTACCGATCCCCAAACCCGGGAAACCCAGAGAAGAATGCGGATCATATAGGACACTAGCTATGCTTAATTACGACATAAAAATACTAACCACTATTCTAGCACAGAGACTCTCCAAGTGATAGGCACACTAATACATGAAGATCAGATGGGTTCATACCAGGTCAAAACATGGCATTGAACCTGCGTCGACTACAACATATAGTGGCACAAACTAAAAACCTACACAAATCATATGCAGTGGTCTCCTTAGATGCCACAAAAGCTTTTGACTCCATATACTGGGAGTGGTTGCTGGAGGTCCTGAGACAGCCGGGTTGGGGGCTTCCTTCATTAGATGGATAAAAATACTGTACCAATCGCCGTTGGCTAGAGTCAAGACTGGGCAGACAGTGTCAGGATTATGGGACATCCAGAGGGGCACCAGGCAGGGCTGCCCGCTATCACCTATGTTATATATCCTGGGACTTGAACCACTAGCCATATTCATGAGGAAGCAATTCTTTGATGCTGGCATCAGGATAAGGGGTGAATACCATATTATTTCACTATATGCAGACGATGTCCTACTATATCTGAGGGACCCTCACCTCAACCTACCAACAATCCTAGAAGTCTTAGAGAACTTTGCCCGGGTGTCCGGGATCTCCTTCAATAAAGAGAAATCCAGCATATTCCCTCTTTCTGATCTAGTTGCACCAACTGAAACTGATCTCCCAATGGTGGGAATCCAATGGAAGCTCCACACTTTAAATACCTGGGAGTCAACATCTGGCACACACCAGAACACACACACGGGGGCAACACACAGGTACTGGAAAAACTATTGAGAGCGCTACTCTGGAACAACACTAGACACAAAATATCCCTGAACACACTGACACATACACAGCAGGCGGAATCCAACTCCCAGACCTAGGAAAATACTATCTGGCTGCACAACTAAGCCACGAGACCAAATGGATGTCCGATGAATGCACCCCTGAAACCAGATTACTCAGACAACACGTGGCGTCAGCGAACTTGAAGGAGATACTATGGGTCCCGGCATATTGCCTGGGGGAAACTCCGATGTTAGTAGAGCTAGGCAAGAGGGTCTGGACCAGAACCCAGAGGCACACAAGAGGGGGTACACCCCTACTTTGCAGACATGCCGATAGCAGCAGGAGTATGCAAAGGGTAAACAGAGCTAGTCCGAATGAGACAGTGGGAGAGGTACGGCATTTACACCTGGGAAGACACGTACGAAGATGAAACCTTCAGGGAATTCGAGACCATGGTGGCTAATGAGGGCTTGCCCACCGGCCAATTCCTATGGTACAGAAAAGTCAGAGAAAGCGCCAAATCACAATGGCAAGAGTGGCCAGATGGACCAGAGCTAGACCCACTAATCACACTGCTATACAACCTAGGGGATGGCTGGAAACCAATATCTAGGCTCTACCCCCAACTGTCCGACAGACCCAACCCCAAAAGTGAGATTTGAAAACAAGGTGGGAGTTGGAACGTGGGGGAGGAAATCACCGAGAAGGAATGGGAAAGAATCCTAAAATACCCTAGAGAGGTGTCAAGAAACGCCTGATTCAGGCTGATCCAACTACAAGTCTTATACAGAACGTACATGACACCAGGGAAAATAGCCAGAATCAACAAGACCAGTAACCCACTATGGCCTCAATGTAAATCAGAGGGAGCGGGGATGATACATATGTTCTGGGGGTGCCTGAAGATCCAGACTTTCTGGTCCAGAGTGGAACAGACCTGCAGAAGGGCAGGAGTGAAACGATACAAATGGTCCCCGAAAGAATGCCTACTCGGCGCGTACCCAAGAATAAGCAAACTACGGCACATGGTGTGCGTGCTGGCCAAGAGAGCCATAGCAATGGCATGGAAATCCCCGAAAGGCCCACACTTCGAGAGATGGTACAGAGGGCTAGAACACTGGTCAGGGGCCGAAACAAAGGTGTGGGGAGCCCAAAACGTGAAGACTGGAAAGCATTAATACGAGACGTTTCATCCGTTGGATGACAAACCCCCCTGACCCACCCCCTGTCCACCGAAACATTATTGAATCAGACTTAAAGCCAATGCCCTACGAAAGCACCCGCAGAACTATTAGACTTGGCACTTCTCCGCCAGTCCAACACCCTAGGAACTCCGATGCCCAAAGGACTAAATGAACCGGGGTAGAACCCCCAGTGTACTCAAGTGGCAAATAGACCAGTTGTTTAGTTAGTTTGTTTAGTGTTCGTGTATCGCATTTTCTTTTCTTTTTCTTTTTCTTTCCCTTTTCTTTTGACATCACCCACTTCCCTCCCCCTTATGGAAATGAAGTCTTAACAGGTTGTTGTGTAGATGTTAACAAAAGTTAAATGCCAATAAAATACTTTAAAAATGTTAAATAGCAAGTAAGCTAACCTTTATTTGAATACAGATCCGACAGGCAGAAACCAAAGGATATTTGATAAATTGAAAGCAATAACGATACCAAACTACACTATTTATATGAAAGCAATGGTATAAGATGAACCAACCTGGATGACCACTGAAGCAAAAATCAAAAGGAAGCTAAACTGAAGAAAAGATACAAATTTGTTAAAATTGTGAAGCTGTACTTTGAGAAACTGGCAATTAAGACTAATATTGAACTTTGAAGGAAAAGAAAGTTCTTGGTTACCTGACCTGTAATGGGTGGACCGTGTGGACTGAAACTGCACATTAACAAGATAACTCCTTTATGTCAACAAGGAAGCTTGCGGTGGTGAAAGCAGGAAAATAAGCGTAAAAACCATCAGATTTGGGGAAGGGAACCCTGAGTTGTGCAAGTTCAGTTGAAAGATTAAAAGCTTCACAATATTGCCTTTTGATATCAACATTAAGCTTGGGAAAGGGAACCCTGACTTTTGGTGTCCTGAAACTGTGTTGCCTTGGAATTGTGTCGAACTTGGGGAAGGGCACACTAACCTTTATAAAACTGCATTTCCTCTAATATTCAAAGGAGGAGAAATTGAACTGTGCGGTGAACATAGTGACATTTGGGAGACAAGGCCGACTAGTAAGCCAGAGCTGGAAATAGCTCAGAACTTTATGTTTGGAACACTATTTGAGTTATGGTTGATGTCCCTGCACATGGCTTTGTAGTAGTTGTGAGGACAAGTATAGGATTTAGACACAGACATATTTCTATGTTGGACTTACTGACACTGAAATTCCTTAGTTTCTTTAGGTATGGAAATCACACCTTAGTATAGGAAAGATTAGGCCTTAAACCATCCTGATTTATTTAATAAAACATTGTTCAACTTTTAACCTGTTGTCTGTGTCTCCTTTCATGATGCCAACCTCACATACTCCTACTAATATACAGTCATCATCAACCCACCCTTACTCTCCACTCAATAGCACTTCAATGTCACATAAACTGACATTATTACAAATACGACATTCCCCTGTCACTGTGTCATTCTCCAATTATAAGCTTTTAAACACTACTTAAATTCCATAAAAGCATAGCACTAGTCCATAAAGGTGTCAGCACTAGAATAATCATTCTCCAAATCACAGGGCACTAAACAAGCCAGATCCTGATATCATGGCTTCCCTTGCCGCCTCCCGTGCTCTCTGCACCAAACAATGAGCACTGGCTGCAGTTGAAATAAAAATGCTTCTGGCGCCGACTCAAACTCCAGGGCCTCCATCCATTAAACTGCCCCAAACAGCGCTGCCCTATTCACAAACACAGTACCTCACTGCTCTTGAATATATTATTATGCCGCACCCAAGCACCATTAAGCTCTCACAGTCAGTGTAGAAATGTGGCTCGAAAACTCTCAAAACTGCAAGATAATATGCAGCTTAATTATGTCCTTGCACACAGAGCGCCATTACGTTCTTTCCTCTAATCCTCTGACAGGAACAGAAACGTCAACTTTCCTGACATCAAGTCTCGGGGCTTCCGGTCTGAAGGATCATCATTTTCAAGACCCTCTAGCGACTACTCAACATTATTTTGACGAATCAACTTCCGGGGCACCAGTGGTCCAGGAATGAATATCTGTTTCTAAACCATCAATCAGCCTTACACCTCTAACACACCAGAAGGGATATGAAAAAATTAGAAACACAAGTCAATTATACACCTCCTTGTCCAATTTTGGTAACGTGGACAGAAGGGCAGGCTCATCTCCGAATGTTTGTGGATCGATGGATAGTTGTAACACAGTAAAAATACAATTACCCAATGATAAAAGGATGGTGCAGTCAAGATTGTATACAAATATCTACTTTATTATTATCACAGCAGACCGTTCCAGCAGACTAAGAAATACAACACACCCTGTATAGGAATGCAGAGGACAGACGGTTTCAAAGAATGAAAAGGGATGCACTCTGAACTGACAGGAGGGTAGTCGGTATAGTAAATAATCACAACAGTTCAAGGATACTTAGTTTCAGCACAAAGGGAGAAATGGGTCGCAACTGTAACTAGAGGCCTTGAGAGAAGGACCAGGGGGACAGAACCACAATGTACCTGGTACTTGTAGGTGTTCTTGGTGCTCGACAGGGTCGACTCGGTTTCAGGGATCAATCTTCGAAGCTGCCACCAGCAACATAGGTAAACAAAAGGACATGGCAGATCCATAGAGCCTTTGTTAGCTAATTAGGCTGGCCATGGCAGGGGGAGGTTTTGGCCTTCCCCCTTCTGAGATGAAATGGTGTAATCCTGGTTGTCATACTCCAATTAAATATGACAGGTGGGGGGTCTGTGCCTGTAGGCGGTGTCCACCCAGAGTACACGGGTATATGTGCATGTCGTGTGGTGAGCATAGGAAAATGTGTGCAGATTAGCCCCACCCATTTTACAGAGGTTGATCTACCGTTATTCAATTTCATTTAACATTTCAAAAAAGCATAGGCGAGCGCACACCCACCGTGCGGATGGTCGAATTCCTCTCAGTCATTTTCAAAAGGACAGTCAGAGCAGGCAGAGCTCCCCGTTCGCCAGAACGCCTCTGCCATTACTCCACACATTGCCAGCTGGACCTCTCCATCTGATGATTACTGGTTCCCCTTCAAAGGGAGCAGTGCATTTTCCTGCGCTGCCCTTGCACGGCACTCCCTTCACTCTGTGATCCACGCTGTCCTGGTATACTCCAGCATTGCTTCCTCAACCTTTACAGCCATCACAACAGCAGTTGGTACCATCAACTGTCAAGCATTGAGACCATTAGGACAGCAGCATCTCCAGAACAGCTGCATCTTCTTTTTTCTGCCCGTGGCACCTCTCTTCCACCACTTCTGGCGCCGCACCACTATCTCCTGCTGAGCTCCATGTTCCTCCTGTTTAGTCCATGGAGCATCCTCCTCCTTCTGATGCTCCCTTCATGCAGCTACAAAAGTCCACTGGAGCCGTCTCTCCCTCAATGGTGCCGCAATGACTCTCCTGGCCCCTTCAAGGCACCTCTTCCTCACCACACAGCCCTCCTTTCATCATGGCTCTGCATTTCAGCAAGGGTCCGCTTTTTAACCTCACTCGTCGCCAAAATGTAGTATTCCGCCTGGGGACACAACTCCGGAACCAGGCAGGAGACGGTAAGTACAAATGAAGCTAAGCACTCTATTCTTCAGTTACAGTTGTAGGCCAAGATAGGAACACAGGGCGAATGCATCTTTCCAGCTCGCAGTCCCAAGCTGAAGTCCCCAGCAACTGTCACCCAGAGAACCTCCAGCTAGACTCATTCTACATTCCAATCATCATTCTCACAGCAGCACCTCGCTCACATGCATGCAGTATGCCACAGTATAAGGAATGGCGAAAAGGGAAAGGAATTATTGAAGTCAGAAGTAAGTGACTGGTACAAATTATTCAATGCTAACCAGGAATGGGAGTTCAACTGGAGTAAGTCAGCCACATATGGTCTGAATGCAGAAACTCTAGGGGCAAAGCTCGAACTTCATACTCTGGGATCATAGCTAAAATATCAGGAAGATAAAAAAACAAACGTATAGGTCGCTTTCTCCAATGATATGTACCATGATCATTAACTGGAACATTATACCACCATGTGAGCTCAGTCCCAGAAGAACAGTTCTCAAGTCTGGCAACAAGGACTGATCGAAAAGTGGCAGATTGCATTGCACAAGTCTCAGCCAAAGGAGTACTGGATGCCAGAACCAGAAAATGGAGGGGTTCTTCGTCTCTTGCATTAATCGTCCCCCAGTTCATAGGAAGCCACACAACAATACGAATCATAGTGACCGTAGGAAGTCATGGTAACTATTTCCATTTTCAAAGGCTCTAAACTCCTGTTGTGATGTCCTAGAAGAGGATTATGGAAGTCATCATTAACTGTTAAAATATCACAGCAGGGATTATCCTTTATAGTGCGGTGTGGGGGGAATATCGAGGGAATTTGGGGCTTGGAACAATTCTGATGGTATATCCTAGGAAATCCCACCAAAGTTGTTTACCGTTTCCAGCACACACAATCACAGTAATGCTGCTTGACTACCAGTGGCAGAATGGCAGTGTTGACCCATATTCCTGGAGTCCACCGGACTCCAATGGGGATTTGGAGGTTTTACTGCTGGCAGCAATTCCACCCATATCTTACCCTCTATTTTATGGAGGAAAAAGATCCAGCGAACACAGGAGATATTTCCACCACTCTGCCCCCAAACTCGGAATTTGGCGGTACATGAAATAGGAGTTAAAATGACAGTAATTGGATTGTTGCAACTTCACTATTGTTTGTTCTTCCACTGCTAAACTCGAACTACGCCCTTGATATTAATTTCGTTTTATAATCCCTAATGCCTCCACCCCCCCACCTCCCTGAAATGCTGGTCCATAAGGGACAGCGCAGGTATTTGAAAAGGGGCAAACGGAGGTCATAGACAACATAAAATTATAGACAGATGGGTAACTTTCAACTATGGGGTGCATTTCCCTTTGGGATTCCCGTCAACGATAGACAACTAAAGAAAGCTTTGCTCTCATTGTCTATCAGACGACACTCACAACTCCTTGGTTAATATATTCCTGTAGTTGATAGCTACCCATCTTTAATTCTATATGTGTTTGTGACAGATAGTGGATAACCTTCACATTACAGTTAGCCAACGTTGGGATACCTAAGGCGAGCTCTGACTAGGCTGGATTTTTGAGGTGCCTTTGCCTTCTGTCAAAGGGGGAAGACAGAAGTGAAGGTGCCATTCAGTACTGGAGAATTTGAGATCTTTCAACCAAATGAGTCCATCCTTACAGGCACTATTCACACCCCCAAGAGTTTGGAGAAATAGCTGAATAGGTACAGTAATGGGTATGCAGCCTTTTACCAGTATTATCATTCTTGCCAAATGCACTGGCTGTTGTGTTGTATACAAATCTGTTATGTGGCAATTAGTCTCCACATTTCTGAAAGGAGGCCGCCTCCATGGTGGTCAGCCACAGAAACGAATTGGTCACATAGTTTTAAACTTGGCTCCTTTACAGGGTGTTGTAGAACATTTCATGAAATCAAGTACAAAATATAAAAATATAAGTGCACTGGAGTGGGCCTTATGACAATCAAATGAACGTTTCAAGAAAACAGAGTACGAGAAAGCTGGAAGGGCAACCAAGTGAATGCAAAGAATATGACATCCAAAAGCAGAGGTGATTTCGAGATGAAGTTAGTTGATGAGTTACAATGACAATTGTATCTGTTCTTGTTGTTTTAATATACTCACTTATCCAGTGGGGTACGCAAAAGAAAAGGTGGGTGCACATTTTAAAAGGGGGAACGCACTAGCCCCAAGAAAATCGTTCATGCAAACTACTGGCTGCCGTCTGTTTATTTTTGATAGCTTTTATGAAGCACTTCCTGGTACTCCCACATGGTAACATGGGTCAGACATACAAACATGCTAGAAAAAGGACCAGATCGTAAGTCCGTTTTACCACCATAGTTAATGTTAAACTCTGATCTTGAGATGGCAACCATAGTAGGTTCTCAATTCATCTCGTTGAGAGGAATCTGGCTGCATGCTTCCTGGATTCAAACTCAGGTCAATTGCATGATTAGACAAAGGATTTGACATTGAGCCGCAGCGTAGAGTCAACATTGAGTATGGCCAAGCACAATGAATGAGAAGGAGACGGGTCTAAGCAAACAACAACCTGCAATGCTCATATGGAATCGAGCTCACAGCAGAGGGATCATCGAGCTAACTATGATGCTTTCCCCATTCATGTGATCATCTCCTAGAGCCAGTGACGCTTCATTGCAGAGGGATCTGTTAATGCATAATGCTCACCTTTGATTGAGCCAAGTATTTCCTGAACCTTCTGTGTTTCATTACGATCTAGCCGGCAGCTTGGTGTGATCTCAAGTACGTAATCCGGACCATAATCTGTGAAATACTGTAGGTAGGGATACAAAACAAGCAGAGATTAAAAAGAATGTTAGCAAGCAGGGAAAGAAGTGGGTAAAAATAGGAGATCAAATTAAAAAAAAGAGGTACAAAATAGGGGTTAAATTTGCGAGAACATAAAATGAGCAGGGACAAAGAATAGAAACAGAGAAAGGAAACAATATTTTCCCAGAATAAGTAGAAGGGTAAGATTAGAAATCGAGAGTAAATCAAGTGGAAAGGATACAAGTTATATAATTAGAAAGAAAATAGATTTTTGGAAAGACAATGAGTTGAGAGGGAAGAAAACAAAACCAAGAAAAAGATTAAAGGCTAAGTGGATGAATGGCAGAAAAAACAAATGACAGAGTGGATTGCATATAAAAGAGGGGTGAATAGGAGGAAACCGCAAATCAAAAGGTTATTAGAGGAAGGCACATGGTGGAGGATCTATAAAATGCTGACTATTCATTACAAACATACATCATGCTGTTCAAATTTCAATACAACGAAACAGCTATATATTTTCCATGAATAAAATACAAACACATAATGAATGACAGAAATCACGAAATGGTATACATAAAGGGACACTGTTAACCGTGAATTAGCAACAGATGCCCTGGTCCCGCATCAACCACTGCCCCCATCCATCACTGAACGCAATCAGGGTTATGCTAATGTTCCACTGTAGGGAGCCAGACCGCTCAGGGGATTTGACAATGTGCTACACAAGCTTTCCATCTGCAGGGCAGTGGATTGCATGTAGATCACATTGGCAGGTACGTAAACATCTTTGTATCACGCAGCTGTTTAGCAGTCTCACTTGTGACAGAGTAGATGTGGTTTATATCCAGACCCCAAACCACTGAAAATCATCAGGAAAACAATCTTAACAAGGCATTGCCGCTCAGACAAGCTAGGGATCAAGTGTACACTGCTACGTGTATAACATGCTCGTAATCCCAGTGTGTGTCCCATATATACAATTCTGTGTTGCTTTCAAACGAGATTTGTTCTTTAGAAATCTCACAAAAACGTAGCAAACTGCTGACTGTGAATGCAGGAGACAATTTTAAACCCAGCTCGCCAACAACTACATTACATGAATACAGGAAATCACATGATCAACTCGTATTCATTATTGTATCCTTTCATCATACACTCTTGATTATCTTGAGTAATACTCAGAGGCCTATTATACGTCCATACTTCTTTATTGCCATATATCAACTGCCTGCCCCTCTGTCCTTTCCCTTCCATCCCCATTCCAGTTCTATTCCATCGCATTCCACATTCTGCAATTCACAACATTCATCAACACAGAAATATCTATTCCGTGTTTGCAGTTAACATTATGTGAATGAACTCTGGACATTCATGCTTGCCCTTCTCTTCTGAATAAGTGGAAAGTGCAGCTATTGATCCCCTACAAAGGTTTTGGAATGCTCTGACCATCTCGATCGACTCAAATATGGCTTTTGACCAGGTAGAATAACTGAATCAGCTGTTTTCACTGCACTAGACAATCTTACAAAAACATAGGGCCGGCGTCCTGATGCTTTTGGATGTTTCAGCAGCTTCCAATACAGTTTACAATTGCACTCTCCTTGCCCACCTCAATCACCATTCACGCTTTTTCATCCCACCCATGTAGAGTCGGCTGTGGAATCCCACAGAGATCTCCTTCACCCATCCCATGTAACATATACCTGCATCCTCGGAACATGGATTATAACTCGAATTGTTTGGGTAACATTCCACACAAAAAAGAGAATCTTTTAACTAGCGCCCTATATCAGTTACCATCCTTGGAGCAACTAAAAGCTTGCATCGTAAACTCCAAAGAATGCAAAATGTAGCAGCCAGTTTCTTGACCAACACAGCACAACGCCATCACACTTCACCCACACAGGAGAAGTGTGAACCATCAAATTCAAGGAAACTTTCAGAGAGCCTTATACAACTTGGCTCTGCTTTCCTACGTTCAAGGCAGACACCAAAATGACTTTGATCCAGCATAGATGAGACTAGCCAAAATCAAGCGTTTCAGACAACCACAAATGGGAGGTGGAACCTTCCTCCAGGAAGCCCTGCCATGGAATTCCCCCCCCAGAATATCTGAGAAGGAACAAGTTACTTACCTGTAACACATGCTCATGAATATTCCCCGTCTTCAGGCTGGGAATCCTCGGTAAAGAAAAAATCAGTATCAGTTTAATTTCTGATCTGCCTTTCTGAGTAGTAACCAACCACTGGTCTCTGGGTCATACTGCCCCCAGCCAAGGACTGCCCTCTTCCTAAGCCCCGCCCCTGGCAGCCATCCTCAGATTTGGTAGCACGTAAAGTGGCAGTATGACCAAGTGAAGAGCCGCAAAGGGGAAGGAGGGAGGGCTCGCATGTGAATCCATGCCAGACCCATGCTGGAGAACAACAGTTACAGGTAAGTAACTTGTTCCTTCTCCAGCATGGGGTCTGGCATGGATTAACATGTGCATGAATATAAGAATACATAGCAGTACACACATGCACAACCACGGGAGGTGGCAAGGCTCAACATTAAACATTACATAAAACTCAACATTAAGCATCTCTTACCTCCTCACCAGGCTCACCTTAAGCGAACAGGTTCCGCACCACTGCCTGGCCGACTCTGGACTCCTCCCTGGAATCCCGGTCGACGCAGTAGATTCCCGTGAAGGTGTGCGTCGACCTCCACGTAGCAGTCCTGCAGATGTCCAGCAGGGGGACACCAGACAAAAACGCAGTGGTAGCAGCGATCGCTCTGGTCGAATGGGCTCGCGGACGGCTGGACAACGGTCGGCTTGCCAACCGATGACAGTGCATGATGCAGCCGGAGGGCCATCTGGAAATGGAAGCCTTTGAGAGAGCCTTCCCTTGGTTTACAGGTCCAAAGTTCACAAACAGCTGTGATGTCTTCCGAAAACTCTTTGTTCGGTCCACGTAGAACTTCAGCGCTCTAGCTACATCCAGCGAGTGCAAAGTCCTCTCGGCCGGCGAAAAGGGACCAGTACGAGAAGAAATACCGGGTCCCCGACGGTGCTCCTTTGTGCCTTAGGGCACAACCGACCCCTGATTTGGTCGTCTCGGCAGCGGCCAAGAAGAAAGCTGCGACGATTAAGGCGGCCAATGCCCTAGCGATTGTGGCCCGCTACGAGAGGGAGTTGTGGTACAAGATCGCCCCCCTGTTGGACTTCCTCCCGGACGACAAGAGGGCAGAGGCCCTCCCGATCCTGCAGGAGGGTGAGGTGGCGTCGGACCACGCCATAACTGTGTCCACGGACATTGCCGACACCGGTTTCCGCCAGTTGGGCAACAGCGTTTGCCTTCGACAGCGGGGGTGGCTCAAGGCGACAGATTTCCACCAAGACGTGCAGGCCAAGGTTTTGGACATGCCCTTCGACGGGAACAATCTGTTCGGAAAGACAGTGGATGAGTCACTGCAGGCCATCAAGACTGACACGGAGACGGCTCGGGCCTTGGGAGTTCTGCAGCAACGGCGGCCGCCCTTTCGGAACTCCGGAGGCAAGCAAGGTGCCTCCAAAGGATTTGGCGGCGGCCCCTCGACCTACCGTCAGGCAGCCCCGTCCTCGTTGCAAGAAGCCAACAGGGGAAGGCAAGTCAGGTGGATCTCGCCGTCGTCGCCAGGGAGGCCAAGGTGGCAAGGCTGCTTCCAAGTAAGACTGAACCGGCCGTTGCGTTGGGCCCCCACCGAAGCATCCCAGTCGGAGGCCGGCTGATGAAGTTCGTCAGCGTGTGGGAGTCCATCTCCACCCACCGTTGGGTGCTGGATGCCCTGGCCCACGGACACACTCTGGAATTTCTAAAGAAGTGCCCCCAAATTCCTCTAACTGCTGTTACAGGTAAGGGCGATGCTCAAGAAAGGAGCCATCAAGCTTGTCCTAAAGAGGCTCCGGAGTATACTCAAGATACTTCCTCGTCAGAAAGAAGACAGGAGGTTGGCGTCCCATCCTGGACTTGCGTCGGCTAAACAAATACATCAAGGCACAGAAGTTCCCGATGGTCACCCTCCAGCACGTGCTGGGCCAGCTGGAGGAAGGCGACTTCCTAACGTCGTTGGATTTGGAGGATGCGTACTTTCACATCCCCATCCTAAAAGGACACCGAATGTTTTTATGTTTTTCAGGTTCGTAGTCCGAGGGAGGCACTACCAGTTCAAGGCCCTCCCATTCGGATTGAAGTCGGCGCCCAGGGTGTTCACCAAGTGCCTAGCACCAGTGGGGGCGCGGCTGCGTCTGCAGGGGATCCACGTCTACCCCTACCTGGACGACTGGCTCATCCGAGCAGGGACAAGGGAACTCGCCATCGAACACACAGCAAACACCGTCCGGCTGCTCACAGACCTCAACGCCCGTTGGATGCAAGCGACGGGCAGCTTCGAGGACAAGATCTCGCTCAACGAAGCAGTCCGCCAAGCGATTTGATGGGGGGGCACACGCACGCATCTCGCGGCGGGCACAGATTTTCAGACCCCAGCATACCAGGTGATGGTGACGACGGATGCCTCCCTGGAGGGGTGGGGAGCGGACACCGGAGATCTTCACACGAGAGGCCTGTGGCTCCCGGAGGAGAGGCCGCTCCACATCAACATACTCCGAGCAGTGTTCTGGGCCCTCAAGTAATTCCTCCCATCCCTCAAGGGCAAGGTGGTGAGGATCTTCACCGACAACACCACCACGATGTTCTACATCCGGAAGCAGGGAGGAACCAGATCCCCAGCCCTGTCCGAGGAAGCCCAGGATCTGTGGCACTGGGCTGTTGCCCAGGGGGTGTTTCTGGTACCTTTTCATCTAGCAAGGATAAAAAAACACCATCGCCGACTCACTCAGCAGCGAGCGCGCTCGTGCCACGAGTGGGAAATACGCCAGGATCAAGTGGATCAACTCTTCCGGCGATGGAGCAAACCCCAAATCGACCTGTTTGCGACGGCGACGAACTCCAAGTGCCAGAGGTTCGCCAGCAGGTCCTCCCAGCCGAGGAGCATGGGCGATGCTTTCTCGTTCCCCTGGGACGGCCTGTTCCTGTATGCGTTCCCTCAGTTGCCGTTGCTGCTCAGGCTCATCAACCAACTCAAGAGGTCCCGGTTGCAGGATGATCCTCATTGCACCGACGTGGCCGAGACAGATATGGTTCCCGGACCTTCTGGACTTGTCAGCGTCCCCACCAGTCAAACTGTCGACGGACGCAGATCTTCCCTCCAGAGAAGGAGGCGCCATTCTTCATCACAACCCGGAGTCGCTGAACTTGCAGGCCTGGCTCCAGCAGCACTAGAGTTTGGAGGGTACGATATCCCGACTGACTGCAGAGAGGTTCTTGCAAAGGCCAGGCCGTACTCAACTCTCAAGTGCTACGGACACAAGTGGAAGAGGTTCTCTGTCTGGTGTCGTGTACAGAAGATTAACCCTCTACGGATTACAGCCCCTCAAGTGCTACCATACTTACTGTCGCTGGCCAAAGCTGGACTAGCTCATGCTTCCATCAAGATGCATCTGGCAGCGATTTCCCGATACACCAGAACTGCAGGACGGGCGTCGTGGACGGGTTCTTCATGAGGGCAAGACCCTCGTCCCAGATGTTATCCAGCAACGGCACCGCGAGGACCGTCTTCCTCTTGGCCTCGCGCCGTTGGTAGAGGAAGCCTTCCTTCTTCTTTTCTTCTGGGCAGAGCTGAAAAAGCTTGGATGCCCTGGCAATCATTGCGTGGAAGGAGCCAATTTCGTCAAGAGGAGACGCCCGAGGAATCGGAGACGGGAGGTCAGTTCCGTCGCTGTCGTCATCCGTCCCCGTCGTGGCCGTGTCTGTTCCTGTGTCATCCCTCAGGATCGGGGAGGGCGACAAAGGCTGAGAAGGCCGTGGGGGCTGAAGGGGAGACGGATGAATTCTCCTCCTCTTGTTTGGAGGGCTTCCCGACAGACCCGGTTCAGCTGGATCGTCCGTCGGGGGTAGGGACAGTCTCGTCCTTATCTCCGTGCATAAGGCTTGGATTGCCGTCAAAATGGCCGCCAAGTTGTCTTGTGGCTCGGGTTGTGACAGGCGTGCCAGGAGCGACGGTTGTTCCTCCTCCACGGGAACCTCGTCGTCGCCACCCTCGCTCTCGTCGTCCCCCTCGTCGGGATCCCTCCTGTGGGACCGGGCCTTTTCCAAATTCTCGGTCAGTTCCTCCTCGGAGGTTGTGTCCGTCACGGCTACCGCCCCCCCCTCTTTTTCCACGGGGGTCTTCTCGATGGGCTTAATGAGGATTCCCTCCGCGGAGGCAGGGACACCCTGGGCCCCGAGGTCGTCTCCACTGGGATAGCCTCCACAGGCTTTGCCAGTGCCGCAGCGACTCCCTCAAATCGAGGCCTTGGCCGGGATCAAGGCCTTCACCACCTTGGGCGCGCTTGAGGCCTTCACCTTAGGGGGAGGGTCACCGCCTCGCTCCCCTTCGGCCTGATCCTTCGAGATCGACCGGGGCCTCTCCAGAAGCTTAGCAGGGTTTTCAGATTTTCTCTTCCCCGAGACAGAGCGTTGGCTCACAGTTGATGGCGTCGGTGAAGGTGCGCCCTGCCTGGCAGCCGAGGAGCCCGACCAATCGGCGCTCCCGGTGCCCGCGGACTCGCTGTGCTTTGCCTTCTGTTGGGCGCCCTCACAGGACTTAGAAGACCGCTCGGACGACTACTTCTTCCCACCTGCTGGGCTCTTGCCTTCCAGCCAGTTGGAGAGAAGGGTCCAACGATCCCTCATAGCCTGATCCGACATGTTCATGCAAAACGCACAGTCCTTCTCCACGAGCATTCGAAATGCATTTCGAATGCTGGTCCTCCTTGAACACATTTTGTAGGTTGCATCCAGGGAAGATCCTGAACAGTTTGCCGATAGTCGAGCTTCCCTTCTCCTGGGCCATGTTCTTCTCGTCCGCAAGGTAGGCCTCAGAAACTTCTGGAATCCTCCAAGAAGCGTAACTCAACGAAAACTTCACCCTTGAGGGGCGTAGATAAATCCGAAACGGGTCCCCGTTGATCGGAAGTAGAAACGGTGGAGCTTGAGGCTCGATTAAACCGGAAAATGAGATAAATCTCTTTGAAAAAGCGCAAAACGCAGTAAAAGCTCGAGAGCTGTAGCACGAGGACTCCCAACACTTGAACGTGTGGTAAAAATCTGTGGATGGCTGCCAGGGGCGGGGCTTAGGGAGAGGGCAGTCATTGGCTGGGGGCAGTATGACCCAGAGACCAGTGATTGGTTACTACTAAGAAAGACAGATCAGAAACAAAACTGATACTGATTTTTTCTTTACAGAGGATTCCCAGCCTGACGACGGGGAATATTCATGAGCATGTGAATCCATGCCAAACCCCATGCTGGAGAAATATAAAAGCTCACGACCGACGTCCCATTCATAGCAACGCTTTGAAGGTCTGGCTTTCCACGCAGTAGGCTCCACGCTTCCACAGCAGACACAGGCAGAAACCAAGTGCCATTAAGACACCTTGTTGGCAGCTGCGTTCAAATACCGTAAACACTGCATACCCTACTAAGGCAGAATAGTTCTCTTCTTTAAGGATATTGGAACAGAAGTGTGGCTAGTAAGATCAAACATTTCCATTCAAAGACAAAGAGCTAGACAATGAAGACCTCTGTGAGGACTGATTTCTTTGGGAAGCCTATACTTTCATAGTTGGTGATTCATATCTGGGGCCTAAGTCCACATTCCTGTATCCGGATACTTAGTACATCTAGCATCTCCAGAAACAATACCGAGATAAGAATAGGCATCTGGAGATACCAATGCGGAAATTGTGATGCAAAGCACCCTACCACACTCTGAACTCTGTTGCTCCCACAATCCTGCAACAAACGAGGTGTAGTGCTTCAACACCATGTATGGAAGAATGGCAACTTAAGGCTGAGAGAAAATCCAGGTTCTGAGTGGAGTGTGAAGGATGAGCCTGGTCTCGGATGCCCTGCTTCTGAAGTTCTCCATGGAGCAACAGCCATGCAGCTGCTTATGCTATTCATATGGGGAATGTTACCATGAACATACAGGGCCACATCCCTGATCCCAGGCAAACATTAATATATGACACACTTTACAGATAATACGCTCCTTGTACTAGGGCTCTAAAGAAAGCCCAACAAGCTTGTATTAAATGTAACAAATCAATTACAGGTATACAAAAATGTACAACGGATGACTGTGTTTCTACTCACACACAACCTCCACCCTTGGCTGCACGTCCATGC
This sequence comes from Ambystoma mexicanum, assembly GCF_040938575.1. Taxonomy (NCBI): domain Eukaryota; kingdom Metazoa; phylum Chordata; class Amphibia; order Caudata; family Ambystomatidae; genus Ambystoma; species Ambystoma mexicanum. The sequence goes on from NC_090924.1 coordinate 1,260,350,894, forward strand.
CCTCACCAAGCAGCATCCATGTTCATTGACTTCCTCTAAATCAATGCCCATTGAGAATTGCAAAGAGCAACCATACACTGGCATAAAAAAGGGAGAACAAGTCATCATCCTACTGGGAGTCCATGATAGATTAGATCAAATGGAAGGGATAGAGCCTGTAACAGTAACCACTAAAGTACCTTGAGAAGAAGATTGTAACGCTCACCTGGCTCCCACGGAGGCGCTGGTCTAGTCTGGGTTGCTGTGGCCTCTTCAAGCGTGATGCGCAGAACTCGGACCACCGATTGAACAGGACCCCCAAATCTTGCTTGTCTGGCCCGTAGGAATATCCTCCTGCAGATGAGAAAGGAGATTAACTGTCTGCAGAATAGTGTGCTTGCTCCCCCCTTTCCCCCTTCGTTCTTCTCTGACTTCCTCCAAAACCCCCGGTTTAAGCTCACCTTATGGTTTGGAAGGATGAACTCTCCATCCTGCTTCTGGTGCAGGGCGCGCGTTCGTCCAGTTACTTCACTGGTTTTCAGAATGGCGCTGGCAAAATCCACTTGACTTTTCTGAGCGATACGCCGTAAGTATGAAGATTCAAAAGTTCAAGTGTGAGCCTCTTTTTATGTTGTCTTCCTAACCTGCGATTTGTCCTTTATTTCAGGTGCAGAACGAAGGCGATGCGTTGAGGGGTTAAATTGCCGATGGTAAAATCAGGTGAGTTAGTGATGAGGGCGACCCCTCTAAATGTCTTTATAATTCCCCAGTAATGTCTTTTGTCCTTTCCCCATAGGGGCCGGGGTGCGGTACCTGCCAACGAAGCGGCGCCGACCCGAAATGTGGAATGGTTCACCAAGAAAAGCCGGTAAGTATTATGGCTGAAAATTCGGCTTTCCTCGTGTGTTCCCTCTGCTCACATTTTGTCTCTTCTTCTCTCCCCTAGGTGCAGAGATGTGGCGACCGGTGCTGACAGCCGCGATGGAGCCGGGAGATGTCTCGAGGACAGGTGAGTGAAGCGCGGCGCTGCAGCGAGCAACACAATGCTTTCAAATGGAAGTCTTTCTTCAAGAAAGCTGGCGTGAAGATTCCGGATGCAGGTAAGAAGTTTGAATAAGTTCTTGGTTTTCACCTTTCTCTTCTCTTCTTTCCTTACAGGTGTTCCAGGTTTGAGGCGGGCGTGGCTGGAGTCCAGGTGCAGGAGCAGACACGGTGAGCGTTCAGCTGCTGGGATGCAGAACAACGCGAAGCACGTGTGGCTGTCTGGGCGTGGCTTAAATAGCCTTGGAAGAAGTCCTAGGTAAGTATTCTTCCACAGCCCCACCCAAGTAACAAAATAGTCCCTTCAGTAAAATAGTCCCTCCTAAGCCTCATTTGGCTTGGGTCTTCATGCAGCATGGTCTGCATCAGGTGAGTATGCAGCATGGTCTGCATCAGTTAAGTGCACCAAACACTTTCCTTTATGAGCCTGGCGCCTATGGCGCCAGGACTTATGTCCAACATGAGCCTGGCGCCAAAGGCGCCAGGACAGAGTCCAAAGAGCCCCTATAAGGGGCCGCTGGGCTTTTACCCGGGGGCATGATGCCTGCTCCCGGGGGTGCTGGGCCTGGCCTGGTGCTCCGGGGGTAGGCATCATGACAGCACTCCCCCCCCCCCCCCAAGGCCCCTCCCAAGGTCGTTCCTTCTGGAGGTTTCGGTTTGTTTGGGAAATTCCGATGGAACCTTTTTACTAGCCGAGGTACATGTACGTGGTCGCTGGGTTCCCAAGACCTTTCCTGAGGCTCGTACCCCTTCCAATCAATTAGATAGAAAAGTTTTGATTTTGAGATCTTAGAATCCAAAATGTTCTTCACCTCGAATTCAGGCTCCCCATCTATCTGGATTGTTTCTGGTGGCTTTATTAATCTGGTTCGTGGTTGCAGTGGTTTCAAAAGTGACACATGAAAAACGGGGTGAATCCGCATGTTAGCTGATAGATCTAGCTTGACTGCCACTGGGTTAATTATAGCTTTGATCGAGTAAGGGCCTTAATACCTTGGATTAAAAGTCCGATGTCCCTTGAGCGATAAGTGTTTGGTAGCCAACCATACTTGATCCCCTATTTGGTATGGAGGCGCCTCTCTTCGATGCAGATCTGCATTCTTTTAGTATTTCCCTTTCGCATGTTGTAAGTGTGCAGTTGCATCCTGAAGGCTTGAGTAATCTTAGAATGCAAATGGTCCACTGCGGGCATTTCAAGGCTCAAAGGTGAGTCCAAGTCTGAAGTACGAGGGTGATGTCCATATAGGGTATAAAAGGGGCTCTGACCAGTTCCAGAGTGTATCGAGTTATTGTATGCATATTCAGCCACCCATAAAATATCCTTCCAATTACCCTCCGATTGGTGTAACATACATCGTAGATATTGTTCAAGGGTCTGGTTCGTTCTCTCCGTCTGACCATCGGTCTGTGGGTGGTGGCTGGTTGAGAGTCTTACGTCGATTTGTGCCAGTTGACAACACTTTTTCCAAAAATGAGAAATAAACTGGCTTCCCCGATCGGAGACTAGTATGAACGGGAATCCATGCAAACGGATGATATTTTCGAGGAATTCCTTGGCAAGAACAAAAGCTGAAGGTAATCCTTTCAACGGAATAAAATGGGCCATCTTGGAAAATAAATCCACCACAACCAGAATAGTATTGTATCCATTACAAGAGGGCAGGTCCGTGATAAAATCTAGTGACAAGGTGTGCCAAGGTGCTGGTGGAATGTCTTAGGGTTGAAGAAGACCGGCGGGTTTTGTTTTTTGACCTTTGTTTTGGGCGCAAACTCCACAGGACATCACGAAAGATTTAATATCCTTTCGCCAGGAAGGGCACCAGAATTGTCGTTTAATTTTTTCCTCTGTTTTGGCAATGCCAGGATGTCCTTCCATCAGAGTATCATGATGACGGGAAATAACCAGTTCTTGCAATTCCTTTTCTGGCAAAAATGAGCGTCCTTGGAAGTAAGGTAAGCCATCGTTGACTGAAAAGTAAGACCCCCTTTTGATCCAATCCTGCAATGCTGAAGAGTCCAGGAATAGTTTTACCCGTGCTTGAATGTCTTCAAGGGTTTGTAAAGTGGTTATCCCCAAAATTCTTTGTTTGGGAATTATCGGCACAGGTTCTGAGTTTGTGTCCATTTCTCCCATTCCAATTCGAGATAGCGCGTCCGCTTTGCCATTCTTACAGCCGGGACGGTAAGTGATTACAAAATCGAACTCAGCAAAGAACAAAGCCCATCGGAGCTGTCGTGAAGACTGAGCCTTGGCAGTTTTTAAATATTGTAAATTTCGGTGATCAGTGATCACGGTGATGGTATGCCTGGCTCCAAGAAGATAATGCCGCCAAGCCTTAAAGGCGGACTTAATGGCTAATAATTCCTTATCGGTGATTGCATAATTTATCTCCGGCGGCGAGAACTTTCTGAACCAAAATGCTACGGGGTGCAGTTGGTTGGTTTCGGGGTCTCTCTGAGACAGGACAGCTCCCATGGCTAAGCTGGACGCGTCGGTTTCGACTATATATGGGAGATCGGGACGCAGGTGTTTCAAAATAGGTGCGGACGTAAATTTAGCTTTCAATTCCTGAAAGGCCTGTTCATCTTCCTCGGTCCATTCAAAACGTTTATTTTTCCGCAAGAGTGCAGTGATGGGTTGCACCACACGTGAAAATTCCAGGATAAACCTGCGATAAAAATTGGCAAAATCAAGCATGCTTTGGACACCTTTCACCAAACTAGGTGATGGCCATTTGAGGATGGCATCCACTTTCCGTGAGTCCATTCGGACCCCTTTAGGTGTCAGGATGAATCCAAGAAACTCAACCTCGGTGGTATGGAAAACGCATTTTTCCAGCTTTGCAAACAGTTTGTGCTGGCGCAATTTCTCTAGGACGGCCCTGACATGTTTTCTGTGATATGATTCCGAAGAGGAGTACACCAGAATGTCATCGATATACACGACAACACAGACACCGATGAGTTCCCGAAGGACATCGTTCATGAAGAACTGGAAGGCAGCAGGCGCGTTGCACAACCCAAAAGGCATCACCTGGTATTCGAATAGTCCATATTGTGTACGTAAGGCCGTTTTCCATTCGTCGCCTTCTTTCACTCGTACCAGATAAGCCCCCCGGAGATCTAACTTGGTGTATACGCAAGCTTCCTTCACCTGGTCAAGGAGGTCAGGGATCAAAGGCAGAGGGTAACGATTTTTAACAGTTATCTGGTTCAATGCGCGGTAATCGATACAATTTCTTAGGTCGCCTTCTTTTTTTGGCACGAAGAACAAAGCCGAGGATGCCGGAGACTTTGACGGGCGAATGAAACCATTGGCTAGGTATTGATCTAAATATTGTCTTAAATGCAGATTCTCCGGTTCAGTAAGGGCATAAATCCTGCTACAAGGGGGTTGTGAGGAGGTAACGTGTTGGCCTGTTCCTTTTGGACGACGTCCTGAAAGTCTTGGTATTCTGGAGGTAGTTGCATGGAGACAGAGGTTACTGATGCTAGACTGATCTTCAGATTTTCTGGGTAGCAGGTTTGTGCACAATCCGGGAAGGTTCTTCTCTTCGCTCGCCAATCAATTTGAGGATTATGTGTCTCTAACCAAGGGATTCCGAGAATAACCTGAAACTGTGGAGCCTTGATTACATCAAACACAACTGCCTCCCGATGGCCGTCCGGACCTACAAGTGTCACCTCAGCTGTGGAATGTGTTACCGGTCCAGAGGCAATTTCGGTTCCATCAACTGTGGTGATGACATCTTTGCTGGTTTTAGGACGCAGAGGGAGGTTAATCCTGGAGACCAATTCCCGATCCACATAGTTTCCTATAGCCCCATTATCGATGTATGCCTTTATTGCATGCAACCGCTTAGGCTGTTCCGGATCTACGAGGACCATTGGCACAATGAAATGCGAGGTCTGAGAGTTAGTTTTCAAGCTCGGCAAGCGGACCCCTACGATCTGCTTTTCTGTTTTGCAGTCTGTGATCCAATTGGACCACTACGTCTATATATTCTGAGCATTCTTGGGGCGGATTTACAACTTGGGCCAGGACATCTTTAAGTTCTCCACGTAGACCTCGATAAAATAACGTGATTCTTTTATCCTCTGGCCACCCAGTTTCCACAATGTTCGTCATCCAGAGCCTGCCCCTGGGAGTGACGAGCAAATAACCTTCCCATGCTTGCTTGAAATCCTTGAAAATCACGAAGAATCGGGTCATCTTGAGTTACCAGTGAAACTGACCAATCGGCAGCACTGCCGCTGAGATATGACAATACAAAGGCTACCTTGGTCTGGTCATTAGGCAAGGCCCCAGGTCTGCATAGGAAATGCAAACGACACTGATTCATGAATACGGCGAATCGTTTGGGGTCCCCAGCAAAGCGTTCGGGTGGGGCCAGCGGCATGTTTCCAGGTAGATTAATCTGCACGGGTTACTGGAAAGCACAGGAGCGGGGTTCCCCCCGGAACCGGGTAAAGGAGTTTGTCCAGCTTGACCTTGCAAAAGCTGTCTAGCCAGGTCATCAGCTCTTTCCTTTGTTACAATCACTTCCCTCCTGAGAGCATTAGTCTCTTGACGAGCGGCGTGTACTTCGGCCCGTAATTCCCCCAGTAGTTGGGCCAACTGGTCAGTCTCAGAAGTTTCCATAGCGCCTGGGTGGGAATTTGTAGGAAGGCTTCGCGTTCTGTAACGCTCACCTGGCTCCCACGGAGGCGCTGGTCTAATCTGGGTTGCTGTGGCGTCTTCAAGCGTGATGCGCAGAACTCGGACCACCGATTGAACAGGACCCCCAAATCTTGCTGGTCTGGCCCGTAGGAATATCCTTCTGCAGATGAGAAAGGGGATTAACTGTCTGCAGAATAGTGTGCTTGCTCCCCCCTTTCTCCCTTCGTTCTTCTCTGACTTCCTCCAAAACCCCCGGTTTAAGCTCATCTTATGGTTTGGAAGGATGAACTCTCCATCCTGCTTCTGGTGCAGGGGCGCGCGTTCGTCCAGTTACTTCACTGGTTTTCAGAATGGCGCTGGCAAAATCCACTTGACTTTTCTGAGCGATACGCCGTAAGTATGAAGATTCAAAAGTTCAAGTGTGAGCCTCTTTTTATGTTGTCTTCCTAACCTGTGATCTGTCCTTTATTTCAGGTGCAGAACAAAGGCGATGCATTGAGGGGTTAAATTGCCGATGGTAAAATCAGGTGAGTTAGTGATGAGGGCGACCCCTCTAAATGTCTTTATAATTCCCCAGTAATGTCTTTTGTCCTTTCCCCATAGGGGCCGGGGTGCGGTACCTGCCAACGAAGCGGCGCCGACCCGAAATGTGGAATGGTTCACCAAGAAAAGCCGGTAAGTATTATGGCTGAAAATTCGGCTTTCCTCCTGTGTTCCCTCTGCTCACCTTTTGTCTCTTCTTCTCTCCCCTAGGTGCAGAGATGTGGCGACCGGTGCTGACAGCCGCGATGGAGCCGGGAGATGTCTCGAGGACAGGTGAGTGAAGCGCGGCGCTGCAGCGAGCAACACGATGCTTTTAAATGGAAGTCTTTCTTCAAGAATGCTGGCGTGAAGATTCCGGATGCAGGTAAGAAGTTTGAATAAGTTCTTGGTTTTCACCTTTCTCTTCTCTTCTTTCCTTACAGGTGTTCCAGTTTCGAGGGGGGCGTGGCTGGAGTCCAGGTGCAGGAGCAGACACGGTGAGCGTTAAGCTGCTGGGATGCAGAACAACACGAAGCACGTGTGGCTGTCCGGGCGTGGCTTAAATAGCCTTGGAAGAAGTCCTAGGTAAGTATTCTTCCACAGCCCCAACCAAGTAACTAAATAGTCCCTTCAGTAAAATAGTCCCTCCTAAGCCTCATTTGGCTTGGGTCTTCATGCAGCATGGTCTGCATCAGGTGAGTATGCAGCATGGTCTGCATCAGGTAAGTGCACCAAACACTTTCCTTTATGGGCTTGGCGCCTATGGCGCCAGGACTGATGTCCAACATGAGCCTGGCGCCAAAGGCGCCAGGACAGAGTCCAAAGAGCCCCTATAAGGGGCCGCTGGGCTTTTACCCGGGGGCATGATGCCTGCTCCCGCGGGTGCTGGGGTTGGCCTGGTGCTCCGGGGGTAGGCATCATGACAAAGATTGACAATCTTCAGGAAATGAAGATAACCAACATAGGGCAGGACTGGGAATGTTGAAGCACTGTACAAGCCACTTTACAATCTCCATAACCAGGCCATGCAGGTAAAATAACCCAAAAGTATTAGCTCTATAAAGGGAGTGCACAATTTGTCTTTGGTGATGAGGCTACATTTCCCTTTGTTTTAGACATGGTGGATGAAGCAGAAACTAGTATGAGATTGAACCATAGATCCAAAAGTAAGGGATCACTGTGGTTTGGGCCAAGACACAACAACTGGTCAGTGGAAGATGAGAGGGCGTTACTTTCTACTGCATAAAACATAGTTTTCTGTGTGTATGTAGTACTATCTTTTTTTTATCAGACCGATGATCCGAGAAGCTTTTGTGCAGGAAGAACTGGGTCCACGATAAATATTAATTTGGCAAAAGGTAAGAGTGCAATCTATGGCGAACCAGAAGAAGGACTCTGATGAGTGCGATTCATAGTTCAAGGGTTTTATTCAAAATAATAAAGGTTAAATGTCTGACTTGCCCTATGAGGGAAGTTCCCTACCTAGACAAACAAAACGAAGGACGGATGTTAAAGTGCAAAATAAAGTCTGAATCCTATCCAACTCACTAGCCCTACCACTTTAGAAAAAAACCTAACTAAAAGGAAAATGGAGAGGCTTTATACAGCTGCCTCAACACGGCTTCCGCCTGGCCCAGGTCATACGTAAATACGTAAATAGTTCATAGTCTTTAAGGGCTTCTCGTTTCCAGCAGGTTATCTTTCCTGGTTTCTCACTCAATGTAAAGATCTCAAAAGCAACTGTTTCTTAATGCAAAACGATCCCACTCCTCCAAGATGATTTGAAAACAAGGTCAAAACGAAAGCTTTTGCCTTTTCTTGCTTCAAGGTGTTGGCATACCCCAAAGTCCTGTAACTTTCATACGGTTGGTTTTCCTTTACACCATTTGTGTAGGGCTGTGGTCTGCCCTGGTTGCTCAACATTTTACCATTTCTTTGCCTTGGTTCAAAATGTTCATATCTTTCTTTCATCTATGCATATGATATTTGTACTTTTGGGTTTCTCAGGTTCCCATAGCCTAGATAGCTTTTCTCAGGTGTTATACAGTGTTAGTATTTCCCTCAGTCCCTCTTTCATGGGGCTTTCTTACTCTCAGGTTTCTCAGGCTAACATGACCTTAATAGCTTCTTTAGCCTTTATTCACAATTCTTATATTACTTTCCATCCCTCTCTCATAGTGTTTTCCCCACATCCAGTGTCTCAGGCTCCCGTAACCTTGATATACTTCCAAATCATTATTTACAATGTTCGTACCTTGCAATGGTATATTCTCAGTTGGGTTTCTCAGGCTCCCGTATCCTTCGCTTTTGTAGTCTTTACTCAATGTCTTTCGAGATTCTCAGGCTCATGTAACCTCGCTGACCTTCCCCGTTGCTGCTCGGCTTGGTATCTACGTTCTGACTTGCGCAGAGTTCGCATTGGTTTGGTCTCAGTGTCCTTTGTCAACCTTTCAGGCCACCACAGTTCCTTTCTAGTTGCGCCACCAGTCTGGACGAAGACCTCTCGGTCTCTGCTTCCATTGTGACCTGAGCTACTTGGTCAGACAGAATGCCAGCCTGCAGGCCTTTAGTTAGAGTTGCCTTCCTTCTCATTGCTTCCACTGGCCCTACGGCCCAACGTGGCTCTGCTCCTCCAGGATGTCACTACTGCGGATGCTCACTTCTGCGTAGCAGTTCTCCCGCCTCTGTAGGAGTTCCCTATGGTTGTACAATCCACCTACTTCTTACATACGTCACAGGGGAAACTGGAACATTGCCCATCGTTGACCATGTAATTGAGGCAGTGGATGAAGCTAACAGGATGGAAGGGGGAAAGCTGGGTGTTGAAGTCAAAGAGTTTGCGGAAATGTCACTATTCAGTGAAAGCAAAGCGATGTCACAGAGGAACTGTCACCGTTTGGTGTTTTCTAAAACAAGAACATTCAAAACAGAAGTAACAGTCTTCATATACGTAGACGCCATTTATTTCGGACTGAGAGTTCCTTATCAGAATGGGACTCCTTGTCTCCGAGAAGGGCATCACTTCCTGTGCGGTCCCAGTTGACCAGTACCCATATAGAGGGTTTTACTGGGAGGGCTCACTTTCATAGCCTTATAAGGTGGTGCCACCCACCCCCCCCCCAGGGAGAAGGGATGAATATCCTGGATTCGTCATAAATCATGCTCGATAGGGTCCACAGTGGTTTTTTACAGTTTCATAGGCAAATCTGCACCATTTGTGGATAGTCAACATTGCCTTGACTGCCTCTCCCTGTAAGCGGTCCACTGAGTCTGGCCATCAAAGCACTCCTTGAGGAAAAGTGTAGAGTGTAGGAGAGTCATGAGAATGAACAGTAGCAGGACCTACCACAGATCTTCTGTTCCTTCGCAATTCAAAGAGAAGGTCTGTACCTGAATGAAGCCAGATGGTTACCCCAATGATTACAGGGAGACCAGGTAGCTTCTGAAGAGTGATGGGGAAGTTAGCCACACAACCCCACCCTACTAAATTCATGACAATGAAGAAGGCCAGAAAACACTGCAATCACCCATTCCATTTTGGACGGATTCCCAATGGACCCATGATTGACCAGTACGTCGAGAGGTATCCCCTAAGCCATCCATACCGATCAAGGGACATACAGAACTATCCATGCCTGGATGAACAGCCACAGGCTATGATTAAAGACACCTGTATGGACCGCCTGGACTAAACACCAAGAAGCCATGTTTCTGACGACATAACGTTAGACATGAAGCACACGCGCCATCCACACTCCAGGACACAAGCACGCACTCAAATACATGAAGAACATGAGCGTACAGTTCTATAGTTAGAGGACAGACATGTACATACTGTCATTGCTTTTATTATTTTTGCCATTAGCCAAACGCAGCAATGCAGAAACCGCAAGAGACAAGAGATCCTGAGCAACGCTTGCAGATGCTTACATGCGAATAACCCTATGAACTGCAGTAGCACCTTTGGAACCCGACAGAGCCAAGAGGGACTAACATATGGAAATGTAGCATAGAATGGACACTGTAGAAACCGCATTATGAGGTTTAGGACAATTACAGCAGACCTCCGGTACCTGAGCAAGAGACAAGCTGAGCTGAGAGCAAGATGTGCGAGACAGGACCCGTAGCCAAGGTCAAGAGGAACAGATCACATTCTAATCCCCAGATGACAAAGGGAGCAGCTGCAGAAAATACTAATACATCCTCATAATTCAGAGCTGCACAGCTCAAATTTGTGGTCTCAGAATACGTGACACGGCCGATCCAGACAATGGACAGTGATCGACTGTGGGAAAGCAGAGTTGGTCCCAGGCTGCCAGACACAGACTGCAACAAGTATGCAACAATATGTGCAACAATATGTAACACGTATTGCGCCGATCAGGAGAGCACTCTCATAAGCAAAGATGGTACACACAAGTTACAATGCAGACACAATAATTCTCATTACCTTGAAGAGGTACACAGCGAGCTGAGAATCTTTGCAGATCCCAGGCCTGGGGAATTCAGCTCTAGCCAATCACAGTTTTGTACCCTAGGGGTGGGTAGCAACGAGGAAGAACCAATGTTAAGTTCACCATACTGCAACAATGTTATAGTTAGTGACTTGGGGATGGAACAAGCCAGCCACCTGACATGCGAGGGCCAGTAGAATAACATCTACAATGTCTTATATAGGTAGTAGAATACTCAATACCCAATCACTTGGCCCAATATGTTTTCTGGAGAGGGGCCCAAGTTGTGACGTAGTGCTCATGCCATTTGGAAGTAAAACCAGCCTGCGAGCCGAGGAAGAGCAAGATGTGCATGGATATTCTCTGTTCCTGTGCTGATCCCTGTTGGTTTTGTTTGCCATTGACTGAGTCCTCCATGTATCCTGGGGGAGGGTGTTGGGCTCTTCAAGTCTGCAGACTTCCAGTGTCCCTCTGGCATACCTGGGGGTCCGTCCCCAACACTTTCTCAGTTCCAGAAAAAGGGGGCAGGGGACCTTGAGTAGAACACCAACAACAGAATTGAGGAAGCGAAGAAGAGGAGGAGGTGGAGCCAGCTTGGGTCCCAGGAGCAGATCATTAACAGAAACTTCAACTGGAAGGTCTCACAAGACTGGCCTCTCCACAATGCGTCCGGGGGCAGAGACTACAAAAAGGAAGCCTCAGGGAAATGGTTGAAGGAAGCAGGATCAAAGCAGAGATGATTCAAAGTAGAGAAAACAAGGAAAACACATACACCTGGCTCCAGCAGAAAGCGTTGCGATGCAATTAATTCCGGCTCCTGGTGAAGATAAGAAGCCTGCCATCTTGATTGACATTACACAGTAAAGATGTCCGGAAGAACAACTAGACCGTTCACGCCACCTTTGAGAAATGGCGTATCAGTTTCATAGGAAACAACACTGTGTGATCAGACAAAGAGTGTCTCTCCTCGGTGCATCAAAGGCAGAATGATTAAATACAGCCATAACATGGTGCACTTTGCCCACCTATAATACCCTTTGGATCGGAAAGTGGCTTCTAGGGAATTTATTCCCCCCTCGCCTATCTCCGATAGGCCTAAAGAGAAACTGCACCTCTCTCCACAGTGAGGTGCAAGGGGGAAACTGCTCTGCCCACTGTGGCATTTCAGGACATGCCTTGCCATGTTAAAGCTTATGTATTCTTCTAAGGGCTTCACAATCACAGCATTTGTTGTTAAGTGCTCTGAAATCTTATCAAGGGAGCTGGGTTAGAAACTCCCCTTGCCCAAAGCTTTTCTTTGCAATGGCAATTCTTTTTTTCTTTTGCCTGAACCCCCTGAAAACCAACTAATGCTGCTTTTGTTTATCAGACTATCAGACTATGCCTCTGCAATCCTGACAACAGTAAAATACAAAACAATATTTGAAAAAGTAGAGTTAACCTTCTGTACAATTAAGAGCAGCAATTAGCCTTACTGCTTGGTAGGTGAGGGATGTGCCACAGCCTGTGTAATGGCAATGACACTGAACAAGTTTAGATAATCAACCCAGGGATCAAACCACTTGACAAACAATGCCTTTTTAAAAAAGTTTGTTCCCTGCAGCAACACTTTCTTTACTATCAAGAATTCCCCCCAAAAATACCGGATACACAAATTAAAATAAACATGCTAATTTACTTAAATATGTGCTGTTCTGATGAGACGTTAACCTCTTGCAGAAAGCCCCTTACCACCACTGGCCTCTTGCAAGGTATTCACACCCTTTTAGATAGGCAATTGCTTTCTACCCAGGCAGTAGTCCCGGATTATACTATTTATTTCCTAAAATCTATGCACCTTGTGTATCACTTCCCATCCAGTCAGACCTCATTGAAGCCCTTTGTTAAGAAGACAAATGGTACATTTGCTTGTTGTGCTCCTCCTGCTGTAGTCCACTTTTCTTGCACTGCACAATTCTTAAAACCATCAGTCTGGAGATGAGTCCATCTGAAGGACTTTATTGGCACTGGGTATTTTCATTACATAAATCCAGCAATGGCTCGTAAATCCCAGGATTTCCCTCATGTGATCAGTCAGGGTGAAGGGTGGAAGGACATCCACAGAATGGGATACAAAACATCAGGATGAGGAAGTGCTGTGAGGATTGTGACGATCCTTCAGATAGCGTCACTTCTCCCCAGGGGAGCACCCCTTTCAATGAGGCTAGGGAGGTGAGGCCCCTAACCAATAGTCCCCCTTGGGGTGGTAGCATGCAGGAGGAACTCATGGGGAGGGACTCCTCTATCCTGGGTATAAGGACGTGATTGGGAGGCACGGCACCTTTAAATCCCAACCCCGCCGGCTGATGTTAATGCCCGATTCTTCCACACAAGCTTGCATCGGAAACTATGTGTTATTGTGAAATATCATACCATCCTGATGTCATAGGTACAGGGACGAAGAGAGCTTGAGAATGCTACAATCGGACGAAGGCTCGATAAGCTGATGTCAGTTGGACTGAGGTTATGCTGAGGCTGTCCCCACTATTTAAAATTAACAGCAAAGGAGGACTGTGTTCTTTGTCATCCTCTGGCGATGGCCGTGCAATCCTGGAATGCTGAGAGCTGTTTTATGACCAGAGGGAGACCCAGGCGACTGAATGTGCCGCAATGAGGCCTGTAAGACTGGACTTGGGTTTCGGGAGACTGCAGCGAGGCACGTCTCCAAATCGGAAGAGAGAAGCGCGGGACGCCCGAGAAGTATCTTGCGAGTGGGATGGGAACCAGCGTAGTGAAGCTGGAGAGACGGAAAGGTGGTGGCGCATCCTATAGTTGGTAGTGTAAGGAAGGCATGTTATCACAAGTATGACACTGGCACAAGAAGTACAAGTTTCAAAACCTTTATTCAATTCTTGGGGTTTGGAAAAACTCCCAATTTGCCCTATAGCTATGATGGGAGTAGTCTCTACCATCAAATAAGGAAAACACAGTCATAGTCAGTCTATATCAAATCAAAATGGCTGATACTAACAAAACCTAAAGCCTGCCCTATCTCTTATACACAAAGTGTGTAAAGGGGAATGTGTATGCAAAGGAAAGTCAGTGTTATAACATAAAAGATAAAGGGTGGAGAGTCAGCTCTCCTACCCACGTTGGACAGCACGGAGTAAGGCAGGCTCCTGTAAGCAGTCTGGCTCAGGTTATCAAACAAAGGCAGTTCAAAACGTGGGTCAAGGCCCGCTTGGCCTTCCACGTTAAATTCACTTATTCCCGTTTTCAAAGCGTTCTTTCACTGCTCAACAAAAGTTCACGTAGGTCTCCCTCTGTCGGGCTCGGACCTTACAACACAAAAAGTACCTGATTCAATGTTACGCAGGTTTCCCTGTCGCGCCCGGACCTTGCAATCACGCACTTGCAGGGGTTACCTTCTCCAAGCTTTAGCCACATTTGTTAGGGGTTCCGTTCCCCCATCTTATTTCATATTCCAGGTCTATCTCGGTCGGGCTCAGACCTTTCACGGATGTTGAAGACTATCTAATGTGCTGGGCCTTTTCCATAGACCTCCGCAGGACCACTGACCTTTACTTAATCTCCCCCTTCTGGTATTTGCCCCAGTGTCTCTTTGTCTCAGTAGTTCAATAACACAATGAACATAGTTCAAAGAGATCTTTTCTCTTAAAGCAATCAACCTTTTAATTTTCCCTTTTGACTGGGTTAATCCTGACCATTGCGCATTTCAAAGTTCGTTCACTTTGTCGCTTGTTAACAAGACTTTACACATTTTGCAGAGACTTATGAGTCAGGCTGCTTCCTTTCACCGGACCACTCCGCAACTCTATCACTGGCTTCAAAGTTATCGGGATCTTTAAAGTTCACTACTGATTTGCTTTCTTTCATGTCTCATCAGCATGTGCGCAACCTTCAATTGCAAGATACACTGTTGCAGCTTCAATCTTTTCTTGACACAAACTTTGATTTAAGAGTCAAGGTTGATACCACAGGCTTGGCCTTGCCACCCTAACTCTGCTTTTCACCCGGGAGGGTCGTTGGCATCCTTGAAACACAAAGCAGACTTCTTCTCGCTTGGGATTTGGCTTTCTCCGCGTATCCTTGACTGTTTCCCAGAGGCGCCGACCTCCTGTAGGGACCTTCGGGGTCTCTCAATCCCTCGCTCTAGTCCCTCGATCAGTCGTCGTGCTCCAGTGGGTTCGCCCTCACCCCAGAAGTTCTGCTCCTTTTGGTGTCTTATCTTGCCCAGTGTGTGTCTCTATGTTCGGCTTTTTATCTGTGTGGGGGGAGCTAATGGGTATCAGATGTATGTGATTAAGGTCAAGTGCCCGATTTTGCCTGACCTGATTAGCCCAACAGCCTCTTTACTCTCAGTCGTCCTCTTCCTCGGCCCATTGTTTGTGCAGAAGGGTGGAGGAGCCAGGACGTGAGAGAATCCTAAAAAATAGGATGGGGTATGGGTACGGGAAAGGGGGGGAATATCGCATCTCACCATCGGTTGTCTCACCCCCACTCGCGAAGATCCCTCACTCAGGTGATTCTTCCGCACTGGCCTGGATCCTTCCACACAGGGTCTGGATCCAAAGGTGATGGCCATGCCCTGGCCACCTGGGAGAGAGATCCCCCGGGGATTAGCAAATGAGACACCCTTTGGTTTCTCACATTAGGCAGGCGGGTCCAACAACGGTGCTGAGACCACCTACAGTAACCTACAGCATAGCCTGCTATTTTGTGCAGTGTTGACATGCATAGTTTATGTACAGTACATCAATGGTGTGTTATTTTGAAAGTTGTGTTTTCCTAGCCCACTGAGGGGGCTGCAACAAGAGGGGGTACAAACAAACCCTTACATTTGGGGCACTTTTTCATTTGCATTGTTTCTGTGTTCACAGTGCACTAGTGGTCATCAATGAGTCACATGAGGAGACTCCAAGAAAGTACCAAGCATGCACAGAAAAGTGTCTTGCATATCTGCGTGAAAGGACCTGCACTGCGTCAACAAAACAAGTAATCAGACATGACTCACAGAGACATATCGCACTACATCTCAATGGAAGATAGCTGCAAAAATCTGCTAGTTTATCTCACAAGGCATAAAATAAGCAGTGTTGCATAGTAATGTGCTATGCAATTCTGAACGTTTGCTCATCAAATGGACACTTGTGTAGCAGAGTTAGCCATTTAAGTTGCACTCTACAATGAAATTACAGCTCAGCCTGCATGCCTCTCTTGCCTTCAGTGCTCTCTTCACCCTCTTTTCTCTGTTCACTTCAAGTGCTAATCGAGAGAAAGTGCAGCAGTAATCATCTCAAACACCTTAAGTACCAAAGGCACGTCTGGGAGTGCTAGGCAGAAATGTATTTATTTTTCAAAATGCAAACCAGAAGTAATCGGGATGATACTTTCATTATGATTTCTGTATCTGTTCTGGCAAAGACCAGTATGTGTCAACTTCATATTTTTTTTAAACGACAGTCATGTAATTCCAGTCCTAAAATGTAAGTTGTTACATAATGCATAATTACAGTATTGATACTGTTAAACATTGCATCATCTCATACTTTACAGTAAAGTTTAGGTTAGTGTATCTAAATTTCATAGTGCCAACTATATTTCATTTTGTGGGGGAAGATGCATCATATTGACGAGGTACCACTTTTGAAAATGTACATTATCACATGATCAAATGCTTTTGATGGCAAACCTAGTTCTGTAATCTGCAGGTTGCATACATCTTGCAACTGGTGCGCAACTCATGAGAGTACCCATACTCCTTCACATTCGATGTTATCACCCTCTTGCTTTACACCAGGTACCCTGAAAGTGAGATGACCGCAAACTACAATATTCCACCTAGTTTGTCCAGTTCTCCGTCTGATACGCAATCCACTCTGCTTAGTCTTTATTTCCTCTTGCATGATGAATACTCAAAGCAAACGAGATGCTTACGCAAAGTAGTCATCAATAGTTCCATCCATCCTCTACATCTACAGATCTACTGCAATACCAAACACTGTAGTTAGGCTCCAGAGCTCGCTTTGCTTCATGATTGTATTATATATCACCACCTGCTGGAGTCAACTGGCCAAACTGTTTTCAGAGCATGTTTTATCATATCTATTCATGTGTGTCCATTGATGCAGCTAACCTTTTACATTTTACAGGCACTCATCTATGGCTCACAAAGTCTTCTCGCCCACTCACACAGTCGAGTAGATTTTATGAAGGGCGAGCAGCGTTTACCAGACATGTTTGAAACTTCTATTTAACATTTATTTTGTTTGCAGTTAATGTCAAACAAAGGTTCACTGTGCATGGCTGGATTCTGCGTTGCAGCATTGTGACAAACAAAGAGGGTTTATATTGAAATGCACCATTTTACAGAAATTGCATTTTAAATTTGTTGTCCTCCGTTGCTATGGGTCGAGTGCATTTTTCTTATGTTGAATAGGTATACTAAGTTACCCGACCCGCAGGTCTAGCTGAAGTTTAAAGAATTTGCAAGGCCTCTCTCCTCTCACTAATGTCTTATTTCAGCCGTATGCAAAACTGCTGTTTTATTTCTCATTTCATGTCTTGGGTACAATTAACGTCTGGTGATATTAACAATATTAGTACAAAATTGGTAATCAAATGGGTCGGTTTGCTAATCAACATTTTTTAATTAGCAAACTCTGCTATTCCATTTTTGAAAACGAATGTAGGCCTTGTTTCAATCACACATCACCTCTGCCACTAGAATGCAGCTAGGTCCCACGATAAAAATTCGGTCTAGCTGGAAACATAATCAGTCACCTTGACTTGCATACTCTGTTGACAGCCTTCTCGGCACACATCCAGAAACCAGTACAACATGGGTTGCTAGTAGGGACTTAGCCCCCCTACTTACCTTCGTAACAGCTAAAATGCACACACACATTCTAAATTCCTCTGACTAATCTCTCATACCTCAGACTTTGGTCCTCCAAGGGCGTTCAACCCACAGCACTTTTAGGCCATACCAATGGCATAAGGCGCTATACAAATGCCATATTACATTACAATACATTACATATTACATAACATGAATAAGGAGAAGCAGGTGTTGCATGGAAAATAGTAGATTGGGGCAGGCAAGGACTTTATCATAGGAGTAATTTATAACGCACCTGTACACAAGTGTTTCTAAGCGTGACAAGACAAGAGAAGGAAGTGTAAAGAAGGCATGGTATCAACAGTAAGACAGACACAAGTGACCACTGTTCAAGGGTGTTTAATGAAGTATCACAAGGGTGAGAAACGCCTATCTAAACCTAAATCTACAGTTGGCAGCAAGCTACAACCATCAAATAATAACAATGCAGTCCTAGTGGAGTATTGACAAAGTAAAAGGGCCTATACTAAAAAAAAAACTATTGCCAATCCCTACCACTAATTTACAAATAAGGCAGGGTAGTGTTCATGAAAAAGAAGTGTTCACAAAATGATAGGTCAGAATGTTCGGGCCGTTGGCATCCCTTCCCCACGTTTTTGGCATGGGGCAAGGCGGTTCACTCGAGCAAAGCACACACTATGGCTTCTTCGACACAAGGATAGAGTTCAATTTCTAGCAACAGGACCTTCCATGCCCAAGTCTCTTTTCTCATGAAAGTCTCTTGATTCAGATGGCCTAATGTACACAAAATTAGGATACACAGTACCTTTCACAGTTCAAGTATTCAAATCGGGTGCTTCACCCTGGATCCCCCTCAGCCGGACTCGAATTCCTGTTATTTTACGATCGTTACTGCGGCTTTCCCTCTTCGGGGCTCAGATCCTGCCCCTTTTCAATAAGTCTCCCTCAGCCGAGTTCGGACAAATTGTAGTTCACCTTGGTTTATCAAAGACTTTCGTATGTGCACAGGATTTAGCTTGACCCGTTGCAGGACCACTTCGAAACAAACTTCTGTTTCACCATACAGTCGCCATTCCATTGGATACCGAACAGAGACCTTTAAATGAGCACCAACGAGGCGCCGGACCACTCTGTATACAATATCTCACTAGGCCTCCCAAAGTTCATTCACTCCTTTGGTTTCCAATTATATTTGCGTTGCTCATCAGATTTGTTTCACACACTGTTGTCTTTGGATTTCCTCATACAATGTTGCTGCTTGCAACCTTGGTTCAAACACAGGCTGGTTTGGTATCATTCTATCCGACTCCCCGGCTGTGCTGTCTTTATTGGCGCTGCTTTGTTGTAAGAGCCAAGGACAGTACCACAGCGGCAATCCCTCCTCCCTGCCTTGTTTATCGACTCGGGAGAGCCCTGGGTACCTTCGATGCGCAGTGTAGGTTTATTCAGCTTTAGTTCCCGTTCTTAGGCTACTTACTTTCCAAGGTTCCTGAAAGTAATGGTCTTTTGGAGGTCCAGGGTACTTCCCTCCTTACAAACCTCTCTGGTATTTCTGTCTTGCTCCTTGTGTTAACCTGCCATCTTGGACGTGCCGTTTCCTCGTGTGCTTTTCCTCGCTCAGTGTGCTTTTGTGTGCCGCTTTTTATCCGCATGGGGAAGTGTGATGGAAGTCAGGTGTGTGTGTAATTATCAGTAATTGCCTGACTTTGTCTGACCATGGTATTGGGACATGTCAGGTATACGGCTCTGGTGTTAGCCCGTTGTCACTCATGGTGAACGGTCTATGAGAAAGTGTTTGTGTCGGGAAGTGGGGGGGTAAGAGGGTTGAGTTTCTAGGTATCCTACCTGGTAGGATGGGGAAAAGGTGTTACAGGGAAGGGGATACCGCATCTCACCATCCGGTGCCCCACTTCCACTCCCCAAAGACCCCTCATCCAGGTGATCCTCTCACACTGGTCCACCCCCAGGAACTGGATCCAAAAGCGGTGGCCGTGTCCTGGCCACCTGGATGACAGATCGCTGGAGACTAGCTGGTCAGACACCTTCAGGTTTGCTTTTAGGGGAACCAAGTGAGTGACTGGCAGCCCAGTCAGAAGGGCATTTCCCACATTGATGTGCCAGACCACAAGGACCTGTACTATGGTCTGAAAGTCCTGTGGCAGGATAAAGGGTTTGATTTTGTAAAGATTGGAGATTTGGAGCCAGGTCGTTTGGGCCTTCTTGGCCATGTGTTTCTGGAAGGATAGGTTGCTGTCAATGGTGAAGCTTAAGGATTTTGCTGAATCAGAGAATTGCTGATAAAATCCTTCAAGGTGCATATCATTGAGCCATTTTTGGAAATGTACTTGTTAAGAGGAGGAGCAGGGACAATGAGGATGAAATAAGTCTTGGATGGGGTTACGTTTAGGCTAGGTAGTCTACAACCAGGAGTGGATGATGGCTAGGTAAGTGCAGAGATGGCAAATGTCCTGTGGGCTTTTTACTCTCATTTACAACTGAGTATTGTCCATGTATAAAAACATTGCTCTTTGGATCGCATCGGAAGCGGCCTCTGTGCAGAATTTGGTAGTCACGTGAGGTGCGGCTTGATGCAAGGTCCTTTTTTCTGATTGTTGGACCAGGACGCGGACGCGGACTCGGGCTGAGTAACGCTCGAGGCTGCGGGTTTGTGGGGGCTGAGGGAGCGCGTGAGTAAAGCCACCAGCCACCAGTGCCTGCAGCCAGCGAAGTTGCCAGCTGATCCCGACACGGACCGAGTGAAAAGCGTGAACCGTGTGTGGCGAGCTTCAGAGCGGAGCTGTGAGCAGCTGAGACCAGCTGAGACCCATGGTGTGAGGTAAAGTGGTTGTCCGGCCGACTCTCTCTGTCAAGGGCCATACGGGCTATTCTGCGGCCCGACTTGCAGAAGGAGTGGCTTGGAGTGGCTTGGAGAAGTGACGGCCGCTAAAGTGCCTTAGAGTGGCTACCCTGCCGGCTCCTGATGTATGAGTCAGGCTAGCTGTGGCTAAGTTGAGCGAGGCAGCCCTACTGAATTTGAGTGGGCATTGGAAGTAAGCCATCAACTGTGGGCCTCCAAGAGTTTCGGGGTAGGCGACGGCAGGAGGGTTGTGTTGTAGGGAAGGTGCCATCAGCAAACCTGGTTGTCAAACTGTTGTGGGAGCATTGGACGAGATATCTGTGCACTCTTGTTACATGTACAGGGGGTGTCTCTGTGGCATCTGAAGAAGACGTCGACTCCCCTGTTACTACCGTTTTTTGATATAGAAGGGTCTGTGACAGGGGTGGCTAGCCTGCTAGCAATATATTGGGGCTTACTGAGCTCATTTGTAGTTATTTCCACCCATGCCTTTGCCTCTCTTTAATCATTAAAACATAGTTTGTCGTTGAATCCTGACGGTTGGGGGCAGCATCTGCTCCTGAATTAAAATATTGATTTTTCTGGAGACTCCAGGGATTTGTTCCCTTTGATCCTGAAATCTGTTTCATCTATATCTGTTGCCCTGAAAACAGCGTACACAGCCCTGAGTGGATGGCACCCTCTAAAAAACCGTCCATTTCCAAATACAACCTAAGGGAAAAGAAACAGGAGGCAGCCCTGGGACCTATAATGGAAGAAACTAAAAGTAAGAGGAATAAGGTCAAGAAGGGAATTCCTGTACATCAGGGAAAGATTATGGGTTTTTTCCCTTTAAATGTGCCAGTGGAAATTAATTCCACAGCCTTGGAGATACCTATGGAACCAGTGACTAACATCTCTACATTGACAACAATTCTTTATTGGATCTGTGTCTGAATATCCAGAGAGGCAGGACTCCTCAGACAGTAGTCCCTCTGGAAAATAGGAATCTCTCAATGCTGGAGAGCCAAGCTAAAGAACATGGTAAACTGTTTCACCAAGCTGGGTCATCGGTGAGATTATCAGCCTCACCTAATCTAATTATGGACACCTCACCGGCCACTGATACAGAGAAAACCAACAGTAATTTTCCGGTAGTGCCAGAAATTGCGGAATTACAGGCATCTGTGGCATCTTTACAATTAGCATTAAAAATACTGCTGCAGATGTCTGGGAGAATATTGGCAAACACAGACGCATTGATCAGTGACCATGCACATAGACAGAATCTGGCAGAGGAGGTGGAAGGTAATTTATCTGAAGCTATCTCAATAGCAAATGAGATACATGAGCAACAAACTCCAGTTCCAATTATAGATACATCCGAACATCCAGAGATACTGCCGTCACGTAAGCAGCGTAAACAACGCAAGATGGCAAAGCAAGTATCCTGCGGGGCCAGAGCCAGTAGCCATGGGTCCTCACCATCGGTGATGGGGAAGCCCATACAACGTTCCAAAAAAGCAAAAAAAAGAGCTGCTCGGGCAAAGAAACGGAAAGATCTAGGTAATGGCCGACTAACGAGCTGGTTGATCGCTGAGGATGCAGATGCCCCGGACGGGGTAGACAAACTTGAAAATTTAACGATTGAGTCTTTACTTGAGGATGACATCATTCCAGTGAATATCCCAAAAACAGCGAGCAACCATGGTAGTCCACACAGCTCTGTATTCTCTATATCAGATCCTATAAAAGAAAACGATGCTGTCTGGGGTAACCGTACCTGTATTATCAAAAATGTATATCAATCTGATAAATGTGCCTGGCTCTCTCGCTCTGAATTTCTGAAGAGACTGTTTTCTGTCCCTCAATTAGAGTTTTGCAATCTGAGGACTTCCAATTTTTAGAGCCCCTTTCAGGTTCATATCCCAAGGTGTCAGCCTTGCACTGCAAATTTATATCCACTGCCCAACTATTAAGGACCTTTAAAAAAGAACTGACAATGGTGGATATTGAGATTGATGCTGAACTGATGTATAACGAGCCAGGTGGTCCTGAACCGGAAATTGTGACAGATAGCTCGGCCGTTGCTTGCCTTAACTTGCCAACTGGAAAGAAGGTGGACATGACAGAGGTACAGTCTGTACAGAAATGGCTGACAGAGGCTTTGCCCAAGGTCTCAGCTAGCCATTGAAAATTATTGTTGGCTTCATGGAACTGCAGGGGCTTTGCCCATCTCCTAAACGGAGATGGGCCGATTGCTCAACTATCTCAGTACAATTGTATTTGCCTTCAAGAGACTTTGGTGATGAACCCTTTATTCTTGGACGGTTATAAGGGTCATCAGGTATTAGCTAAAAGAGGAGAAAGAGGACGGCCGTACGGAGGGCTATGAATTGGGGTATCTAACAGGCTTTGGTCAAGGAGGATTGACGTGAATCAAGATGAACAAATGCTAGCAGTTGAAATAGTACATAAAGATAAGGAGATTTCTGGTAAACTGCTAGTTGTTTGTCTGTATAATCCTCCGGGGGCAGTGTTTAGAGAGTCCTTACAGGAAGCATTGCATGAGTTATTGGCCAGCTGGTTAACTATTGAAGGGAATGTGGATGTCTGCGTAGTAGGAGATTTTAATACCCATATGCTAGGGGGTGAACAGAGAACGGCCAACCTAAAGCTATATCCTAAATGTGTCATGGAGCATCAGAAAGTAGAGAGCGAAGGATTAGATTGGGTATACTTTTTTCGTAATTGGGATCTTGAGATGCTAAATGGCCGCACCAAAAGTGACCATCCTGGCAGACATACTTGGAGGAATGGATTAGTGGTTAGTACTTTGGATTATATTTTCGTTTCTCCAAGCATGCTGCTCTTGGTCGAAGACATGATAGTAATCTCAAATAACTGGAGTGATCATGCAATTCTGGCATGTTCATTTGACAACTTAGAAGTTCGTACCCAATTTTGTATGGTAGGGGATTTAAAAGTTAATCATGCAGGGACCTGTATCCGCTGGTCGGATAGGAATGTGCTACGAGATGAAACCCCCTATAAAAACTGTATAGAAGAATTTAAAAAGATGTCAATTGATGAAGTAGAGAATTGGATTTACCAGTTCTCGGACAAACATGCTTCAACTTCTGCTGGAGTCATGATCAGTGACAAAGCGAAATACCCTATCTATGACATATATATCCGAGATGCTAAAAGAATATTGAGGGCTAATCTAAGACGGGCCAAGAAAACTAGTATAACCTGGGAGATATATAACTCAATCTCTAAGAAATTAAAGAATAAATATAGGGCAGCTATCAAGGCAAAAAGAAGCTTTGACAGAAATAGGTCCTGGCAAAGGTTAGTGCAGACTATTTGCTCTCAGAAAACTAGTAGCATATGGACACTCCTCAATGCAGCTAGGCGGAATAAGTCTCAGCAGTTGGCTAACCCCATATCTAGTGCAGAGTGGACCAGGTTTCTGGAGAAGCGTAATGTAGAATTTAAATGTGACCAGATGACTGAGATGGGTAAAACACCATTTGATCCCACCTTAGACATCTCCTATGATTCCATCTTGTCTACGATCAAATCACTGAAATCCTCCAGAGCACCTGGTCCAAATGGGGGGATTGGCCAATATTGTAATAAAGAGTAATCCGGAGTTTTGGTCTGTACTAATGAACATTTTGTTCACAAAAATTTTGAGTACAGGAAAAATTCCAAGCTCTAGGCAATCGCCCATCTTAATACCTATATTTAAAAAGGGAAATAGAATGGACCCTAATAATTATAGATTACTTTCTATGTTAGACATCACGAGCAAAATATTTGCCTCACTTCTATTGGGAAAACTCCAGCAATGGGTTTATCAGGCTAATATACTGTGTAAGTTTCAATGCGGCTTTAGAAAAGGGTATTTCACTACCCACAACCTTTTGGTTGTGGATTATATGCGTAGTAGGGCCCTACAAAGTGGGCAACCTCCCCTCTACGCTCTCTATGTAGATTTTAAAGCCGCATTCGATTCGATCCCCCCGAGAAAAACTTTGGTTGAAGCTACAAAAACTAGGATGCCCAGAAGATCTACTGTATTACCTTAGGCTGTTACATCAGAACACTAAGGTGAAATTAAAATTAGATCAGGACGGTCACATGTCGGAGGAAGTACCACAGAATAGAGGGGTTAAACAGGGATGCGTGACTGCCCCACTTGTATATAATTTATATGTACATGACATCCCTTTGAAAATAGCTACGGCAAAAATTGCCCTCCCAGTATAGGTAAAACCCCATGCTTGGTTCTTGCATATGCGGACGATTTAGTTATATTCGACCATACTATTAGTGGACTACGACGATCGGCATTAGCCCTCTGGGAATATTCTGCACATAACAGGCTCACTATTAATGCCGAGAAAACACAAGTGATGAGATATACAAGTAAAAGATCTACACGTGTTTTACTTTGCATTGATAGAGTTGAAATCTCATATGCCCCGGCATACAAATATCTTGGGATGGAGCTAGAACCCAAAGGTGATTACTCCACATGTAAACGCAACCGGAAAACAAGAGCAGCACAAATTACTGCCCTCTTTAAAAGCTTTACAATTAAACAGGGAGGCTTTACCCTATGGGGAACACGTCATCTTTATATCCAGGTTTTCTCCCCTATGATGGTGTATGGCCTTGAATCTTTGATTAAAATGAATTTGGATTGGCTACAACTTGTGGAGGGAAAATTTTGGAGAAGGATTTTGGGACTTCCGGCATGCATCCCTATGTCCCTACTAAGACTTGAGCTGGGGCTTATATCGTTAAAAGCGCAGGTATTGAAAAATAGAGTGGGATTTTTTTTTAAAATGGTGAACGGCATGGGAAATGCCTTACTAATGTCATTTTCTCTGAAAAGTAATAAAGAAGGTTCCATTAGCGAATTTAAAAATCAAATGGAACAGCTACTTAAGGACATCTGCTAGAGATATCGAGAAGGGCTATATACTGAAGCCATGCAATCTCTTGTGGGGATATGGGTAGAACTTTGGGACTGGCTTGAACATTTTGACCATCTACGTAAGCTAAAAAGATATAGTTTTGTGCAAAATAGGCTATACTTATTAAGGAAACCGCAGAAATATCTGTTGCTATGCCCGTCCCTTAGGCTCAGGAGATTTATACTTTTACTAAGAATTGAATATCTTCCCATAAAGATGACAACTGGGGTGATAGATAAGTTACCCAAAGAACAACGCTATTGCCGTCTTTGTAAGAATCAGGAATTTCTTGAGACAGCGAAGCATGTGCTTACGGAATGTTTGGCAATGATAGATGATATAACAACTCATCTGGTAAAGCATGTACATAATTGGGAAACCATAGGGGATATGCTTTTCTGGAATCATTGTATTAACACCAATAGCATGAGCTTGTTAACTGCACTCTATACTATCTGGTTAAGGGTAGAAGTTAAGCTGGGTATATCTATATAATGACTGCTAGGAGTTGGCTTGGTTCCGCCCCAATATGGAAATTGTGATATTGTTAAGTGAAGCATAATGTATGTGATAATGTCTAAGATTATGAGGCAAGAATGATTAGTATGTTTGGTTTAAATTGCTGATGATGAATTTAAGAGACAGTGAATGATACATAATTTTGTATTGTTTGAATTTAGATTTTTAGTGTATATATTGTAATGTAATTTTACTTATTGTACGGTTTTATCGACAAGATTAATATGTGTAAAGTTTATTATTTAAACTATGTCACATTAAAGTTATTATTATTGTCCATGTATAAGATCTTGGAGAAGTGTGCCTAGAGGCATCAAAAGTTCTTATGTAAACACAATAGTAGTGTTTCTCTTTTCTTTTTCATACCTGGCCTCTTGTTATTGTCTCAATAAGTCATAAAGTTCCACATGGTTTCCTTATAACAAAAAGGTCAACTCCATCCAAGTCTGTGCAGACTTTACAAGTTTCTTTTCTATATCTAAGGCTTGTTTTGGTGTATATTTCCACTATTAAAGAGTTCACTTTGGCACACCCCTATGGGCATCTTTTTCTCAGAATGAGATATCGCTTGCCGGTCCCACGTGGATCTGTAGATTTAGATTAATTTAACTGATTTTGGGGTTCTTGCAGCCGTCTATGACTCTAGTTATCTGTCTGGTTCTGGCCTTTGCTTCTCGGCCAGGTGTTTCATTCAGGAAAACTATGTTATTTACATAACCCCTTCTCTGGAATTTTCCTTTCCTTCACTCTTCCACTTTCTAGGTTGTAAGCTTCTCGTACCCCCCCCCTTCGGTATTCTTTTATTTCCTGGTTTCTAGTAATTCCCTCTTCTGTTTGGGATTCTTGATCCCCTTCTTTAGGGTTTACTTTCTCTTCTCTGCTAGGCCCCCATGGCCCAAGAGCTACTTGAAGGGCTTCTTTAATCAGAGTCTCTCGCATAGTACCACGGAGCTCGACAACCATCCTCCCTTCTCCTTAATGCATACCGCATACATGTTGCTCTGCGGTCTCCTTACCATGGGGAGGCGGTTCCTATGTCGCCGGCTCCATGTTTCCTGCTGTGGCTGATTTCTCTGAAGCTGCCTTCTCTCCAGTATTTCAGTCTCCCACGTTAGTCGCAGTTTGGTTTCTCGCTGACACAGACCTTGGAGCTGCGGTCCTCCGACACACCTGGGCTCGGCAGCATTGCGCGGGCTCTCCACCCACCACATAGCAGTTGTGCTCCTGCCTTCAGGCTGCATCGACTCTGCAGTGTAGCAGTGGCATCCGCACTGGATGGCTTCCACTGGATTGTCTGGACACACACCATCTCCTTTCTCCCCGGGGTAAGAGCTATGTCCCTTACATACCAGTCTCTAAATAAAGGAACTCAATTCCATTGGTCCTGGGGCTTCTTTAAAGAGGGTCAGCAACCAGGCCAAGCATGTGTGAGTGCTCAGTTACATGCATACCATCATCTGCTCGCATGTATGCAGAAAATACGTGGGGCATCGGTCTTAAGGGAGATGTTTAAAAAAAAATTTTTAAAGCGCTCACACAGCCCGCAGGCATCGAGGCGCTGTTACAGGAATTGTTTTGTTTATTTAGTTGTGTAATTGTTTTTTTTGTCTTAGTTGCGTTAATACCTTGTTTGACTGGGAGCCTTGTCCTCTATAGAGAAGTCACTCCTAGTGAGATCCCGATTTCCCAAACCCCTAGGGAGGGTTTTGCGTTGTAGGTTCACCTTCCTAGTCTCACAGGGTGGGCTCCTCCTGGGGTAGAAGGGACAAATACAGTGAATTTGTCACCTATATCACACTCTTTGACAGGATATGTGTTAAATGAAATGTTTATTGAACCAATTCACTGGCTCCCGTGTTTCCGTTTTTACAGATTTATACACAGAAATACAGTGGCAAATCACTCTCATTGCTTGTAAAACACCAGTAAAAAACAAACGTATGTCGATTAGTTCTCCTGGTTGTGACTCAATAAGGGACTAAAAAAAGTTATTTCACTTTGAAGCTGTTTAAATGGCTGAAGAGATGTTGCTCATATTTGCAGCAACAGCCGGTTACACAAATTATTATGCATGATTGCTGCTGCATTCCAACATAATCAACGAGTCAGAGGCGAATGAGCAGAGGCATGAAAAACGGACCAGGACAGTAAAACCTTTTTTTTTTTTTTTTTAAACAGGCCTGCTATAGACTCGTGGTAACTGAGGAGAGCGATACAAAGGTGATGTATATGGATCACAGTCACAGAATGGTAGGACCTGTATTACAAAACATGCACAGTCACTTATGCGGTTAGCCAGATTGACATTTGAGAATGTGAAAAAGATGGCCTGGAGAGTAAAAGAAGAAATCTTGAAGCACTGAAGAAGCAAAATAAAATGAAATTCCAAAGCCCTTTGCTCAAGGTATTGGATAATCCTAAAAGAATACGGGGGCAGAGGGGCAAACAAAGAAGATTGTTAAACATTGAGTTCCTACCAACATCACTTACGTTTTAGGGGGATGAGATGGAAACCATGTCTGATAATCCAGTTGCGCATTTTTGTTAGACATTGCTCAAGCCGATTGAAACGGTAGTCAGGCCCTGAATCTTCAACAAAGTTGCAGATCGTCTGCATAAGAGTGCAACTGGAGCGCAAAATTGTGCACAATGTTTCTTAAGGATCGTAGATGAGAGTACATGATAGAGGGGTGCACACTACGGCACTCCACGGGTCAGAGTTTGTGAGGTCAAGAAATTACTAAGCTGGACTCAGTGAGATCTTGCCATGCGAAAACGCTTAAACCAGGTCACAGATTGGTCAAACAGACAACTTGTGCAGGGACTCTAGCCGGGAAATTATGATACCAGGAGGCCTCCCTCATCGCTTTCCGTAAAGCAATGAAAACCATCCTATTCTCATAAGGTCCCTCGTAACAGCTTGAATTCTAAACATATGACCCACTGCATAAGTTGTAATACAAATTGCATACGTGTGTAATGATGGAACTATTTCTGTATTGATTTATAAGGTGCCAATGACTGCTACCATGCCTGTACCTCTGTAACTTATCTCTTACAAGTAACAGCGCCTCAATGCCCCCGGGCTGCTTGCGTGCTATACAAATTTAAATAAATAAATAAATAAAATCCATGGTACCAAAAGCCGCTAAGAGGTTGGGAATGACCAGGGGAATGTATATCCATGGTCTGTGGCTGCCAGAATGTCATCCCAGGCTGATCTAAGCACGACTCCATACCATATGAAGGAGCTCATATCGATAGGGATCCAAAATATGATATTGTGCAACAAAATATTTGTAATTGGTCTGTCGTTAACCTTTCTATTATCTTGGCAAACCATGCATATCCGGCAACTAGGCAATTATAATGCTACTCCGTAGGCTCTAAGGTAGCTTTTAGTAAGGGGAAGACCAAGGTCTTTTACAGATGGGCAGGGAAGGGACCTTGTTATAAAGAAATATTAACCAGGTGAGTAATAACCACTAATAGAACAGTGGAAAGTTGCCGGTTCACAATGATGCGAACAGTATTCAACGTAAATTGGGTTGGCTTAAGCTTCTGTAGTAGGGGCAAGATCATCTCTTCAGAAACTTCCGGAAAGCTGAAGCCAGGGACCGGCAAGGATCTCTCGAATGTTGTGAGTTTTTTCCCACAAAAATATCCATACAATCATTAGTCAATTGTACTGGGGTTTATTATCTGCCTCAATAATGCAGTTATGAAAAAACAGTTTTGACAGAAAGGATAGATTATTTTTATAATGCTGGAGAGCCTACTTCATTTGATGTAAGGAATAAGCATCCCTTAAGTGTTGCCGCCGACTTTCCCATTTGCAAACCTCTATTTTAAGAGCTCCTAATTCTGAGGAATACCAAGCATTAGGCTGTCTCTTAAGCATAGACAGGGGTATGACTATTGACTACATTGTAAAATGCTGAATGACATTGGTTTAAAAATGGACACATTGGTTTTTCCAGATGACAAGGAGGCCGCAGAGCATGACACTCTTCCGACAGGATGTTCCCAAATGCTGATTTGGAACATTTAGATAAGGCGGATGGACGCTGCAGTAGACTAGATGATAATGGGAAATTAATAGTACAATTCCTCAAATAATGATCACTCCAGAACACAAAGGGTATAGCATTTAAATTCGTAGTAAGACGTTGGGAAATAATTGGGAGTCTTGATTGGTGTTACATTTATGACAAATACTAACTCTCCAATCAGTGAGAGTTTACCTTTAGCACTTAAATAGTCGTCCAAGATAGTTAAACAAATAGAACTGCTAGACAAGGCAGGAGGCTAGTAGCTCAAAAATAAACAGTGGAAGAATCAAGTTTAAAATTGAAAAAGCAAATTGGTGGAGTGTAGTCCTATGTAAAGCATATAAAATTAGAAATGGTGAAGAAAGATTTCAAAATAACTGCTAATCCCCCCCCCTTGCGATCTGGTCTTTTCACCCATTGCATAATTATTGGGGAGGCGTAGATGGTCATTAGCTTGAGATGCATCAGTGAACCATGTCTCAGTAACAAATAGGGTATCTAAATGTAGATCAGTAATTAAAGCAGCATACGTGCCGAGTTTGTTTGCCGAGCGGGCAATGATCAAAGCGCATTGTAAATAACGGTTATTTTCACCTAGCTGAGATCGAATGTAAGGTTTTGCCCTAGATAAACATTTCCAGGGGTTATACTGATATTATGGAGTCGCAATTTAACTTTCTTGGCACAATTGTGCCGTAGTTGTCCAGAGCTACAATTTGATTCCTAAATCCTAAATTCCTAAATTAGGCAATGCTTTATGAAGAAACAATACAGATCAACAGCCTGATAAAATACCATTAGCACACTGTTTAGGAACTGTAGTTATAAGAAAATGTAGGAATACTTTCAACAGGTGGCCAGATCCCCAGTCACTGCCTGGGAATAATGGACAGGGTGCTGTCAGAATCCTGAGGGTATTCTCCCAAGTAGACCTCGGGAATCCCTTATTCAGGTGGCCAGGGATGGGCTGGCGCTCTCAGATCCCAACCCTCGGGGTGGACGAGCGAGGGAGGATCACCTGGGTAGGGAAGCCCAGGTTTATGCTCTGGAAATGCCCCAGGTGAGGTGTGGTATACTGGAGAAAGGGACGAGGAAGACTAGGTCCTTGAGGCTTTTATAGGTTGTACCAACTCGCCCTCCCTTCCACCCAATGAACCTCCTTTACCAGAATCCGATATCCCCTCCACATCTTGTAAATCCACTAGAAACTCTGTTGCACTCGAAAACCATATCTCCCAGAATCCCTGTTTCCTTGTTTCCTACCCAAATACTCCCAGTCATTCTTTCCCAAACTCCCAGTACACGTTGATAAAACACTACCGCTCCCACAATCCCGGTCATTCCCATTTGTTTCACAAACCCTACCAATCTCATCCTTATGAGTTTACCCACCTGCGTAGTACGAAGGCTATAATTCCATGTAACACTGTCTCCCCATCATACCATGTAGAATCCTCAGGAACTCCCAGCCCCCCTTTCCCGACACAAACACTTTCTCCTGACACAAAAGACAATGGGCTAACACTAAAGCTGTTTACCTGACATGTCCTAACCCAAGGGTCAGGCAAAATCAGGCAATTGACCAGAACCACACACACCTAATGCCCTTTGTCTTCCCCACAAGGATAAAAGTTGGAGCATGAGAGCAATAAACGAGCAAGGCAGACCGCACGACAAGAGAGCTATGCAAGCACAGCAGTTCAAGAGGAGGAGAAAGGCGGCCACAACCGAAAGGGTGACAAGGAGACACACAACCTTGCCCTTTCCATCACAGGCCCGCGTATCCTCCGTGGAAGGAAACGTAGGACCGCGAACAATAGCAAGCGTGTATTGCAGCAGATGTCAACAGTACATGGGTCTCTCCTCTGCTGATAACCAAGCCAGGGAGAGACGCCTGCCACCGTGGTACCGGCCTTGACTCCACAGACAAGAAAAGCCAAGCAGTTCATCACAGCCAATGAGTCAAGGGGAAAGCCGATAAGAAACCGAACTGTGTTGAACAAAAGCAGTAAATGGCTAATTGAAGAAAAGTACAAAGAACTCTTAATGCGACTGAAGAAAGTACAAAGAACTGTTTATACGAGAGGGGAAAACCAGCTACAGAGGGGTCCGTCACCACGTGGGTGCTCACTCGCGAAATGCTGGGCGATTACCCTCTGGTTGAAAACTATCATTACCAGAAGGCCTTGGGTAACGCAAGGAAAGGGTCAAATTGGTCATACAGGGGTCTAGCAAAATCCCCTGTACAGTCGAAAGTCTTTGATCGGCGGATGATTGTTAAGCTAAGGGAAGTGAATCCTGCAACGTAAGAAAGTAGAAGAAATTGTGTGATTGGCAAAAGTTGGCAAGAGTGATCCTGACGGAGGGATGCCGATGAAAAGGGGTAAAGCCTAAAACCCTGATGAACAGTGTGCTGACAAAGGTGTACCCGACAGAGGAATGTCCACAGTGATATGTTTAAAAGGACATAGGTATTTATGAAACATGTTTTAAAAAGACATTAAAACTCCTTAACGTAACAGGTCAAAGTATTTGTGAAAAGTCGTAGTGAACCGGATGGAGGGAGGCAAACAATCACCCACTGACCTGTGAATACAGCCGAGAAAAATGCAACAGAGAAAGTCATTCTCAGAGTGAACCCGATGGAGGGAGGCTGATATTCAAGAGGGGTCTGAGCCCGGAAGAGTGGGACTCAGGGGTGAAGAGGTTATCACCCAAGTACAATCAGAGAAGAACTGATATCGCTAAAGAACTTTTGTGGATCTGAGCCCGGAAGATGGGGAATCCGGGGTGTGAAAGGTCATCACCCAACGTGCCTACATCAGGTCCTAGGAAGCAACAGAGACTTAATCACCAAAGGTCCTCATACATGAGAACGGAACTGTCGTCTCGTGCTGGGAAAACTCAAGTGTGTGTTGTGCTTAGGAGTTCTGCCTTGTCCCGTGCTCAAAATGTGGGGAAGGGAGACCCCCGGCTAACACATCCTGTCTTATCATTTGTGACCACTTCTTTCTTTCTTGTGAATATATCCCACACTCTTTTGTATTTAGTTGTAAGGATTGGCAATAGGTTTTTCTTAGTATAGGTTCTTACATTTGACAAGACGCCACTAGGACTGCCTTATTATTTGATGGTTGTAGCTTGCTCCCATCCTAGATTTAGGTTTAGAGGAGGTGTTTTTCCAACCTATCACTACACTTTAATAAACACCCTTGAACTGTGATCACTTCTGTCTGTCTTTACTGTTGCCACCATGAATTCCTTACAGTGCTTACAGGGGACAAGTTCCACCACCCGCAGCTTGATGCTGCGCCCAGATGTAATACTTGGGAGAGCCCCATGGACTGTTCCACGTCATATCAGGACCAAACCAGGTCACTTGTACCATATATTTTAATACCAGGTCCCGTTAAGAAAATACCCCACTTATCAAATGTGTGCATACCCATTGAGGCCACTAACGCCAACACAAAGAAGGGAGATTGCCATAGCACACTCTTTAGTATACAAGCAGAGTCAGGTGGTCACCATAACAGTTACCCCTGCATCCAAGATAGCGACCCAAGCTTTTATAGAAAAGAAAGGACCCCTAGTCTGTAGCCAATGTATATACTTTCAAAATAACATTCCTTAACAATCAGTGTTTTATAATTCTACTACAAATTCTGAAACATGTTTGCTTAGACAAATTACTTCAGTTGGAAATATGTGTTTTTATAGATGTCACCTTCTACCCTTTGCAAGTAATTATTTGCTCTAATAAAACATAATCCCACGCATCCATTCAGCATTAAGAGACAAGTAGAAGCCGCATTGGAAGGGGGCTGGCCAAACATGGGGATCCAATCCCCTAGCCCAAACAATCAGCCACACAAGTGTCCTGTAATTTTCACCAGCATTACCTATAGCTGGTATTTGAGGAAGGGGTCGGAGTTTGAAAAGGGTTGGAGACTGTGGTATAGACATCTGCTGCAAGACTATTGTTCGAGGTCTTAGGATTTCTTCCTCAAAGGTTATGCGGGTGTGGGACGAAAAGGGCAAGGTCACTTCTCTCCTCGCCACCCTCTTGATTCCTGCCGTCTTTCTCCTTCGTTTGAACTGCCGTGCCCGATTAGCTGTCTCGACGTGCTGTCTGCCGTGTTCGTACTATGCTCTCTGGTTCCACCTTTTATCCCTGTGGGGAATGGAAAGGACCGTCAGGTGTCTGTGATGCTGATCAATTGCCTGACTTTGCCTAACCCTTGTATTGGGACAGGTCAGGTAAACGGCTCTGGTGTTAGTCAGCTTGTTCTTGTGTTGTGTGAAAGTGTTCGTGTTGGAAAAGGGTAGGGGGGCCAGAGGTTTGGAATGTCCTACGTGAGAGGATGGGGGAAAAGGTGTCAAAGGAAGGGGGATACCGCTTCTCACCCGGTGTCCCACTCCCCAAGGACCCCCATCCAGGTGATCCTCCCTTACTGGTCCACCCCCAGGAACTGGATCCAATAGCGATGGCCGTGTCCTGGCCACCTGGATGACAGATCCCCAGGGACTAGCCAGGGAGACACCTTCAGGTTTTTCACAGTCCTTTACTAATACTGCCCTTGACAAGGAATTACTCCATTAGGTTGCATTGCCTGGTTCTCAGCATCAGGTAATATCAGTAACGTATAGACACAGTGATGTCTTGGCTTAAATTCCTCACTGATCGCTGGGCTTTGGTGGGCAACATCCCTAAGGCTGAAACTTGATGGCACAACATGGGACAGAATGGGCGCACATACCAGGTACATCGCCATGAGCTATTTGCACGTTATCTTCCATTTAACTACTTACATGATGCATACTATACCCCCCTTAAAATTTTAAAACGTGATTTTGCAAGGCTCTACTTGTTGTACTGGTCATCAAAATAACTGACAGAGATGTGCCACTGAATCCTTTGGTCTATTTGCTCAGTTGGGTGGCACCTTTCATGAAGTTTGCTTGGAAATGTTTTACCATTGCCATCACCTCTTTTGTTTTGTTATTGCATTCCTTTTGGCCAGGAAGCAAATAGTTTTGACATGGATGCAATCTTGGCTACGACTGTTTTCAGCCTGGTATAGGGAGGTGCTTGTTTGATGCAATGAACAAGAAGATAGAAATTGTTAAGTCGAGGAATAAGTATACAGGCGCCAAGTGTACTTCAAGCTAAGTCTTTTGCTGAAGCACAATTTGTATAAGGGAAGCATCGCCTTCCACAAACCGGTGAGCTCCAGACTAACTGTCAATGTTAGAAGTCACTGCCCACTCCCTCGATATCGCTGACCTTATCACACACAATGGCCTTGATGTTCTAGCGATTTCTGAAGCATGGTTCCACGCTGCCTCAGGCCCGACCTTGTCCCTACCAATACCTCAGCATTACACTATACATACAAAGACGGAGTGGACACAAGAGGCGGTGGGGTTGACCTCTTTGCAAAATTGTCTTTACTTCTTGGAGAAATTGATAACACTACCTTCCCAACTGGGGAACTACTGACTATGAAACCCAACCTCTCGCACACTTCCACGGTAACCATACACAGTCTAACGTGCTCCTGGCCCGATCCTTTCCTTAAAAGAAGATATCCTACATGTATTATCTAACTCCAAACCGACTTCGCCTTGGTGACCTCAACTTAGGATTCAATGACCAAACCAACCTAAATGCACTCTCCTTAGCTAGCTCCTTTAATGCGTTAGGCTTTACACAACGTATCCCCAATACTGCGCATGCCAAAGGTCAAATAATCAATTGGCTTGTGGACCTGATCTGTGCAATTGCCATCACTTCCAATCAGCTTTGTCCTGGACGGATCACAGCATCAATTCATTTTAATTACCTGCAATCAATATCCCTCCTTACAGCGGCCCCACCCCTCCCGCCTACTGCCACTAGGAGCACCAGAAACAACATGAAAAGCCAAATAATGCCACTGCTGAATGTGCTTCCCCACTCACATTCACTCAGCAATGGAGCCAACTTGGTTGAGCAATACAACTACACAATTACTCAAGGCTCCATAAACACTGTGGTACCTTTTACCAGCGAAAAGCCAAAGCTATCGCACACAACAATGCGTGGTTCTCACCAGAGCTCCAAGCCCTTCGCCTTCTCAAACGCCAGGCAGAATCCAAATGGAAACTTAATCCCACTGACCTTAACAAAGCCTAGGCAGCAAAGGTGTACGAACTAGACATTCCCCTTGAAAAAGGAACAACCTATAACACCAGAATTGAAAAAGCCAAATCCAGCACTCAAGAGCTCTTCGCCGTCATGCGAGAGCTCGACTCACCCATACCTCTACCTGCCAACTGCACGCAGGATAGCAGCTGGTGTGCTAAAATCCAAAACATCTTACTAAAAATGGACACCCTCCACAAAAAGATAATTAGCACAAGAAAAACGAATTGACCATTGCTACACAAGTAGCCCCCACACAGGGATCCCAACCATCTTATGAAATCTTCCTGCTTACAGCTTTAAACCTATATCCGAACAGGAGGCTATTAAAATCATCAATGGTCTCAAACCTTCCCGCTGCCAGGGAGCTATCTGCTGTAGGGGAGGCATGGTATCACAAGTATGACACTGACATAATGGGTACAGTTTGTAAAACCTTGTTGGGGTTGGAAAAAACTCCTACTTTGCCCTATAACTAAGATGGGAGTTGTCTCGACCATCAAATGATAAACAAAACAGTCATAGTTGAGTCAGTCTCTAAAGCATGCCCTATCTCTAGTACAAAAAGTGTATAGAAAGGAGAAATGAATGCAATGGAAAATCAGTGTTCAAAAGAATAAATGTGGTTGAACCAGCTCTCCTCCCCACGTTAGATCACACAGAGTAAGGCGGTCCCTGTAGGCAGGATGACGCACTCTGACTCTATTTTCAACACAATATGCAGTTCCAAAACATGGATCGAGGCCTGCATGGCCTTCCACTTTAAAGTCTCTCTTTCCAGACTTCTAAATAATGTTTCAACACAATTTCACGTAGGTCCCCCTCTTCTGGGCTCAGACCTCTCTCAAGAAAGTTCACGTACGTCCCCCTCTTCTGGGCTCAGACCTCTTCAGAACAAAGTTCAACAAAACTTGCAAGGGGGCTCCCTTCCCCAAGCTCATTTAACTTTCACTCTCCCCTTCTCTAGGAGGTTATTTTGCATACCTCACTTTTGCCGTTCATTGGCTTTATCGTTTCAAACAATGCACCTTTCACAGAGACTTTAGAGTGGGCTACTTCCTTTCACCGGACCACTCTGTTACTCAGTATCACCTACTTCACAGCTTTCCTTACTTCAAAGTACATTCACATGTACGCCTTTCTTCGCGTCTCATCCATACGTGTGCAGCCTTCACTTGCGATATAATGTTGCTACCAGGGGTGGACTGGCCTGTAGGGAACTCTGGAGATTTCCCGGTGGGCCTCTGCACCCTGGGCCTCTTTTGTATGACATTTCCAAATTTTCCCATAGGAAAAGCAGTGGGCTTGCTGAAAATGTGTCATATAGGGCCACTTTGAACATCATTTCCAGGGCCTCTTTTGTTCCCCGGTAATTATTTCCAGGGCCTCTATTAGTTCCCAGTCCACCCCTGGTTGCTACTTCAAACTTTAACACACAACGGCCTTCTCAGGTTGCTTGCCAACTCACCGGCTGTGTGCTTTTCTTTCTTGGTTTTAGGATTTCCAATTCACGAGTCAAGGTTAGTACCACAGGCTTGGCCTCGCCTCCCCAACTTTGCTGTTCACCCAGGAGGGTCGCTGGCATCCTTGAAACACAATGCAGCCTTCTGATGTGGGATCTGGCCTTCTCCACGTGTCTTTCGCGGCCTGTCGGAGGCAACAACCTCCAGTATGGAACACTTGGGGGTTTTTGACCTGCTGCTCTCATCCCTTGGTCAGTCGCTCTGTTCCACTAGTTTTGCCTTCACCACAGAAGTTCTACTCGTACTCGTGTTCCGCCTTACTCAGAGTGTGCCTCTAGGTTCTGCCTTTTATTCTTGTGAGGAGAGCTAATTGGTATCAGGTGTATGCACTTAGAGTCAAGTGCCTAATGTTGCCTGACCAGATTAGCGGACCATGTCCAGTACGATGTTTGAGAGTTAGTCTTGTTACTCTTAGTCACCCTCTTCCTCTGCCCAGTGTTTGAGTAAAAAGGAGGCATGGGGGGTGAGTTGGGACCTAGGAGAATCCTAACAAATAGGAGGGGTTGGATGAACAAAAAAAAAGGGAATACCGCGTCTCACCATCGGCTGCCTCAGCCCCACCCCCTGAAGACCACTCACCCAGGTGATCCTCCCACACAGGTCCAACCTCAGGACTGGACCCAAAAGTGATGGTTGTGTCCTGGCCACCAGGATGACAAGTCCCTGAGGACTAGTGGGTTAGACACCCTTAGGTTTCTCACACTGCCCAGCACCTGTCAACGACTGTGCTGACCCACTTTCCCCCTTCATTGCTACTTTTATTAATGCCTTGTTTACCTCCTGCTCAGTATCCACCGGCCTTAAAGATGCTTGGGTGCTTCCTCTTCTAAACAAAAAAACACATTGGACCCAAACGTCCATATAACCTACCATCCCATCACCACCATCCCCTTCCTCCTGAAGATTTTCGATTGTGTGGCTTATTTTCATATTCAGCAATACTTGGAATCCAATAACTTACTGGGCTTGCACCAATCCGGCTTCCGCCCAGGCCATGATACTTAACCTGCTCTGCTGGATCTTAAGAACCAACTGGATGAGATCAAAGATGCCGGCAACTCAACACCACTCCTGCTGCTAGACTTATCAGCTTCCTTTGACTTGGTTGACCACCCAATCCGACACCTTGACTCCTCAGCCAACTTTGCGCCAGGCGCCATCACCTCAATCTCCTCATCTTCAGCGAGTTCCAGGAGAGTGTTCTCTGCTAACGCTGCAGCCACAATTGCCCCGTCACCTGTGCCTTTCAGCAAGGCTCATGCATCTCCCCCCATATTATACAATATATTCACAAAACCCCTATTTGAAAAGCTGGATGACAAAGGAATGTTCTGTACAAACTACGGGGACGGCACGCAGATCCTTCTCTCTTTCACTTCACTAGAAATGATTCTATCAACACCCACAACTTGCACTCAGTTTGCCACACCATCCAGGCCTGGATGGCATCACACCCTCTTTGCCTCAATGATGGAAGACAGAACTTCTACTGGTGGGCTCCCTTACTTCTTTAAGTAAGCTCAACCAATCATACTCATCTTTCACCATTGACGGAATCACCATTAAGGTCCCCAGCAACACCAAAACCTTGGGTGTCTATCTTGATGCCACCTTGTCCTTATCTAGGCAGGTTAATGCGATGGCCTCCTCTGCAGCTAGTACCTCCAAGCTTTTTAATGGGAGCAGGCCCTTCTTAACCATTGCCAGTGTCCTCATAGGCTTGAGATTGGACAACTGCAACGCCCTGTTTGCAGGAACCTCCTTGTGCAACATTAACAAACTAAACGTTATTCAAAACAATGCCCTCAAGGTGGCGCTCAACATTCCAAAGTGCTAACATATCTCAGCCGCAAGAAGAAGCGATCACTGGCTACCAATCCGCAAGCGCATAATTTTGACATTGCAAGCCATCACACACAAATGCCTTTCTAATATGGCACTGTGGTATCTTTCTAAACAATTTACCAAAGCACAATCCTCTAGACCCATCTGCTCCCCGTACTCTCACCAACTCGCCAATCCAAGATTCAGGCGAATGGAATCTGGAAAGAGGGATGAGGGGGAGATCAGCTTCCCTGTCATTGCTGCCAAGAATTGGAACGCCTTACTGATGTCACTGAGATCTGACCATTCCTACTGGGCTTTCCGAAAAATCTCAAGATGCTACTCTTTTCCTTGAACTTGCCCCATGCCTGACCCCGCTGTAAAGTTCAATGTTCGTATCTACATGTAGTAACTGCTAGGCTTTCTTATGCAACCAGCGTCTTGATACCTGTGGGTTTAGTGCACTTAACAAATGTAAAAATAAATACGTCTCTGGGAATGACACTCCCATGGCATCATAGCAGACTGTACTTGGAGATGTGGGTAAAAAGCAGGCAATGTAAGATGCCAGGAAGACACTTAAGAGAGACTGGGCCCCTAGGAGTTGCAGATACTGCCATTACTGGTCCTGCCTTACACACTGTCAGAAACCAAAAAAAGGCTGATGTCAGACTATTTGTGCAATTTACTGTGTGCCTGTACAAGTATGTGGGCTCTTGGTTTATCCTCTCGTATGCCTTGACTGCTGTATAGCCACTCGATGTATAATTAGCATGCACCTCTCATAGCCCTTTGCACTACTAAGGAAATCTTTCCCCCAATACGACATAATAATGTAGGTTGTCTTTATTGAAAGTTGCATTAAAGCCATTTAAACAAAAAAGTGTGAAGAAATAACTTTAGCTAACGAGAAAGAGTTTCGGCAATTTAAACATCTACAATAGCATTATTGAACTCTACCTGTTGTCTATAACTTTACAAATCGCGACAAAAACCTAGTGGAAAAACAAATGACCGAGATATGTAAACGTCTCTGATAGATTGATATCTGTAGAACGGGGAAAACAGGAAGGTAAGACATTCACAACTATCAGTTCCTGGCGCGATTCATCGCAGGCACGACGCTCAGTGGGTGGAAACATTTCTTGTTGAGCAGGAAAGCAGACACTGGTTACACTCGGCCCATCCTTGTCCGGGAACTCCATGGTGACCTTGCAAAACCAATCCCTACAGCGTGGCTTCCAGGAGACTCGTGTGCCCATGCCTATTTAAAGCCAGAGGAAAAGCAAAGCGGGAGGAAGTGCCGGCCCTGGCTTCTCTGCAGAGGTGTTGACAAGCAGTTAAATCGATGAGATGCTCGTTGCCAGCTTGCTGGAATA
This sequence comes from Ambystoma mexicanum, assembly GCF_040938575.1. Taxonomy (NCBI): domain Eukaryota; kingdom Metazoa; phylum Chordata; class Amphibia; order Caudata; family Ambystomatidae; genus Ambystoma; species Ambystoma mexicanum. The sequence goes on from NC_090924.1 coordinate 1,260,391,723, forward strand.
AAGTTGAAACATTGGCCAAGGGCACAGCAGCACTATGTGTGCACACGTAACCATGCACTAACAAAAAACCAATGTGTTTCCCTTCAGATAATTTCGTGGCTGGGTAAACAAGCTGCCTGCCCCTTTGCCTGTTGGCTCCTGTGCCACTTTCCCACCATCAGACGCACCATCTGCTTCCAGCAGTCCACCTCATTCACTATCTCGAGCACAGCCCAGGTAATAGAGGAAAGTGTATAATTTGCAACCATCCCTGCTATCCTAACAGGTGGCAATTTAATTTAATGTAACATGGTGGCACCCCAGCCTCCTACAAACGTTCCATTCAGATCAGCTGCCTGGTCAATTGCAGTTCCTAAACAGTAAAGTGTTTATTAGTTAACGTAATAACCAATTCCTTTACAAAAAATGCTGTGGCAATCCAGACCTTTGAATTTAAATGTAATACAAAGTTAATACAAGGTACAGCTAAATGGATATGCGAATATATGTTCAGTTAGCTATAATAGGCAGCATTGGGAGCGTTGTGGCATTTGTTAATCCATAGCTCTCAACTATTTATGTTGCAAAGGTGGGTGAACACACCCGATTTTACTTTTGGCGGGTGAAAGACCCATTGAAACGAATGGGCGTGAAGGAGCCTTGGCGGGTGAGTCAGCTGTTTACAAGGCGGGTGATACCCACCAAAAGCGTGTGAGTTGAGAGCTATGTTAATCAGAACCACATTGAGAAGCTTGTAGTGAGGGATGTCATTTCACAAAAATGCCATGGGTAGTGGAACTGACATCACATGGCCCATCACCACTGATGACATCACAGTAAGTGATGTCATTGGACCCCACCCACAAGTGATGGCACACAACCTTCAGATGCATCTAAACAACCGTGTTTCCAGGAGCTCTCATTTCAGACAGATATAAGAACTGAGGAACTGAGGCACTGAGGAAGGCGATATTTGTCCAAGATCACCCATTTGGGGAATGTCATTTTCCAGAGTCGACATGAGGCCTATATGTAAAACATACATAATGCAGTACTTGTAACAGGGTAACCGAAATCGCTAGCACAGGCTACAGCTAGTGAATGCAACATCTATAGATCAATGGACACAGAAGTAATCGTTATCTGGGGCATTGATGTGCTAACAAGCCAAAAAAGCACTGACCTGGGAGGCGTGCGCTGTCCGTTTACCCAGGAGCAAAATGCTGCATGTGCAATGCCTAAAAATTAAATAACTGACCAGGATTCAGTATCAGCAAAATTCCCTGGTTATAAATGTATCTGTGAGCCAGCTACCACTAGATAGAAGAAACCTATTGTGCGAGTGTAAGCTGAGGCCATCTGTTCTGTGTATATTTATCTTTAAGTTATGTGACAAGCAACCACATGTCTCCCACAACCCAGAGTCAAACATAAGTTCCTGGCTTTGATACAGGACTCTTCAATCTTTTTTAACAGGTTGATGTGTGGGGAGGAGGGGGCTGCTCTTCCATCAAGAATGAGGCTCAATGCATCTATGATTTTCAGAGCTCTATGTGCGAGATGCATTATTCAATGACCCCCCCCCCCCGCCAACATCAAGACCAGCCCATGAATGAAGCTTCCACAAAGCCCTTTCCAAGAAGGAGTTTGAATGTGGAGGGGTGGGTCACTCCATGGCTCTCTCACTTCTGAGACTCCGTGTTCAATGCTTCTTTTCTTAAACAGTATTGTACCAGAGCAGGGTCCTGGTCGAGATTGCGGCCCCTCAACTGTTCACATCACACTTGTATGCGTTCATGGTGAGCAGAGCCCAATCAGTGGTGTAGTACACAATTTGGGGTTCCCCTGCAAGCCATGCTGAGGCCCCACCCCCCCAAACTCCTTAAAGCACAGGACATGCCACACCCCAGGTCGGCCTGGACCACCACGTGTGCGTAATGTCTATGACTATTATGCCGCTGCAGGGGCATGCACTACTCCAACTGAAAGAAGACAATATGTTTTTTAATCAAAGCTTAAGTGTTTCACCTAGCGTAGAAAGAAGGGAGCAGTGCCTGACCTGGTCCCAAAATAGTGGCTGTTGAATTGTTTTAATAGAGGGTATAAATATTTGCCACAAATATGCAATTGCGACCGAGCATAGCGGGGGACGGGGGAAATGCACTAACGAAACCTGGTTTTGTGGATCAAGGGGGATTCTTAACCCCTCCCATGAGAAAATGTTTTGAATGACGGGTTAAAATGGTGCATTACAGAGCACACTTTCTGTGAAAATTTGGGTAGAAGGCAAAACGTCAGTTTTGTTGGGTAAAACATGGAAAAGAAGTATAATAGATGCAAGTCACCAAAAGTGCACAAGTGCATTTCCCAATGCACTGTCATGCCGGTCGCTTCAATATATGCCAGTATAAAAACATTTTCATGCTGGCTGTGCGCATGCATTTCGATACTGGCTCCACCAACATTTGCTATTATTCCCATATAAGCACATACTGATGTTCCGTTTCAGATGTTTTTTATAGTATCATTACTGACACTATGCACAAAGCTGTCTTTGCCAATATATGCCAGTACTCCTTTGTAAGAAAAGAGTTGGTTTGGCCAATAAAAGTGACATGTCGCAATAAGAAAACATGTCCAAACTGGTTCCAATGTATACCAGTCTAGACCCATAAGAACACATATCACCCCTTGCTTCATCAAAGATGCTCTGTTAATAAAAAGTCATGCTATAGTAAGAAGAACAAGTTACTTTCTTACGTGGTAACGTTCTTTCGATGGGATGTTCCTATGACGTGTTCCACATCTATGACTGTAATGACCACAGCTGTGCTGCCTCGGAACATTTTTCGGCGTAGGTGTCCTGCGTCGATGACGTCGACACGCTGTCCTCAAGGGCCTCCTCGAGGGTCGGCATCACCGGATGTTATATGTAGGACGCACGGTGCCCGTAGCCTCAGTTGTTGTTTTCTTTCCCCAGAACGTGTGCCACCAATCTCCTGCCAGTATGACTGCAGAAAGCTTTGCGGAAACGTAAGCTGCAATCGCATAAGAAATTCTGTAGAAGGGCAGGCTGGGAGGGTTCGATGTGGACTACGTCAGAGGAACATCCCATCGAAAGAACGTTACCAGGTAAGAAAGTAACTTGTTCTTTGAGGGGATTGTGTCCTCCGACGTATTCCACATCTATGACAGACTCCCAACGCAGTACCAAAGTCTGGAGGTGGGAAAAAGAATTTAGATTTTTAGATTAGAATGCCAAATCAAATTGCTGAATAGAGGATTGCCTTACCAAAGGTCAAATCTTGCCCATGGATGGAGTCCAGGGAATAGTTTCTCACAAAAGTATGGACAGAGGCCCATGTGGCTGCTTCACAAATATTACGAATGGGAACACCCCGCTGCAGAGCAGTGGAGGCAGCCACACCCCTAGTAGAATGAGCCCGTAAGCCAACTGGAGGGTCCTTGCCCGCCAAAGGGTAACATTCAGAGATCATCAAAATTATCAATCTGGACAAGGTCTGCTTGGAAACAGTTTGACCTAAACGCCTTCTCCTGTATCCAACAAAGAGATGATCGTCCACTCTGACCCAGGACATCCGTGAGAGATAGAAACCTAAAGCTCTCCTAGGATCCAACCTATGGAGCCTCCCCTCTTCCTTACCAGGTTGCGGAGGAGGATAAAATGCCAGAAGAATTACCTTCTGGCTCAACTGAAATTCCGACACAACCTTTGGAAGAAAAGACGGACGAACCCTAAGGACAATCCTGTCCTTGTGGAACACCGTGAATGGTGGCTTGGCGGAAAGAGCCTGCAACTCACTCACTCTGCGAGCGGAAGTAACCGCAACTAAAAATACTGTCTTAAAAGCCAACAGTCTCAGCGGCAAGGGCTCAAACGGAGCTCCCATTAAGAACTTTAGAACCAATTCAAATCCCATCTCGGCACCTGGAAAGGCAATGGTGGAAACACATTAGTTAGCCCTTTAAGAAACTGAGAAATCAAAGGAATCATAAAATAAGAACACTCCTCAGACGAGCACTTAAATATTGAGAACGCCGCCAGGTAACCCTTAATGGTACCCACTTGCCGGCCCTTGTGGGCTAACGAAAGCAAAAGACAGAACCAAAGGAATGGAACATTGGAAAGGATCTACATTCTGTACCCAGCACCAGTCGCAGGACTTTCTCCAACGGCAACAGTACAGGGATTTTGTTGTGGCCCTTCTGGCCGAAAGCAACACCTCCATCACGTCCTCGGGGAGGTCCCAATCCTTATACCTCAGCCTTTCAGATACCAAGCATGAAGGCTGAGAGACTTGACCTCTTGATGGAGAACTCGACCCCCCTCCCGTGAGAGCAGATCTTCTCGGTAGGGAAGACGGCGTGGAGGGCAGATGGACATGTCTAGAAGGTCTAGGTACCACGCTCTCCGGGCCCATGCCGGAGCAATGAGGATCATCCGGGAACCGAACCTCCGTAACCTCTGCAACACCTGCGAAATGACGGGGACTGGAGGGAACGCGTACAGCAGTCCCCTAAGGCTCCTCCTGGAGGAAATTCCCGCGAGCAGAATCTTCTGCACTTCCGGTTGACACTGGTGGCGAAGAGATCCACTTGTGGGGTTCCCCAGAGGGCGAAGATCTCCAACACAATTTCCTGAGCCAGCTCCCACTCGTGAGAGACCGTGCTCTGCCTGCTCAGAGCGTCCGCCACCGCGTTTTCGTCTCCAGCCAAATGAACTGCCGAGATTGAAATTTCCTGCTGGATGGCCCAGAACCAGAGCTGCATCGCCTCCCTGCACAGTTGGAGTGACCCTGCCCCCCCCTTTTTGTTGAGGTAGTGCATGGTCACTGTATTGTCCGTCATAATCAGGACATTCTTCCCCCGCACAGACGGCAGAAAAGCCTTCAGGGTTAGCCTAACAGCCCGCAGCTCTAACAGATTGATGTGGAGTCTAGACTCCGACGGAGACCAATGGCCGCTGGCCTTCAACTCGTTGGCATGAGCTCCTCACCCGTGAGGGATACGTCCATCACGATCATCACCTGCGGCCACGGTTGCCAAAATGGAGCCCCTTTCAACAGATTTCCTTCGACGGCCCACCACAGAAGGTCCTGTTTGACCGAGGGCGGAATCTGAACGGGAGCGGAGATCCTGCCGGAGAACTGTGACCACTGCATCTTGAGCACCCACTGCAGAGATCTCATGCACAGCCTGGCCTCTGGCACTAGTAAAATGCAGGATGCCATCAGGCCGAGCAATCTCAAGAACTCGAACGCCAGGAGACTCTGGGCACGTTGAAACCTGTCCACCATCTGCAGAATGTGATGAGCCCTCACCTGGGGAGGCAAACACTGCCCTAGGGATGTGTCGAGCACTGCTCCAATTTACTGGAGCTGCTGGGTAGGTGTCACATGAGACTTCTTTAAGTTGAGGGAGAAGCCCAGCTTGTGAAGGGAGTGGCAGGTAACATACAGATGATCCAGGACTTGCTCGTAAGAGCGCGCCCTGATCAACCAATCATCCAGATAGGGGTAAACGTGAATCCCCCCCCTTTCCTGAGATGCGCTGCCACCACCACCATCAGCTTGGTGAAAACCCTCGGGGCGGAGGTCAATCCGAACGGCAGGACCCGAAACTGAAAATGCGAGTCGCCAACCGCGAACCTCAGGTACTTCCTGTGCTTGGGATGAATCGGCACATGAAAGTAAGCATCCTTGAGGTCGAGAGACACCAACCAAGCCTGAAGTTGAAGAGCCTGGAGGACTTCAGAAAGACTAACCATTGTGAACTTGTCCTTCCTGAGGAGCTTGTTCAAAGCACGCAAGTCCATGATGGGTCTCAATCCTCCTTTTTTTTTCGGGAACAAAAAATATGGGGAATACCATCCCTTGTTCCTCTCCGTTACAGGCACCAATTCTATGGCGCCTTTCTCCAGCAGGGATAGGATTTCCTGCGCAAGGTGCGGATCCGGACGCTTCCCCGGTGGATTGCCGTGAGACCTCTGCCGGAATGGAAGACAGTAGCCGTGGGCTATGATCTCCAGAACCCACACATCTGAAGTAATGGCACGCCATTCTACAAGATGCTGCATCAGCCTTCCCCCAACCAGCAAACCATGGGCCATGGCCTCCTGAATGAGCGGAAGCGGCTGCGGCAGTGCCTGAGGGCAAGGAGGAAACTGCCCGGGCGGCTTTGGCACCTCGAGTACCTTGTTTTCTACCTCTGGTACTCCTACGTTGGCCCCTTTGACTGGCAGCTCCTCTCGATCTACCAAAAGAAGAGTAGTATCGAAAGGAACCTCCCCTCCATTGCTGTGCCCTAGGACGAAAAGGCAGAGGTTGACGTACTGCAGTGCTCAAGGACTTTGCTGCAGCTTTGGAGATCTGCAACATCTCAGGGCTCTCGTCAGCCTTGCTGCCAAAAAGATGGACACCATCAAAGGGCATGTTGAGAATCTTGCCGGGACTGTACATCAGGAGCAAACCCCCGACTTGCGCAGGTTTGCATGGTTGCGGATCACGGTGCTCGCCGCCATGGACCAGCTGACACAGTCTGCCATGTTCAGACCCGACTGAACAGATTCACACATGGCATCCTTGCCATCTTTAACGAGGGCTAGAAAACCATCCCGTTCCTCCCCTTCGGGAATATGTTCAGCCGCCAAAGATGCACAATTCCACAGAGTGTGAGTGAATCTTGCCAAAGCAAAAACGGAGTTGGCTGCCTTTAAAGACATAGCCCTAGAGGAAACTACTTTCTTCGCCCAACCATCAAAGCGCTTGTCGTCCCTATCAGGCGGGATGGTAGGGTACGCAGCCTGCTTTGCCGGGGCCGTAACCGCCTGCACCACAAAACTCTCCGGAGTGGGGTGCGTAGACAAGTAGCAGGGGTCACCACTGGCTGGACGGTATTTTTTCGGAAGCGACTTATTCACTGCCGGGAGACTCTCCGGAGCAGTCCAAGCCACCGCCACCCTTCTTTGTAAGGCCATATGAAATGGCAACACCGGGTCAGTGAGTGGACCTTGGTCCAATATATCTGTCAGGTCATCCTGCAGAAAATCCACAGGTGGAGCAGACCACCCCAAGTACTCAGTCACCCTCGACATGAGACGCCTGTACGAGGATTCAGCAGGTTTACCAGGCTCAGGCCTGCCAAACACAACCTCCGGAGGTGTGTCCAGACCACTGGCGTCATGTAAGGACTGACGTAGGTCTTGCATTTGGCTGTGACCATACAACAGGTCATCAGAAACCTCAGGAGGCACAACCCCCTCCTACTCCGACCCCTCTTCCACCTCTGAAATGTAGTCCAAAAGCTGGAATAAATCAAGCCTGGGGGGATGGCCAGAGAAGGGCTCAAAGACAGGCCTCACTGACTTACTGAGGGCCTTCCTCGGAGTTTCCACAGCTCTCCGGGGCACCTTCGGTAAATCCTCCTCAAAAGGCGTGCGTTGAGGGCACCGATGGAATTGGTGTCGACGTTGACCGAGGCGCCGACGACTTCGGCAATGGCTTCGAGGCCGGAGCCCCGAGCATGTCTTTTGACGGCCTCGGCGCTGATGGCGTCGACGACTTCCTCAGAGCTGGAGCATCGAGAGAGTCCCTCGATGGACATGACGCTGACGGTGTCGATGCCTTCTTAGAAGGCCTCACAGGCTCCGACAGCGTCGAGGACCAGGACCTGGCACGGCTATGGCGATCAACCTTGTCCGATCGGGACCTCAACGGCTCCCGCTGATCACGCCTGCCGCCCAAGCCCAAAGGCGTGCGAGCAGTGCCTCTAGCTCGTTCCTTGCCGGCTTCTCTCGAAGGCGCGGACGGAATGGTGCCCTGCGATTCGAAAATCGCCATCATCCCCTGGCGGTATGTGTCCCATTCCGCCAGCGAGGAATGCTTGGTGGGACAAGCTACCCGCCGTCTGGCAGAGTCCTCTGACTAGGACGGGGAAGGCGACCGGTGACCGCCCTTCCGAGAATGCCTAGAAGAGGCAGAGGAATGGTGGGAACCACTCCGAGATCGAGACCCCTGGACTTATGCCGACGCGGGGAATCGCCCCTCGAGTCGTCGGTCAAAAGCCCAGCAGATTTTGACTTACGGGGTATAGAAACCCTACCTACCGATAATTTCCTGAGGCTAGGGGCACCGTGCGTCCTATATATAACATCCTGTGATGTCGACCCTCGACAAAGGCCCTTGAGGACAGCGTGTCGACGTCATCAACGCAGGACGCCTAAAAATGTTCCGAGGCGGCACAGCTGCGGTCATTACTGTCATAGATGTGGAATACGTCGGAGGACACAATGCCCTCGAAATATAGGCCGCTACACCAAAACCTCAGTCTATCAAGGTAATACTACTTATCATGCTTGCTTTATCAAAGATGCTGAGTAATTAATGTCATACCACAGTAAGCAATGGCTAGACTGGCTCTACCAAAATGCCATTCTAGCCAGGCAACGACACACACTTGTCATTGCCCGAAAACACCATTAAAACATGCAAAGTAAATAAAGGATGTGTCAAAAATTCTCTAGTGATCCCCAGTCTCCCTACCGAGAGACAGAGACAGAGAGACAGACAGACAGACAGACAGACGAACACACACACACACACACCACCCACACTTGGCCCTGTACACTTTTCCGCCTCTCTGACCTCATCGGCTCTTTTAACCTCTTCAGACACTGAAATCTTCTTTCCTTTCTTTCCTTCTGTATCTGAGCAATCCAGTCCTGGACAACTTTCCATTTTCTTTATCTGAACCCATCCAGAACAGAAGTTATTTTCTTCTCTTCCTCCTTCTAGTTCCCCTCCTCAGCTTGTAATCTTGGTGTCTCCTTCAATTCTGTTCTCACTTTCTCACTGCACATCACCAAATTGCCATTTCTGTCCATTTCAACCTTTATAATCTCCGTTGTGCCCATCCTTTTCTCTTTCCATGCTACTAAACACTTCATTTTCTCACTTATCTTCTCTCACCAACTACTACTCTGCATGGTCTCCCCTCCTTCCATTAGATTCCTTCACACCATCTAATTCCTTTATTGGTCTTCTTTTCCAACTCACATCTTGGTCCTCCATTATGCCTCCTCTCTCAGCCTCCCTATTTTCTTTTGTCTTTATCTACTTTTTCACTTTCTCTGTATTGTGTTGTGTTCAAGTGCTTACATGGTCTTTCCCCCTCTTGCCTCTCTACTCTAGTGGCCATCTACACCCAAACTCGTCCCCTTTCCTCCCAATCATTTTTTTGTTGCTCTGTCCTTAACCCCACTTGTGCCCTCTACCGCTTTTGTTCATTCTCTTTACCTGCCCATAAACATTGGAATGCTTTACTCCTTCATATTCGTTCTACTGCATCTTTTCATATTTTTCCAACCCTTCCTAAAAACATCTTCTCCCACTTTTTTCCAGCACCTAATTTCTACTGCCACTCTTCCGATTTTTTATTTTACGAAATGTTTGTACCATTGTAAAAACAGTTTCTTTTGTTGAGTGCTTTTACGAAACCACTCTATAAATTCAATAAATACAAATCACACCCATGTCAACTCATATGATCTCACCTTCCTCTCCTACATGCTCATATTCTGCCCCTTATGTTGACCCATCACACTATTGTCTTTTACATTTCACTGTCTATGTCCCGCCTCCACTTTTTCTCCTTTTAAAATCACCCAATGATAATTCAACCTTGACTCTATGCCCCCAAACCAAGTCAGGACTTACCTTCAAACTGTTTCTTCCTTTTGTTGACTCCATTGAAGAACGAGTTACTTACCCCTGGTAACCTTCTTTCGACTGGATTTTCCTCTCACATATTCCTCATCTTATGATATCTACGTTTCCAGCTTCAGCTGCAACTGAAAAGATTTTCTCTCAGCAGAGGGCACTGTGTGTCAAGACGCTCGACTCGATGACCCTCAAGGTCTTCCATCTCAGCTGACGTCACCGTCAAGTACATATACCACATGCAGCACCCATTGGCTAGAGGTCGGTTTTTTCGCCACCCATATGCAGAATTACCGGCCTTGATAAGTGCCTTTAAATGATCAGACCTTAAAAGATTGCAAGGTCTAAAGCTTGAAGAATTCTACAGCGGGGTAGGTTGGGAGGGCGATGAGGAATACGTGGAAGGGAACATCCAGTCGAAAGAACGTTAACCGGGGAAGTAACTTCACCCACGTATTCCTCATCTTATGATAGACTCCCAAAGCAGCATTAGGTTCTTTTGGGAGGAGAGAGTAAGAATTGAGAGTTCATGTTTGTCCAAAACGGGGCACAGAACTGCCTTCCCAAATCTTCCTTAATTGTTAGAGGTCTCTAAACAATGTTTTGTGAACGTGTGGAAGGTGGACCAGATGTCCTTTATCAGAACTCCCCTCTGAATGGCAAAGGAAGTTGCCATGCCCCTAGTGGAATGAGAACTTAAGCATTCTGGGGGATCTTTCCCAGCTAGCCTGTAGCACTCCGAAATAGCCAGGATGATCCATCTGGATAAAGTCTGTTGGGTAACTGACAGACAAAGTTTGTGCCCTGTATAACCAATGAAAAGTTAGTCGTGCGGTCGCAACTTTGCCATCCATGAAATATAAAAGCTTGGCGCACTCCTCGGATCGATTCTATGGAATCCTTCCTCTTCCTTGCCAGGATTAGGTGGAGGTGGAGGCTAGAAGGCCGGAAGCACAATTTTCTGTGTTAAATGGTAATCTGATACAAACTTAGGAAGATAAGAGGGTTTGACCTTAAGGACAACCTTATCCTGGTAAAAAGTGGTAAACAGAGGTTTATAGGATAACGCATGCAACTCACTCACCCTTTAGGTTGATGTTATCGCTACAAACAAAATGGTTTTGTAAGTTAGCAGCCTTAAAGGGCAGAAATGGAGTGGCTCGAAAGGAGCACACGTCAAATACTTTAAAACCAAGTTAAGTTTCCAAGTTGTTATTTGGAATGGTGTAGGAGGAAAACACATTTGTGAGCCCTTTAAGAAACTGAATTATTAAGGGTATTTTGAAGTAGGATGCCTCTCCGAAGTGCACTTGAATATGGAAAGCACTGCTGGATCCCCAGATTTGCCAAATCCAGTAGAATAAAAACCACTGTAGGTGTATCTTATTGAAAAGCATCCACATCATTTTCCCTAAAAAGCTGCAGAACTTGTTCCAACAGCAGCGGTATATATAAGGATTTTGTTGCTGGCCTTCTGGCCATAAGCAAAATCTCCATTACGTCATCCGGGAGGTCCCAATCCTTGTAACTCAGCCTCTCAGAAACCATGGGTGAAGGCTGAGTGTCTTGACTACTGGATGGAGAACCCAACCCTGCTCTCGCAAGAGAAGGTCCCCTCTTTGTGGAAGACGGATTGGAGAGCAGATGGAAATGTCCAGAAGTTCCGGTACCACGTCCTACTGGCCCAATCCAGGGCAATTAGGATCATGGATTTTCTGAACTTTCTCAACCTCCTGATCACGTGAGGAATGACAGGGACTGGAGGAAAGGCGTACAGGAGTGGAAACTCTAAGTCCATTAGGAACACGTCCGCTAGAGCTCCTCTTGGAGGAAATTCACCAGAGCAGTACAGCTGATACTTCCGGTTGACACCAGTCGTGAACAGGTCCACATGAGAGGTTCCCCAAAGGGTGAACATCTCTTGAAGGACTTCCTGAGCTAGTTCCCACTTCTGGGAGACTGTGCTCTGCCTGCTCAGAGCATCCGCCGCAGTGTTCTCCTCTCCGGCTAGGTGAAATGCTGATGCCAAGATTCGTTCTTGAATTGCCCTGAACCAGAGCTGCATTGCTTCTCTGCACAGTGGTAGTGACCCTATGCATACTCTCTTGTTGAGGTAGTACATGGCCATCATGTTGTCTGTCATTATCAGGAAATTCTTTCCCCGTATAGAGGGCAGAAATGCCTTCAGCTCTAGTGGGATTGCCCTCAGCTCCAAAAGGTTGATGTGCAGTTTCGACTGCGATGGAGATCAACGACCGTCGATTGTCAGATCGTGGGCTCCCCACCCCATGAGTGAGGCATCCATCACTACAGTTATCTCCAGCCATGGTTGCCAAACAAGTTCTCCTTTCAGAATGTTGTTCTCACAGGGCCCACCACAGAAGGTCCTGTGAGACTCTGCTCGGAATCTGAAGGAGGTCTGACATCCTGCTTGAGAATTGGGACCACTGTGTCCAGAGAGCCCACTGAAGGTATATCATTCTCAGGAGAGCCTCAGGCACCAGAAAAATGCAGGAAGCCATGAGGCCGAGCAACCTCAAAAAAGTCGAATGTCGGAAGACGCTGGGCACTCTGAAACTTGGTGACCATCTGCCGAATGTCTTGAGCCCTCACCTCGGGCAGCGAGGATTTTCCCAAGGATGCACCCAGGACTGCTCCAATGAACTGAAGTCTCTGGGATGGAATCATGTGGAATGTCTTGTAATTGAGGGAGAAGCCCAGTCTGTCGAGGGAGTGGCAGGTGATACTGAGATGTTCCTGGGCCTGTTCGGGTGAACATGCCCTGATCAGCCAATCGTCCAGATAGGGGTAGACGTGAATCCCCCCTCTCCTGAGACTTGCTGCCACCACTGCCATTAACTTGGTGAAAAGCCTCGGGCGTAGGTCAGTCGAATGCCAGAACTCGAAACTGATAATGAGAACCACCAACAGCGATTTTCAGGTACTTCCTATGCTTGTGATGGATTGGCACATGAAAGTAAGCATCCTAAAGGTCCAACAATACCATCCAATCCTGGAGCTGAAAGGCCTGAAGGATCTGAGAAAGTGTGACCATCTTGAACTTGTCCTTTCTGAGGAACTTGTTCAAGTATCTCAAGTCCAAGATAGGTCTCAGTCCTACGTACTTCTTGGGGATAAGGAAATAGGGCGAATACCATCCTCTGTTCCTCTCCATCACAGGTACTGGTTCTATAGCACCTTTCTCTAGCATGCTCCACATTTCCTGCAACAGTAATGGATCTGGAACATTTAGTGAATGTTTTCCGAGTGGATGATAACCTTGGGCTACTGTTTCCAGTGCCCATGCATTCGAAGTAATACCTCAGCATTCTTTCAGATGCTGTGACAGTCTGCCTCCCACCGGTGTGTCGCGAGTCAAGACCTCAGTGTGGCTTTGAGGCAGCTGAAGTAGCGGCAGATGGTGAAGGTGCTGCTGCTTGGGTGGGCTTTGTACCTCTCCCTCGTCCACCACAAGGGAATCTTCTCTGTCCTCTCTGATCAGCCTGTCCTTTCGCTCTTCCAACTGAGAAGTAGTAGTGAAAAGACCTACCCCTCCAAGATTATCTGCTGGGGTGAAAAAGCTGTGGCTGCCTGACTGCAGCACTTAAGGACTTGGCTGCCGCCATTGAGGTCTGCAGCTTTTCAAGACTTTCATGTACCTTATTTCCAAATAAATGGGAGCCATCAAAGGGCAAGTTAAGGAGTCTGGATTGTACATCAGGTGCAAATCCTGACTTCCTCAACCACGCAAATCTGTGTATGACAGTGCTTGCAGACAGTGTCCATACCTGATTGCAGAGACTTGCACATGGCCTCCTTGCCATCCCACATCAGGTTCATGAAGCTTTCTCTTTGCTCACCCTCAGGAATGTGATCAGTCGCCATTACTATGCAGTCCCACAGGGTGAATGTGTATTTCACAAGGGCGCATGTAGAATTAGCAGACTTTAAAGCCATGCTGCTAGCAGAAAAGACTTCCTTAGCCCAAGAGTCAATGCGTTTGTCATCCCTATCAGGGGGTATGGTTGGGTACACTGCTTGCTTGGAGGCAGATGTAGCTGCTTGCACTACTAGTCTTTCCAGAGTTGGACGTATTGACAGGTAGCTAGGGTCGCTACTGGATGGCCTGTATTTGCTTGTCCGATTTTTGTTTACTGCAGGGCTGGATTCTGGAGCCTCCCAGTTTGCTGCAACCCTTTTTTGAAGTGCCACATGGAATGGTAATCTAGGGTCATATTGAGGACCTTTGTCCAATATGTCAGTCAGGTCATCTTGTTCAAATGTGGGAGCTGCTCTACTCCATCCCAGGAATTCCATAACTCTGGACATTAGGCTTCTCTATGATTCATCTGCATGATCAGCCGGGTCCGGTTCCCAAAATCTAGGCAGGTGTCTACTCCACTAGCTGTCTGTAGGGCGTCATGTAGCTCCCTAACTCTGGTCTCTTCCGAAATGAAACATTCAGGTATATTAGTATTTTTTTTAATGCTAGGAGTATTCAATTGGAGATCACATGGATGGAGGGGTATCATCTGAGATTTCATAGCCCTCATATATAGATGTTAAGGATCTAAATAAATCCTTCTTAGGTAAAGGTTTAAAAACCTTTTCCTGTTTTTTTTGTGGTAAAGGCGTTGAAGAATGCACAGTCGGCGTCAATGTTTTTTTACATCAGTGTCGATGGTGTCGACGTCAGTGGCTTGACTTTGCTCTTAACCCTCGACTCAATGGTTTCATCGACGATTTCTCGCCTCGTCAAGTACTCGAAGATTCTCGGGTAGTTTTAGGCTTATGACCCGTGCTCGAGGGTGCGCAGGGTTTTGCCTTGGCCCCATGCTTGTCATCGACGTAGCATGGCCACTTTTCTTATGCTTCAAGGGGGTCGGTGCCTGATCCTCGAAGATTTTGCAAATTTTCTTCCTAAAGAGTTCCCACTCATCTTTGGAGAGGGATTTAGTGGGGCAGACTACACTCCTTTCATTTGAGGAAGAAGATGAGGAAGAAGAAGGTGATCTATGTATGCTCTTCATTTTTACGATGACGAGGAGTGCCTGCTACTCGAGTGGGACATTTTTTTGAACTTTTTTTGTGAGGAGAGGAATCTCTCGAATTGTGGGATGACCCAAATTTAGATAGAGTCGACAGGGATTTGGGGACAATTCTACCCACCGAAAGTTTAATTGTGCGCTCTTTTAAGGCCTTACCTGTCATCGACTGACAAGATCAACAGTCGTCGGTCTAAAGACCAGAGGGGGGGTTTGCACTTCTGCTCTCTATATGGTAGAGGGAGGCACAGAGACCCCTGCCAAGATTCTCTATTATGGTAACGTAGTCGAGCAATCAAGGCCTAGCTTCTCGGGAGGTGATGCGAGCTGGTTCTTAAGTACAGTGTAGTCCCCAAGCACCCACAAAGGAATGTCCACACACTGTCTCAGTTAAAACACAGTCTTTATATAATTAATATTCAAAGTCATATACACGATCACGATAACTCACTTTATGCGCCGAAAATAAACAATGGTAAATATGTACAGTTCTAAAGTGGTACCACTAATGTTACTCGATCTTATTAAAGTGCATACGGTCAGAATGACACACAGATCACAATAAAGAGGAAACCAGCAGTGGAGAGAGGAAGGAAAGCAAGGTGGTTGAACACTAGGCAGAGTACTGGTAGCTACCGTTAAACACAGCTCTGTGTGGAGATCCCCCCACCTGGGCAACCTGTAGAAGAAAGATACAAGCCCAGTCCCTTAGATTTCCCAATAGTTCTGCAACCCCAAAGTACCTTGGTGTTGTAGCGTTCCGCGTCAGGGAAATCGACAACCCTTCTTGAGTGTCCTCCCTTTCAAGCAGGAGTCACGGGTCGTCGAACGTCCGATGGAGAACAGGTTGAGCTATGACGGTGAAGTGGCCGCGTCGTTCGTTGCTCGTTGACGGGGAAGCGTAAACGTCCTGCATGGAAGAGGCGTGCGGGGCACCTCAGTGTCGATAGTTCTGGACCGCAAAGAGTTGAACTGTGGCCCAGCAAGGGCGTTGAGTCGTCAGCGTCTCTGTTGTCTTTGGGCGGTCGGAAACCCACCATTGGGGTCAGGCCTTCTCCAACAAGATACAGCAGCGACGATGCGGACAAGCGCATCCGTGGATCACAGAAGTTCTTAGGCAACGGGAGCATGGCGGCTCCAGTCGGCGACGGCGGTCAACGACAGTGACTGACAACAGTCCGGGCGCTTTTCCTTGGCGTTCCATAGCAATCCCTGTATCGGGTCGGCAGCCTGTCGAAGGTCTGTCTACCAGGGAGCTTAGGCAAAGATCAGCTGTGCACGATGGTCTCTCGTAGCTCGGGAAGAGGGCGCCTTACCAGGTCCTCTCTGGGACAGTTCTTGAAGCACCGCAGCTTTCAGTTTGGAAGGAGAGCAACAGCAATTCTTCTCGTCCAGCAGGGCTCAAGGTTAAGCTTCACTCCAGTTATTCGTCGTAGTGGACTTCAGCTTCTGAACACGACTCCTAGCAGTGAGAGGTCCCCAGATATACTGTTGATCTCCCATGCATTCCGCTGGGTCGCACTCAAGCATCCAATCACAACTACGGGCATTCATGCAGGCAGGCAAACAATCAGGCACACAAGGTATTCAGGCCATTCACTTCTCTCCAGACACTCACAACAAGTTATGTGTATTGGGACAAGTACCGAGCCATTCAACACTCCAAGCTGCATTCATACTGGTTTCGGGCAGGGCTGTCTCAACCATTGTGTCAAACACGATATACTAGACAGTCACAACATAGAATGTATATCCGTCACACACTCCATTCACCCAGGTCCCACCCACAGGCGTACCCACAACATACGGTCGTTGAGAAGGCTCCAGCCAGTCTGGTCGGCACTTCCCCACACTACCATATACAGAACTTCCACCCAACAAACAGTCGGGGGGAAGGGACAGAGGCAGGGCTTCCCGGGACTTTGGGAAGATCAGGGTAACAGGTGATCGAAGGCAAGAGGCCATGGGAGCCATTTTGTCTCCATCAGGAATCTACCGATTCCAATCACAGGGCCTGGGCATCCCAAAATGGAGGATGCTCAGGGCACCAGTCATTTCAGTACGGAGCTGCCACCAGCCCGTACCCTGCACTGTGGGTCAAACTAAGGTGCCCAAAAACATACACTAGGGGCACAGGGTTGTACCCCTACCCATGGGTGTCATAAGGGTATACCATGGGTCTGTTCACTAAACCAAAAGAGAGAGAGCTGCACCGCCAGGAGTCCCACATGAACTCCTGCACGGAAATAACGACAGAACACACGATAAAAAGCAGTAAGGGACAAGGATACAGAGGCCCTGTCCCTCCGATGCATTTCCAGCATCACAGTCGGTTACATGCTCGACGCACAGGCACCAGGTGCACATCTTATGCTGGCCCGTGATGGCCATCTTGGTGCTGCATTTTAAGCACCTTTTGAAGCCCGTTGTACGAGTATTCGCAACTGAAGACAAGGATACGTTTTCAAAGAAAACTGAAGCGAGACGTAATTCTCGAAGCAATCGCATTAGCAGAAAACAGAAGTGTAGCCAACGGGTGCTGCACGTGGTATATGTACTCGACGATGACGTCAGCCGAGATCGAAGCCCTCGAGAGACATTGATTCGACCTGTCTCAACGCACACAGCGCCCTCTGCCAAGAGAACATTTTTTCTGAAGCAGCTGAAGCTGGAAAACAAAGCGATCATAAGATGAGGAATATGTAGGAGGACACAATCCATTCGAATTGGCAATTCTGGAGTTTAAATAAACACTGGCATCTGCAGTTGAGAAGCATTACGTTGCTCCCTCCTTCACTACCTCTCGCTTCCACCATGCTCAGCCAGCCATCAGCTGAAACAACCAGGCACTTCAGCCTTCCCTGCAGCCGCAATAACTTCC
Organism: Ambystoma mexicanum; assembly: GCF_040938575.1. Taxonomy (NCBI): domain Eukaryota; kingdom Metazoa; phylum Chordata; class Amphibia; order Caudata; family Ambystomatidae; genus Ambystoma; species Ambystoma mexicanum. Next base: position 1,260,409,365 of record NC_090924.1, read on the forward strand.
TCTCCTTGCTTCCTACAAGGAATCACTTCATGCACTCATTATTGCACGGGACATGGCCAAATCCAACTATTATACTGAGATCATTTCTAATCTCCACTCGCATCCTCACAAGCTACTCCAGCATATGCTCCGCCACACCTTCCCTCGCCCGATAGACTCTAATCTTTCTCCTCTGCAATCTCAGAAAACTTCTCCTCTAAAACCATTAAGATACAGGACACCCAATGTGCATTTCTTTCCATTTTATTTATTGTATTTCAGGCTTTCATTCATTGTAAACCTAACTTTGGGAAGCAATGGAGCCCTGTACAATACCTCTCCTATTCCAAAGTTCCCAAAAGAAAGTCTTCAACAACATCTCTGGCTAGCTGGAGGCCAACAGGCTCAGCGATTCCCTCCAATCTGGGTTCCACAGTGCACACTACACAGAGACGGCACTCGCCCAATCTTTTTAACTCCCTTGCTATGGCTCTTCTTGCCATCTGTCATCCTCATTTCCCTTTATCTCTTTTACCTTTGAAGGTTAAGCATGCCTCCCTCCTTCACAAACTAACAGCGTTGCTTTCAAGGCACTCTTTGCTCACTTGGATGGCTCCCTATCTGACTAATGTTTCATCTTCTTTTCCCAAAACACTAGGAGATCCTCTGCCAAACCCCACCTGCCCACAGTATGGGTCCTGCAAGGTTTGTAGGGTGAAAACCCAAGTCGTTCAAGATGAGGCAAAAATGGGACAGCCACCCTACTGAGAATGAACATCGCTTTAATAGCCAGTTTCATTGGAAGGTGGCCACTCAGGAGGGTCGACAATCGTGCTTTAACCCACTGTGCCTTACCAGAGGAGAAATATCCATTTGCATATCAATCTTGCCCTGCCAAAAAGGACAATACTGCACTTAAATGTTAGGCAAGCTTCCTCTGAACAAGAGTACAAAAATTACCCCCAGACATGTGTTTCCAGCCTGTTGGCATCAGGGAGGTGAAGCAGTTTATCTCTAGGCACAGAGAACAAAGGGTCCAGGTCTGGATTACCTTCAAAATTTAAAGTCTTTAAAAGAACTAAGGAAAAACGTGATAGCCAGTGGAAGGAGGATTAGCGCCTCTTATTTATCCTATTCTCTGGAAAGGTTCTATGTTTGATCTCGGTAGAGGTGCTCCGATACTTTTGTAACCTGTGGAGGGCTTGGGGTTTCAACCTAAGCCTAGAAAGGTAATCCAGATGTGAACCCCTTTTCTCTTTATGCGTAGAGACAGAAAACGCACCACACCTCACTGATTATGCCCAACAAGGCAGAAACACGTGTCTGAGGTATCTGGAGGTACTCTTGCTCAGAGGAGACTTGCCTAGCATTTTGGTGCTGGACTGACCTTATGTGTGGGACCAAACTGATCTGCAAATTGATATTTCTCCTCTATTTAAGTTATAGTGAGCTACAACATGAATGCAGATCTACCTCAGTGGTAACCATTGCAAAGAACATGTTATTTGACAATTTTTCTTCTCAGTAGAGGGGCTGCCACACTTTTCCAAGTCACTCATGGTTCTGTCCCTGGTAGCAAACTCATCTCGTTTTTTTGACTTCTATCTTCTATTTGTAGATGGTACTTTTCTTCTCCTCTCCCCTCATCCCTTAGCTGTCCTCTCATCACAATTTATTTCATAAATTGCATTGCGCTGCATTACCCGATTCTCAACTCCTAATGCTCAAGTGATAGTTTTCTCAGCTTAGAATACCACACCAATTCTCCCCCGCCGCATATCTTATTCCATCCTAACCGCCTTACCTCATATTCCAAAGCTTGTAATCAGTGGGTACTCTTACTGCAACCTGAATCATCACCTTCCATGTGCCACCTGCCACGTCCTGAACACTCACAAAACCCATACCCATCTTATGTTTAACTCTACCAGAACACTGACACCCTGATGCCCATCTGGCTGGATTCATGCTCAATTCTCTGCATGGGATTACCTCTTTTCAATTTTTTCCTGTGTAATTATTGAACTTGCTAACCCTCACCTTCTACAATATTTTGTGATCCTCATGAGTTATGGCTTTCCATGCAAAATTGCTCCCAAAATCAAATTCTGTCTACCTGTGTTTAAATCCATCCAAGGGCTCGGCTGACTGAATTTTTCTCCTGCTATGCACCCCTCACATTCTACATTCCTAAGATCTCCTCCAAGCAACCACCAACCATCACCCATCCACCCAATGCTGCCATGCGTTTTCACTCCTTCGACCTCCCGACCCCACAAAATTAACATGGTCCCAGTGGTATGACAATACAGGCGTGTGCTTTCCTCTGAGTTGCAAAAATAGGACTTCAGAGGATCTTAAGATTGTCTTTACAATTCTGTTGCAAATGTATGGGAAGAAAGGGAAATATTCGGACATAAAGATCGACTACTTGATATTCCTTTGAGCTTTAGCATCACAATTCCTGTGGGAAAGAAACATTCTCCAATTGTCATAAAGGCTTAGATTCAGAGCACAATACAAGAAGTTACCTCCGAGAAATGCTATGATGGGTGGCTAAATAAATGGGTGTTAAACTGTTCCTGCTATCCTGGCAGATAGTGTTTATTGTTACACCCAAAGTAACGCAGGAAAAGCTACTATTCTCTGTATGCAATGGCATGCACATTCATCCACTCAGGAACACAGTTAAGATTGAGGTGATATGCCCCGAGATGGCGCACCCACCCTGTGGGTAACGGCCCACCGCCCAAGTTAAGGGCCCTAACGAGGCGGGATAGTGAAAGGATAGAGAAAGAGGGAGAGCATACAGGCACAATCTTGAAGCATACTGATGCAACACAGAGAGTGCTAAGCAATATGTGTTACCAATTGCTAATCTTGCTATTGCCCTGGTGTTAGGGAAGCCTTTGTCACAGTGGAGGGCACCCACGGGAGGTCGAGGGAAAAGGCAGGGAAACCTACTAGTCTGACCAGCCTGCAACCGGACAAGATATTCATAAAGATGTATTATTTGTCAATAAAAACCATTGAATCATTCTTTGGATTCTGGAGTTTGCTGATGCCATCTGTGACAAATGACATTGTGCAAGCCCAGATACAGAGGCGCCCCGCTGCACAAAGAGATGTGGCGAATAGTTTGTTTTAATTACTAAGACTGAGCATTTACCTATGGAGGGTCACACCAACCGTTGCTGTGGTAAAGAAGTGGTTGTCCCACCAATGGTGTCTGAAACACTTGTGTAGGAGCGCAATACAATTAAAATATCATATCAAAGGTACAGGTCAAGACAGGTTCTTAAGTGGCGGTTCCTGTGGGAACTCATGGCAGAATAGCCTTGAAGTCCTGTCTAGCACACAAACATTTGCTAGACATGGGAGAGAGAGTCACAGATGGAGATTATATAGGAGAGTGTAGGGTTGTCCCTTCAATCTGGGGAACAATGTATATTTGATAAACGCTGACCAACCAATAGCACAGCTAGTATTGCTAGTATTGCAAGGAGACCCTGGTCCTTGAGTTGGAAGAAGTCGAGGATCTAGATGACAAAAGCAAGGGTTCGAGAATTTGCCAAAACCATGGAAGGGCCAATCCCTGAGGGTGCTGCTGGGCCATGCTTTGTTGGAATTTGCAGAGGTTCAACCGATGGATCCATTGCTGGAACAGGCCCGGAAGGCCATGGTGTTGGAAAAAGAAAGCAAGAAGCTGAAGTGCCAGAACATCGTAGAGAAAGGAGAACTCCTCTATAGAGGGTGAGGGGTCAGAAATGCAAGACGAAAAAGTAGATTGAATTTTCTCAAAAGTAGTCATTTTATTAAATAAGGGTGAGAAAAACGCCTTGCTTTCCCCAACCTAACGAGGATTTCCCTGCCTGTTCAACCAAGATCAAAAGGTTTCTGTCTCTCACCCTTATATATACAACAAAATCATACAGGGGTCATATGGCTGTTGGAACTGAACTTGGCACTTGGATTGTTTTATTGCTAAACAAGGTTTATCACTCCTCACAATGATTGTCAAAGTTCCACAGTTCTTGCTTGATAAATCAAAACACAGTCTTCACACTTCCAGTCACTTCCAGTCAGTAGTCAATAAAATATATCTTCTTTAAAGAACAACCACTTTCACATTTCTTCTTCATAAACAATAAAGGTTTTGTCAGGAGGGTTTTTCCACATTAATAGACTTGCCACTTTATGGCCTCCACAACCTTCCTTCACATTACAGTACTTAAATTGACTTTCTTCCTGGTCCGCTAATCTGCTAGGACTAACCACTAATAGCCCCTTTCCTGGTATACTCACTCCTACTACTCCGTGGTGAGGCTGCTTCAAACTTTCCTCACTTCAATCTTTAATGGGGAAAAGTTAGATCAACAACTTTTTCAACAATAAGTCACAACAAATTGACCATGCCTCTCACTCTGATTCCTTTGCCCCAGGCAATGCAGATTATATTCCTCTCCTCCTTGATAATTGAACAAATAGGGCTCCTACTCTGCAATCTTTCTTTTCCCTTAATTGCATTTCTTTGGCTTTGGAAATATTGATTTACCTTAATTGCCTTTCTTTGGCAATATTGGTTATACTTTCCTTTTACAGCTGATCTTTCTTTTAAACCAAATTCACTGTCTGAATATTCTTCCCTTTTGGCTTTTGCAGAGGTGCTTACAATATTCTTTTACACTTTGGTTAAATGTCCTCCCCTTTTGGCTTTGACAATGGTGGCTACAATGTTTCACAACTCTGTCTCTTTGAATAAAAGAGTTGCGCTGAATTGGCTTCCATTCAATAGTTCGGTATTCAAAATCCTTATCTGGAGGCAGCAGTCTGTTTTGGTGCTCCCCGGGCGTTACCTGATAAAGGCCAACTCCCCGGTCTTTCCCCTGAGCCTCCAACAGACCCGCTGCTCCTGCTTCCTTTGTCGGGTTCGCACAGGCATCTGACAGCTCAGGTAGCATTTCCCTCGCTCGCACCTCCTGTAGCTGGAGCTTTCTCTGCTGTGCTCCCACTCTCGTGAACGCCACACACCGTAGTCACACGCAGGATCAGGAGATCTCCTTTTTCCCTTGGGACAGTCAGTGTTTGTACCGCTTCCCGATGTGAGTCCTCTGCATTCGACAGGGTTTCCGACCTCTACTACTTCCACAACATGGTGTCCCGCTTCCACGACAGCGACGGCTCTGTCTCATTCCTCCAGTCTCTGCTGCTCCCACTGCTTCTCCTTAATGGTCCACAGCAGAGGGGGGTTCAAATGTTTAAACATCCCGCTCAAGTGTGGGTCATTAGAACAACTAGCCTGCACACCATAGTTCTGCACCTCTGAGTCCCTCTCTCTCGTCCCATTACTTGGAGCATTATGAGACTTGATGTCTGCAATGTTCATATTCCTTTTAATATTACTTAATTCACTTTGATTTAATGATTTATAAAAATGTTCCTTCAGAAGAGGTTTTCAAAGGATTAATGGTTGACCCTTCATCCCAGGTGGAATTAAAACTATCAGAAGGGGTGATATTGGCTCCCTGATTCCAACATGCATCATTCCACTATTGGCCATATGGGTTTTCAGAACTGGCAATTTGAATAATTCTGAGAAGGGAAGCCTTACTCTGACATCAAGCCATTAGGTAGTCAGGTATTACGAGAATATTACCCTCAGAAGAAGATGAATACTGTGTCTCTCCTAATGGAGTCATCCTATACCCTTTGCGGCCTTCTCCTCCCAGGTGATCCACCTGACTAATACCACCCCCAGGGTTAGGATCGGGTAGCGGCTTCCTTCCCCTGGCTACCTGGGTGGAGACTTTAGGCAGGAATTCTTTGAGGACTCTGCAGGATTCATCACAAGAGTCACGATAAACCCAAACGGTGATGGTAATCAACCAATAACTAATGGTACCAAAACCTTTCCAGAAAGTCATGATGGAGATGGCACATTTAAACCTTACCGACCGAATATATGTGACTAGTAAAATAACGAACGCTGGTACTGGCTGGGAGCCTGCACGCACATTAAGCAGTTTTCCACAGCCTGCTCCATATGTCACTTCTTCACGATGTACCAAAGGACCCGCTGCAACCTGTACCTATTATTGAAGTACCCTTCCTTCAAATTGCTATGGACATCGTAGGCTCACTGGTGCCCTGTAAAAATGGGAACCTGTACATCCTAGTCATAGTATTTCTTGATAAGACAGGACAGTCGATCGTAGGTCCTGATTATTAAATCAAACCTTAAGGTTTGGGAAAGCAAGACTGAGGATTTCCCAGGAATAGAACTTCTATTGGTAAAAATCAGCATTAGTGTCGAAACTACTGTAAATATTCTTCTACTCTACAAAGCCCCTACACCAGCACCTGCCTTGCCAATACAGCTTAGTAGCTATCTCTTATCCTTCCTCAGCCCTAACACTAAATTTATACTCTTATGAGATTTCAATCTCTGGCTGGGCAGTGACTTGGATGCCACCGCAGGGTCTTTGGAGACTGCATTGGATTCTCTGGGTTGCTCTCGTTTTATTAGAGAACGACACACATAAAGGAACACACTCTGGACTGGGTTTCTACGCACAATCTTAACCTGTCTGATATTGCAGTTATTCCATGCACCTGGTCGGACCACTTTTGTGTCTATTTTCAGACATGTATTAATTATTTTACCAAAAGATGGACCGAGACTAAGGTTCTTGTCCCAGCTAGAAGCTTTAAGAAACTTACCTTAGAGAATTCAGCTCATGGGCCACGACTCTGAATACAGATACCTCCAACATAGGAGGTCTTGAGGAGACTACGGATACTCTTGTGAAATCCCTCAGAGCTGTTACGGAGAGTCTAGCCCCCTTAAAAGGTAATACACCAGACAAAATACAAAAGTAACAATTGGTTCAACAACACCCTCAAGGAACTCACTTATAGAACAGCGATGATTCTAGCCAAAAAGGAATCATTGAACCTTAGAATCGTAAATGCCACATCGAATAATAAAAAGCTCTTTAAAATATTAAAAGAGCAGGAAGGAGGCAACCCCACTGAGGCAACCTTAAAGCATGAGGAGACCGGGTCGCCACGCCGGTGCCCACAACGCGAGAGCGTCAGGAGATTAGGGGCACATACACCCGGGAGACCCCGAAACGAATCGGATGGTGAGAGACACACAACTGGAACACCTGGACCGCGCACAGAGCAGTTGACCCGGAGCGGGGGCAAATGGGTGAGCGCGAGGCGGGTCCCAGACCCTGCACCTCGCGTGGAGCGGGGAAGAACACCCACGAAATCCCACAATCATCAGACACCCAGAGACAGGGGTGAATCAGGGACAAGGGGACGGACTGGAGAGGGATACCACGAACCCGCTCCTGTAGCCAGAAACAAGGCCGATCTAGCTGACAACACAGCGCTGCAGCGGGACAACACAGCGCCACAGAGTGACTCCCCAGTCCGCTGGGGAACGCAGCACATCAAAGCGGATACTCCGACAGATGGGCCCTCTCTCTGCACGCCCTAATCACAGCCAGGGACGAGGGAGTCCTCATTCAGACAGGAAGCAGTAAGGCACTCCCAGGTGGCATAGGGAAGCACAGCACCCCACTAGACACCTCAACTCCAAACAGAGAGAGTCGCACGCATGGCCACAGAAAGAGGCCTAGCAGGCACATCGCGGACTCCCCTCAACAACCCGGCACAAACGGCAAAGATGCTACATGCGTAGCCAAAACAAGTAATCCACAACAGTACAGAGTCATTCCCCCAGGGGGCCCCAAGCAAAGAGGCACTCCCCAAACAAGGAATGGGCCCCCCCTCACAGTCGGAGGTCACAACAAGGAAGGAAGGGCAAGAAATATGCACCCAACCTCGCACTGCGGAGTACAGGCCCAGGCATATCAATCGGGAGCCATGAGGGCTAGCACACAGGACCAGCGCAGCCCCCGCAGACACCCATCCGCCAAGGACAGGGATCCCCTCAACAGCGTTACAAGACAGGAGACGAGCCTAAACTCCAAACCCAGGGGAGAGACCCTGAGGCAGTAGAGGACCGATTCAATCCCGGGGACTGGGTTGACAGCCACAAACATGCAAAGGATCAAGGAAGAGCCACACACAGCAGGCCCCACAAACAAGAGCCAAACCTGACTCGGGTTGGCGGGAGTCGACCCCTCTACGCAACCAAAAGGGAAACGCACACCGACCAAAACCTGAGAACAGACACAGGCACTGCAACAGCAGAGATGGCCACAAAAGAGGACATGAAGTCCTGGTTTGGGAAGCTGCAGGCACAGTGTATGGCCTCGATGCACACGCAATTTGAAACGATGAAAAATGAAATAAAACAAGCAGTACAGGAATTAAAAACATAAGTAGTGAATCTGGGGCAAAGAACGGACACTCTAGAGAAGATTGTGCAAACTATAGAGGAGTAGACACAACAAAGTGCCGAGACACAGGAACACTGAGTCCGCCTGACCCATAACCTTTAAATCCAGTGCGAAGACCGGGAAAATTGCTGCAGGAGATCGAACATCAGGATAAAAAACATGGTGGAATCAGTGGAGGACAAAGATCTCAAGGACGCAGCCCCAGGTGCCATAGGTGGAATCTAAGTGGTGTTTAGGACTCCCCGCAAAGTTATCCCTGAGTGTATAGAGGGCATAGCTCGTAGGGCTCCATGCCTGATCGACAATAGGCTCCAGAGCCCTTCTCACGGCAGTTATGGGGGAGGGGGGAATGCAAGTTGGGGGTTGCGGAAATCAGGAGGGGGAGGAAGGGAGGGAGAGGGAAGGGATCCGGAAGGAAATCATCATTGGTATGACGAGGCCGAGGCACTTCAGTAGAGAATACCCAAACCACGAACGAATGGGGATAAAAATCTTGACTTACAATATCCAAGGCTTAAACTCCCCAGTAAAAAGGAAGAAAAATGGAACACTTCCTCCAGAAAGGGAAATCTGAAGCAATAATGCTTCAAGAAACCCACATTAAGGGAAAAGATAGAGGGAAGGTGCATCTAAAAGGGTACAACCAAATCATCCAGGCAAACAAACAAGAGAAAAGGGTAGGAGTCCTGATATAATTTCAAAACTCCCTAAACATACAAATACATGACACACTCTCAGACAAACACGGTAGATACCTATTTGTAAATACCCATATGGAAGGATATGCCCTAACATTTGCGCCAATATACCCCCGAACAAGGGAGAGGATGGCTTCATCAGGGACATCTTGGACAAACTGGAAAGATTTGCCACGGGGGAGATGGTGCTGGGGGGAGGGGACTTCAACACTGCATGGAACCCCAACATAGATTGATCAGGCACCAAACCGCAAAATCAGGGAACTCCATCAAAAGCCCTGCGAGCGAAAATGGGAATCCTACAGCTGGAAGATATATGGCGGGGCATCAAAGGGCAACAACAGGGATGTACACATTACTCACATGTCCACAACACAATGTCTAGAATAGACTACCTATGGATTTCGACCGGGCTCTTGGGGAGGTTCCTAAAAACGTAGATCGGAGCGATATCACTCTCCGACCACACTCCACTGTGGATGGATCTCGCGCTTTCTCACAGACATGCAGGGCTCTGGAGATGGAACATCCCTTTGGAAATAGTCCAAGATCCGGTAATGGGCAAATCGGTTAGGGAACATATAATAGAATATTTTGCCAGCAATAACCTGCCTAAGACATCTAGGGAAACCCTCTGGGATGCTTTTAAGGCAGTGGCTAGGGGACACTTTATAGCACTCAAGGCAAAAAGGGATAAACAGAACTGCCAAAGGAAGGCGGAACTAGAAGGGAAACTGAGATGCAAAAAGAGATGGTGCAGAAACCATCAACCACATTTTAAAAAAAAGAGATGAGGCATATCCAAGGTCAGCTAGAGAGACACCATGCGCACCAAAAAAGCAGAGAGAAATCTATTACACCTGAAGCATGGGTATTATGTGAAGGCGAACAAAGCAGACAAGCTACTGGCTAGGCAGCTAATGGGAAAGAAATCTAATCAATCGGTAAAAGGACTCGTAGATGATAAAGGGCAAACAAAGACCCAAACTAGGGACATAGGGAATATTTTTAAAGAATTCGATCAGAACCTTTATTCCTCATAGAGGCGAACCAAGAAACATACCTAGACAACATCTCCCTCCCGACAATTTCGGAAGAGGAGAAACATTATATGGAGAGGGAAATAACCGAAGAGGAGGTTAAGGAAGCAATCTGTGATTTCCCCAAGAATAAAGCCCCAGGCCCGGATTGTTACAAGGCACTATTCTATAAGACATATATAGACATTCTATCCCCAATCCTCACTGAACTTTTCAACACCTTTAAAGGAAAAGGCAACATTACCCAGTCCATGAACGAGGCAAATTTACTAGCATTCCATAAACAGGGAAAGAACCCGGCGCTACCCAGCTCATACCGCCCGATATCACTGATCAATCTAGACGAGAAACTATACACGAAAATATTGGCCAGCAGGCTATTACAAGTCCTTCCAAAACTGATCCACCAGGACCAGTCAGGATTTGTCCCGAATAGACAGACCCACAATAAAATAAGGAGAATAACACACCTGGTAGAAAAAGTAGGGATCACCCAATCTCTGACCATACTATTACCCCTCGACGCGGAGAAAGCGTTCGACCGCGTCGAGTGGTCGCTGCTGTTCCGCATACTGGGAAAAATGGGCGTGGGGGAATCATTCATAAACCTGATTAAAGCCAACTATAACTCCCCAAGCATCCGCATAGTGGTAAACAGAGGACTCTCTGATAGAGTCCGGATAGAGAGAGGGACAAAACAAGGGTCTTATATGCAATATTTTTAGAACCTCTTCTGTTGCGCATAAGGGACACACCAACAATAAAGGGCATAGACATGGCAGGACACCACCACGAAGTGGCAGCATACGCAGATTACATGCTAGTGGCATTGGGGGACCCGGAGCGGACTCTTCCACTCCTCCTAGAAGAGATAGAGACATTCAGAACTCTCTCTGGGCTAAAAAGCAACAGACATAAATTGGGAAATAGAGATTTGATTCAACTACAAGCCACAGCACTAAACCTAAAAGTGGCAGACAAGGGGGTCAAATATCTGGGGATAACACTGACCAGAGGAATAGATAAACTATAGGGAGAAAACTACCCCCAACAATTAGAAAAAAAACAAAAGGGACATAGAGACATGGAACACATTGTCAATTTCGTTGTGGGGCTGAATCACAGTGACTAAAATGACCATTTTACCCCAATTATTATACCTGTTCCAGGCATTGCCAAATAAAACCCCAGCAAAGAATTTCAAAGCCCTGACCAAAATAATAATGGCATACATCTGGAGGAAGAAGACTCCCAGGGTGTCTAGGTCAGTTCTTACAGCTCCAAGACAAAAAGGAGGCTGTGCCCTCCCTCACTTTCGGAAGTACTATGAAGCATCTCAATTATGGGTGCTGAAAGAGTGGATCCCGGAAACGTCACAGAAAATGTGGGTATCTCAAGATAAAGCAGTAACAACAACACACATCAACCATCTCCTGTGGAGAAGAAAAAAATATAGACACCCCAATTTGTAAATTAGTGAGGTGATGAAAGAGACACTTGAGATATAAGACAAAGCCACTAAAGAGGAGACACTAACAAAAGACCCTGCCCCCTTTATGCCAATGTTCAACAACCCAGAATTCCCACCGGGTATGGAATAAGTCACATATCAGAAATGGGAAGAGGTCAGGTGCGATAAGATAGGAGACATGTACCAGGACCACGAAATAAGGTCCTTCAAAGATTTCGCAGGACACCTAGACCTGACCAACAAAGATATATATATATATATATATATATATATATAAAATCTAAAAATGAACAACTGCATCACTGGCTGAGTTACCCGCGGATCAAACAGGCAGTGACCAGGGAGCTGACCCCATTTGAAACGTATATTACGACATGCACGGGCACAAAGAAATTTGTTTGACACTTATAAATTCTTGAATACCCTAACAGATGGAGTCAAATGGCACTATATGATAAAATCGGAAAATCGCTCAGGGGCACAACCGAAAGAAACACTGGGAACACATGTGGGGGACACTCCCTAAACTCACAAGGGTGATCCAAACAAGGGAAATGTGGATGAAGATAGTACTACAATGGCACTACACCCGGAGAGACTCCACACAATGTACAGAACATCATCACACAAATGCTGGAAGGAATGTGGGGGGTGGGGCACTGGAGGCATATTTGGTGGGACTGCCCGGCCATACAGCAATTCTGGCGAGACGTCACAGCACAATTGCAGGAGATGTTCGAGGAGGAAGAGGGACTGGGGGAAGATGTGTGGATGTGCTGGCTCTGGGACACTCTTTGTACCGGGCCCGAGGGTACCTAGGGCGCAGTACAAATTAACAAACAAACATGGACCACGTGACCCAGTATCCCAAGGCCTTCCCATTGAGAAGCAATTCCAAGAAAACGATCTGGATAGTGTTGATCGCTTTCTTTAATTGAGAAGGAATTCCTCGTGACATATTGACTGACAGGGAAGCAGCTGCATGCCCAAGTTGATGGGGATATGGCGGAGCTCATGACTATAAGAACATTATGAGTGAGCTGAGCGTTGGACCAGTGTTTCTGCATTCTGCTGTTGTACTGAGGATAAGTACTGTGCCTTTAATTGGAGGCACCACCTTTAAAAACTACTTAGAGGCACGTAGCGCTGCACGTGAGTCCGTGCTAGAGTCCAGTCGTACTCCAGTGAGCTGAGCGTTGGACCTGTGTTTCTGCCTTCTCCTGCTGTACGGAGGATAAGGACTGTGCCTTTAACTGGAGGCACCTCCTTTAAAAACTCCTTCCAGGCACGTAGTCTCTATGTTGGAGTCTAGTCGTACTCCAGTCATAATCCAGGAGTACCTGGAGTCATGGACCTAGAGGACCCACGAGACAACTTGAGTTGGCCCATTACCAGAGCAAAGCGGTGTCTTGCGACACCGTTGGAAAAGACTCTGACCAACACAATGCTGACTGCGAGAATAAAAGGCAGACCGGACACCCTGCAGCAATCCGTAAGTGAAAATAGCTCCAGCACGAACATCGAGCATGATAGTGTTGTGATTGGTGTCATTGACGGGGGTGTGCACGCGAGCAGCGAGAAAGTTGTGAGTCGGGAAAGCTTCAAAACGGCGAGCAGTCAAGCAGTAAGCCTCGATAAGTGACTGACACCGAGCTGACCGAGATTGGGTCATTTATAGACCCGCCTCGTGGAAAGCCAGCCTCAGCTCACACAGCAAACTTAAAAATAGCAGTAAATCAAAAATTTGCCATGGGCGCCCCTCTATGAGAACGAACACTGCAAACATTTCCTGTTCTTTGGGAAGATACCCACACTAAAGTCCGCAGCCACACGCTCACTGTACCTATGGCAATTCCCTTCTGAACAAGAGTATGTGTGAATCATCAGTGAGGAGTAGTTGTGCCTCTTTGAGCACAGTGAGCAAGGGGTGCACGTCTGGATGACCCTGGGACACTTAGGGTGACTAGACCTAAGGCCCTTCAAAAAAATCAAAAATTAGTCATGGGAGCCCCTCTATGAGAACGAACGCGGCAAAAATGGCCTGTTCTTTGGGAAGGTACCCACTCTAGAGTCCGCAGCCACACTTTAGCTCACTGTACCTTTCACAGATGGGCAATAACAGTATTTATCTCTCCCACACGGACAGTCCAGCACCGAAATGCTATGGAGTCTGCAGCCACACTTTAGCTTACTGTACCTATGGCAATTTCCTACTGAGCAAGAGTACCAACAGCATCCCCATACATGTGTTTCAGCATTGTTGGGCATCATCAGTGTGGTGTACCTGTGCCTCAATGTCGATAACCAAGGTGCAACAGAAGAAAAATCACAACAGCGGGCACCTACAAACAACGAACAAGAAGAAAATGCTAGATCACTGAGACCACCTAGGAGGGTGCAAAATACTCAATTGGTTGTTGAAAAGCAACGCAGTAAGACAGGAGGAGATGAAACAAAACATTCTGCATACCAGGAGCACACATTCCTCAACTGATCTGCAAGAGCAAAATCGGAAAAGCGGTTCCAGTGAAACAGATGAACTGGAAGAGCGCAACCGAAACAGAGAAACACCTGCTCAAAAGGTATTAACTGGAACAAACTCTAAGAAAATAGATCCTACTACACAAACCACAGAAAAAAATCATCTATTGATTGCAACAGGGATACAGATTCACAACAATGTTATGGCGGCAATGACTATCTCGCTAGCACCTTACACCAAGCTATACGAGAAGACAAATGACACGTAAAGGACAACTCGACCATGCTCGCGATGCTACACTCCAAATTAGTTTATTTGGAATCATTCACAACAAAAGTCGAGGAGCGCTTAAACCAAGAGGCTTCAGCATCAGCATCATGGCAGAGAAAGCTATGGGAATAATCAAGTAGTGAACAAGGGGAAAAACAACCACCAATCATGCCTTAATGGATTCCATAAAATGGATGAGAAAACTAGTAGATGAGAGGGAGCGATATAGAGAACAAGAGAGAGAACATGAGGAAAGCAGGAAACTTGAGAAACAACTTGCAAGTGCCCAATGGTACCAACTCGCCTCAAAGAAGCCCAACTATAAACTCTACACAAACAAGAATAGTACTAACAGAAAACAGGGAGTTAGAAATGCAGAGGAAAAAGGAGCTTAAGGAAAACGGAAATCAAAAGGCAGCCATCAATTAAGGTATCGATCAATTTAGACGGCATGAAATGACAGCAAGAAAAGGCCCAGTGCCAGTGGAAAGTATTGATACCTTCAGGAATAAAAAGGATACACTGGGCAAGGGCATCAAAACTGGGAAGGAAAAAACATCCCTAGTATGAACAAAAATAGAAACAAGTCTATAAAGCGTACAGATGGAGGAAAAGAAAGTATCTACCCAGTTTTCTCACAAAACAAGTTCAGATGACGGAAAGTAAAGAAAATGAAGAAAACATGGAACGACAGCCCAAAAGCAAAAACAAGAACATAACAGCTAAAGAAAGAGAAAAAACAAAAAATATAAAAAATGGAGCAAGGAGAAAAGTGGACGGGTCTTAGGCGTTCTTACAGAACATTGAAACGCCACTGCATACTAAATCAGCAACACGCACCAACCAACCAGAGGCTGGGGAGCAGGGGAACAAACCAGCACTAGCAATAAAAAGTGTCATAAAACGGGATACAACAGATGATGACTGCAGCAACGACACAGACATAGAACAAAAGGTGATCACACACGATCTGATAGACGACGCGTCCTTTTACATCGAAGTAAACTAATCCCATTCAGACACATAAATAACCGAAGAGTCTCAAAAAGAACTAGCAGCTCCATATGGCACTCAGAGAGCAAAGTGCAAGCACCTTCAGCCAAAAGAAAGAAACAGACGACGAAAGCTCCCTGGAAGAACCAATATTTTTCACGATGGAACAGAAATGGAAATTAAGAAGTGCTCAAGAAAAAGAAAACAAACATGGATGAGACATTAAGCGATGCAACAAAATCTAAAACTGGAATCCTAAAAGACCAGCGGAAAAAACACACTATTCACATCAAATGAAATTGACGGACCCCACCGCCACAGACAGCTCTAAAAATAAACAAAAAGTAAGGCTTGAAAATATTTTTAAGGAAAGCAAGTAGACAAATTTAAACCAGAAAAATGTACTACATCTGCTCCATTGTGTAGCATCCTGGAAGGGCATCTCAACAGATTACATTGCTGTTGTAGAATACATAGATGAAAAAAGAGTGGACAGAGTGATTTTACATTTATAATCACACAAAGGTAAAGACCTATTGTCGAAAGCAATCTCAAAACTACTCAAACTGAGATTCAAAGTCAACAAGCACAGGTCAAGCCTCGTAGAAAGCCTGACACGTATTTTAAAAAACCACAGGGATGAACAAAGAGACCAAGAGTCAATGGGAAGAAAAACATTAAAGGTCACGTTTGATAACACAAGACTGGAAAAACAGAACTCCAACTTAAAAGATGAAAAAAAAAAGAACAATCACGAGCCACCATGGACTGGTCCTGGCTGGTGACGACACTAAGCAACTCAAAACAAAATTAGCAAATGAAGGAAGAGGAGAGCCAATACGAGTCTCTAATCTAATGGAACACACTAGGTTTTAGGCATTTGTTCAACAGACCAGACCAACATCTGAAGAGAGAAAAAATTATATGTCTGTAAGAGAACTGGTTACAGGAAATGCCAATAAGTGAAAACTATGAGGTACTTATGAATCCATCGAAAAAAGGAATCAATGGAAGACCCTTTGTAGGACTGCTGACTTTGATAAAACAAACTCCAGAAATCACAATAACAAATCATGGATACCTAAACACCTATGTCCAGTGAGCAATAATCCAAAAGAAAGAACACAAAACCTCAAAAGAATCAAACATATTGTTAATAATCATCTATTGGAACCCAGCGAGAATCAACACCTCAAAGCGGGTGAGTGGAATCACCAAAATAATAAAAGAAGCAATGGTAGTAGATTCTTGTCTGAAAATAGTTATATGCAGAGATCTAAATATGAAATGCATGAACAAACACGTCTCCCAAGACTTGACCACTTAAGAATAGGTGAGACTGATGCTGCAAAGTGGATACAGATTGCTGAATCAAACAACTTATATATGTTAAACGGACAAGTAAAGGGAGACATTCCAAGTAAGTCAACCTGGACGAACGGGACTCATAAATCAACAATCTGCCATATTTGGATCTCCAAGAACCATCTACACAGCGTTAAATGCTTTGATGTATTAACACAACATGTAAGCGATCACAACATCTTAAGGCTAACATAGATCGGAGAAAAAGAGAACAAGGGACATGATAAAATAGCACCCCTGGAAGTGAATCAGGGAGGCAACCGTCTGACGCTAAGAAGAATTGACATCCTAGCAATAACAGGCAAATATGACGAGCAACTAAGGAAGAAAAATGTGACATCATATGACTCCTTATTAAAGATCTACGAAGTAAAAAGAACTGGCATGAACCTGCCACTTCTAGAGCCAAAACACCAATACAGTGAGAGAGTAGTAAAGAAGCGGAAACAACTAAGACAGGAAATAAAACAAATAAAGAGAACAAACGACAAGTCTGAAGACCAAACATGCCAAATTAAACTAAGGAAGCAATGTTACAAGAACTGGTTGATTGGATTTAGACAACATCGAGACCAGGAACAAGGGGAAAAGATGCTGAGAGCAATGGTACAAGCGACAACAAGAGACATGTGGATAATAATAAATAACCAAACTTTAAATCAACAGAGTCGATTGATAAGTGGAGTCTCAGAAACAGATCAGATTAACCACCACTCTAGAGTATTCGGCAGTGCAGAGAGCGCAGCAAAAGACTCAGTGGCAAAAACAAATCATCATTGGAGCCTGGAGACGGAAAAAGGTCAAATTGAGCAAATGATTAAAAAAAACGGAAAGACTCCGCAGTGGCTGGGCCAGATGGGCTAACAAACTTAGACTTAAAAAAAGATACAATAAAGTGGGTCGTACTGATCAACTTGATATTCAACTACATTGTGAAACAAAGATCAATACCAGTATCTTGGACAGCAAGCATCACAGTACCAATCTTTAAAAAAGGTAAACGAGACGACCCATCAAACCATCGACCCATAGCACTTCTCAACGTAGTCGGGAAGATGTTTGCCTCACATTTGCAGAGAAGCCTAACTGGATGGGCTGAAAACAACCAGATCATTGATCCCCGTCAGAGGGGCTTTATGAAGGGTATCGGGACAGAATTAAATCTGTTCATTCTATCATTATTGAAACTGAATACCATGAGAGCCAAAGAGAAATTACATCTAGCCTTTGTAGATCTAAGGCAAGCTTTTAATGCAGTGAATCGGCATAAACTATGGAAGAAACTGCAGAAGTGGAAGTGTCCCGAGGAGATCTTGCAGCCCATCAAAGCCCTTCACGAAAGAACAACCACGCGTGTAAGGATTTACAATGAATCAGCCCTATCTGCAGAGATAATGACTAAAAGAGGTGTTAAGCAGGGATGCCCACTCGCCATCACCCTCTTTAAGCTATACATTACTGACTTACCAGAAGCTCTGAGACAAACAAGGCACTTTCCACCGAAAATTAACAATAATGAAATCTCAATGATATGCTATGCGGATGATATAGTTCTCGTAGATCAGACCCAAATCGGCCTACAACATCCATTAAACAAACTTCAATAATATATGCAGACGAATATCCTGGTAATAAACACCAATAAATCGAAAATTCTAACCATAGGAGAAACAAACAAGGTTAGTGAAAAGTGTTTCAAGTGGAAAATTGGAGAGGAGAGATTGGAAAAAGTAAAAGAGATTCCATACTTGGGAAGAATAATCAACCAGTCAGTAGCAGAAAAAAGCTGGGAATGTGAATTCTTTTCAAAAGTAAAAAGGCTATGCTCACAAGGAGCCATACTGAACGGTAGATTTGGGAAAGTCTCATTAATCCCTGTGCAATCATTGTATGTCCAGAAGGTGATGCTTATCATCATGTAGGTTGGGGAAGCAGGCTTGAATTTGTCATGGAGAACATGGACAAAGATAGAAAGCAGGTTTTGGAAACCTATTTTAAAGCTCCCAAGGTGCCTGCCGTTTGCTGCCATAAGAGCAGAGTTAGGCTAACAATCTCTCTACTCAGTAAGATGGAAGTCAATAGCCTTATTGAGAAAACTCTGCCTGCTCGTACCGATGGTCGGTTATAGAATTCTATCAACAAACGAGGACGGAAAGAGTGCTGTTCTATTAAACACCTGGAAGGAAAAGTGGACTCATCAACTACAAGAACTAGACTAGTCACTGGAAGCACTAATCATGAATCCATACAAAGTAAAAGAAACACTAAAAAGAGGGGACTGGATAAGAACAAGAGAATCTAAGCTTGAATACAATTTGCAAAAAAACACAGCTAATGAACATCGAAAAAGGGACACCATGCCGCAATACTTGATGAAATTCCCCAGTAAATACCACCGAGAGAAGATGATGCAAATAAGACTAGACGTGTACCCTACCAACGGGTTTAGATATAACAGAGGCCAGCGAGGTGTGAAAAATGGGCAGTGCAGATTCTGTAAACTACAAGGAAACTTGGAATCCACGAGACACCTGCTACTGGAGTGTATTGCAGAAGCAGAGGACAAAACACAATGTCTAAACAGTTACTTGGAATACTTCAAAACCAAGACAAAAGAGGACTGATAGAGAGACTTTGTACAAGGAAGAAACTCATGATTCGTGTGTGCCGGAAAACATTTCCTAGACAAACTTAAGAAAAAGCAAGAAACATCCTAAGAACGGACAAGCAACACGAAGAGTTACTTAAGCATTTAAAAAGAAGTTAGAGTGCAGCAGAAGATTGGACTATTTTAGAGAACATGATATATCACAGGCAAATAGAGTGATAATAGATGAGAAACAGATGTAAATTGTGGTAATTGGAAATATGTACAATGTTTTTGTATAAAACTAGCTCCCAAAAAAAAGAAATTATGGATTCTGTATACCATCGCCAAATCAATGGACTAGCCGAAAGTTTCAATAAGACGCTAAAGAGAATCCTAAGAAGACTAGTTGACAATGAGGGAATTATTTGGGATGACCCAATTCGTTGGGCCCTCTTCGCATTATGGGAGACGCCCAATGCTTCAACCAGAGTTTCCCCTTTTGAACTGATATATGGGTAAATGTCATGAGATGTCCTCGTTTAATGCAAGAGGAATGGAAGGTTCCTGAAAAATCAGCAAACCATTGACAACACAACAGAGTACATAGAGAAAGTCAAAAGTCCCACCTCCAACCCATCCAGGCCAGGCAAGAAAAGGCAAATCATCAGGAGACCAAACTACTAACTTGCAAAGTGGGAGATAAGGTAATAATTCTCCTGTCACAAAACAATCCTCTTGCAAGATGGCATAGACCTTGAGGCGGCCTCTTATCTGACCTGGAGGAAGCTGTCCGAACTATACCATATCAATCATCTTAAAGCCTGGAAGGAACACAGCAACCCCTTTTTGTTAGCATAATGTGAAAACACCAGAGACTCCTCTACCAATAACAATACAGGCTTACCTGTACAAAGCCACAAAGACCGAGTGGAGCACCTAGACGCCTACCCTGATGTTTTTTGCACCAAACCGGGAAGATTGTGGGGCTTGTCTATAAAATTCAAACTCCACCAGGGAGGGCTGTGCAACTGAAACACTACAGACTCCCAGAGGCCCCAAAAGGATTGCTTCAGGATGAAATTAAGAGGATGCTGGATTTGGGTGTCGTTGAAAGGTCTCACAGCGACTGGTCCACTCCAATATTGCTCATATTCAAACCTGATCAA
Source organism: Ambystoma mexicanum (assembly GCF_040938575.1). Taxonomy (NCBI): domain Eukaryota; kingdom Metazoa; phylum Chordata; class Amphibia; order Caudata; family Ambystomatidae; genus Ambystoma; species Ambystoma mexicanum. The sequence continues at coordinate 1,260,429,794 of NC_090924.1, forward strand.
ACTTGGTGCTTTTATATCGACTTTAGAAGATTAAACGTAGTGTCAGAGTCGGATACCTACCAGATACACTGATCGACGAGCTTGTTGAAATGCTGGGAAATTCTATGTTCATATGCACCCTAGATTTAACCAAAGGATATTAGTAACTACCACTGGATCTGGAGGCCAAGAAAGGGATGGTTTGTCTACACCAGATGGCCTCTTCTAGTTCAAGGTGCTGGCCTTAGGCTTTCATGAAGCCCCAGCCATGTTCCAGAAGTTGGTTGACTGATTGATCGAACCATGCTAAAGTTTTGCTGGTGCTTGTGACATCGGACATCCATAGTGAGGCTTGGAAATACCACCTCAAACACATTTTAAACCGTCTACAAATGTCTGAGAAAAGTTGGTCAAAATATCACCTCGCCTAACAGTCTGAAGTACCTAAGGTTTGAAGTGGGGAACAGCCATTACATACCTGCAAAGGGGAAAAAGTTGATACTGCCCCCCTCACTCAAAGATCAAAAAGGACTAAACAGCTTTCCTTGCAAATTGGGATAATGGGTACCTCCTAGAGGTGTCCCAAGATATGTTCCCAACATCTACCCAATTCCACCCAGGTTGCAAAGATTGACAAAGTAAAATGGTGCATCTATATGCTTTCAATGTAAAGGAATAGCAGTGTTAAGCCCTGCTCGACTTTCTCCCACTGCCCCCTGACTAGCTTAACTGCAGGCTGTGGTACATTCCCAGTGTTCTATTGGAAATGTCCAAGATAACTATTTTAAGAGTGATAATGCATGTCTTTTGTTGACTAGCAATAAGCCTTGTGCTTGGCCAACCCAGATGACTCTGGCTAGAGACCACCAAAGTCAATTGTACGTAAAGAATTTCTGTACCTCTAAACGAAAAAAAACTGCTTTGCATCCTGTGCACTACATTGTGGCAATGAAGATGATTTTGATCAAGTTCCAATTATCCTGAGAAAGAGTACCTGAGAAATGTATGCATACTGTGAGAAACCAGAAGGTGTCTCACCCGCTAGCCCCCGGCGATCTGTCATCCAGGTGGCCAGGACACGCCCATCGCTTTTGGATCCAGTTCCTGGGGGTGGACCAGTGCGGGACAATCACCTGGATGAGGGGTCTTCAGTGAGTGGAAGTGGGACACTGGATGGCAAGACACAGTTGTGGGATGTATTTACCCATGCATCCGAGCCATACCTCAAAACTGTGCAGTACTGACATGGAAAACATCATGATGGCCAGAGCTTCCCAGAAAATGCACAGGGAAATGCATGAAGAATAGGCTGCCACTCATTTTTGCCGATGTTATGGGCACAGAAGGACACTGCCTAAAACCACCAGTGGACTACCCACACAGTAGTCTGAAACCATTGGGAATGGCAATGCTGATTGCCAAAAGCAAACCCATAACTGTTGGGAATTCATTTTCTTAAATCCCAAAAAGGGGTGCAGTACCAGTACTCACCACTATCCAAAAGCCGGCGTTTTAAAACCACCAGATTTTACTTTTTTGTAGAAAACTGAATAAATGAACCCAAAACAGGCCAAAGAAAGACTTACTGAGAGGTGGATCCAATGTAAAGTTATATTCTGAAGTGACTTGAAGGTTTATAACAAGACTGGCTGAGCTGGGGATTTCAGCAGTTTAAGTAAATTTGGACTGAAAGACATTAAAAATCTCAAGGTTTAAGAGAAATGAGTGACCTACTTTGAGTGTCACATAGGTTGCAATTGTTTAAATGTCATAGTTTTGAACTTAGAATCAGCATTCTAGCTGCATATGTAAAAAAATTGTCTTGACTTAAACTGGGAAACAAAAAGTGACATTTTATCTGAAACCTGGCTTAAGGAACTGAATTCTGCCTGGCAACTACCCCCATCAGGAGTGAAACTTGAGTCACAGCTGTGTTCCCAGGCCTAGCTGCCCTTTTGCTGCTCACACCAAAAGGGATATGACACTTCCCTGATTGAATTACCTGGGCTCTGCAGGAAATTGAACAAAGCCCTGTCCTGACTCAGGCAAATGTTTTATTGGCGGCAGTCGTAAAAGTAGCTTCCTCCTGAAGCAAAGGGGAGGGGCACTGCCTGTGAGAGCAAGCTGGCTTGGCAGAACTGGAAAAACCAGAAATTCAACCTTGTGCTGGAGGAAAACCACACCCCTTTGGGGCCAGAACATAACTCTAAAAAGATGAATAACTCATAGAGCGGACATGTGAAAATTGTATAAATGACACCATGATTCTTGTGATTTTTCTGCCCACATTTTAAGAGGTTTTTAGAACCGGTGGCATGTTCAGGGGGGTTTTAGCGGAAAAGAGGATATTACTCAAAATGTGTGCATGTGAAAAATCTGACACTTCATCAACTAATGTCCATACTCCTTGCGCACATGTGTGTAAATTTGGGTCAATGTCCGGAATTGCAAAATCAGTTAAAAAGTGAAATATGTGCCATTTCTGAATGCAAGCCCCCAGGAAGAGCAAAGTTTGGACAGGGTATATCTCCTGTGATATGTGATGTGTGCATGTAATTTTAAACCAATGTTTACCTGTGCAAATATGTCTTTTGTTATCAAATATAGAATGTGTGCAATTTGACTGGGGAGTGTCCTCTCTGCAAGCCATAAAATGACATCACGCTGACACACACTTCCTTCCCCAATCAAGGGAGAAAGGGAAGTTTGACCAATGGAAGTGGAGAGGGGTAGGGTCTAGTGATGCTGCTCACACACACCCATTTTAAAAACACATAAAAACAGAGAGACAGGACAGATAGGGACTTTCAAATCCATTTGCAGCGGGACGCTCTGCCGGGAAAATCCAAACTTTACCTCCATCAATCTCCAGAGAAAGCTGTGCAGAAAGATCCAGACTTTAAATCCCTCAATCTTCAGAATCCAGAGAGCGAGCAGACCCAGATCACTGTGAAGTGCAGAGACCAGAGTCCCGTCTAAAACCTGACCAGATCCATGGCGAGGCCCATTTCACTCAAGAATATAGTGTGAGTACCTAGAAAACTGTGCAGAACCAATCTCCCAGTTAAAATAATATAATTCAATCTAGCTTAATCTAAGTAGAACTGTCTCCTAACTGTCACCTGTCATTTGCATAGCTGTCACTTGTCATTTTCTAGTTGCAAGCTGCACTTGTCTTTTTGAACTTTAAAATTTCAAATCTGAAAAACGACCTTTATTTAATCGCTCATATCTCCATGACCGTTTGTGCTAGAGACTTGCAGTAACTTTCATCTGGAAGCTGAGATCCTAGGCTTTCCTAGGACCCCAAAACGATAGTGATAGTCCTTGTAGTTCCTCTGTAATCGCGCCAGACGCATCCGCGAATTTTGCCGCGATTTGAAAATTTCTCCACTTGCAAAAAGATAGCTGCTTTTGCTTTCCTCTGAAAAAAAATCGTTTGCCTCATAAAAACTATCCCTGCATCACTGCTAGAGTGAGCCTGAGCTAATATTAACTTGATTTCACTCACCCTGAACCTCTAAAGGGAATTAAAAGCATTTTAGCATATTTTTGTCTTCATTTCCAGCACATTTAAAAGCATTTTGCCTGTGTTTTCAACTTCTGTAGTCTAAGTTGCTGGGTGAACTGAATTACATTTGAATTGCATTTCTGAGAACTGTGTGCTTCCTTCCATTTCCTTGCATTGCATAAAAGGGGGGGTGAATTGCCAGAGAAAAGTGATTACATTGTCTTTGCTGAAATCCTATCAAGTTATTTTCTGTACTGCATTTCATTCCACATTGCATCCATTTGAAACCATAAAAGTATTGTTGCTATCTTATCCATCCTATAACCACTCATCATTGATTATAAAGAAGTGTGCTAGTGCCAGACTATCCATTATTGATTACTGATCAGATTAAGTGTGATATTCAATTATTAATTTATTATAAAGCGTGATATATATATCTATTGTTTAAATTATCAATTAAACCTTTTAACTTGCAAAACAGAACTACTTCTTGGCTCAGTGGGGTCAGGAGGATTCCAAGAGAGGGGTGTTATATAGGGGTAGTCATCCAGAACGCATGAACTGGACATAAAGATATATCAATAAGGGTTTTCATTCAGTATTCTAGACTAGGCGTTGACTTGGCTGTAGTGCTGAATTGAATCCTCTTACAAATTGGGGGCTCGTGCCGGACGTTTGGGTTAGATCTAACATTTGTGCAGATTAATACAGCGTGCCAGCTGACCAGATACACATATCCGGTCGGATCACCACGCTGTGTTACGCTGTAAAGCATTCCTCAAAAGGGACACTCCAAGAAAAGTTCTGTTCTGCAAAAATAAAATACAAACTTCTGTAAGTCAGGACAGAGACCAATCTCTAGAATGACGACCTTAGTAGACATGAAAATAGCCAGAGAGCACTTCTTACATAAGTTATTTGTGAGAGGTGAATGGGCTGAGCAGGGCCAGGAGGCCTGGTTGCAGGCCATCACGCGACAGGCCACTGAAACAGGGTCAGACTTATGGAGAGATCAGGGTCCATTACATGTGGCCCTGAGTGAACTATATATGGCTCCTAAGGCCAAAGATGAACACGACAAGATTGTTAGGATAGCGGCATATTTATATTTATATATGGGAGCCATACAGAATAAATGTGTTGAAGGCCATGATCTGGCAAAAAGGCAACAGATGGCGTTAGAGAAGGCCCAATCTGATCTGGACTCTTCTGAGCAAAGGCTGCACAGAAGCCAGGAGTCAGAAAATGAGACCAGACAGTACATCACTAAAATAAAGGAGGATATGGATGTGCTGCAAAAGGAAAAGTCAGAACAGGATACCAGATTTCGGGCCTTGCAGAAGGAACACCAAGAAGGTTTGGACTCCCTACTGCAAAGCCAGAAAAAGCTGGAGCAACAACTGGACTTCAACAGGGTATGTGCTGAGCAGGTAGTCACCCTGCAAGGCCACCTAGATAGGGAAAAGGCAGAAAGCAATAAACTGATTCTGAAAGACATGGATACCCAGGCAGAGCTTGATGAAGAGCGCCGGAAAGCTGGTGCCCTTCAAAGGCAGAGGGACGACCTGGCAGCACAGATGCAGGCTCTCAGTCAGGAAAGAGACACTTTAGGCCAGGAAGTCTGCCACTTAAAAAAGGAAATTGAAGAAAATCACCTGGCCCTCCAGGGGCTGGGTGACCTCCAAAAAGAAAACCAGAACTTGGTAGAGCACACCAGAAGGGTGGAAGATGCTCTGGCAAGAAAGGAGCAGGCCGGTAGGGATGGGACTCAGGAGGTAAACCTCCTGCAGCAAAGACTGGCCCAGTTCTCCAGGACCAACCAGGAAGCACAGAGGGAAAATGAGGCCCTCTGTCAACACAATGATAGGCTCCAACAACAGGTAGCGATGCAGGAGAGACTGATAGAGTCTAGTAAGGCCTTGACTGAGGAACTGAAAGCACAAATGCAGGCTCTTGCATTGCAACAGGGAGCAGGGGCGGATAGAGATGAGGTCCGCTGGGAAAGAGAGACTCCTGACCATAACCTCAGGAGCCCTAACACCAGGGGCCTTCATCTCTCCCAGTCCCTGGACTCTACCACCCCCATGTCCCCTGGCGCACATGAGCACAGGGCCACAGGGATGGCAGATTACTATCCAGCTAAAAGTATGGGGCTCATAGGCCAGTACCACTCCGGAATGGAGGGGTGGGCATCCGGGTATGGGCACCCAAGTACAGTACAGTTCAGTGGGGAACCCCAGGAGAGTAGGCCCATTAAGGGCATCCTGAAAACCTCTGCCCAGTTAGGTCAGTGGAGGGGGTACCCATCAAATCCTGGCAGCAAGGAGGAATCTGAAGACTCCTCTGAACTGCGCAGGACACAGGAGACCAGGTCCCCACATTCTGCCAGCCATTCCCAGGCTCGCAGAATCCGGGAAAACCTGGAAGAGCAGACAGGAACCTCTGGGAGCAGTGCCTCTGAGTCAGAGGATGAATGGACAAGGGTTACCCGAACCAAAAAGGCCAATAAGGCAAAAAGGGCCTTGCTTAAGGCTCCCTTAAAGCAGATTAAGGCGATCAGGAGCGTCATCACGCCTTACCATAAGAACGCTAAGTATTCTGTTTGGGAGCACTTAGAGTTGTTTGAGCAAATGATGGAGACTTTCCATTTGAAGGACAGCCAAAGCTGTATCCAATATGTAAAGTGGACATTCTCCCCAGAGTACCCCAGTTTCTTTGCAGGGCTGGAGGACCAAAATCATTCCAGGTGGTCCACCTATAGGGCGGCCATATTAAAACATTTTTCTGTTCACAGAAATCCCCAAGAGGCTCGCAAGGCAGCCTACAATTTACAATGTGGGGAGGATCAGGCCCCACAAGAATTTGTGCAGGAGTTAAAGCGTGCTTTTGCACAGACCACAAGAAGGGTGCGCACGGATAGCAGAGAATTTATTAATACGTTTTTCCATGCCTTGCCCAAATACATAATGACACAGCTCGTGAGGGATTTTCACGAGAAAAGATCTTTAGACTGGGTCATTGAACAGGCTACCCGGATCTATGAGGTGCAGAAACCGGTAGATAGCAAAAGTAATGCCCAGAAAAACCCCAAAGCCAACAGCACCCCTGCTGCTGCCAAGGTGGCAGAGGTAAAGGTCACCCCCGTTTTGGATTTGGAGATGGGGGGGCCTAAAAACCTACCTGCACCTAATAATGCTAGGCCCAGAAGGTCCTCGGGCCAGTCACAGACAGGGAGCCAGGGAGGCAGCCCCACAAATGGGGTCCCTCGCTCTCCTGATTATTTAAGTCCCCGTTACAAGGGAAATCGACCCATCCTGGGTTATGTGTGGACTCCTCCAGCCCAAGGGGGGGGATCCAGCCAAGCACCTAACCCAGGGAACTTCCCTCCTAACTTCCCACAGGAGGGCAGAAATTCTCCAAATCCTGGGCAGAACTTTTTCCCCAGGTATCCACCCAACTTTCAGCCCCAAAACCATCCATCCTTCTTTCCCCAATTCCCTGAGCCCAGACCACTGAATCCGGGAGAGGGGAGGCCAAGGGTGGAGGGGTACCCAAATCTTCCCAACCCGGGGTATTACCAGAGGAGGGACAGCTACCCTTCCCGGGATCAGCCCAGGGGAGAAAACAGGGCCCCGTATCAGCCTGAGCGGGTTTCCCAGTTAGAGCGCCAGGTTCAAAACATGGCGCGGGATCTGGGTCACATACTGAGGGCTCAGCAGAACCCTTAGATCGGCATGCCCGCGCAGAACGCACCCAACTCTGGACCTGGTGCCCCAGAACAATGACGGGGGCAGCACCCTGATAACTCACCGGTTCCCAGGGAGGAGGCACAAAGGGAAGGGGGGTGTAAAGCCTTGGAGGAAGCTTCCTTCCTCACTTGTAAACAGCCCCTGGAAACCCAGGAACCGGAAACAAAATCTCTTGCCTCTGAAAGTCTGCCTCCTAAGGAGCAGAGGGGGGGTAGGAGAAACAAAAGACCCAAACAGACTCAGTTTTAGGAGGAGGTACAGGTCTTCCAATTTGAGGGAGAGGGATCCTCAGAGGATCCTGGGGAAGGGATCTTCTCCTTCAGAGAGGGGGGAACTCCTCCCAAAGAGAAATGGGTCCCTAGGGATGCAAATCCAGACTGGGGAGATGTGGAGACTGAGCTACCGCCGCCCACTATCTCATCCCAGAACCAACAGCAAGAAAATCCCCTGGTTCAAACCCATCCTGGTGACTGCCTCCAAAAAGGGGGGGGCGGCCCAGAACCGGAGCCAGGGGAACCCAAAATGGCTCTGATCTCCAGTTGCCAACTTTTTCTTTCAGATTCCCAAGGCTCTCCACAGAATTCTGCCCAAATCTCTTCGCTAGCGATGTCCAAAACCAGAAAATTAGCCCACCAGTTGTCCAAAAATGTGCATTATCTGTGCCCCCTTGAGGAGAAGGAGGGAAGATACTATGCCCCGGTACAAGTACAGGGGCAGGGTACAATCTTGGCACTGGTGGACACTGGATCTCAAGCTACCCTTCTGTCCAGAAGGGCCTTTGACGAACTGAATGCAGGAAGGGGAGAGAATTACCAAATTCCTCTCACCTCTCTTCCTGGACAACTGCAGAACTTTGACGGGAAGGAAATTCCCGTTGAGGGGACTGCAGACTTGGACATAAAAATTGGGCGACATAAGTTGAAACACCCGGTCATAGTTGTGACCCCAGAGGGCACCCCTTGTTTACTAGGGAATGACCTCCTGAGAAGGTTGTCACCCCTAATAGATTGCGTAAACAGGGTCCTCTGGACCCAGACTAGCCGACCAATAAAATTAAAACAGAGTGTCAACCATGTTAGTTTAAACGGCACCTGCCACATGGTTGAACAAAAATCTGACCAAGTAGAATTTCACTTCCAGAATAGCCAAATTCCAGACGTGACAGTAATAGCAGTAGGACAACAGACTGGTGATGGAGGGTCCTCTCTATTTCTGAAAATCAACCTTCCTTCCAGTCTAAAGTGGTACTCCACGCTGGAGGGAAACACTCTGAGATTCTATACTAATCCACAATCAGAAACTCCCACTCCTACAGTCCAGAAAGATGTGAAATCAGCTCAGAGCCTGGCTGATATTCAGCAAATTGGAGAGCAGTTGTTCATCCCTGTTCAGTTAAATGATGGGAAGGACTCTGTTCTCGCTCGAGTGTGTGTGAACAACGGTAGGAGCTTCATCTGCGAAGCCATGTTCCGCCAACTCCCAAAAGATCCAGCCATTCCCACCTTCAAACTGATAGAGAAATGGGAAATGGACCTGGAAGCACCTAATTCCAAACATCTCCTGCCAAGCAGGTGTATGCTCAAAATCTCCATTGGCAACAAGAGCATAGTCCATAACTGTTGGGTCGTGCGAGACGCCACTGCCGCCTTTTACTTAGGCAGTGACATTCTCAATCGCTTTGCCATTAGTTTGGACCTAATAAACTTCAAAGCTTGGTCCCGATTAGCGGATAATCCCATGGGCTTTGATGATCCAGAAAAAGCATTTAGGTCAGCTCAATTGCTACCTTATGCAGTTGAAATTCAGGTTAAAGAGGAAGTCACCATCCCAGAAAGGACCCGACAATTCTCCCTGGAAGTGAAAGTTAAAAGGGGACAGAGTTGAAAAACCCTGATGCTTACATACATCTAAATGCTTCTCTCCAACAGCAAGGGTTAGGGGTAAACCCAACTCCATTAGTCAACATAGAACATGACACCATTCCAATAGAGGTGGATAACAGCGACTTAAAGAGTATTACTCTAGCCGCAGGCACCATTATTGGAATGGCGGTTGATGACCGACATTTTTCCATCGACTTAGTAAATGAACTGTTAGGACCAATCCCCAAGGACTGTTTTGACAGTGACAGTGAGGACAATACAACACCAGACAGGATTTTTACCCGGCATGGGGGGAACTTCCTGGTGTACACTTCCTGCCCTTATGGTAAGGAAGATGTGACTTGTGACTTCAGGAGGGATGAGGTGATTTTCCAGGTCCATGAGGGCTGCCTTTCCCACCTGAAGCCTCCAGTCCAAATCAGCACTCTGACCAGGGACTTCTCCACCCAGCTGGAGGAGGCCGCTGAAATAGCCAAACCAGAAGTCTTTCCAGGCTTCAGGCAGATGGTGGAAGAGAGAGTCAACCTAGCTGATGCCTGTGTGACTCTGGAACACAAGCAAAAGTTGAAACAAGTTTTCTTGGATTTCCAAGATCTCTTTGCGGTAGACTCATATGACTGTGGTTGCACTGACATCCACACAACAACAATCCCCACGGACCCTGGCATGACTCCAGTGTTTGTGAAGCAATATCGCTTGCCTCTCGCATCAATGGAGTCCCTTACTGAAATAATTAAGAACCTTGAGTCCAGGGGAATAATCCGTCCAGTCCACAGCACCTTCAATAACCGGGTGCTGGGAATATTGAAGCCGAACGGCCAGTGGAGACTCTGTGCTCACCTTAGGGAGCTCAACAAACGGGTCCATACTTCCCGATGGCCTCTGCCCTACATTGACCAAGGGCTGGCCCAGATCCAGGGGTCACAGGTATTCACTGCAATAGACCTGACCAATGGATACTGGACTGTGCCTGTCAGCAGGGAGGACCAATACAAACTGGCTTTTACCTTTGGGGGCCAGCAGTACACATGGACCCGGACTCCCTTCGGATACCTTAACTCCGGTAATGAGTTCAATATTTTCCTACATAAGGCCATGCCCGACCTGGGTGCAAGGGGTAACTTGGCTTATGTAGATGATGTCCTCATCAAAAGTTCATCTGTGGAGGAACACATAGCGGATATCCGTTATGTTCTGACACAGTTGAGGGCCGCCGGAGCAAAACTTTCCTTTCAGAAAGCACAGTGGTGTAGAACCCGTGTTAATTTCTTGGGGCATGAGATTACTCCTCAGGGTCTCTGTCCCCAGGAAAAGAAAGTGGAAGCACTTCAGAAACTGAAAGACCCCACAACTCTGCGGGAACTAAGGAGCCTCCTTGGACTGACTAATTACAGCAGAAAGTTCATTGAGGGCTACGCAGAGATCACCAGACCCCTGATTCATCTCTTGAAGGGGGGGGTCAAGTGGGAATGGGGTCCAGAACAATCCGAGGCAGTAAAACAACTCAAAAGAAGCCTCTCACAAGCGCCTTGCCTAGCTTACCCTGTCAGAAACAAGGAGTTCTTCCTGGAGACGGGGTTCTCTAATACGTGCTTGACGGCAGTATTATACCAAAAGCATGACAAGGTCAATAAAGTAATCTCATATGCGAGCAAAACTTTATCCTCTGTGGAGGAGAAATTCAACGATTGTGAGAAGGCACTCCTGGCGACGGTGTGGGCATTGAAGAATTACCGCCCGTTTATCCAGGGGGAGCACATCATAGTGGAGACTCCACACCAGCCTCTGCAATATCTCCAAAGTGACAGAATCCGGGCCGGAAATGTGAGTAATTCCCGAATTACTTCCTGGATTCTGTCAATGCAAGGCTTTCCTGTGGAAGTCAGATATGGCCAAAACAAGAAGAGTCCCCTCGCGCAAGGTCTGGCTGACTTGCATGATTGTGCCAGAGAAAACTGTCTCGAGGACGAGAGTCTAAAAATAAAGGACAACACGGAGGCATACCTTAATTCCCCACACAAAGTCTTTGAAGAGGACAAGTGTGAGGGTATGCCCACTGTCTATGTGGATGGATGCTCTTACCATGTTGACAACAACGGGGAGAAAGAACTGGTGGCCGGCGTAGGGAATGCATGGGTGAATGAGTTCCCAGAACCCTCCTCTGGATACAAAATTGGTCCCCGAAGTAGTCAGGTGGCAGAATTGATGGCTGTGCATCAGGCCATCCTCACTGCTGTCCAGCATCAACTCCACGAACTGGTCATAATCACAGATTCGGATTATGTACGGAACGGGTTCGTGGAGCACCTGGTTAATTGGAAAACCAGAGGCATGTTATGTGCTAACAACAAACCCTTGAAACATGGGAAGTTGATCCAAAACATTGATGATCTGGTCACCTCGAATGAGATGACCATCTATTGGAAAAAGATCAAGGGTCATTCCAAAGTAGAGGGACCAGACAAAACTGGAAATGACTTAGCTGATCAGCTGGCCAAAACCGGGGCCATCCAAGGGGATCTAATTGAGATTGAGTCCCTGTTGGGGGAAATCCAGGTCACTGCTATCACTAGGTCCCAGACAAATGCTCACAACGACCTTTCAATTGCACAATGGAGTAAGGAGACCCCTGATGCTGATTTGCTTACAGCTCAGACGGGGGATCCAATAATTGGTAAATTTTACCAGCACCTTGAGGACCCTGAGAACTTTCCCCTGACGGATACCGATTACATTGGGAAAGAGGACCTAAGAGTGTTGATGAAATGTCCAAAAATGTTCCGAATCCAAGACGGTTTGCTGGTAAGGAAATCCAAAGCTGGCCACGATCAGTGGGTGGTTCCTACCTCATTCCGAAGCCTGATGTTAAGTCACGCCCATGATGCGGCCACCGCCGGTCATAGGGGGTTTCACACAACACTGGAAATCTCAAGAGAGGTTGCATACTGGCCACACATGGGGCAGGACCTCGACCAATACTTGAAGGGGTGTCTCGTGTGTGCACAATTTCAGCCATCATCCCTCACGCACCGCGCGCCTCTCCAAAAGAGGGGGATGACACTGCCATGGTCAGATTTACAAATCGACTTTGTAGGCCCCGTGATTCGCTCTGCTAGGGGGAATAAGTACATGTTGACTGTGACATGCTTGTTTACCAAGTGGGTGGAATGTCTCCCAGCCCCAAATTGCAAGGCAGAAACCGCAGCTGCCTTGATGATTAACCACATCTTTTCCCGTTTTGGTCTACCTCAAAGGATTGAGTCAGACAGGGGTAGCCACTTCACCAGTGAAGTAATGACAAAGATGTGGGAGATACTGGGGGTCAAAAGGAAGTTGCATATTGCTTATAGACCAGCTTCTTCTGGGGCAGTAGAGAGATATAACCGAACCATTGAGCATATTAAAGAAGTTTGTGGCAGATTCTGGGCCAAGTTGGGATATCCGATTACCTCTGGTCCTAATGGCCATCAGATCTACCCCTTCATCTGCAACCAAAATGTCACCATTTGAGTTGATGACTGGGCGCAAGATGGTGCTTCCGCAGCATTTGCTCTACAGGACCCAAGAGCAGACACTGATAAATGCCTCCACTACTCATGAGTATGTGGAGAATTTAAGGAAACACCTTCAACATGCTTTTGCTTATGCTCAGCGGAATCTAGAAAGATCGGCTGATAGCATGAAGACCCATTATGACCTGAAAACTTTCAGGAAGGAATATCAGGTGGGAGACCGGGTCTATCTATACAACTTCCAAAGGAACCAGGCCAAGCAGCGCAAATTTTTGCCTACATGGAAGGGACCCTTTGAGATCATCGACAAGATCTCTCCTGTGGCCTAAAAAATCCACATCCCCAAAGGTCCTTTGGCAGCGGGGGAAGACAAGTGGGTCCACATAAACCAGTTGAAATGTTGCCATCCCAGGCACACTCTGCAACAACTGGAGGAATCCTCTGGAATCCTAGCGGGCACTGTCTCAGACTAATTCAGTTCCAACCATAAAACATACCACATCTAGTCTCTAAAATATTGTGATTTGCATGAAACTGTCTCTTAGTTATACTGTTTTTTTTTTCAAAATAAGAATGTAATGTTTTGTTATGATGAAATGCATATGCTGCCCCACTATCTCAACAGTGGTGGAAAAACGTCTATGAGTAGGTATTGCCGCTTTTGCTTTATCATCCTAGGAGAGATGAAACCATGGAGAATGACCAAGGAGGACGATCCGGAGACCGCGAGCAGAGACGCAACGGGCCCGGGGTACCGCCCAATCTTCCCATCAGGACCGGCGAGGAGAACCGATCGATCAGTACCGGATGGAGGAAAAGATGCTGAACTGTGCCATCTATTGGAAGAAGATGAGGAAACATCCCAGGTCTTGCGAGTCCCATTCGTGAAATAGAATGGCCATCGCAAGAGGGGGGCTTGTGGGATGTATTTACCCATGCATCCGAGCCATACCTCAAAACTGTGCAGTACCGACATGGAAAACATCATGATGGCCAGAGCTTCCCAGAAAATGCACAGGGAAATGCATGAAGAATAGGCTGCCACTCATTTTTGCCGATGTTATGGGCACAGAAGGACACTGCCTAAAACCACCAGTGGACTACCCACACAGTAGTCTGAAACCATTGGGAATGGCAATGCTGATTGCCAAAAGCAAACCCATAACTGTTGGGAATTCATTTTCTTAAATCCCAAAAAGGGGTGCAGTACCAGTACTCACCACTATCCAAAAGCCGGCGTTTTAAAACCACCAGATTTTACTTTTTTGTAGAAAACTGAATAAATGAACCCAAAACAGGCCAAAGAAAGACTTACTGAGAGGTGGATCCAATGTAAAGTTATATTCAGAAGTGACTTGAAGGTTTATAACAAGACTGGCTGAGCTGGGGATTTCAGCAGTTTAAGTAAATTTGGACTGAAAGACATTAAAAATCTCAAGGTTTAAGAGAAATGAATGACCTACTTTGAGTGTCACATAGGTTGCAATTGTTTAAATGTCATAGTTTTGAACTTAGAATCAGCATTCTAGCTGCATATGTAAAAAAATTGTCTTGACTTAAACTGGGAAACAAAAAGTGACATTTTATCTGAAACCTGGCTTAAGGAACTGAATTCTGCCTGGCAACTACCCCCATCAGGAGTGAAACTTGAGTCACAGCTGTGTTCCCAGGCCTAGCTGCCCTTTTGCTGCTCACACCAAAAGGGATATGACACTTCCCTGATTGAATTACCTGGGCTCTGCAGGAAATTGAACAAAGCCCTGTCCTGACTCAGGCAAATGTTTTATTGGCGGCAGTCGTAAAAGTAGCTTCCTCCTGAAGCAAAGGGGAGGGGCACTGCCTGTGAGAGCAAGCTGGCTTGGCAGAACTGGAAAAACCAGAAATTCAACCTTGTGCTGGAGGAAAACCACACCCCTTTGGGGCCAGAACATAACTCTAAAAAGATGAATAACTCATAGAGCGGACATGTGAAAATTGTATAAATGACACCATAATTCTTGTGATTTTTCTGCCCACATTTTAAGAGGTTTTTAGAACCGGTGGCATGTTCAGGGGGGTTTTAGCGGAAAAGAGGATATTACTCAAAATGTGTGCATGTGAAAAATCTGACACTTCATCAACTAATGTCCATACTCCTTGCGCACATGTGTGTAAATTTGGGTCAATGTCCGGAATTGCAAAATCAGTTAAAAAGTGAAATATGTGCCATTTCTGAATGCAAGCCCCCAGGAAGAGCAAAGTTTGGACAGGGTATATCTCCTGTGATATGTGATGTGTGCATGTAATTTTAAACCAATGTTTACCTGTGCAAATATGTCTTTTGTTATCAAATATAGAATGTGTGCAATTTGACTGGGGAGTGTCCTCTCTGCAAGCCATAAAATGACATCACGCTGACACACACTTCCTTCCCCAATCAAGGGAGAAAGGGAAGTTTGACCAATGGAAGTGGAGAGGGGTAGGGTCTAGTGATGCTGCTCACACACACCCATTTTAAAAACACATAAAAACAGAGAGACAGGACAGATAGGGACTTTCAAATCCATTTGCAGCGGGACGCTCTGCCGGGAAAATCCATACTTTACCTCTATCAATCTCCAGAGAAAGCTGTGCAGAAAGATCCAGACTTTAAATCCCTCAATCTTCAGAATCCAGAGAGAGAGCAGACCCAGATCACTGTGAAGTGCAGAGACCAGAGTCCCGTCTAAAACCTGACCAGATCCATGGCGAGGCCCATTTCACTCAAGAATATAGTGTGAGTACCTAGAAAACTGTGCAGAACCAATCTCCTAGTTAAAATAATATAATTCAATCTAGCTTAATCTAAGTAGAACTGTCTCCTAACTGTCACCTGTCATTTGCATAGCTGTCACTTGTCATTTTCTAGTTGCAAGCTGCACTTGTCTTTTTGAACTTTAAAATTTCAAATCTGAAAAACGACCTTTATTTAATCGCTCATATCTCCGTGACCGTTTGTGCTAGAGACTTGCAGTAACTTTCATCTGGAAGCTGAGATCCTAGGCTTTCCTAGGACCCCAAAACGATAGTGATAGTCCTTGTAGTTCCTCTGTAATCGCGCCAGACGCATCCGCGAATTTTGCCGCGATTTGAAAATTTCTCCACTTGCAAAAAGATAGCTGCTTTTGCTTTCCTCTGAAAAAAAATCGTTTGCCTCATAAAAACTATCCAGGCATCACTGCTAGAGTGAGCCTGAGCTAATATTAACTTGATTTCACTCACCCTGAACCTCTAAAGGGAATTAAAAGCATTTTAGCATATTTTTTTCTTCATTTCCAGCACATTTAAAAGCATTTTGCCTGTGTTTTCAACTTCTGTAGTCTAAGTTGCTGGGTGAACTGAATTACATTTGAATTGCATTTCTGAGAACTGTGTGCTTCCTTCCATTTCCTTGCATTGCATAAAAGGGGGGGTGAATTGCCAGAGAAAAGTGATTACATTGTCTTTGCTGAAATCCTATCAAGTTATTTTCTGTACTGCATTTCATTCCACATTGCATCCATTTGAAACCATAAAAGTATTGTTGCTATCTTATCCATCCTAAAACCACTCATCATTGATTATAAAGAAGTGTGCTAGTGCCAGACTATCCATTATTGATTACTGATCAGATTAAGTGTGATATTCAATTATTAATTTATTATAAAGCGTGATATATATATCTATTGTTTAAATTATCAATTAAACCTTTTAACTTGCAAAACAGAACTACTTCTTGGCTCAGTGGGGTCAGGAGGATTCCAAGAGAGGGGTGTTATATAGGGGTAGTCATCCAGAACGCATGAACTGGACATAAAGATATATCAATAAGGGTTTTCATTCAGTATTCTAGACTAGGCGTTGACTTGGCTGTAGTGCTGAATTGAATCCTCTTACACAGTATACCTTGCCTGTAACACCTTTACCCCATCCTACCAGGTAGGATACTTAGGAATTCAACCCCCACCCCTTTTCCGACACAAACACTTTCCCATGGACAACTCACTGTGAGCGAAAACGGACTAACACCCGAGCCGTATAGCTGACATATCCCAATACAATGGTCAGGCAATTACTGATAATTACACACACATCCGACTTCCATCACACTTCCCCACATGGATAAAAAGCAGAGCCCGCAAGCACACTCTGAGTAAGGCAAAGTACACAAGGAAGCAGCAGTTCCAAGATGGCAGTTTAATACAAGGTGGAACACAGCAAGACCAAAGAGGATTGCAAGGAGGGAAGTGCACTGGACCTTTTCACCAAAAGACTTCATCTTTCATGAGCCTTCGAGAGTAGGAAACGTAACACCTGGAATTAAAGCTGAAGAATCCTGCATTGTGTATCGTAGGTACCTGGGGCTCCCCCTTGTCGATAGTCAAGGCGGGGAGAAGCAATTGCCGCTGTGGTACTGTCCTTGGCTCCAACAACAAAGCAGCAGCAGTGAAGTCCGAACAGCTGGTGAGTTGGGGAGACTGATACCAGACCGGTCTGTGTGGAAACTAAGGTTGCGAGCTGCAACATTGTATAAAGATTATTGAAACAGTAGATGAGTGAATGAACTTTCAAGCTGAGATACAATACGGTAGACAAAGTGGTCTGACATTATGTGGGTGCTCATTTGAAAGTCTGTTAGGTATCCAACCGAAAGGGAGCGGACGTTAAAAGAAAGAGCATTGTGAAATCGAAGTGGTCCTGCAACGGGTCAAGCCAAACCCTGTGCACATTCGAAAGTCTTTGATACTTGATGTAAAATTGACTTCAGTGTGAGTCCGTGTGTTGATTTCAGCCCGGCTGAGGGGAATCCGGTGTGAACCGGGAGTCAACCGAAAAAGAATAACCTATGAACATTGTGTGATAAAGTGAAAGGTGAAAGACAGGATTGAGGCGGCAGAAGGAAGCCTGTGCAGAACTTTTAACAAAAAGGATCTGAGCCTGGCTGAGGGGGATGCGGGGTAGAGAGTGACTCATCCGATATGAATACTTGTGAAAAGGCGAGGAGTAAAATAACCTGTTGTTTATTTGGTTGCATCAGGCCCTTTGCGTGAAGAGACTTTGAGAAGCAAGGAGACTGTAACCTGGTGCTAAAGGAGCCAGAGACTGTGCTACGCTCGAGTGAAAAGCCTTATACCATGCTGAAAATGTGGAGAAAGGGGGCAAACGGCCTGAAAACCTGACCATCATTTTTGAACACTTCTTTCTTTTTCATAATATTACTCCCCACACTATCAGTATTAGAGGTAAGGATTGGTAATATGCTTTAAGTATAAGCCCTTTTATTTTGACAAGACACCACTAGGACTGCGTAATAATTATTTGATGTTCGTAGCTTGCGCCGAACTGCAGATTTAGGTTTATCATACCCTTTATTAAGTTCAATAAACACCCTTCACCTGTGGTCACTTGTGTCCGTCTTACTGTTGATGCCATGCCTTCCTTACAATACCTAGCCAGTCCTCTTGCAGGAAGTACCTTAGATTTGTATTCCCAATAGGAGTTTTTAGCCCACCCAACAGCCTCAAATGTTCACCCAAAAAGGTACCAAAGTATTGGTGGACGTGACAAAACCTGTCAAAATGTAGAGGCTCACCATTTATCCTTAAGTGGACAAATGGTTATGCAATGGACAAAAAATAGGCGATCACCCACTTTCTCAATCTGATTCAGTGCTGTACAAACTAGGCTTGTCAGTTTTTAAAAAAATAAGTGTTGAATTAAAATATATTGTACTACTATGGCCAGAGGATGGCCAAATCTTGCCTCTTCCATATTCAGAGTAAGCCCTTTATGATCACCAAGGTGTGATATCAGCTGGTTAATTTCAAAAGGGTCCTTGTTTTAAATATTTTCTTTATATCCATGTCACCATATGCTTTCTTGCACAAGAGACATGCTTAAATGGCTCAGTGGTAATAGAATAAAAAAGCAAAACCTTGGCCGCTGCTATTTTGAAATGCACCCTTGAAACCCATGTCTGTATGTCAGGAGAGCACAGGGCAACAGATAAATCAGAGTACGCACTGTAGCGTAGGAGAGATTAGGGAGGTAACACTTAAATAACAAACAGGGTACATATCCTGCTGATCCTATTGGAGACAGGCAGTCACAGGAACTGCAGGAGCTGGCTGAAAGCAAAGAGAGAAAAAGAAGGCAAGTACTTGAATACGATAAGGGGTCTCAAGGAAGATTAGGGAAAACCCTTAGGTTTGGTAGCAGCAGATTACTCTTAACAATCAAGCAGCAGCGTCATGGACTGGACGTGCTTATGAGACATTTGTACTCAGTAGAAGGGTAAAGCTGGAGACCATATATTGAGACAGTTAAGACTAAGAACCCTCTCCCGTCTCTATTGATCTCACAATAAGTGACGACAGACAGCAAATGACTCCAATCTGGGCTGGAGGACCAATTCTGAGTGCCCTACAAATAGTGCACAAAAGAGCACACATTAATGTACTCAGTGTGATGGTTGTGTTTCCTATTCGAACAGTGTTCATAACTGTACAGTAAAATGAAAAAGCATTGATCACAAGGGACAATCCCATTGTGCTAGCTCAACAATTAAGGGCTGGGGCGCTTCTCCACTCTGGTGCCTGGGCACCCACTCCCACTCCTCCTGCCCGGGCAAAGCCATCTGCACTCAAGGTCCCTATACTTTGAATGGGACTTCCTAAAATCTGTCCACCGTGAAAATCTAAAGTCAGCTCCCCTGCTCGGAGGCACAGCACTTACTGGTATGGAGCAGGCACAAAAAGCATTTCTAAACGTGGACCACCTAACCAGTGGGAAAACTAAGGCAGAACAGTTGAGCATACGGAGAGCCCCCACCAAGGGGAACCAAAACCTCAGACGTTTGAAATTTTGGGGTTGGTTTCATCTGGACTACCACTATACCTCCTGGCCCGTAAATAAGTCTTTGTTTTTGTTACTTTCCGGAGTAAGTGTGTGGATTTGCCTGAACTCTCTACTGGGCGATACAAGAGTTTGACTATATTTCGATAAATCCACTCTACTCGAACACACTGATTTTACACTACTCTTTTTCTACTAGTACTCAAAGGAGCCAAGATGTACCCGCTTTAGTAAGTGGTTGAAGTGTACAAAAAGAAGTAGTGGAACTATGTTCCCTAAAGACCTGCCCCAGCTCTCCAAAAAGTCCATTGGCACGCCCCATCCGACGCACAATACAAACCCACAAACACATGCACCTGAGAAAGTTCAGTGCAGTGCACTGAAAGTACAAGTTTGAAATGCGTCCTGTGACAATGTCACGTGAGTGCGACGGCAAGGTTCACCGTCGTGCATGCTCAGATAATAAGGGGCACACTGTAGCGTGTCAGAGGGCACCGGGAACCCATAACGGACAGACCTGGGTCTGCGTATGTCTTCAGGTATGGGAGGGCAAGGCCTGGTCACGGGGCGCCGGGCCCGGGGGCATATTGAGCAACATAACACTGGCGAGGAGGACACCTCTGGGTAGGGGCTGCAATTTCCGACACCAGGATCAGAGTTTACAGTATTGTCCTGACACCTACCAGGAGCGTTACCCGCGGGGTGCAGTTCTGACCGCCATTTTGTGAATCAGATGGTTGTAGCCCCACACTTGGGGTGTTCGTGCACCATCAAGTTCAATTTTTTTAGCCTTCCAAGGCTAAACATTGACAAAAGGCTGCTGGTGCCACCAGGAGGGCCCTGGGGGGCACTTGATTTTTACCAAAATAAAAGGAAGACTTTGGCAGGAGAAGAATCTCAGACATTGTATGCACATGATGAGACTGTTTTTTTTCTCCAACATCCCTATTACAGGGAAATGTTGTATTCCTCTACTCTTTGCCGCATATGCCAAGGAAGAGTGACTTCCAATGCTGAGCCTGCAGGGAACGGCTATACCAAGGCCCTCTGTGATCTCAAGAAGTCATCGCCTCTGCGGACTTGCGGCTTCCTCCAGTTTGAGAGGTGCCTGTGCGGTCTGCAGTCATGAGTAACCCTGCAGACGACACTCAGGGGGGCGGATGCGCTACCGCAGGTCAGAAAAGCACCCAGACAAACGGCACGCTGGCCCCCATGCCAGAATTTGATATGTCTGGCCCACCATCGAAAACGGGCCCGAGGTGGATGCTGTGAGTCAAGAAGTTGGAAATGTATTTCAGGGCCACAGGGAGACGAAAGATGAGGCCAAGGTGGCGACGCTGCTGTATGCTGCAGGATCTAAAGTGCACCGCATCTTCGAGTCTCTGAACCCAACTGCTGACTCATACCAGGCCGTAAAAGACGCACTCCAGGAACATTTCCTGCCCTTTGCCAACCAGGACTTCGAATGCTTCATAATGTGTGGCGAGAAGCAGCATGAGGATGAGTCGCTAGACCAATTCTGTGGTAGACTACGTCACCTGGCCAGTACATGCCACTGGGAAAATAAGGAGGGGATGGTCCGAAAACAGATTATACAGGGCTGCAGCTCAGGGAAGCTGCAGCGACAGATACTCCGGGAACCGGGGCTCACGCTAACACAGATCCTCGACATTGGAAGGTCCAATGAATTGGCCGACAGCCGTGCCACCAGGATGGATGCTGCCGCCAAGTCAGTGAAGGGTGAAGAGGCATGTGCTATTGGACGAACAGCAAACACCGGCCCACCATGCCCAAGGTGGTCCCAGAAGAAGGCTGACATGCCACAGCCCTGTCCAAAGTGTGGGTATGACCTCCCACACTCCAGTGACTGTCCAGCGAAAGGGAGGGCATGCGGACGATGTGGGACTGCAGGCCCTTTCGCCAGAATGTGCCAAGTTCCAAACCCAGCCACTATCCCTAGAGGTCGAAGTAGAGCTAGCAACATAGGACAGCGCAAGCAAAGAAATATAGCCGCAGTGGAACAGGAGTTCCAGGAGCTAGAGATTGCGGAGGAAGAAGAAGTAGTAGTGTTCAAAAACGTAGTGACTCAAGTAGAGACTCCGACTCCAGTGTTAATAGACACAGGCGTATCAGTATGTGTGCTGGCGTCAAGACATTACGAGTCACTAGCAGGATCACCAGCCCTGGGAAAGACCAAAGCAAAAATCTACTCATTTGGAGGAGCCCACCCACTTCCACTCCGACGAGTATTCATGGTTCAAGTCGCCCACGCTAACCCCATCAGAGCGAGATTCTTCGTGACAGACGTCAGCCCACACTCATTCCTGAGTTGTGCCACGTCCGAGGCGTTAGACATTGTGCATTTTGCGCTCTCGGTGTATGAAGTGGTCATCAACAGATTCACAGACATTTTTCAGGGAGTCGGGAAGTTGAAAGAGGAGTCCACCAATTTGAACATTGACAAGTCGTGCGGTGAACAGCGCTGATGCACAGGCACATACCCTTCCACCTACAAGCGCAAGTGGAGCAACAGCTACAAAATCTAGTAGACTCAAATTTTATTGAGAAAGTTGATGGCCCAACCCCGTGGGTGTCCCCTATTGTGGCGGCCAAACCTAAGCAGACGGGAGCCGTAAGCATCTGCGTGGACATGAGGCTATCCAACCTCGCCATAAAAAGGAAACGTCACCTCAAGCAAAGGCTAAACAACATAGTGGGTGAGCTACAGGGTGCCAAGGTTTTCTCGAAGCTTGACTTGCGTTCTGGTTATCACAAACTTGAACTGCACCCGCACTCCCGGTATATAACTATCTTTACAACACACAACGGCCTATACAAGTATAAACTTTGAGCTTTGGGATCTCCTTTGCCGCTGAGGTTTTCCAAAACGTCATCCAAGGCGCCCTTGCTGGCCTAGAGGGCGTAATCCACCTAAGTGATGACATATTATTGTATGCAACATTTGAGACAGAACACATGGCCAGGCTGGAAAAGTAGTTGGAAAGAATCCGAGACCTAGGTTTAACTCTAAACCGCAAAAAATGTGAGTTTCTGAAGGGAAGTATCGAATTCTTTGGGTTCGTCTTCCACTCTGACGGGATATCTCCAGACCCACAGAAGGTGAAAGAAATCCAGGCGCGAGGCCACCGGAAAACCCCTCAGAGGTGAGGAGCTTCCTTGGTATGGCAACATATTGTGGGAGGTTCATTCAAAATCTGGCCTCTCTCTCTGAACCTCTCCGGGCCCTCACAAAAAAAAAAGACACAGCCTAGACCTGATCTACTGTTGGAAAGACAGCCTTCGACACCATTAAAGCTGCCCTTACAGGAGATGAGACTACGGAGCTGGTCATAGATGCCAGCCCGGTGGGGCTAGGAGCTGTGTTCCTCCAACCTGATACACATGGACAAATGAAACCCACTGCATACGCCAGCAAGGTGTTGACGGACACGGAACAAAAGATACTCCTAAATCGCAAAATAGGCGCTGCCTATACTTTGGGGCTGCAGACATTTTCGCATCTATATTTTGGGCAAACCGGTATCCGTCATCACCGACCACAAGCCACTGATCCCCATTCTAACGGGATCATCCTCCAAGCCGCCACCGAGGATAGAGAGGTGGATGCTCGCCCTGATGGAATATGGAGTTCAGCTGCAGTACAGACCAGAAACCCATAACCCGGCAGACTACCTATCACGCCACCCCAGGAGTAGCAGCTCCCAGGATACAAAGTCGGTGGGGGACTGTGAGGATTACGTTTGTCAAGTGATAGATGCAGCGATACCAATGGCCCCGACACTAGGAGAACTGGCCAAAGCCTTGCATGCTGGTGAATGCTTCCAACTCGTTCAGAATGCCATCGACAGTGGGGATTGGAGGTCAGCTCTTTCCGACATTTCCCGCAGGGATAAAGACACCCAGCGCACCGCAGAGACCAAGGCAAAACCGAGAACCAAGGTATGGTTCCCGGAGCTAGAGGGAAGAGTCGATGACTACATACGCCAATGCGTCTAGCGCCAAACGGCCGCACCTGTGAACAGGGAGCCATGGATTGAGTCTATGGAACGAAGTGAAAGCCCATGGGGCACGGTGCACGCTGATTGTGGGTCTACTGGGAGGGGTATGTACTTCTTAGTACTAATCAACCAGTGGTCACGCTATCCAGAGGTGGAGATTTTGGAATCAACGTCAAGTGATCAAATCATACCAGCTATGGAAAAGATAGATATTCATGACCCATGGACTTCCATGGGTCACATGCTCGGACAACGGGCCACCATTTCAAGGCAGACAGTTTGCGGAATTCATGCGTGACTGTCGCATCACGCACTGAAAAGTGACTCCAGCCTGGCCAAGAGCCAATGGGGAGGTGGAGCGTTTCATGCGTATGCTCAATAAAATATTTCGAATATCACAGAGCCAACCAGGGGAACTGAAGTGGAATCTATATCAATTACTCAAAAGTATCGATCAACTCCCCATCAGTCTACCGGGGTGGCCCCAGCGGAGGCCCTGTTCAACTGATGCCCGAGGGGACTGATTCCAGAGACCTATGGCCGACCACCAGGCGTCATCGATGAACAAAAGACACTTGAAGACCGACAGGCGCACAATGAGAGAGAGAGAATGCCAGGAACAGCTTGAAACCCTCTAACAGTGAAGTAGGGGATACAGTTCTAGAGTCCTAGTGAGGAACCGACACCCAAAGGGAAGTTATCCCTCAAATACGAGCCTACTCCCATGGGGGTAACCCATGTCAACGGGTCCATGGTGACGGCTGCAGATCAACGGGGAACCGTTACAAGAAACTCATGCTTCTTTAAGAAGATTGCTGCAAGAGAACAATGAAAAGAGCCTGCTGTCAGCGTGTCTCCGGTTCGAGCAGCCTCGAATGGGTCGACTCTCGAAGAGGACATGGGGGGCCCCGACCCAGGAGGACATAGCCCTGAGAGGGAACGAGGTAAAAAGAGATAACCCCGCCGAGAGGGCCGGAGATGTCCGGCCAAGTTCACGCACTACATCTTGGACCAGAGTTAACAAGGACCAAAATTTGATGGTATTTGCCCACGTTGGGCTGTGACACTGTTTTGCTGTACCATGCACATGTTCATATGTCACGTTGACACCAAGTTAATGATAAAGTGCAATAAGTTGTTTTGTTAAGAAAAAGGAGGGATGTGACAAAATCACTTGAGTGTGACAGCAAGGTTCACTGTTGCGAACGCTCAGATAATAAAGGGGCAGACCTAAGTGTGTCAGAGCGTGCTGGGAACCCGTAACGAACAGACCTGTCCGCGTATGTCTTCAGGTACGGGAGGGTAAGGCCTGGTCACAGGGTAGGGGTGGGCCCAGGGGGCATATTGAGCAACATAAAACTTCCTACACTTTTATTTTAAAACAAAACCATTCTGGAACAGTTTTGTTTTAAAATAAAAGTTTATGAGCAGTAAAACATAATAAAGAGAAGTAGAGGAGCACCGCTGCCAACCACTCCCGCTCACTTCGACCACTGGCTTTAGTATTCAAATGGAAAGCATTAAAGACAAACGGAGCAGATAAAAGATTGGAACAGGACGCAAATGACTAAGGATGCACATTTTGTGTACATGAGTACAACATATACCTTCCTCCGTTATCAGTTTAAGGTGGTGGCAAGCTGCAAAGTCCAACGTTGCAGAGCAAGCATTCAGCCAAACGCACAAGAGGTCGCTGCCCATTCATGGGCCCTTCAGAAAACATGGAAGAGGGGAAGTGAGTTTTTTTAGAAGGAAGACATCTGCTCCTCTGCTGCATTTCCACAGGAGGGGCAAAATATTTGTTGAGCAGGTCTTAATAGCAAAATGGTTCAAAAGTGAACAGCGTGTTCTGCCTCTCAACGGCATCAATATGAATGAGGGTGTTGCAAGTAAATACGGGATGGCATGAGCGTAAACTGTTTTTCACTCCTTTATGAATAAAGCATGCGCCATCATTGAACAGTACACACACTGAAGTCCAGGACCATTTCTTTCTACAAATCAACTAGAGAATTCACAGATGCATATGCTAAACGTATTCTGTGAATTGAGTTCTGGGTCATAATATACCGAGGTAGAAAATGAAGAGGTAAAACAACTATTTTTACTTTGAAAGTAATAAGTCACAACAAAAATTAGGAATAAAGCAAAAATAACAAAATTTATAATTTTGCTTGTTTTTCAAAATAAGGTAATTCTATCCAAATACAAGTCTTTTTTTCTTTTTAAAAGGGTATTTCGGTTTCTTACCTGTTTAACAATAAGGGGGAAATCCTGTGTCCACCAGTCACCTCCACTCAGTATCTCCTCTTTTGAATGTGACTTTTTTTTTGTCGGCAAAGGTACCCTTTCAAAACAGGGGGTCCCTGTATATTAGTACCACAACAGACCCTTCCAACCCTATAGCATCAAATGCTTTCTGCCCAGCAACCACAATTAAAGAGAACATTGTCACTTTGGCAGCACAATTTAACAGTTCTCTCAACTCTGGCTGCTTCCCAGGACATTTAAGAAAACCTGTATCACGCCTCACCTGAAGAAGGCATCCGATGAGCATGTCATCTCAGTCAATTACTGATGCTTGCCAATGCACCTGTGATATCCTGCATGCTCTGATGGTAGTGCTGTGAGCTGTCCCTGGAATGTGTGAGGTAATGCAGGACTTCTACAGTTATACCTGTAACAAATAAAGTGCATTCCCTTTTGTACTTACCTTGTCCCTGCCTGGTTCCTGCGTCCTGGCTGTCCTTCCTGTGGTCTCACTTACTACAGACGAGGATTTGGCGAAGTTAATGCTGAATTACATAGTGAAGTTGCTTATTAATTATTGGAAGTGATTGGGAGAAAACTTGCACAGTATTCAGAAATTTTCTGCACAAAATATTTTCTTAAATGATTTATTTTAGGAATTATGTGGGGTGTTTGGGGTGTGGTTAGCACATCATTTATGTGGTATAGGTGTAGTTAGTACACCATTTATGTGTTGCGGGTGTGGTTAGTACACCATGATGTGTGCTGTAGGTGTAGTTATGCACACCATTCATGGGTCGTAGGTGTGGTTAGGAACACCACTTTTGTGTGTGCAGTGTTTGTAATTAACTTTGGGTGAGTTCATGCAGTTGCGAGGTGGTGAAGTGGGGGTATGTTGAGGATTTCTATTGCACCATGAAAATGTATTTTTACCATCATCATTTTCTTCTCTTTTCGGAAAGAAAATATGTGTTTACATATTATATTTAGAACCTTTTGTTTAATATGCATTGCGGAGGGTGGTGCCCGATCACCACTACCCTCTGGAGTTTTTTTACATTTGCTCTGCAATTGGAGTTGGTGGCATGGGCTTGTTGTGCGTCTTGTGGGTGGTTGTGTTGGTGTAGTATTATGCATGTTGCTTTGTTGTTGTGAATAACACTCACCTGGCCAGTGGCTTAGGAAACCACTGGTCGGGGTTGTGTCATTTGGGAGTTAGTGCACAGTGGAGACTGTTGTGCACCAGTAGAGTTAAGTGTAGTGGTGCAGCGGTGCAGTTCAGCAGCACTGTTAGCCATGTAGATTGTTGTGCACAAGTAGCATCTGGGTACATTGTGTTGCTTCTGGAGGGTGTTTTTATGCCAGTTAAGAGTAGGCATAGTCGCAACACCAGTTGTATGTAGGAGTTGTGTAGTTGTATGAGGACGTTCTGATGCTAGTTGTGGTTGGTGTCTTGTAGTTATTTGTGGTGAGATGTCCTTACACCAGTTATGCATAGGTGTAGCGTAGTTGTTGTAGGTTCCAGAGACCAATTGGCAGGTTCTGGAGCAGGTGCACCAGAGTTGGTTAGTAGGAGGAGTTGTTGTCATAGGCACAGAGACCAGTTGGTAGGTTCTGGAGAAGATGCACCAGAGTATGTTAGTAGGAATGGTAAAAACATGTTTTCTTGCATTTTGGAAGGTCCCCTGAGCATGGGAGTAGCTAACCTATGTTCGAGTGGAAGGAGGCGTTTCGCGTTCACATGGATTTTCCTGTGATCTTGCGCTTCACATACTGCTCTCATACAGTTGTGTCTTGTTGAGTGTGTTCTTGGTTCAGTTAGTTTCCTTTCGTGGCTTCTATGTTTCCCAGGGAGATGTGGGTGTGTTGGTTGAGGTTGGTCTGGAGTGAGTATTGTTGGCTTTGTGGTTGAGGTTGGTCTGGTGTGAGTAATGTTTGCTTTGTGGTGTTCTCAGGACTGGTTTTGTAGCTGGTACATGCAGGGTTTCGGTTGGGCATTGTGGGTTGCTCTGGTTTTGTTGATCGAGGTTGTGCCCAGAAGTGGCACTGCTGGTGTTGGGGTGTGCCAGATCCCGGCAGGAGGAGGATAGGCTTTACGATGGTCATGAGTGTATGTTAGGTATCTACTTGTTGGTAGGTGTTGTCCTTGTGTGAGCAGGTGGTGCTCGGGTGTGGCAGGCCTGAAGCCCTGGCGTGGCAGTCCAGGGCAGAAGGTGCCATGTATTGTTTTGCATGAACATGTCCCTGTTGCGCTTCGTTGGCATGTTTAGTATTCGTTCTGAGTTGTTGTTTGGTGTGTTTGCTTGCTTTGTTGGTTAGGTGGTTCTTTGGTTTGTAGGAGGGGAAGGTGTGGGGTATTCTGCATGCTCTGATGGTTGTGCTTTGAGCTGTCCCTGGAATGTGTGAGGTAATGCGGAATGCAAGGGTTCTGGGAGTTCTGGGTTTGGCGGTTGGCAAGGGACCTCAGGATGGGAGCTGGAACATGGAAGTATGTTGAAACCTGCTCTCCTATTTAACTTCTACCTTTTGACCTGTAACAAATAAAGCACATTCCTTTGGTACTTGTCCTTGCCTGGTGCCTGCGTCCTGGCTGTCCTTCCTGTGGTCCCACTTACTACTGCATCCTTATTGGGGGACATTGTGGAGAAGGGAGCCATCCAATAGTTGCTCTGTTACAGTGAACTGAACATCCAGATGCACAAACACCAGTCAGGCTTTTGGACACCTAGAGGGACAGTCACCTTTGGTGTACTTGCAAGATAACCTTCTGCACTTTCTTGACCCCGACATCACTGATGTCTTCAACCTCCTTCATCTGTCTGTAAGATTCAACACTGACCATAACACCCTCCACAACCCCCTCATATACTCCCTTAACATGGATGACCAAACTGTTGATAGGACTACATTGTTTCTTAAAGGCAGAGTTCCAAGTGAGGTCTGGCCCTTCCCTCTCCAATGCAACTCACCTAGGCTGTTGTATTCCCCAAGGCTCAGCGCTCTATCCATGGCTGTTTAATGCACATCTTAAACACTGGCAGAACTCCTAAGCCTCTTCCCTGCAATATTTAAAAAAATACACGGAACATACACAGGTTGCCTTCCATCGGTATAAAGTATACCTCTAATATCAATTTATATTGGAATACCTATCTAGCATTAATAGCTGGATGTATGACAACAGGCTCTGCCTCATGTGTAAGACTGGGATCATCTAAGCTGGCTCCCTTACCCTGCTCTTCCTTTCACCTGACATAACACTATGGGCACCCTTAACTTCAACTCTTACACCAGAGACAGAAACACCTGAGCAAATTAAAGACAACACCAGGAAATCACATTATCACCTCCACATGCTAAACCTCATTCTGTCCTTTGTTAATGCAATCTCATAAGGTGCATGTTACCAGGGCCTGTGCACTCTCCTGAAGTGGTTACTGTAAGAGCCTTTTCTTGGTTCTCCCCAAAGGACCAATTCAAAATGTACTAATAATATAGAACATGGTGGCCAGGTTGTTCTTGGGTCCAAGACCCAGGGATCACATCACACTGGATCTCATCTACCTACATTGGCTCCCAGTAGAAAAGCAAATTCTCTTCAAAGTCTTGTGGGTGGTCCACCAAGCATACTGAGGGGTCTGGTCAGGTTGCATCCAATGGAAACCCATCAGGCACTGCCCTAGTCTTCAGAACAGCTGATGTCAGAAGGAAGCAAATCCTTAAAAAACTGGAATTATAGTGTCAGTCGAAACTATAAAGTCTGGCTACAGATTATGGTCACAATCTGCAAGAGAGAAGGTTTTGTTACTAGAAAGGACATGTTGGGTTATTAGGATTTAATGTGGGGATCGTTAAATGATCAATATGTATGAGACACGCAGTGTAAGCAATACCTTTCTGTTGTTTCCTCCAAACCATATGTCTTTTGCCCTCTACCCCCTTTTTTCTTTTCAGGTATGTTTCTTTCCCATTGTGTTCAGTCCTACATGTCTGAGTTAATTCCATTGACATTTTCATAACCAATACCTTTTTTGAAAAGAAGGATCCTAGAAGGTTTGTGTGTTTCAAAGTTTCAGCCTATTATTTTGCTATACATGTTGCTCCACTGTTTTCCACTGGAGATTCTATATTGCACCCTTTTAAAATATCAAACTAGTTTAAAATAAATAAAAAGGACCAGTGAGGCCCTTTACACGTAACCTGATCTGGGTTAAGAAGAAAAAACTTGGAGACAGACTACCTAAAACTGTGGGTGCCTCCTTAAGCAACAATCTTGAATCCTCTGAGATCACTGGACAATCACGTATAACTCAGAAGAATGCTAAAGGCAGGAACATTACTTAATATCAATCTTCTCTCTTTTGATTCTTCTTCCAGATATCCTCCAGCATGTGCTGTTCTTGGAAAATCTAACCAGAGGCTCAACAACATCTTCCTCGGCTCTCATGCACATCAGCTCTTGTGCTCCTCCACCCCAGAGAGGATGTCGACGTCCATTCATATAGTGTGAAATCCGCCCCCTTAGCGCTGCCCCCACCTACCCCCCTCTGCACAGCTCTGAATTGATTTTCATTATAAGAAAAATGCAAAACATTGAAATCCTTTCCTTCTCCCTCTTTTGTTCCTGAGAAATTATAGGAAACACGATACACTTACATGTGTCCAAATTAGCATTATATACACTTTTTTTTTTAAAAATAAAACCTCCTCTTAAAACTCCCTGCAAGAAAACCTTCAGAAGTAGGAAACGTCGGGAGGGTGATGAGGAATTCCTCATTGATGTCTATGAATTAATCAAATTCGAAATGCCAGCGGAAGAAAAAAACTAAAGTTATCTAAACAAAAATGACTTTCAATTGTTTTTCACATAGACATTACTGGCAACCTGCTTCCCTCACCCTTTCACTTACCTGTTGGCGGCACACCTCGTGGTATGCCGCTGACTCCTCCATCCCTCTGCAACACTGGTTCCCTTCGCTTACATGCATGGGAAACAGGGCAGCAGAGTCCTTTCTTTTTCTTTTTCTAAAAACGTTATCCTATCTGAAGCGGGGGACACCCCTGCAACCCCTGCTCCCCTTGTTCATTATAATGGCATTGAATGGTACATTTTTTCAAAATTTTCGTCTGTATGATATTTTCGTACTGCCGAAATTCGATCAAATATACCATTAGTTTTTTTTCATTCACTCATTTCTACAGATACCATTCCTCATCTGCATAGACTCCCATAACAATAGATTTCGAAGGAGGCGGGCTGAAAGGATTACACCAGCAAAACGGCCCTGCCAAAGCAGGCATCCCTTTCGCTACACATCCAAACTGTAATAATACGTGAAAGTATGAAGGGCTGCCACATGACGACATGGGTAAGGGGGCAATCCTTCAATTACACTGTTCAATGCAGAGCAGAGGAAGAAGCCAATCCCTCTTTGCTGAGTGGGCGTCTGGAGAATTGAAGATTTTCTTGACTAAGGCATTGTTTTTCTTTGAATCTCGATCCGGCAGAAGGGTCGACATCGATGGACTAGAGTTGACCATCACCACTTGGACCACTAAGACTTCGGGACAAGGGTGTAGCCAAATGAATGGCCTGTCACCCTGTGTGGGCAGGTATTTTCTGGTGAGCTCCCTGTCAACCACCAGCATCTTGCATGGAGGCTGGCACAATGTCATAACCAGGCCTGCAATGGCTGCCTTAAATTTGAGAGTCATTACTGACTGTGGACCCTTGTCTCGGATGTTCCTCAATTTGTACTGAACCAATGGCTTCTAAGGGGAGACAAGGCCTAGGGCCGCCCATGTAAGTGATCTCAATCCGGCACACACCCAAGTCAACGCCTAGCGTGTAATGCACAACTGAAATCCTTATTTATTTTTGTCTAAAAGTTATTTTATTCTGAACGATGTACCACTCATATCATGCCCCTCTCCTGGAACCCCCCCCCCCCCCCCCCCCCCCGGGTCACACTGAACCAGGAATCAGGCTGGTTTCCACAGTTAAAGTATTTATTTATTTAATCACACTGTTTTAATGGGTACACAATAATCACCAATGGGGTGATGTTACAGTGAATAATCTCTTTAATACACAAGGAGTAATACTGAGCAAAACAATGCAGCACAGAAATAATACTTTTGTGTGTGTGTGCAGATCAGATAGCACTGTGGTTAAAGGTTCCCCCTGAAGACCCCTCAAACCCCCAATAGGCAATGTAAAGAGATCGGAGGAGAGTGCAGGTATTCAGGAATGGCAGAATTCAAACAAAATAACAATCCCACTTTCCCCCAGTAAACACAAGAGAAAACAGAATTGACTGTCACGCTGTCTGAATGGCTTTTAAAGTTATCTTGAGAATGGATTGGGCAAAAACACCAATATGGTCAAAATTGCTGAAATTGCTATCAATTCATATGGGAGCCACTTTGAATGGTTGCACACAAACACAAGCAATGATTCAATACCAAGAAACAATTTGAAATCCTAATATTCAAGTCGGGAGCAATCAAAAGCTGTTTTACATGTGTCAGAATTTCCCAAAAACGAAATTTGCGGCAAACTTTTCATTGCGCGATAATCGCAATAACGGGAAAACTGTATGGGGTTTAGATGTGATTTAAAGCTGTGTATGTTAGCTACAAGCAGAAGTTGAAATTTTGTTTCTAGCACAAAAACTGAGGAAGCTATGGATGTTTTAGTGGAGGTCGTTTTCTTTAGATAGGCGCAAGAATGGAAAACAGGAAAGCACTTTTAAAATGACAAAAAGGATTTCTTACACTAGAAGATGAATATGAACAAAACGAATACCACACAAGAACACAGCCGCTTGATCAGAATGACCACCTGCAGTGGTCCCGCCTTCTTCAGATGAGAAAAGATCAGCGCAAAGATAGTTTTAGCAATACTAGTCAGGAGGAAGATAGGAGGGATTAGATAGAGGGTTTAAACAATTCAAAAATACTCCTAACAATATCAGGTTCCGAAGACAAGATAAGATGGGTTAATATAGGGATTAACTAAGCAAGGTACATATGCCAGTGACACAGTTCTATCTTTAGATACTCACTAGATATGTTTTTAAACGGAACCGTCAGGATTCTGGTCAGGGATTCTGGTCAGGGAACCGGATCTGGTTTTGGGACAGACAGCTGGGCACATCGGATTGGATCTGCAAGGCGCTCTGGTCACAGCACAGGACTGGATCTGCCCTTTTTGGTTCTGAAGATAATTCTTTTAGCAGGCAAGCAGTACAGCGCAGCCCGGCTGTATTTTGATGCTTCTCCTTAAGTTTATGGGGTTGGTTCTGGTTCTGGAAACTGAGGCCTAGCTGAAAATGGTTCAGCTATGCAATGGGTTCTGCATTGCCAAGTTTCTGGAGTCTGGAGCAAGGAAGATGGAAAGTTCTGCAGCAGGGTGCTCTGCCAGCATTAAGATATTGGGTGAATCTGTCTGTGTTTATCTGCCCTCTGCTGTCTCTATTTATGCTATGATAAAGGGGGTGTGTGTGCTGGTTTAGCCTAAGCTTGCCCCTTTGGCAGGGATTGGTCAGAATCTCCTCTCTGCCTTGATAGGAGGAGAAAAACAGTGTGTCACCTGTATGGTGTGGGTTCATGAGGCTTAGATTCCACCCCAGCCTCTTGAACACAAAATGTACTTTTGACACAATACATATTTACACATGTGCAACCTCTATAACAACCACATATACAGATTACATATTTTGTACAGCAGCTACTCCTCCAAACCACGTAGCTGTGGGATCTTATGTCTGCTTTTCACTGAAACGTGCCCTTTTCATCCAGAACACAATGTCCAATTTATCAGCAAATTTCTACAAGTGTGCGCGTATAACATGGGCATAAGTGTATAAAGTTTCATACTTCTAGCAGAAACACATTTGGTGTAAAATCTCATTTTCTGCCGTTTCCAAATTATGTCACACGATTTTGCCTCTTGAAATGTGCAGCCAAAATTTAGATTTACAATTCTGTTAATTTTGTGTTTTTGAAAATTTTAAATGGCAAGTTATATATCTTTAAACAAAATTGTCTTTGTGAATTTTCAGCCACAGATGGCTGTTTGGGTCCACCTCTTTTTCTCTTCCTTCAGTCCAGAAGCATCTCCTCCCTGTTGGCTCTTGGCAGAGTCCATTTACGGCGGTCCTCACACCTAGCCTTTCCTGCTTTGCAGCGGTTCATTGTTTCCTTCCACACTGTAGACCAGGTTCTCCCCCCACCCTATAATTATCGCTTTGGTGTGATTTCCTGGTGGAGGGAGCTGGAGGGAGAGACCTCGCCTCTGTGAGGAAAGCGGTTATTCCGGTTTGGTAGCTTTAGTCAGCTTATTTTAACTGTTAATTCTGTTGAATTTTCCCTTAACATACAACAAATTTGTGGGATCACGTCACAGCTAAATGCTTATTCAAGATTTTAAACCATGGAATCAAAACAATTACAAGATGGGTTACTCTCAATAACAGGCCTCTTAGATTGCAAACATTTGATTTTAGTTTATACATGTTTAAAGTTTAATCTTGCGGGCCCCTGACAGCTGTCATGCAGGCGTTCCAAGGTACTGCACCCAGATTTTGACAGATCCACAGACAAGCCACTTTTGCTGTGGAAATCCCTTGATGCTTTCAGCTTTTCAGGACATTGTAAGTTCACAATGGTTTCTTGCACTTAGTGAATTGTAGCACCCAGCAAGAATTTTGGATGTTTGAGGGTGTTTTGTACCGGCATTCTGCAATTTCAGAAACAAAGGAAAAGTGATGTAAAGCAAGATTTGGGGTTTCCTTTATCAAAGCACTGCTTTTCCTTCTGTGCTCTATTTTCACATGTTGTGGACATGCTTAATGTTAGGGAGAATTCTCTCTTTAGGCTGAATTTCCTAACCTAGTGAGTCCCACAGCAGCTTTGCTGGATTTCTGGAGTTTGTTTTCTTCTCCTGCCAAGATGAGACTCTTTTTCTCCCACTCTTGGACATGATTTATGGTGTTCCTTTGACTGTTTATGTGTTTTATGGGCTAGGGGGTCCTTTACTCCATAGGGCCTCATGTGTTTTTACAATGTGTGTTACACAGCACCCTCTGTGCAGTGACACAGGGGTGTCATAGTGACACCCCACCATAGACTCCATACCCTGGGACTGACTACTGTCTCCCAGGGCATGTAAAGTCACCATTGGCTTTACTAGTCCCAAATTATTAACAGAAACCGGCACAAACCATCATATTGTGGACATACTGGTCGGGGCAATTCGATTGCCCCGGGGTCTGTTAGTCGAGGGGGCACGTCTCCGTCCTCCCTGATCGAGTTTTGGCTGGTGGCAGTGGATACTACTTTTTATATTCGACCGCGAATATATCCCTATGGGATTTTCCCATTGTTCGAGGCTACCAACTTTAATTATTTAATTCTCATAGCCTCGAACATACCGCCGGTTTATTTATTTAATATTAATTCGCCAGTTGATATTTTTTGCCAGGACTCGATTCTAAAATGGCATTTGTGTTCTCTTCTGTGACTCCAACCCAAGTCGCGCCCTTTGTTCCACTTTTTGGCTGGCTTCTCCACAGCAGCCTCCAAAAGTGGTGCCACTCTGTCTGGGTACCACAGGGGGTGTGGGAGGGGGTTTAGGTACCCTGGACTGAGTTACCTTGATAACTCAAGTCGCACTCTTGTGTGATTGGCCCAAGTGATGAGCCGGCCGGCTCACCACTTAGCATGTTTGATTGACAGCTGGGCTGAGTGAATGGGGTGTGCTGCATAAAAGCAGGGCTTTGGGGACTGGAACTTCAGAAGTCGCCACAGGACCTGAGAATCCAACGAGGGAGAAGCTGAGCCGACCTACCACGACGACACCACCGGTGGAGCCCTACGGAACCGACTCACCACTTCCCGACGACAGAGAAGATCTCCCGGCTGGAGAGGCTTCTTCCCCTGACTGGTGGGCACAACCAGTTTACCTTCTTTTCCTCGCATCCCAGGACGTCTTGTGGTCGAATTGCCCGTGCCAAGCACCCCGGCAACCGGATAGCCACTTACCACTAGACCGCGAATAAAAGGACCGCTCCTTTTACCTGAGAACTCCGCGGCTGGTTTCTTCCCTGGCAGTGCAACGGACTCCTGTCTTCCTCCCCGACGAGATCCTCTCTTCCCCCAGACGAAGCACCGACTTGCATCCGCTGCCAGGAACAACTGCCCCCGCTGGAGTATTCTCACCACTTTAAGGTACCGTGTCCGCCAGGCCTCCCTTTCTAAAGATTGCTACAAGATAATAATAATCCCTTAACCTTCTGGACTGGGCTGGCCGCCTTGACCACCTAACTCGTCCCTTTCTTTGGTCCAACTCTTCCTGAACCTTTTCAAGACTTTTTGTGCACTTCAACCGTGTGACCTTGGACACATTTCGTTCTGATCCTCTTAAAGTGGATCCGGCCTTCTGAACCCTAACTTCACTGTTTTACTTTGCCTTCCTCTCTTGTTGTGTTCTTGTGAAAGTGTTGGGATCTGTTTCAAATTATACTCTGCTTTTCTCTCCCTTTGAAAACGAATTATTAGAGTGCCATCTGCGTTAAGCGCTCACCGCTGTCTGAAAATAAGTGGGGCTTTTTCTTTAGACTTGTCTAAAACTCTTTTAAGGGAGTGTATATCTTTTAGTGACCGTGTTTTTGAACGGCTTAATATTAGTGCCTGTGTGTTTTACTAGATGTGGTTTTAAATAAATAATTATATCTCTTTTACACCAAGCTCTGGTCGGTGTTTACTTGTTCTACTGTGTTCTTTTGACCTATTGTGAATACTCTGTATACTGCCTAACTCTTCTTGAGGGAAGTCTGACTGCTCAGCCACAGCTACCAAGTGAATCTGTGTGGTACAGACTGCTACCAAGTGGGTTTACTGCCAAACACCTGTAGTCTTAAATCTTTTGCAGTGGTCCCAGAGGGAACTGCACAGGTTTCTGCCTAACACTTCAGGAGTGAGATCTCTGCTCCACTACTGACAACAGGCATGGCAGATTGGGCAGCCATCTTTTTGTGCTTTGCAAAGCGCGATTTTCAGAGGTTCTGGCACGCACGAGGGTTTTGCAGCCATTTTACTATTTTTGGCACCATCAGAACACAGTGATGCTGCATGGCAGAGCAAAAGTGGGTCAAAACCACCACCTTCTCTATTTTCTTTAATTGTACATTGGAGTGCATGTATGGCACTCCCTGCTTCATCTCTATGTCAAGGGACATGGCTAACCCGCTAGGGTCGTGCAGCACCAAGGCCAAGTCCAAGAGCTTTGCCTTGTCCATCCAAAAATCCAGGAAGGTATCGAGTGCCACTACGGAGAGTGGCTGAAAGCCAGAGGGGGCTGCATCAACTCTTCAAAGATAGAGTGCATCTACTGAAAATACTCGGTCTTTGGCTCTGGGATATAACTCAGAGCTTACAAAGCAGCCAGAGCCGACATAGTTAATATTACTGGACTGACGCCCCCAGCAATAGCTGCCAAACTCGACGTACACACTTTTTTCGACTTCAAAGGCGTCAAGATCGAGAGCATGCGACCCACCTCCAAAGCCTTTTTACCCGCTCCCTCATCCACTGTAGTTGGCAATGCAGACGAAGACATTGAGGCAGAAGCCGCACCAGTTGCAGTCTTGGGGAAAAGATCAAGCATTTGGTGCTTGAATTCTTCCCACACTTTCTGAGATGCCCCATGATGCCCCCTTGGACGGGTATGGAATACTCCTCCCAGTCTACAAGTGGCTGTCATCTGTGCCTTCACTTCCTTTTCTTGTGGGAAGAGGAAGACGAGGATTGATGGGATCTAATTTTTTATGGCGCATGCCCTCCCCCTCACCATTCTCTGGGTACATCCCATCGGTTTTGGCCTAAGATTCAGGTGTTGAGCGGGCTGGCAACTTCAAAGGAGAGGGCATCCCAACGGCACCTTTGCTGCGCCTTCCTCCCAAGGTTTCAGTTTCATGGACAGGTACGAGGAACATTGGTCTATGTCGTGGTCCATCCCTAGGCACCACACAGAGATGTTGTGCGGGTCGGTAAAGTTGGGTGTTGCAGTCTCAGCAGCATTTAAAAGCAGTGTTGAAATTATATTGAGTAGAACCACTCGCACTCCCCAAAAAAAGTATATATATTTCTGGTAGTTTCTAATTGTTCATCCTGGTCAGGGATCGACAATATTTTGCCTAAACAGACATAGTGACTTGCTATCTGATGAGAATTGTCATTTGGTGCGTTACTGCCTTTAGTTTTGCCAACTTTCTAATTCAATAATAACTCAGTCTTTATTCCCGTTAGCGCTGGATATCTGTTAACCAGGGGTCTGCAACCTTTGGCTCTCCAGGTATGTTGGACTGCAGCTCCGAGGTGAGGCAATGGTGAGGAATCATGGGCGTTGTAGTCCAAAACATCTAGAGAGCTACAGGTTGTACACCCCCCTGGTTGGATTCTTTGCACTTGCAGGATTATCTTGCCGCCACATTATTTGCACACCGGTATTATTGTTCTTGGCTGGTTTGTACTTGTGGTCAGCTCCTCTTCCATCACACCTAACTGTTCCGGAATGTTCAAAGGCTGTGAAGGTTCCGACCCTGCTTTTCTTCAACCTCCCTCTACCATTCCCCCCTCCTTCCTCTCTCTTGTGGTGCTTTGAAGCAAATGTGCATGCAGTTGGTGCTTTACAAAACAATGTAAATACCCAAAAATTAAACAAACCATATTATTCTCGGCTAGACTTTTTTCTTTTCCTCTTGATGCATTTTATGATGTTTATCGAATTTTAAAGAAGGCAAGCCTTTTTTCTTTCATTTTTGGAATTTTGAGTGTACCTCTAAATTTTTATTGTTCATTATTGCTAAATAACTTTTAGCATGAATCTTTAGTTTTGCCCATTTGGGCGCATCCTAATTGCAGAAGCACATTTCATAGATACACATAGTAGTGGTTTGGTTAATCAGACTGTTTCTGTTCAATTCAGAAAGCCAAACTCTGTGTGAAAGCCCTCCTTCCTCTCTATTGTGGTGCTTTGAAGCAAATGTGCATGCAGTTGGTGCTTTACAAAACAATGTAAATACCCAAAAATTAAACAAACCATATTATTCTCGGCTAGACTTTTTTCTTTTCCTCTTGATGCATTTTATGATGTTTATCGAATTTTAAAGAAGGCAAGCCTTTTTTCTTTCATTTTTGGAATTTTGAGTGTACCTCTAAATTTTTATTGTTCATTGTAGCTAAATAACTTTTAGCATGAATCTTTAGTTTTGCCCATTTGGGCGCATCCTAATTGCAGAAGCACATTTCATAGATACACATAGTAGTGGTTTGGTTAATCAGACTGTTTCTGTTCAATTCAGAAAGCCAAACTCTGTGTGAAATAAACAGATTCCGTTTGGAACAGAAAAGTCTCCGCATCTTTGTGCCAATAAAGCTGCTGGACTTGCAGTGCCTACCACTGACAAACAACGATTATTCCTTTAGGATAGGTTAGTAGTTGTCAATCAGATCAGAGGCCGAGGCAAGATTTGTTTTGGACGATGACGTTAAGTGTGGTCTTCAAATGGAACGAATTAAAAGGCGCAGCCTGGGCTTGGCGTTTTTTCCAAAGCACACCCACTTCATCAGCGATGACGTTCTGCAGTCAACGTGGACAGCAGAAAAAAGAATGTGTTTCCTGGCTTTTAGAAGCAATTTGTGGTTTCGTTGAAATGTCTATCTGCTTAGAGTAAACCTTTTACCACGAAAATAATCTTGAGTCTGGAATAGATGGGGCCTTATGCAATGAATGTTCATTTTGAACGCTGAGATTGATTCTGCATTTATAGAGCACAGCGGCGAAACACAACATTTGGGGGCCCCCTGCGAGCCAGGCTGAGGCCCACTTAGACAAAAAAATCACTGGTCGCACCACACTCTGTGCTGGCCTAGATTATCACGCTTGTGCATTAAGCATGAACGTGCTGCTGCAGGGGTACGCTACACACTGCACTAGGAGAAAGATATAAATGTGTTGTAATGCATTATACAGCACACTTTTCGTGAAAATTGGCTTAAAGGCCATTGCGATTGCAATTGTTTTGTAGTGTAACACCAATGCATGCAAGTCACCAACAGTGCACAGGAACATTAATGCTTTAAAGTAATGCCAGACACAATTTCTTTATTTACAGTATAACAGAAATAATGTCTTTATGAAGGCAGAGTGACTTCAAAAAGGAACCATTTCTTTTTGAGGATATAGGGCTCCCCCCAGCCCATTACATGGAACATTTTCGCGCCTTGAAACACCTGTGTATAGGCGCGAAATAATGTCTTTATATAGGTAGAGGGACTACAAATAGAAAACATTTTTTTAACACTTTTTTTTTTTTTTAAGTGCAAGGGGGTACCTCTCCCAGGACATGTGGCACAGGGGCCCCACCCCTCCCAGGACATGTGGTGCGGGGGCCCCATTACGCCAGTGATAGAGCAGTTACACCACGAAAAGCACGAAAGAGGCACGGATAAAGAAAATCGCCTTTTGAATATAAGAACGTTCAGCTGTTTCCTAAATGTGCCACGTGGCCGGCTTTGCTTTGGGATTTCCATGCTGCCGTTGGTTCTCATGGTTGCTCCAACATGTTCATGGTTCAAAAAGCTTTAACATCTTTGTTGGTCGTTTAGGTTTCTACACACAAACCGTGCACGTTTCTATGAACTCATCAAAGTGGCACGTATCAATCATTGCAAACGGTGTCATGTTTCGTTCAGACTCGAGTGCCCAGTTAGCGGCTAGAAAAGAAGGCAGCTGGCAAGGGAATTAGATCCATAGGTGTCGAGTACATGGAGACAGAGGGAGTGGTTGACCCTGCACTCCTTGAAACATGCGCATA
The DNA here is from genome assembly GCF_040938575.1 of Ambystoma mexicanum. Lineage (NCBI taxonomy): Eukaryota > Metazoa > Chordata > Amphibia > Caudata > Ambystomatidae > Ambystoma > Ambystoma mexicanum. Next base: position 1,260,470,434 of record NC_090924.1, read on the forward strand.
TGGCTCTCATGTTGCCTCCATGGATATTCTGCATGTATTGTGTATGGAGATACCAACAAGTAAAACGTAAAAAAGGATTGAGTGGCGCACGCTTTTAAATCGCTCATGGTGATAGGGTTTTGGCTCCTCTCCTCGCCCAGTGGAGTTTTAGAAATGCATCTTGCAAAATTAGCAAGTGCTGTCCACGTCAAAGTAGGAATGCTGCCTGATCAATCAACCTGCTTGGTGGAGGGTGAAGGAGAGGGCTGGACAGGCAAAAGTAGTAACGCTAAGGTGGAGATCCAGAAGCAGAATGCTGAGGAAAGGCAGTTTAGCAGGTTTGCCGAAATTATATCCATGTAGACCGACCTGTAAATCCAATGTGTTTTCCAATTCTTGCTGCAAAATGTCCTGTAAAATGGTTCCTTTCTTCCTGGGATGGGAATGGTTTCCTCGCTTCACTCAGTATGAGAATTTTTGTCCCCATAGCAGAGGCGGACCTGGAACCAAAAAAGGTCTTGGAAATAATTTTTAAAGTGGCCCCATATTACACATTTTCCTATGAGGAAATGTGGAAATACCACACAAAAGAGGCTCAGGGTGCAGAGGCCCACTGGGAAATCTCCAGAGTTCCCTATAGGTCAGTCCACCCCTGCCCCGTAGCGAAAAATCTAAAATTGGCATCCATGATTAGATCAATTGCTTAATATGTTACAACTCGCGAAGCAAGGATGCATTGCCCGTTATGCTTCTTCCCTAGGTTATAAGGTGCATGGTAATGTAGAGTTTAAGTGTGCAAATGCAGCAGAATATAAAAACAAGCAAGGAATACTTTTTTCCTTTCTCTTCGCTTTAACATACATTGTTTCAAAATGGAGTCCAGGCCTGTTGTGCCATGTGCTTTTTACAATGCTAGTATTTGCAGAACACATCCTACTCCAAATTCGTGTTGCCCTCGCACATTCCAACTACTATGACAGGGTGTGTCATTCACATAGAAGCTACTAAGGGGATCATTCGGATCTATGTGATCATTGCACGGTCCATAATTGTGCAAACGGAATTTCCGAATGCGATAATGGAGCTGTGCAGTGCTTGCATAGATAGCACATCTATGTGCAAGTCTCGCGTTGTCACTGCAGGGGATACCCCCGCAACCTCAGCTCCCCTTCTTCAATGTAATCGGATTCGGCATATTCTCTACATGCCAAATGTGCACCGTAAACACGCATTCAGTATTCTTTTGCATTATTTTGAGGTGACACCGGATAATTCACAAGTTCACGTCTGAATGCAACGTCATCAAACACCTAATTCTCTAAAGTAAGAAATGCATGCGGCTGAACTGGTTGCAGCATTTCAACGTCCACAGATTGAAATCAAATGGGTTGCTACTGAGATTGAGAACATACAATTACCATATTTATTTTGTTTCTGTGCTGTTCTCGAACCATAACATGCACACTATAATAATATTTATTGTGTTACAGTTCTAATTAAACTTTACACAAATTCAAATAAACATATATCAATAATTAGAAAAATACACAGTCAACATATCACTCAACAATTAATAATCTCTTAAAATCAGATTTCTGATGAAACATATGAAGTTAGGAGTAAGCAGAGGGGATTTTATATAGGCTTAAATCCCAGTACTTCAATTCACAGTAATCTCTACTTAGCTAAAATCGCTCTTATTTAGTACGCTACAGCTTTATACCCAATCTGGATTCCACACTCAGCCAGATGGTATATAATGCTGTCAATAATCGCATACTATTAGAATTTACACAGTGGTGCCAGAATAAATCATCTTTGATGTAATTAATATCATGGGTAAATGGTCCCAATAGGATGGAGATTGTTATAGTCATTTCGGGGCAGCCAGTTAAAAGATGTTTTGCCGTTTCCTGCTGTTCTTTATTTTTACATAATCGACATGTGCGCAGTTCAGCGGCTATCTTATCTTTGCGCCCAGTAATCGAAAACGTTGGTAATTGCTCTAATCTAAGTAATAGAATAAATCGTCTGAGCCTAACAGATGGACAGATGTTTAGATAGCTCTGGGGTTTCTTGATTTCATAAAGTCTATATTGAACAAATTTATAGGATTTTAGATTCCTTAGATGTTCGAAATTTTCAAGCCAATCCCAGAGATCAATACGCTTCTTAAGGGCCCTAAACACTTCTTCTGTATAGGGTCCTTCTCGAATTTGCCAGCCTATTTCGGCATACAATCTGGACATCTCATGTATTGTATCGCAAGACGATTTTTCCTTGATCATTTCTTGGTAGACAGCTGACAGGAGCCCATTCCCTACATCTCGGGTCATCCTTTGATAAATCATGGCCCGCTTCTTTAATACAGTTGCTTTTAGTGAGATCAGGCCAAGTTCCAGTCTAATAATGGCCATCGGTATACATGGGGGTAGACCTAAAACCGCTCGCCAAAATTTACCTTCAATAACCTGAAGCCAATTTAAATCTATGTTGAGAAGTGCTTCCAGCCCGTAGATTATCGCAGGAGAGAAGGCTTGTAAATATAATTGGCGTGTTCCCCAAAGGGTAAAACCACCCTGCTGGACCGTAAACTTATGAAATAGAGCAGTCAATTGAGCCGCTCTGATGTTACGCGATTGTTTACATAAGGGATAATCTCCAGAGATTTCAAAGTCAATCCCCAGGTATCGATATTGGGGGACATATGAAATATTTTCCAGGCCTACTGTTAATTGCACCCGAGATATCTTCTTTTTTGTGTAACACATGAGCTTGGTTTTTTCGAGATTAATGCTGAGGCCATTGGCTTCTGCATATTCCCATAATGCAACCGCTGATCTGCGAATCCCACTGATGGTATAATCAAGAATAACCAGGTCGTCTGCATATGCTAATACAGCACAGGAAGATTTACCTATTTTTGGTGGACAATTGTTAGCTACAGCTATTGCCATTGGTATATCATAGACATATAGATTATAAATAAGGGGAGCAGTAACACAGCCTTGTTTTACTCCCCTATTTTGGGATACGTTCTTAGTCATGTGACCTTCTTGATCAAGTCTCAATCTGGCGAAGTTATTTTGATGGAGGAGTCTAAGATAATATGTTAATCCTTCCGGGCATCCCATTACCTGCAGTTTCTTCCATAGCCGGTTTCTAGGGATCGAATCAAAAGCTGCTGTGAAGTCTATATATAAGGCATATAGTGGTGTTGCCCTTGGTTTAAGAGCTCTCGATCTAAGAATGTCCATAACCATGATATTGTAGGATGTAGAGTAGCCCTGTCTAAACCCACTCTGAAATTTCGATAGGACACCAGAGTTCTCAGCCCATCTTTGTAGCTCTTGGAGAAGTAAGGAAGCAAATATCTTCCCAGAGGCATCGAGCATAGAAAGCAACCTATAATTACTGGGGTCGAGTCTGCTTCCCTTCTTATAAACAGGGATTAATATCGCATGTTGCCAGGAGCAGGGGATTTTACCAGTGTTTAAGACTTTCTTAAATAATATAGCTAGCAATCTTGCCCAGAATTCTGGGTGAGCTTTTATAACAATATTAGCTAAGCCATTAGGGCCTGGCGCTCGGGAAGATTTTATCTCTCCAATTTTATTCAGTATAGTTTCATATGATACTATCATCGGGGCAGTAGTCGGGGGACTGCCTAACAGGCTACCATTATCATCTTCCAGGTTTCGGTTTTCTAGGAATTTAACCCAAACCCCGGCCTCAATAGGATTAGTTAAGGCTCCCTTTTGGGTTCCACTTGCATCACTTAAGAGAGACCATATTTTTCGTGTCTTACCTTCACAGATGGTCTTTACTAACCTTTGCCAAGAGAGTAGCTTATCCCCCCTTCTCTTTACCTTAATGGCTGATCTATATCTGTTTTTAATTTCTCTTATCTTTGCATAACAATTCTCACCAGGTAAATAGGCTCGTTTAACCCAACGGAGTTCTGCTCGAAGAGTCCGCTTCAAGTCTCTAATGGTTTTATCATAAGGCATTTTTTTATCCAACTGACTAGTCATTACTCCTATTGACACCGATGCATGTGTACCCACAAAAGCATAAATCCACTTCTCAATGGCCTCAATACTCATTGCACTGAAATTGAGGCCTTTGTGTGATTCAAGTGTCTCCAAAGCCTCAATTGCACGTGCTATATTATTGTCTGACCAGGAGATCCTGTTGCCTGATGTGTTAGTTTTCAGCAACCCTAGGTTACTACGAAATTGTTGTTCTCTAACATGCACACTATTTGTACAACAATTGATGCTGCACTATCCCCAAAAGGTAAAACTGTAAAAAGTAGATAGACAATCTGACAATTAGAATCACCAAAGGACCACTCTAGGCCCAGTGTTGGCTTCAGGTGAATGGGATAATTGATTCAAGTTCATAACACAATCAACAAAAATCATGCAAAATCATGCAGAACGCTGCCTCTGTTTGCCCTACAGAAAGACTGGGGGTATGGGTTGATGCTAATTGAGTGAGATGTGGGGCTATGTTAAACATCTCTCCTTCCGTCCTACCACCAGATACAATGCACCAGAAAAATAAATATTTAACCCCAGCAAGGTCAACCAGAACGACAGATTACTAAATTGCAGAGCAACATCCCCCTTGCACCTTGTGACGTGCATCATTCTGAATATAAGAATGCGATTTGAAGCAACTGTTCATAAAGGCATTGATCCAACAGCTTTTCATTACCACTATTATGCGAGTAAAGCCTCAAGATCCTTTAAGATGAACATGTATATTTCCCCTTAGCCACAGATGTTGGATATGGTGCTTCAAGCATTGAGAAGGAAGCAGAACACACCCTGCTTCTGAAACTCAGGCTGGATGCAGAGGAATCAAAGAGCCCTGAGCAATGCCAAAAGGGCAAACCAGCTGCGCCTCCAATGGCCTCAAAAACCACTAACGGAGGATCCTTAACGAAATCAGCACTCTCACCTGGAATCATTTTTAGGGCAGAGGAAATGTTCCTACCAAGACCAATTTCAGCAATTGAAAGACTACCTTGAAAAACGCACCTCAGGGATGCTTAGATGGAGGACTTACAGCACATGATACAAAATCTAGGGTTTCACTCAGAGGAACTACAAAACCAGTCCAGGAAGTAAACCATCTGCATTAAATACCTGAAAGAAGACCTCCAAGGAATCAACACCATCAAATATGTCCAACAGCATTTTCAAAAGAGTCTGGGCAACCCTTTGGAGGCTCCCCTGGAAGTGGAGAGGGTTCAGAGTTATAGCCAAGAGGAAAAATAAAAAAAACAAGGCAAGGGAAATGGTGTTGAAACTTTCATTACATTAAGTGAACAATGAAAGAAATCACCATTATATTAGAAAGGCTAGGATAATTTGCTTTACAAAGATCTACCCCATATTACCCTGATAATATGGAGAGAACTTCAGTCATCACTAGATAATTGCACAAACACTTTGTAAGATGTTATCCTTTGCTCTGAAATTAGTTTAAGAGAAACACGCTTACAAAAATATGATTGATGGCCGATTGGACATTCTTCATTTGGACAAGAGGCTGAAGAATGGTCAGAAGGGCTAGGTTTCTACAAAGATCTCTGCTTTGGAGATGACATCGAATGAGGCGAGGACTGGCCTGAACTGGTTGAGAAAAGTAAAAGGGAGATGAGATTGACAGACTTAATCTCCCCTTTCATGTTAAAAAGGAACTGAGGGCTGTCTTTAAATAAGGAGAAGCACACTTCACGCCATTTCATAGGTTTGAAATTATGGGGCCACCTTTGCATTTGTAAACGTCACACGGGCATCTGTTTTTACTGTTGCCTACTTTAGGCTAGGGGGAGGGGCAGAACTGAGATCTCTGTCCGCTACCCAGTTTCCCATGTGTGGTTCCGATGAGCAGGCGCATTATTTCATAAAGAAGCACGTTGATCGCTTCTCAGTTTACACAGCCTTTCTCACAATGCATTTTCGTCCACCAATTTCTTTTTCCCTTGCTCTCATGTGTTGATCTCTTCGCTGTACCTGGGAGGAGGATCCAAAGGTAGATCTCTATGTGGAGTCTTAGCTGATACTATACAAAAGTTACGTTTATACCCCTCTATGGGGAGACTGAACGCTTTGGTCAGAATAACCTAGATATGTTGGAGACGTTCCCTTCTATCACTCCACATGTTGCAAAATCATGTTTCATGGGTAGAATTCCAACCCTAAATATTAAAGGCCTCAACTCCCTAACAAAGTGTAAATAAACAAATGTCAATTTCTGATGAATGAACATCCAGGCACATGTGGTCCTCAGGAGACACACCTTAAGGCTAAATTTAGGCGTAGAACTGTCCCCAAAAACTTTGCACACATCTTCCAACACTAAGAGGAGTGAGTTTGTATTACCTCTCATACAGATAACCCCTAAAAAGGTATCTGAACAACAATCTGACTAACAGGAAATACATTACGATTAAGGGGCATTGAGGCGGCACGCAAGACATCTAGATGGAATGCTTTGTGGAAAGGGAGATCATAATTTTGAGATTTTAATGTCTAGTGGGATCCAACCCTTGATAGATCTTGCTAATGTTACACAAATTAAACAAGAAGTAGTTAGCTACTATCAACAGTCACATAAACATTAAACTAGTGCTGTATCTCAGTGAGCATGTTTAATTTTTATTCAATCAATTCATATACAAAAACAGCATAAATATCTAATATTGCTCATAGTTAAAAACACTATATAAAATACAATCTATTTGTCTAAAACATATATATCAATGGTGACAAAAGAGGACCTCTTTTAATAGGTCATAGTCTAAGTTCTTTCGATTAGTACACTATCAGTCAGATATTATTAACTGTCTTTAGTGTAGTTGTATTTGTCCTATTTGTTAGGATTTGATCTTTTATCGGATCATTCATTTCACCAGATACTTGAACTCAACATCTTTCAGTTCTCATCAGATATTTTCGGAACTTTCTTCAGGAGTATATGTCACTTACAATTGTTACCGTAAAACAAAACATCACATACAATAAATTTTCTTCAAATGAGTATAATTCCCACTTTGATTGTCTGTTTTTCTATATTGTGGCTGTTGATAGAAAAAGTAAGCTATTAGTGCTTGGTTGTATCTCTAAGATTGATTTTAATCTCTGGCTATATCAGGAACTTTCATTACCTGGTATAGTCCGTGTAGTAAGTTAAAAGATGATGAAGTCCTAATTCAAGCAGGGGTTCTCATCTTTAGTCAGAGATAGATGATGTGTAATCTAACTCGTCCTGTGAAAAGATTTTACATCTATTGTAAAACATCTATCCTTCCCAATCTGGAGTTCCCATTCTCGAATTGCACTTCACTATTTAGAAATCTATATTAATATTAAAAACCAAAATCAAACTATACCTACTTCAGTAGGGTCGAGTGTTATTAATCCCTTAAGCTCTTGTAGCAAGTCTAGTCCTGATGTCTTCAGGTGGCCAACTGCTGTCTTACTCTACAACGCCTTGCACGAGGAGTTACCCTGAAGTGAGAGGTAGCAAATACGGCAGGGAAAAAGAGAAGGATGGCATAAGATTTATAATAGCCTCCACTCAGAGGTTGCAAAGAAAAGACAATAGGTGTGTCATATCCTAGAGTCTTTTTTGACGCCTACCTTTGTATCTCTATGTAATAGGTATCCTTGTATATTCAGGATTCCTGGCGTCTTCTGTGTAAATTAGAGCTGCTGTGTGGTGGACTTTGTCCTTAACCTCTCCTCTACGGAGTTGGCCTCCTGTAAAATTGGCATGGATTTCAGCACTAAGTCATCCTCTATGGTTGCAGGGCATCTAGAAAAATATATAACTCAAAGTGTCCTCTCAGCCCGTATTGTTAATCAAAAAAGCGTATGTACCCTTAACTATTTTATAGGGGGTCTGTAGTGCATCAGGTTTGACCGCAACTATACGGCTGGTATTCTATTCGAAAAACGCTGTGTATACTTCCTTCACGGTTAGTTGGGTGCCATTTTAGGTTTCAATATATGTTCAGACGTTGTCCTTTTTTTGTTATTACTTATCTTATCGAGAGTTGCCAGGCGCCCATATTAGGTGTCGGGAGCTATACGAATAGCATCCTTTCTTTGTTTTTCCTCACAGTAGTTCGCCGGCTTAGTGCATTTACCGATGTAGGATCACGGGTTTATACTCTGAATTCAATGTTATAAATTAATTAAAGTACCATCTTTTTATGAATTGTAAATTTAGATATAACTTCAACTAACATTTTGAATATTAAATTGAAATGGATCTTAATTACTAATAGATCCTTGTGGTTGTTATTCATTCATAAATTATAATCTTAGTGATTAGAATACTCTATTACATATATATTTAACCTCTAGTACCCTTATTTGCTAGATGTATCAGCCCACAATAGTGGCTAGTTCGCTAAAGGAAAGATCCGGTATAGTCCTAGACTCTATGCCATCCAATGGCTTCGTTCAGACCTTCTTTATCACTTTTAGTTAGAAAAATAAGCCTTTGTTATTTTTCTAAAAATTATTTTTTCTTTTTATTGTTGTCTTGTCCTTTCAAGGTTAAGAGAACTGTCCATATTAAATCATCACTTTTGTGGGTTTTTTCAGTGTAATGTTTAACCAACGGGGCTGTCAATACTTTATTTTTTATACAACTCCGATGTTCTATTATGCACGTTTTTATTTTCCCATTTGTTTTTCCTATGCATCTACGTTTGCATGGGCAAGTAATCATGTAGATTACGAACTCGGTGTTACAATTCGAGAACAGAGTTTGTTTCCATTTGGTGTTAAGTCCAATTTCAATGTCTTTGGATTTGGTGGTATACCTACAGACTGAGCAATTACCACATGGGTAATGTCCCGTCAAGGGATTCAGACCCCATGCTTTAGTCAATGTTTCAGTTTGTTCTTGCCTGGTTCTTAATTTGCCACTAATGACATGGTTGCCTATTGTTGTGGATTTTCTATAGGCAAACAGTGGGCAGGCTAGTTTCGTTATAACTAACTACGAACTATATCTGTAATAGTTAGACCTAGTTTAGTGAATCTGTTAACGCTTACTATACGTTCATCCCTCGGTTTTTGGACTTGCTCTTCCAGGAGGGAATCGCGGTTGTTGTCATATGCCCTTTTAGATGCTTTTTTAATCAATTTTTTTGGTTGTCTCTCTCTTTCAATTTCCCGGATAGGATCATAGCTTCCTGTTCATAGGCCTCCTTTTGGCTACTATTTCTCTTAAGCCGAAGGAATTGACCATATGGTAAATTATCTTTTAAATGCTTGACATGGTGGCTTTGATAGCATAAGAGGGAATTTTTATCAGTCTTTTTATGATATGGCTTCACTAGGAGAAGTCACTTTAATTAATATTTTCCTTATTGATAGTCATGGTGAACTGTAGGTGTCGATTCTGTTGGTTCAGCCACTGTAAGAAATCGTCTGCTTCTATTTCTGTGCCACGCCATATCACGATAATGTCATCTATATAACAAGACCACAAAATTAAATTCATTTCGAAAGGGTGGGATCCATAGATGAAGAGAAAGGGGGAGGTGGATGTTCCACATGACATATTGAAAGGTTTGGGTGCTGCAATCAGTTCTCAACCAAATCAGAGGACTATTTATTTTTAAGCTCACACAGAGGTACCAAGAAAGCTACGAACTGCAATTCTTCAAAGAAGTCCTGCACAAGGACTTGATCCGCATGCCCTCAGAGGTGGAGAGTAGCCAAATTAGGCACCCCCTCTTAAAAGATTTAGGGGATCATGAATCAAAACATAAACCTAACTGGTCCCGTCATCTCCTCTGGTAACAGAGTAATCAGGGGCCAAGTAGCCTTCGCTCCACATGAAGCAGGCTAAAATGTCTCTCATATTCACCCATCAACATTTCTATGTCTAACTGGGCAGATATAATAGTAGCTCAATAACCAAGGGGACAAAGACCCAATGAACACATAAAAGGCATTAGGAATTCTCTGGGATTGTTTCTTACCAAAGATGCTAGAATTTGCTAAATAATTGATTAATTACTATAGAGATCTTTATTGTTTCAGCTCATCTCAGCAGGATCTTCAAGTAAACGACCTAAAGGGGATATATTTTCCTCTATTGACATCTGATTAGAGGAACGTGTAGACTTCCAAATCACCAGAAGATATTTTTAATGCAATTAGATCACAAACCTCAAAGCTCCAGGTCTGGACGGATTCATCAGGATTTTATTTCCAAGATATTTGCCTTGATATTGGCACCAAATTGACCCGTCTCTTCAATTAAGAAAGATGGGTTTAATTAAGAAATCTATGGCTGAATCAAAGATTATCCTAACAGCCAAACTAGGAAAGCACCAAGCAGAATGTGGCTCAAACAGGCCTAATAACCTTACTAACACAGACACTAAGAAAGTACATTCAAATATAATAGCTACCGGGTTTGAGGAGATTACAACTCACATGCAGACCACTCTGGTTTTATATAGTGTTGACAAAACTTTGATAATGTTTCATTTTAAAGTCATTACATCCTACATGCCCACATGATCCTGGGCACCATCCGAGGGTCATGCCTGAAAAGCAACGCTCCCTGGGCCTACACCCTTCATGAGGACCCAGTCTGTATTCTGGAAGGAAGACTGGAATCCATTTTGAGCACTTGAATTGGCTCCAATTGTCATTTGACACACTGCCCCCTTTTTTATTGAGTCTCCACTAGCAATATTTATAAGAAATGGGTATTTCCCTATAACTTTGTTTATGGGGGACCGATTTCAAGTCGGGAAAGCAGGATATACAGTGCATAAAGTGTGGAAATTGGTTACACCTCCCTTACAAAATCGCAATTATTATGATGGTCCTCCCCTATCTCAGTGGTTAATCAATACCAACATAATACATCAGCAAATAATTTAAATAAAAAAATGCATTCTTTAATTGTTTTCCATTGTTTAAAAACAAATTATTCTTTTTATCTCACAGACATAATACACACTTAACAAACTTTTATATACAATGCATCAATGATCAAATATAAACATGCTTGAAAAGTGTGGGGTTAGTACTCAGTGACATTTAAAAGTATCCTGTACACCGTTTCTGACAAATGAGTTCAGACAACTTATTTCAATTGTTTTTGTCAGGGAAAACAGAAAAGCCCTGCACACATCTATACTCTGCGCTTCAATTACGTAGATAGAATGACGCAAAAATGTACTGGTCACACAAATGACCTATATGGACATTTTGCAGAAAAGGATATGCAATAGCTTTGGGACAAGGACTTTGTTGTTACAAAGTCCTCTTGGGACAAAGGGAGGGGAGCAGGGACGTCATTTAGGGGTCGCCAGTGGTCGCAAATGCGACCTGAGTTCTCCCTTGCAACCTCTTTAAAAAAAATTGAAAAAATAAAACGTTTTATTTTCTTCTTTTTTGTAATGCAAGCTCCTGGGCTGTGGCCAGCACCATGATGCTCTTTAGTTCTGGAGTAGCTGGCTGCCTTGTTCAGGCTCCTTAAAAAAAAGAAGACAAATAAGAACAGGAGTGCCACAAGTCTTATACTTTCAGCACTGACCCTAAAAAAGAAATAATAGGAATACCAAAAAATGTGTCTTACTGGAATTCATTACAATAATTGCAAGACTCATTAAATATTTATTTCAGGCACACTTCAGGGGGTGTGTCACTGATTTAGTCTGTTCTTAAACACTGCAACTCAGCCTTTCATCCTTCTGAGGTAGATAAATGAGTACCAACACAGGTTGGGTGATATTGGGTGTATATATTTTCTATATAAAGCGCTTAAGCGTAAGTGCTATATAATAACAGATCATTATCATTTGGTCATGGACGTCGGCTTGCATTCACAGTAATTTGGTAATATTGGCCTATACACACTGATCTTAATGATACATATGGCGATCCATTCTTGTATGAAATGTACATCACATTATAGTGATGTCGTAACCATATTTTTCGTAGTGTACAATGCTAGGTGATGCCACTTCCTGTTTTGTCAATGGGTGAAAGGTTGTGTTCCATCGCTTCCCGCGATATCACTTCGGGGTGGGGTCAAATGGCATCAGGGGTCAAGGGTCGTGTGATGTCACTTCCGTTACCCCTGGCATTTTGGTGAAATGACATCCCTGGAGGGGAGTAGGTACAGATATATTCTCTAGTCAATTGTCTAGAGAATATATCTGTACCTAGTCCCCTCCCTTTGTTTGGAAGCACAGAGTATAGATGTGGGCAGGGTTTGTACTAATCCCACACTTTTCAAAAGGCTTTAGAATGTTTATATGTGTTTGTTTTCTAAAAGATAGGAAACTCTAGTAACAGTCTAGGAAACTGTGCCTTCCATTTATTTCTATGCTCAGCTGCTGAGGGCTCTTCAATATAATCACGTTTTTGCATTTATTGCCTCTAGCATCCCCATGCATCTTGTTCAATGGATAACAATGAATTTCAGAGGAGGGGTTCCTAGTTAAAGAAGAAAGCATTCAATCTGTTGTACCTATACGGTTTGCTGCTATTGACTTAAAATGCAAATATATGTGATTTTCTTCAGCGGTGCTCCAGACAAAACCTCAGTAAGACTGTTGTAGAATGTTGTCTAGGCTGTGGTGAGGAAGAGTGGGCAAAACTGTAGGCTGTTGTATCTTGAGCTCCTATTGACCTGTTTGCTCCACAGACGTCCAACAATTTAGTCTCAATGACCCACCCTTATCTCTCATAACTCCTTAACCTCTCGTCTCTGCTAGACTGTTACCTGCCTCCTTCAAATTTGCAACTGTCCTACCCCTTATGAAGAAACCCTCTGTTGACCCAATCGTCCCGACAGACTATTTCCCATTTTCCCTCCTTGCTCATTATTCAAAGGTCATTGAGTGAGTAATCTTCAACTGGATAACTAAGTACCTTAACGACTTTGGAGATCCACTTCCATAATAAACACTCTATGAAGACTGCACTCATGCAGGTCTCCCTGTAACTCTGATGCTCACTGCGCCAAACTCTCTTCACTACTCATCCTTTTGACCTCTCTGCCGCTTTCATCACTGTCGACCACTCCTCTTTCCTCCTCACTCTCCAGGACCCTGGATTTCGCAAATCTGCTCTCGATTGGATCACGTACTACATGGAAGGTTGGTCCTTTAGTAACTCTTGAAACCTCAGACTCCATCCATCTACAAATTGGCTTCCTTCAAGGATTAGTCCTTGTACCTCTACCCTAAAGACTTCTCACCCTTTTGCTTTAATGATCACCTCTTTGCTGAAGACACAAATACTTTTCTCCTTTCCTGCCTTCAATGCGGAACGGATTACCAAAGGTCTCACTGTAATCTGTAACTGGATGCCTTACCGCTGCCTCATACAGAATCCTTCAAAAACGGAAGTCAGCTTTTCGCCACAGATGACCTCAAGAACACACCGACTCCTGAAGATGGTTCATGATTTTGATTAAAATCTTTGACTAGGATGTTACTAAGGGCTGTCCCTTTTCATCTGGTCTCTTGGGGGCATTTCCCTCTCTCGCACAGGCGTCCAGAAATCCCAAGGTGTTCAATAGATCAGTAAAAGTCTGGCTGGCGGATTGTGAGAGCATAAAGCCAATGGCCTGGGATCTCTCACTTTCTGGGGTCAATCTAGGTGGATGCGTACCTAGGGTCTCACTTGGCATCCGTCCCTTATGCGCTCATGTTCCTTGCCCAGTTGTTTTCCTTTCATATCCTCCCTCCTACTCTCCTTTCTCTAGTTCTCTGACTGCAGCTACTGCTACTCTCCCTCGCTCTCTACTACTCTCCCCACCTTCTACTCTCCCTTCTCCACTTTACCACTCTCCTCTCTGCTACTCTCCTCCCACTACTCCCCAACAACCGTCTAAGCTCTACCCACTCTAGACTACACTCAAACCCTCCTTCTCACACAGGAACCGTCCTTGCAACCTCTCAGTCACCTTTCTCAGTCAGCCTCACTCACCCCCTTCACTCCCACTTCCGTCTCACCCTTATTCACTGTACATAGAATTGTCTCTTAAGCCGCACTGCTTCTAAAATGTGAGTCCACTTGAGTTTTATAAGGGCAGCCCACAAACAAAATAGTCATTTTCAAAGTTATTTGCATGGTCTCGAGCATCCTGTTCACCGGTGTGCCGCGCATACTGCTCCACTGCTGTGCTGTTCACTGACAGCTCTCTCATTGGTGGGTTGTGCATTCTCTCTGCCACCACTAAGACTTATGTGCTCTGTAGTCGTGGAAGATAAGAGAGAACACCCGCCAGAAAGGGTCACGGCAGGCATGGGGTGATAAGTGGTACTTGCCAAATGTAGCCAGGCACATGTAGAGGGGACATAGACTAGAGTCCTCCGGCCCCCTCACACTGCCGCTCGGGCAGGACCTGCTTTGGCCAACACCCTGGTGGGTTTTCTGCCCCAGGTTGAGAGGCCCCTCACCCACCCCCACACCCTCTTGACAGGGTGAAGTCCCTGACCATGTCACATTTCTCCCGGCTACAATCCAACCCCTACCTTTCCCACTCCTATCACCTTACTGCCTTAGCTTCTTGCTTCCTTTTGGGGTCCTATTTGCAAGCGACCTCCAGCTGAAACACTACATCACTACCTCTACCACTGCAATTTCCTACTCATCACTGTGAAAACTCTTCTCCAACCTCTTGCTCCACAAACTCTTCTTTGCCTTTCCTCTAGAAAAACTCCTCAAGTTCGCTACCTGCACTCTCTACAACCTACACAGGTTCTCCTCCCACTTCTACCCATTGACACTATGCGTGTTGACTGTCCATGTAAAACTGCTCCCTCTTTTCAAGTTCCATCTGCTAGTCTACAAAACTTAGTTCTCAGTCCCGTCCGATTGCATCTCTGTCTACTCACCATCTCACTCCCTCCCTTCTTCCGCTGCACTCACTTTATTGCCCCATGCACCACCTGTGCCTCCTCTCACTTCCGCTCTGTGAGGGGTCGGAAATGTGAGGAGAACAACTTTTGGATTATTTTTAAAAATACGCCATTTTATGAAATCATAAATGTGATCAAACGCCTCACACTCCCTACTCTGGCGAGGACTTCCCTGCCTAAGAAAACAAAAGGAAAACACTAACACAGGATGTCTAGCCCCCACTTCAACATGAAGTGCATACAAAAAGTATATATGGCAGTTTATAATAACATCAACAACGATATTCATAGTCTCTCTCGGTAACCCCATGGTTACCTGGGTGAACTCCCCTTCCCCACGTTTCAAGGTAAACTCTGCCCCAATGTTCAACAAAAAGAAACAAGGAAATCGATCTATGTAATACAGCCTAATTCAGTTCTGGATTCTTCAGTGTCAAAGTAAAGTTTTGTTAACCAGCGTTCCAATAACAGAAAAGCCTCTCTTCTTGATGAGATAAATACTTTCCACTTCATCAAAATAGCATCAATGCATCAATGTCATTCCCAGCCACAATGTTTTGCCACAACTTCCAGCTGTCCAAAAAGAAATACGACAGTTCTTTGTTAGATCAAAGTAAGTCTTAGTTACTTACCTGTAACTGTATTTCTCCAGCATTGGTATCTTTCATAGATTCACATGCTTGAATATTCCCCGTCGTCAGACTGGGAATCCTCGGTGATAAATTAAATAATAATAATTTTTTTTTTAAAATATATATATATATATATATACACTGCCACCTAGCAGTGCATGTACATAGGCCATAATGGCCTATGAGCCACTTCATTGTGTAGTCCCTCCACCTCACTTTGGTCCTTTATGGCCCCAGCCAATGAGGTGGCAGGGCTTAAGCTCCGCCCCCGGCAGCCATCTTCAGATTTTGAACCGTAGAGATTACAGTATGATGGATGCCGAGCATAGGAGCAGCCTCTCAGGGGAGGCGGGCGGGCGCATGTGAATCTATGAAAGATACCAATGCTGGAGAAATACAGTTACAGGTAAGTAACTAAGACTTCTCCAGCATTGGATCTTTCATAGATTCAGATGCTTGAATAGAATACCAAGCAGTTAAAACATGCCACCATTATAAACAGATATGCATAAATACAGAAAACATATTTCTGATCAAACCTTTACCATGCATCAACACAACGGTTACATACTTCGGGAAAGGTGGGAAAGGAGGCTGGTCCTACCTTATACAAAGAGATGGCGGAGCACTGCCTGTCCAACTGCAGTTTCTTTGTTGGTATCTTCAGTCAGGCAGTAGTGTTTTGCGAAAGTATGCAGAGTGCTCCACGTGGCAGCTCTGCATATGTCTTTCAAGGCCACCCCTGCGTGGAATGCTGTTGACGCCGCCCTTCCTCTGGTGGAGTGCGCAGACGGCGGTCTAGTTAAAGGGTCGCCTTTCAAAAGATGGCAGTGGGTGATACAGGACGATACCCAGCGTGCCAGACTTTGTTTAGATATATGTTGGCCCTTGGTACGGCCAGAGAAGGAAATGAATAGCCGGTTTGAGGAGCGGAACTCCTTGGTTCTTTGCAAGTAAAACTTCAACACCCTAGAAACGTCTAGAGAGTGTAATGTCCTTTCCGCTTCCGAAGCGTGATTCTGGAAGAAGGTTGGTAAAATAATGCGCTCAGTGAACGACATCTCCGAAAGTACCTTGGGGAGGAACTTCGGGTGAGGCCTTAAAATGACGCGGTCCTTCTGGAACAAGGTAAACGGAGGTTCCGAAGACAAAGCTTGCAGCTCACTGATCCTTCTGGCCGATGTGATGGCTACCAGGAAGGATGTCTTCCAGGACAAGAATTTCATTTCGCATCTATGTATGGGCTCGAAGGGAGGTTGCATGAGAGCTGTTAAGACGGTGTTGAGGCTCCAGTCCGGAACTGGTGTAGATGTAGGCGGATAAGTACGCAACAGTCCTTTCAGGAAGATCTTAATCGCTGGTAAGGAGAGTAAGGCTTGCGTCTCCGCGGTTACTGTGTAGGCCGCTATGGCTGACAGATGGACCTTGATAGAGGACAGTGAGAGCCCTGATTTTGCCAGGTGCAACAAGTAAGGCAGAATCTGATCAACCGAGGCCGTGAGGGGATCGATCGCAGAGGTCTCGCACCATTTGGAAAACCTGGTCCACTTCCTGGTGTAGGTGAGTCGCGTGGACGGGGCTCTAGCGGCCCTGATGATATCCCAGCATTCTGATGGTAACTTTAGGTGCATCAGTTTACGCTGCTCAGGAACCACGCTTTGAGAGACAGGCTCCTCGGGTCGTGGTGGAGGACCTTGCGGTTCTGTTGTGTCAGTAGATATTGATGTGACTTGAGACGAATCGGGATTTTGCAGGAGAGATGTCGCAGCGTCGGGTACCAGACTTGCCGTGCCCAATCGGGTGCAATAAGAATCAAGGAACAATCCTGTTCTTTTACCCTGCGAAGCACCCTCGACATGAGGGGAATGGGTGGGAAGGCGTAGAGGAACTTCCCCGACCAATCCACTGAGAACGCGTCTCCCAGCGATTGGTGTTCCGGGTATCTTGAAGCAAAACTCTTGCATTTCTTTGTTGTTCCTGGTGGCAAAAAGGTCGATCTGCGGATGGCCCCATAAGGCAAATATCCGTTGGGTTTCTCTTTCGTCCAACTCCCACTCGTGTGACGCTGTGTATTCTCTGCTTAGTCTGTCCGCTAGGACATTGTCCACTCCTGGAAGATGCTCTGCCCTGATCTGTATCCCGTAGCGCAAGGCCCATGCCCATAGCTGTTGGGCTTCTTGCGACAGAATCTGAGACCTCGTGCCTCCCTGCTTGTTTGTATAGTGCATGGAGGTCGTGTTGTCTGTCTGGACTGTAAGAACTTGACCAGCTATAACCGGTAGGAAAGCTTTCAACGCCAACCTTACGGCCCTGAGCTCCAACACGTTGATGTGGAGCTGGGACTCTTGTGCCGACCAAGATCCCTTGGTTTGGAGGTCCGCAAGATGAGCGCCCCAGCCTGATAAGGAAGCGTCCGTCCGCAGCAGGAGGGTCGATGTCGGTGCTTGAAACGGCATTCCCTGCACAAGATTCCTCGGAGCATTCCACCATCGAAGGGCCTTGTGCAACGTCGATGGAATCTGGACAATGTCTTCCCAGCCTCCGAAAGCTTGTTTCCATTGGTGGTCCAGAGCTTCCTGAACCGGTCTCATGCGAAGCCTGCAGTTCGGTATGAGGAATATGCATGAAGACATCATGCCCAATAGGGATTTGTAAGAGCGTACGGATGTTGTCTCTTTCTATAGGAAGTTGGAAGTTGAGCGTAGAATCGCTGCTACTCTCTCTGTGGATGGTCTCACCCTGGGAATGCTGGTGTCGAGTTCGGCTCCCAGGAAGAGAGCTACCTTGCTGGGAACGAGGCAGGACTTTGTCTGGTTGATGGAGAAACCTAACTCTTTTAGGAGGTTGACCGTCCTCGACACTGCCGAACGAGCCTTTGCAGCTGAACTTGCCTTTATCAGCCAATCGTCCAGGTATGGAAAAACGTCCATACCTGCTCTCCTGAGACTTGCCGCTACCGGTGCCAGGCATTTCGTGAAAACTCTTGGCGCCGATTTTAGTCCGAACGGGAGCACTTGAAATTGAAAGTGGAGCCCTCCCACTGTGAACCTGAGGAACTGCCTGTGTGCTGGATGGATCGGAATGTGGAAGTATGCATCCTCCAAGTCTAAAGTGGCCAAGAAGTCGTGCTTGTTTAACCAAGGTAGCACCCCTTGTAGAGCTACCATCTTGAAAGTTATGCGCTTGATGAACTTGTTGAGAGCCCTCAGGTCCAAGATGGGCCTCCATTGACCGTTTTTCTTTCTGACGAGGAAGAATCGGGAGTAGAAACCTTTTCCCCTCTGAGAATAGGGTACTGGTTCTACTGCTGCCTTCTGGAGCAGTTTTTTCACTTCGGACATGACCTGTCTTAGCATATGCACTCTGCGGGGAGTTGGAGGCAGGGAAGGAGGTTGGTCCAGAAATTCCAAGGTGTGACCCTTTCGGATCACCTGTAACACCCATTTGTCCGATGTAATTGACCGCCAGCGCTGGAAAAACTGGCTCACCCTTCCCCCCACCGGGGCGTGGCGAAGGGGGGGGGGGAGATTGGTCGTCAGTTCTGCTTGCCTCGCGACTTCCCTTGGGCGGAGCCACGTCTGCCTCTATGGGCGTATCTGTTGGATGACTGATATTTATTGTCTTGGTACGTGCCGCCTTGTGCTTTTTGACCATAGGAGGAACGACTGTATCCCCTGAACTTGGAAGATGAACCTCTAAAGGGACGAAAAGACCGATGGTCCTTACTTTTGTCCTTTAAAGAACTGATGGCTCTGGCTGTGTCAGTGTCTGTCTTGATTGCCTTCAAATGGTCGTCTATCTTTTTCCCAAAGAGATCTTGGCCGTCAAATGGCATGTCTAGTATCTGCGCCTGAACTTCAGGTCTAAAGTTAGTAGCCTTCATCCAGGCCTGCCTTCTGAGCACTGTGCCGTGCGCCATCTGCCTGAAGCCTGATTCGGCCACATCAACTGCTGCGTCGATCATGTGATCCGATGTTGCTTCACCATCCGCGATTATGGATTTTGCCTCCTCCTGGAGCTCCGGTGGTAATTGTTTCGCCAAGTTAGACATGCGGAGCCAAAGCTCGCGATCGAATCTTGCGGTCATGGCCAGTGCATTACCCGCTCTGATTGTAAGTGATGCAGAAGATGATACTTTCCTGCCCATGGCTTCCAATTTACGTCCGTCCTTATCCGGTGGTGCCGACAACGGTGAGGAGGGGTTGGCGAGTTTCTTTCTGGCCGCCACTGTAATAACTGAGTCCGGTTTCGTATGACCCATTAAACAAAGCGGTGCCGAATCCGGAGCTTTATATTTCTTTTCTGGCCTGGGCACCAACGCCGGAGTCGATAAGGGCGTAGATAGGATCTTGGATCCGGAATCCCAGATGGTATCGAGGAGGGGAATTGTGGTCACTGTCCTCCTTCGTTTGTCCCTGTGCTCATAGAGCACTGATTGCCTTTCCTCCGAAGAAACCTGAATTTTAAACAGTTCTGCGGCTTTACCTGTTATGGTGTGGAAAGAGACGAGATCATCCGGTGGTGAGGCCTTGCCCGGCGAGTCTCTCCTCCTGGGCTTCTCGACGACGTAGTCATCCCAATCACTGGGTGCGTCTGGCTCCTGAGTTATTTCTCCTTCTTCTGGTTCCGAAAATTCACCAAAAGGATCCTCCTGCCAGTCTGATACCGAGATGGTGGACGGTACCATGGTGGGATCTACGTCCGGAGATCGCTGTCTGTGCGATGACTGTGGTGACGGGACTCTTGTAGGTGAAGCACTGTGGGTGCTGCTCCTCGGTCTTCGAGCAGGTGATCTCATCCGTTTTTGCGGTCTACTCCTGTAAGGAGAGCAACCCGATGTGCCTGGAATCGGGGATGACTCTCTAGGAATGGTATTAATCGGAATTTGCTTCTCCCTTTGCCGTTTGTAAAATTCTTCTACAATCCTCTGCACGGATAACATGAGCACCGGGTCATGAGGATATTCGGATTCTCCCGTGGACGGGTGCCAAGGAGGGCTGTATTGTTTCGGTAAGGGACCGATGGACTCTTCCACCACTTCCGCATCAGAGAATTCTTCCTGAAGAATTATATCCGGAAGTTCTGCCATGTGCCCCAAAGGTGAAAATTGCTGCACCAGAGGTTCAGTTACAATATTCTTCTCAATGATATTGCTTGTAATGACAGGAGCTTCAAGAGAGAGAGGCAGTAATTCCTCTGTAACTGCCGAAATTTGCGGTGCCTCTGTTATCCTCGTCGACGACTGAGATTTTCCCGTCGACGAGGGCTTCGCCGCCGACCGAGATTTTCCCGTCGACGACTGAGATTGTCCCGTCGACGAAGGCTTCGCTGTCGACTGAGATTTTCCAGTCGACGAGGGATTCGTCGTCGACGACTGACATTTTCCCGTCGACGAGGGCTTCGTTGACGAATGTGGAGTGTGTTCCGTGGACGACTGCGTCATGGATGAATGCTTCGTGGACGAGTGGTGTTTCTTGCTCGTCGACGATTGCTTCGCGGTCGACATGTCCGATGACGATGATCTAACTGTCGACGATGTCTTAAGCGTCGTCGTCGTCGATGCTGGTTTCGTCGACGGTATGGCCGATGACGGGCCTTTACCTTTCCCTTCATTCGTGGGCGGTTTACCCGCCGACGACTGCCCCCCCCCGTTTTTTGCAAACTCCTCCTTACCTCTGGAGGCAGATTTTGCTGACTTTTTCTGGCTTGATAGGTCAACTGGAGGCAGAAAGGGTATCAATTCCAGCTTCCTCTTTTTGGATTTGGGAGAGGAACTCCTTTCCACTGAAGAGGCCCTTCTCTTTGAGGTTTGCCTCTCAGATGGAGTGCTGGATTGGACAGGAGCTGTTCTGACAGACTCTTCGTCCGAAGATTGATCCCTGGATTCCAGGTATGAAAGGAGTCTTCTATGCCTGTCATGAAGGGTCTTGGTGGAAAAAGTTTTACAAATCTCACATTTTTTAATGTCATGTGGGTACAGACAATAAATGCAATACTCGTGGGGGTCCTTGTAGTAAACCAATTTCTTCTTGCACCTCGTGCAGTCCCTGAACAGGGAAGGCTTCCTGACAGCCTGAGGTGCCTACATTTCTGAAGAGAAGTTCAGTCGACGATTTTGAAAGGAAAACAACAAGTTTTGCCACCAAGGTTAATTGGAAAGAAAGCCCCTAAGAAGGGGAACAAGATGGAATATATTTTACAAATATATTCCACACAAAGTAGAAAGAATTTGAAAAAGCTCAGAGAGCTTGAGGATTCCCTGTGTCTGATAGACTGCGGTGAAAAATCTGAAGATGGCTGCCGGGGGCGGAGCTTAAGCCCTGCCACCTCATTGGCTGGGGCCATAAAGGACCAAAGTGAGGTGGAGGGACTACACAATGAAGTGGCTCATAGGCCATAATGGGCTATGTACATGCACTGCTAGGTGGCAGTATATATATATATATATATATATATATATTTATATATATTTAAAAAAAATATATATTATTATTATTTAATTTATCACCGAGGATTCCCAGTCTGACGACGGGGAATATTCAAGCATCTGAATCTATGAAAGATCCAATGCTGGAGAAATATAACTTCTGTAAATGTTAATGAAACACAGATCTTGATTAACATTTTTATTTACCTTTCCTTAAAAGATTAACAGCCACGGTAGGTATCTTTGACAGGATGACTTCACAGTACTTCTACTTCAACAACTTTAAATGCTGACCAACTTCTACAAGAGTTCAGCATAAGGGCCCACTCCTCAGCCTCATAGTGTTCTGCCATCATTTGTGCTAATGAAGTCTCAAATCTACTGACAACCAAACACACCACCACAGCTTCAATACTATATGACTCTAAACAGTTTTCAGTTATGACAAGATTCACTTTTGGGTACTTCAACACCTTCAAGTAGACAAGGCACTCTTCCTGTGAATATTTATTTTCCAAAAAGGCAGCCTCTTTGCCACACATGTCTTTCTGCAACCAACAACAACCGAGAATTTCCTTTCTGACACACTTTTCTCTTCTTCCAATTGTCTTTGACAATGTAGGTTGTATCAACTTCAAAGAATAATTATAAGTAGCAAGATCCCCTTCCCCCGACCTTGCCATTATCCCTCTGTCTAATTAGCCAGAAGCTTTGTCGCCACTCTCTTGCTTCAGGTAATGCTTGCACACTCTTGTCTTAAGCCATGTTGATATTCTATTTATTATATTTGGCTCACAGTAACATTTAAACCGGCCTTGGTCACTGGGAAATGCTAGTTTCAGCCTTAATTGGGGAAACACCTTGTTCACTCTTGGCTTGGGCAATGCTGGATTTCTCCCAATTATAGTAACAATGTTTAAACACTTTACTTCTCCTGTTATAAATGGTTAACTGCTTCAATACAGATTCAGAGGTCGTTCTTCCTCTTAGAACCTTTTATTAGGCACACAAGCACTCCTGTGTGTTCTTTGCAAGGCTTTAAGTTGAACAGGTTTTACTGTGTTTTCTCTTCACGTGAGTAAAAGGGAGAATGCTTGGTTAAATGCTAGTGCTACCATTCAAGTGTTTCACTGTGAAATACTTAATTAACTTTGCATCACTTCTACTCATACACGAGTGGTTATTTAGATGGATACTGTTGCCGTCAGTGTTCAAGCAAGGTATCAGAACGCCTGGTTCAACTCACCGGCTTCTGTGTTCCTTTCTCCGAGTGCTGCACAACGTCTATGACTTCTGGCTTCACTTGGGACCCACACCATTCCTTGCTGTAGGAGTCTCCTGTCCGGCTACTCGATTAAGGAGCCCCTCTCGCTCCTGAGACTTACGGCTTCGCTTCACAGCAACCTCTTGCCACGGTCTCGGACAATCTTCCTGCTACGCAATCTCTGCAATTAGGCTCACATGGGGTAAGGCAGCCCTCCTGCATGCCTTCCGCTGTGCAGCCTCTGCACATCAGAGTTTTGGGGAACAGGAGTCTCACAGGACAAGCAGATGAAATCTGCTGCATGAGTCCCAGCATCCCTTTGGCTCTCCCACTTCTGCCTGGACTGCCAACACTGTGCCTTTTTCCTTCTGCATCATACACTCCAGCCACAGTTCCAGCCCCTTCTAATTGCCTGCATCTGAGGGGGCCATTTAAGCCTCTGAGCTGTCTTCAGATGTGGGCTATCAGGCTTAATTGCCTGACTACTACTGCAACATGAATGTTCAGCCCTCTTCCTCATCCCAATACTGCTGGATTATGGGACTTGTAGTCCCCAACAACAAAGAAAGTAATTTTTGGTAACTTCTTGTTTTTAAGGGTAGATTTATTTCCCTTAAAGTTATTTAGGGATGAAACAATAGAAATTATTAAGGAGGATGCCAGTTTCTTTAAGGCAACATTTTTTAAATTCCCTTCCATTATACCTCTGGGAGTAAAGAGGATTTTGATCCTTGGGTGCCTCAAACGATCTTTCTATTCTTAGGGTGTGTTCAGGTTTTATGTAATTTGTGCCCATAGCCACAGATCTTATATGTGGTTCACATACATCATATTGACAATAGCCAATTACATGCTTTGGCAAATGTAAAAGCATCTCCCTTTTAAAGGAAGCATACTGCGTCCCATCCCACAGGATCTGATCACCACCGCCTCCCAGGGGATCCTCTGGCAGTACACCACCCCAAGGTCAGGATCTGGAAGAGTTTGCTTTTCCCTGGCCACCTGGGAGTAGACTTTAGGCAGGGGGTTACTGAGGGATCCGTAGGATTCACCACAGCTCTTTCAACCTACTTGCCCCACTCCACTGGAACCCACTCCCCATCACAATCAAAACCAGCTCCACTGTGGATCTCTTCAAAGCTTGGCTTAAACGTTACTTAGTTGCCAGAGACAAAGCTCCTCCAGCCCTCTCCTCCCTACTTGACACCACCACTCCCCACCAGTGCCGCTTAATAATGTAATGGTTTCTGGTCTATCACCAGCTGGTCACAGCTTCCTGATATTGTTCAGGCAACCTTCTGGTGAATGCATCAGCCATCAGCAAAGGTGTTATTGGTGGCCATTTCTGGGTGATATTGACCTTGTACAAATGACCCATACATCATTCATTTGATAGACAAGTGTCAAATTAAACATGTTCAACCATATTGGCAACGTTGGATGCCAAGAACGCTTTTAATTGGGTGGAGTGAAGTTTAAAATTCTGCATGATGCAGGCTATCTGATTTGGAGAGGGATTTTTGGCTAAGGTTCAAGCTTCTACCGTCATCTGGTAGCGAGCCTGGTGGAGATTGGGAGGGCCTCTTATGTCTAAGTTCAACAGAGGCACTGTCCACTTTTACCCTTGTTTGCTCTGAGTCTGAAGCCACTAGTATTCAGAATAAGACAACATCATGGGATTTAGAGGGACCTATTTGAGTGTATTGTGCACAAATTAAAGATCTCATCTTATGTCATTGCCAATTTTCTCAGCAAGCTTGAAGGATTTTAAAGCGGTGTTCGATTTTAAGTTAACAATCAAAAATCAGAGATTTTGATTTTTACATTGAAACTGTGTCCCATAGAGGTTAATAGGCAGATATCCCGATTTGATTGGGCACCGAAAAGAATCACATTTGGGTATACACAATAATCCATGAATGAATTCCATAAATCAGGTGTATTATCACTTGTCCTTTACTAAAACAAGTTAGGATGTACTTGTACAAGTTGTGCAGTCTGGAAATCTCATGGCTTGGCCGCATAAAATCAATAAAAATGAAATACCTATAATGTCATTTATTCCTTTTTCTGACGGTCTCCCAATATTTCCCAATTTTCTTTTTCTCTCAGTTTAATAAGAACACTCTGGTTTTTGTATAGGGGTTGGAGGAGGTGGAAACCCACACATCCAATAAGCTTCGGAAGAAAACGAAGAACATAGGGACTATGGATTTTCTGAACTTTAGGAGACATTTTAACGCTGCCCAACTACACATTTCCTCAGTGGTGCTAAGGTGATGTTGGGATATTTATGTACTTATTTATATACAAGAGGAACAATGCTCTTTTGTTCACAAAAGAACATAGAATAGCTAAGAAATAAGATTTGACAGGAAGCAGTGAGCTTCTTACAATGGGGTGAGTTTGAGGGACATTCTGACCAGGTTGTGGAGGGGAGTAAATGGAACTGTCACCGGGGACAAAACATAAATCGACATACATACATTAAGGACAACCATCAATGGACATTTTTAGGTGCAGGTAGGCGGTACAGCCATTTGTGCTCAGGACTTGATCATGATGAGTGAAGAGCTAGAGTGGAGATAGAGGTAGTGGGGGACAGAGGCAGGTTAGAAGCAAGCGAAAAATGTTAGCTAGCAGGCAGATGAGAGGAAGCTAAGAGGGTAACTTGGATGCAAGAAGGTTGGCCTTTAGTTTGGTTTTGAACAAATCCAAGTAGACTGTTTCTCGATTTCCGGGGGAAGGGAATTCCTTGCAAGTGGAGGAAGAAGAGTGAAAGAGTGGACGCGAGAGGAAGCACAGGGAGGGCGAGGACCCACAAGGGTAGTCGAGGAGGCAGAGCAGAGATTACGAGAAGCCTTGTAAAGTTGGATAGAGGATAGATACAGGGTTACCTTACCATGGAGCGATGTGTGAACCAGGACAAGACATTTAAATCTGGCCCTGTGCATCATCAGCCATCTAGCCTGGCGACAGTATGAAGAAGTAGGTGTGAAGAGAGGGAGTTCAAAGAGAGTCCTGGTAACGAAGTTAATGATCTTGTTGAGAGGACAGAAAGCATAGTTGGGGAGACCAAAGAGGATGCTGGCACAGTAGTCCAGTTTAGAGAATACAAGAGCGGTTAAGAGATGCTTAGCGGTGTTAAATAGAAGGAGGTGCCTGATTTTCCTAATATTTCGGAGGTTGAGGCGAGTTGCTGTTCCAGTTTTGGAGATGAAAGTAGATTAGGTGTAAGAAGGATCAGAGATGACGCAGAGGTTTCTAGTTGAAGAAGAGTAGGGCAGTGTGTCAGGTGGGAACTGGATAAGGAGAGGAAGTAATATGAGAAAGCTTTTGGCAGGGAAGAAGAGCACCTCTGTATTGGTAGAGTTTAACAGCAGAGAGTGCAAAGCCATCCAATATTTAATGTCAAGGAGACGAGTGGACATTTTGATAGAGATATCAGAAGAGAGTTCAGGAAAAGAGAAGATTTGGGTGTTGTCCGCGAAGAGTTGGTACGAGAACCCAAAGGAGGAGATTAGTGCCCCAACAGCAGAGGTGTAGAATGTAAAGAGAAGAGGACCCAAGACAGAGCCTTGTGGACCACTAACAGTTAGAGGAGTCAGTTGAGAGGTGTTGTTGCTGCAGAAGACACAGAATTGGCGAGGTGGAAGGTAGGATTCAATCCAGGCAAGGTTTTGATAATGATTCCCAATATGAAAGACTATTAAGGAGATCAGAGGGATCAGCAGTGTAAAAGGCAGCAGACAGGTCTAGGAGAATTAGGATAGAGGATGGGCTGGAGTGCTTAGCAGAGGCGATGAAGTTGGACACATTCATTAGAGCAGTTTCCGTGTAGTGACAGGAGCGGAAACCTGGTTGTAGGGGGACTCTAAGGTTGTGGATGTCTAAAATTGGTAAGACTGTTGAACACAACCCTTTGAGCACTTTAGATTAGTGTGGAAGGAGAGATACATTGTGAAGGTTAGCAGGTAAGTTCAGGTCAGCTCCTTGCTTTTTTTATGAGAGGGATGACCATGGCTGTTTTGAAAACATAGAGAAAGCAAACAGAGTCGAAGGACGGTTTGAAGAGTTCCGTGAGGTGAAAAGCCACTAAAGGGGCAATAGGCTTGACTAGTTGAGGAGCAAGAGGGTCTGATGGGGCACAAGAGGGGTTAGCCTTCATCAGTAGAGATAGGACTTTGTCAGAATTAGTGTGACTAAAGTGGGAGATGGAGGCATGAGGGTGGTAGAGTAGGCAGAGTGTAAAAAGTAGGAGGAGGGAGTGTGAGGAAGGTCAGGAGAGAGTCTCTAATTTTGGAAATGTTTGCATCGAAGTATTCAGATTGGTCATTAGCTGTGAGTGGAGTTGATAGTCAGACTTAGGAGGAGTGAGTTGAAGGTGCCCTGTAGCTGACGAAGATGGTTGGAGTGAGTCAATGAGGGTTAGGTAGATTCCCCTTTTGCTCTATGCAGAGTAGACTTGCGAGAGTTCAGGCCAGAGAGGTACGGTTGCACCGTCCGCATGTGAGTGGGTACGTTTCCATTTGCGCAACAGTCGACTCCTGTCTGTGCGGAGAGAGCATATGAATGGGGTGACCCATAGTTGAGGATGCTGAGACTTAAGGGTGAAAGTAAGCAGTGGGATGAGAGAGGAGAATGACTCGTATAGTAGGGATTGGAAGCTGGAGAAGGCAGTGTTGGTGAATGAGGCATTGGGTGGGAAAGAGGAGAGTGAGACCTGTTCATAGAGAAAGGGGGAATAGCAGATGGTTTACAATTCCTTTTAGTAATAGCTGAAGCAATTGGTGAGAAAAGATCAGAGGGTGGAAGTGAGATGGTGGTAGAAACAATTGAGTGATCAGATATGGATGGTGTGACAATAGTATTAGTGGCTGAGAGAGAGGTGGAGATGAATAAGAGACCCAAAGAGTTACCCCCGTGTGGGTAGGTAGGTTATGGATAGACTGGCCACGAAGAAAAGACTGATGTTCAGATTTCTGAGAAGTGGTTGGAGAGGAAAGATTAAAGTCATCCTAAGACAATGAGGTGATGTTTAGTGGAAAGAGAATGGAGGAGTTGCCCAAGATCATCTAGGAATGGTTCAGTGGGACCATGAGGGCGATAGATGGAGATGATGTGAACCGAGCGAGGCAGAGGAATAGTAGAGATGGCGTATTCAAAAGAGGTAGGAGAGGACGTGGCATTGGAGATTTGTGAGGCATTGAGGCAGGAAGAGAGTAGTTGTCCGATGCCTCAACTCTGTCTGTCAGTCGAGGGGAGTGAATGAAGGAAAGTTTGGAGTTGTGTAGGGCTACCAGAATGGCAGTATCAGATGGAGAAATCCAGGTTCAGTGAAAGCAAGAATGTCTAGGGGAGGAAAGCTGGAGTGAAAGTAGTACGTGATAAAGGATGTTTTGCTGCATACAGAGTGAGCATTCCAGAGTGCAATGTTCAGTTGGTACGGTAAGGAAGAGTAAAGAAGTTAAGTCTTAGAGGAAGAGAAGCAAGATGGATAGGGTTTTGAGAAGGGATGGTTAGCACATCAGCTTTGTTTGTTGGATGGAGGTGGAAGAGAGATGGAGTTTTGAGTTGTGCGTTTTATAGTACGGATAGAAAAGGAGAGAGTTGTAGCATGATTGGAGAAAATGTAGTGAGAGGTGAGTAGGAGGAGCAGGAGTGAAGGCATTATAGATGAGTAGCAAAGTGTTGAGACAATACAATTGGTAATCTTGGGGTACTCAAAGGTGCAACAGGGAGAAAGACAAAAGCAAAGGCTCATAGGCTGGCCAACAGCTGGTCTTCACCCTTCACTGGATACAGACGTGCATCGATCACTATGTTGTGGATGTCTTACTCTCTAGAGTTACAAGATCTGATAAAGACGGACCAAGTAACATGAATATCGGTGGGGTGAAAGTCATCTACGCTAGGGCATAAGACGTCCTTTACATCAAGTCAGATTTAATTGTAATCCACTCCACCTTCATATCAATTAATTTTAATCCCAACTTTTCACTGTGTTTGAGGGGGCGGTGTTGGGGCGAGAGATAAGGAGCAGTTGTAGGGGAATAAAGAATATGTTCTAGGAAGGCTAGTTTATGTTTATTGGTTGTTTACCACAGCTGGCTGCTCTGGGTGGTGGGGGCAGGGAGGTAGTGATATGCAGTGAATGAGTGGAAAGAGACAATAACGATATCCCCTGATGTTGGTTTTACAGAACATTCACAGCTTTTAGGACTCCCTGTTGGGCCATGTGTGCTAACTTATCTGCACATTGGTCATTTCCAATCTCAGCACTTCTTACTATTTCTACTACTTTAACCAATTCCATATTCTTATATATTTCACATACCTAAGTAAAATGACATGCAAGAATCACTAGCATATACTCTGGCAGTAATACAGGTTGTGCATTTTATTTTGTTTACGCATATAATAACTGTGAGGCCTCTCGACCCGCTTCTATCTTTGTCCTCCAGACCCAAGCTGCCTGTAGGTCGCCTACCAGGGATCATGCGAGAGCCGATCCTACTCCAGAGGTGAGTTGAGGGAGTTGGGAGCATCCTAGCCACTGAACCACCTGAATGTGCCTTGAATGATGAAGCTGGTATCACTGTCTATCACCCAATGACTTACAAGGCCATTTTTGCCTGGAGTTTTCTCTAACTCATTTTAGAAGCACGGGCACCAGAATGCCATTCAGGGTTGAGGGAACTGAATGAACAGCTAGACAGAGTCACCGGTATCGTTAAAGCACAAGCAAATCCATCAACAATCAGCCTACCGTACAGCAGAGAATATCACTTACTGTGACTAAGACAGTAAATAATGCTGAACAAACACCAACTGAATAACTACAGGCACTACCCAACAAACCCTGCGCGAACAGGGGACGGGGCTGGGAGAGTGGTTTATACAATGTGGCCCTGTTTGACACAACCCCAGGGAGAAGTGCAGGACCAGAATGGGTCTAAGAGTCAGGTGAATCACAGAGCCATCAAGTGAGTCACAGAGCCAATGTGGGGTGGGGAGGCAGACAAAAAGAAAAAAAAGAAAGGCATGATAATGAAAGGCCTGCCGAGAGAAAGGTGTTCAGGTGAAGTCAGGTGGTGTGGTGGTGGATTGAGAGACCATAAAGATGACAGGTTGAGTAAAGCTTTGAGGCAATTGTGACGGTGTAGGATGCACGTTCAGTTTAAGTATTAAATGTGAGAGAGAGTGGTACCAAAGTGAAAGAGTGAAGCTGTGTGTGTTTGGGAGTAAGTGTTGGGACATAGGGCTTGCAGGAGTATGTGTTAAGAGAGTGAGTGAGCGAGTGAGGACGGGGAGAGAGTGCAGCTTGGGTAGGGGAGGTTGGACACAGGAGGGAGTATTTGGTGAAAGAAGGAACAGCATGAGTGAAAGGGGACATGAGAGAAGACTGGAGGGACAGAAAAGGAGAACATCTATGGACAATAAAGAGGGAAGAGGAGCTAGGTAGAAATAAATGACAGGAACATCAGAAGTAGGGAGAGAGAAGGAAGGAGCAGGAGAAAATATTCTGTGAAAACTAGAGTAGGGAACACTTAGGAAACCCCAAAGTAAGTAAGATAGAAATGGCCTCTGTCTTTAGGCCCTCATCTGAAGCTTCGGGTAGTACAGATAGTAGGGGTTACTGATCTCTAGTCTTGATATGGTGCTGGATGTTCGAGAAACCTGGGTTGGGTCAGAGGGAGACATGGGAGGTCGAGGGACCAGGCAGGGAAACCCAATAGTTTTACCAACCTCCTACCTGACCAGATCATCATAAAAACCTATAGCTAGCGATCTATCACTAAAGAACCTTGAACCATTTATTGGATTCTGAGGTTTATTAAAGCCATCTGGAGCATTCCCCGCAACGAAGAAGAGACTCAACAGCTACAGAAATCGCAGGAAGCAATCACCATCTCATAGAGTTCCGGAAACATCGGCCCACTTAAACAAAGATTCGTCGGCAGGCGGCCCATGGAACTGGCTAAAAGGAGCGTTAACCGCCAATCGAAGCAGATAGCAACTACACACCGGAGCCAGTCCACCTTCTCTAACAAAGACGCTGTCACTGGCCTCGTGGAACACCAGAGGCCATGCCCACTTAACCGACGCCAATAGCGAGGACCTAGGCCGCTTTGACATCCTTTGTCTCCAAGAGACATGGCTCCTAGAAAAACCATCCATGGATGGATTCGAGATCGAGACTTCCCCGGCGGTCAGGGGCCTACTAGGCCGCCCCTCAGCTGGCCTACTCATTGCTGTAAAAACAGGCCACAATCTAAAAATTGTCAAAACCATCGTGAGATCCTACGGGATACTGGCATCACTCATTGAATGGACCCACTTCACGGAATTACCAAAGCAACGGTCAGTGACCTTGCTGGCAATAGTCACGGTGTACTGGAACCCTCAAAGAACGTCGTCCATGGCCTTCTGTCAATCAATGGCTGAAACAATCGACAAAATCGTAATCGAGTGCAAAACCGTCCACCTCTTAATATGCGGTGACCTGAACGCCAACTGCCGCCATCCAAAAGAAG
This sequence comes from Ambystoma mexicanum, assembly GCF_040938575.1. Taxonomy (NCBI): domain Eukaryota; kingdom Metazoa; phylum Chordata; class Amphibia; order Caudata; family Ambystomatidae; genus Ambystoma; species Ambystoma mexicanum. The sequence continues at coordinate 1,260,502,208 of NC_090924.1, forward strand.
TTCCGTCGCAATCGCCAGCTGCTGCGTCAACGGATTCAAGAGGACAGGCCTGGATGACACTGATGTCGGCCAGGAAAATACATAACGCAGCATGGATCAAAGACTGACTGCCGCAAATCCCAACCTGGGAAAGAGGTTCTTCAAAGGCTACGTTGGACTACATCTTCATTTCTGAACCGATGTGCCCAGAGATCGAAAACTTCAAGGTTTCCAAAACGCTCCAGAGCGATCACAACATGCTCAGCGTCGTCTGGTCTTCTGTTTCTCAAGAACCCAGCAACTACAAATCGTCGGTAGAGGTAAACCCCCAATAAACTCGTCTACGCTTGACAGCGGCCAGTGTCACAGCCATGACCAAGCAATACGCTACAACCTGGGCCGATCCATCAACGGCTGAGTCACTGTTGAGACCCAACTACATTCCGCTTCTGACCAACCACAAGTCCATCCAGAAAAAGAGAAACAAACCTCCCACCACTTTCAACCACACCTACGACAAACTCATAGCGGATAACAAAAAGGCTCTGAGGAAATTGAAACGTACTGCAAAAGCTGAAAATACCATATCGGCATGGGCACTTTGGGCAAAAGAAAACAAAACCTACAAAGCATGGATAAGATTGCAAAGAGCCACTATGTACTAAAACGACGCAGAAACCATGATGAGAACACTGGCGTCAAAAAAATCTGCCGACTTCTGGGCCCTGATCAACACCGTGCAAGGCAACACCCGAGCAAACATGATCAACTCGGTTCCGGCAGCTTCCTGGGTACACTTCTTCACAAAGCTCTTCGCTACTCCTGCTTTGAACATGACCCAAGAGCCAGAATTCAACACGACCCCCTGGGTTGATCTTTCCACGAAAGTAGACATCTACGAGGGGATTCAGAAGCTTAAATCATCCAGAGCTCCGGGACCTGACGGGCTCACGAACAATGACCTAAAAAAAAACATCGATGAGTGGACAGAGTTTATCAGTCTTCTGTTTACACACTGTAGAATCAGCAGAATGATACCATCGTCGTGGACAGAAGCCACCCTGATTCCGATCTTTAAAAAGGGAAGCAGAGAAGACCAGGCAAACTACAGGCCTATAGCCCTACTTGACATCATGGGCAAACTGATTGCCACTCTCCTCCTCGACCACTTTCGTCGATGGGCCAAATCCGCCCCATGCGAAGATCAATTCCAGATGGGCTTTAAGAAGAACGGCGGGACAGCGGTCAACATCCTCATCCTCAGCATTCTAAAGGCTAAGATAAAGCAGGGTGCTCCAACTGTCTATGGAGCTTTTATAGACCTGTCACAGGCCTTCGACAGAGTCGATAGAACGCGCCTATGGAAAAAGCTTCAAGGATGGAGCTGCCCAGACGAAATCCTCCAACCGATCAAAGCTCTCCACTCGAAGACATCCCTACGTGTCCGCTTGAACAACCAAGGCTCTCTCACCAAAGAAATTCCATCAGACAGAGGAGTGAAACAAGGATGCCCGCTGGCGCCGGCCCTCTTTGTTGCTTTCCTGGGAGACTTTCAAAAATCTGAAGTGACGGTCCGCAGCTTTCCTCCGAAGCTGGGCAACTCCGTCCTGTCCCGTATTCTCTATGCAGACGACATGATCCTTCTAGACCAGACACAAATAGGCCTTCAACGCCAGCTAGATAACCTGGCAGAGTACATGGCCGTCAATAACCTTACAATAAACAACAGTAACACAAAAATCATGATACTGGCCAAGAAGCGCCAGCCGAAGAAATCAGCGCATTCATGGTCAGTGAATAATTGCAGCATTGAAGTCGTCCCACATTTTAAATACTTGGGAGTCTACATCGACGGGTCTCCAAAGGAGACAAAAATGCAACTGCATCTCTGGGAGAAAGTAAAAAACCTAACCTCGCAAATGAAGATGATTGACCGCAAATTCGGCAAATTCTCTTGGACGCCCGTCATCAATTTCTACAAAGGCAAAGTAGTCCCTGCACTAACCTACGGCATGGACGCCACCATTAACATGCCTAGTTCAATATGGCCTAAGCTGGAAGGCTACATCTGGAAGACAACTTTGGGTCTTCCGAATTCCATCCCGTTCGCAGCCATCAGAAGAGACCTGGGCCTACTTTCGCTGGGTGCAATGGTCAGCCTTGCCTCCATGGCTATCTTCAGAAAGACCCTTATTCAAGACGGCCTCCCAATCTTTAACATCATCAACAAAGAACTGGAATCAACTAAATGCTCGGAGATCAAGAAGTGGATCGCCTGCCAAGCAAACAATCTGGAACAAGTGGCATGTTCTACAGAGGACCTGAAAACCAACCCACAAAGAGTGTCTCAAAAATTGAAAAATCAAGATTGGATCACCACAGCCGACCAAACCAGAGCGATCAAATTCTTAAAGCATCTGCCACCGACATTCAACCGGCTCAACTGCCCACTGGCCTACTGTGTAAAATTTCCAAACAGAAATCTTCGAACATACTTCCTAAGAGCAAGGCTTAACTTGCTCCACACCAGAGAAATCATGGCGATAAGAAGTCTGGCCGCGGCAACCACATGCAGATTATGTCAATCCGACGACGCAATCGAGACAATTCGCCATCTTCTGCTAAACTGCCACACTCTCAACGCAGAACGTGTAGCTTATTTGGAACCCTTATGGGTCAACTCAGTGTTGGTGGAGGAAGACAAGTGGTGGTGCCGTCTCATCTCGGGTGAAAAAACACGCTGGGCTTTAGCGGCATGCAAACTACTGGAAGCTGCCTTCACAAAAATAAAGGCCATAGAATCTTCTCACTAGGCAGGTGAAAACACGGCCTCTTACTGAGACAGACAGCACCTCCTCTGGTGTAGCAAGGTCTGACCTTCGGACCCACAGTCACATTCAGTTCTTCTGGGCCTGACCAGTCCGGTCAACCCGTAAGGGACCCTAACTCCTTGCAACGGATTGTGCGAGCTGGCGTATTCACACGAAAGCAGAAGCACACGTGTCCAGCCCGGATTCTGATCATCCTTGGATTCTGACCTTGTAAAAATCATTGTCTCTTATGATTATGCAGAAGTAAATAAAAAAATAAAAAAAGCCATCTGTGACCGATGTTACTGGCACTTTACATTTTCCATCATATATAAAAACAATGAGATGAGTTAAGTACTTTAATTCAAGGCAGTGTGCTTGGATGCTGATTTTCAAATAACTTCAATAAGTTAACAATTGGTTACAAGGTCTTTTAATGCATCAAACTCTGCATTGATAAAGTGCAATTAATGCAACATCCTTCATAAAGATGGTTTTGCGGGCAGAAATGGCTGTTTTAAATAATCTGTGCCATGAATTTAGATAAGGAGCAACTGGGCGGCTGCAAATAAAGGACACCATGACAGTTTTCAATAATATAAATGGTGCAAATTAAATAGCAGACTTTGGGTCTGATTGTAGCACTGGCATACCTGCAGAAATCAATGTTTCCCCGGATTTTGAGCTTCAGAGGTACTCGGAGAGAACAATCCCCCAACCTATTTCACTGGTCCCCACAAAATTGGCACACAAAGAGAAACCCAGGAAACAGGCCCTCTTGATCTGCCCTATACAACTTCAACAGCATCCCAACTTCAACCAGGATGCTCCAACTCTCCTGCAGTTCATGGAGGAACTCAAGACCCTGCTGCTCTTCATGCAATGCCTAAGGGTCACACTTGGGACCTCCTACTTCTAGACACGTACCAGGCCTGGTGTATGGGATATCCATGCTACTATAACTTGTAACCTCTCCTTCCATCAACCTTGCTTAACCAAAATACTTGTATAGTTCTTTCATTGCTTCCTAGCTAGTATGGCACTAAATAAACTGTGGGCATACATAACCACATCTGTAATCTCCCTCTAAAAACACTATCCCAGTAGCATTCATTCTTAAATAATCTTTCCATAGCATGAGCTTGCTATAAACTACCTCTAAAAGAGGACTCTAATATTGAACCTGCCCTACATGCTTTTCTTTGTACTGGTATGATGCATGGGCATTACTTCTACATGTGAGGTACAACTGGCAGCGGTCTGGAGCATGCAATGGTGCAAACCCCACTTTTTGATGAGTTCTGGAAAGAAACAATAACATTGTACCCATTAGTATTGAAGGTTGGTTATAGTCTTGCATGTGGATTCAGCAGTCAACCTGGCTGAAACCCGACCAGAACATTCATTTTAGATACTCCATGGAACAGCTACTAGATAAGCATTCCATCAACAAATGCTTGTGACAGAGGTGAAGCAATAGTGAAGCTGTTGTGCTGAATCCCAAGATATCTCTGATTCCGATGGGGGCACCCTACCTATGAGGCCAGGGAGGGGAGGCCTCTACCTGATAGTCCCTCTGGGAGTGATAGTCAGCAGGTGGATCTCATGGGAGGTGAAGCCCCTTGTGGGAGCAGTGATTAATTCTGGAGAACGCTGTATTACTATAATATCCTCACCTCTCATTTAAAAACCTCTTTTCCACCCTGACCCTCTATTCCCATGTATTTCTGTAGTCCCACAGAAATGTGAAAAACTGAGACGAAGAAGATCCATAAGGAGTTATGTCATTTTAACCAGCCAACTACTGGAACGAGGAGGATGGGCCACGATTAATGCAGATCAATGACGAGAACAAGCGTACCTGCTATAGTTCTCCGGGTGATCTTATTGATCAGCGGTCATTCAAAGACAGAGAGGGAAGAGAGCCATGGCGTGTTTGGTATCAGCTCATTATGAGCCAGGAGCTTGGGAAGGACCACACAAACCAATACGGCAGGGAATCAGAACCTGTTGAGGAGAGACACACTGAAAGAGGGCCCCCCCAAGCAGAAGTAATACTGGACAAGTGTAGAGGTTCTCGCTGGTATCTGGAGCTGCTCAAGTGCAGGAAAACGACCGCCGAACTGCAGAGGAGAAGCGAGGGGGGCCGGAGAAGGTCCCAGTGAACCGGAGAAGCTGCAGAAGTCCCTGGGAGACCCGCAAACAATTGTAGGGTGACTGCTAGGACCCAGCAGGTACAAGGGTGGCTAAACCCAGGGCTGGGGGGATCTAGAGGGGGCAAAGGTAAAACCTAAAGCTCAGAAGGGATTTTTACCAGGGCAACGTAAAGGGGGTCTGGGACCCACATTGGGAAAACCGATCCCAAACAGCAATTGAGAGAAATACGAATACTGCACAAACAAATGGTACTTACAGACCTTAGCAGGGGGGTACATCAAGGCTGTCGGTTGAAGAAAAAGCAGATATGAGAATTGTGAAAGTAACCAAGCGAAGGAGGTCTGGGACCCATTATTGAGAATGAATAACCCAAAAAGCAATTATAAGAGATACAAACTTTACACCAACAAGTAGTACTTGCAGACCTTGGCAGGGGAGTAAACAGTTTAAGAGAAACCAAGTGAAGGCGGTCTGGGATCCATGTTGGGGAGATGTACCCCAAACCCCAATAAAGAGGAATCCAAAGTGTGTAAGCACAACTGAGATTTAGAGACCTTGACAGGAGTGTAAACCAAGGCTGTGGATGAAAGTGAACTGTAAAAGCAAGAACGTTGAATACCCCACTTGGCAGGAGAGTGGGCCAAGAGGAGGGGTACTGAGAACAGAGTCAGGGACCCGTGGCAATTGAAAAGAAGATCCTTAACAGAGGCCGGGAGAGCCAGGGTGTTCTTCCTTGGTGCAGTACCCAGAAGTCAGGTCTGCTTCCAAAGGGGGCTGGGACCAGAGACGGCTTGGAAAAGCAGCCCAGGCCAATTTCTTTTTTCATGCTGCAGGATCTGGGAGCCTGGCCTACCAAGCAAAGATCAGGATTTATCTGAACCATTAAAGACACAGAGCAAGGTTTGAATAAAGTGGAAAGACTGCGGGGAAAGGGAACCGACCACTTCAGTCTTGTGGAATTTTTAATTGCTTTAATAGACCTTTGTGAAACTTTTATTCTGAAATGCAAAGCTAGGCTGCAGGCTGACAGTCCAGAGACATTTCCCTTTCCACCTTATATCAAGTTTAGCATGTGAGGGACAGATTAGGATTTAGACGCAGGACAGCAAACTCATCTGTGGACATTCTGGCACAGACCGTTTCATTAGCGAGTTTTTTTGAGGCACGGACACCCCTCTTAGAGATCGGGTTAGTTAGGATTTCCTCTGACTGTCCCAAACCCCCGTTTTTGTTAATAAAAATCTTTGCCAATCAACATGCCACCCTTGCGTTCGACTCCAACTCCTAAACCCTCAAACTATCCAGTTGCCTTGCTATTGCAGCTGTATCGGACACCTGAAAAACAATTTGCTGGTTCATCAACTAAGAAAAACTTTAAATTGTGAGCATTCTGTTGAGGTGATTGCGAGATGTTCCAAGCGCTGTCATGACGGAGCAGAGATGAAATAGATCTAACATCTGTCGAAAATGTCCCCTAAGGACACAAACATGTCCCCTGTTGGATGCAAGGGGCGATGTTTCCCCGAAATCAATCTGGGAGCGGCCAACCATGAGTTGACGGTGAACATAGCAATAGTTTGTTGTGCAAGGCTTCCACACAACGGCTACATCTAAACCTCGTTGATCACTGCTTTGAATTACAACAAAGCACACATTGAACGATTATTCAATGCTGTAATGTTACAACAGTAAAAATTAATGAAGCCCAACTCTCCTATTCAATGATAGGCTGTAGCCGCATGCCCCGCATCGTCACAGACTGGAGGGAAGTAGTCGAAAGCAGGTGCTACTTGGCCGTCCCAGGGGAAGTTGGAGGAAGGCGCAGTCCTAACTTTACCTGCAAAGGCTTTTCACCACATTCCTAGGAGGTTTCAGGATAAGATGGAAGCAATCACTGAAGGTGCATTAAGAGTGGTAGAGGAAGTATACAGGAGGCAGGTATTTTTAGTTCCCACGTGTCCTCCATATTCTCCCCCTTGTCCCTCCTTTCGGGGGTGCAGCTCGAAGTTAGGGGAGGAGGGTTACCTATGATGCAGCAATCTCTACATACACATGTAGCTGGTTAGGTTTTCAAGAAAGGTGTATTTTTTTAACAGCAAGGTGCTCAGCAACATTAAAGAACACTCAGGTTTGCCTACTCCAGTCCATGATGTCCCTGGGAACGCTGGTGTAAACCATTCCTATCTATCACCAACACTATGTTTTTCATATGGAGCCCCGGGCCATGGTGGTTTTGCTACAGCGCAGCAGATGGCGGGGGTTTCATTGTCTAAGGATGCAGTCTTCATGCCACCAATCAGTGAGATTATGAGGTCCACCTGGAATTGTACAGCCTCACCTGCAGCAGGTTTCACATGTACAGAACATGATTAGGGCTGTAAATGATTTGAGATGTGAATGTGAACAGATCGGGGCCCGCAACAGCCACTTCCCATGCAGGAGAGCGACCCTTGCCAACCCCCGGCACTCCAGACAGTATCCGCAATGGTCACTGAACCTACCAGCTGACTTGTTATTTTGCCCGGGTGATGGAGGAAGCATCAGTTCCAGGATTAGCAAAACAATTGCTGGGGAAAGAAACACGCGCTTCCTTTTCCAAGCAGACACCCTCTGAAGTAGCACGACAACAGCCGAGACTGCAAGCCGGCAGCCTGTTTGTGTTGGCTGCGAATGACAGCAGCAGCGTCACATGCCGCTACAATGGAGATGCCTTCGAGATTAGGTCACTGCGCATAGGCAGATCTGGAATGCCCTCTCCCAACTCCCAGGAGTATGTGCGATCTAGCAGCAAAGGCGGCTGCACTGGCGATCCGCATCTCGGCCAAGGTCAAACGTAGGCCGGGCCTCAACTGGAACAGGACATGCATGCCAGCATGCCTCATTCATCCAGACGATGCTAGACCAACCATGTTGCTTATTCTGCATTCTGGGGCTTGTAGTCCTCGATGTTTAATGGGAAATGCAGGTCTACTATTCCCAGGATTTAAAACAAAAACCCAGGGCTGGACTAGACTCCCCTAAATGGAATGGGGCATGGTGGCAGGTCTGGTATGGTGCTCATAGTAGGAACGTGACATTTTAAACATCTCTTCTTTTTAAAAGTACTACATCATTATGAGTGGAGTTCCTAGGGGCAATTTGTAGCGTGATGTAAAGAAGGAACAAGTTACTTACCTGTAACTGTTGTTCTCCAGCATGGGTCTGGCATGGATTCACATGCTCATGAATATTCCCCGTCGTCAGGCCGGGAATCCTCGGTAAAGAAAAAATCAGTATCAGTTTCGTTTCTGATCTGTCTTTCGTAGTAGTAACCAATCACTGATCTCTGCGTCATACTGACCACAGCCAATGAATGTCCTCTACCTAAGCCCCGCCTCTGGCAGCCATCTTCAGATTTGGTAGCACGTGAAGTGGCAGTATGACCAAGTGAAGATCCGCAGAGGGGTAGGCGGGAGGGTTTGCATGTGAATCCATGCCAGACCCATGCTGGAGAACAACAGTTACAGGTAAGTAACTTGTTCCTTCTCCAGCATGGGGTCTGGCATGGATTCACATGCTCATGAATATAAGAATAAATAGCAGTACACACATGCACAACCACGGGGGGTGGCAAAAGGCTCAACATTAAGCAATACAAAAAACTCAACATTAAGCATCTCTTACCTCCTCACCAGGCTCACCTTAAGCGAACAGGTTGCGCAGCACTGCTTGGCCGACCCTGGACTCCTCCCTGGAATCCCGATCGACGCAGTAGAATCTCGTGAAGGTGTGCGTCGACCTCCACGTAGCAGCCCTGCAGATGTCCAGCAGGGGCACACCAGATAAGAACGCCGTAGTAGCAGCGATCGCTCTGGTCGAATGGGCTCTCGGACGGCCTGGCAGCGGTCGGTTAGCCAACCAGTGACAGTGCATGATGCAGCCGGAGAGCCATCTGGAAATAGAAGACTTCGAGAGAGCCTTCCCTTGATTCACAGGTCCAAAGTTCACGAACAGCTGTGATGTCCTCCGGAAACTCTTCGTGCAGTCCACGTAGAACTTCAGCGCTCTAGCCACATCCAGCGAGTGCAAAGTCCTCTCAGCCGGCGACGAAGGAGACGGGAAGAAAACAGGTAACACTAAGGGCTAGTTAAGATGGAAGTCCGACGGCACCTTGGGCATAAAGGAGGGGTGCGTCCTAAGCACCACCCTCGAGGCATGGAAAGTCAAGTACGGTGCTTTGCAGGATAGGGCCTGGATCTCTCCCACTCGTCGTGCGTAGGTAATGGCCACCAGGAACGCAGTCTTCCACGACACAAACTTCATCGGTGCGGAGTGCATCGGCTCGAATGGGGACCCCATGAGCCTGGTCAGCTGGTTAAGTTCCCACGCCGGGCTGGGGCCTTCACTGGCGGGAACGACCGGAACAGTCCTTTCATAAACTCTTTTACCAGTCGATGGGACCACAGGGACGTCCGTCCTGTGGTTCTGGTATATCTGGAGATCGCCGCCAGATTAATCTTAATGGAGGCATGGGCTAGCCCAGCCTTTGCCAGCGATAGCAGGTGCGGCAGCACTTGAGGGGCCGTAATACATAGGGGGTTGATCTTCTGTGCTCGGCACCAGATAGAGAACCTCTTCCACTTATGACCGTAGCATTTGAGAGTCGAGGACGCCCTGGCCTTTGCAAGAACCTCTCTGCAATCGGCCGGTATATCGTAGCCTCCAAACTCTAGCGCTGCAGGAGCCAAGCCTGCAGGTTCAGCGACGCCGGGTAGTGGTGGAAGATGGCGCCTCCTTCTCTGGAGAGAAGGTCCGCGTCCGCCGACAGCTTGATGGGAGGGGACGTTGACAAGTCCAGAAGGTCCAGGAACCAGATCTGCCTCGGCCACGCCGGTGCAACGAGGATCATCCTGCACCGGGACCTCTTGAGCTGGCTGATGAGTCGAAGCAGCAACGGCAACGGAGGGACCGCATACAGGTATAGGCCGTCCCAGGGGAACGAGAACGCATCGCCCATGCTTCTCGGCTGGGGAAACCTGCTGGCGAACCTCTTGCACTTCGGGTCGATTTGGGGTTTGCCCCATCGTCGGAAGAGTTGATCCACCTGATCCTGGCGCAGTTCCCACTCGTGAAAGACGCGCAGCTCCCTGCTGAGTGAGTCGGCGATGGTGTTTCTTTCTCCTGCCAGGTGGAAGGGAACCAGGAACATCCCTTGGGCGACCGCCCAGTGCCACAGATCCTGTGCCTCCTTGGATAGGGCTGGGGATCTGGTGCCTCCCTGCTTCCGTATGTAAAACATTGTCGTGGTGTTGTCCGTGAAGATCCGCACCACCTTGCCCTTGAGCGACGGGAGGAACTATTTGAGAGCCAAGAACACGGCTCGGAGTTCCAGGACGTTGATGTGCAGGAGCCTCTCCTCCAGGAGCCAGAGGCGTCTTGCGTGGATATCTCCGGTGTGGGCGCCCCAACCTTCCAGGGAGGCGTCCGTCGTCACCGTCTCCTGGTACGCCGGCGTCTGAAAGTCCTTGCCCGGCGTGAGGTGCGCTCGAACGCCCCACCACTGAATCGCCCGCCGGAACACCTCGTTGAGGGGGATCCTGTCTTCGAAGGTGCCCGTCGCCTGCATCCAACGGGCGTCGAGAAATTCTTGAAGAGGGCGCATCCGTAGTCTGCAGAGGCGCACCTGTTAGATGCAAGAGGACATCATCCCCAGGAGGGACTTGATGGACCTCACCCTGGCCACGTCCGTGGCTAGCAGGCGCTGCACTTTGCCTAGAATGGTCTTCGTCCGTTCTTCCGACGGGGGCCGCCAGGCGCCTCACTGTATCGAGCTTCGCTCCCAGAAACAGGGCCACCTGCGACGGCACCAGGTGGGACTTTGGGTAGTTTATGGCGAATCCCAGGTCTGTGAGTAGCTGGACGGTCCTCGCAGTGTGTTCGACGGCGAGTTCCCTCGTCCTCGAGCGGATGAGCCAGTCTTCCAGGTAGACGTGAATCCCCTGCAGGTGCAGCCGCGCCGCCACTGGTGCTATGCACTTGGTAAAGACCCTGGGGGCCGACTTCAATCCGAACGGCAGTGCTCTGAATTGGTAGTGGCGTCCCTGGACGACGAACCTGAGGAACTTTCGGTGACTTTTGAGGATGGGAACGTGGAAGTATGCATCCTCCAGGTCCAACGACGATAGAAAGTCGCCTTCCTCCAGCTGTCCCAGTACGTGCTGGAGGGTGACCATCCTGAACTTTTGTGATCTGATGTATTTGTTCAAACGACGAAGGTCCAGGATGGGGCTCCAGCCGCCAGTCTTCTTCCTGACGAGGAAGTACCTTGAGTATACCCCGGAGCCTCTTCGGGACAAGCTCGATGGCGCCTTTCCTGAGCATCGCCCGTACTTCCAACAGCAGTTGCGGGACGTGATTTTCCTTCCTGGCCACAGGTGGAATGTGAGGGCACTTCTTCGGGAATTCGATAGAGTGTCCTCTTGCCAGGGTATCCAGCACCCAACGGTCGGTGGAGATGGACTTCCACACGCCGACGAAGTTCGTCAGCCGGCCTCCCACCGGGGTGCTTCGGTGGGGGCCCGAGACCACGGCCGGTTCAGTCCTGGTTGGAGGTGGTGGCCTTGCCGCCCTGGCCACCTTGCCAACGGCGGCGAGGTGCTCCCTGCTTGCCGTGACCCCTGTAGGCCTCCTGAGACGAGGAGCGTGCCGCCTGGCGGTAGGACGACGAGCCACCGCTGGATCCCTTGTCTGCCTCCGGAGCTCCAAAAGGGCCGTCGTTGCTGAAAGGCTCCTAGGGCGCGGGCCGTCTCCGTGTCCGTTTTTATGGCTTGGAGGGATTCGTCCACCGCCTTCCCGAACAAATTGCTGCCGTCGAACGGCATGTCCAACACCCTGGTCTGGACGTCCTGACGGAAGTCGGTCGCCCGGAGCCAACCTCGTCGTTGTAGGCAAACACCGTTGCCCAGCTGGCGGAACCCGGTATCGGCAATATCGGTTGCCACTGTTATGATGTGGTCCGACGCCACCTCGCCCTCTTGCAGTATTTCCAGGGCCTCGGACCTCTTGTCGTCCGGCAGGAAGTCCAATATGGGGGCCAGCTTAAACCAGAGCTCCCTGTCGTAACGGGCCACGATCGCCAGGGCTTTGGCCGCTTTGATCGTCGTCGCCGCCGACGAAATGACCCGCCCCCCATGGCGTCCAACTTCTTTCCCTCGCCGTCCGGCGGGGAATTCGACGTCGAGGCTCCTGACCCCGCCGCTTTCTTCTTCGCCGCCGCCGAGACGACCGAGTCTGGCGTTGGCTGGGCTCTGAGGCACTGGGGAGCGGTTTTGGGGACCCGGTACTTCTTCTCGTACCGGTCCCGTTTGGCTGGTGCCGTGGAGGTGTTCTTGAGAACCGACAGGCCCTCCTCCCAGATGTCATTGATTAGGGGCACCGCGATGACCGTCTTCCTCTGGGCCTCCCGGCGCTGATAGAGGAAACCTTCCTTTTTCTGCTCCTCCGGGCAGAGCTGGAACAATTCGGACGCCCTGGCGATCATGGCATGGAATGAGCCAATCTCGTCGGGCGGCGAGGCCCGTGCGACGGGAGACCCGTTCCGTCGTCGTCGCCGTTGCCCTCAGAACCCATCGTCGAGCCCAAAGCACTGTCATCTCCCGACTCGTGGGAGGATGAGGAGGGAACTGTAGGCCTTACGGGGGCGAGTGGAGGAGAGGGTTGGGTCCTCTGTCGTTTGTTCTGAGGATTTCCCGACGGGCCAGGTTGCGGGTCCTCCGGCCTGAGCCGTGGGAATCTCGTCCTTATCTCAGAGCATAAGGACTGAATGGCAGACAAAATGGCCGCCGAGCCATCCTGAGGCCTAGGATCCGGCTGCGCCGGAAGGGAAGGCCGCTCTTCCTCACCATCGTCGTCTTCCTCGGTTATCTCCCGAGGATCTTCCTGACGGGATCGAACCTTCTCGAATTGGACTTCGAGGTTCCTCACGGCCTCGGTCAGTTCCTCCGCCGAGGCTGACTCCGAGCTCGAGGAGGGCACCGTGCCCCCCCTCGCTTCTTCCATCATGGCGGCCACGACGATGGGCTGAAAAGAGGATTCCCTCGTTGGCGGCAGGGAAACTCTAGTCCCGGAGGCAGTCTCCGCTGGCGGTGTCTCTGCCGGCTTGGCCAGAGTCGCCACGATAGCCTCGATAGAGGCCTTCGCCTGCTGGGTAGGGGCCTTCACCACCTTAGGTGCGTCCCGGGCCTTCTCCTTCGGGGGAGGGGCGACGCCTCGCTCCCCCTCTTCCGAGATCGGACGGGGCTTCTCCCAAAGCTTAACCGGGGTCTCGGACTTTCTCTTCCCCGAACCGGAGCGTTGGCTCGTGGTTGACGGTGCCGGGGAAGGTGCGCCCTGCCTGGCGACCGAAGAGCCCGACTTTTCGGCGCTCCCGGAGCCAGCGGACTTGCGGCGCTTGGCCTGGTGTTGGGCCCCCGTCGCCGGGGCGCCCGCACAGGACTTAGAAGCCCGCTCGGACCCTTTCTTCTTCTTCTCACCCGTCGAGCCCTTCTCCAACCAGCTTGCGAGACGGGATCGACGGTCCCTCATGGTCCGCTCCGACAAGTTCTTGCAGAACTGGTAGTCCTTCTCTGCATGAGTCTTGTCCCCATGAAGACAGTAGAGGCATTGCAAATGTTCGTTTTCCTTAAACACATTCTGCAGCCCGCATCCAGGGCAGCTGCGAAACAGCTTGGGTCCGGGCGACAAACTCGCATCCTGGGCCATCTCGAAGTAGGCCGAGAATCTTCTGGAATCCTCCAAGAAGTTGATTCGACGAAATCTTCACCCTTGAGGGGTGTAGGAAAATCCCGCAACGGGTAGCCGTTAACGGGAGTAGAAACGGTGGAGCTTGAGGCTCGATTAACCGAAAAAATGTGAAAATTCACCTGAAAAAGCGCGAAACGCGCAGTAAAAGCTCGAGAGCTAAGCACGAGGACTCCCAACACTTGAACGTGCGGTAAAAATCTGAAGATGGCTGCCAGAGGCGGGGCTTAGGTACAGGGCAGTCATTGGCTGTGGTCAGTATGACGCAGAGATCAGTGATTGGTTACTACTACGAAAGACAGATCAGAAACAAAACTGATACTGATTTTTTCTTTACCGAGGATTCCCGGCCTGACGACGGGGAATATTCATGAGCATGTGAATCCATGCCAGACCCCATGCTGGAGAACCATATGTACCTCTTGTAATACTTTCTATGCACTCCATGCTGGAAATATCCCATGTAATCCAAAATGCTAATTAAATGGCATCTTAAATATAAGCAGTGGAGTAACTTTGCTGAACATGTTGGGGGAGGACATGACAACTGAAGGAAAGGGGTGGGGTGAAGGGATGGTAGATGGTGGCTCTGAGGGATCGTTTCAGCCAAATTGTTAAGAGAAATGTTTTTGAATGGTAGATTTGACCAAATTCGGTCACCACCATTAGTTTGAAGCCGTAGATACCAAACATCAAGTGCAGTGGTTGCCCCCTCAGTCCATGTTAGGTATTTTTGGCTTCGGTGGTTGCGGGCGTGTCCCCCGCTTCCTCAGCATTGATGGCAGGGGACCCAACAAAAAAAAAAAGAAAAGGGACGCTGCAGCGTCAGATCCGACCCGTGTTAAAGAGATGGATCCGACGCTGCAGGTTACAGGAGAGGCAGCGGATGGAGAAAAGGTAAGTGAGGGGGTTTGTGGGTGTACTGGCGGTTTGAGGGGACATGGGTTTAGTTTTTTGTACCGAGGTAAAAATGTATTTGCAGCGAAAATGACTACGGTTAATTCCACCGTGATTTTGTATGTCGGTCAAACAACCTAAATCCCTGAGGGATAACACTAAACTACTATGCCCACAAGAGTCCATTGCTGACGCTCTGTTATAACTTTCATAAGACTGGTGGCGTATCTTTAAAATTCAATTGGGCCCCCACACATCTTCAGCCGGCCTGCAATGCACCTAGTGACACAACACAACATAACATTCACAAACTTAATTCCACTAGAACATAAAAACAATGCATTGTTTTTCATTCATTCAGACACAAAATTCGACACACATATGCTTGCAAACATTCTCACTCGCACACAAATGCACCCAGCACCTCCACTGACATACACTGTGTGCACACAACATTTATATGTACATTTACAATAACACATGGAAACAGTGGTGCAACGTCCATTGAGCAGACCAGACTATTACCCCCTGATACCTGGAATTGTGGGCTATGTTGACTTGACGTAGCTGAACTATAAAAGCCATGGCCGAAAGGACCAGATTCACTGGAATGTCAGCAATTTGCATGATTCTTCCTCATTCAGAGGCAGAAACCATTGGTTAATGCAGTGCAGTGGGTGACCAAGTATAATTGGTATAGATTTTTAAATGCCACATATCTCCAAACTTGGGTTCTGCAGAGCACCTTATATCTCTACGTGCTGATAGATGTTTTCTACAAGATTCTGGCTGATTAAAATTAAGGTATGTTTTCCTGTGTTCAAATGGCTCCAAGCAGTGGAGTACTGAGCAGGAGAGTCGCAATCGGGTGGTCAAGCTGCCCCCCTGTACCTCTTTTAAGAGCCAGACCGGGACATTTGTCATTGGGACAACCCTCTCCCATTCGGCAACTCAAAGAGGGTGCCCAACGGCAAAAGTGTCCCGCTGGCAGGACCATGTGTGCCGAGTAGTTCCTGCACAGCACGCTCATTGTCCTGGCAGCAGGGCACCTTACCCGTTCCGAATGGTAGAGGTGTTCCGCTGCCAGGACAAAGTCCCATGGAGCGCCGGTCAGCAGGGGGTCCTCACGTTGTTCTGTATCAACAGAGTATTACAATGTGAGCCATAAGGGACTGATGGGAGGTAGGGAGGTACTATTAGCATGGACTTTTGTCCCTTTAGAAATGTGAATGGGAGGGAGTGGTCAGAAGTGAGAAGGGTGGATAATGTTGCATGCTTTATGAAATCATGACCATGGCTTTAAAACCCAAGGAGGATTTGTTAGGCTCACATTAATCTGCATGATGCTATTGTGACTTTGCATGCATGATGAGAAGAATAAAACTAAAGCCATACCCTAATTCCTCAACATATTTCTATAGTGTATGGTTATGTGGAAAGATGTGCAATTGTCCATTTAAACAAGTGTGTGATCCTGAGCAAATTATTTAATCACATTGTGCCTTATCTGCAGCTCTAAGTGATTCTGATTCACTTCAACGCTTATGTTAATCTTATGTTAATGTATCATGCTATTCTAATGGAAAAGGCTAATGACTATAGAGTTGCTCCACATATAACAATAGTGCAATTTAGGTATTTTGCACCACAAAGTTATTTGTCACTTGGCTTATTTATGGCAACTTATTCTAAAAGTCACTTCCATGATGCCTCCAAGTATCAAAGACAGATGGTGTGCCTTGCAATATCTTTTTCTGGAAAGTCACTTTTGTTGGTGCAATCCATATGCTAATTAGGAAGTGTGCATGTATTTTGCCTCAGAGGGATTGGACGGAGCTCCCCAACAAACATACACAAACACAATTTAAATTTTTTTTTTTAAAAAAAAAATACATCTGCTCGGCTTTCAAATGCTGCCCGGGCCACGTCTCATGTAACACCGACCTAACCTCTTCGCACTCATGCGTATCCAGACAGAAACCAGGAAGCTGAATGAGCTTCCTAGTTCATGTCTGTGTGTTGCATGAACACTAAGCCGGAAAGCGATGCTCTGTACCCCTGGCCCCTGGAAGTGATGCTGCTAGCATGACAGCACAGGCGCCAGGCCGTGCAACACCCAGTTCAGCACCCTGACTTTGAGTCAGGCCAGCCAGGGTGAGCGACTGAGCCATGTAGGGCATCCCAGCCTGAATGTGTTGCAGCCCAGTTGCCAGGCATCTCTGCCTCATGTAATGAGACAGTGCAAGCCTTGCTCAGTACCCCAGCCGGGCTTGCGCTGTCCAATTACATAATTGATGATTGTGGCCCGCCTGCCCTCCCTCCAAAAGTTGGGGGTGGGGGGGAAAGGCATGCCACAGAAGTTGGGGGGGCAAAAACCCCGGCCCCACCCTATAATTACGCCCATGAATATAAGAGGCATTTTAAAATCACGTTTTTAATGTTAACGCCATCCTCATGAGGGCCTAACAAGTTATCTACCAAAAAAGGAATTGCATATTCTGCAAGCAGGTCAAGTAGGCCATCCAGTGCTTCATCACTTGGCCATCAGTGACTTCCCAGACAGTGTGGCCAGTTGATATGCCCAACAATGACCATCTTGATCTTGGTAATGACTAACCTTTACATTTATTATCATGATCATCATTTTTAAAATAGGTTCCATTTACTTGGGTAGCTTTCATTAGAAAATACCTACAAAACTTCACAGAAATTGAACAAATACTTTGCAAGTGTTATATATCCAGATATTAAATTCGGGAAGATGGATGGTGGTGGGACTCCTGGGAGATGGCTCATGGATAAGTTAGCCTGTGCTGACATGGAGTCAAAGTATTTTTCATTGATTTAGTCATACAATACCAGCTTCCGCATATGAGAAAGACCACTCTTAAGAATCGTTACATTTCAGATAAACAAGTTCCGATTGCATAATAGCTACTATTTTAAAACATTCCAATTCATAATTTACTGATTAGAGTATGATAATTTAAGATCTTCATTTATCATAATTTTTCTAAACCAAGTTCACCTGTCTTTTCCCCAAAATGTGTTTAGTCTCAATGGCAAAGACGAGTTAACTATTGTTTGATTTCTCAAAATCAGAGGAATCCCAGAAGAGCGGACTTAAAAATCATGGTCCTAACGTACCCATTGGATGAATGTCAAAGCCTGCTAACCCTGTAGACCATTTATCACAGACAGCACTAAAAACAGACTGACTACACTTCATTTTCAGGAAAATGGGTATTTCCGTGGAACCCAGGGCCAAACTAAAAAGTCTTCTACAGGAAGCCACTGTCGGATTATAGTGCCTATAATTCTACAGAATTCCAAATTCACTTTACCTGTCATTATCATGCCATATACTTTGGAAAAACTACTTTTTTGCACAAACAGTAGTGCCATAATTGAATCAAAGAGTCACTCATGCTTCAGCTGGTCCACTGTACCCTTTATGATTTGGCAGATTGGGGGTGCAGTCACCAATTGACAGCAGTTGTTATAAATTTGCTAACGTGCTGAGAAGATCCACTGAAGCAAGAACTGCAACCAAAACGTTTCATGGTGCGGTTATTTTTCTACTTTCAAAGTAGTGTGCTGCAGAAGTATTTACACAGCACAGATTGTTACAGAATACATGCTCCTAGAGGCAGGAAGAGGGCAGTTTATGCCCCCCAAAGTGAAGAGATGAGCTCCACTTTAAAGGCTTTGTTTCATTTCAAACCCAGCTTTACAATGCCTGGCCAGTGATGTCAGTACATGGTGTAATAGCGGTCAACTGCTCATACAATGTCCATTAATACTATTAATAGGATATTTATTGAGCACAGACCTAGCTTTGGGAAGCAATTGAGCGCTTTGCAAGTCTTACACTACAAGGGAAGCGGATCACAAGGGATGAATACAAGGAAGCAGGGACCTAAGAACAGGGAAGAGTCTACACAAAAGCCACAACTAATGGCTTTGTCAATGCTGGATTATCAGGCATGTATTAATTTCATGAGTCACTCAGTCTATGGAGCTGCATTAACGTAACACAAGTTCTGGGGGCCCCCTGCAAGCCATACTTAGGGGGCCCCCTCCCAACTCGGTAACAAATCACGTATGGTGCCATACTCTGGGCCGGCCTAGATTACCACGCTTGCACAATACGCACAAATGTGCTGCTGAAGGGGTATTCCACTAGGAAAAATATATAAATATGTGTTTTAATGCATTATACAGCACTCTTTCTGAGAAGAATTGGCTAAAAAGTCACATTGTTTGCTATTGTTTTGTAGGATAACACCAATCCAATACATGCAAGTCACCAGCAGTGCACATGGACATTAATCCTTTGCTATTAATAATGCCATGCCACAATGAAAACATGTCCAACTGGCTGCACAATGTAGACACATAATAACATTACAGTAAAGTATGCCAGGCCACATTAAGACATACCTAGACTGGTTGCACCAAAATGTCAGTCAAAGCAAAAAGACTCAACAAGAAGAGAGCACACATTCCAGCCTACGTCTCTGCAGCCTCCAACAACACAGCCAAACTCTTTAAAATCTGCAAGTTACTGGCCAATCCTGTTGCAGTGTCTACCGCTCCAGTTCCCTCAACAGGCCCTCTGTACGGCTTTGGCCTCTCGCTTCTCCACTAAAACTCAGGACATCCTGTCCACTATCTCCTCTTCCTCTTCCTCTCTCTGCCCCCTTTAGCCATCTCTGCCTTTCCTCCTCCTTTCTACTCTTTCTCTCTAACACCTGATGAGGTTTCTAGACAAGTCCCATCTATGGAAGTGTTGTTGAAACAGGTGCTTGCCTGCTCCTCCAGAACCATCAAGGACTACATTGACACCCTTGCTCCAGCCTTGGCCGATTTCTGTAATCATTCTTTTGCCACTAGAACTTTCCCCTCGCCCAAATTCTTGGAAAAGCTGGCCATCTCCCAGCTTACTCTCCACACTGAATCTGGTGGTTGTCTCCATGACCATCAGTCTGGCTTAAGAGCTGCCAGAGGTACGGAAACTGCTCTCGAACACCTGTGAAGATCTGATCTATAACCTTGATTCCAGCATTCCTTCTGTCCTCAACCTCCTTGAACTTTCCTCTGCTTTCGATACGCCATCCTGATCAATCGACTCCGTGAGAATAAGGGCATCATGGATCAGGCCCTGGAGTGGCTGACCACCTTCCACTTGGACCGCCCCTCCCATGTCCAACTTGGTCCCATTCACTCTGCCACCTCTCTCTACCTGTGGCGTTCCCCAGGGCTCTATCCTCTCACCCTGGTTTTTCAACCTCTAATTGGCCCCTTTGGCCCACCTGATCTCTACCATCTCTGCTAACTTTCAGTGTTAAGCGGATGACACTCCGCTTTCCTTCAGGCTCCCCTCAGCCTACTCACTTCTCTCTCTCATTCCTGGTGTCATCTTCAACTCAACTCTCTTTCTCTCCTCACATCTCGGACGTCGCCAAGAAGTCCCACAACCAGCTGCACCTCTTCAAAGGGACTCTTCCCTTTCTCACTTTCCCCCAGAAGCTCACTGTCTCCAGTGCTCTGCTTCTTTATAGGTTGGACTACTGCAACAGCTACGTTCTCAATCTGCCTTCCTCTGCAACTAATCCAGAACAGGACTGCAAGACTTTTCCTTGGCCTCAAACCCAGGGACTGTATCTCGCCAGCCATGAAATCTCTCCACTGGCTCCCGGTGGCTGAAAGGATCAAGTTGAAGACCCTTTGCATTGTCCACAAGGCTTTCTGGGGCTGGTGTCCGCACTACATCCAACACTCTCTTCCAAAATACCTTCCTTCTTGAGCCCTAAGGGTTAGATGCTTCTCCAGACAGAGAGGGGGTGGAGGAGGGGTAGATCCCTCTCCCTGCAGGTGCCTCCGTCTGGAATGGCCTCCATGTCCCTCCCAAACTTGAGACGGACCACCTGAAGTTCTGGAAGCAGCTCAAAGCGTTCCTCTTGTCCTCTGCTTTCTCTCTCTCCCTCCCCTGCTGACCTACCTGACCTACCTGTCTGCTGTACCAACTGGTTGCTTGGATACCCTCAGTCTCACTGAGTCCAGGCTCTTTCTACACTGTCTCCGGGCCTACCACGCAGCTAGAGGCTGTAACTCTAACCCTACAATCCCTTGTTCTCCTTGCACTACGCAGAGCTGCACTGCCCTGGCTGCATTTACTCAGAGCATTGCTGCCCTGTTTTCTCCTCCCCTCTCCCTTGTACTTCCGCCCCTCCCTTTCCCCTTGCACTTCTCGTTCTCGCACTTGCACGATCTTAATGACACAAGGCTTAGAAAGATAATTTGTCTTGTCCTCCCTCTGTTTTCCTTCCCTTGTCTTGTCGTGCCTAAAAACACATGTGTAGTCGCGTTATATATGACTTATTATATCATATTTTTTTCCCAGATGCCCAGAAAAA
Organism: Ambystoma mexicanum; assembly: GCF_040938575.1. Taxonomy (NCBI): domain Eukaryota; kingdom Metazoa; phylum Chordata; class Amphibia; order Caudata; family Ambystomatidae; genus Ambystoma; species Ambystoma mexicanum. The sequence goes on from NC_090924.1 coordinate 1,260,523,248, forward strand.
CATACAGTGCAGCAGTAAGAAACGGCTAGACTGGCAGAACCCAAATGCCAGTCTATCCAGGTAATTACACTCAGCAGGACTGCTTTATCAGAAATGCCCAGTTAAAAAAAGTCATACCAAACTGAGGACTGACTAGACTGGCTGCTCCAAAATGCCTCTCTAGCCCCTAATACCACATATCATGCCTGCTTAGCATGGACATGGATGACCATTATGATTTATTGCACAATCCAACCCCCCCACACATACCCTCTCCCTCCCACCCCCTACCCCAACCTCCAAAATCAGCTCATTGGCCCAGAATTGCCTCCACGTCCCTCTCCCTTATCCCAGTGCTAACGTATGAGGCTCCTTGCCTCATAGGTAAGTACTGGGATGAGGAATAGTGAGACTAGGAGTAATTAAGATTACAGGCAGCTAAATCAGTCATTACCTTCATGGACCTCTACCTCATTCCAGTACTTGTGTATGATGCATAGTGTCTCATACACAAGTACTGCCTCATACACAATACACAAGTACTGGGATGAGTAAGAATAGAGCTAGGAGTAATGAAGATTACCAATAAGTAATCAAGGAATTAAACACAAGTAGTGGTGCAACACCATTGAGCTGACTGGGCTTCAGCACTCCCTCCCACCCCCAAAATTGTGGGCTATGTTGACTTGGCTGACAGAGCAGTTGCTGGACAGAAAAGGACACAGATGTTAAACGGCACCCGGGTTTAGCTGTTATCAAGGGCCCGGCCCATAAATTACTAATGCACAGCATTTAAATGTTAGTACCTGCATTCAAATGCCAAATTCTTTAAGCAATTGAAATTGTGATGTGGGTTTAGTACTTGCATGCCAGGGGAGTGATTGGAAGGGTAGAGAGGGAACAGGAGACCAGTCATTCTCACAGCAGTCTATAAGTGGGTGCTTTCAGTCTTAAAGGAGAGCGTTAACTGCTTGTAACATTGAAGCAGCGCTAGAATAGTCTCATTAAAATGCGTAAAGAAGTTAGATGCCCCCACAAATAAGTTTGCTCCTCCCCATCACACATGAAGTTAGCGCCTCTGCCCACATTGGAAGGATTAGCCACCCTGAAATGTAGGTTTTGTTGCTCCCCTGAACACAAGCACACACACCATTCACCATATATACACACTCACACCCAACCATCCATACATACATACATTTAGGTGTGCACCATTTCACCATACCGGCACACCCAGGCAGCCACCCGTACATTTAACTGTGCAACCTTTCACCATACAGGCACACACACCCAGGCACCCACCCATACATTTAAGTGTGCATCCATTAACTGTACACACACACCCAGCCACCCATACATTTGTGTGCACCCTTTCACCATACACTCACACGGGCAGCCACCTATACATTTAAGTGTGCATCCTTTCACCGTAGATGCACGCATGCATACCCAGCCACCCATACATTTGTGTGCACTCTTTCACCATACACTCACACACGCACACGTCATGGGGTTCAGGGGAGCCATACTACTTCAAAAATAAATTGTTTCCTTTTGAAGTCACTCTGACTTCATAAAGAAATTATTTCCGTTAAGGACTGAACCATAACGGAAATAATTTCTTTATGAAGGCAGAGTGACTTCAAAAATAAACTATTTATTGTTTAAGTCATAGGGCTTCACCCACACCAGGACATGGAGGCCTCCAGCCTAGGATCTTCATGTCAGGGGGTGGGGTTAGCACCCGGACTTCAAAAAGAACGTTTCATTTTGTATTCACTAAGCTTTCATAAAGACGAAATTTCTGTTATCTGCTAAGTGAATTCAAAAAGAAAAATGTTTTTAAAAAAAATAATGTGAAAACTTTTTTTTTTTTTTACTTCAAGTGGGTCCCCCTCTCAGGACATGTGGTCGCGGGGCTCTCCGCACCGCGGGGGCTGCAGGGGCCCCTGTTACGCCATGCATATGCTGCTAGGACCAAGTGTCCCAGTTCATTCCTTATTGATGCTATCAGTTACCATCCAAAAGGCCTGACAGAAGGGAGTTTGCAGTCCGTCTGCACAACAGAGGAGCACACCCACAGAGAAGACCAGCAGCAGTATCCACCTGCGGTACCATCTTGGGGTCAGGCGAGCATAGAGACCAGACCAACTGACTCCAGAGGGAAACCATCCTCCTCAACTTTCAGAGACGAGAGCTGACGGACGATCTGCAGTTAAAATAGGTACACATGTGGCAACGTTAGTCGGATCAGGGTCAGACAGTCAGCCGGCCAACTCTAGATTGCCACAGATCTGTCACAGGCTCCCCACTAAGAAGCCAAATTGTTGTCCAGAAAAGGAAATAAAAGGGAGCCCAATCAGAACAGGACTTGGAAGTTGGAATGGTGAATACAGAAAGAGACGAGAGGAGAAGCAAAGGACAACGTTTGGAGTGGTGCAAGGGAGAGAAGAAATGTGATATGGAGGAGAAATATCAAGGTGGAGAGTGAAGAAAAGGTGGAACATCGAGACAGAGGCGCAGAGAGAGAGAGGGCGGAGGAACACTGATAGGGAAGTGGAGGGAAATGTCAGAGCCAGGAGAGGGAAAGACAAAGGCGAGGGGACGGGAAAACAACAGAAAAAGAGCAGATTGCAAGAGGCGTGGAGGGTCAGAAGGAAATAACAAGGGGGTCAGGAGGGAGTGGTGGGAGTAGGACTGTGGAAGAAGTCCGCCAACAGGGTACTCCGGAGAAGATGGCTGTTGAAGGGCCAGAGATACATATTACAAGGAGATTAGTGGAGAAAACGCTACTAAAGTCCCAAGAGAAATCACCCAGGGCCTTACCCTGGAGGAAAGGGTGAACAGTCGAATAGAATCTAGGAGGACCAACATGACATCCTGATCAATCCTGTGCCAGAAAAGAAAGACCAAGGCTATTTCCGTGACTATTCCTAAAAAGTAGATTAGTTCACTTTAACTCCACCAAGACTTGGCTATTTTGAGGCTAAAGAAGGACACCAAGATCCCCTGCCTTTGCCAGACTAACGGGATATCCAGATGTTTCCTCAAAAGGAGGGTACTCAAGGTGTGATGTAAGGAAATTGATTGAAAACTCTTCTCCTTTTTTAGCATACCAATTTTTGTTTAAGCACACCAGACGGAACAAAAATGATTCACGTGCCAAGAGGCATTATGGTCTCTCTCGTTTCCAGCGACAACTCCAAAACAACATATTTCAATATGGTTCGCAGCTGCAGAGTCTATGTAGAACTGTCAACACAAGTGTGGCCAATGAACAGAGCGTTCAGAGTTCGTCCCGCACTTAAACTATATTTACTAAAAAGGTGTAGTAATTTTCTTACGTTTGTGGTTATTTAAGGTATGCACAAATCTCTTATTAAAAACATGAATCTAATTTCGCAGTAAATATCTCCGAAACGTGCTGGTCTGAGCAAAATACATGTAAAATGTTTACCCAATAATTGTTTTGGAGCAAGGGAGAGAACAATGACCAAAACAGAGGGCTGAGGTGGGTGTACTGTGATTAGAAGAAATGTCTTATTCTACAAACGCCATTATTGGGGGATATAAGAAAACAGGTCTCGATTGTAATGACATGATCGCAGAAAGACATTTTGTAATGTCACAGTAATCCTCAGTGTTAAAGACATGTTTTTGCCTACTGCTAGCCATCTATAACGGAGCCACTATGCTCGTTGAACCAACTTACACAAATGTTTAAATCTTCAGGATTGTGCCTATATGAGGTATGCAACGAGTGAGTCCTGAGGTGTCCAGGAGAACGTGTGTTTGCCTGGTAAGATTAAAAAAAGTCCTTTGTAGGGGTGGCGCTGTGGAGCAGCCCAAGATGGCTGCCTAGCCTTTCAGCTCCGTGCGGCCTCGGCATTCATCTGCTCCCATCTGCGGTTCCTGACATTGTGAAGGACTATCGGCTGGCTGAGCTGTTTCTGCCACTGCACTGGACATTTTGTGCGATTTTGGTCTCGATCGGCCCACCTGGGACCTGGCTGACGGCCCTGTCGGATTTGGGCCTAGTATTCCACCCGGCCCCGGCGTTTGCCTAACATCCTGCCCTCTGGGTCCCCCCCCGCTCCTGCTTCCCGCCGCTCTGTGTAATCGCGGCAGGTGCCTGGGGGTCCTCCTGCGGACGCCGCCACACTGTGGATGCCACATGCTGCGTCAGTGATCATCGCGACCTCCCCGGCGCCGACAACACGGAGGATCTTATCGCCCCGCTGCCGCGGCGGACCAGGTGAGCGGGGGCTGGAGCGGTGGGCGTCGAGACCTCTGCCCGCTGTGTGCGACCTTACGGGCCAGTACTGTCATAAGGGAGCGGCCCTCACCATACTGTCTGCCCACTTTCCCGCTGACAGTGTCGCCGCCTCTGCCCGCGCCCTCCTAAGAAAGATCCCGCTGGCACCCCCACGCAACCTGTACACATAAGGAGGCTGCGATCGCTCGACATCACAGCCTTGCCGCTCCACCGCTGACTCTCTGCTATCTGCGGTGGCCCCCCAACTGCCCTCAACCGCCTACCGCCACTGCGTTTGAGCCTGCTGCCCCGGCCCTTCTCAGTTCTCCATCCTATTCATAAGTGGGCCCTCACTGCAACCGTGCCCACCACAACGACAATGCTTAGCAGAAATAAGGCGGGGGCCCAAGGAGGTACAATGGACAAGTACGCTAAAGCAGTCCCTCGAGATGAGCCAGCCAGCACATCATCGCCCCAGGATGAGCCAGACATGACCCTGCACCGAGCGGTCGGAGCCCCTGACTTCACCCTACTAATGGAATCTATGGCTAAAAACTTTGCCTCCTTCCAAATTAGACGACATCAATGCTAATGTCGCCTCGCTTAAGGCTCGAGTGGACCAGGCGGGATCGAGGATCACTGAGGCTGAAAATAGGATCTCGGTGAACGAAGATGGCATCACCGCACTCCAGGACACTGTGGCCTCCCTAACGCGCGACCTGAAAGGTGTCAAGGCGAAGTGTGACGATCTGGAGTCGCGCTCCCGTATGAACAACTTGCGCATCATCAGGGTCCCCGAGAATGCCCTTAAGGGGCGGATGGAGGACGCAGTGGAGAAACTCCTGAAGGACCTACTGGACGACCCTGCCCTCTCTCCGTAATTCACGGTCGAGCGGGCTCATCGGGCCCTGTCTCCGCGACCCAGACCCGGCGACATCCCCATACCCATTATCGCCAAGATTCTCAACTACCACAACAGAGATCTCATCCTCCGCCTGTCGCGGGAAAAGGGAGACCTGCGATTTGAAGCCCATACTGTTAGAATCTTCCCAGACTTCTCGCTGGCGATGCAGCAGGAAAGGTACCAGTTCTTAGGCGTCAAAAAGCTGCTCAGGGAGCGCAACGTTCCCTACGCCATCCTGTTCCCGGCACGACTAAAGATTACACATAATGGCAAGATCATCTTCTTCACTGTCCCTGACGAAGCAGTGAAGTTCATTGAATTACATATACCTCTTCCCGGGCCGCGAGGCGACCACACGACATAGACTACACACAGCCCACAATGTTATAAAAATATCCACGGATCCATGACTTTTGATGTGTTGATGGCAACCCCACCGTGTCCACTCAGTAACTGCGGCCTCTTGCCATGTGTATGCGGGCCACAGGCTAGCTCCTAAACTGCTTCTTTGTCTTATCCCCCACTTGGCTTCTGGAGCTATCCCTGTGCCCTGCTCTCTCTTGCGATGTCAACTTGCCAGAAGGTACTCTCTGGTCTCAGAGGCTGTCTATGATACCTGTTTTACCGCAGCAACACATTCGGGACAGCACCTGCTGCCCCACATCAAGCCACAAATGCTGGCCGCACGGCACCAGCGCCCCCCCGTTGCAGTTCCAATGTTTGCTTTTGCTTTTATTTTGTTCTTTCTATTGACCGGCCCCTGTTGGGCTAGGATGTGGCCCTATCCACGTTGGATCTGGTCCTCTGACCTTTGGTATCCGGTCGGAGCAGGCCCAAGGGGCTTCGGGTGTGTTCTGGGGTGGGAGGTCTGCACTGCATGTTGGGGTTGGGCAGTGAGGTTGGGGGGGTGTCATAATTGGGGTTGTGTTAACAGTTAAAAACATGGCTGAGAGACGCATGACTTCAACTCAACACTACTGTGCACACGGCAAGTGCATAAGGAAAAATCCTAACGAATACTACCACTGGGATGTTCCATAATATGTCGCTATGGCTCTGAACATTGTCACATGGAATATTCATGGCCTAAGCAATTTCACTAAGGCCCGCAGGATAACTGCCTATGCCCAGCGACATGGCGCCAAAATCCTCTTTCTCCAAGAAACCCATGCTCTTGGGCGCCTAGCAGCATGTCTCGCCCCCACGTGGGGCAACAACAGATTCTATACCAAGTACTCCACCCAATCCAGGGGGGTCCTAACTCTAATCCATAAGTCAGTCCAGTTTTCCCTGCGCTCCAGCCAGATTGACCCTGAGGGTAGATACGTGATCCTCCATTGCTCACTCGCTAATATGGAATGCCTCCTAGTGAACACATATGCCCCTAACTTTGATGCCCCTGAGTTCTTTGATGCCATCACCACCACGCTTCTGACATATATTTGGATTCCCATCATATGGGGTGGTGACATGAATTTGATCCTAGACAAAGACCTGGATAGGTCCGGGACGGCCCGCAGAGCCCCATCACGCGCAGCCCATAGGTTACACGCCCATATTGACACACTAGATCTCAGGGATGCATGGAGAGCTCTCAACCCACAGATTAGAGAGTACACTTTACTCATCGGTACACGATAGCCTCTCCAGGATCGACCTTTTCCTCATATCGAGTTGCATGATGGGCAGGGTCACAGAGACCAAGATATTACTGCGCACACTATCGGACCATTCACCGGTAACACGCCAGATAACACTGGGACACGACCAGCCCCCCCCCGCTCCTCTTGGAGATTTAAGTCGGAGGCCCTGCTAGACATAGTCTTTAAAGCCGATATCCTAGCTGACATCAACACCTTCTTTGAGTGCAACAACAGGCATGACACCTCCGATGGAGTGCGCTGGGAGGCATTCAAGGTCTTCATCAGAGGGATGTGCATATCTAGAGAGGCCGGGGTCAACAAGGCCATAAAAAATAGCTTGCAACAGTCAGAAGCGAAATTAAAAGAGCTTGAGAGGGCATATGCCACCTCCCCTTCCCTGACCACACTGGCACAGATTAGAGCGGAATTAGAAACGTTTGAGTCTCACGCCCTAAGAGAAGTTCGGTACTTCGCCCGTCCTGTGGCGGCCAGGAAGTATGGTGAGGGGGATAGGCTGGGTAGGACACTGTCCAGACTGGTCTGAACTGAGCGGGGCAGGAACCGCATTGATTGCGTCAAGGACACAGGAGGCACCATGTGCTGGTCTGCCCAGGATATCCTTGGGACATTCACCACATTCTACACGACCCTGTATGGCCCCCAGCAAGAACACAGCCTGCAAGACACTGACGCCCTGTTAGATCAAATCCCCATGACCCTCCTCTCCCGCGCGACCAGCGACCTACTTGAGGCCCCCATCACCCTCGATGAGATAACCACGGTCATCTCGAACTGCCCTATGGGCAAAGTGCCAGGCCTGGACGGCCTCACCTCGGAGTTTTATCGGGAGCATGTAGCCATTCTGGCACCCAGACTCCTGGAGGAGTGGAACGAATCCCTAGAGTTAAACATCCTATCCCAATCCATGCGTGAGGCGCTTATAACTGTATTACCCAAGCCAGGTAAACCGTTAGACGAATGTGGGTCTTATAGGCCCCTTTCTCTGATTAACACTGACACAAAAATATTTGGCAAGATCATTTCCAATAGGTTTCTCTCCATTATGCCCCACTCAGTCCACCCCGACCAGAGTGGCTTCGTGCCCAGCAGATCCACCGCCCTTAATATCCGTCGCCTGTTCAATGTTCTGGCTAGCATTGTCCCCAACGCACAGGCCGTGGCGGTCAACCTCGATGCCCAGAAGGCATTTGATATGGTGTCCTGGCAATACATGTGGGCGGTGCTCCACAAAATGGGAATTGGCCCACGCATGAGGTCGTACATCAAACTCCTCTACACAAGCCCCGCAGCCAGAGTCCTGGTCAACTCCAGGGCCCCTTTGCTCTCCACAGAGGTACCCGCCAAGGCTGCCCGTTTTCTCCCCGATACTCTTTGCGCTCGCTATAGAGCCCATGGCTGATAACGCTAGGGACAAACATACGCGTAAAGGTATACGTCCCCGTGATACTCGCGAGATCATTTCTCTATATGCCGACGACGTGTTCCTATATATTAGAGACCCGGCTGCCCACCTAGACCCGATATTGAGAGACATAACCAAAATTGGCACTTTCTCGGGCTTCACCTGTCATGATGCCTACCTCCGGGCATCCGGATCAAGCCCATCATCCCCGGGAGCAGGCATCCAGACATTTACAAAAACCCCAGCAGCCCCAGCTAGGGGCTGTCTGGGTTCAGTCCTGGCACCGTAGGCACCAGGCTCATAATAAAAATCAGTCCTGGCGCCATAGGTGCCAGGCTTATAGACATTACTTACCTCTTGCAGACCATGCTGCAAATAAATCCAAGCCAACGTGAGGCCTGGATGGGACTATTTTACTACAGGGACGATTTTTTACTCGGGTGTGGTCCTGGGGAACTTCTTTCCTGGGACTACTTTGGAGGCTATTTAAACCACGCCCGAACAGCAGCACATGCTTCGTGTTATTTTGCATCCAGCAGCGTGACCCTCACCGTGCCTGCAGCCAGCATCCAGTCGTCTGCCACGCCCGCGTGCCTGCAGCCGGCACCCAGTCTTCTTCCACGCCCGCCTCGAATCCGGAGCTCCTAGAATAAAGAGGAAGAAAAGGACAAGGTTAGAAAACAAACTTATTTCAAATTCCTCACCTGATTTCGGATCCATTTCATCTCCCAACCTGGAAAGTACATCAGTTCTGCACGCTTCGCTTCACCAGCTCCAGCACGGCGCCATACTCACCAGTTCTCACAGCATCTTTCGATCCGGCACTGTCTCCATCATTTCTTCGCCGTACTCCGGCACCTAGGGGCACAAGAATAACAAGGTGAGCCAAGGGAATCAACAAATACCTCTTACCACCATAGACTTACCTGATTTACCACAGTAGCAGCTACGAGACCTTCTTCTCACGAACTCAGTTGCAACTTAAGGAAAGAAGGGGACAAGAGTGAACATCGGGCACATTGAACTCTGTGAACTTGATACTTACCAATCCCACCTGGGACTTCAGAGTCCATGCTTACCGGAACTCTCCCAACGCCTTCAAACCAGTGAAGTAACTGGTATCTACGTGCCCCTGCAAGACACGCAGGATGGAGAGCTCATCTTTTACAAACATAAGGTGAGGTTACTAGGGGGATATCGGAGGTGATTAGTGGGGGAGAGCGAGAACAGTTGGGAGGCCATCACTAAAACCCACAGGTGGCTAATCCCTGTCTCCACTTGCAGGAAAATACTTCATCGGGTCCAGCAGACAAGACTAGGCGGGCCAGTCCAGACAGTCATCTCTGCACTACGCATCACGTTGACGAAGACCGCAGCTGTCCGGGTCCGATCGACATACCTGTGGGGTTCAGGTGAGCGTAACATCATCATAAATTATTCCAAATCTGAAATCTTCCCGCTCACCCTGTCCACTACACAACTGCCCTGCGAATTCCCCCTCTGATGGTCACCGAGGGGCATCAGGTACCTTGGAGTGCAGGTGTCCCTCACTAAAGATTCACTGTTGGGTGACAACTATGCGGCTGTGGCGCAGCTTGCTGAGGCTCAAATGTTGAAATGGCGCAGTCTCCCACTCTCTTTGTCGAGTAGACCATCTCTAATCAAAATGATTATGGTCCCTAAATTTCTCTACATCTTCACAAATGTGCCGATCTGGCCCGGAAAGCGATATTTCAGGAACTTACACGCTGCGTGTGCCCAATTTCTGTGGCACTCGGGCGCGGTTCGTAAGAAATGGCAACACATGACTCTTCCCTATGGTAACTGGGGTTTCATCGCCCCCGATTTTGCCAAATATTGGACAGCAGCGCAGGCCCAACACGCCACATACTGGTACACGTTCTCCGACCCCCCCCCCGCATGTAAAGCTCGAGAAACTAGCGAGCGAGAGCGTTAACACCCTCTCCCTCATTCTCCATCACACATATCACGCTGACGCCCCGGCAGACCCTCTAGCGGCCACTGTCAGGGCCTGGAAATATATCTTGCAGATAAAACCCGACCACCACCCGTACTACAAATGGCTGCCCATCTGGCAGTTCCCGGGCCTCAGCCCTACACATGATAAGCTTTTAATGAAACACTGGCATGATCTGGGCTATCGGGCCCTGACCGACTTTTACCCTGACGGAAAGTTTATCACTCCGCAGACGTGGCGCCCTGGACACCTGTGTACTGCATTGGAACTACTACAATACTACAGGCTGAGGGCGGCGTTCCGCGCCTGGTGGCCCTCATACCCAGATGAGCCCCCAGACTCACCTGATATCCAGTATATATCCAACTCGGCTGGTGCTAGGGGGATAGTGTCCGCGCTGTACAAATTGTTGATGGCCGACCCCACAGACGTGCCAGTCAAGGCGCGAGATACGTGGAGTGAGGAGCTGGGCCTCCCCATCACGGACGCAATGTGGGGGAAAATGTGCACACACACTCGAACCACCTCCCTGAATGCCAGGCATAGGTGCATGCAATACAAGCTCCTTAACAGACTATATTACACACCTCAAAGACTGGACAGGTTTGCACACACCCAGGCCCGCACCTGCTGCAGATCACACTCATATGTTCTGGTCCTGTGACGCGCTGGGCCCATACTGGAAGGCCATAATTGAAGCTCGCTAAGACATCACAGCATCCCGTATCCCTTCAGAACCCCTAGCTGTACTGTTCGGCCTGTGGGATAGCCCAGAGCTGAGGAAAATATCTAGATTTTTCAATGTTGCCACCATAATAGCCAAAAAATGCATACTACAATGTTGGAAGCGCCGATCCCCCCCCTTGTTTGAGATGTGGATGAGGGCCCTCACCTGGACTCAAGCGTGCGAGGAGGACTACATCAATACCCTCCCGCTGGCCTCCCGTCCCAGGAATGTGTGGACAAATTTTGCACATATTTAAATAACAAAGATGACTTAGAACTATTGTCCTCCCCTCCTCCTGGTGATGTAAACTAATCGACTGCTGTGCCCCTTGGCGTGGAGCAATGGCCCCATCAGTACCTGCCTAGCATTCCCATGTATTGCACTACCATGTGTGTATCTGTTACTCTTGCTATGCTGTACAATGTGTTGATTGTCTGTTCTCTCACCATGCCAATAAAGAAAAGTTAAAAAAAAAAAAGTCCTTTGTACTCTCCTTTTGCAAACTCAGTTAATCCTATGCACCTTTTGGCAATCCTGCCTCATTTCTGCTGCTGGGAAAATCTCTAGTAAAGTCTCGCTGAAAGCTGAAGCTGTAATCTGGGGTGCTGCCTTGGGGTTCTATGTCATTTCATAGAACCACTTCCTGCTTGACAGGAGGCGACGCTGACAGGCTGAGAAGGTCTGGATACCAAATCTGTCTCAGTCATGCCAGGGCGATATCTATCATCTTCCATGGACACTGAGTGTGACTCATGACTCATAGCAAAAGAGGGAATGGGGAACGCATACAGGAACAGCCCTTCCCACAGGAAGGAGAACGCATTTCCAAGGCACCTCAGCGGGTGGAACCTGCTGGTAAACCTCTGTCACTTGGAGTTTGCAGCCGTCGCAAACAGATCTAGCTGGGGCCTGCCCCACTTGATGAACAGGCGGTCCACCTGATCATGACGAAGCTCCCATTCGTGGCAGAACCACAGTTCCCTGCTGAGGTTGTCTGCGATGGTGTTCTTGACTCCCACCAGGTGGCGAGGGATGAGGAACATCACCTGTCCGACGGCCCAGCGCCACAAGTCAAGCGCCAGGGATCGAGTGCCTCCTTGCTTCCCGATGTAAAACATGGTGGTGGTGGTGTTGTCCGTGAAGATCCTCACCACTTTGTCTTTCAGAGACGGGAGGAACGACCTGAGGGCCCAGAACACTGCCTGTAGCTCCAGGATGTTGATATGAAGAGATTTCTCCTCCGGCAACCACAGGCCTCTGGCGTGCAGATGTCTGGTGTGCGCTCCCCATCCCTCTGGTGCGGCGTCTGTGGTGACCGTCTCCTGGTATGGCCGGCACTGATATCTCATGCCTTGGGCGATGTTGGAGTGAACGCCCCACCATACTATCGCTCAGCGGAACTCGTCGTTGAGAGATAACTTGTCCGTGACTTGTCCGTGAAGCTTCCGTACACCTGAATCCAGCGGGAATCCAGGAATACCTGAAGGGGGTTGCATTTGCAACCTGCAGAGCCAGACGTGGTAGATGCAGGACGGCATCATGCCCAGTAATGACTTGATGGCCCGCACTGTGGCCGTTTGTCGGCGACAGCTGCCGCACCTTGCCCGGAATGGCTGCTATCCTCTCCTCCGAGGGCGACGCCAGGCAAGACACTGTATTGAGGCTGGCGCCTAGGAACAGCGTGTTCTGTCGTGCGTTAAGCAGGACTTTGGATAGTTGACGGAGAATCCCATATCTGTTAGTAGCCAGACGGTCACCTCTGTGTGTCCTTCGGCCAGCTCCCGCGAGTGGGCGCAAATCTGCCAGTCGTCCAGTTACGGGTATACCTGTATGCCAGCAAGGAAAGTTAAGCATCATCTCCCTGAACATTAACGGAATCAATTCCCCATTGAAGAGGAAGAAAGTGTAAAGATATCTCGGGATATCTCAGGAGGGAAGACCCAGATGTAATAGCCCTAGAGGAGACTCATGTACAGAGCCGGGACAGAAATAGGATCGGAATTCGGGGGTATTGGGAACTATACCAGTCCAACAATAAAAATTAAGAAAGGTGGGCTATTGTGAACCCTCCGCAATAATCTCGACTTCACAGTCACTGACATCAAGAGGGATACCCAGGGGAGATAACTAGTCCTGAACTTAAAAAGAGGAGGGGGGGTGGATTGCTATTATTTGCACACCCAATACGGGACAGGGTGGCTTCGTACAAAAATCTTTGTCCAAACTGGTAGGCTTTGCTTTGGGCCCTATAGTCTTGATGGTGGTCTTTAATCTGGCCTGGGACACAGTGAAGGATAGAAGCAGGAAACTCATGGGGGTACAGGGTAAGCCCTCGAAAGAACTTGTAGAGAAAACTGAAAGGCTAGCATTGTTGGACGTATGGAGGGAAAGAGAAGGGGAGAAGGAGGGAAATATGTTCTTCTTGCACGCACAGAGATCGTCTTCCAGGATAGACAACATTTGGTCATCCTGTGCGCTACTGGGAAGGGTGTCCGAAATAGAAGTGGGGGCAATAAGCTTGTCAGACCATACACCTATGATGCTGACAATCACCAGGAGAGCAGGACTCCTAGGACTCTGGACATGGAGGTGCCTAGATACTTGGTTAAAGATGACAGACTCAGGGAAGAGATTAGGGAGGGGAGTGAGTTTTTCTTTGGGGACAACAAAGGTAATGACACGGCCATGCAGATGAGGTGGGACGCCTTCAATGCCATGATTAGGGGGAGGACCATAGCTAGGAAAGCCCAGAGAAATCTGAGTAGTTGAAAAAAACTTGAAAGAAAAATTCATTTAATGACCAGGATGGGAGTGGGAGCAAGCGGGGAAGTAAGAAAAGAATATAGAGCTATAAAGGGCCAACTGGTAATAATACAAGCCAGGGCCCCAGAGCAGTCCCTACTATTTCTCAAGCAAAAATATTACATCAAGGCAAATAAAACAGACAGGCTCCTTGCCAGGATGTTGGGAAGGGAGGAGAAGGCCAAAACTATCCTAATGATTACGGTGGAAGGGAGCTCGGGGGGCGGGGGTTTAAGTACAGAGACAACTGACATGTGTCAAGAATTCTTCAGATACTACTCCGACCTCTACAGTGCAGAAAACCCGTTGGAGGAAGGACAAGAGGAAGGACACATTTTTCAATAGTACATTGAAAAATGTGAATTAATAGGAGTAACAGAACAGGAAAGAGACGATGTAGAACAAGCAATCACGACAGATGAGGTGCATACGGCCATAATATCACAACCCCCCGACAAATCCCTGGGCCCAGATGTTTTAATTGCTAAGTTTTATAGGACGTTCAGCAAAACTTTTATAGCATACCTGGTGCCGCTCTTCAATGAATTTGGGAGAGTGGGGCATATTGCTCCAACCATGGAAGAGGCGAAAGTGGTCCTACTCCCAAAAGGCGGCCAAGACCCAACCATGTGCAGCTCGTATAGGCCGATTGTGTTAATCAACGTCGACGCACAGATATACATGAAGGTTATAGCGAATAGTTTAGATCGAATCCTGCCACGTATCATTAGCACAGATCGATTTGGATTTATTGGGGGCAGACAGACGAGTGACAAAACAAGAAGGATAGCGCACCTTATAGAGAAAATCAAATAAGAAGAACAGTCCTGTCCTCCTTATAGCTTTAGATGCAGAAAAGAAATTTGATAGGGTAAAGTGGACATTCTTGATTCGCACCATGAAGAAGATGGGATTCGGGGACACTTTTTTAACAGTGGTTAGGGCCAACTATCAGAATCCATCACTACACTTAGCAATCAATGGCCAGTTATCAGAGTCCATCAGAGTACAGCGGGGCACAAAGCAGGATGTCCCCTTTCACCATTACTTTATGCAATTCACCTAGAGCCACCATTGGCCACAGTAAGGCAATGCAGGGAAATAACGGGGATACCATTTGGAGGAAGGAACTACAAGATAGCCCCTTTTGCGGATGACATGTTGCTAACAGTAACAGACCCTGACATCTCCCTTAAAGCCATGAAGAAGGAATTGCACCGGTTTGGGTCAGTAGCAGGACTTAAAATAAACACCCACATATCGGAAATCCTGGACCTCTACACACAAGAGAATTAAAATCTGGGCTTAAAAACTCACTCCCATATAGGTGGGTCAAGAAGGCCACCTATGGCCTTCTTTGACTTCCTGGGAGTCAAATTAACGAAAAATATGGAGGAGCTTTATTCAGCGAACTATCCGCCTTTGCTGTAAGTCATAGAGAATAAATTGATTGACTGGGGTCCGTTAGCGATAACGTGGATGGGCAGAATCAATACCCTGAAGATGGTCGTCCTCCCTCAACTGCTGTACTATTTTACAACCCTGCCGATACAAGTTCCCACTTCCTTTTTTAGGGCTGTCCAAAAGAACACAGGGAGCTAAAAGGCAGAGAATAGTGAGAAGAGTATTGATGATGCCAAGAAATAGGGTCAGAATGGGGGAGCTGGATCTTAAAGTGTATTTTCTAGCGGCACACACATGAGTGATTAGAGATTGGTTGAGGGATGATCGGGGCAAGATATGGAGGGCTATGGATAAGGCAGAAGTAGGAGAGAATTTTGAGGAGACACTACTGAAACCAAAGGAGGACAGGCCATCAACCATGTATTGTAGCAAAATAGGGGCAGTGGTGGGAGACTCCTGGGACAAACTCATAAAGCGGGCCCAAAATACCTCTTTCCCATCCCCATTTACGCCAATTTTTTGGCAACCCGCAGTTTATACCAGGGGTGGGAGGAAAGGACTTTAGAAAATGGCAGGAGGGAGAATGTTGCTTGATCCAAGATATGTTGGAGGGGATTGAAATTAAACCCTTGGTCCAATGTAAGATGGACTTTGGGGGGGACGAAGGGGGAAGGTTTAGATAGATACACCCAAATAAGACATCGGCTACTGCAGCTGCCAATGAAGGAAGCCGCAACGCCATCTCTAACACCCTTCGAAAAAATACCTTGCATCAGACACAGGGGACAAACATATATTAGGGGACCGCTACCACATACCAAACACGGGGAGGAGTCAGGTCAAAGGAGATACATAGCAACTTGCGAAGGGGCAACAGGCCAACAGCAGGAAGAAACAGACTGGAAACGATTAAGGGCCAGCATCCCCTTCAGATTCAGGAAATTTGGTTAAAACCTATGGTACAATGGCACCTAACCCTGGTGAAAATCCATTAACTATATCCCACGGTATCTAACTCATGCTGGAGGGAATGTGGACTGGAGGGAACCTGGGAACATATTAGGTGGGAATGCCCACACATTCAAACATACTGCGGGGAGATCCAGGAGGCTGCAGGGGAAACCCTGGGGGCGAAGGGAAGGGGGCAACAGAGGTATGGCAAAATGGGCTTGGGAGGAGTCTTGGAGGAATTGCCTATGAAAACGAAACACAACGTCTATACGATCCTAATGATGACAGGGACATTAATATTTGCTTGAATGTGGAAATGAAGAGACCCTCCAGCGGAACATGAATGGGTGGGAAAGGTGTAGAATTTTCCAACCCTAGAATGGGTAACTTATTCCCTACAAGTATTTGGCTGACTGGTCCCTGGTGTTGGAATGCCCAGAGAGAGGGCCCAAGGGGAGAATGAGACTCTTGGGACTACTGTAACCAGACCTCGTCAAATGTCCTAAAGGATGCAGGTATACTGAACTCCCCACAAAGGGAAGGGGATATATCATGGATCAAGATGTAAAAAAAGAAGATGCCATGGACAGAAGGAGAAAAGAGGCAAACTAAGGATCAAGGGGGAGGAAGGAAGAAGGAGGGGTTCATTCATGTTGGGAAAGTGTGACAAATGCTAATAAAAAGTTATGTGGAAAAAATGTAAAACCATCACATCTTTGCCTACACAAGCTCGGTACTGTACATGCACTGAATCCAATTTCACCTAATCAGAAATATTTGAATTTCTTTTTCTTTGAAATTGGTTAGGTAAGTGGGTACATTTTAGAACAGATGGGATGGGGTAAGGGGCTAGGATAAGATAGGGAGAAGTAGGGGGGTCACCACCGCACAATAAAAGAAATTAGAAGAAAAAGATTTGAAAGATTTCACCTTCAGGTGAAGTGGATCCGGTGAAATAACGGTCATCCACACAGGCATGTCGGTGATAAACTATGACCAGATAAGCTAAGAAACTCTTTAGCACTATTAAAAGTCCTAGTTCATCTATTTCAGAGTCTTCAAATCAACATCCGTTACGCATCCAAAAGTCTTTTTCTATTGACGGAGCAGTTTTTGTAGTTGTCCTAGCTCTTCAAGAGTCGTAAAAGGGGGCAGCCCATGTACATTTGTAACACATAGGATGAATTCAGCCTCAGAGTCTGCAAATGACACCATCTTCACAGTAGAGTCTGCAAAGTCAATGCCATAATATAGTTAATTATCTAATGGTTGGTGTGATGCGCACATGATAATAGCTATCAGTATGAGACACATTATTGCATCTAACAGGGCACCTACATGAGCAAGATTATTTATAGGGGAACCAGCTGATGTTAGGAAACCACACAGCTGCTAAAATCCACCAAAATCATGAGCAACTCAAAAGGTATGCCTAAAGTCTGTACATGTTCACCGACTGTTCTGCCAATTGACAAGCTCTTGCAACCACAACCAATTTGGCTACCTGCGCTGATGTGACGTTTGGCATTAAACCCATTCAAGCACCTCTCCCAGCTTACATACAGCATACCCTGTCACCAACTGACCATTCTGATCCCAATAACAAGTCCCATCCATGAAGTATATCAACTCAACAGTGTCTAAAGGGTCTAAAGGTGCATCTGGCAGATCACTTCTGGGGGTTAAAAAGAAATCTGTGATAGCTACCCGCTCATGGGTTTAAGTTGCACGCAGTTCACTATCCTTAGAAGTAGGGAGTAACAAAGTAGGGTTTAGCATTGGAAATCAAGAAATGTAATGTTGGCAGAATTCAACAGTAGAATTTCATGTTTGTTGGCACTGGAAAAAGACTTGTGTTGGTTTTGGTCTCAAGCAGAAGGGCTACTGTTGAATGAGGGACTGCAATCGCTATGGTAGAACACAGCACAATATATTTACACTGTTGGACTTCCATGGCAGCAGCTGACATTGAACGCCAGCAGGATAGTATTCCTGAAGCAACCGGACCTAGTTTTGTTACTACAGTATGCGATTGGTCTCTGATAATGGTTGTGTGCTTGTTTCAATACTGCTAATGCAAATCCATTATTTTTGCAGGAAAACAGGTTACATCTCTTCTTGTAATCTGGCAACCCTACAGCAGGGGCATTTGCTAATATCCTTTAAACAAATATCAAATGTTTCTTCTATTCCATTTAAGGGGCTTTACAGTAATTGCTTTTGTATAGTGTTTTAGTGGTTTTGCTATATCTGCATAACCTTCAATCTATTGCCTAAAATACCCTACCATACCTGAAAAGGTCCTCATCCGTATCATAATTTGGGGTTTTTTAATCTTGTAAACTGCCTCCTTCTTAGAATGAGCTATTGCCCTGTGTCCCATTAGCTTATCATGGCCCAACTAGTATACAGTTTCTCTGCATAATTACAGCTTCTGTAGTGAGTAGTACATGTGTGTCTTGCTTACATGCCTCTTACGAATAAGCCAATAGCAGATCAAAGCAACAACAATGACTTTCCAGAAAAAACAATATCATCTGCATCTTTTTTAAGGTGTTGGAAAAATCGGGCAGGTTTTTCTGGACACCCCTATGCTAGCCTCTCCATAACTACTGAATTCCCTGGTAAGAAAATGTTAACAGAAATTGGCTCTCAACATGTATGAGTACAGAGCAGAGTGCAACACACAAATCTAGCAGAGTACAACTTGTGGCAGTTCGCAATCATGGCAGGATGGTAGCAGGTTTTGGCACCACTAAAAAAGAGGGAATGACTATTGAATTTACAGCCCTCAGATACTGCACAAATCTACATGTGTTTTTACCTGTCTGCTTGACAGGTAAAACTGTGGTGCTTCAGGGAGCAGATGTGGGGACAATAACACCTTTTGTTTTAATCCCAAAGTGACTAACAGGTGCAATACCTTCCTTTCCTTCTGCTGGTATTTGAGAAAAAGAGTGTCATTTCTTGGAAGGATTGGTTTTAATTCGGACAGGCTCAGCATTTCTAGTACAACTAGCTATTATGTATTGAGCAAAGGGTTTTTGAGACAGCATCAATGAACTCCTGCAAGTCGGGTGACCAATCCCCAGCAACTGATGACCCATATTTCTCTTGTAAAAGGTGTAACGTAGCTAAAATGGCTTCTGTGTTTTAATAGGAACACCGAGGAATACACCATTATATGTACAATGAATGGTGAAATTGAGTTTACACAATGAATCCATTCTAAGTAGGTTAGAATGTGCTGAGGGACTAAGAAAAATTGTGCGGGTGTCAATGATCAGACCGAGAGTGATCAGTAATCATTTTGTTATATGGTACATCACAGGAACATTCGATATCCCAATCGCCTTGACACTTTCAAAGCATATGGGGATGTCAGGAAAGCGCTCTGATCAAATAGATGATCTTCTAGCTCCATTATCTACTAAACATGGGATGGACTGTATGTCCAATGTATATTAGACATACGGTCCCTGATGGTCTCCTGCTATCACAAAATAAATAATAGGGTAGTCCGTAAGTCTGTCTCAGAACTGTTCCTCTTCATTCTGGGTTTGGGGTGGCTTGTTCAGACCAAAACTTGGGCCATTGGGGATGGCGCCCGGTCCTGGATAATTTCTTTGTTGTCTGTGTGAATATGTGTTCTTCCATTATACCTTCTGCTTACAGTAATTGCTTGCCATATCGTCTATGTAGCGCCCGGCTGCTACCAGGGTTCCCTGCTCCTGATGGTTTTGTAGCTGAAGGAAACTTATTCTCAATGTTCCCTTTCTTCTGATCTTGGCACGCAACACAGATTTCCCACCACCACTAGCTCAGATAAGGGTTTATTCTACCACCCTATGAGGTGTCTCCCTAGCTAGTCCCCGGGGATCTGTCATCAAGGTGGCCAGGACACGGCCATTGCTAATGGATCCAATTCCTGGGGGTGGACCAGTGAGGGAGGATCAATTGGACGGGGGTCCACGGGTAATCGGACACTGACGGGTGAGATGCAGTATCCCCCTTCTTTCAACACCTTTTCCCCATTCTACTACATAGGACATACAAAAACAGTCCACCCCCACACTGTTCCGACACAAATAGTTTTGCACAACACGAAAGAGAGCGGAATGACATCCGAGCTGTTTACCTGCATGTCCCAACACAAGGGTCAGGCAAAGTCAGGCAATTGACCAGAATCACACACACCCGACGGTCCTTTCCTTTCCCCACTGGGATAAAATGTGGAGCAAGAGAGCACAGTATGAGCAAATAGGCCGCACGACATGAGAGCTAACTCAGCATGGCAGTTCAAGAGGAGTAGAAAGACGGCACATACCGAGGGGGTGACAAGGAGAGAAGCAACCTTGCCCTTTCCGACCAAGGCCCATGAACCTTCCGCAAAAGGTATTGTAAGACCACGAACAATAGCCAGTGTGTGTTGCAGCAGATGTCAACGGTAAATGACACCCTCCTCTGCTGATAACCAAGCCGGGGAGATATGCTGGTCTCTGTGGTACCGACCTTTACTCCAGATACTCTGAGCAGCCAAGCAGTTCATCAGAGTTGGTGAGTTGAGGGGAGAACCGATGAAAATCGAATTGTGTGAGTCAAAGCCGCAAAGTAGCAAGTTGAGAGACATTCAAAGAACTGTTAAGAATAATGGGGAGACGATTCGGCACCACATGGGTGCTCACTCGAGAGACTTGTCTATCCTGTGTTTAGTGAAACTGCAAATACCAGAAGGTCTTGGGAAGGTTGTAAAGGAAAAGGTCAAAGTGGTCATACAGGAGGTCTAGCAAAATCCCCATACAGTCGAAAGTCTTTGACCGACAAACTGTTAAGAAAGCAAGGGAAGTGAATCCTGCATCAAGAGAAAGCAAGAGAAGTGAATCCCGCAATCTTTGACAGCAAAAGGAATATAAAGTGACAAGAGTGAACCTGGCGGAGGGATGGCAGTAAAGGGGGGCGAAGTCTAAAGTCCAAAGAAACAGTGTGTGGACAACAGTGAACCCGGCCGAGGGATAGTAAATTCTGGAAGGGGGGCGGTATCTGTCCTCCTGCTCTCTATATGGCAGAGTAGAGGCACAGAGCACCCCAGGCAAGATTCTCTATTTGGTAACGTTGGACGAGCAATCAAGGCTCAAGCTCTCAGGAGGTGATGCAGGCTGGTTCTTAAGTACAGTGTAGTCCCCAAGCACCCACAAAGGAATGTCCACACACTAGGTTAGTGAAAACACAGTTCTTTATATAAATAGGCTCAAGTTATGTACACAATCACAATAACACCTGTACTCAGTTCAAATGTCATCCAAATCAGTTAATAATGGGAACCAACAATAGACATAGGAGGAAAGAGGGTTGGTTAAAACAATAGGCAGAATACTGGCCCCTGCCACTAGACGCAGTTCTGGGTGAGGATCCCCCCCACCTGGGCAATCTGTAAATAAAGATATCATACAAGCCCAGTCCATATATTGTTTATCAGTGTTATTTCCCTCTAAAAAGGTTTTACCACCCCAATATACCTGGAATACAGAGTTCGATGTCGGGACGTCGGCGGATCCTTCTTGAGCGGCTCTCTTTAAAAGCAGGAGACGCGGATCGTCGAGGTCCCTCAAGGAAATGGTGAACAAAGGCATCAAAGCAGCAGCTTCGGTCCCGGTGGTGCTTGTCGAAGATCGGTCGTGGACGTCCTGCAGAGCAAAGGCTTGTGGTGCTCCTCGACGACAGTTTGTTGCGGCCAAAGAGTCTATGAAGAACTTTGCCCGGGCAAGGGTGTCGCGTCATCAGCGTCTCTGCAGTATTTGGGCGGGGGGAAACTCATGGGCAGATTGTCCTTGGCGCGTCGGCGGCCTTGACTTTTTCCAGCGGGACAAAGCGGTTGTCGGTGATGAGAGGGGGAGTCCTTTGTTCAAAGTGTTCTTAATCAATGGAGCGTTGCGGCTCCGGTCGACTATGATCGTCGTCGATGGTGATGGACTTCAATGTCCGGGCACTTTGCTTTGTGATTCCGCGGCGGTCCCAGTATCCGGTCGGCAGCCTTTCAAGGACTGACTTGCAGGGCGCTACAGCGAAGGTTAGCTGGTGCACGATGGTCCCTCGTAGCTCATGGAGAGATCTCCTAGCCAGGTCCTCTCTTGGATCAGTTCCTTGAAGGCACAACAGCTTTCAGATTGGCGAAGGACAGCAGCAGCAATTCTTCTTCTTCCAGTGGGCTTCAAAGTTAAGCATCAGGTATCGACTTCAACTTCTGAACGATTTCCATCAGTGAGAGGTACCCAGATATACTGTTCATTCTTCTGGGTCACACTCGTGCAACCAATCATCTAGAAGGGCATTCAGGGAGGCAGGCAGCCAATCAAGCTCACAGTGCATTCAGGCCATTCTTCCTCCCTCCAGACACTCACAACAAGAAATGTGTACTGGGACAAGTACCCAGCCATTCAGCACTCCACACTGCATTCATACCAGTTTTGGGCAGGGCTGTCTCAGTCTTTGTGTCACATACCAGAAACCAGACACCCATAACAAGAAGTGCATTTTGGTCAGACACTCCATTCACCCAGGTCCCACTCCAAAGGTGTACCCACAACATACAGTCACTGGGAAGGCCCCAGCCAGTCCCAGTCTGGGGGGAAGTCTGGCCTGGAAGTCTGGCCTCGACATCCCCCCATAATACCATATATCAGTCAGGGCTTCCCAGGACTTTGGGAAAAACAAGGTAACAGGCAATAGAAAGCAAGAGGCCACAGGGGCCATCTTGTCTTCTATCAGGAATCTGGGTAAGGCTCTTGTAACCAGGGCTAATGTCTGGCAAGGGACTCCCAGGACCCCCCTTGTTAATTTTCCAATAGCAGGGCCTGGGTATCCCAAAATGGAGGATACTAAGAGCACCTATCAAATTCAGCATGACGCTGCCACCAGCCCATACCCTGCTCTGTGGGCCCCCACCCATGGTTGCCATAAGGGTATCCCAAGGATCTGTACACCAAACCAAAAAGAGGAAGAGCTGCACTGCCAGGAGTCCCACATGGATTCCTGGGCAGAAAATAATACAGAACACACATTTAAAAGGACTACAGAACAAGGACATGGAGGCCCTGTCCCTCCAATGCATTTCCAGCATCACAGGATGTTCACGGAGAACTGTTTAAAAAGACATTAAGATTCACGTTTACAAGAAAAGCAATAGTGAACCTGGAGGAGGGAAGCTGAGAATCGAGAGGGGTCTGCGCCCGGAAGAAGGGGAACCAGGGCTGAAGAATCATCATCCCAAATACAAGTTGAAAAGAACTTTCATTTGTTTATTTTACTGACCCTCGAAGGCAAGAGACTTTTTGTTGAAAAGAGACTTGGCCATCGAGGCATCTGAAAAGTTGAAACCAGAATTGTGGTCTGATGCTGGGGAAAGGTTGAGAAGTGTGCTGTGGTCAGAAGTCCCACCTTATCCCGTGCTAAAACGTGGGGAAGGAAGACCCCAGGCAACTTGCATCCTGACTTATTATTTTTGAACACGTCTTTCTTTCTTGAAAACCCTATCCCACACTCTTTCTAGATTTAGTTTTAAGGATTTGCCTTATTTTACATTTGATGCTCAAAGCTTGCTCCCATCTTAGATTTATGTTTAGAATAGGTGTTTTTCCATCCTGCATGCAGTTTAACAAACACCCCTGAACTTTGATCATGTGGGATGTTTTTACCCATGCATCCGAGCCCTACCACAAAAACTGTGCAGTACTGGCATGGAAAACATCATGATGGCCAGAACTTCCCAGAAAATGCACAGGGAAATGCATGAAGAATAGGCTGCCACCCATTTTTGCCTATGTTGTGAGCACAGAAGGGCACAGAGCCTAAAACCATTGTAAAAGGGGCAATGCTGATTGCCAAAAGCAACCCATAACTGGGGGGAATTCGTTTTCTTCAGGTCAAACATGGCTAATTTATGGGCACAAAATTATTTTACTGCAGAACTACACCAATGCCATTTGTTGAACCTGGACAATATACTTCCATGTAATATCTCTTGTTTGAAATGCTTGAATTCAAGACTGATCCAAAAAAATTGCATGCAGTACCCGCTTTTGACTGAGGGCGGCGCTAGCGGTTTAAACTCTGACAGGGAAACTGCATGTCAGGAGTTGCAGGAGAGGCCTTTACATCAAAGGCTGGGAGTTAATTAAAATCTTAACCACATGCTGTTCCCAGAAGACAATCTGATTTAATTAACAGGCCAAAGGCTGGGAAACCTCTCACCTCCAGAGATTCACACCAGGAGTTAGAATCTCACATGTCCTCTTGATTGATAGAAGGCAGACTGGCTGGGAGCCTCCTGGAGACCACACAATAGGCTCTTGCACTTGAATAGAATATGTTGATTTTGACTGTTTCCTTTCAACAAAGGCCTGCCTGCCAGAAGACACATGTGATCACTGACCCACTCAAGTCTTGGAGGCGGACTCCAACACTCTGAGAACTGAATTGAAAGCAAAATATATATTTTACAGAAACACTGATAACTCTTTGTAATCAAATGACAGGACTGTATAACTTTGAGAGCCTTCATTTAAAAAATGTACCTTCGATTCAAGCCCAAACTCCAATTTGTGTGATGTTCTGGGGCAAAACCCTGCTATTTATGTACACTACAGACTCTGTGTTTAAGCTAGAGACATGGGAATTTACTGGAGTATGTATGGACAGGCCGTGTATATGTGTATAATTTTTAATGAAAAACCAATATTGCAAAACCAGTTAAAAACGCAAAATGTTGCCGTTTCTGAATGCAAGCTCTTAGAAACATCAGAGTTTGAACAGAGTATACCTCATGTGATACGTGATGGGTGCATGTAATTTCAAACCACTGTGTATCTATGAAATATGTCTTTAGGTCAAATATAGATTTGTGGGCAAACTGACCAGGGGAGGATCCTCTGACCCATAAAACCTACAGCATCACCATGACACACATTTCCTTCCCCCAATCAAAGCAGTGCGGAAAGCTTGACCAATGGGCAGTTGAAAGAGGGGCTGGCTAGTGATGCTGCACACACACCCACTTTCAAAAGACATAAAAAGAACCACTGGAAGCTAGAGAGGACATTCAAATCCAGTTGCTGCAACGCGCTCTGCCGGACCATACAACATCCAGAAGATACCAGATTCAACACTTAAACTTTAAAACTCCAAAGAACTTGATTCAGAACTCAAAGCAAGGGCCTAAACCCACAAACTGAGAACTCTTCTCAGTAGGCCTCAGCATCCAGCAAACCTAACAGCGGTAGCAGCATCCAGGAGCCGTGCAGATCAGCGCTGGGTCCAGAGAAAGCTGTGCAGAAAGATCCAGAAGCAGTGCTGTACCCAGAGAAAGCAGAGCAGTATCCAGAACCAGAGGCCAGAGATCCAGAGTGACCCAGACCGCTGTTAGCAGAACCAGAGAGCTGACCCAGATCACTGTGAAGTGCCGAGACCAGAACCACAGTCCAGTCCAAAACCTGACCAGATCCGTGGGGAGGCCTATTTCAAAATATATTGTGAGTACCTAGCAGAACTGTGCAGAACCAATCTCTTAGTTAAAATAATATAATTCAATCTATTTTAAATCTAACCAGAACTGCCTCCTAACTGTCACCTGTCATTTGCAAAGCTGTCACCTGTCATTTTCTAGCTGCAAGCTGTAACCTGTCGCTTTGAACTTTTACAATTTCAAATCCGAAAAACTACCTTTATTTAATCGTCCGTATCTCTGGAACCGTTTGTGGAACTTGGTTTAACTTTCCTCTGAAAGCTTAGAATCTCAGCTTTTCAACAAGCTTAGAACCGACTTGCTACTCCTTATACTTTTGCCGTAATCACGATTCTCACACTCGCAAATTTTGCCGCGATTTGGCCCGATTTCTTTACTTGTAAAAAGATAGATGCTTTTGCCTGAACTGCTAAATTTCGTTTGCCTCTTAAGAAGCATCCCTGAATCATTGCTAGAGTGAGCCTGAACTCATATTAACTAGATACCACTCACCCTGAACCTCCTGAAGGGAATTAAAAGCATTTTCAGCATATTTCTCACTGCATTGTCATCATATTCAAAGCCTTTTGCCTGTGTTTCAAACTTCTGTAGTCTAAGCTTGCTGAATTGAACTGAATTACATTTGATTGCATTCCTAAGAACTGTCATCTTCATCTTCATCTCCTTACATTGCATAAAAGGGGGGGTGAATTGTCCAAGAAAGTGATTACATTGTCTTTTGCTGAATCCCTATCAAGTGTTTTTTCTGTACTGCATTTTCATTCCACCTTGCATCCATTTGAAACCATAAAAGTATTGTTGCCATCTTATCCATCCTATAAGCACTCATCATTGATTATAAAGAAGTGTGCTAGTGCCAGACTATCCATTATTGATTACTGCTCAGATTAAGTGTGATATTCAATTATTAATTTATTATAAAGTGTGAGATATATATATATATATATATATATATATTGTTTAAATTCTCAAATAAACCTTTTAACTTGCAAAACAGAACTACTTCTTGGCTCAGTGGGGTCAGGGGGATTCCAAGAGACGGGTGTTATATAGGGGTAGTCATCCAGAACTCATGAACTGGACATAAAGATATATCAATAAGGGTTTCCATTCAGTATCCCAGACTAGGCAATGACTTAGCTGTAGTGCTGGATTGAATCCGCTTACAATCACTTAGGTCTGTCTTTACTGTTGCCACCATGAGTTCCTTACAACCACAAACAAGAGTTAGCAATAGCTTCCTGTGTGGTATCATCAGGTTTGGAAATACCTGAATGTTGGATGACCACCATCTTTAATCGAGCCTAATAATCTGAGGGGGATTTACCTTCATTTTGTTTGGAGCAACACATTTTTCCCCACTCAGACCTTCGGGGGCATACCTCTGGGGTGACAGCGGTAATCCTGTTATGAGCTTGTTCTAACTCGTCCCCAGCACCTGGGGCAGCAGCTGGCCACTAGCATGGTGCACCAATCTTTGTCCAACCTCCACATGCATAATCACTCATGTGCTCATTAATATCAGCCCAAGCAGGATTGCAGCACTGAATTACATTGAGAAGCTCCTCAATAAAATGCAGAGGCTCCTCCTCTAATTTGGGAAATTCTTGGACCAAATTCCTTAAATCCCCAGCAGTGCAGGGAACATGGACTGTGGGTCAGTATAAGATGGGGAGGCGAAATAGGTATCGTTGCAAACCGAAGACCTGCAGCTCCATCTGATGCTTGGAGAAATGATGCCTGAGTAAGTACTTATTGCAGGGTGGGACACTACCGCCAGCATCAGTGATGACTGAGAGGACACTTTGAAAACCTGTGTGGTTGTCACAGCAGAAGCAGTTAGAACTCACATATTAGTGAAAAGGTCCATCAGGTTTTCCACTGTCTCAACATCTTGTTCCTGGTCTACAATTTGAATTCAGATCAACAAGGAGTCCTTAACAGCATCAGCCTTATTTCTCCATTACTTAAGTTGTCCCTTTACCCAATCGAGAGACTCTTGCATCCCTTTAGGCTTCGACACGTTCTGTCATTAACCTCCTTGAACCGCTTGGCATGTGTAACTCAATGCCTTAGGCTTTCTTTCCCATTTCCCACTTCTAATGTGTGCTAATGTGCCCCTAGTTTTTCCAAATTAAAATGTTCCCCCAATGCGAATGGAGTGTGCCTGTTCTCCCGTATCAGAAAATGTCAGGCATTGAGAAAACTGCACGCAGCGCTATTATGATTCAGGTACATAAAATGAGCAGGTGTGCTCTTTGTTGGGACAGGCACCTGCTTTGACTGTCTATTTCCCATGTCTGTCACTCATTTTAGCTCCACTCACTGAAAACCCATTTGCCCCCGTACCATGAATACTGCTAACTCCACTTTCAATGCAATTCTACGTTGGAGGAGATTTTACAGAGACATCACTGAGCAGTCCTGAACGGGTCCAGGGGCCCCAACTCTGAACTTCCCCTCTCTGGCCCTATTTAATTGGGCTTATTAGCTTGTTGCCAGTGCATTATCTCATTATCAATTCACTCAGATTACTTGTACACCAAACCAGATTAACACAGGTCATTTCAATCACTAACAGATTAGAAATACTGGAGAGCCTACCGATTCTTTCCAGACCAGAAATCGGAACTTCCAGTTTTATATCAGGACACAACAAAATATATAACCATGAGAATCATGATAATAAACTTGGCAAAGATGAACAATAAAACCAGATAACCAACCCAGAATGCAAAGCACAAGTTAGCATAATCCGGAGACAAGTCTGCGTTTTAGTCATAGAGCAAACACTCTACATGAGTGACCAACCCAAGTGCACAACACAGTCGACCTTCTCCCAACCACCCTTGGAGTTTTTAACCAGCACTCCTTACCTCTCTCAGTTGGACGTGCAAGCGCAGTGTTTGGGAGGAGGCAGCCCGCAAACCTGGCGGTTCACTTACATTCAACAGATTGAAATCACGGCTCCATAATTGTCCAAGGAACCAGGCTCACACATCAAGTTCGAGTGATGGCTGTCACGATCCCATTAAGGGCCCAGGGGAGAGGTGTTTTCCCCCATGATAGGGAGGTGGTGGACAGGTATGGTGGCTGGCTGGCATAAGCGTGTATAATGGAGCAAGCCCGCAATCTGCACCAGTGCGCCTACCAAGAGAGAGGGAGTGGCGAGCATGTGAGAGGAACCAACGCCCCTGGCAGTCTAATGCTGACAGGGCGTGGCCCACGGCTATAAAACCACGCCCCGCACAACACCCTGTGCCTAGCGTTTCTTCTGCTCTTTGCAAGAGCATATTCTCGCTTACCGCTCCTGCTCTCAGTGTATCTGAAACGACTTTACACGGATGGGAAGCAGTGGAAGCTCACCTGAAGAAACCACCTGAAACGAGGATTCACGCCCCCGTGTAAAGACTTTGTCTCTACGTTCATTTTTGTTTTTTCCCGAACAGCACCCGAAGTTGCCCGGTGGGGCTGCTCATCTTGGACATTGGTTCTTCATCGCCTGCTCATCTTGGACATTGGTTCTTTATCGCCTGCTCATCTTGGCTCTTCCTCATTTCTCCGACTATTGTCATCCCGCAGCATCCGAGGACCTGAAAAGCAAAGCAACAGTGTGAGAGATCCCATTCTGTTTTTCGACCCCCGGCCATCCCAGTGCCTAGTGTGCTCACCTGCGCATTGAGTCCAGCTCTGTTCCTTCAGCATCTCATTGTGGTGTCAGCCTTCAGTTGCTCAGCTCCTGTGAAGAAGAAAGACAAAGACATTGTGAAAGTAAGCTCAGTCACTGTACAGAACAGGTTTGCAAGCAGGGCAAGTTTGACACTCGTGTTTAATCAAGACTTACCTGTTCACCACGTTAAATGAAGACTTACATGTTCACCGTCATATCCTGTGTGTCGCAGCCGGCCTGGACCACGCACCTTTAGTGAAGTAACTGGAGGACGATACGTACCTGAGGACAGCAACTGTAGTCGCAAACACTACGGTGAGCAGCGCTCGCTTCGCGCCAGCCAGCCAGCCCAGTCTCTGAAGGGGAAGGGCAGAAGGGAAGGTCCTGTGCTTATACTTACTCTGTACTTACCTTTAGGTCACCCTGACCCCCAGAATGATACATCCCAAAAGTCCCGAAACCACCCAGGTCCCTCCCAACCTCACGGTCCCCTGGAAGTTAATCCCCAGTCGACCAGTGGGGGAAGGAGTGGCTGGGGCGAGCGTCAGGGTGAAGGCAGCCAGCGAGGGGGCTACGCATCGGTACAGACTGGACCAGGCACTCCTGCAGGCCACCAGAGGTAAGCGTGACAATGACAAAGAGAGAGACATCTTTTATTCATTAGCTTTCACGCCAAGAAAAACAACATCCTGAACCTAACGGGACCCCGCCTGACTGAGATGACATACCCTCTAGAGCCTTCTTATAGAGCACTTGATTTGAGAAGTTTTGCCAATACATGTATCCCACCTCCTCCCAAAATAAAGAACCCATTTATTGTTATCTAGTGTGAGAAACCTGAAGGTGTCTCCCTGACTAGTCCCCAGGGATCTGTCATCCACGTGGCCAGGACACGCCCATCGCAACTGGATCCAGTTCCTGGGGGTGGACCAGTACAGGAGGATCAAATGGATGAGGGGTCTTCGGGGAGTGGAGGTGGGTCACTGGCACATACAAGCGGTATCCCCCTTCTTATAACACCTTTTCCCCATCCTACACTCAGACACTCTACCCTCCCCCCTTTTCCGACGCAAACACTTTCTTACACTACGAAAGACAATGGACTAACACAAGAGCCGTTTCCCTGACATGTCCCAACACAAAGGTCAGGCAAAGTCAGGCAATTGACAAGAACCAAACACACCTGATGGCCCTTTCCTTTCCCCACAGGGCTAAAAGATGGAGCACGAGAGCACACTACGATCAAAGCAAATCGCATGACGAGACAGCTATCCCAGGGCGGCAGTTCAAGAGAAGGAGAAAAGCGTCGAGAACCGAAGTGGTGACAAGGAGAAACGCGACCTTGTCCTTCTCGATCCAGACCCACGAATCCTCCGTGAAAGGAATCATAAGACCACGAACAATAGCCAGCATGTCTTGCAGCAGATGTCAATGGTACACAGATAATCAGGGCAGGGAGAGACGCTTGCTACCGTGGTACCGTCCTTGACACCAGAGACAAGAAAAGCCAAGCGCTTCAACACAGCCAGTGAGTCGAAGGGATGACCGATAAGAAACCAAACTGTTGAACGAAAGTTGCGAATTGCAAATTAAGGGGGAAACCTGCTGCAGAGGGGTCCGGAACCACGTGGGTGCTCACGCGATAGACACTGAGTGATTCCTCTACTGTTGAAACTACAGATACCAGAAGGCCCTAGGAGAGGCGCAAAGGAAAGGTCAAAGTGGTCATACAGGTGTCTACCAAAACCCCCTGTACATCTGAAAATCTTTGACCAGCACCTAATGGGAAAGATAAGGGAGACGAATCGCACATAGTGAAAAAGGAGAAGGAAGAACAAGTTACTTCCCCCTGGTAACGTTCTTTCGACTGGATGTTCCTCCAACGTATTCCTCATCTTTTACATGCAATGTCCAGCTTCAGCAGCTTCGGGAAAACTTTTTAGGCATAGGGCATCCTGCGTCGATGGCATCAAGTCGATGTCCCTCGAAGGCCTCGAATGGACATCAGTACATGCGGTGTCCGTTGGCCTCAGTTCTGTTTTCCCCCTCCTCATGTAGCCAAGATGCCCATAAATATGGGCACGACAGTACTCTGCCTTGATTGAACTGAAGCTGTAATAGCAAAGGAAATTCTACAGAGGGGTAGGTTGGGAAAGCGATGAGGAATATGTTGGAGCAACATCCCGTCTAAAGAACGTGACCCGGGGTAAGTAACTTGTTCTTCGAATGGATTGTGTCCTCCAACATATTCCTCATCTTTGACATACTCCCAAAGCAGTATTATGATTGGAAGAGGGTGTATGATTTATAAATTAAGCCTCTTCAAGGGCAGAACAAAGGGAAGCATCCAGAGAATAATGCTTTGTAAATGTGTGTATTGATAACCACGTTGCAGCATCACAAATATTCTTGATAGGGACTACCCTTTGAAGGGCCGTAAATGTAGCCATGCCCCTGGTGGAATGAGCTCTCAAACCTTCAGGAGGGTCTTTTCCCTGCCAGTCTGTAGCACACAAATTGCCAAAATTATCCACCTAGATAAGGGCTGTTTGGTAACAGCCTGGCATAGTTTGTGTCCTGTATACCCTATGGATAGCTGATCATCAAACCGTATTTTGGATGTTCTCGAAATGTAAAAGCTTAATGCTCTTCTAGGATCTAACCTATG
This sequence comes from Ambystoma mexicanum, assembly GCF_040938575.1. Lineage (NCBI taxonomy): Eukaryota > Metazoa > Chordata > Amphibia > Caudata > Ambystomatidae > Ambystoma > Ambystoma mexicanum. The sequence goes on from NC_090924.1 coordinate 1,260,555,169, forward strand.
AAGTCTTTCTTTCTCCTTACCAGGGGGAGGTGGAGGGTAAAACGAAGGCAGAACAATTTTCTGGTTCAAATGAAAATCCGAAATGATTTTCGACAAAAAGAAAAAAAAAGGTTTGACCTTCAAGACAACTTTGTCCTTATGGAAGACTGTAAAGGGTGGCTTCACTGACAGTGCCTGCAACTCGCTCACTCTGCGTGCTGATGTGAGAGCAACCAATAAGATGGTTTTAAAGGTTAATAACCTTAGCGGACATGTGTGCAAGGTTTCAAAGGGTACACACATTAGGAATTTTAAAATCAGATTTAAGTCCCAAACCGGAACCTGAAAAGGAGAAGGAGGGTACACATTAGTGAGCCCTTTCAGGAATTGAGTCACCAGCGGTATTTTGAATTAATAACATTCCTCTAACGAGCGCTTACAAATGGACAGCGCCGCCAGGTATCCTTTAATGGTACCGATCTGGAGCCCCAAATTGGCCAAGTATAGAAGGAAAGATAAAATATCCGGTGTTTTACACAGAAAAGGATCCACATTATTTTCCTTGCACCAGTTGCAGAACTTATTCCAACGGCAACGGTACAAAGAATTTGTTGCTGGTCTTCTAGCCGAAAGCAACACCTACAGAACGCCATCTGGGAGGTCCCAATCCTTATATCTCAGCCTTTCAGAAACCAAGCGTTAAGATTGAGAGTGTTGAGCTCTGGATGGAGAATCCAACCTTCCTCTCGCGAGAGAAGATCCTCTCTTTGTGGAAGACGTATTGGAGGACAGATGGACATATCCAGAAGGTCCTGGTACCACATTCTCCTGGCCCAATCCGAGGCAATTAGGATCATGTGTTTCCTGAACTTTCTCAACCTCCTGATTACTTGAGGAATGACGGGGACTGGAGGAAACGCGTACAGGTGTCAAAACTCCCAGTACACCACAAACGTGGAGCTCCTCTTGGAGTAAATTCCCTGGAGCAGTACGTTTTGCACTTTAGGTTGAACCCGGTCGCAAACACATCCACTTGAGGGGTTCCACAAAGGGTGAAGATCTCTTGAAGGACTTCCTGAGCTAGTTCCCATTTGTGGGAGACTTTGCTCTGCCTGCTCAGGGCGTCCGCCGCTGTGTTCTCCTCCCCCGGCTAGGTGAACTGCCGATGAGGAGATTTCTTCTTGAATTGCCCAGTACCAGAGCTGCAATGTCTCTCTGTACAGTGGTAGTGACCCTACACCACCTCTCTTGTTGAGGTAGTACATGGCCACTGTGTTGTCCGTCATTATAAGGAAATTCCTTCGCCGTACTGAGGGCAGAAAGGCTTTCAGCGCTAGTCTGATTGCCCTCAGCTCTAAAAGGTTGATGTGTAGTTTGGACTCCGATGGAGACCAGCGACCGCTGATTGTCAGATCGCTGGCATGGGCTCCGCACCCCGTGAATGAGGTGTCCATCACTACTGTAATCGCCGGCCATGGTTGCCAAAAGGGTTCTCCCTTGAGAATACTTTCCTCGCAGGCCGACCAGAGAACATTCTGTGAGACCCTGTTTGGAATTGCACCAGAAAAATGCAGGATGGCATGATCTGAGACTACACATCTGGTGCAAAACCCGACTTCATCAACTATGCAAATCTGCGCATGAAAGTGCTTGTAGCCATGGATCTGCTGATGCTATCCGCAGTATCCAGTCCTGATTGAAGGGATTCACAATTAGCTTCCTTGCCATCCCTAACAATAGCTAAGAAGCCATACATTTCTTCCCCTTCGGGAATGTGCTCTGCCGCCATGGATATGCAATCCCACAGAGTGTACGAAAATGTTGCCAGGGCACAAGTGCATTTACTCTACAACTTTGGACATAAGTCGTCTGTATGAAGCGTCCGCATGTTCGCCAGGCTCAGGTCCTCCAGACTCCAGTTTGGGTGAAGTATCAACTCCACTTGCAGACTGTAAATTGTCATACAAGTCCTTAATTCTGGATTCCTTTGATATAAAACATTCTGACACATTTGGTGCCCCATATTGCAACTTAAAAGGGGCATCTTCCTCATCAGAGCATTCCTTATCTTCATAAATTGAAGTGACCGACTTGAAAAAGTCCTTCTTGGGAGGAGGAGTATACATTTTGTCAGGTTTGGAAGTTATAGGCTTCGATGTCGTAAAAGGCTTTATTGGTGCAGACAAAGGAAGGGGGCTTGGTTTCGATGTAACAGCCGGCATATGTGGCGCAGCTGGCGTCGAAGGTTGTGGCGTCTATGTCGGCCATGATGTCAACACTGGCGTTGAGGGTCTGGCGGGCGTCGAAGACACCGCCGGCGTTGAAGGTCTCGATGGTGTCAAGGACCTAGACTTTTCCTTGTGCTTATCATCGGGCCTCGAGGGCTCCAGATACTTGTCAGGCCGTTTTACCAGGCTCAAGGGCACGTGGGATTTCGTGCGAGACCTATCCTTATCAGCTTCCCTCGAAGGCTCAGAAGGAGCACGACCTTGTTTTTCAAAAATGTTCAGCATTTCCAATCGGAAAGCTTCCCATTCTACTGGGGTAGATATTTTTGTAGGGCAAGCTACCCTGACGGAGAAGGCGTTGGACAAATAAGTCGACGAAGGCGACCTCCAGTCCATTCTCAGACTTTTTTGATGACTACGACAAGCCGGGAGAGCCGCTCCTGGACCTAGAAAACTTGGCCTTATTCCTCCAAGGAGAGTCACCTCTCAACTCGTTGGTGTAAGGCTTAGCAGGTCAGAGCTTAGGGGTTTTGGGGAGTTATCCAACCTGGAGTTTCTCCTTCTGTTCCCTCAAGGCCTTTCCTGTCATGGACTGACACTTGCAACAACTCGATGTATCGTGGTCCTCCCAGACGCACCACACGTAGTTACAGTGCAGGTTGGAAAGAGACATCTTGGAAAAGCAGTCCTGGCATTTTTTGAAGCCGGACTTCGGTGTTGACGGAGTCGAAGATGAAGACATATCGAAGACTTCTGAAACAAATCAGTCACAAAAGAGGCGCGCCAAGTTTCGTTATCGAAGCCAACAGTGTTTTCGCAGAAAAACAGAACTGAGGCCGACGGGTGCAACACGTGCTACATATACCCTCCGATGACATCACCCTCGACGGAGGCCTTCGAGGGACATCGACTCAACGCCATCGACTCAGGGCGCCCTCTGTCAAAAAAGTTTCCCGAAGCAGCTGAAGCTGGACATTACATGTCAAAGATGAGGAATACTTTGGAGGACACAATCTATTCGAATTATGTGTTTCGCAAGAGTGAACCCGACAAAGGAATGCCGACAGAACGGGGCGAAGCATGATGCCCCAATGAACATTGTGTTGACAAGAGTGAACCCGATGGAGGGAGTGTCCACAGTGGATTGTTTAAAAAGACTGAGATTTGTGAACGCAAAAAGGAGAAATCTTGTGAATAAAAGCTGTAGTGAACCTGACAGAGGGAGGCTGCTATTCGAGAGGGATCTAAGCCTGGAAAAGGGGGATCGAGGGGTAAAAAGCCATCACACACCTTACATACAGAAAGGAACTTTTTGTTTTGTTATTTTGACTCATCAGATCCGCGGAGGCAAGAGACTTTTTTTGTAGAAAGAGGGACTTAACCACCTAATATCCTGATACCTGAGAAGGGAACTGTAGTCTCGTGCTGGGAAAAATTTGAGAGTGTGCTACGCTGATGAGTCCTTCCTTGTCTCGTGCTCAAAACATGGGGAAGGGAGACCCCTGTCTATAACATCCTGACTTATCATTTGTGAACACTTCTTTCTTTCTTTCTTACTTGTGAACACTATCCCACACTCTTTTTGTATTACTTGGAAGGATTGGAAATATATATATTTTTTTTTAGTATAGGCCCTAGGACTGTCTTATTATTTGATGGTCGTAGCTTGCTCTCATCTTACATTTAGGTTTAGATTAGGTGTTTGTCCAACCTACCTATACAGTTTAATAAACACCCTTGAACTGTGATCACTTGTGTCTGTCTTTACTGTTGCCACCACGGGTTCCTTACACTAGCCTGTTATGTATATCACTTTCTGCTTATCACGTCATATGATGAACTCTAGTCTGCAGATTGCTGCTGAAAGGCACTGGACCTCCACCTCCATGATGACTTCTGATAACTTACAAGCAGCTTTCTATTGTCCTCACTTGTTTTTGCTAGTCCAGTCAATCACGCGCAGAAAGGCACTTTTCAGTCATTTATGGAGTACATGCTCAAAAGGGTCCAGGGACCAAACAAGCTGTAGCAAAGCCAATTGGAACTGGTGAAGATTTAAGAGTCCGCTAAAAGAAAAACCTTACAGAAGTAGCAGCCTTCTTTTCACCAGAAACAGACTTTCACCACCTCCCGGTCCAGGTCCCGGTCCCGGAGGTGGGTGAGGTGGGTGTGGGTCAGAGAAGATCTATCACTGTATCTCGGCTATCTAAATCGCTGGTCATAGCCAGGGGTGAAACTATTGAGGAGGAAGCAGCCCTGTGTTTTCTCGACGCTGGAGTCCGAGTTACATCTTATGTTTACTCTGATGAAACTAACGGCCCCTATACTTCCCGCACATTTAAAGTAGGCCCTCAGTGTGTGGTGGCATTGAAAAACAAAAAACAAACGCTAAACCCAATGTCAAAGCTAAAACTAAGGCAAAATGTGCTGCTAAAATGACTGATATTACTCAGTGGTTGAAACTGAACAACAGGGTAAATCTATCACCAAAGCTTGGGGCCACAGCATGAAACCCCCCCGGATACAAAGTTGGGGAAGGGAAGGATTTTGGAACTGAACTCTTAAACGAGATGTTGGTAGCACTCCCATGCCTAGGCTCTAAAATAATTGAACATGTTGTGAAGGCGCTATTCACCCCTTTACGGGCCAAGACGTGGTTTCAGGCACCAGTACATCATACTTGGTACTGGCTAGCTCGCCTATCGACGGTACATTGCACCGTGCATAGGCGAGCTGCTCATCTGTTACAAAACGGGAATGTATACCGGGCATTTGAGATTGTGCTTAGGATATATATATGAAGTTAGTGAGTGGTGTGTCAAAACAGTGTGTTTGCATGGAATAGGAATGCGTCAGAGGGCGAGAATGAACTGGATGAGGATGGAAAGGACCATAGTTGGACAGATATTGAACTAGAAGAGCTCAATAGAGTCTTCTCCTGATTAACAAAGTGCATTCAGTCACTGACTTGCCCGTCTTCATCATACCTATCTTTAAAGTAGTGGTATCCAAATAGAGTTTTTTTCTCTCTCTGGAAATGCTGAAAGAGCAGCCATTGGCCTTTACTTAATTTCACTTAAATGAGCAAGGCTAAAAACCAGTTCTTAGTTAGAGTTTCTTGGATCCATTAAATGCTAACATAGGGTCTTTGTTCACCAGTAGGACAAATGAAAGACTTACAACTGAACTAACCTGTAAACGCCCCTTGAAGGCAAAATGCTGGTGACTGGTCCTCATTTTACATACGACGAATGGCAGAAGACCAAAAGAATTACTACTGCTCCTCCAGTTCATGTTCTGATACTCATTTCTTTTATGAAAACTGAAAGGTTTATACTGCTCTACATAGCATGAAAGGATAAAAACGTGTCTTGAGTTTCCTGTCTGTAGGAAAGATGGAAAATAGACAACCAGTTCTCAAATGTTCAGTTTAGGAAGGATTGTTCTCGTATTATTTGAATCAGAAAGATCAAGGGCTGCGTGATGGAGTCACATTTGAAAGTGGGTGGGGTTAATATGGAACCCTGGTGTCCAAGGGGAACCACCCGCTCCCTGATGCATCCAGCTTCCCCAACCCAGCTACATTGCCAAGATGATCACAGCCACACTACCAAAAACAACCTTCTACTTTTGGTCCCCATAACATGTGCTATACAGGGTTCCAGGGACATCTTGTGAGGCCAGATCCAAGAGGAGGAGATGGTGGGGGTCCCCATGCCAAGTCCTTTCAGAGTGAGGGGTTGTTTTGATTTTGAATACTTTTAGGCTGAACACAGCCCTGGTGCATAATATGGAATCCTGCAGCAAGATTACTGGTAGTTCAAAAGACTCCTGCAATGTGCATGCTTGGGTCTGGAAAGCCCGAAGTGGAGTATGGCCTGGAACCTAGAGAGAAACAAATGCTCACAAATCCCTGTGAGCAAGCGAGCCAAACATGCTGATTGCAGGATGTTGGAATCAAGAGAGCAAAGGTGTTTAATTTATTATGCTTGTGTTGTAAGGGTCCTTCAGTATTCCCTCTGTGACAGCCAATAAAGGATCCTTTTTTTAAATCCTTAAAAATGTAGAAAAGCAGTCAACTGATACTCATATTTACAATCCATCAATGAAATACAGACAATTGTGCTTCAACTGGATCTACATGGGAACAATAATAGGCTCCAATGCAACACATATGTATTCTACATTCAAAGGATGATTGGCCCGCCATAGATAGTTTGCCACGGGTGGCAGCTGGCCCTTTGGTAATCGTCTTCAGAGCAATGAACAGATCTAAAGTTGATCACTATTGGAGCGCAAGGTGAACACACAGCTGATCATCAGTGGTCATTTTGTCAAGTTTAGAATTCCGAAAGTTTTGAAAAAATGTTAATTCAAATGTTTCCATAAATACTGAAAGTATGTCTTCATTTACCCTATCTGGCCTGAATTGCCTACGGTTTAATAATCTCAGGAGAAGGACATGATAATAGTGCCTTGTAGGATGAAGTTTAGCTATAAAAATGCTATTAAATTATCTCCCATGAATGAATTAATGGATTAAAGTGTGTCTTTGTTTTGTGTCTCCTTAAAGGATAAAAAGCTCATCAGTGTTCCTAATATGCCCTCATCCATAGGAGGTGTTAGCTCTTCCAGTCAACAACTATGGTATAGTTAGGCTTCAGTCAGCACAAAATGCCTCAAATAGACATTACAAGGAATTGATGTTAGGAGGCACATATTGCTTATAAATGAAGCAATTGAAGGTACACTAGGTTAGAACATTTACATTATACAGGAGCTGGTTTAAAGCCAGCAACAACCTTTAAGACTACTTAGAAAGAGCATTGCCATCCCCTCAAAGGAATGGCTAGTTCACAGATATCCCTGTAAGTTGTATTTTGGACTAGGACAGGCAGGAAATGGGTGGGAATGCCCGCAGGTACTCGCATGGCAATAGGTGGGTAAATAGGCAAGGAACTTCCACAGGCTGTGTATCCTTCCTCACATCCCATCTTCCCCCTGTCTTCACTTTCAATGCCAATAGTTTAGGTTTGCAGTGCCATCTAATAGCCAAAACAAATACTTTGGGCACAGGTGGATAAGGCTGCAGCAGGTATCTAACATGGTCAGCTGACTAAATCACAGAGCCAAGAATGTGTATGCCAGTAGTGATGTAAGCAGCGGATTAACTCAAATGGCTGAATAAGGTTCTCACTCCTCAATCTTCCCCCCACTCTCTTTGATTGGGAATTTGGGAAAATGCTACACGTTACTGGGTGTGTGTGCCTAAGGTGCTCTCACAATGTTTGACTGTTATAAAATGGACTTTAGACTCAATGATGATGCAGTATCTACAACTGAAGCACTAGCGTTCACAATAATTACTTTTTGAAACTGCCTGTAGGAAAAGGACTAGTTTCACAAACTCGATCAATAGGCCTCCTCGCTAGCAAGGAGCGAGATCCGCTCTTTGTAAAGTGCTTGGGAAAGTCTGCGACACCAAGGAGTGGGGATATTTGAAAACATGTGAAAGAGGACTGGGTAGAGACTGAAATGGGTGACTGGGAATCTCTCTGTATAAAAAAAACACAAGCAATTTTTTATTGTCATCTGGTTAATACATAACCTTTGACATACTCAATTTACACAATGATGAAAGTACTAAATACAGCAATACATTTCATACACCAACAATTCTTCATACAAAAATAGACCCATCTATAAATACGTTAAAACAAACAGAAATAAATATATTTTTTTAAATCATACACAATAATCCAATTTCAAACATTTCATATAATCAATCACAACCAAAACATTCAAGGGAGTAGCCCCAGCTGAACACATCTCCCAAAATGAATCACAATCAATAGAAACAGTAGAAGTTACACATTTCTTAAAATATGTTATCCTTTTACCATGAAAAGCAGGACAGAATGCCAACAAATCTTTTAAAGTTTACGGTACCTTTACATTGTCACAAAATCTACAGTATGCCTTATCCGAAGTTGAAATTCAATATCGGACTAAAATGTGTTTAGTATGGTACAGGTTCAATCTAAAGCTTAAAAAAAGAACCTTGTACACATCTATTTGAATACAGAGATAGGTAAGGATCTAAAATTCCACTTAGTTTATAGTCAGAAAGTTGATGCATCAAAGATTCATACCCGTGAAAACTTTGAAGAGTGACAATCCAGTCCAATCTATACAATGAATGCTTTATAATTCCCAAATTACTTATATTAGACTCGGAGTGATCCATCTTTCTCAACAGAACACAACAAAAAGGAAGAGAGGTTCTTCTGGAGCCGATCACCATTCTGAGTATCCTGCTTAACTCTCGTCGGGTACTAATTAAGCAATATGACCCGAGCGGCGGGGGCATTACCGACTCAGGTAACGAAGGCCCCGGGGTATTACCAGAGTCGGTAATGCCCCCCGCCGCGAGGGTCATATTGCTTAATTAGTACCCCGGCCCACATTATATGCGTGACCGGGGCACTAAAAGCATTTTTTTCTGTCCTGAAAAGGCGTGGCGTTTCGGGACAAAAAAAAAAACGAACAAGAAAATGGCCGCCGGGAAAGGGAAAACGGGAGTCCGTTTTCTCTTTCAATGGCGGCCTTCGGGAGCGGACGCGCTGGGAACGCAAGTGTTCCCAGCGTGTTCACTCCCGAAAAAAAAAGAAGCAGAAGGTAAGCGGGGTTGGGAGGGAGGGAGGGAGGGGGGGAGAAGAAAAAAAAAAAGTACCTTTGTCACTTCCAGGGGACGATGGAAGCCTCCAGCTGTGTGGAGGTGCAGAGTCTCCACACTGTTGGAGGCTGCCATCATCCCCCACCAGGGACGCAGGAGCAAGAAGGTAAGTGGGGTTGGGTAGGGAGGAGGGAGGGAAGGGGAAAAAAAAAAAAGCTTACCCGAGTCCCCAGCAGGGGGCAGAGGCAGCCTCTCAGCCGTGGGGAGACTCAGAGCGGGGATGGCCCCGCTTCGAGCCTCCTCATTGGCTGAGGGGCTGCCACGCCCACCCGCCGAGGACAAGGCAGCTTGAGTCCCGGCCGAGAATCAAAGGATTCTCGGACGGGTAAGGACCCGGCGAGAGCCAATCAGAATGCGTGTTGCATTCTGCTTGACTCTCGCCGGGTACTAATAACAATTAGATCAGCAAACAAGGAATCACGTAAATGTGAAATAATTTTTATAATAAAAGGGCATCATTTTCCAATGAGCCATACATAACAATGATGTAACCCCAAGCTCATATCTAATGGCTGCTTAAGAAACAGATTTTGGACGCCTCACAACTCTGTGCTAAAGCATCCCTTCCAGCTTTGGCAGGAGATCCAACACCCACAAATCCTGCACTTTTATGCAATATAGAACTTCTGGGACGATTTTGCACACAAAGTTTCAAAAAAGAGAATTTCCCATACTTGACATCAACCATACACAATTGATTACTGAGATCCAGAACCTTACTTATCATCCATTCTTTAACCTGTGATTTATGAGGTTTGGATAATATCGGAAACCCGAGTAATACAAAAATGTTCACCCTTTCTAGAACATCTGACGAAATATGGATATCAAAATCTTTCAATTTCCCTTTCACAGTACATTACATAACCTTTGTTTTTCCTGGATTAAATTTCAATGAATTAGCTGAACCATACCAAACACATGTATTAATTAGCCTTTGTAGTCCCTTCTGTGAACAGTCAAAAAGTAGAAAATCATCCACGTATGGTAGCCATACGCATTTAAGATGGTCTAATTTTGGTGAAGTAAACTCAACCGGCTCCAAAGAGTAACTGACGTCGGAGACCTATACATTGAAAAGACACGGGGCTAAAATGCACCACTGTCTAACTCCAACACTGGTCGGTATCTTCCGAGACAAGGCCCACTCATGATCTAACTTGACTTTTGAATATTTGAGTGAACATCAAGTTCAATTATCAATCGTAGGAGACCGGCCAGGATCCCCCATTCCGTCAATTTATTCCACAAACGCCTCCGATTGACAGCATCAAAGGCTGCAGACAAATCTACTTACGCAATAAAAATAGACTCGTTGTTTCGACTAGGCCATATTCTGTACACTTAAGGAAACAGCATTCAGTGATGTTCCAGAATTCCTCCTGATCCCAGTTTGCCATTATTTTTAAACACTGTACTTCCCTTTGCCAACTTTCTAGATGCAATAGCAACAACAGTGCAAGCATGTGGCTATCCGCATCCAGAATGGAAATAGAGCAGTACTTTATAGGGTCTGAACTGGATCCATTTTTGTATATTGGGACCACATATGCGGTCCTCCATGATGATGAAAAATGTTATGCATCAGCTACATGCCCCAATAAAATTATCAGAATTGTAGTACAGACTGTAGGATTATTCTTAAACAAAAGCTTTGACAGTTTATTAGGACCCGGAGCCTGTGAACTACAAATGTTTTCTTCACGGTCAACTAAAGTTTCCAATTATCGTTCCTTTACAATAATCCCTCATAAAAAAAGAGAGGCTCCAAACCAGCCTGCATAGCACACATCGCCTCAAAGTGCTGGCACCAATCAAATTCTGAGACCGCATTAAGGTGTACCTCTGCCTGAGCATTACACAGGTCATGTACAAGTTTCCACAAGGCTGTAGAGTTTTTATTGCTTAAGACACCAAGCATTTTCTCTGCATTCCACTGCAATCTAACAGTTTGTTGGCATCTCAGCCAGTTCTTGTATGATTTCTTAACCTTTATGATCTGAGAAATTACTAGTGGTGAATCAAACCTACCCCTTCAACCTGATCTTTCTAATCTGCGCTCTCATCACCTTTTTTCTCTCAACTAAGAATCATAGGCATGCATCTTTGCACAATACACAAATGTATAATATCATCCATACATCCACCACAATTATCAGTACGAAGGAATCCAAAATTTCATTTATACTCAGTGCATTTCTCGGGTTCCATGAGACTCTGTTTCTAGCAGGATTGACCAAAAGGCCCTTTATCTCACAAAATTCATCTTTTAAAATGGTTCTTTTAAATACTGCAATCATTGGGTTGTGATTGCACAGAGCAGACTCTACAATCACCAGCTTTTACATCTATTAAAAATAGAATCTCCCACAAAAATATAATCAATTGTCGACCACAGACTATCGCAATGCCCTTGGTGTGTCACCTGCCACAGCTCCATTCAGCATTGATAGACCAAGCCTTTTAAACAACTCACCCAACAGCACCCTTATCGGATTTTTGGGGACCTACTTGGATCCATTGGAACAACATCTCGATACAGATTTACATCTATACAGGAAGCATTTAAATCACCGGCCACTAGGTGGTGACCATTACCAACTCTCAGATACCTTTCCCCAACTAAGGTAATGAGTACATCAAGCAGACTTTCCAGAGTACAAATACCCATGAGCCTATAAATGTTGAGAATGAGCACATTCATCTCCCCTTTATCTGTAATAATTTGTACATGTGTTGCAAGAATATCCCCACTAATATTTTCAGAATTAATCTAGTTAACAGGTTAATATTCTCATGGGAATTCCAGGAAAACAAAGAGCACAAAGCCCCATTCTAAAGATAATGGGCCTCATTACATGTTTGCCGGTCCAAACCAACAACGTTACCGGTAAGCTTGCCGGTATCGTTGTTTCCCGACCTGCAAACTACGAGTTCTGCTTGCAAGGGCCTTGCCACCCGCCAGGTCTGACCTGGCGGGTGTACCAGCACCCGCGAGCAGACACTGCTGGTAGCACTGGCACCATTCTGAATTGTGCCGGTGCTATCAGCCTCCCCATTCCCATTGAGCCCTATGGGGCTCAAATGGAAATGGGGAGTAAAAGTTTCCGGCCCCTGGCAATGGGGAAATACAGGGTCTGCCAAGGTTGTAATAGCCCTGTATTTCCCCACTGCCAGGGGCCAGAAAAATTCACAAGTTTGGCGGCAGCCTGACGGTTTTACCAGCAAGGCTACAACCAAACTCGTAATGAGGCCCACTGAGTTGAACCACATGAGCTTGGTTGGTGTTGAGGTTGTAGCGCACCAACTAGCCAAGACCAATCACTGGTATCTCCCTTGGCGTCGGTTAATATGGGTAGATTGTTTGGCACAAACTGTGTTTTCCTTGGCTCATGTGCTTCTCTATTCATTCAAATAACAATGTCCTTTGAGCTCATGGCTCCATTGATCGTTCCCCATACAAAGGTCTATTACCCCGCCTAGAAGAGTAAATAGACAAATCAAAACTGGAGCTGTCGTAATGCTTGAATATCCTTCAAAATCGTCTCAAACTATTTTTCGAGCCAATGTCATCATGGCCAGTCCAATGTAGATCGATAAAATCCACCCTTCATATATCCTTGATGAGATTGCTCTCAAATTGGGTATTTCCGCAGGCGGTCTCAAGAAGTTCAATCTATTCTTTTTCAAATGTCAGTTTTCATGGGGGCAGGCTTTCCACCAAGACTTGAAATGGAGAGCCCACACCAATGTTCTTATTGCCCAGAACCAGGGAAGAATCAAAGGCTAAGGGAGGGGCCTTTCGGTGTCCGATTCGATGAAAAATCCACATCAGATTCAGATCCCTTGGAGCCTTTAAGTACACTGTAGATTAGATTCTTTTTAAGCCCTTCTTGCGGCGGCAAATCCTTACCAATCAACTCTCCCGGTTGTGCAAAGTCATGGATCAAACTAGGGCCCCACACCCCTGTCAATTGTTGACTCCTTGATAACATACACTCCTTCACCATTGGGGCATCTGCACCTCTTGTGGAGGTGTCAATCATTAGTGGTGCGCGAACCCCTAAATTAAAGATTGGGTCAGTTTGAATTGCAAGCAAAACCCTTGAATTGCCTGGAAGCAAGGAAGAAGCACCCATGTTGGGAATTAAGTCGGTTTGGATTGCATGAGAGGCACACAACTTCCTCAAGGGCCCGGGCTTGGTTAACTCAGGGCAGGGAGTATCCACCTCTTCACTCTCCACCATGCCTGTGCCACACCTCTCCCTACCATTCACCTGGACACAGCATGGACGGGAAACCGCCACTGTAGGCTTCGCCAAAGCATCTTTAATTGAAGGTTGTCTCAGCGTCTGCATATATTTCCTTGACGACTGCTTGACCTGTTTTCGTGCACACTTATTATTCTGGTTTTGTTTTTGCTGCACAGCTTTACCCTACTTAGTGCACCGAGTTGGTTGGTTCAAAGTCCCAGCAAAGTGGCGCAAAAACTAGCTGACATTTTTTGATGAATGCTGGGGACACTACACGACCAAACGCACAGCAGTGTTTCTGGCCTGCTAAGTGAATCTCTGGTGGCCATTTCTCAACAGTTAGTAGCCTTAATGACACACCGATTAATGCTGCCTGGTGGTAGAAAGCAGATAACCCAGTGAACCCCAATGATACAAGTGTGGTATGGTATGGAACACGTAATATGGTCAATTAATCATAGTTGCTTCACTGTCCAGTGACAACCACCGATTGATCTCATGTCTAAATATCTGCCCACAAAGATTTGGTGGTTTCATTCTGTCTATATGAGGTTTCTACCTGGGTGACATTTACTCGGTCATAGGGCGATGGGTTGAAACCGAACAGCGTGCCAAGCCACATTGGATGTATATTTCTTACATTCAGCAAAATCTTGATTAAGACAAATGTGTGCACTTTGGATGGAGAAAATAATAATAGAGATATCTGGATACTGGGTGTGCCAAGTTATTCTTGTTATCATCTTTGAAAAATAAATAAAATGTTCTTTAAAAAACGGTCACTTTCGACCCTAAAGAATATGTGTATGGAGCATTGTGAAAGCAGTAACAGCCCTAAAACAAGAACTAAATCCATTTTGACGCAAGAGTTATTGTCCCCAGAATTGCTACCAGGCGGGAGATCTTGCTCGTGCTAACACCCAAGTGCCCCCTTGCATGCAACCATTCCCTTCTATGAGAAAGCTCTGCTTTAAAGAACAACTTTCAAAAGTCACACAATGCTCTCTGCTATGGAAGGAATTGCCATTATCAGAACATTGCGCCTTTGTGCTCGGTGAATCTTAATGACAATGTAAACTTTACCCCCTGCTGTTCTTACAATGTCAAGTGCTGTCCAGGGAATGCCAATTTATTTATCAAGTAGCGAGACTGCAAGGAAGGTTCAAAACGGACATAAGGCCTGCAAACATTTCATCTAGTAGTTACGGTATTTTCGAAAGGAACAGCTACTATTCGGAATACATATATCATCAGCCAGCAGAGATGGGCATTTGGCTGGGCGCCGTGCACCAGAGTAACTGACAAACACATGACAGATAACAAAGGTCGAAATTTACAATCCCTCCTTTGTTATATCCGTTTCCAGTGCCTCATGCAAATCCTCTCTCCTCCCCCCACAAAGACCCTGGCATCCAAACATCCCTGCCGAAGCAAGGGCCTCCTGTTTGCTCACTTATATGCCCATTGGCAGCAGCTGGTGCGGTGGGAGTGGAGAGGTTTATTCAGCAGGTACAAAGTACCTTTTGTTCTCTTAACAGTGCAGAACTGCAATGGCGATCCCCCCACGCTACCCCTCCCGCTACCTCGCTATGGGATAGGAACGGGGAATTACTGGGTTCTGTTTGTGGTATCTAGGCAGGACAACAGTAGCGCCTCTTTGATCCACTTGGTCAAGCAAAGAGCACAAAGGCCGGTTTCTGGAGTGACTGCCTATACAAAACCGGCCCAGGGAGCACTTTGTCTGCTGGTGGACTTCTCTGCGGCCCCCTCCTTGTGCACACTATGAATGCCCCATTTCCCCCTGTGGTGGTCATTGACTATCAACCAGTCTCATTAAGATGCCAGCAATCCCACATCCCCATGCAGAACTCTATACACAAGGCCAAGAAGTGCTCCAACTGTCGATATTTGCCATGTTCAACATCAGCCTGGCGTGTGCAACTTAAATCCCATACCAGCATTTTTAAGTGTAATTGGCGCCAGTTGTCTTTGTAGAGTTCCCATTGACGTGGCTACTCATAAATCAGCCATTTCTTTTGGTACCCTTTTTTGTGCGACACAGTTGAATTACTGCGCTTTCATTCTGCATGCCCGTTGCATCCATGCAGGCGTTGGACAGCTAACCCTGGTATATTCACTTTTAACGTGTCCAAATAGAAAGGAAAACATGACAACGCAAGGGCAGGCTAAAAGGAACAGTACATTTTATCATTCAGTTTATTAAAGGTTTTCCCGTTAGAAAGTTACTAGTGTACGTGAGAGCGACGTATAAACATATTCCACTTAATTTCTACCTCAAACGGTTGCTTTGAACTATGCAACCTAAACGCCTCCGATGCCACTGGGCGAGGCGCTAGAGATTCACCGCTTTGAGTCTCCTCTTCATGCAACCTAGGTGAACATGGCTGGATAAGCATGTGGCGTTGACACTCGTTCCAAGGGCTGGCACGGGCTGGCACGGGCAGTAACGGCCTGGCAGCCCAAGTTAATGGCCTGTGTTAAGCGAGGGCCATTAACGAGGGCTCCAGGCGGTTCTGGAATGGGGTGTTAACGCCATTAGCACCCGGGTTAACAAAGCGGTAACCCTGGATGCTAAAAAAAATGAAAATCGGAAAAGGTGTGTTTAATCATTAAGCAGGATGCCGCCAGCATCATGGTTCAATGAATGAAAATACTTTGCCAAGATGGCCACCAGTCGGGGAGCAGCACTGGCCGCCTCAAAAAGTTGGAGGAGAGGCGGGGGTTGGGATTTGGTTAAAAAAAGAACAGGGTATGGGGAAAGATGGCAGCCCGCGGCGGGGGTGGCAGCCTGCGGTTCCATGGAAAGCAGGCTGAGATCAGATTTCAGCCTGAATTCCACAGAATCCGATTAGCTGCGTCCCCCACACCCCGCCACGGGTGCTAATGCCCCATCCACAACGTGCACTAGTTTCAGTCACCTACTGTAATTGTTCAAGAGCACATCATTGCCACGGCATCGATGGACTAGAAGGCAACAGACACTTGTTACAGCAGCGTGGATTGGACACCTGACAACTGGTTTGCTTTGGACCAATCCCCTGTACCATTTTGCCTTTATAAGGAGAGATTAATCTTTGGAGTCTTACTGTCATAGAGGTGAAGACAGAAGATTCCCAGGTAGCGGCAAGCTGTTCTCCTTAAACATCCCAAAGGCACAATTGGGGCGGCACGGCTGTGGACCCAGGCCTCTCTGCGTCTGCGGTCTGTGCACTGCAAACAGGATCCTGCTCACTGGAGGTGAAAGGCCAGACAACTTCTTGCACTAGAAGTGTGGAACGAAGGACTCGCATCTTGCCCCTGGAGACCTGCAACCTAGAAGTGGCTAAAACCCGGTTTTACTGTGACAACTTTGAGACAGCTTGTCCTCACTAGACTCACTTAGAGCTGCTACAGGACCCTCAATGCTGCTTTTGGCTTTACAGTTTTTGAATCGTTGGTCTGCTCTTCGAGCCACTCACAGACCAGCTTGACAAATGTTAGCAGAAAGTATTGACAACCTGATTGCCGGCTCAACTGCGTGGAAGCAACTGACTTGAACGCAGACTTGATCTGCTGGAAGCCACCATCTTGCCATCTCAAACACTTACTCGACTCTGCAGTCCACCGATCCATCCATTGGAAGTCATTGACTCAACCACCTCTAACTTCGACTTGAAACAAAGGGAGCCCGTGCCATAAAACAACTCGAGACTGGCTCGCCATTGGGACCACACGACTTGATTGCCTTGACACCGGCTCGATTGCAGCACAGTGCCCAGGAGACCGGCTCAACTTTGTTGAGTCCCAAATGCAAGATACAAAAGGTACTGTGAGGTATAAAGATTACGACTTGGACACAGTGGCATTTTCAGTGTTTATCTAAGACTGATTAGCAAAATAAAAAGAGGGGTTGGGGAAATCCTACCCCTCCCCGACTCTAAAAGGGGTTTCCTTGCCTCACCAAAACTAAGCAACGTCTGTCAGTATGTCTACCGAAAAAAGTTTTCTGTCCTGTGTTCAGAATCCTAAGCTGACCCTCACACACTAAACTCAATATAACATGTAATGGTGAATGTCTCTTGGCTGAACACCTGCAGCTACCTACTAAAGATACAAATATAAAGTCTCTAAGGAGCAAAAAAGAAAAATTAATAAAGTTCCACTAGAGAAGTGCATTTCCTTACCCTAGAGTTATTCAAAGTGTCCCGTCTCATATATTCCACAATCCCAAAGGGAATGGCTCTTTCCTTGCGTTTTCTACATTTACACAACACTTTACATTTCTTTTTCTAGACTCCCGATGCCTTTTTCAGAAAGGTGTAGGGTTCTTCCCTTTTGGTGCACAATTAAAAATGGGGCTGCAGGCTTCTTCCCCTGTTTTCTCAGCACTTCCTGGCAGGCTCTGCCCTGTTTCTCAAATACCTGGATTACTCTCATACCAGGGTTTTATTTCGCTACTTAGGTGCGGGTCCCAGGCACGCTATATGCCTGGTTTACTCTCCTGTCAACCCTTTTTGCCTTTTCACTTGCGTGCAAGTCCCAGACTCGCTGCGTGCCTAGTGTACTCTCCTGTTAGGGCTTTTTGAGTCCCCTCAATATTCAAGTGCAAATCCCAGGTTCACACTCTTAATTAGCATTCACTAATTTCTGTATCCAGGTAATTCTATTTTTCATATGTCGGACATCAACCCTTCTCCAACTAAGCTAAGTGTCCCAGCTCCTTTGTGTGGATTTTTGCTCTTTACCAACGGCATGCTGCATCTGTCGTGTAGCGCCCCGGTATCGCTATCTCCTTCTCTGGGCTTACCGGTCTTCTCTGGCAGCTTCTGCGCCTCTCGCGTCTCACGGTTTCCTTCACGATCCATCTGCTGCCTGGGAGCATGTCTCATCGGCTTCTCGGTTCCCACCTGGCCTTCTCCTTCGCTCGGCAGCTCCTGCTGTTCGGGATGGCAGCACAGCGAACACTCTTCCGCCCGACTTCCTTGGACGCCATCCACAGCAACTTCTTCGCTCTGGTCCGCAGCTCACTTTCCTCCCGTGTCCCATCCAGCATCAGGAGGGCGGTCTCTCTCATTCTGTTCAGGCGTTCCATACTTGAATGTCCCAGCACTTGTTAACATCTCACAATAACTAGAACGCAGCGTTGGCTTGCCACTCCTAGTGATCTTCATCAGTCCATCCCTCTTCCTCATCTCAGTGTAATCAAAGGTGGTGGGACAATGTACATACGTGCCAGTACTTGGTGTTTCAGTGTTATTAAAGGGGGAGGGATGTACATATGGTCCGTGTTCAGTAAATAGTGGAGATTCTTTATCCACACCAAAATATGCCATACTTTGAAAGCCTGGAAGGAAAAGGTTCAAAAAACATCTCAGAGTATCCAATCCAGGCCTGTCCATTGCTGACACCTACGTCAACACTTCTTCCAGACAGATTGTCACTGACATCCTATTTGTCGCTCTCACTCCGCACCTATGACTCCCCACATGGTCTCAGTCCTCTCCCATTTCTCTTTCTACATACATTAATGGTGGAACCAGATGGTAAGTACTCTTGGGCACGATTTCCATCTTCTAGGTGCATCATTAATGTCCACCAGAATGGCACTGTCATGGCCCAAGGCTCTCTCCCCAATCTCCTCCTTCTTGAAAGGTATCTTCCATCTCTCATCAACGTCCTCCCCTCTCCTTCGTCTGCCACCCCTCTTGCCCCTTCTCCACCACTGATGGACGTACCACAACCACATCCCTGTACCCCTCCTCGGAAGGCGTTTAAAAGGTGGCACCAGTTTCACCTAGCTAGCCTAAACTATCGCTCTGCTGTTAAACAGTTCTCTGATATCCGTCTCCTTCTTGAAGACTTTGACCATGGCGTTCTTGCTCTCACCGAGACGTGGTTCACTGCCAGCTCTGTCACTACTTTTGACACACCTCTCCCTGAGGGCTACAAGATCCTCTCTAAGTCCAGGCCTAACTGGTCTGGAGGCGAAGGGGCCTTGACCTTCCGTAAATGGGTCCCTGCTACCATCATTCCTACTCTTCCTTCAAATGCCTCGTCTGCAGGCTTGGTGTCTACATCCCTCATTGACCCTCGCCACCATCTACAGGACCCCTGGTCCGGTCTCCCTCATCCTCTCGGAGCAGTCTGACCTCACCTCTTCAATTCCTGCCTCCACCTCCAAGCTTCTCCTCCTCAGAGACTTCCATATTCACCATAGCTCTCCTGATTCGGCCACTGGACTCTTCCGCAACATCTGTGACTTTCTTTCCCTCCGGTCTAATGCACTCAGCAGGACAACACCTGTTCTCATCTAAGCAGACTTCCCCATCTCCAACCCTCTCACTGCACCTCACTCCTGGTTTGACTATGCACTCCTGTCCTCTCACCTGATCTCTAAGATCCTCCGGCTAAGCCTCTGCCTGCACTGCCAGTCTCCTTCTCCGTCATTCGACTGATGAAGCGAGTGTCAGTTGCTGCTTTTGACGCCACTTTCATTCCCCCTCCCACTCCAGCCACAGACACCCAAACTGACTCTGCCCTTGTCACTCTTCACCTCTCACCTCTCTATCACCAACACCCTGGATATCCATGACCGTGTCATGAACATCCACATGTAGCCTGCCTCCAAGCGCAACACCTGGTATTACTCCGACCTAGCCTCTCTGAAATACAAGTGCAGAGTTGCTGAGCGGATGTGGCGGGCTTCGGGCTCTTCCTCTGACAGACTGGCCTGCCCCCTGCTCCAAAGGCAATATAGACTCTCCATCCGCTCGAAGACAAGGGCCCAGTGCTTACGGTATTAACCATTGTAAGGGACGAGGCCCATTATCCACAATCTCTCTGCAATTTGGTCATGTTTTAATGCCGAGCCAGAGCCAACCTGTGCCCCAAACCTGCTGTTCTAATTTTTTATCAAACAGTCCCTCACAAAATGCCCCCCCCACCCTTTACACAATAGAGGCACTTATCAGCTTTTCATGTTTTTTCTCTTTCTTTCCACCAAATTTCATCTTTTGGAATTTTGTAAAGGAGATTGTTTGGAGTGAGGCAGAACAATAAGGGTGCAACACTTTATTCTATGACCCTTTTGTTCAGATAAATGGTGATCTAGTCATACCACCAGATTAATCAATTCCTCACATGCTGCTGGCCGAGATTAATCAATTCCTCACATGCTGCTGGCCGTGTTGCAACTTGTGCTAGTTAATCCATCTAGTAGTTTAAGATTTATTTATTGGGCTCCGTTCTTGTCATATGGCAAATGACACAAAGAACGGACTAGTCTCACGTATTTATTGTTTCTATATATATATAGAATGTTACTGCTCTATGAATGTCCAAAGTGAGTAAGGACCTCCATGCTCGAGGATGTGGCTTATCGTAGAAAGCAGGTATTTCAATGGACTGTTAACATGAAATGTAAGCATAATTTTACGTGAAAATCTTGGGTTATTTTTTATAAACCACTGTATCCCTTGTGTACTGCTCGGAATGGCTCATGCACTAATAGAGCACATTATTTACTCTTCTTATGGGTGTGATAGCGACCGAAAAAAGCTACCTGGTATGTGAGATGTTTTAATGGACACCTGGGAACAGATTCAAATGGGGCAATCATCTGTCAGTGCAAGATAGTGTTTAAATCCCAGCTGGGAGCCAGCTGCATAATTTTCGGGTGAATACGTTTAACTCATTCCATGAAGGCTTCAATGACGAGCATAATCCACCATGAAACTTTCTTTAATTTCATTTAATAGCAAACGGTTAACCTACAGTTGCAACTAAGTGTAGTTACCCATTATACAAAATAGAAAAACATGAATAAAAAGATAAATAACTGAAGGGTGCATGTTCATAGCACAGGGGAACAATAATTAAGCAATAAGCCCCAAGCTGGCGGGGGCATTACCACTTAAGGATGCCCTGGGGCCCATAGTTACAGGCCCTGGGCAATACCTAAAGAGGTAATGCCCCCCACCCCAGTGACAGGCTTACTGCTATTCGTCCCCCGGCCCGTTCGACCAGGGGCATTAATAGAATATTTTCGGGAGCATTTCACAACTCCCGGAAAAAAAAGAAAAGATAACCGCCATGGAACAGGAGAAGGGTAGTCCCTTATCCCTTTCCATGGCGGTGTGTCTCAGATCGGCAGCGGACGCATCGAGAATAGCAGCGTTCCCGGCGTGT
Organism: Ambystoma mexicanum; assembly: GCF_040938575.1. NCBI lineage: Eukaryota > Metazoa > Chordata > Amphibia > Caudata > Ambystomatidae > Ambystoma > Ambystoma mexicanum. The sequence continues at coordinate 1,260,576,552 of NC_090924.1, forward strand.
CCGCTCCCGATCAGGACTGCAATGAAGAAGGTAAGTGGGGCGGGAGGAGGGAGAGATCTGAAGAAAAGGGTGGTGGGGGATGTGGGGTGCGCGCTTACCTTGTTCCCCGGCAGGGGATATGGTGGCCTACATCCCCGAAGAGGCTTAGAGCGGCGGGATTACCGTATGGTAGTGCCCCTGCTTGGATCCTCCCCATTAGCTGGGAGGACAAAGCCACGCCTCCGCCGGGTACTAATAAAGCATAAACATATCAACTTTACAGCACTCTAGTTCCGGAATGCTCTGGGTGAGTCCCGGGTACCTTGCACAAGTCTACTCATCAGAACTCATGCAGAGAGTCTAAGATAAAAGGAATCAGCAACAGTTAACATACACAGTACAATTACCTTCATATGCATTTCAGAGTGGATATATATCTGGTGGAATTAACAATGCGGACAAACCATACCCTAATTTATCGATTTGTTGTTCAATTGAGGCCCATACAGCCATTTCTTTTAGCCATCTCAATATGTGTGGGGGTTGAGGTGCCATCTATTTGAGTGTGTTGCCCTCTTTGCGCTCGCATTTGGGGATAATCACTATCCACTGCACCACCTGCTTTGGGAAATATGGTGGCAGTAGATTACAAGACTCCAGGAAGTTCTGTACCACTTTAAGCATCACAAAAAATAAGTATGGTCCTTGTGTATGATCTGAAACGTGGTGGGATATATCAGCATGTGTTTGACGTCGATTGCCCTTAAAGGAATGTCTGGATTTTTAATAGAGGGAAAAAGTCTTGACTACTTCAGGATTGCTCTATTATTTCTATAGTTTAGGATTGTCGCAATCAATGCTTGTAGGGCTGCTCCATGAGAGGGTGGTCTTGCTAAGGCTCTGTGGTCACTCTGCAGTAAAATATGGTGGTATCCTGGAGGCACAAGCGATTTTCAAAGAAGCCTGCTGCATCTCGAACTTCCTCAACTCTTGTAGTCACTTGTGGTGGGCTGTTACAGTAGGCCCACCACAAGCGACTATGCAAAATAAAGTTACACGTTTTCTAAGAAAACAATCAACGACTCAAACTGCCCCCCGCCCCCACACAAGCTGCCATTCAGTTGACCCTCCGGTGAGATTTTGCTACATATTTAATTTGCTGCAGGAGAAAAGGGGTCCAAGTAATGCTACGTAGAGCAGACATAAGGATCCTTCCTAAGAGAAATCCTACAGTGGTTCAAGATTGAAGGGCTAGGTTGTGGCAGGCATACTGGCTGACTGCTGTGTTCCTGTTTTATGTCCATATCACTTTCACTTACCATCAAGGAGAGACATCAGTGCTATAAATTAACGTGGCTTCTGAGGGGAGAGCTTCCCCAGCCTCTAAAAGTGTGCCCGCCTGCATTGCAACAAAATCTTCAGGCTGCCCTGCAACCTTGCTCATGGCGGTGTCTTCTTCCCCATGGCATTTAAGGTGGAGATACGTAGAGTAACCTGGATCTACCTTACTCGTCACAGAGTGGTCTACACGTGCTGGAGGTCTGCATTGCTCGGTGAGGTGGGAGTTAATGATGAAGTGGATGGTGCTTCGTGGCCTGGTTCTAATTACCATTCGCTATCTACTGCTTGTGGTGCATTTCCAGAATTGTCCCCTCTAGTCGAGGGAATCAAGAGCTTTTAAGTAGGTGCAGCTGAACCATTTTTCTGTGTTTTGTGTAATGTAGATTGGGTCCCACTGTTCCTCTCAGGGGGCCGTCTAAGGAAAAGTTTGAACATACCTTTGCATGAATTTGAAGCCAGGAGACGAGGTTGCATTTCAACTCGTTAGAAGCACCATGGTTGTCCCCCTCGAGATGTCATGTTAGTACCAGTTCTCCAGTTTGGAACCATGATGGACTCTTCTCCCCCGTTACCCATAGAAGTGTATATGTTGCAGAACTCTAAATGCTGCTTGGACACACTTCCAGTTTCATGACATTGTGACAGAATGCTGCACATGTTAACTGTTTGCTTTGCACTGTACAAAGGTGAGGTGGTGCCGGGCTACTTTAACGGGTGTCTCTTTGTGCAGCACATAGCCATGTTGTATAGCATTGTTACATGTTTGATTACTTATCTAGTTAATTAGGTTAGTGGTAGCCCGACTATTAAGTCATTTGGAGCCAGTAGGTTTGATATGTGATCAAGTGTGGTTATAACTGACAGCTGAAGGAGATGGATGCCTGAGTGCGCTCCTCCTGCCCTGAAGATCCTGTATTGAAGATGACAGATCAATCCTCCATTGAGATGCCAGATCCCCCTTCCTCCAGACGAGCTAGGCAGGAGGGTGAACCATCTGAGAAACCTGAAATCAGTACCCAACTCTCAAAAAGGGTCAAGGAAGATGGACTGATTGCCAATAGAGCGGAAGGTTAATCCAATGAAGATTACACCACACAGATCATGGGCAGTGTTGTTTTATCTATTGGAAAGATTAAACTGTTCTAGAAATTTAAAAGTATCAAGCTTTAGTCCAAAAGCGCACAGCAGACCTGGAGTGCAGGGTCTCTGACTCTGAAGATCACCTTCATGCACTTGAAGACAATATTTCACACCTGACCCTATGCTTGGATGATGCTCAGAAAAGGATTTATGAGCAAGAAAATTATTCTAGACGCTTTAACGCTCTAACATAAGGATTACTGGTTTTCCTGAAGGTATTGAGGGTGGTCGCTCGGTGGAGTTCCTGCAAAAGAATGCCTAGGCTTTTGAAACTCTCTCCAGGTGATCAATTGGAGATTGAAAGAGCACATCGCTTCCTAGCCCCCAAACCAGCAATTGGACAACCCCCCAGAGCCTTCTTAGTGAAATTGCTCAGGTTCCCTGTTAAAGAGCCTCTTAAAAAAATAAGCCTGGGTATTAGACGATTTAAGATGGAGTGAAAAGCATAGGATCATGCTCTTTAATGATTACAGCAAGGTTATAGCGATACAGAGAACATTTTGTATGGAAGCAAAGCATCTGGCAAGAGAGAAGCACCTTTCTTATTACATGGTTTAGCCAGCAATCTTCAAAATTATTGTAGACGGTAACACTCATACGTTTACTGTTCATATAAAAGCCACTGATTTTTTTAATGCATTGCAGCCAGGAAGAGATGACAGGCCACCACACAGAAAACCAAAACACAAATAATATGAAGATTCCCTGGGTTACGTGCCTGCATATGTTTTTATTGTGTGTTTCTTCACTTGTTTTGAGTATAAAATATAGTATATTTCAGCACTCGGATGTATCGTTGGAAAAGTCATTTGTTCGAAGTATTACTGGATGTTTTGAAAATATGAACGTCCTTTTCTTTATTATCCTTGTTGACAACAAAATAGAAAAATAACTCTGATATTGATTTCCAGAAACGTTTTGCTGGCGAGTCTCCGGATTTAAATTTATGAAAGAAGTGAGGCACCGCGTACTAGGGATGACCTTCAAATAAACAGAACATTTTTCTTGGTGTGATGCGGCTGGCGGATTGAAACAAAAGAGACTCTGTTGTTTACCCTACATTCTGGATTATATGAGTCGGGACTGCACGCAGTAACTAATTACAATGTATTTCTAACCTCTGTTGCTGGTTCTTTTAGGGAACCTTTAAAATACGAACTGTGTATTGTGTATTTACCCCACACACACCCTTTTTAATGATTTGTTGTTTTGGACTGAAATCGCTTCGAGCCATCAGTTCTACTCGAGATCTCTCCATGAGCTTTCCTCCGAACACAAACATTTTTTCCCCATTGGTCTGCCAGTACTGTCAGGGTAAATATCACTTCAAAGTAACAGCTGTGACATTTAAAACCTCCAGCATTACTTCTGCTGCTAGTGTAACATGTGAACTTAGAAGAATGGCAGCTGAATTTTCAAGTTTGCCAGCACTTCTGGGATGCTGGAAAGCATATTATAAATAACAGTATGTTCTGAATGACAGCAATGGGTAAAATACAGTGCTGAAAAACACAGTACTTTGATGTCTAAAACAACATGAGAAGTTCCTACTGTTTTACATTCTTCTAATTGCCTGCCGATTCGGCAATAATATGCAACTTATCGGCCTGAATCTTCCCAATGGTGCTGAAGGTCCCCAGATCGGTCATTGTCCTCTGCTCACCATATGATTCTGTTTTCCATCCCTCTCCACGGACACAGCTGAAAAGAGATATGATGTTAATCTAGCGCTGTCAGCAATGCGCTCTCTATCTTTCCCTTAAGTCCCATGACATACCACGGCTACAACCACTCAATGCTCATTCCAGAACTCCCAGCATACACAGTTTCGGACTCAAGGCATTGCCCACTGAATTTGGGGACTCTAAAACTACATATGTGACCAGCAGTGTGGTGTCAAAGGCACATGACACCCATGTTCAGCCCACCTATAATGATTAATGGAGCCAACTGATCAGTTTTTTGGTACTGCAATTGGCGACCTATGGTACTGAAGCTCTCTAGACAATGTGGGATAGTCACTCATCGCTGACGCAAGCTTGAAGTTCCACGTAATAAGTCGAACTAAGATATTTCAGAGGCCCTGACAGATGAAATGATAAACCAGGATTGTCATAAATAACATGGGTTTTGAAGTATATTTGTCCCACGTTATGCACCAAGTCGCAGTTGCACATGAACATGAACTTCTGGGACACCATCTCATACTTCTTTTAGTCAGCAACGTTGGCAGTAACTGAAAATATCACCTGAAGAATTTAATGACCCTTGGGAGAAAGTGCATGCCATTCATTTAGTGTTAAAACGCCACATATCCCCGTCAGAATACAAATTAATGGAGCCAACTGATCAGTTTTTTGTTACTGCAATTGCCGAAAAATTGGTCATGTGTATGTGTTCACTGGGGTAGACTGTTCTTCTATTGCCGCACTGTATATTTACTTCATAGGTGTTCAATCCTTTAATTTTGCAAATTGTAGGAGGTGAATGGCTGTTCGGCTGGCTTCGTGAATGAGCGACTTTCCCTATTTCTTTCAGGGTAAGGTCATACCAGTGTACGTTTTGACTAATCCACCCTGCTGCCAACTAAATATAAATATATATATATATATATAGATATATATATATATATTTCAAATAAGAACGGCATCAGAAGAAACTGTTCAGGCGAGCAGCACTCCACATATAAAAGTGTTCCAAATGTCAAGTAGTCATCACGGACAGCCAACAGCAAACACTGCAACACTGGTTGTATGTTATAAAACAACCTTTATTTTTCAAATAGCAGCAGATAAAAAATCCATTCGAATCTCCCAGTGAGAGTTTTCTTGCCAGACGGCAGCCTGATGCGTTTCGCCACTACCCAGTGGCTTGTTCACAGTCAATCACCCACAGGAAGTTCGTTTTTGTAAAAAACACACACCTCAGTGAAAAACATAGAAAAGGTGACTTTCAGACTCAACATGATGGCTGTTAGCCAATTTGGCTTGTGCTACAAGTTCTCATTACTAATAACGTGGAGTAACTCCTGATTTAACCTGTTCAGTGTGTATTACACAGATAAAACCTGGCTTTTAAACCGTAACAATGCAGACACAATTATTACCCTTATACATGTTATACAATCCGTAATCGTGAAGGCAATGCCTAGTCGTGCGTGCTACAATATTGTAAGCAAAGTGTTACGGACGTGATTTTGTTCGAAAAAAGAGAAAAAGGAGGTTTGACATATTGCTCCCATTTAGTGGCCAAGAAAATATCCACCAAATCGCTTGTAATGAGTCAATTCATCATCGTTAGTTAATTTTTTGGAAAAGAGAATATTTGTCAAGTGCATGGGCATGGAACAAACTCTACCCTTAGGCATAGCAAAGATAATATAATGCTTTGGAATCTGCCAAAAAATATTTGCAGACCGAGGTAGTCAATATATCTACGTATCACCATATCAATGGAGATGTATGTGATTCAAATTAGTATCTCAGTAGGTAAGCAGTGTTGCAAAAATGTAAAGTGAATAGTGCATATCCAATGTATTCAGGGATATTTCAATATACATTGATGTTTGTTATGTGCAAAAAATGCATTCCTATAATAAAGACAGTTTCGCATTGAAACAAACAATATTGTCATATTATAAAGTGCATAGTGCAAAATACTGACGTTCTCTAAAAATGCTTTGATACAATAAAAATTTGCATAGTACAACACAGATATATATATAGCCAAGTAGGGGAGGAAGAAAGGAGAAAAAAAAGGGAAGGAGTAGATGTTGAGTTTAGATGAATTCCCTGTATACATTAATCTATGCACTCATGCAAACCTGTTTAACGCACCATGTATGAGTGTTATAGTATGCCACGGCTTGCTTGGAGCATAATGATTCATAGCTTCACAGATTTAAATGATATGGTGCAATTCATGAATTGTAAATATATATTACACATGCGTGAAGAAAACAATTGATTTTAGCTATCATACTGTGCTATTAATATTCTGTGCTGATATGCCACGGAAGATGATTAAATATTTCTGTTTATGATTGAGGGGAGAAGAGGGGAAATATAAATTACCAAAATATATATGCATAAATGTTTTATTGAGATGTTAGATTACTCAGTATGTATGCAGGTTTTCTATTTTAACGCGCCTCGGAAGTTATATGATGTTTTATAGAATGCTTGTTGGAGTTAGGATTCCATTGATTGAACATTTCTTTTTTCAGATTGATGTTGGTTTAAATTTGCTTTTGGGCAGCTGATGCTTCCCTCTTAGCTATAAACTAATCCTGTTCTGGTGTCGATTTGTTTCTCCTATTTATTTTATTTGTTTTTTTAAAAATTGTTATTCCTCTGTTTATATATTGTTTTTCTATTATCAGTTATCTCCTGTCCTACATCTAATGATGGTATTTACCTGATCCTTGATATTCTCTTTTCTGTTTGGAATGTATCCTTCTCTATTCATATCTTCAATGTGGTAATGGGGCAGTTTAAGTGGAACAGAGCCACATTAGTGGTTCTGGTCAACACCGAAAAGATTTCTCCACCTTCCGACATAGATTAGTTATGGAACATAGTTTGTTTGTGGTAGTATGGCAAACTTACTGCATATCTTGAGCTGGAACGTAAGGGGAGTAAATAGTCCAATTAAGAGGAAGGAGGTACAAAACATCTTAAAAAAAAAGCCTGACATTGTTTTACTCCAGGAGACCCATATGCACCATGATCGAGTTGATTGTATTTTGAATAGTATGTAGCAATTATAGGGGAGTGGCTATCTTATAAAAAAAAAGTGTGTACGTGTCTCAGTAGAAAAAGTCAGTATTGATTCGGACGGAAGATTTGTGGCACTTAAACTGTTAGTGGGAAATAGATGCTTAATAATTTAAAGTGGGTTGACTGCGCATGCGCGCGCGACGCATGCGGAACTAAACACATCGGCTCCCGGCGGCCGCTACTATTATCCTGAATTTCTTTCCCCTTTACTGGAATCAATCTCGCCTCAAACGCCCGCCAGCTGAGGCGGACCCACTAGAGCTGCTGGCGCTGCACTCCGGAGAAGAACCGGAGCGGGGGACGCCAGAACCAGCCCGCGGACCGCTGGAGGATGACTCGCGGCCATTGCGGCACGGGCGGGAGAAGAGGATCGCCCCTCCCCCCCTGAGACGCTGAGAACGCTGTGGCTCCCAGGCGAGGTCGACGCTTGAAACGAGACCCCGCAACGCTCTCCAGGCGCCGTCGAGTGGCCGCTGAGGCCCCCCCCACCTGCTCCACCCTCGGGACAACAGTTGCTCGCACACCTCCCGATCTACGAGAGAAACGCATCCGGATAGACTTCGCGGCCTGGGCCTTGCACCGCCAGCCTTCCCATCGGGGCCTCCTTCCTCCTCCCCCCAACCCCCCTCATCAGCAAGACTGCAAAACCTGGGGTCGAGCGGCAGCAGGAGCCGTGAGCTGCGCTCCCCCGCTGAGGGAAGACACGCTACAAACAGAGGCACCCACGGCAAGGTACACGGGTGTGGGGGTGGATGTTTTGCTTTGTTTTCCCCCCCCACGACCCTTTTTGCAACTAGCATGCTGCAGAGGCCACGGAGTCTGCGAGGGCCACAGCTGCGCCATAGACCAGCACCAGACCCAGACCGTTGTCACGACCCACGAGCCACAAACGCAGCAAAACAACACTGGGAGTGTGGGGACAAAAAGATCCTCTTCTCACAACCAAGTGAGCCCCCCCCCAGGTCCACGGTGGACCCCAAGACTTGGCGTAAACGGTGGAACTGCCCTGCCCCTCTTTTGGGACCACCCCGGGCGACTTAAATCATCGCTCGAAACGTAGTACTCGCGGGGGGCCACCCTATGCAGTGAAGACAGACGCTGGTCAGCCCACAACAGCGGATGAACAGGGGCACAGTCCTCCCCACGAGACCCCTATGCACTTTGGCCTAGATCCCAGATACCACGGGGGCCACTCTGCCGGAGATAGGCACGTGCCAACACCACGCCACCAAGCGAGATTGACACCTGCAGCGACGACGCTGCGGCCATCCCAAACGTGACTTTTGCAGAGGCTCGCAGTGTGCACCCTACGCAGCCTATACACAATCGTCTGCTCCATACAGGACCTCTCCCGACGGGGAGCATCCAGAACCCTGCTACACAGAGCTGCTCGACCAAAGCATGGGAAAGGAGAAAACCAAGAGGCAAACGCTACAGAGCAAGATGGATCTCTACACCGTGGGGGCCCCTCCCCAGCGCGAGCCTCAGCCCCCAGAAGAAGAGAGTAACCCTGGAGAACTCAGAGACCCTCCTATCTCTTTGTCAGACCTTATGAAAGCGATTGGGGACTCGAGGACATCCTTGGAACTTAAAATGGGCGGCCTATCCTCTGAGGTGTCCCTTATACGCCAAGACCTCCGCAACTTATCGACCAGGGTGGGGGAAGCGGAACAGAGGGTGTCTAACACTGAAGATGCGGTCCACCGCATGGAACAGCAGCTCACTGCGATTGCCCAAAAAGTGACCCAACTGGAAAACCGCGCCGAAGACAGTGAGGGGAGGGCGCGACGTAATAATCTCAGGATCCTCGGTATACCAGAGAAAGAGGAAGGCCCCAGCGCAGAACTCTTCTTAGAAGATTGGCTCATTCATATCTTTGCCCCTAAGAAGCTATCCAAATTCTTTTCCGTGGAAAGGGCACACAGAGTCCCCACCGGCCGACCTATACCGGGTGCCCCGCCCAGAACAATGATCGCACGCCTACTGAATTACCGCGACCGGGATGCGATCCTACAAATGGCAAGGGCCATGGGCCCGATCACATAAAACGGCTACAAGGTCGGTTTCTATCCCGATTACACGAAAGAAGTCCAAAAAGCCCGCCAGTCTTTTGACTCCGTCACGAAGAAGCTCCAGTCGCTATCCATCAAATATGCCCTCTTCTTCCCGGCATTGCTAAAAGTCCAGTATGAGGGCGCTACTCACTTGTTTTACAACCCCAAAGATGCATGGGACTGGCTTGAAACTCATGTCCTCACGGACTCCAGCGGGAGACGTGTGCCATCGGGCCCACCCACACAGCGACCTCGACCTGGGAGACCCTTGCCCCCTCGTTCCCCGACCAATGCGGACGACGACGAGTCAAGGACCCCTACGGAAAAAGGATGAATACCCTGTACTAAGGGGCCCAAACTGCAGATTGGTAGAATGGGAATGCTCACCTAGCGGCCGCCGCCCCCTAATGCGGCGTGCGCGTTATCACAGCCGGGTTATCCCAAAGAAGTTTATAAAGTTATAGGTTCAATGTTTGGGGGACAGGTGCTCCCAGTGGGGAGGGGTGCAGGGGGGGGAGTACAGGGTGGGGGGGAGTTCAAGGACTGTAAAGAAACCGAATCAAGAAACAAGAAGGCACGACACATAGAAGCACTGGCAAGGGAATCAAGTACTATCTATGGGCAAGACCACAGACATAATCATCATCCAGGCAGCAGATACACCGACACGAGACAACCCCCGGACGTCTCCCCCGAAAGTACAGCGCTGCACACCTCTCGAGTGTACATGACCGCCACTGATCCTCCCAGAAGCCCAGATAAGCGCCCCACGCAGATAGAATGAACTCCAACAAGGTAACCGTGCTCTCCTGGAACGTCAACGGCCTCGGCTCCAGCATAAAGCGAAGACTGGTGCTCCAGTACCTTAACCGTTACTCGCCGGACATTGCCCTTCTAAATGAAACACATATGCTAGGCACGAGCACAAACATTTTCAGAAGGTCCAACTACTCTCACGCCTACCAGGCTGGATTCACGACAGGAGCTAGGGGCACGATGATCCTTGTCCACAAGCGAGTCCCCCTGCAGGTCAGGAAGGTCAAGACCGACCCCCGGGGCCGCTATGTTATGATACTGGCTGACATCTGGGGCGAGAAATGGGGCCTCGCTGCAATTTACGCCCCCCCCCTCACAGACGAAAGAACTACTCTCTGAGCTACGGAGCCGGTTACTGGAAGATGAGGCCGATGTATGGGTGATTGGCAGGGACTTCAATGAAGTGATGAACACTGCAGTCGATAGATCTCACAGGAGATCAGGTACCTGCCCTGCCCCCACACCACTCGCCATGTACGCTGAAGCTCTGGGAATGACGGACACATGGCGCTCGCTCCACAACAATGAGGCTGGGTTCTCCTTTTTCTCTGGCGTCCACAAGTCATTCTCCAGAATCGATTATGCCTTTATCCCCCGCAGTATAAATCACAGGCTCCTTGACGCTGAATTCCTCGCAAGGGGTATTTCGGACCACTCTCCGCTCCTATTGTCCATGAAGAACTCCTGCCGTGGTCCGGATCGTAACTGGCGCCTGAACACATATCACCTACGTCTCCCTGAAATTGCGGAGGAACTGGAAAAGAAGACAACAGAATATTTTGAAAACAACGAAGGATCAGTGGATTGCCCGATCTCGCTCTGGGAGGCGTATAAGACTGTCCTCCGTGGGGAAGTTATCTCGGAAGTTTCAGCCTACCAACGACAACAAGTCCAAAAGATCAAAGAGGCAGAAGCGCGTGTCCTGGAGTGCGAACGGCAAACCCTAGAACACTGCACCCAAAAAGCGAAAGAGGATCTGCTTACAGCACAAGAGGCCCTTAGCAACCTGGCTCTAGACAACGCACGGATAGCCCATCAGTTAGTCCGGAGTCAAATCTATGAATGAGGCGACAAGGCGAATAAGACACTGGCCTGGTTGGAACGGCGCGGACAGACCAAGGGACACGTGCGGGCAATTGAATCTCCAGACGGAACACTCCTCACAGATGACTCCGACATTGTTGCGGCATTCGCCGCCTACTATGAGAAACTCTATACTCCACCGGCCGAGAGCCTGCCTTCCGAACCCGCATGCTACCTTGACCAGATCGAGATCCCGAAGCTCTCTCAGCGCCAAACAGACCTCCTGAACGCCGAAATCACTGTAACCGAGGTGCAAGAGGCGCTCGCACAGCTCCAACCTGGGAAGACCCCGAGTCCCAATGGGTTCCCTACAGAAACATGGAAATGCCTCGGCGGTTCACTACCCTCCCACATGCACCATATGTTTCTACGCAGCAAAGAGCTGGGGGCACTCCCCCCGGACCTCAGGAAGGCATGCATAATCGTCATACATAAGCCCGGGAAACCCCCGGAGGAATGTGCCTCCTATCGTCCTTGATCAACGGCGAAGCCAAGGTCCTCGCAAGAACACTAGCCAACAGACTACTGCAAGTTATAGAGACCCTTGTCCACCCCGACCAATGTGGATTCATGCCCAACAAATCCACCCGCATGAACCTGCGTAGAGTTCAGCTGGCGCTGAGCAGAGCCAAGGAAATACCAGCCCCACTGGCCCTCCTGGCAGTGGACTTTGAAAAAGCATTTGACTCTGTAGAATGGGAGGCTTTGTGGGCAATCATGGCTCGGATGAACCTGGGGCAAACGTTTATATCGTGGGTTAAACTCCTGTATGCACACCCGGAGGCCATGGTAAGGGTGAACGGCAGGTCTTCTGGATCATTTCCCTTTGGTCGAGGTACGAGACAGGGGTGCCCCCTCTCCCCGCTGCTTTTTCTCTTGGCCATAGAACCTCTCGCAATTGAGCTTAGAGCTAATACTAGTTGGACAGGGTTCGCCTGGCCTGGGGGGGGGAGAGGACCGACTATCCCTCTACGCGGACGACCTCCTCATATACCTCAGTAACCCACGCACTTCCTACCCGATTGTTTCCCGCATCCTTAGGGAATACCAGCGCTTTGCAGGCCTTAAGGTAAATGAGACCAAAACCATTTACTTCCCGATCCAGGGCGGCGAGTCTGCGATCCCTGAAACCTGCCCATATCATGTCTCCATTAGAGAACTTAAATACCTGGGTATAAGACTCGACCCGACACTGGGTGGGTTCCTGCAACTCAACTTACAACCAATAATTGACCGGTTCAATAGGGACACCTCCCACTGGCAATCACTCCCACTATCACTAATGGGCAGAGCGGTGCTATTCAAAATGATGACCCTCCCCAGACTGTTGTATGTACTTCAAAACGCCCCCCTTGTCTTCCCCCGAGACACCTTCGCACTCATTGACAGACGCCTTCGCACACTGCTGTGGGGAGGGAAACAACCCAGGATCGCCTTTGAAACGCTGCAGCGATCAGTGTGGGAGGGAGGCATCGGTCTACCATGCATACGCATCTATTACCTTGCAGCCCAGATTGGGGTGGTAAACGACTGGATACACGCAGACCCCACACTCCCCCACATTAGCCTTGAAATAAGGAGCATGACCCCACTAAGCCCACTACAGATCCTGTACGCCACCCACGACCAACCCCCGATGTTACCCAAAATGACACGCCACATTTGCCGGGCCTGGCGGGATGCGCACAAACTAATAGGCTGGAAAGGTAAACCAACTCTATCTCAACCCCTATGGCACAACGCACTCCTCCCGTAAATAGTAAAGATGGGCCCCTTCGGTCCCTGGTGCGTAAAAGGGATACACACACTAGCGCATATGATACAAGAAGGCCACCTCCTTGACTTCGAGGCCATGCAAGAGCAATTCGACCTCACACCCATGGACCGGTTTCGACATGCGCAACTGGCCCACGCCATCCGCACCCAATTCCCTGATACGACAACCATACCCCCCTTTACTCCCATTGAGACCAATATCCTTCCGCAATGCATTGCCTCCAAGGTCACTCCCACGCTCTATCAAGCCCTTAACTCCTTTGGGGCGGCGCAGTTAGATGGGCTCAAGGAAAAGTGGGAAAAGGACATAGATCAAATGGAACCAGAGGACTGGGTAGAGGCATTAATGTCCCCTAGAGAAATTGGTATAGACTCTAAACTCAGACTTATACAACTGAGGATCCTCCACTGCACATACTATTCACGTACTGCCATGGCCAGATGGGGGGGACTGGAAGATGGGACATGCCTCAGATGCAAAACGGAACCTGCCACTTTTTACCAAATGATATGGGACTGCCGAGTCTTACAGGTCTTCTGGGAGAGCTGTATTAACACGATCTCTGCCACCCTGGCGACACCAATCCCCAGGGATCCCAAAATGATACTGTTGGGAATCCGGGGTGAAGTGGATCTCTCGAAATATGAAAAAATATTTCTGGCACTGGCATTCGGGGCAGGCAAAAGATTAATCGCGACTAGCTGGGGCTCTGCTGACCCTCTATCTGTGAACCGCTGGAGCAATGAGTTGGACAGATGCGCGGCCTCGGAGCGCCGGATTTATAATGCACGGGGTTGTCCCCGCAAATTCAAAAAAATATGGGGTAAATGGCTTGACGCTAACTGAAATGTGCCGATGAAAATAGAAATGTACTGTTGTTAACATTGGTTACCTGCCTTATCCCACAAATGTCTGTTGGCTCTCGGCCCTACAGAGTTCCTTTTGCTTTTTGAAATTGCCTTACCACCATGATCTGATGTATGCCTTTGATTCATGTCTGTTTTGTTTTTGTATTATTAAAACGTAATAAACAGAATTATTAAAAAAAAATAATTTAAAGTGTATATGCGCCCAGTGTAGCCCAATCTGAGGTTTTAGGAAAATCTGACGATGTGCTCAAGGATGTGGTTAATGGGCCTATACTTCTCGGAGGTGACTTTAATACCATCACAGATAGCATTTTGGATAAATCGGAAATGTCCCGTTCTCATACGGAAGAGAGGGTCGGAAAGGTCTCAGGCAATACATGCAGTCTTTGGTATTTGGCAAAAACTGAACCCCCATATAAAAACAATAAAGTTTCTATTCAGCTCGACATGGTACTTCGTCCAAAATCGATCTCTTCCTGGTAAGTAGAGACTTATTTGGCGATGTGACTGCATCTGATATGGGTGACATTATAATCTCTGATCATGCATGCATAGATTTAACATTGGACTGCTCTCCAGAAGGTGGAAAGCATAATAGACAATGGAGACTCAACACTAGATAGCTGATGGATAAAGATTTTATTAAACAAATTGAGACTGACATTTATTTTTTCATTGAAGAAAATACAGAGACAGTTGATAGATTGTCCACATTTTGGGATGCGTTGAAAGCCTTCTTGCGGGGTAGGATAATTAGTTATGCCTCATAAAAAAAAAAAAATGAGGCAGAACCCATGTGCCTGGGAACTATCAGGGTAATTCATAGAATCCAGCGCACAAGTAGCGCACGCGGCTGGCGCACAGCGTGCGCCTGCGATAGTCTGCGCCAGGCACGTGCGCTAAAACTGATTTCCGCGCACAGCGTATTCATGGATTTCATGCTCCCAAACCAGCCGTGGCGCAGAGAATCGCAGCGAGCCTGCAGCAGCGCCAGTAACGCCCCCAAGAACGCCCTCGCGCAAGGAAAAGCCATCAAAATCGCTAAATCATCGCTAAGGGCTGCGCTAACCCTGGACCACTTCACAGGGCAGGCAAACAAGGAAAGCAAAGCGGGCAATCTTCAAATCAGGAGTACGCGGGAAGTACTACACGCGACTAGGCAGGGAACGTGAATTACAGGGGTACGCGGGAATTATCACACGCGAACAGCCAGGGAACGCGTATTACAGGGGTACGCGTGAAGTAGAACACGCGATAGGCCAGGGAACGTGTATTACAGGGGTACGCGTGAAGTAGAACACGCGATAGGCCAGGGAACGTGTATTACAGGGGTACGCGGGAATCATCACACGCGAACAGCCAGGGTGCGTGTATTACAGGGGTAGCGGGAAGTTCAACACGCGATTGGCCAGGGTACGTGTATTACAGGGGTACGCGTGAAGTAGAACACGCGATAGGCCAGGGAACGTGTATTACAGGGGTACGCGGGAATTATCACACGCGAACAGCCAGGGTGCGTGTATTACAGGGGTAGCGGGAAGTTCAACACACGATTGGCCAGGGAACGTGTATTACAGGGGTACGCGTGAAGTAGAACACGCGATAGGCCAGGGAACGTGTATCACAGGGGTACGCGGGAATTATCACACGCGAACAGCCAGGGTGCGTGTATTACAGGGGTAGCGGGAAGTTCAACACGCGATTGGCCAGGGTACGTGTATCACAGGGGTGCGTGGGAATTATCACACGCGAATAGGCTGGGTGGGCCCTCACAGGTGTACCCTGTACACCCTCCACGGCCCCTGCAGGCAGCCCACAAAACAGGGGACTACCCTGCACACCTGATCATGTCCCCCTGCACCCCCATCCACCAGGGGCACCCTCCACCAGGCCCCCACCCATGTCTCCCACCACCCCCACCCCCCAGCAGTGCAGGGGCACCTGCCATCAGGCCCCCACCCATGTCTCCCACCACCCCCACCCCACCAGGGGCACCCTCCACCAGGCCCCCACCCATGTCTCCCACCCCCCCCACCCACCAGCACTGTGGGGCACGTGGCCAGCAGGCAGTCAGGCAGCAGCAGATGGCAGGTGGGAGCGTGCTCAGGGCTCTGGGGGACTGTAATTTGGCCTCCTGGCCAGGAGCGTGGTCTTTCGTGTTTGAACGCGTGGACAGCCTGATAGGGAGTGATTTTGCACGTGAAAACCCCACACTCAGCGAATCGCGCGAAAACCCGTCACCAGCATATGTGCGTCTATAGTTACCTGCACGTGCAGTGTCAAAGCGTGTGATTGGTGAAAATGGATCTACACGCAGGAGTGACAAAGCGTGTGATTGGTGAAAATTGATCTACACGCAGGAGTGACAAAGCGTGTGATTGGTGAAAAGTGAGCTACACGCAGGAGTGTCAAAGCGTGTGATTGGTGAAAAAGGATCCACACGCAGAAGTGACAAAGCGTGTGATTGGTGAACATGGGCCAAGCACGTACACGCCGTAAGTGACGCTGTACGTGTGGGCCTGTATATAAGGTAGTGTTGAACACCATTTCCTTGTACGTGCTTTTCGTGGAGAGCGAGTGGGTGAATTCTGTACTTCTTGTCGTTTCACACGCGATTTACTTCACGGCGTTTCCAGTTCGTACTCCCTGTTACCTCTGACAGCTTTTTCTCTTTTTCCTCTTGTACTGGTTTACCTGGGCCTGTTCCCTCAAACAGTGTCCCCTTCTACTGTTGTCCTGTCTCCTCAGACAGCGTACACATCTTCTTTTGGCGGGGGTGTTGCCAACCAAACGCGCTCATTATTCACGCTCTTTTACCTGGCAGACGGTGAGTCACGCACGTATCTAACTTCTGTGCTTGCCCCGTGTGTAGCCTACCCCTTCAGAGGTCATTCTAGGCTGCGTGTGACACGCATACGTTCATTGTGTTACTGGATGCCACAGCGTAGTGCAGGGTTTTCCATCAGCACACGTGGTCTAGGAGGGGTATTGTGCACGTTCCTTAACTTTTCTGGGGTGCCTGTGCGTTGCGTGACCCGTCATCTTTCCCCAGGGGTGTCATATAGCCTTGCCACTGCACTAGGGTACGAATACCATCTGGTACCCAACCCCTTTGACACCCAATTGCCCAGGACAATTGTGCACACCCACTCCCATACGCACAATAACATCAGTGCCATGGTTGGGAGGCGTGCAAGCCGTAAGGGTGGCAAAGGTGGCCGAGCCACACGTGGTGGCCGTGGAGGATCCACTAGGGGACGTGGTTGTGACTTGCAGGGTGCCCCTGTCCCCCCCAGTCTGGAGGACCAGTCAGGGACACCCATGCCCCCCCCCCCCAGTTGAGGGTCATGTGGCTGATACCAACCCTGATCAGCCCTTGTTGGACCAGCCCATTGTGGCAGCAGACCTGTCCGAGGGTGATCCCATCGCTGACATCCAGGTCAGCAGGTCCACTGCACGTGCACCGGTGCACATTGGTGTCATCAGGGCACGCGCATCTATGCCAGATAGGTCATCTGCTGGCCCCCGTAGCCAGGGTGTGGCTCCATCCACCCCACCTCTCATACACCCTGCCAAGACTGTGTCGGTCCTAGTACATGCACCTCAGATCAGGCCTGACCCCATCCCACTACCCCCAATGCCTGCACCTACTCCCATGCTGAGTGTGCAATCCCACACACCCAGTACTGAGTCCACCACGGCTCCTGCCCCTAGTGTCCACAGCGGCGTAGGACACTCTGGATCCCCACCCCCTTCCAAGCGCAAGAGGAAGAGTGCACGTCCGGCACAGGCTGATTCCCCAGGCACGGCTGCACAGTCCGGCCCATCAAGGAAGCCAAGCTTCACAGACGCCGAACTGAATGCACTTGTTCAGTATGTGTCAGATCATGATAGGGAAATGGTCATCGTTGCAGGGTCCAAGACCACACATGCCAGACGCCAGGCACACTGGCAGACCATTGCTGACAGAATAAGTGCCCTTGGAGTAGTGAGGCGCACAGCTAGTGATTGCCAGAAGCGCTGGAATGACCTTAAGCGCAGGGCAAAGGATAAGCTGGCCTCAAGTCATGCCGCAACCTTGGTGACTGGAGGTGGGTCCCCAGCACAGGAAATAGAACTCACACCACACGAGTCCGTAGCTGGATCCTACGTCACCGAGGGACAACTCCAAGGTGTGGGAGATCTCCCTGATTACGAGGCATCATCCGGTGAGTGCACATGCATGTGTGTATTATCCATGTGCATGGTGTGTGTGTGAAGCATTCATGTTGGGTGCCTGTCAAGGGGGTGTGTGGCAGAGTAGATAGTGGCACCCATGTGCCTCATCCAGTATGTTCAGTGCAACACCATCTGCCCACAGCACTATCCCAACTGGCAACAGTGCACATATGGCCCTACACCATGGAAGTTGCCCTTGAATTGTCATTTTGTCACTACATTGTTGCTCATACTCCCCTGTCTATTCATCTGATGTCTTACATACCATTCCTATACTTTCCCCCAGCCAATCAAGTTTCATCTTCACATGCCTGACATGCAATGATACCACATGCTAATGCGTCCTCTGGATATAAATGCCAACCAACATGCTGTCATACTGTGGATGTTGCCTTGACATCCACCTCCTACCTGTGTGCTTTGGTACCGTCTGGTTTCGAGCCCCATTCCCTCACACTCCATGCTGCTCTTCATGGTCTATCTTCCCTGACTTCTACAGTTCAGACCATCGTGCCCTACTCACGACA
Organism: Ambystoma mexicanum; assembly: GCF_040938575.1. NCBI lineage: Eukaryota > Metazoa > Chordata > Amphibia > Caudata > Ambystomatidae > Ambystoma > Ambystoma mexicanum. The sequence continues at coordinate 1,260,595,134 of NC_090924.1, forward strand.
CCTGCTTGCTAACAGTCAAATGAGGGCACCCTGCCCTCCAATGCGACCCACCCTATTGCTGACAAGTGCATCTGAGCCTACTCAAAGCCAACTCTCATTGACATCTGCTCATACATGCCTTTGCCTGTCCCATAGACCCTTCACATGGTCCCTGTCCTCTCTCCTTGCTCCTCTTCCACCATCAATGGTGGGACCCGTTGGGGTGTACTCCTGGCCTCCTTCCAATCCTCAGAGGCCACAATTGATGTGCATGGTAATGGGAGCATCTCAGTCCAAGGCCCTTAGGCCAACCTCATTCTCCTTGAGAAATGCTAGCCACATCTCATCAACTTCCTTTCCTCTCCTGCTGTCCCCCCTCCTCTCTCCTCATCAATCCTGCACTGCCTCCCTGCACCCTCCCATGATCCTTCTCCGCCTCCCACTCCAACTCCTACACATGCTGCACCTCTGATCTCTAGCACTCCCCGTAAGTCCTCCAAGGCTGTCAACCTCCTCCACAATTACACTCCTTTCACTGCGGCTGCATCAGGCATTCCTCCGATATCTGTCACTTACATGAGGTTATGCACCTTGACATCCTTGGTCTCATGGAAACATGTCTGACGGCCAGCTCTGTCTGCATCCTTCACACACTCCTACCTGATGTTCAGGAGACCCTCTCCTTGGCCCGCCACTACTGTGCAGGGGGGGTGTGCCCTTGGCTTCCCTGAGGGTATTCCTGCCACTGTCACTCCTACTTAGACCTACTCCACTCTGGAATGGCTTGTGTGACGTCTCTCTCTACCACACCTTGACAATCACAAACTGTGCGTACTGTGTCTGGGAAAACTGGTCAAATGTACTACTTCCTTTCTGAGTGTCCTCACCTCTCCTCCTCACTCATGTCCCCAGACACAGAAATCCTCTTCCTTGTTGCTGTACGCATCCACCTGCATGCTTGTTGACCCCCCCACGTGACCTTTCTGTGACCTCAGCAACTCCCTCTCACCCTCTAGACTCCCGTCTGTCCCTACTCATTCTGCAGGGCACACTCTTGATGCTCTGATCTCATCTGACTTTCCCCTCTCCGTCCATCTCTGCACTCCTCTCTCCTGGAGTGATCACATTCTCCTCTCCTCCCAGCTCACCCTCACCACACCACAGGCAAAGCCACCCTCACCACTGTCACACACCTTCTTGGTATTCCAACCCATGAAGTGTGTGTCAGTCGAGGCTCATGCTGCCAAAATCTCCCCCCCATCCAGCTCCCCCTTAGGCTCACTCCCATCCTGACAGGGCCCACTCCATGCTCCACTCTATGTCAGGTACACTGGATGTCTTTGCCACGGTCATGACCACCTGTCTGAAGCCCCATGCCAATGCAGAGTCCTGGCATGACTCGGATCTTGTGAACCCAGACCACAGGTGCCGGGTGGCAGAGAGGGAATGTCCTGCATCATGCTCATCCTCTGGCAAACTGGCCTGCCACATGCTCCAAAGGCAATAGCGCCTCACCCTTTTCACCAAGATGAGATCCCCAATCCAAGGGCACATATCTGCGGCATGTGACAACTCTGCAGGACACATAGAAATCTGCAAGGACCTTGCCGAGCCAGATGCAGTGTGTACCTCCCCTGTCCCCTCCGAGCCCACAGCACTGCATGATTGTCTCTGTACCCCTATAGGCCACCCCCCCAGCACTTGTCTGCGCCTAACACCATCTGCCCTTGACGTTAAGTCCTACTTACCTTGTACAGCACTTCCAGCCGCCACTTCCCATTGCACTTCATTGTGCCACCCACCCCTGCACTTGCGTGACATGAATGACACCAGCACCAGTAGGATTGTTGACTGGCATCCCCTACTGCCCCACCACCCCTCAGTGCTCCGCTGTACCTTCATACATTTCTGGACCGGTGCTTCACGAATGCTATATGATTCCTTTACAGGTGATGGGGAGGTGGAATCTCATTGTTTACTGCATTTTGTTGATGTAGACAAGGCACTGTGCATCGTGGCCAATTTGGACTAGCAGATCCATGTACAACATGTCAACTTATTGATGTGATGATGCAATGTCAGGACCAGAGTGGTAGAAATCCAAAAAAGTTGCCCTCCTCTCCCTCTTCACTTGGTGGCTATGTCACATGCCATGTGTGTGATGGCATGTGCCTTTGACATGGCAATCACCGGCCAATGTGTGATGGCAGTGCTAGGCAGCATGGTGAGCAGGCGTTGCTCTCCAATCTGTACATTGTATGCCCTGAGCCTCCCCTACAGACCCAGTGATGGTGAATGCATAGGAGGTCTCCCAGTCATGTGGGACATGTGTCGTAGAACTACTGCCTCTGTTGTTCATCAGCCCTTGTTGCATGCCATGGTGCTAATGCCTGTTTCCATTTTTCTCTTTCATGTCTTTGCAGGGGACGAAGCACTTGTTGATGCTGGGGATGTGGTGGTTGAGCCGTCCCAGGAGGGCAACCCGGGCCGACCTTCCACAAGTGAGGGACGTGGTGTGTTTGTGGGTGAAAACCCACAAGTGCTGCAGGTCGTGCTGTCGAGGGGTGTCTCTGGGGGTTCCTCCCCCGAGCAGTATTCAGGTGTAGACTCGGAGGATGACACCTATGTGCAGTCGCAGGTGAGTGTTCTTGGGAGAGAATCTCCTCTGTCCGACCCACCTGCAGCCGGGCCATTGCCCTCAATGGGGATGTCAGTGTCGGCAGATCAGCCTCCGGTGGTTACGGATGCAGGGCCACACCACACAATCTCTGATCCTGTTCCTGGGGCTGCAGATCAGAGAGGGAATGCAGTCCTGCAGCCTGAGGCCTTGCCGGCACAGCAAGGCGCAGTCCGCCTTGCCCCAGGCAGGTGTGGTGCCCGTCAACGTGGTGGCCGTATGCCACCTGGCAATACCGCTTGGGAGCAATCCATCTACGGTATGGCCAACCAACAGGCAGCATCATCCGAGATGATTGCACAGGCCATGGATAGGGTGGCCACTTCCATTGTCCCCCCAGAAAGGCTGATGGAGCGACTGGAGCAGGCTACAGAGTCCATCTGCCAGGCACACAGGGAGGATATGTTGGCGTCCAACAAGGACAGGCGGGCGGCACTGGCGACTCTGCGGGAATCACTTTCCATGGAGTCCCAGCGCCACAGGGAAGGCCTGAGGGAAGAATTCCATCACCTCAGGTCGACCCTGTTAGAGCTTGAGGCTTCATCCCATAGAAGGACAGAGGAGCAGCTGGAGCGTCTGACACGGACGCTCTCGGCCGAGATGCAGGCAACTCGTGCGGAGGTCAGGTCATCCCGGGAGTTACTGCATGGGGACCTCCGCATGATTATAACCCAGAACCAGAACTACCAGACCCGCCTGCTTGCAGCCATGGAGGAGCAAACTCGTGCTTTGCGTGGGCTGCCTCCCATTGTCACACCATCTTCTGAGGCAGCTCCCCCACCTCCTGAGTAGCAGAGTAGCCGTGTGGGCCACGAGCCTATGGGGTGTTTTAGTTTCCCATGATCCACACAGGTGGATTGTGGCGTGCATCCTGTCCTCGGACCTCATAGGTGCCCCCCCCCCCCCCGCCGGCCCTTTCATGGCCATTTTTTCTCAATTTTCTTTTTTCTTTTCCAAGAGTGTTGCCTTGTGTGGGTACCTGGGCATACACTGTATTGTGGCTGGGCACATGCAGGCTTGTCCTGAGTTTGGTTTAGATGCTTGGGTAGCAGACATCCACACCCCTCCTGCTTCCGTTTCCATGGGCTTGCAAAGGGTGTGCCCAAGTGACAGCAAATTACACAGTGACATTGGACTCCCATGAGCTGTTGGCCAGTCCATAGTCAATACTGTGTAGACATTCATAGTGTACATTGTTGTTGCACCTAACTATGCATGATGGTTTGATATGTGCCTCTACTCACATATGTTGCTCATGTTTTGCAGGTATTTCACACAGTTCTTCACACGGGCATACTCTCTGGAGTCAGACTACATGTCGGTAGATGTGCACTGACACTTTTGCGTGGCGCCATCACTGTACATCTGGACGGTGAGGACATACCAGCAGAATCAGGTAATGAGACTACCATTGATTACATGCATTGTGTCTTGTTTGGGTGGGCTTCAGGGTGGGTTGGTGTGTAATTTGATTGAAATTACTCTTACACAGGTGTGTAGTAGTGGCTCCAGCGCGGTTAGCTGTTCAAGTGCGGCTATGTTCCATTTGGGGCACTGCTATTTGTGACACCGGTGTCATGTTGTGATGGCCAGTTTGTTTGCTCTCACATACCATGACATGGTGTCCTCAGTGGCGGGACTGTGAAGGGAATGGGTGACATGGCAATGTTGTCATGTAGTGAATCGCCTGTGGCAATGCATATTTGATTGATGGAGTTGTGTCTTCTCGTTGTGATGCATTGCTGGTGTATGTGTAGGTAGGGGTGCACACATAGTGACACTTCCATGTTAACAATCTCAGGCTGATGTGTATCTGACAGTTTATTGTCAAGTAATTTTGTGACATTGTCAGGTAGTGTCATCATTGATTGTCAGATGGTATGTGCCAGAGCAGTGTGCACTAGCCAGCACTGTGATTCCTAGGTGAAGAAGTTGGCCACCAGTTGCGTACGGGCTGCCACCCCCCGTGCCCTTTCCCCTCCCATGCGCAGCGGGCGTGCATGTGGTTGTGGATGTGGGGGCACCACCATGTCCACGGGCAGGCCCCGGCGTGTTGCAACGTTGTGCAGGACACATGCTGCCACTATTATCCTGCACACTATTCGGGGAGCATATAACAGCTGCCCGCCAGAACGGTCAAGGGAGCGAAAGCGTGACTTCAGCACTCCGAATGTGCGCTCCACTATGCCCCGTGTTGCAATGTGGGCTGTGTTGTACCTTACCTCGGGTGGCGTTGTGGGGTTCCGGATTGGGGTCATCATGTGGGGGCTGATAGGGTAGGCACTGTCCCCTGCGGAGGTGGTGATGGGTATCATTAGTGGTGTTGTGTCATGACCCAGTATCTGACATGCATGCATGTGCAGTGGCATTCATGCTCACCAAGCAGCCATGTATCTCCATGCTGGCCAGCCTCCAGGTCCCGGCATAGTGTAGACATTCTGTAGATGAAGCTGTCGTGGGTGGACCCGGGATAGTTGGCATATACTGATGTGATTATTCCCTTGGCATTGCATACAACTTGCACGTTGATGGAATGGCAGTGCTTGCGGTTTCTATAGATGTGCTCTGTTGCCCTGGGTGGACGTAGAGCCACATGTGTGCAGTCAATTGCACCAAGCACTTTGGGGAATTGAGCCACACCATAGAATTCCTGGATGCACGTCCGCCTTTCTGCATGAGTCCTGGGGAGATATATGTGCCTGCGGACTGATGGCCGTGCAGTGATGATGTTCAAGACCTGGTGTAGGCAGCGTGACTGCGTGGCCTGTGACACACCACCCACTATGGCACTTGTCCGCTGAAAGGATCCAGTGGCCAAGAAGTGCAGTACATTCAGGACCTTCTGCAGGGGGCTGAGTGCTTGGGAGCACAGGGTGGGTGATGTGAGGTCATCCTCCCACTCACTGACCAGGTCCAGTATGATGTGTGCTGGAAACCTGTACCTCCCATACACCTGGTCATCAGGCATCCCGAATAGGCTGGTTCTGGGTGTGAATATTCTGGCCCTGACTCTCCTCCTCCTCCTCCTTTGGTAGCCCACTGCCACTGCTGCTAGGAACGGTATGTTCATCCTGGCATCTGGCTTGTTTATTGATAAGTGCGCAAATTAATGCCTTGCGCGTGTTCTAGGCGAGCGTGTGACCCTCGCACCCCTGGAATCTAGTTCCCACTCCAATAGCGTGTGGAAATTCCCACGCAGCAGGCATACAGGTGCGCTGACGTACTTGCGTGTGTAAGTGCCCGCGCACCCCTGTAATACACGTACATAGGCCAATGGCGTGTACGCGCACTTTTGGCCAATTACACGCGATGTAATACACGTACATTGGCCAATCGCGTGTACGCGCACTTTTGGCCAATTACACGCGATGTAATACACGTACATTGGCCAATCGCGTGTACGCGCACTTTTGGCCAATTACACGCGATGACACTCTGACGTGCAGTATTTCCACGTGTGCTCCGTCATCACGTGCTGAGTGGGGAACGCCCGTGCGGATCACGTCAGACGCGCTTACGCGGTGAGGGACTCTGGTCCAATAGAATCGCGTATGCGTGCTGATGCACTTACGCGCTAAGGCCCTTTCCTCGGATTTCACGCTGACGTGCAGGAATTTCACGTGCCAAATCACTCCGTATCAAGCTGGCCACCCGAAAACACACGGAACACCACGCTCCTGCCCAGAAGGCCGAGTTACTGCCCCCCCAGTGCCCTGAGCAGCCTCCCACGTGCTATCTGCTGCTGCCTGCCTGCCTGCCTGCCTGCTGCCACCGTGCCCTGCCATTTGGTGCCTGCACATCAGCCATCTGCAGGGGTCCAGTTGCTGTGTCCACCCCTGCTGGAACTGAAGACTCCCAACTGGGATTACATCGCTCCACAGCCCAGCCCCAGGACCCAGTTGCCCACCCACACCTGCCTCTGGGGTTGCCATGTCGGGCACTTCGACATCTGGCACCAGTGGCAACCCCAGGCCAGAGGGGCAGAGGGGCACCAGCTTCACTGCCACCGAAGTTGGTGTCCTGGTGGAGCATGTCCTGGGGCAGTATGATGCCCTCTTTGGATCGTCCCGCGCCAGCAAGGAAGGACGGGAGAGGATCTGGGCCGACTGTGTGGTTGCCATCAACGCGGAGGGGGTGGCAACCCGCAACGTCCAGAAGATCAAGAAGCGCTGGGAGGACTTGAGGTCCAGGACCCTTGTGAAGGCCCGGCGCCTCGTGGAGGGGGGCCGGGGCCGCATGAGTTCCATCCAGAAGAGGGTCCTGGAACGCGTACGCCCAGCGCTCCACGCCCAGGTCCTTGAGAGGGAGGCCCGTCTGGAGTTGAGCGGTAAGTGTGCAAGCATTACTGTGTGAGACAGGGCATGTTGCGGTGTGCTGGTTCTATGATACTTGCCTGTATGTGTGCCATGGGCCATGTATGCATGTATGTGTGCAGGGACATCATGGTAATGCATGTGCGACCAGTGATGTGTGACCCACATGGTTGTTGCATGTGTTGAAATGTGGCATGGGGAGCCCTATGCAGATTTAGGACATGAGAGCATGCCAGTCTCTGTACCTGGACATGGATGGGGGTGAAGGATGGGTGCTGATGCCAGGTACATATATGGTAGCCATGTCTGTGTGCCTGACCTGCGTGTCTGTGACTTGTGCATGCCATGGATGCATGACACATGTGTGTGACAATGCACAGATTCTGTGACACACCCAACTAACCCTTGTTTCGCCTGTGTTCGTTGTGTTTGGGGCCAGATGGATGTGACTGAGGTGAAGTGTGTGCATGTGATATGCATGAGCCATGATGCATGTGAGTCACATATCATTGAATGTTTCAAGAGTCAATTGGACATGCATGGAAATGTGCATGGCATGCACCATGCCTGTTACTGTGTGTGTTTTGCCTGGACTGACCCATGTGTTGTGGAGGGACATGATGGAAGTGTACTTTGACAGGGGTGCTCATCTGCTATTGCTTCCTGTCTAGGGGACCATTTTACAGTAGCCTGATGCTTGTGTCCTTTGTCTCCCTCTACGCAGCGGCTAGTGAAGAAGAGGGCGGAGACGGCGCTGTGGAGCAAGGCGGCGGGGATGCCCCCACGGCTGCAGCGGAAGGGGTGGGTGAGCCCCCACAGGGGCCTGCTACGGCGGGAGACGGTGAGGAGCCATCCAGGTTGGTGGTTTGCACAGAGGAGGAGGAGGCCGACACTGGTGCACACATGGGGCCTGGTGGGAGCATCCCTGCTGGTGCAAGTGGTGCAGTCCAGGGCCAGGGGCAGGAGGCAGCACAGGTCACCGTGGAGGTGCCTGTGCATGTCGCTGTCCCTGACCCTGTGAGTGCACCACCATGCACCAGCAGGGATGCCCCGTCCCAGGCCCGTCCGCAGGTAGTGGGGATGTCCATGTCAACTGACTCCCCTCCACCTGCGGCCGTGGGAACCCCTGGCCGCGTGGAGCAGGTCCTGATTGGGGTCGCGATGCGCACGGCTGTGATTCGTGATGACGTGCGTGCTTCCCGGGAGGAGCACGCACGTCATCACGAAGTGCACCGTGCCGACGTGGCCCAATTGGGATCGGCCATGTTCGGGGGGTTCCTGCATGTGTTGGCCAATCTGACGGCCCTCTCCTCCTCTGTGCAGGCTATCCAACGGTCGTTCTCCTTGCCGTCTTCCGGCCCAGATGCCACCATGGCCCCCTGTGGACCTGCCCCGACCAATGCAGCCAGCTCGGTGGGGATCCCATCCCTGCCACAGTTGGGAGTCGGAGGTCCAGCAGGGGTGGACGACACAGCAAGTGGACCCCAGCAGATGGAAGATGTGCCGGCATCATCGGGCAGGGCACGTGCACGACGGCGTCGGTGGTTACCATCAGCCTGGATGCCGTTGTGCTGGCAGAGGCAGTGGCGTCGGAGGCAGCAGCGGGCTCGACGTGGGAGGCATCATGGCTCAGGGCCATCAAGATCAGAGGGGCAGGCATCGGCCGGAGGGCAGGGCAACCCTGGCATGGCGGTGTGTTCCGTGTGGGAGGAGTTTGGCCAGCGGATAGGTGCGGAGCGGCAGCGGGCGGAAGAGGAGCGGCTCGCCATGGCCAGGGCGGAGATCTCCATGCATCGGGCATTGAGGCGGGCTGAGTGCCTCGAGGAGGCTCGCAGGGATTTTGGTGAGCACATGGGGTTGTCCCTGCGAGACCTCGGGGCCAGGACAGAGTCCCGCCTCCAGGACATTGACATGGAGTTCGAGGATGCCCTGGCCAGCATCACCAAGTGAGCCGCAGGACTAGCCCGCTGCCTTTGTATATAGTTTTTTAGTTAGTTAGTGCTAGGTTTCCTTTATTTATTTTTATTATTTTGGACCGCTCGGACAATGGCCACTTTTTTGTACATATTTATTTTATTAGTTAGTATTGGGTTTCATTTGTGCTGTTGGGCTCATGGACCCTGGAACATTCCTGTATATATTGTTATATTTTGGGAGATACATTTTTTAATTTTTTTATTGTTTACACCATGACGTAATGGTTTTTCTTTGATTTCCTACTACATGGTTTTGCTTTGGACAAATTATATTGATTTTTTAATCCTTTGTTTTTTGGTTTATCATTTTTGTTCTCGGACATGGACCTTTTATTTACTTTGCCACATAGTTGTATGTTTTATTGGTTTACTTGATTTGTGTTTTTAATACATTTTTATATTATCTTACACTTGTGTTATTTTCTCTTTGGTTTCTTACATGTCATGATATGGGTTTTGACATTCACTTGCACCCATTGTGTATGTGTGTGTGACAGACATGTGTTCTTTTGCATACTTGCCTTTGGGGTTGTGTCATGTGATTGCATTCACTATGTGGGTGCATGCAATCCTTGCCTGGGTGTTTGTGCTGGGTATGCTGGCCATTACTGCCATGATTGTGTATCGTCAGGACCTGGGGCCAGGGGGACATGGGTGGGGGCCTGCTGGCAGGTTCCCCACAGTGCTGGGGGTGGTGGGAGACATGGGTGGGGGCCTGGTGGAGGGTGTCCCTGGTGGATGGGGGGTGGGGGTGGTGGGAGACATGGGTTGGACATGGGTGGGGGCCTGCTGGCAGGTTCCCCACAGTGCTGGGGGTGGTGGGAGACATGGGTGGGGGCCTGGTGGAGGGTGTCCCTGGTGGATGGGGGGTGGGGGTGGTGGGAGACATGGGTTGGACATGGGTGGGGGTCTGCTGGCAGGTTCCCCACAGTGCTGGGGGTGGTGGGAGACATGGGTGGGGGCCTGGTGGAGGGTGTCCCTGGTGGATGGGGGGTGGGGGTGGTGGGAGACATGGGTTGGACATGGGTGGGGGCCTGCTGGCAGGTTCCCCACAGTGCTGGGGGTGGTGGGAGACATGGGTGGGGGCCTGGTGGAGGGTGTCCCTGGTGGATGGGGGGTGGGGGTGGTGGGAGACATGGGTTGGACATGGGTGGGGGCCTGCTGGCAGGTTCCCCACAGTGCTGGGGGTGGTGGGAGACATGGGTGGGGGCCTGGTGGAGGGTGTCCCTGGTGGATGGGGGGTGGGGGTGGTGGGAGACATGGGTGGGGGCCTGGTGGAGGGTGTCCCTGGTGGATGGGGGGTGGGGGTGGTGGGAGACATGGGTTGGACATGGGTGGGGGCCTGCTGGCAGGTTCCCCACAGTGCTGGGGGTGGGGGTGGTGGGAGACATGGGTTGGACATGGGTGGGGGCCTGCTGGCAGGTTCCCCACAGTGCTGGGGGTGGTGGGAGACATGGGTGGGGGCCTGGTGGAGGGTGTCCCTGGTGGATGGGGGGTGGGGGTGGTGGGAGACATGGGTGGGGGCCTGGTGGAGGGTGTCCCTGGTGGATGGGGGGTGGGGGTGGTGGGAGACATGGGTTGGACATGGGTGGGGGCCTGCTGGCAGGTTCCCCACAGTGCTGGGGGTGGGGGTGGTGGGAGACATGGGTTGGACATGGGTGGGGGCCTGCTGGCAGGTTCCCCACAGTGCTGGGGGTGGTGGGAGACATGGGTGGGGGCCTGGTGGAGGGTGTCCCTGGTGGATGGGGGGTGGGGGTGGTGGGAGACATGGGTTGGACATGGGTGGGGGCCTGCTGGCAGGTTCCCCACAGTGCTGGGGGTGGTGGGAGACATGGGTGGGGGCCTGGTGGAGGGTGTCCCTGGTGGATGGGGGGTGGGGGTGGTGGGAGACATGAGCAGGTGTGCAGGGTAGTTCCCTGTGGTGTGTGCTGCCTGCAGGGGCCGTGGAGGGTGTACAGGTAATGCCTGGGAGCACACAGCCATATCGCGTGTGGAACTTCCCGCGCACCCCTGAAATCCACGTACCCGGCCATATCGCGTGTGGGACTTCCCGCGCACCCCTGAAATCCACGTACCCTGCCATATCGCGTGTGGTACTTCCCGCGCACCCCTGAAATCCACGTACCCTGCCATATCGCGTGTGGAACTTCCCGCGCACCCCTGCAATCCACGTACCCGGCCATATCGCGTGTGGAACTTCCCGCGCACCCCTGAAATCCACGTACACGGCCATATCGCGTGTGGAACTTCCCACGCACCCCTGAAATCCACGTACCCGGCCATATCGCGTGTGGGACTTCCCGCGCACCCCTGAAATCCACGTACACGGCCATATCGCGTGTGGAACTTCCCGCACACCCCTGAAATCCACGTACCCGGCCATATCGCGTGTGGAACTTCCCGCGCACCCCTGAAATCAACGTACCCGGCCATATCGCGTGTGGGACTTCCCGCGCACCCCTGAAATCCACGTACCCTGCCATATCGCGTGTGGTACTTCCCGCGCACTCCTGAAATCCACGTACCCTGACTAATCGCGTGTGGAACTTCCCGCGCACCCCTGCAATCCACGCACCCGGCCATATCGCGTGTGGAACTTCCCGCGCACCCCTGAAATCCACGTACCCGGCCATATCGCGTGTGGAACTTCCCGCGCACCCCTGAAATCAACGTACCCGGCCATATCGCGTGTGGGACTTCCCGCGCACCCCTGAAATCCACGTACCCTGCCATATCGCGTGTGGTACTTCCCGCGCACCCCTGAAATCCACGTACCCTGACTAATCGCGTGTGGAACTTCCCACGCACCCCTGCAATCCACGTACCCGGCCATATCGCGTGTGGAACTTCCCGCGCACCCCTGAAATCCACGTACCCGGCCATATCGCGTGTGGAACTTCCCGCGCACCCCTGAAATCAATGTACCCGGCCATATCGCGTGTGGGACTTCCCGCGCACCCCTGAAATCCACGTACACGGCCATATCGCGTGTGGAACTTCCCGCGCACCCCTGAAATCCACGTACCCGGCCATATCACGTGTGGAACTTCCCGCGCACCCCTGAAATCAACGTACCCGGCCATATCGCGTGTGGGACTTCCCGCGCACCCCTGAAATCCACGTACCCTGCCATATCGCGTGTGGTACTTCCCGCGCACCCCTGAAATCCACGTACCCTGACTAATCGCGTGTGGAACGTCCCGCGCACCCCTGCAATCCACGTACCCGGCCATATCGCGTGTGGAACTTCCCGCGCACCCCTGAAATCCACGTACCCGGCCATTTCGCGTGTGGAACTTCCCGCGCACCCCTGAAATCAACGTACCCGGCCATATCGCGTGTGGGACTTCCCGCGCACCCCTGAAATCCACGTACCCTGCCATATCGCGTGTGGTACTTCCCGCGCACCCCTGAAATCCACGTACCCTGACTAATCGCGTGTGGAACTTCCCCCGCACCCCTGCAATCCACGTACCCAGCCATATCGCGTGTGGAACTTCCCGCGCACCCCTGAAATCCACGTACACGGCCATATCGCATGTGGAACTTCCCGCGCACCCCTGAAATCCACGTACCCTGCCATATCGCGTGTGGAACTTCCCGCGCACCCCTGCAATCCACGTACCCGGCCATATCGCGTGTGGAACTTCCCGCGCACCCCTGCAATCCACGTACCCGGCCATATCGCGTGTGGAACTTCCCGCGCACCCCTGAAATCCACGTACCCGGCCATATCGCGTGTGGAACTTCCCGCGCACCCCTGAAATCCACGTACCCGGCCATATCGCGTGTGGAACTTCCCGCGCACCCCTGCAATCCACGTACCCTGACTAATCGCGTGTGGAACTTCCCGCGCACCCCTGTAATCCACGTACCCGGCCATATCGCGTGTGCAACTTCCCGCGCACCCCGGTATGCACGCACACGTTTATTTTTTCTCTCAGCGCGTGTCTGTGTTTGTGGGTACCCCTTTGTACGTCATTTGTCCTGGAGGGCCACAGTATTGGACATTGATCATGTCTGTATATAGGTGCTATTTGTTGGCGCACCTTTTAGCGCACATTTCTTGCAGGCGCAGAGACGCTACCGCCTGCTTTCTTGTGGCGGTCGTGTTTGTGCCTGTTTGTGCCTGTGCGCTGCTTTGAGCGTGCGCTTTTTTGCCCTATTCTATTCCATGAATACGTGTTGTATGCGAGCGTGTGGGCGTTCCGCGCACTTGCCTCCTATACTTTCCCCGTGCCGCCCACATTCTTCCCCATTCCGAGTGTTGTGCCCCATTTTATTCCCCATTCCGAGTGTCCCGCCCTGTGTTCCGCCTACTTTAGAGCTGTGCGCTGCGCTCGGAGTGATAGCGCAGTGGCCGTGGCGCACGACGTTGGTTGACCTGTGCGCCAGCCTGCGCCGCGCGCTTTTTCAGCGCACGTCCTCTGCTTTTCTTGCGCACGGACTTCCATGAATCGACGTGCGCTGGTTTCCCTGCGCTTTTCGCTAATTTTCGGCGCAGCGCACGTATTGGCCCCTCTGCGCAGGGATTTTCGGCGCACATTTATTCCATGAATCGGCCTGTATATATAAGCAGTCGCTGATTGTTCATATGGCCTGCCCTTCAAAGACTAATCTTTCTGATATGCTGAATGCGAAACAGGCCCTAGATAAACTGTGAGGAGCTAAAACTGAAAAAGATTTGTTTTACACAAAACAGACATTTTGGGAGTGTGAAGAAAGATCAGGGGCTTTGTTAGATAATAGATTGAAAGATAGAGATGAAGGTAAGCAGGTGCTTTTTGTTTCTGAAAGTAATGGGCAACTATTGAGGAAGAATAAGGACATTTGTGGCGTATTAAGAAAAGTGCATGAGTCACTATATTGCGAAGATGAGACAGTAACTGTTGATGAGATAATGGGGTTTCTTGAGCATATTGATATCCCGAAATTAAGTGCTTACGACAAACTTTGTTTAGATGGTGAAATTTCAATACAGGAGGTCACTGAATGTATGGGATTAAGGTCACCTGGTAAATGTCCAGGGCCAGATGGTTTTCCAATCCAATTCTATGCCACTTTTAGTTCATCCCTTGCCCCAATTTTGGTAGAGCTTTTCACTAAGATTATCAATTCTGGGGAAGTGGCCGACTCAATGAGGAGTGCAGTGATATCTGTGATACCTAAACGTGGAAAGGACAATTTGGTATGTGGCAATTATAGACCCATATCCTTACTGAATGTAGACATCAAACTCCTAGCAAAAATGTATCCAATGTGATTTAATCCGTTGGTGCTGAATAAAATTCACAAAAATCAAACAGGTTTCCTATATGGTAGAAATAGTTTTGATAATTTAAGGGAATTATTGGACGCTATACACCTCAGAAGTACCTTGCTTGACCCACACGGTGCAATCCGTATTTATGCTGAGAAGGCATTTCATAGGGTCAGTAGGGCGGTAAGACATTATTACATTGCCAGGCTTTTTTTCGCTGTGTTTTTTGCCGAACATCTTCGGCCAAAAAATTCATCAAAGAATATAGGGGGTGAGGGGTGATTAAGGGCATATAAGGGGTAGGGGTGTGTGGGGCATAGGGACTACAAAATAGGGAAGGGGGCTTGGGGAGGAAAAAAACGTGATGAGTTTTTTTCAGCTGAAAATGTTTGGCAAAAAACTGCAAAAAAAAGCCTGCCGATTTAAGAACACAGAACCAGTTGGGCATTCCTTTGACAAGTACTGATGAAAGGGGATTGCGGATCGTGAGTTCTGAAACTCTTTAATGCACGCTAGAGAGATGCAAAAGTATGAGTAAATGGATGTCTATCAGAGAATTTCTCTATCTGCCGAGGTACACGCCAGGGTTGTCCCCTGGCCCCACTCTTTTATGACCTCTTTATTGAACCCTTGGCAATCAATATTAGAGAAAATGCAGAAATTAAGGGCATCCAGATTAATGACAGAATCTCAAAGGTTCTGCTATATGCAGATGACCTTTTAGTCTTTCTATCGGATCCGGAACATTCATTTCGGAAATTGCTCTCGACTCCACAGACATTCGGTCGAGTGTCAAACTATAAAGTTAATGTTTCAAAATCAATGATCTTTCTTGGAGTTGATCAGGATGTTTGCGCCAAAAATGGATTTAAAAATCTGAATATCTGGGTATATGGATTTCCAGGAATGTAAATAGCCTTTTAGCCCACAATATCCAAATTAAACTTACAGAAATAACAGCATTACGCCTTAAGTAGGGAAGGCTAAACCTGAAGGTATGGGGAAAGCTCAATGCAATTAAGAGGACCTTACTTCCGGAATTGCTTTATGTCTTCAGTATTCTCCCCCTTCCTCTGATGGGTATCTTGTTGCGTAACATAAATAAAGTCTTTCAGAACTTTCTGTGGGGAGAGAAGGGGATCTAAAATTCCTAGAGACTTACTAATGAAGCCGGTCAGATTGGGAGGTTTTGGTTTTCCAAATGATGCTTTGTACCATAAGGCCGGTACTTTGCATACCCTACACTATTGGTTGCAGGATGATGTTGCTAGTTGCCCAAACTAGGTTAATATAGAGAGGGCTGCTGTACATCCGACCCTGTTGGACTGTCTCCTTAGTATGGAGAAAAATGTCATCATCGACAAAACAGATCTGTTTTGAAAGATTGGAAAAAGTGTTGGGAAAGCTCTGGAGTCAAATATCTTCAGAGCTCAGAGTCCTCAATTTGGAAAAATCTAGCGATTCAATGTAACAACCAAACCCTGTAATGGCTCTCTTGGCAATCAATGGGCATTCGGAAAGTGCAACAAGTCTATGATGGTACTTTGCTACTCAGGTTTAAATTCCTTAGCTTGAACTATAAACTGCCCCCTCTAGAAATCCATCGTTAACGTAAACTTTGTGAGGTATTTGCGTTATTGTTTGCTCCCCTGATTGCGACCTTAGCTGCTGTCCCAAATATACAACATATATCTAGAAAGTCACCTCTTTCGGCTTCTACATTATATACACTTCTTGTGCCAGCTGACATAATTTCAGACTCAAATCAGGGTAGAGAGACGTGGGGTTCAGATTTGAACTTTATTCTCTCAGACAGCGAATGGAATCAAATTTGCGCAGGACCAACTAGATATACAGTGGATCTAGAAATATGATTTACTCAGCAACAAGTCATACATTGCATCTATTGGACTCCCTCTAAAATGAAGCGTTGTGATCTCTTAGCTGATGATATATGCTGAAATTGTAAGTCGGATATTGGCACTGGCCTACATATGTTTCGGTCTTGTCAAAAAAATTAGTGATTTCTGGGAAGCTATTTTGCAGTGCACGGATCTTGTGTTAGATCTTCCGCTTCCATGAATTCCATTGTTGTGTGTGGTGGGTCTGTTTCCTGTTAATCTTGATTTGTCGGTGGACTCTCTTTTGGGCGTATAGGGCACCGATGCTGGCGAAGAAACATTAAAATGTTGGAAAAAGGCAACCAAGCCTTCTGTTGATGATTGGCTGCATGACCTCTTCTCTTTCAAGTAGAGAGTTTGTTACTTAACAGAGACTGGAAAGAATTGACAAATACTCTGCAATTGGGAATGGGTTTAATGAGTTATATACTTCATGATTCTTTCCCCCAAACCCTCCTTTTTTTCTCTGCTCTCTCTTTTGTTTGTCTCTTCTCATTTCTTTCTCTTCATTGGGCCTCATTACAAGTTTGGCGGTAGCCTTGCCGGCACCTGTGAAAGGGCAATTATCAGGTCATTATGGCCCCGCTGGACCCGATAATTGCCCATTTGCGGGAGCCGGAAAAAAATGCTCCCCATTGACATTTAAGCCCCATAGGGCTCAATGGGAACGGGGAGGTTGAATGCACAGGCACCATTCAGAATGGTGCCGGTGTATCCGACATGCTCTGCTCGCGGGTGTCGATACGCCCGCCACGTCACACCTGGTGTGCGGGAAGGCACCTGCAAGCAGAAATCTTAGTTTGCCGGTCCGATAACAACGGTACCGGCAAGCTTACCAGTACCATTGTTACCGGACTGGCAAACTTATAATGAGGCCCATTGCCTCTCTCTTTCGTGCTATTTTCCGTTATGTGTTCCTTATTTGTAAATACTACGTGCCCATTTTTAGAATGAATTAATTGATTATATTTGGTATTTGTTTAACTTTTGTTATACTTGTTATGCTTGAAAATCCCAATTAAATAAATAACAAAAGAAATAAAAAAATAAAAGATAAAAAAATCTATGCCGTGGCGTCTGGTAGGGCACTCCTCTCTTACCATCTCCATTGTTTAAGCCATTGTCTTCTTGTTAAAGCTTCTTCCCATACATTTATAGTGTTGTATCATCATTTCTTAATGCACAGTTCACGGTCATGCTTACTTATTTTGACAAATGTTTTCTTATAGGATTAAGTAGTCGGAAGTAAGGCAGATGGCCAACTAGACAGGCCTATTCATAATGTTTCTTGAAAAGGTTTGTTGGTTTATCTATTAATCTATATGTTTCTATTGGGCGTGTTTGGTTTATGGCAGATGCTAGTTTCAGCTTTTTTCTGTTAGTCAGGCCAGCATTACTCCAAGTCATGTACTCATGCCAGCATCTGGTTACTGCGGATATTGGTGTTTCTACATAATGTTTGAGGCTGCCACTACTCCAAGGTGTGTCTTGCTACAGAGTGTTGTGGCCTTCAGGTTGGATGATGTCCACCACCATTCCTTAAAGCCTTTACTTTAGTTCGCGCTTAAAATATCTGAGCTGGAAGCCTTCTTTTGCTGAGTTGGGTCATGGGATCACCTGTCTTTGAAGTGTATCCTCTGTTTGACACTTGTTTTCGGATGATCCGTTCTCCTATTTGCGGCTTTTGTGTGGTGCTTTACATGAAGGGTGCTAATGTGTTTGTGCTTTCATGCTTTCATTTTGGCCATTCACTATTTCTTTGGAGGTGCTAACTCGGCACTGAGCACGTAGTTGAGATGGATCAAAGCAACTCCTGTTGTGGAAGATTCCTGTTCAGCACCCTCAGAGGTTGATGTTGGGGGAATCCCTTGGTGTGTTACTGCATGCATTCCCCTGCAGAGTGTTGCTTTGGGGTGTAGATCCCAGGAGAGTGGAAGATTGGGCTTGAGCCACAGATGAGGGTTTCTGAACAGCACAATCTGAGTTGGTGTGTCATTGTATCTTCTGCTGTGTGCTTTCTTCTTCTAACTGCTTAATGCTTCTTTCTTACTTTAGCACTTTCTATCACTCTTCAGGGTGAATCAGTCTGCGGTTGCTGATGTGCGACTGTACAGATGTGTAGTGTTAGTCTGACTCCCTTTTTGCACTGTGCTAAGGATGGGGGGTGTTGGGTCTTGCTTTGGTGTGTGATGCATGGATGCGTTATCGGATGTCTTTGCTGGTCCTCCATGCATGCTGTTAGAATGTAATGTGAGTGAATGACAGTTCAGGGAATGTTGGACGAGTAGTGATTCATAAATGTTCCATGAAAGTCAGTTGGGTCTGAGCTCTGTATGACTGATAACGGCCCAGTGGGCGTGCTCTCTACAATGCAAGTAACTGGAATCTCTATGTACAAAAAGGGTATACGTTTTCTATCTATCTGGACCTGTAGCATCTGTGCCTGCAGTTTTGGCATACTCACTTTTAAACACTTGATATGCAGTAGTCTTGTTTTACTGCAGAGATCAGCCACTTGTCTGACGTAATCTCTTCGTGTATGTGGTTGAAATATTTCATGCAACCGCCTACTGGAAATGCATGGGAGTGAAGCGACTATGGGAAGTCACTGTTTTGGTAAGGCTCCGACCTTGGCAAGGAAGCTCATCCATGGCACCATATCCTCTGCAGGTTTGTCTGTACTGACCTGAAGGTGAAGGGGCTACTCTGCTTGTGGCCATGTGCCATGTGTGGTCTGGTAAATTTAGTACGGATGTTGGAAGGTATATGGCATTCGAGAACTGAAAATTCCTTCTGTAAGAAGATGTCCCTCTATGAAAGGACCCACGGTCAGTAAATTGCCCAAGAGATTTTAAAGTGTCTAAATCCTTCTTGAGGCTTTCATTAACCTGTACACCAAAAAGGTGTTCTCCGCCAAGAGGTTTTGTTTAGGTGAGGGTGTAGGAGTAAGAGATCGACACAATGGTGGCATTATTGTTTGCTACAGACCTTTGTTTAAGAAAAAGGGTTGAGGCATGCCTGCCTATTCCTAATACTAAGAGGGGTTTCCTTGTTGAGGGGGCGCTGTTGAGCAGCCGGCAAAATGGCTGCCTAGTCTAACAGCTCCGTGCGCCACCGCACTTCATCCACTCGCATCTGCGGCAATTCGATACATTCAGCGAAGAAACCTGTCTCCCTGCATACCTGCTGCTCTGGGCTATCTGCGGCCGTAACTTCGGCTGGAATCCGCGCCCTGGAGCCGAGCCTCGGGCCATCTCACTCGCTCTGGGCCTGAACCCGGCCGGCTCTGCCGAGGCCGACTGCTTCCGGGAGGTCGCGCAGTGGCCTGACGGGAGCCGCTCCTTTTCTGGGCAGAGACTCACATCCCGGGCCGCTCACATCTTACTGCGGCCGATCCGCGGTACTGCTCTCCTGCCTCTCTGTGGCCCACGTCGGAGGCTGGGGGCCGCCCGAACTCGCGCTCCCGGAGGCTTCCGGACCTCTACTGCGGCGGCGCCCGCTCTGATTCCCCGGGGCCCGTCCTCCTGCTTCTCGGCACCGGACCGCTCTTTGCCCCCCCGGCGGGCACCCTTTGAGATCCAGTGGTGCCGCGCCCCTGGAGGGGCGCCGCGTTACCTGGGGGCTGTCCGCGCTGGTGCGATTTCCTGTGCAGTGCATATCAGGTGAGGAGTCGGCGAGGGGGCAACTACACGGAGGGACCTCGACGCCCCCCCTGCAATACATACCTGCTCCCATACAGCCTCTGACACCAATTAAGTCCAGCGCGCTCCCACTCATGCTGCGCCGAGCCGGCTGAAGCAGTGGGCTGGCGCTGGCTGCACTTCTGTCCTCCCTGGCCTGATTGCACTGTCTGCCCACTGTCCGTCATCACTACTAACTAGTGGAGCTGCGCTGGTGGCGTTCTGCTTGACCCCGCAACAACTCTCCGTGCATCGATTGCCTACATCACCATCTGCAACTTACCCGTGGCACCGGTGGGTGGCTCCCGCACACCTGAAGGATCCGTGCTCCATTCCTGACATCGCCTCCCTGCGCCGCACACTCTCTTTGCTTTTGCAAGATGTCTAATAGATCCAGAAATGTAAATAAGTCCGGCGCAATGGATAAATTCGCCAAGCCGACTCCGAGTCTTGAGGTAGCCCAGTCACCCGATGGTCAGACGGACAAGGCTGTCCCTGCTGAGGCATCAACCTCGGAGCTAACTGTAATGATGGAGTCCATGGCCAGAAATTTTGCCTCGTTCCATGAGAAATTGGACGACATTAACGCAAATGTTGCATCTCTCAAAGCCAAACTGGACCACCATGGCTCGAGAATCACCGAAGCTGAGACCAGAATAGGCGCTTCCGAAGACAGCATTGCCGCATTGCAAGATACAGTGGCTACACTGGCCCAGGACATGAAGTCTGTCAAAGCTAAGTGCGATGATCTCGAATCTAGGTCCCGCAGAAACAATATACGCATTATTGGCGTCCCCGAGAATGCACTCAAGGGCCGACTCGAACTGGCAACCGAGGACCTCCTGAAGGAACTACTGGGCAATCCCGTCCTATCACCCTTCTTCACCATCGAGAGAGCGCATAGAGCACTCGCTCCACGCCCCAAACCCGGGGACTTCCCGCGGCCTATCATCGCGAAAATTCTGAGCTTCAGAGACCGTGACCTGATCCTCCGGCTGGCGCGAGAGAAGGGTGAACTCAGGCTGGATTCACAGATAATCAGGATATTCCCGGACTTCTCCACTGGTGTGCAACAGGAGCGCCGCCAGTTTCTGGGGGTCAAACAATTGCTCAGGGAAAGGAACATTCCTTACGCCATATTGTTTCCGGCACGGTTGAAGTTCACATTCAACAATAAACTGTATTTTTTCACGGTACCCGCAGAGGCTGTGAAGTTTATAGAGGCGCATATCCCTCTGCACGCCCCGGCCGAGGACCACATGGTCACCGAGTGAGCACCCCGCTCCCATCCTATCGTGAAGCTCCTGCTTGCATGATGACATGACGCCAGTTTACCCTGCACTGCCAATTATTCGACGACCGGCTAGGTTGCACCAGGCGCCTTGCCTCATTGATCCCGCTGCTCATACCGTATAAAACTACGGTGCCCTTGTCTGCTGGGCTTACGCTGGCCTGTCCCACACCTCTAAGTATCCCTACTGCTCGGTAATGGCCGGGCTTTACTACTCCGTGGTCCACGTCCTCTATGTGCCCCGGCTCTGTGCGCAGTTGGGGTCTGCCCGGGCTCGGGCCCAACTCCCACCTGTCTTACGTCACCCCTGACTGCCTGCCTTATGGCTTTACCTATGCAAATGCTGATTTCTTTACCTGGTACACACACTGTTTTCTTGCTGGCACAAAGTTGGACTGATCACTTTGCTCATATCTTCGTTTATTCGTGATCATACTACCATATTCTAACCTTATACTTTGGTCCCTGATCTCCGCCTAGAAATGCGGGGAAACGCACTAAATTGTCGCAGACACTGCTCGCTCTGTAACGTAACTACTGGTTCTATGCGTGCTGGCGCACGGCAATGGCGCACCCCATTGCGATTGCACTGTTCTTCAACACACCTCTGTTGTGGGTTAGCCCCAGTTGGGCTGTTTTACAGGCTGAGCCATGTTGGGGTCGGCTTAGCCGGGTACAGTTAAGGGTGGTTGATGGGTACACTGCTACTGTTGGTCTAGTAGTGAGGGAGGTGGGAGGGTATGGGGTGTTATTGGAAATTGGCACACGAGGTTGCACGTCACACGTACTGAATGTCCACGTCCTCACTCTCAATGGTATTGATTGGAGCTTGTACTACTGCTGGATCTGGGACGTTCATTAAACATACACTATGGGTTTAGCTATATGCTGCTGAAATGTCTACTAGCATAATGTCCTGGAACGTCCGGGGATTAAGCAACCACACTAAGTCCCGCAAGGTGATGGCCTATGCTAATAGGCATGGATGTAAGATACTGTTCCTACAAGAAACACACTCTCAAGGCTATTTGTCAAAACTGATGGCCCCATCCTGGGGCCCCGCGAGATACTACACTTCCTTCTCTACCCAATCCAGGGGTGTCCTCACGATGGTACATAAAACAATCAAGTTTGTCCTTCACAAAAGCTACGTAGACCCCGCGGGACGATATGTCATATTGCACTGTATGTTGGTGAATAGGGATTACTTACTGGTTAACACCTACTGCCCCAATGTCGACTCCCCCGAGTTTTTTGACAATGTAGCTACCATACTGCTGGGCTATGTTGGAGTTCAGGTTATATGGGGGGGGGACCTAAATCTTATCCTCGACACTGCCCTTGACCGAACTGGCACTGCCGTCCGTGCCCAGTCCAGCGCTGCACGTAGACTGCTTGGCCACATCAAGGCACTTAATATTTGCGATGTTTGGAGAGTGCTACATCCCCAGCTGCGAGAGTATACTTTCTATTCATCTGTCCATGACAGCTCATCCAGGATAGACTTGTTTTTAGTGTCAGCCGAGATCGTGGGCAGGGTTGAGGACTCTCGGATCCTACCCCGCACGCTCTCAGACCACTCCCCAATCACACTAACTATAGGGTTGGGAATACCCACTCCGACATTTAGCACCTGGCGCTTTAAATCGGAGGCCCTCAGGGATATTGTGTTTAAGGCTGAAATATTAGCTGACGTCGACTCCTTCTTTGAACACAATTCCCTTCAGGACACTTCCGCTGCGGTCAGATGGGACGCCTTCAAGGTGTTTATCAGGGGAATGTCTATCTCCCGGGAGGCTGGGGTGTTGAAGGCAATCAGGGCCGCCCTCGGTCGCTCTGAATCCAAACTAAAGCAACTGGAGCTTCAGAGCTCCACTGATGCGGAACCCGCCATACTCGCCCAAATCAGTGAAGAACTCAAATCGTACAATGCACTCGCCACCAACGAGGTCCAGTACTTTAGCCGCCCACAGGCTGCCAGGAAATACGGTGAGGGAGACAGACCTGGGAAAACACTGGCAGCACTAGTGAGAGGAGAGTCTGGCCGGACCCAGATTGCCTCTATAAAAAACGAACATGGCGACACACAATGGTCGGACCAACAAATCCTAAATACATTCACTGAGTTCTATAAATCCCTCTACACCCAGCCTGCTGAGCACACGGAACAACATATGCGCAATCTCCTCGACCAGAT
This sequence comes from Ambystoma mexicanum, assembly GCF_040938575.1. Taxonomy (NCBI): domain Eukaryota; kingdom Metazoa; phylum Chordata; class Amphibia; order Caudata; family Ambystomatidae; genus Ambystoma; species Ambystoma mexicanum. The sequence goes on from NC_090924.1 coordinate 1,260,618,408, forward strand.
CCCCACCACAGAAATTGCCCCCTCTACGAGGGACCAGCTAGATTCCCCAATAACGTTAGACGAAATTGTCACGGCCATCTCGGAGCTGCCCAGGGGGAAGGCGCCGGGCCCTGATGGGCTTACCACTGAATTTTACCAGGAGCACATTGCCATTTTAGCCCCTAAATTGCTTGAGGTATGGAACGAAGCACTCCGAGACTCCATCCTCCCGCCCTCCATGCGCGAGGCTCTCATCACGATCCTACTTAAGCCTGGTAAACCTGACGATGAGTGCGGATCCTATAGACCCCTCTCCCTCATGAATCTAGACACAAAAATCTTTGCTAAAATCATAGCGAATCGGTTCCTGCCAATCATGACATATTTAGTTCATGAGGACCAGGCAGGCTTTGTCCCTGGAAGATCCACCTCCCACAACATTAGAAGGTTACTCAATGTCATGTCCCGGATTGATCAGGGGGCGCAGGCTGTGGCGGTCACACTTGACGCTCAGAAGGCCTTTGATATGGTCTCTTGGAAGTACATCTGGTTGGTATTGGAGACAATGGGTGTTGGGCCAAAAATGATTAGCTACATTAAACTTCTGTATACCTCACCAGTGGCGCGCGTAAGAGCCAATTCACTGACATCTGACCTCTTTACACTTTGCAGGGGCACTCGTCAAGGTTGCCCCTTCTCCCCGATCCTGTTTGCCTTAGCAATAGAACCAATGGCGGACTATGTTCGCGCACACCACGCCCGCAAGGGAATTAGACTGAAGGACGACCCCGAGATCATATCTCTATATGCGGACGATGTACTATTATACATCAGGGATCCCGCGAATCACCTTGACCCCATACTTCGTGACATCACGCGCATCGGCACTCACTCCGGGTTCACAATCAACTATTCAAAATCCGAGATCTTCCCTCTCACTAAGTCTACCCAACAACCTGCCACCGAATTCCCTCTTCGATGGTCCCCGCACGGTGTCAGATATTTAGGCGTTAGGATATCCCTTACTAAATCCGCCTTGCTTGCGGACAACTACCTTGCGGTGGCACAAATAGTTGATACTAAACTCTCGCGGTGGCGCACTCTCCCATTGTCCCTGGCCGGGCGACTGTCCCTCATTAAAATGATACTACTTCCCAAATTACTCTATACCTTCAACAACATACCTGTATGGCCTGGGAGGGAATACTTCGTCAAACTACATACACTATGTGCACAGTTCCTATGGCACTCTGGCGCGGTCCGCAAGAAGTGGTCTGACATGGCGTTACCATACGAACAAGGGGGATTCACGGCTCCGGACTTCTCACATTATTGGACTGCGGCCCAAGCCCAACACGCCACTCACTGGTACCCGGGCTCCCCGGCGCATCCGCATGTTAAATTGGAAAGGATGGCAACCAATGGCACTAATATAATGTCCCTTATACTGCATCAACATTATACACCCGACTCTCCTATTGATCCTGTTGCCACAACTCTTCAAGCCTGGGCGCGCCTACTGTACCCAGCGCCAGAATCCTCCCCATACTATAAGTGGCTCCCAGTGTGGTCTTTCCCTGGTCTGGAGCCCACGCACGACGCTGCTCTGGCCCGACATTGGGGGGCGTTGGGATACCGGGCGCTCTCAGACTTCTACCCCGAGGGCAGGTTTATTGACCCCCAAACATGGAAACAAGGGCATACCAGATCCGCACTAGAGACCCTTCAATTTTACCGTCTCCGGGCCGCATTTCGCACCAGATGGCCATCCTTCCCGGATGAACCCCCTGATAACCCTGCTATTGCATACATTGCTAACTCGGGCGGTGCCCGGGGAGTCATCTCCTCATTGTACAAGAGTACGCAGGACTCCACCCCGGTGCGAGCCCTGGGGGCAAGAGATGGGTGGGTTGCTGAATTGGGCCTAGAAATACCCGACGAGTTGTGGGGGAAGATGTGCCAACACACTAAAAAGGTTTCCCTCAATTTCCGCTACCGCGCAATGCAATATAAGCTTCTAAATAGACTATACTATACTCCGTATAGAACCTCGAGGTTTAACCACAACTCACAACACCCCTGTCCCCGATGTGGGGAGGAAGTAGCTGATCACTTACACATGTTCTGGTCCTGCAACAAATTGTCTGAATTCTGGGAAAGTGTTTTAGAAACGCTCACCACGATCACTGAAGCTGTGGTTGACCCTGATCCTTTAGCAGTCCTGTTTGGGATCTGGAGAACAATGGACACTAGACGTTCGGCTAAATTCCTGAACATAAGCTGCATGGTAGCCAAAAAATGCATACTCCAGAATTGGAGGAGCTCCTCTCCGCCAGCCTATCAGAAATGGCTACGATTGCTTGCCTGGTCGCGAAATTGTGAGGAGGAATACCTAACCATGCTCCCGACCCGATCCCGTCCCCAAAATATATGGACTGCGTTCAACACATATCTCAACAACCTAAGTGCGGGTACACCCGGATCCGATTTGTCCCCTGCCCCCCCAGGACCTACCCCCACTCCATGATCCTTTGTATCTTCTTCACCTCTGTAAGGATGTATGGACATTGTTGTGTTTAATGTACTATGATTATTGTACTGCTCCAGTAATTGCCTTTCCCTTTTCATTTTTATGTTTGCTACATACTACTGTTGCCATGATGTATGTGTTTACTGCAAACCTCTGCCACCAAAAATAAAAGTTTTAAAAAAAAAAATAAAAAAAAAGAGGGGTTTCCTTGCCTCAAAAGAATAACTAAGGAGTCCATCAGGATGACCAAAGAAAGAAAAGTCCAACGTCATGTCAAAGCCAATTTCCAACCCTTACACTAGGAACTCATAGTAAAGAGAAAAGAGAATGGGGATCCTCTTCCGGATGTGAGATTCAAAGATTCTCGTCTAGTTCGTAAACAAAGTTTAATAACTGGTGCATAAATAAACCTCTGAACAACCAAGAGAATGTCTCCCTTCTTCTGCCCATTTTATAGTGTCCACAAACACCAAGGGGAATGGCTCCCTTCCTCTTGCTACTTTTCAAATTCTTCAAAAGAGCCAAGAGAATGCCTTCACGTCTCTTTGCTTTCTAAAGTAGCCACAAACACCAGGGGGAGACGACTCCCTTCCCCAGGCTTCTTTTCAGCTCCTTCAAAATGGCAAGAGAATGCCTCCCTTCTCTTGGCTTTCTTTATGGGTGTGGGTCCAAGACTCTCACTTGCTTCCTTCTGTATTTTAGTCCACCCGATACACTAGCCTGGCAGGAATCATGACTGCAATGGTTGCTTGATTAAGAGGCTTTGACTGTTTTTGTGGGCGCGGATCCCAGACTCGCACTCGATTCCTTTTGTCTTTAATCCACCTGGTATATTATTCTGCCAAGTACTGTGACTATGATGATTGCACTGGAGGTCTGCATTGCCTTTATGGGTGCTGGTCCCAGTCTTGCACTTGCTTTTTTATGTATTTAGTCCACCTGCTATACTAGTAGGCCAGGTACTGGGACTATGATGATTGCACTGGTGGCCTGGATTACCTCCCCAACTGCTTCCACTTCGATAGTTGTGGTCCCCAACCCTTAGCTTCTGCTCTCTTCTCTGCACCCTGCATCTACAGCATTGCTCTGGGCCCTCTGCACCTCCCGTTGCACCTGCATATCTTTTTCCTCAGTCTGCAGTGCTCTCAGGGCTCTACTGATGCTTCCAGGTTGTCTAACTTCTTTGTCGCCGGTCAGCAGTCTGTGGCACCTACGCAAGGGAAACTGGCGTTCGACTGGGGTGTAGTCTGCTTCATGTGCTTTTGTAGGCTACTGAGGACACCAGGAACTTCTCATTGTGCCTTCCTAGAGCGGTCTCTCCATGCTGGACTCAACTTGCAGTGGCGTGTTGCTGACTCAGCGTCCCAGTCTGCCTTCTCTTTGCTTACTGCTTCCGCGATCTCGCAGTTCCTCCTGGGAGGGCTCGACTCCTCCAGCTGCCTTAAGAAGAAGCTCACCACCAGAGAGAAAGGGATTTCTGCTGTCCGGCTCTCTTTTGAGGTCACGGACTGACCTCGTCCTCTGGACAGCATTCTCAGGGTCCTCCTTCCTTGTGGACTATTTTGATTCTCCTGCTGATTTGCTCCTGGGTTGTCCTGCACCAAGGCCTGTGTTCTAAATTCATTCCTGGGTTCCCTCTTCTCTTTTGAATGACTTTAAACCAATAGGATTTTGAGAACCACTAGAATGGTCACCAGTGGTTCTAGGAGGGCTCTTCACGCTTCTGCATTGCCTCCTTGTCCCATTACTTGTTACAAATCGTCTAGACCGCACTTGTTGGTTCCCCAGTGTGCTCTTCATTGGGTTACTGATGTTCTTCGTCCCAGTTTTGTGAAAGGCGTCACTTGGCTAGTCTTTAATCTCCCTTGTCTCAGAACTTGAGTCTATGTCAAATGGGTGACAAACACATGGAGGTGTACGGAGGGGAGTTGGTATTGAGGGAGTGGATAGGTGTGGGGCCAACATACCAACATACCAACATACCATGTTCAACTGGATGATCATCCCTTGTCCCATTAGGGGGTTCCATCCCCATGTGATCTTCCCTCAGGGGGACTATTGGGTAGTGTCCGCACCGCCCTGGCCCCATGGGAAAGGGCTCCCGCTGAGGAGAGCGTTTGAGGTCCAAGAACTTGTCACTGCACCCTACTGTTTCAGCTACCCCTCTTTAATAATGATGTGCACGCTGGAGTGGATACAGTCTGGGAAATCCTTCAGCAGGTACTGCATGTCATCTCACTCCGAACAACTGTATCTGCTCGTAGGGGCAGTTGCATTTGCTATTCTAACATTCTATGAATTCGTATTACCCATCTTTTGGTCATAAAGAAAAGTCTTTTGCTTTCCTTGTTAGTGGGGTAATCACAGGCGGAGGTGGGCGGGCAGCTTCATTTGCAAGCGGTTATCACAAGAGTCCGCGATTAATTACCCCTTGAAAATACTTTGGTCAGAAAAATGTGTTTTTTTATATAGCATTCACATTCTTGAGTAGCTAGTGAGTCAGAGGATGCAGTTGTTTCTAAAGAGATTGTAAAATAGGGATACATTGAACAGTTTGCTTTGGCTCTCCTAAAATGTCCTCAAAATCTCTTTCAGAAGTGTCCATCCGCATGTCGATATTAAAATGTGTCATAGCCTGCTTAGTTAATGACCCATAAGTTGTCTGGTCCTCAGTAGGACAATCAAATAGTGTGTTTTCCTTATCACCATGGGATTATGGCCAACCTTTGTTGTTAAAGTTTAAGCCTAATAATGACACTATGTTTACACTACCTGTATGCTCGGTCAGAAACATAGTGAAAAATATTGCCCCGTTTGTTACTACATTTGTTAAGAAATCACTGGCCGAGGGTACAGTACCAAGGGAACTAAAAAAGTCTATTACCCCATTGCTGAAAAACAGTGGCAGGTCTATCATGGCCAGGCACGATTTTTGAGAAAGTGGTGACCTCGCAACTGCAAACATTTGTGGAGAAGGAAGCACTACTTGATGAGCTGCAATCAGGTTTTCGGCCGATACATGGGACAGAAAAAGTCTTGTTGACAGTGTTTGGCAAGTTACTAGAGGTTGCGGACAGAGGTGGACTTACTCTTTCTGTAATGTTAGATCTGTTGGCAGCCTTTGACACAGTCAAACATAGTATCATACTGGAGCGCCTATCAATGCCTGGTAATGTTTCCGACCAGGCTTTGATGTGGTTTGCATCCTTTCTTGATGACAGACACCAACAGGTGAAATCTGGGGGTTATATGTCAGACCCTATTGCGATGAGTTGTGGAGTCCCACAGGGGTCTTCACTTTCTCCCTTGTTATTCAATCTATATATGCAACCTGTGTTGAATTTCTTGAAAAGTCATAGCGTAAGTGATCATTCTTACGCTGATGATACTCGGGGTGGTCAGTCAAAATGTCGAAAATAAAATGTAGAATGACAATAATGTCGAAAAATAAATGTAGAAAAACAAATGTCGAAATTCCCTTTTTTTAAATTATATATTTATTTTGGGGTCCGGGAATAAAAAAAAATTGGTAAAACAAAAGAAAAAAAGAAAAAAAAGGTGTTTGGGGGAACCCCCCCATTTCGAATAAAAAACGTCATAAAATAAAATTCGACATTTTTTTTCTACTTTTATTTTTCGACATTTTGACTTTCTACATTTGGTCTTTCTACATTATCACTATAAACCGATACTCAGATTTACATTAAGATCAACAATATCGAAGCTGCGTTTGTTAAAGTGAATCAATGCCTGGAAGATATAAATAGATGGATGACTACAATCCAACTCCAGATGAATGCAGAAAAAACTGAGCTGATTGTGTTTGGATCAAAGAAGCAGGTGGCAGCTGAAAGAATCTTTTGCACCATGCATTCTTGGTGAGAAACTTCAATTCTCTACCAAGGTTAAGAACCTAGGATGCACGTGGCAGGAGAATTTGGGTAGTTAGGCACAGGAAGGGGCAAAGGTTCAATCTGTTCACTATTTATTACGGATGCTATGACAAGTTATTCCATACATTCCCAAGGAAGACCAGGCAGTAGTGGTTGGAGCCATGACAAATACCCAACTAGGCTACTGTAATACTCTTTTGATGGGTGTTCCAGCATAACAACTGCATAGGCTCCAGAAGGCCCAGAATGCAGCAATTAGATTGGTCGGCAGTGTGAGGAAAACTGATAATGTTTCTCCCTTACGGAGGACACTTTATTGGTTAATGGTCGAGGACCGTATTAAATTAAAAGTTGCTTGTATGATTTAAAGTGCCTAAATGGATTGGCCCCGGAATACCCAAGTAATAACATTTTACCCTATAACCTAGTGAGGACTCTCAGATCAAGCAATCAACTACTGCTAGGGAACCCCCGGTCAACATTTGTTACCAGGAGGGGACAGGAGATTCGCAGTTTTTGGACCTAAACTATGGAACAGTATACTGCAAACAATCAGATAATGCCAGACACTTGCTCAGTTTAGGAAAGAGTTGAACACTTTTTTTTATTTCAGTAATCATTCAACTGTCTGATAACTCAAAGGGACACAGTAACAAAATAACTATTGAGTGATTCTCTGTATCATTGCTCCAAAAATGACAATTCCAACTGCGCCCCTATACGGTTAAGTCAGTTGCGGGCGTGTTCCAAATACAAAAAAATCAAAACCAAATCAAATAATTACATAGTATTGCTGGGGTTATTCAATATCAGGAGTAAGCCCCTATGAGGTACTATATATTTGTGTGTCTGTCAGAGAAATGCTCCTTTGGCTGATTCTCAAAAATTCAATCTTGTACCTTTGCTGGCTTAGTAAGTAGGATGACTTGACCTACACGCGAGTTATCTTTCTTTCTCTTGGCCCGCTCATCTTACCTTTGCATTGGTAGGCATTGCATTGGTAAGCTAATGTTTATTTGAGAGCTTGCTCTTGCCATGATGGTGTGCCCTCTTCTCAATATTCTATATGTTCTAAGTGTCATGCACTTACTATTCCTCCTCAATATCCTCATGACTGTACACATCTGTCTCCCAGTGTTACAGAGGTTTACTTTTCCCTCGTTTTAGAGCATCAGCTAGTGTGTTATTAGCTTGGCTTTAAGCAGAATTATGGAGGGAAGCCTTAAAGTTTTGTACAAAGGCATCTTAAAATAGTTCTGTGTTTGGAGAGGCTGACCTTGTGTTAGTTTCAACCCTAATGTGCCTTTTCTAGATCTGCCTGCACAGAAGACATTTTGGATGCATATTTGCTAGTCTGCGCCATACCTTTCAGTACCAGTTGTAGGTGTCAAACCCTTAGAAGGTGTTCCCCCCCACCCCCGGTCCGGTTTGGGATTTTCTTTTTTGGCGCCATTTTTAGTGAATTTATTATTGGGCGCCATGTTTATTGTTGCTCATGCTTGAATGGCATTTCGGTGCAATGAAGCGCTTTGCTGTGCGTGGAAGTGTATTTAGCCACACCATGTTTTTCTGTGCGGTGTTTGGCATGTGTATTGCTGTTGCAGCTTTCAGCGCCCTGTGTGCAATGTATTTCGGCATTCCTTTTTAGTTTTAGGTGTTGAATGTTTATGCAGTTTCTCTGCGTCACCATTTTGCGCTGGGGAAGTGGTGCAATGTTTGGCAGTTGAACTGTCAAGGGTGGAATTTCCATTTTGCCTTTAGCAGTTGCTCTGGCCCCCGACTGTACGCTAGGGCCCTTCCGTTCAGCCATCTAGGGGTTTGAGGTCCCCTCAGCTAAACGGACACCATTTGAAACCTCATTTACAGACTTTCCAACAAGTGCTATGGAGATGGGGATGGCTGCATTTGGTTCTCCTTAAATACTGTCCGAGGTAACCTTGTTTCACTAGCTTGAGTGCCTGTCGCTGCCCCGGACGCCACTAAACTCTGTAGGATGCGTGGGCTTGGGTTGTTTGCTTCTATAGCTTAGGACACCGTGCGTTAGAGCGCTTGCTTTTGTAATTTTCGGTTACATCTTGATACACGGTGGTAGGAGTTTTGCATTTGATCACGGAGGCAGGCATCAATTGCATGCATTGTTTTGAGCCTGGCCAACCTTTTATTACAGGCAGGGAGTGAAAACTGAAAAAAGCTGGGCACTTAATGGGAGTAATCTGAGTTAGTGGATAGGGGCCGAAATCCAAAACCGATTATGCAAGTCATTCGCTGGTGATACGACTTGACCCTAATGTGCTGTTTGTCAGAGGGGCGCCAGACTCTGATATCAAGAAATAAAAGTTACTCACCGTAGTGACTAGAGTACTCATAGTCCTTAGTCCCCCTTTCCTCATCCTTGTGGGCATCCCCAGGCATGTGGACGGTACCAGAACCCTTGGCACTGAAAAAAGAGAGCTTTCCTTTTAAATTTAGTATAGTGTGTGGGGCGCGGCCTTGGGCATATTACCATCCAGTAGCCCCGCCCTACAGCAGCTCACCTCATTCCTCAATTTACACAGCAGATGCTGGTAAACCTGGCTACCTTTCATATTAGCTCTTTTGTATACTAGCGGGGGAAGGAGGGTGGGATGTATGGAGGAAAGGGGACTAAGGACTAACAATATTCTAGTCACTACGGTGAGCAACTTTTATCACTCATACGTCCCGTCCCCTTTCCTCCATTCTTGTGGGCGATTCCACAGAAACAAGAGAACTTGGCATAGCTAAATAAATTGCACTGAGACTATCTGGAGGCAAAGAGGCTTCTCAGAACCGCTTGCCGAAATTCTGCATCTTTCCTGGAATTAGTTTGCAGAGAGTAGGTTTTGCAGAATGAGGACAGCGTGGCCCACAGAGCCACTTTACTGATTACCTCCCAGGAGGGGTGGCTCTGAAAAGCCACTGCGGTTGGTTTGGCCCTACCCGTGTGAGCATGGATACCTGGAGGCATCTTCTTCCCTGTGGCTGCATATTGCTCTGAAATGGCAAGGAGCATCCAACCTGACGATGGAGGCCTTGGAAGCTTGGGTGCCGAGCCCCCAAATATGATGAACAGCGTTTCTGATTTTCTGAAAGGCTTTGTCCGGGAGAGAGAATTTTAGCACCCACTGCAGATCCAAGGAATGGAGCACTCTTTCTGCGTCAGACTGCAGATTAGGGAAGAAAACCGATAAGCCAATTTCCTGATTTGTATCAAACGGAGAAACCACCTTGGGCAGGAATTTGGGATGAGTCCGCAGAAGTACCTTATCATTGTAGAAGATTGTGAATGTCTCACACGACGACGGCGCCTGCAGCTCACTGATCCTATGCACCGAGGTGAGAGCCACCAGCAAAACCCACTGAATGTCAACTGAAGCCATTGGCTCAAACGGCTTGCACTGCAAGGACACTAGCACTACATTCAGGTCCCAGATGGGATGGGGCCTGTACACTGGCAGAAACAATCTTGTTAAGCCCTTGAGATGTGCCTTTACTACCGGGTTAGCTGCTGAGAAGGTCTCATCCCTGGAGCTCTTGTAGGCCTGGAGAGCAGCTAGATAAGTGCAACAGGTATCCACTTGCGGGCCTAATGTGCAGAGAAAGACAAAACATCGTCCAGGGTGCATGTGAATGGGTCCAAGCCCTCCTACCGTGCCCAATGGCAGAATCTGGTCCATTTACTTGTATATTGTAAGCGAGTGGGGGGTTTCCATTTCCTCCTGGATAATAGCCCATTTGCTCTATGAGTGTTATGCAAAGCGTCAGAAGACCGCTGGTTACTTTTTCTTCCCAGGGATCGAGGAGGTGAGGCTGCCAGTCTGTCGATGGATCTTCGCAAGCTGAATAAGTGATGCTGGGTACCAATCCAACACTCCCCTGACAATGTACGACAGGACAGGGCTGAATCAGCTCCCGACGCCACAGGACAGCGCTTCTCTGAGTTTCGTGATGTCAGGACAGTGTAAACACTGACAGCGAAGGCCAGATGCAGTCCGATGTTGACAAGATGGTAGACTCTGCGGAACTTCAGTGATGTCTTGAGGATGGTGTACTCCAAGGCACAGATACCGGCAGGGCACAAGACTGAGAGAATCAGAAAGGTAAAGAAGGCGGACCCACCAGGCAATGAAGGGCCAAGTGTGGAATGAAACACAAGCCACCCTGAATAGGACCCACCAGGCAATGAAGGGCCAAATGAGGGATGAACCCAAGCCACCAGGAAGAGGACCCAAGAAGGGACCAAGGAACCTCAGGAAGAACCAACGACAGGATAAAGGAACCGGGCAGGAAAACCCAAGAACCTCAAGCAAGCCTAAAGACTGAACTGGCGGGCTGGAACCAGTACAGGAAGCAAGGCAAGGGGACAGAGAGGCTCAGGCAGGAGCAGATTGCAAGGACCGGAGGCACAGACCAGGCAGGGCCCCCAGGAGCAAACTACATGGCCAGGAACCAACCTCATTGAGACGCGTTGGTTCATAGCCTGTGGAGCCCTTATATGGTCCGGGAGCCAGAACGAGGCTTGGAACGCAAGCCCCTGTCACTGCACATGCGCGGGACATCGAACGCCGACGATCGCCCATGCACAGAACTCCCACAATGGCGGCGGCCAGGGAGCCGGGAGCCCGAGCCTAGGGGCACCGGTGAAAACGCCAGCGCAGATAGAGCCGCCAGGAGGGAGACCGCCGAACTGGAGGACCCCGTCCCCTATAGCAGGTAAGTGGCATGACAATGAGAAGAGTGAGGGCGAAGGCTTAGCTGATCAGGAGCCAAGCCGAGAGGGGCAGGGTGCTCCACTGCCCCATGCTGTTGAGTGAGGAATCCCCTGCTGAGGACTGGAAGATGGACCGGGCCTTGCGACTTCAGCTGAAGGAGGTCCGAGAACCACGCCCTTGATGGCCAGTGAGGGGCAATTAGGATTAGCGTGCATCCCACTGAGCTCCAAAACGTGCAGAGGATCCTCTGGAGCTGAGGAGGAGGGGGCATTTGGAGTTCTGCGGAGAGGCCTACAGGTCCAGATTCTGGAAGCCCCATCTCTGAAAGAGAAGCGACAAGGAGTGGATGTGTAATTCCCACTCATATGTTTTGTAGCCTAGACGGCTCAGTCTGTCAGCCTCTGTATTGCTGCCCCGGGGAGATCTATTGGAGAGAAACAAATACCCTATGACCGGGCCATTCCCAGAGTGAAAACGCCTCCATGCAGAGGGGAGGAGACTGGTCCCTCCTGTTTGTTCAAGTGGAACATCGTGGTTGAATTGTCGGTCCTGACCAGGACTGCCTTGCCCCTGATTAAGGGGAGGAAAAGCCTTGAGTAACAGGCTCACTGCCCTGAGCTCCAGGAGGTTTAAATGAAGGGAGACTTACTCCCTTAACCTCGAACATCTGCCAACCTTCTCTCTTCCATCAACAGTCTTTGGCAATGTAGGTTGTATCAACTCCAAAGAATATTTATAAGTAGCAAGTTCCAAAACCTTGCCTTTATCCCTTTGCCAACTGTTAGGTAGGTTAATTACCCAGAAGCTTTGGTGCCACTCTCTTGGCTTCAGATAATGCTTGCACACTTGTATCTTGGGCAATGTTGAAGTTCTATTGGGCTCACAGTATTGTTTAAACTGCTCTCTGGCTTTGGGAAAGGCTGCCATCAGTCTCCATAGGGGAATACTCTTGGCTTAGGCATCTTGACATCAATTATAAGCAGTTGTCTGCATGAATAATGATGTAAAAATCACTCTTCCTTTGAGAAGGAGTGGAGAGCCCCCTCGGAAGAGCTGACTCTCTCTAGCCAATCGTCCAAGTAAGGTTGTAGGTGGTAGCCCTTCAATCGAAAGAGGCCCGCCACTGCATTCATAATCTTCATGAACACATGAGGTGCCACATTGAGACCGAACGGCAGCACCTTGTAATGGGAATGGTGCAACATAATCGTGAACCGCATGAACTTCCCGGCTGTTGCAAGATGGAGACATGCAGGAACGCATCCTTTAGGGCTAAAGAACACATCCAGTGGCTTGGACACAGAGACTCCGTTATGTGAACCAGTGTTGTCATTGTCATCTTGAAGCGTGTAAGTGGGAGCAAAAGATTAAGGAAAGAAATGTCTAGCACCACCCTCAGGCCTGCCTGGTTGTTTTTGGGCACTGAAAAAATCCTGGAATAATACCCAGAACCCCTGTCTAAAAGAGCCATCGCTTCCACCATCTGCATGTTCCAGAGGTGCAAGATTTCCCTCGATAGAGCAGGAGAGGCAATCTGTAGCAGCAGTGGGTAAGAGGGAGGAGAAGAAGGAAGAGGAAGGTGAACACTTGACACCACTAACAGAAGTCAAGGACTGGAGGAAAAATGCCTCCAATTGCTCACGAACAGAGCCAACCGTCCCCCCCACACAGGAGAACTTTGGTGCCCGGCCTGAACTTCATTTCTTTTACTGTCAGAGGCAAGCGTGGAGGAGTGGGGACTAAAGAAAACTTATTTATGTGGTCCATTGCTACTTTCATCTTTGCTCGCTCTGAGACCTGTGCGGCAGGCAAGATCTGTGGTCACGAAACCCCTTAATGAGCGTGTTGAAGTCTGACCTACTCTGACCCTGTGGAAATGGTCTTGGTCCCAGGTCAGTAAGAATTGCCAGAGGCTTCGCAGTATGTGTGTATGTTCTCTTTTTGTTAACTCGTCATCGGTTAACGAGTGGAACAAGTCCTGGTCACCCGCACCGCGCTGCAGGAGCAGCGTCATCCCTCTCAGCCTGCATTGGAGGTAAGCCAGAGGGGATTACCATGCACTCACCGGCCGCATGACGACCACCAGAAGTTTGTGCTGAAAAAGTGCAGTATCCTTGCACAAAATTGAAATATCGAATTGCCCTTTAACTATGAGATACTATTTCAATGATTTGACCCGCGTTTATATCTAACGCTAGAAGTAACCACGAGAATTACTCCACCATAAGATGGCCGCCGCCTGATCCGGAATCCTACTTCCCCATTGTGTGCCTTCCCGCACCTGATTGGCCTTCCCATCCCATATACACCAATCAGGGATCACTGGTAGGCATAGCCGGCCACTGCAACGAAGGACACGAAACTAAGGCTACCCTGTCTGAGCCTGTTGGAGGGTTGAGGTCTGCCCAAAATCCTCTCCCGCTTCCTCTAACATCTTCTGGACTTAAGCGGACTTGTTGGTCTTCCTGTGTTCCTGCCATTAGCGGTGGTAAGAGTCCACCCATGTTACACCTGTATTTGACCATCAGCCTCAAGTGACTGCCCCCATATCGCTTGCCTCCAATTCAATTTCCAGCTCGTATTCAGCCCGGAATAACGAGAGATACTATAACATAGACTACCCTGCGAAAGACCCCAAACAACTGCCCTACTGTGCATCCCGTGTGCCTGATGAAAGAATATTGTGACTATTATCTATCTGCATCTTATAACAGTTCATGCAGCCATTCACTACGCTATTCACCATGTTACTCTGCCCATTACTTCCTGCATAAACTCCTTAGCATTACTCAGCTGCTAACTCTGAATCAACCTGCACATAGACGTTGCCTTATTACTACGTACCGCCTATCGTTACTATCCTGTTATTCCAACATTTTATTCTGAAACTGCACTCAATCACTGGCTTGATATGGCTAAGTAGTCTATCATGATCGATTATGCTGGTCTACAAGTAGCTGCACGCTAGCCTCCTGCTGAGAGCAACACTGCTCTACAGTTCAGCTCAATTTGCACAGGGCTCTCTGTATTGATCTCTACACGGCCACGGTAGTTATGGTTAAGTTGCTGTTTACATAGGAAGAGCACTTTTTGGGCGGCTTATAACTCTGCTCCCCCTGGATGAATCCTCACCAAACTTTGCAAAAAAAGTATATGGGCCACTCTGAATATGTTAGCAAACTATGGTGATGTTTGCTCCAGGGGGGGAAAAGTTACAGGGGGGGGTCCCAAAATGTCTTTTTCCACCATAGACTGAATGGGGGTAAAAACTTTGCGCACGCCTACAGGCCAAGCCGCTGTACGGATTTTCACCAAATTTGAGCCAGGGGCAAGGGCTTGCTCCAGAAAGCATGCTTTTGTACATTTGGTGACAATCCGTCCAGTAGATTCCTTTAAAACGAAAAAAAAGTATGGCTCAAAACATTAGTGATATCTATCTCCGCTCTGCGGTCACACTTCCCTGTTCGCTCCGCGGACAAGATACAGATTGGCTAAGGGCCTTGCGTCATGACCAAGGACACGCAACGTGTCCGCCGATTGGCTGCAGTGAGCCATGATGTGCGTCAGATTGTTTGGATGCGCCCGACATCTTGGATCCGCCGACAGCGTGCCGGCGACCAGAGGCGAAATGCTGTTTCGGAAACTGTTTTGGTGCGTCAGAGTGCTTGGGAAGGTTCAGAGAGTAAGAGATGGGTGAAATACTGAGTATTTGTTTAGGCGGCAGGTGCTAATGATGTATTCCCTATGCCCGCCCTGTCCGGGATGTTTGTAAATACTGTAAATTACTGTAAATGAGGGGTCTCATAAGGACAGTACTTCTGTCCGTACTGTGCGCAGGCATCTTGTAACTGTTCTAAGGACAGGCGTGGTGTTAGCGAATACTAAAATTGAGTACATGGCGTAGTTAAAAATGTTCTTTGTATGGGTGTGCTCCTGATTTATACGCCGCCATGGGTGTGATATGCTGCGGTAGTTGTGGCCAGGCCCTAGAGTCTTGGGTGCATGGCCGTAGGCCATACTTCCAAGACTCTAGGCCCTGGCCACAACCACCACAGCATATCACATTCACACATCACACCCATACAATAGAATATCTATCTGGTAGGTGTGGGCAGGGCCTACAGCCCTGGGTGCAAATTGAGTGTATGCTGCAGTTAAAATGTGTCATTCTATGGGTGTGCTATTGATTTATAAGCCACCATGTGTGTGATATGCTGCAGTGGTTGTGGCCAGGGCCTAGAGTCTTGAGTGCTTGGCCATAGGCCATACTCCCAAGACTCTAGGCCCTGGCCACAACCAATGCAGATTATCACAGCAATAGATACACCCGTAGTATCGCATATCGATCAGGTGGTTGTGGGGAGGGACTAGAGTCTTGAGTGCATGGCCGAAGGCCGTGCACCCAAGACCAAATTTGTACGTAGTGACGTTTTAAACCACATTGGGTGTGATATGCTGTGGTGGTTGTGGCCAGGACCTAGAGTCCTGGGTGCATGAACAAACTTATAAGCACTGCAGTTATAAGCCACCATGGTTTTGATATGCTGCAATGGTTGTTGGTAGGAACTACAGTCTTGGTTGCTTGGCCGTAGGGTGTAGGTCGTAGGTTATACATCCAAGACTGTAGGCCCTGCCTACAGCCACTGCACCATATTACTGGCATAGATCAGACATATAGATTCGAATATGTCTGACATGTGTGAAATTATACTTACTGTTTACTTTATAGAGATTCCATATATTTCTTACATGACTTTAGTACTTGGCGGAAATATCTGTTTTTTATTTCTGTGATAAAAGAAAAGAGCATGTTAGTGTTTGTATTTTATAAAGACTTATTACATTGTACAATAGACATTTTAGCTTTTTTTTAACCCTCATATTTAGTTTACAAACCAGTGTACTGTGAATTTTGCTCAGTTTCTGTGTTTGTTTTTCAAATCCTTGGGTCTGGGGGAAAAAAAATCCTTGGCGGATTAAAAAAACCCTTTCTTTGCTATGCTACAAACTATTTCTTTGTTTCCTTTGACCGTTCACTTGTTGTTTCTGATTAATGTTATGTATGTTGGCTTGTTGCAGATTTATTAAACACCTGTTGGCGTATTCTAACTGTGTATTTTTTGTGTTATGGATCTGTGGTATTCATTTACCTGTGTGGTTGTTAAACACTCTTGGGCAGTTAGATACCTGTTTATAGTCTTTTACTTGATTTTTTGTTAATGTTCAGGTACACATTAGTTACTGAATTTTAGCTTTAAGAAATTAAATACGCGTTTGTAAGATTTGCTGGTAATCTCTGCTTTAGAGTAATGGTAGTATCATTACATTCGAACCATCCACATTTCTTTTTAATATATGCAGTGTAGTGACCTACATTGGTTGTGGCTCCTGCTTGGTAGATTATACCTATTGTTGTGAAGGTTTTCGTACCAAGTGACACTTGACCGTGTGTGAATCCAGTCACTTTGGAGTTGTTTTTGGTACCATCTGCATTGTAACGTAGAAGCATTAGTATTATGCAGTTACTATGTGTTTGTATCAGAAAGGTGAAGCGATTATCTGAATTGCAGATAGTACATAATCTGCTATGGTTTGCATTCTGAAGAAGTAGCTGAAATGGAATGGATTCACAATTAGGTATGAATACATACACAAAT
Source organism: Ambystoma mexicanum (assembly GCF_040938575.1). Taxonomy (NCBI): domain Eukaryota; kingdom Metazoa; phylum Chordata; class Amphibia; order Caudata; family Ambystomatidae; genus Ambystoma; species Ambystoma mexicanum. The sequence goes on from NC_090924.1 coordinate 1,260,635,197, forward strand.
CGCTAATTTGGGATTTGTTCCTGTGTCACATTGTTACAGAGAGTGCATGTATGTTTCCACGTGTATGAAATCTGGAAAATTTCATTTATAGGTATGTTTTTGTTTTCTAGTACTTGTAGTAGGTACATTAGAAATTCTTGTGGATCTTCTTGTGAGTTTATAGTGAATCTCACCATTCCAACACAGTTGTCCAATTCTTGTCTTATTCAGTGACACTATACATTTTGTCAGGATTGTGTGTTGCGTTTCTATGAAGGACTAACATTTGCAAACACGATTGGTCTGTACTGTGTAAGTAAATGTTGTTAACAATTGGTGGCAATTGAAATAGAATATTCATTGCTACATTTGCATAGCAACTTACACCAGTTTCATTTGAAAATTTGAATGGACCAGATAGTTCTGTCTCTGAGGGATTTTTTCGAAGTTTCTGTTCCTTCTTTGAAGAAGTACTTGATTTACTTTCTTTAATAGGCTCTTCTTTGCTTGTGGTAATTGAAGTTTCAGCTTCTTTTGTTTTCTTTGCAGGATTTGCGGTCAAATTCTGTGGCATTTCTGATTGAAATAGTTTTCTTTTACCACGTTTTCCTTTTTCTGGAACAGGATATGAGTTCAGATGGGGGGTGTACAGTGAACGCAGTCTATTGTAGTCTAAAATGCAAGGAATATCAGCATTCACTTTACTTGCATTGAAGTTGATTAGAAATAGACCGTCAAGTGTACGTAAGCGTGATAGTGCTACGTAGCTCATGCCTTCTTTAAAGACTGTGTTTCCTATATCTACTAATGCTTTGTCTAGGGTAAGACCTTGGGATTTATGAATGGTGACTGCATATGCAAGAATTAGAGAAAATTGTTCTCTACATACATACATGTCTTTGAAGAGAAGGAATCCAGCTGTTGAGCGCCCTATCCTTTTTACTTCTGAAAGTTTGTCAAAGCAAATATTGACAAACTGAATGATGTTGTCACGTGGGTATGTTTGAAAGCCAACAACTGTACCCAGTGCCCCATTAACTAGCCCTTGCTCCACATCAAGGTTACGTTTAAGCACTATTCTACAATTTAAGGATAATTTTAATATTTTTTCCAACCCAGCTGTGTTGGAGATTTAATTTTCTAAGGTTTTTTGTCTTGTTGTGGCTTGCTGACACATAGGTACTGTCATACCATGTACGTCCAGTTTATCTGTAGAGCAGATTTCAATTATTGGTTGCATTTCTTTTCTTAACATTTTTTCATTGCATTTGAAACAGCTTGCAAGAGTTGGCATTAAGGCCATACAATTGACATTTTTGTGCGCTAATTGTTCCATAACATCAGTAGCATGTGCGTTATCGCCATGAAGTGCATGAATGTGCTGGTTTTTCAATATTGCTTGTGCTTCTTGAGATATTACACCAACTCTAATACTTTTTAAAATGTTGGCGTAACAGATCTGCAGATTGACACATCTTTTCTGTTAATTCGCTGTATTGGAAATGTTGCCAAAGGTTGACATTTCCTATACTGCCAACAGTTTTACGGCAGAGTTTGTGTCCTAAGGTTTTAAAAAGAGGTTCACCTTTAACTGGTGTGAATTGTAGAAGATCTCGGAAAACCATAATGTGTTTCCCTGCAAAGAGTTCTTCGTAGTTTGTTTTAAGTACTTCTTGCAATCTGAGGTGAATCAAAGCCAACATTAGGTTGGACACCATGCTCACTTCATCTATTAGTAGCATTTTAATTTGTTTTAATAATTTGCGTAGTTCCATTGCAGCTTCTGCAGAAAGTTTGTAATAGTCTAATTTGTTTTGGTGTTCTACTGGAAGGAGTAGTAATCGGTGTAAAGTGACACCGCCTGTATTGTAGGCAGCTAAACCTGTGGGGGCAGTTACAACAGCTGACAGTTTGTTGTTTGTCAATTCTTGAAGGAATTTGCTGATAATTTTGATTAAAAATGTTTTTCCTGCCCCAGCTTCACCACTGACATAAAGCAGTATAGGTTTGTAATGTTGGCAGGTACATTTTTTATTTTCCTGTTGTACACCATGTGCAATTTCTTTTGTTACTTCTTCAAAAATGGTGCGCTGATCTTTGCTAAGTTTTGATTGTAGTACAGTTAAGTCTTCTATATCTTCTTCATAGTGACACATGGTGTTTTCCACTTCCGTCATAGCTAATTCTGCCTCATTGGCTATTAGCGGCTGTCCTAGTGGTTCTTGACTCCCTGTTACAGAAGGTTGACTACTGTCAGAAGTGTCCTTATCTAGTTGGGTCTGAAGTTCTTCTTTGTGTTGCTGTTCATTGTGCAACATTGTTTTGTAGTGCGTAAAGTTCACATCGGTGATAGTGCTTTCATTTGCTTTGAAAGCATCTTCATAGCAGTCATAGTTATCTAGTATCTCTTCCTCTTTTCTCCATGATTTAAAAAGTTGTAGCAGGGACATGTTATATAGGTCTTTCTGTTGAGGAGTTTTCAATGATAATTTGACATGATTAATTAAGCTTTGTTTGGTAAGTTTCACTAAGCTGCCTTCACAATGGGTCACTCTATATCTACCTTTGTTTTCATCGGGTTTTATATTATTTTTGTATGCAAAGTTTTGCGCTATGTGGTATGGACACATGGTTTCCAAAGTGGTACTCCTGTTCGGGTAGTATGTGTCCAGTAAATTGTTTTTTAAAATGTCTTTGCTGTTGGGATCATTTTTGGCAATTGTTTCTATGTCCTCATATGATTTCAGAACTCTTTTTCTAGATTTAGCAGGAGCAAGACTTAGCCATACTATGTTTTCTGATTTTCCATACAAAGCAGTACCGGTTAAACGATCTGCAGCTTCATAGGCGACACATTCTCTATGAGAGAGTATTTTTATGCCTAGGCTGTACAATTTCTGAGATAGTGTTTTGTTTGACGATAGGTCATTCCAGAGGTCTTGCAGCTCTGTTTTTTCTGCTTTTGTTAAGTAGGCTGTAACATATCGTGCAACTGCAGTGGAATTGTCTGCAATGTACTGCACATCTATGTTTGCATTCCATAAGAGGGCAATGATTGCATTGTAATCATTGATATATTTTGATTCTTCTGTTCTTTTGATGTAATACGTGTTCTTAAGTGATTTACCTTTAACACTATGTCGAACTGAAGACAAAGTTGTTCCCTTCACCTGTTTGTATAACTGGTCTAGGGAAACCCAAGCGGCATGTGGTGTAGTATTTCCCTTTGCTTTTGTATTTGCGACGACAATATTTGCCACATGTGTGTCTTTGAAATTGTAAAATCTGTCTATGAAGGTCACTTCTGTCCGTTGTGAAGGGATTTCACAAGTGATATATTTTTGGATGAACTGCAAAACAGTGGCAAATTTAGGTGCACCTTTGATCCATAAAATCATGTGAATATGTGGTGCTCCTTTGACTTAATATTCTTTTCTCCAAAAGAAGTGTTGCACTTCTCTGAGGGGAGGAACAGTTTTATTACAAATAAGGTGTAGCATAGCAATGAAACGATGATGGAAATATCTTGACACATTAACATGATCTAGAGAGCAAAGTTCTCCAGGTGTTAGTATATCTATGTTGTTTTTGTGGTTGTTTGATATGCGTAGGAAATCATGTAAATCTTCCCATGCATACTCTGCACAACTTAATATAACAAACTAAGTGGGTGGTCCAAGGTTTCTGCTCATACAACGTACATCTCTGTGCCGTCGGAACCAGTATTCTTTTGTACCACATTTTTGCAAACAGATTTGTTATACTTGATTGTAAAACCTCATCTTTTTCTTGCACTTTTTGTATTAATTGCGTAGCTGACATATTTTGAAAGTGGGTTCCAGATTTCAATATGTGTGCAACTCCGTAACAAAGGGTTGCTAGTTCACTTTCAAAGAGTAGGTGGAATACGTATTCCACATTTTGTCTAAATCTGGGATCATGAGAATACATTCGTAATGAGCGGTATTCTGATGCCGTAATCTGAGTGGGTCTATCATCGTATCTTCCGGTGGTCAGTCACAATCTCGAATTTACAAATCTCGAAAAAAAAGGTCAAAAACAAAGGCCAAAAACACAAATGTCGAATTTGTTTTTTTCTATATTTTTTTTTAGGCTCTAGTATATATAAATAAAATAGGTAAAAACAAAAAAAAAGGGGGTTGCGGGGGGGAACCCCCCCATTTCGAAAAAAAAAACGTCAAAAATTTTTTTTCGCCCTTTTTTTTCAACATTTTTTTTTCGAGATTTGTAAATTCGAGATTATGACTATAAATCATATCTTCCTCCTTTGCCAGTAGGAAATAGCAGTGGAAAAGCAAGTGCTTCTATACTTTTTTCCCCATATGCTCATTGGTGACCCTTTGGTTTGTCGCATTTGTTAAGTTTCTAGTGCATCATCTATGCTCTCATTAGAGTGCAATGGATGCATTGTGTAAAGGTCCAAAAAGAGTGCATACAGCAGCAGGATCCAGAAGTTCAAATTGACCAGTTTCTGATGACTCTTGAATTATTTCAGTTGTTTCCCTTAAGCTTTCTTCAATATTTATTTCTTTGTAGTATTCGTTATTGTCTTTCAGATATTGCAAGGCTTGTCTAACTTTATGTAAATCCACAAGTTTTTCATGATTCCTGCCCCTCATGTCCCCAGCCCTCCCAAGATGTCAGGCTGGAGCCAGGCCACGATCACTTACATGACCCTCAAGGGCCTCTCCATCCCTCCAAAGACCCACTTGGAGTCAGACTTGGCGCTTGTGGCACCAGACTCACTCACTCCCATAGGAAAATATTGGGGATTGGACTTGTAGTGCTTTGATGGGGACAAGATGGATGCCCCCACATATCTCGGTTCCCAAAACTGCATGTGCAGTCTAGTCTTTTGGGTGTGGTTCAGCCCAGATACACCTGGGATACCCAGCGACTATTTAAGCCACACCCAGGCTGAGAAACATGCTTTGTGTTTTCTGCACCTGCAGCGTGACACTCTCCGTGTTCGGATCATTCTCCAGTAGGCCTGCATCTTTCTTCTGCGCTCAGCTCCTGCAAGAACAAGAACACCGTTAGGAACAGCCTTACCTTGCGGCGCTTCTGCCCATCATTCATCGCTTCTTCTGTTCTGCGGGCATCTTCGGCGGTGTCATTCCCATCCCGGCACGCCGCTTCCTAAGGAAAAGGGAAAAGAACAGAAAAAAGGCATTAGTAAGCATTCAGCAAATCTTCGCTTATTTTTAAAGACTGTACGTGCTTCAAACGCTTACCTGAATCCCAGCCGCTCTGGGGGAACTCTGTCTCCGGAACTTCTCATCCATCTGCAAGAGGGAAAAGACACTCCAGGTTAGCGTGGAAACATCTAGAGGCGCCGCATACCGCGCTTACTCACCGCATTTCTTCTTCATAACCGGCATCCACGCTGAAAATGTTGCGGCACCTAAAAGACACAGAAAAAGAACTCAGTTCAATACAAATACGAAAGGGTCTCATCGCGCATCGCGCTCTCATTCACCTTCAGCGCTACTCATCTCAGCAGCACGTCGCATCCCCGGATGCCGGCCATCATCTAAGGAAGGAAAGGAACGAAGTTAGAGAACTGTTCAAAAGACTCATTATACTTACCTGTCGGACTCTTGTCAGTAAAGTAACCAGGCCGCAACGAGCCCGCATCAATCAACGCGCCCCTGCGCTGAAAGCAGGACGGAGAGCACACTTTCCAAGAAAACAAGGCCCAGTCTCCAGTCGAGTAGACTCCAGGGAAGGGTTTGAGGTCGTAAGAGGTCAGAACAGGCTGAGTGACGTCCCCGTGGATACCAGGTGAGCGTTATAGAGTTGTTGCCAAATTGTTTTGTCTTTTGTTGGTACACCATTTACTAAGACAATTAAAGAATGCTCTAGTGGGCGTTGCACTCCTAGAGTGTGCACATTTTCTTTCAGATCTAATGGCAAATAAACTACTCTGCCACAAATGCCTTTCACCAATTCAGAGGGAGGTAATTTTGCTGTTTTTGGTTGAAGGCGTATTATTGCTTGAAATGGATGAACTGTTTGAATTATGATGCTCTCATAAAAATTGAGCTTTTGGTAGTGGGAATAATTCAAAATTATTTGTGATAGCACGTGAAGGACTTTGATTGTTGTCCAGTTTTGTAGTGCAGTAACTGCAACATATTAGGGGTTCACTTATTTGGTATTTGTTTTCTGCTAAAAGGTAGAGAGCTAATTCAAACAATTTGGAATCTTCATTTTCTTCTATTTTGTATGTTACATCTATAGTTTTTGTGTTCCTTTTGTAAAACGTTCTGCGGCAACACACACACACACATGGTTTTGCTACTCTGTTGTGCAACTATTGCATTTGGTAAGTGGCTTTCACGTCCAAAATATTTTCACTGGATACGGTCGATTTCTTTATATAGGTATTTGTGTGTACCATGCAGAAGAGTGTTATTTAAATTGGCTAATTCTAAAGCTGGACTCTTAGCATAGTACAGTTTATACATTAGATTTCTTACATTTGAATGATGTGTTGCTATCCTTTTGATATCATGGAAGGTGCTTTTGCAAATAGGTCCTGAAATGCAGCCTAATGAATGTCCTTCTAGTCCTGTGTATTTGCTCACTGGACAGGTACCCATATTTTGCAGCACTTTCATTTTGATTTTGTCTTTACCTTTCACATACTGATTGAGGAATTGACGTAAAGATTTGAAACATTTGTTAAGTATGTTACACATTGACGTGTACGGCCATTTGTATACTGGACGGTCTGGTTCAGTCGAATGGTGAGGTAATTTTGAGTTTTCAGGGCATATTTATGTAAGCAGTGTTTCTTGTTCTATGATGGTATTATTGACTTTTTCATACCCTCTTCCACTGCAATGGATGGCAATTGTATTTGTTTGATTTTGCTTGTATGCTTCTTCATTAGAATATGGCTCTGTGGTCGTGGTGTGACTCCATTCACCTCCACAGATATTTAAGAAGTTATTTTTGTTGACATTCCGTTTATTGAGAAGTTTCTTTTGTAATTTAGTACTTATGATATGATATGATATGATATGATATGATATGCCATTTGTAACGCGCCTATACACAAGTGTTTCAAGGCGCGACGAGGCAGGGAGGGGGGAACAAGGGGAAGACAGACAACAATCCTACTAGGCCAGGTGTCATTCAGACCGCGCAAGTGCAGGGGTAGGGGGAAGGGAAAAAGTGCAAGGGGAACGGGGAGTGGGGGAGTGCAGTACAAATAAGTAGAATAGAAATAAAATAATAAATAAATAGGGCCAGCTGGTGGCAAGTGCAGGGTAATTGCAGACAAGTGCTGGGGGGGGGAGGCTGTAGGGATACAGAGACAGTCCCGCAGAGCAGGGGTTGCCAGGGAGGCAGTGCAAGTGAAGAGTGACTGGGCCCAGGACCGAGGTTGGTGAGAGTGGCCCAGTTGCAGAATCAGTGCAGTTTAGGTGAAGAATGTAGCAGGGGAGAGGGAGAGGGAGAGAGAAAGCAGAAGTGAAGAGGAATGTTTTGAGGTGCTTCCGGAACCGGAGATGGTTCTCCTCAAGTTTCAGGGAGGCAGGAAGGCTGTTCCAGAGGGAGGCCCCTGCCGCGGAGAGAGATCTACCCCCAGCTCGTTGCTTCGAGAAGCGGCTGACCCTGAGGGAGATGGAGACGGATGAGCGTAGGACTTAGTTTTGTTAGTGGTTTCATCCTATTTAACACTAAAATAAATAACTTCCTTTTGAGAAGGATTGCACTGTCTACGAGAGCTTGTAGGATTAATTTTCTACGGTAGGTTTTAAGGGTTGAGGATGATTCCGCTCCTCTTCTTATTAGATTCTGAAGGACTCTGTGGAGAAACATTTTTGCTAAAATACTTTTTTTACTATGGGTTCTTGCTAGTATATCAGGATTTATAGGAGCATTGTTAGCAGTACTCGTACCTGAATTCTTGTAAAGCGTTTTGTGTTTCATGCTACATTTTGATGGAGGAGCCAAAGTTTGTGTAGTTGAAGTTTCCTTTGTTTTGCTATGTACAAACTCTGCTAGAGATGGATGCTTACTTTGGACACTTTTATTTTCATTTGCTATATTTCTGCATTCCTTTCTACGGACTTACGTTTTGGTAGGCATTCTTTGGGGTCTGTTGAAAAAAAAGAAGGCATGGTTTGGTCTGTTTTACAATGTATGTGTGCTATGTGCATGCGTGTATGATTTTGATGGGGAAGCTGTTTGTGGTGTTGTGTTAATGTGCATTGGGCAGTTGAAATGAGTTGGGAAGGCTATTTTTCTGTTTGTATATTATTACACTGTACTTCAGATGAGAGTAGAAAGTGAGCTAGTGATGAGGAGTAGCATTAATAGTAAATGTAATGGTAAAACATTTAAACAGCTATTTGTTTAGTACTACTAAGGCTTCTGTATGTTATTTGTGTTCCAAGAACACAGGGATTTGTGTGCCATTCTGCCTGTTATTCCTTGTTTAATAAATGGGGATTTGTGGGCAGAATTGTTCAGAAATCAATGTTTATTTCGGTGCTCAAATTAGATAAATTACCCACACAGTATCTTTGAGGAACAATAAGAATAAAAAGGTAGTACTGTACTTACTTCTTTTTGCGGAATGGCCAGGTTTCTTCGGATATGTTGTTTGCACTGTAGCTGCAGTTGATTTTTAGGAGAGTAGTCTTCACTGCAATTGTAAAAGGAAGAAGTTAGTAACTTTGTGTGTTTAAAGCAGTGATGTTAATGTACACATTCATTTTGCATCTTTCGTCGGAGTATTCTCATTTGATATCTGAACACAGTGCATGTGTGCATTTCATTTCACTATGTGCAGCCTTTATATGTTATTTGCAGTATGTTAGTTGACCCTGCTTCGCAAATTAGTACAATTTTCAGTATATGAAATTCACTTGTTGTTTTCAAGCTGTGCTGTCCATAGCAGTGAGGTTTGGAAGCGAAAGGTCATTAAAGTGGATGGGAAAATTTGACTACTTTCATATTATAAGTACGAATATGAAAAATCGGGAGCACCTCAGAGGGGGATGTCACCACAGCAATCGGGAACGTTTATTTTTCTCATACGTTCGCATTGGAAGTAGCATTAATTTAGCCGGAAGAGAGTAAAAAATTGTGACATTTTCTAAAGGAAAATCGAGTTTTGCGCATAAATCAGGAGGGTTGGTACATCTGTATAGGTTATGTGGAAGACAGTAAGAAGTAGTGTGGTTTCTCAATGAATAATCGGAGGTATTGCACTTAAAGCGGGAGCGTTGGTATGCATTGGCTATGCATATTTAGTGGCATTAATTTGTTTAAATGGAATCATACGAGTTGCACATGTTCTCTGAATAAAATATGCATACCTGTACTTTGTACTCATGCATGTACGTATGCATGGAGCTGTAAGTAGAAATTCGTGACACTTGTACAGTAGTTTTTGAAGTAGGTGCTTTGCAATGATATGTAACTTGAATTCAGAGTGATCAACATTACATTACAAGAGCGGAACTCTGATGACGAAGTTAGATGTAGAGGTCTTGAATGTGATTGGTGGATGGTTGTGTGACTGCTTAGCTGTGTCCAATGTAGGAATGGATTTGCGAGTGATGTGGAAAGGGTAGAAGGACTGGCTAAGAGTTACGAGCCGCATAGACACTGCGCTTGTCCGCGGGTAGGGCGTGCCACATGCGGGGTTCTATAGCTAATCTAGCACGGACAGGGGACTGTAGGCATCAGCCAATCAGATCTTCACATTGTTCATTTGTGTCGAAAGACAGTGTGTGTAGTGAAGATGGCCGAGGTGGAGACAGTCAGGGTGTTGGTGGTCGGGGATATTTTTGTCCATGGTTTACAGCACTATTCCGAAAGTAGGAATGTGGCAAACAATTTCGATGTCAGAGGAGTGGAGGTGGTGCGGAGCGCTGCGACTGATTGCACTGTTGCGGCAATTCTCCAAGTTTGTAGCAGGATGACTAGTCCCCATGTGGTAGTTTTGCACTACGGTGCTTGCCATTTGGGCTATGTGAGTTCACGTACTTTGTTGAAAGATTTGGAACAGTTGGTGCAAGCAGTCATTAACATCTTTCCAACAGCGAAAGTAGTTTTTTTCTGGCTTACTCCCTAGAACAAAATGGGAGAATAGTTCTGTTTTTTGTCCTGATCAAAGTATTGGGAGGTGTACCATCAATCGACGCATGCATGCTTTCATGTTAAGAGCTGGTATGTTTTTCTGCAGCCACGAGAACATTGTTTGCAGTAATGCGGCTTATTTTGAAGCAGATGGTGTTTCTTTATCTTTTTTGGGAAATGCCAAGTTCTTTTGGAATGTAAGGCTAGCTTTGGAGAAGGTTCTGTGATGCTTGGAGGAGTAAAGTAAGAAGAAAAAAATTACAAAAAAATACAAAATAACAGGTGTCTTTCAGGCATCTGCCAAAAAAACAAAAAAAAGGCTCTTTTCAGAGCCCACCTTAAAGGGGAAAAGGGTAATACTATTTAAATGTACAGTCGTCACGCTCAGATCCTCTACGTGTCCGCGGACATGGCGGTGGTCTGCAGGCAGCACGTATTACCAATGGGGATTCTGGGTTGGAGACGCATGCAAATGAGAATGAGCGAAGGTAGGGATTGGTCATTAAAGTTCAGTGGGTGTGTTCTGAACGGAGAGATTTAGTGCAAATGTCTTTTTCCAGTGAGGAGACCAGACAGCTATGGCTCTGTGTGCTCGAAAACAGATTTTCTGGATTTTGGGAGACTCATGGATACATTGATTGAAGGTGCATGCAGAACGTTACTGTATATCTGGAGATCTTGGATTTTCTCATGTGGAAGTGCACTGGCATGCAGTGCGTGGAATGAAGTGGCTGGACTTGGTACCTCTCTGTGCTACTTTACAGTCAGAGCGTCATCCTGATACAATTATAATTAATTGTGGAGGAAACAGTTTAGGGCATGTCTCTGGAATTTCTTTGCAATTTGCAATGAAGGAAGGACTTGCGAAGGTCATGGACATGTTTCCAAATTGCCAAGTTGTTTTTTCCCGTATTGCACAAAGACAAATGTGGCTACGTTCTTCTTCATTTGGTCCACAAATGGAGAAAGCGATGCGCATGTCAATAAGGCTGTTTGTGCCTTTCTAAGAGATGTTGCATGTACTCTTTCCACAATGAAAACATTTTGTTTCGCAGCACTTTCATTTTTCGCAGAGATGGAATCCATCTCACATATGCTTGCAATCAGATTTCTCTTCGAAATGTACAAAGTGCATTGGAACCATCTTTGATGTCCTGGGTGTTAGTCTTAGCAGTGCACAGTGGTGGCGCGAGTTATGGTTGCTTAGGTTACCATAACGGGCGAATTTCAAGGGTTTTTTGGTTTTACTTGGAACCATAACGTCCCTTTAACAAAGTTTTTGTTACTGAATTGCACAGGTTTTTAGTAGGGCAACTTGACCATAACGTCCCTTTAACAAAGTTTTTTTTACTAAATATATATATAGATACATATCGCTATGTTATGTGCCACATGCTAATTGGGACTAGCCTACTGCTCATTATCTTATGTGCCTATGCTAACAGAGACTAGCCTACTGCTTGTTATTATTATATGTACCCTATACAGATTATAGTGTATTGCTGCCACATTCTTGCTTAAGCCCACTATTAGGTTCAAACTAGCCACTGCCTGGGTCGAGATATGGCGCTGTGGGCCTTTGCCAGCCTCCTCCTCGCACTCCTTATCACTAACTTGCAATTGGTCAGCGCACATTGTGCACTACCCATCTGTACCTCTGAGATTCCCCCTCACCACCCCTGCACGCACTCCCCCACAATGATCCATAGCACCATACTTTTGACTCGCCACCTCTCCCCACCCCACACACCCATGCATAACATTATAACTAACTCCCTTACTGACCACTTCACCAACCCGTATCTCAATGCACCTGCCTTGTGGCTTCAACACTTCGCCATGAAACCCACACCTAATCAACCTTGCTCACTCCAACTCAGGAATGCCAGACGCAGATCAAGACTGCCTCACATACCGTGTGTCCAGCGTAACACGCACCATCACTGCACCACCAGTCCACTTCCAACTACGCAGACTCAACCCGACCACCCTGCGATCCCCCCTAAAAAAGAATTAAAGGGAGCCCTCATTAATACTAGATCCCTCACGGCCCACGCTCTTCGACATCGTAGACCTCATCACCGCCCAAAACCTTGACTTCATTGCCATCACAGAAACCTGGCTACATGCCGCCTCAGGCCCGCTCCTCGCACGCGCCATCCCAGATGGATACTCCATCCTCAGAAATGACCGCCAATCCAACCTCTCTAAAGGTGGCGGCGGCGCATTTATATATAGGGATAACATCAACATGAGACCCATTCCTAACACTCAATTCAGCTCTGCCTAATCTCTATCAGTTAAACTTTCCCTATCAACGACCAACACTGCTTCACTACACCTTATCTACGGACCACCAGGACCCCTCACTTCCTTTTCGGAGGATTTACATCCATCCTTATGGACAACACCAAGCCCAACTCCCAAGTGTTACTACTGGGCGACCTCAATCTTGGCCTATCAGACCCCAAGGACCTCATGGCCACTGAGGTTTCTAGTAACATCTCTAACCTAGGTTTTCTGCAACGCATTCCCGAACCAACTCACAACAAGGGCAGAATGCTTGATTGGATTGCAGATTTAAACTGCAACACATCGATAAGCTCCAATTCCACCTGTGCCTAGTCCGACCACCACATCATGATCTTTCATATACCAGCTAACAACCCCTGTCCTAAACCTAACATAGCACCCCCGATTCCTACAAGGAACAAAAAGGACATTACTAGGGACAAACTACTCCCCCTCATCTTACCTATTCTCAACAATTGTGCCTCAGAGCACAACGACCCCACAGTCATAGTGGACACCTTTAAACAAACATTGCTCAAAGCCATTAATACCATAGCGCCCCTCAAACTAGAGAAAGCTAAACAACAAGCTCATTTTAATTCATGGTTTATACCGCAAGTTAAAGCATTACACAAAGAAAAACATAAGGCCGAAGCAATATGGAAAAGTCGTCCATGTGTGACTAATAGAGACAACCTCTTCATCGCATCCCTTAATTACAAGGAAGCGATCGTACAAGCAAAAAAAGAGACCTACAACCAGCGCATCTCGCAAGCAGAATCCAACACGAAGGAGTTATTCAAAATTCTTAAAGAATTAGAATCCCCTTCGCCCATCCTAGACACATGTAGCAAAGACAGTACTTGGTGCAACAATATCCAAAATGCTCTCCTCACTAAAATAACCACCTTACAATCCAAAATCAAAGCCAAACAAAACTGCCTTCTTACCTCTTCCCAAACCAAACTCCGGGCACCTAAATCGGACACCACCTCCTTCACTCACACTCCATTCAGCTTTGTACCTCTTACCATCCCAGAGGTCGAAAAAATCATTAGCAATCTAAAACCATCCAATCGCCAAGGCGATTCTTGTCCTGCTCCCAACATTAAGGAATCGGCTCACGACCTTGCCCCTTTCATCACCTCCTTCATCAACTCCTCATTTAATTTTGGCATTGTCCCTGACAATCTGAAGGACTCATGGGTCATCCCGCTGCTGAAAAAAGCTACTCTGGACCCCTCGATACCGTCCAACTATAGACCCATCACTACGGTCCCGTTCCTTCTAAAAATACTAGACAGAGCAGCTTATTTACAGATCCAGAAGTACCTGTAAACTAACAATTTACTTGGCACGAGACAATCTGTCTTTAGACCCAAGCACGGGACAGAAACAGCCTTATTAGATCTCAAAACTCAAATTGAGAATTTAAAAGACAACAGCAAACTGGCCCTCCTACTCCTTGACCTCTCAGCAGCTTTGGATTTGGTCAATCACCAAATCCTCTGCCATCACTTGAAATCAGCTGCCCACTTCTCTGATAAAGCCACCAACTGGATTAGTTCCTTCCTAGACAACAGACACATGAGAGTATTCTCACCTACCTCATCCGCTGATCCAACTCCGGTCCTTTGTGCAGTCACAAGGGTCCTGTGTATCTCCTACACTCTACATGTATTTACCAATCCTTTATTTGATGTGCTTGACTATCTGGGTGTCACCTACACCAACTACGCTGATGACACCCAGATACTCATTCCCATCACTGGTAATTATATTGCTGATTCTAAAGCCTTGAATGACATTTACCAAGTTGTCCAAGCATGGATTGCCCAACACAAACTCTTTATCAACGACGACAAAACAGAGCTCCTCATCCTGGGCACCCAGCAGAGACTCAGTAAGCTCGACCCCTCGTTCAACACCTTAAATATCGATGGCAATTCCATCAAAGTATACAAAGATACAAAAACCTTGGGAATCTATCTTGATTCCACAATCTCCCTTAATAGACAAACTAATGCGGTTGTCGCTGCCTCTGCTTACACATGTAAGCTTATCACAGCCTGCCGCCCATTCCTTTCCATACAGAATTGCATTATTCTAACCAGGACACTAGTTATGTCCAAACTTGATTACTGCAATGCACTTTATCAAGGCACCAACCAATGCAATCTCAACAAACTCCAGATCATTCAAAATAATTCTATTAGAGCGGCCCTTAATATTCCCAGATCTGCATACATCACTGAAACAAGGAAGAGCCTTCACTGGCTCTCAGTTGCCCAAAGGTTATCACTGAAATCCTTGGCCCTCACACACAAATGTGTTAACAACCAGGCCCCCATCTACTTAGCCTCACGGTTCTCTCAGTATATACCTTCTCGTTCACTCAGATCCACCCAAACACACTGCCTCACCATCCCGAGATACAAACTACAGAAAGCCGGAGGTGTAAGCTTCCCAGTCCTAGCTGCTAAACTCTGGAACTCACTGCCACTCACCATCAGATCCGTGCTGTCCCCTACCCTATTCAAACAAAAAGCTAAGCTTTGGCTATCCGCCACGTTTGACTAATTGCTCTCACAGGCTGCTGATTCTTATCGCCTGTTATTTGACAACAACCTCCTTGCCTGCTTGCACTACTATGTACTTTACGCCTCTGTATGACTGCAACTTTATGATTGTAACTGTAATCTTTGCCATTTATGTACCTGTTGTTCTAAGATATGTGCCCGGTTGCCCTCGGGCCTGGTGCGCTATACAAATAAATAAAATACAAAATACAAAAAAATACCCCTCGAAAGGGAGGTCGAGAATTATGTCCTGTACATCCGCAGAATATATTGTTGTGTGCATTCATTCTGTCCTCCCCATTTCCATGCCCAGGCAGAAACCCCTGCTGGCCATATCAATGTGGGAGACCATCGATTCCAGAAGATCCTGGGCAACGGTGTGCGCCTCCGACAGGCCCGCTCTAAAGGCAGCTCGACTATCTAGAGGTAAGCTTGGGATAAATCCCTTTTTTTTCCTCCACAGCTTCTGGTTTGCCAGGTGAGAATGGTGTCGCCGTCCACCTGCTGGAGGTAAAGACCAGTAATGCGGTAGGTCCTCTTACCGCAGTACTCTAGAACTTTGCCCTCTTTTGACAAGCAACAGAAAGCAGCACCCGCCGCAGACAACTTGAAGGCTTCGAGTACATGCAAGCGGCCACCACGACGGAGGAGCTCGCATTCCAGGAGCCTTAAAACGGCCATCCAGGTTCTTGTTAAGCTGTGCATTGGCCCCTCGGTTATTCCCTAAGCCTCTTGGTCTGAGTGAGGACATCCTGCTGTAGGGGACTGCCTGAGTGGGATGTTGCTTGAAGGGCCAAGACCTCTGCTAGGACTCAGGTTCTTGTGGCACCTGTTCTGGTTCAGGAACTCCTAGAAATTCCGACAAAGGTCCTGAAGACGGTCATGAAAGGCTTGACCGAGGAAGAAGCCTCTTTGTCTTGTGCTTCGTCGTCCCCCACGAACTGCGAAGAGTGCCGTGAAGGGGGAGTGGAGTCTGGTGATCTTGGTCAGCAACCTGTGGACGCTGGGCCGGCACTGCGGAAGCCTCCAGCAAGGGTCAGGGAGGAGGCAGGGGTGGGGGAGGAGGAAGCAGAGCGGACACCGGAAATGGTGACGCCAGTAGCTGAGAAACCAGAACCCCCGGGGGGAGAGGCGGAGGCCACAGAGGGGGAGGCTTTGGCGGCAGCGCTTGATAAAGCACCTGATTGATGAGCTCCTTCAGGAAGCCTGCCATTTGCTGCGACCACATCAGAAGAACTAAGTGCTTGAAGAATCTATCCTCTCACGCAGCGGTGGGGATGGACGCAAGGAAGAGGAGGGTGCCAGGCCCTCAGACGTGTAGGTCCTCCTGTCCGGTTCATGATGCCTAGGCACCTGGGTAGGGTACCCAAAAGGCTGGCTCATACAAACATAGCCCTGTGGATACCAGTTATTGGCAGCCTGACAGCCAGAGCTGAGCCCCGAAGAATGAGGTCTGGAGCTTCCCAATCGGAAGGAGAGCCGCCTGTTTGTCCGTCATTTTGTGTGTTGGCACCATGCTGTGGGATGTAAGGGGAATCCTGTGTGGGGTCCGAAATCACAGAGGTCTGTTTACGATCCGACCCTGAAGTGCGTGCGCAGCTGTCAGAGAGAGCTCCGGTAGGCCATAGGCCCTCAGTCTGCAGACTGGAAGTCAATGTGTCCTTTGTAGAAACGACTTTGAAGGGAGCTCCCAGGGAGGCCCCTTGTACACAGCTGTGGAGCTGGTATTCGTAGCAGACTGCACCGCAGGCTTGGACCCGGAACAAGAGCCGAAGCCCCCTCGCACTCCAGTCTGGAACTAGAGCTGGTATGCCCCTCTGTGGCTGGCACGGGAGAGCCCTTGGGCACCTCGGCGCAGAGGCCTGTAGCCTTTTATGGCATCAGGGTTTCCACCGCTTCTAGGGCCTGGGTGGCCTCTTCCAGCCGGCAACCTAGGGAAATAGTCTCTGGGCTACGGTGCCTTGGAGAACAAGTGAGCTACCTTCTCGTGACCGGCAGCCCTTGACACGAAGCATGTAAAGCATTGAAAGAAATGCCCATGGCAAGCTGCCTGGTCCGATCCCGTCCATGCAGAAAAAGGGATCGAGACGAGGCACCGGAGGGCAGGGCTACGGGGCAGTCCAACGCCCCAAGCTTCCCCAGTGCACGCTATGCTCATTTTAAAGGGGAAGCTCCCTTTTTTCGCTGCCAAATGTTCCGGTACCGTCTCCATGCCTGGGGACGCCCATTAGGATGGAAGAAAGTGGACGCAACGTATGAGTATTTGTGGTTCCCAGTACGAGCAATGAAGTTGCTTGATGCCGCTGCCCTGTAGGTGTATGTGCGAGATCTCCGGCCACAAGTGGTAACGGTGAAAATTAATTCTGCCTCAAGTGTTGTGACCAACAAATGGGGAAAAAATAATTTTGACATAGGCACAAAGGCGCATTGTGGGAGTCTGCAAATGTAGGAGAGGATAAGATTGGCAGGAACACCTGCTGCCGACAGCTATTTGTACTTTAGAAGAAGAAGGCAACTTGTTTAACTCTGACTACTAGTTGCTGGAATATGCACAGCACGCAAGCCCAAATAGATTCACAAGCCCCAGAAATATAAATAAATATATATAAAGGTTACAGGAGGGACAGAAGTAAATGAACTCTGTTTTGCATGAACCGGGACACCAACATGGGACCCATTTTATTCTTTCCGGAGCTTAACACCAGTGAACAAAATGAAACTTGGCAAACAAATACCAATTCAAAGCTATTCGGTCTTCTAAAATGATGGCCGTGTCACAGAGAATCAGCGTGACATCCATCTCATGAATTTCACCATCAATAAAAGTAGAGAGAAAATAGATGAAGGGTGCTACATACAAAGACTTTGAAATCAATATTTCTGAAGTCCGCAATTTGTTCTGTAGAGCAATTTATTCATTTTGTTCAATCCAGTCAAAGAAATACCTGTCATGAGGGTGCAACTTTAAAACACAGTCTGCCGAAAAGACAATTTACATTGTATCAGCCAAGTATGCATCGTGTCACACATTTATAAAGGTGTAACAATTTAGGCTGATGCCAACCTATAACTTTCTCACAATGTGGCATGTTATTGATAGTGTCACATTCAGAATTACAGATCCGACTACTGTAAACTGATGCCAACGTATGATTGTATAACGTCTGCCATAGTCCTACTTTCAAACAGTCGCACAGTAGTTAAAAAAAGAAAACCAGCTTAGTGGTAATATTTTATTTTCTCACAGCTTTGAATTGGTAACCAATAGTCAGAACCAGATCTCTTAAGGACTAACCTTAGTCATCCCAGTGAACGTGCATTATAAAATCAAGAACATCAACGGTATTCGTCACTGTCAAGGCAATACAATTCACATAGTGCCTATATACATATTAAAATGGAGGGAAGGGGAAGGTGTAAAATGTATCACAAAGTGCGATTACAGAAATCAACGCTAAATAAAAATGATGAGACTGAAGCAATTATGTAACATAGAAATAATCCTGGTGTTCAGGAGTGGGTACTGTGCAGAATCCTAAGGATTCCTCACTAAACTTTGCCTAAGTGGCCAGGGAGAGGCAGACGCTTCCTGATCCTGGCCTTGGGGGTGGTGTACAGCGGGAAAATCACCTGGGAGGAGACAAGGCCTAGGGTGGTGCGGAGATCCTGTGAGATGAGATACGGTATTTGTCTTGTAAAAGGGAGAACCTTTCAGAATTGCAAAAGCAGGTAATGGCTTATGGCCATTATGATATATCCGAACCACAAATAAGATATGTGGCTCTAGTCACATATGTCATAAAATCTAAACAAGCCCTACAGAAAGACCCTTCAAAATACTTCAGGATAAAAATCCTCCTAACTCCTAAAGGTATACTAGTAAAGAATTTAGAAATATTGCCTTAAAAAGACTGTCTTCCTCTATGACAACAAATTCAAATGGTTTATCCATAAATGACATGGCGGGAAAAAAAAATCTACCCTTACAACTAAATAATTACTAAAAAAGAACTACATTTGTTGTTGAGGACTACAAGTCCTATAATCCCATAAGTACTGGGACAAGGAAGAGGGCTGAACAGACACGCTGTAGTAGTAGTTCATGTAAGGGAGGCATGGTATCACAAGTATAACACTGACATAAGAGGTACACTTTGTAAAACCTTTATTCAATTTTTAGGGTTTGGAAAAACTCCTACTTTGTCCTAAAACTATGATAGGAGTAGTCTCCACCAACAAACAAAGAAAACGCAGTCTATACTAACAAAACCTGCCTGCCCTATATCTTATACAAAATGTGTGTAAAGGGGAAGAATATGAATGCAAAGGAAAATCAGAGTTAGAATATAAAGAATCAATGTCCCTTAGTCAGCTCTCCTCCCCACGTTGGTTAGCTTGGAGAAAGGTAGCCCCCGTAGACAGGATGACACTCTGGGCTCAGGTTCTAAAAAACAAAGGCAGCTGAAAACGTGGATCGACGCCCACTTGGCCTTCCACATTAAAGTAACTTATTCCAGCTTTCACAACTTCTTTCACAGTTCAACAAAAAGTTCACTCAGGCCTCAGCCAAGCTCAGACCTCTCAAAGCAATAAGTTCACATAGATCTTCCTCATTCGGGCTCGGACCTTTCAATCACAGCACTTGAAGGGGTTCCCTTCCCCAAGCTTAATTCACATTCCTTAGGGGTTCCCTTCACCTAAATTATGACACTTCCGGTCTCCCTCAGTCGGACTCAGGCCTTTTAATGATGTCGAAGGCTTTCGAATGTGCAAGACTTTTATTACAGAGCTCCGCAGGGCCCCTTTGGCTTTCCCTTCAGCTCACACTCTTGTGTTATTTGCCCCAGGGTCTCTTGTCTGGGTAGTTCAGTATCATAAGCACAAAAGTTCAACATCCACCCTTTCCCTTCCCCTTTTGGTGGGGTTAATCTTGACCATTAGGCATTTTTAGAGTTCATTCACTTTGCTGCTTTGTAACAAAAACCTTTCACCTTTAGCAGAAACTTTCGAGTGGGCTACTCTTCTTTTCACCGGACCATTCCGCTACTCTATATCACTGGGTTCACAGTTATCAGTAATTTAAAGTTCACCATAGGCCTGTCTTCCTTGGCGTCTCATCTGCACGTGCGCAGCCTTCAATTGTGAGATTATATTGTTGCAACCTCCATTTTTCCTTAGCACACACCAGACTTTCATGTCGCTTGCAAACTCGCTGGCTGGGTGCATTCCTTTCTTGTCTTTACGGGTCAAGGTTAATGCCACAGGTTTGGTATCGCCTCCCCAACTCTGTCGTTCACTCCGGGGAATCTCTGGTACCCTTGAAACACAGTGCAGTCTTCATGTCTGGGATTTGGCCATCTCTGCGTATCTTTCAAGGCTCTTCGGAGGCAACAAACTCCTTCAGGCATCTCCTTGGGTTAGTCTACCCTTTGCTCTTGTCCCTCTGTCGGTCGCTCTGCTCCAGTAGGTTCGCCTTCGCCCCGGAGGTTCTGCTTCTTCTCGTGTTGCACCTTGCTCAGCGTGTGTCTCTATGTTCCGCCTTTAATCTGAGTGGGGAGAGCTAATGGGAATCAGATGTATGTAACTAAAGTCAAGTGCCCGACTTTGCCCAAACTGATTAGCGGGAAATGTCCAATCAGATATCTAAGGGATAGCCTCTTTAATCTGAGTTGCCCTCTTCCTCTGCCCAGTGTTTGTGTAGAAAAGGGTGGGGGGGCTTTGGGCGTTGGAGGATCCTATAAAATAGGATGAGTAATATGTACGTGCATCTCACCATCGGTTGCCTCATACCGACTCCCCGAAGACCCCTCACAAAGGTGATCTTCCTGCACTGGTCCACCCCCAGGGTCAGAATCCAAAGGCGATGGCCATTCCATGGCCACCTGAGAGAGTAATCCCCTGGCACTAGTACATGAGGCACCCTTTTGTTTCTCATATCAGGCAATTAAGCCTAAGAGCCCACACCTGAAGGAACCTGAGAGGCATAAAAGGGTCCCCTCAAGTGCAGGCAGTGAGAAGGAACTGGAACTATGACTGGAGTGTGTGCAGTGGTAGCAGAAGCAGAAAGAAGAAGACACATTGTTGGCAATCCAGGCAGAAGTGGTAGAACCAAAGAGATGCTGGGATCCTGATGCAGCAGATTTCACCTGCATATCCTGTGAGGGTCCTGTTCCCCCAAACTCTGAAGTGCAGAGGCTATGCAGTGGAAGGCGTGAAGCTGTGGGTCTCAGGAGCGAGAGGGGCTCCTTGAATGAGTGGCCGAACCGGAGACTCGGCCAGCGAGGAATGGTGTGGGTCCCAAGTGAAGCCAGAAGCTGTAGAAGTTGTGCAACACATGGAGAAAGAAAAACAGAAGCTGGTAAATTGAACCTGGCATTCTGATGCCTTGCGCTAACACTGCCGGCAGTAGTATCCAGCTTGAAATTCACTTCCATAAGCTTTGAAGTGAAGAAAAGTTGATTGTTCATTCTATAACAATGGGACACTTGAAATGTAGCGGTTATTTCTATTTATCTGGCGTGAAGAGCAAACGCTACGAAAAAGCAATTGTTAAATCTTTTAAACTTTGTAAAACTTATGAAGAAGTGGTCGCGTGTGCCTAATTAAGTTTCTCAAAGGAAGAGTGAACTTTACATCAAAAGATGTCAAGATGACCGAGCTAAGAATATTCCCCTACTGAGACTGAAATCGGCCTTTCCCAAAGTCAAGACAACAGTTTAAAGTATACTGTGAACCCAATAGAACTTTAACATTGCCCAAGATACAAGTGCACATGCATTACCTGAAGCCAAGAGAGTGGAGACAAAGCTTCTGGGTAATGATCCTGGATAACAATTGGCAAAGGGATTAAGGCAAGGATGAGGAAGGGAAATGTGCTACTTATAAATATTCTTTGGAGTTGATACAGCCAAAATTATCAAAGACTGTAGATGGAAGAGAGAGTGGGTTCCAAAGGCAATTATGAGGTGTTGCTGGCTGCAGACAGAGAAGAGAGGCAAAGGGGCTGCCCCTTTCAAAAGAGATGTTCAGAGGAAGAGTGCCTTCCATATTTGAAGGTGTTGAAGTACCTGAAAGTGAATCTTGTCTGAACCATAACCTGTTTAATATCACACTACTTTACTGAAGCAGTGGTGGTGTATTTGGTTGTCAGTAAATGCAAGACTTCAGTAACACATGTGAAGAAGTGGAAAACTATGAGGCAAAGGAGTATGCCCTCATGGTAAACCTTTGTAGGAGTTGAAGTTGTTGAAATGGAAGTCATCCTGATACTGTAATTCCTAATCTTATCCAGAGAGACATATTAAGTGTTAACCAAGAATTGTGTTTCATCAACCTTTACAGAAGTTGTATTTATTTTGAACTGTGGCAGGTCTTCTTGGATAACTGGAAGTGGTGGCAAAGTATCATAGCTGGGAATAACATTGATGCAATTCTGAGGAAGTTCAAAGTCCTAATTTCACCAAGAAGAAAGCTTTGGAACTTTGGTTAACAAAACGTTACCTTAACATTGAAACACTAAGAACTGAATTGAGACTGTACTACCTACATGGATTTCCTTGTTTCTTTTTGTTGCATATTGGAACTGACTTTACCTTGAATCTTGGGGAAGGGCAGTTACTAAGAGGTTATCAAGAAACTGTGAATATCATTGTTGATGTTATTTGAATTGCCATTTATGTTCTTTGTATATTTGATGTTTAAGTGTGAGGGCCAGACATCCTGTGTTCTAGTGTTTCCCTTTAGTTTTGTTAGGCAGGGAAATCCTTGTCAAAGTAGGGATAGTGAGGTGTTTGATCAAATGGCACATTTGTATCAATCTTCCAAAAGTTGATGGTGTCGCATTGCTGACCCCACACAGTACATAGCCTGTAATGGCCCCCCACCCTGTGTGTCTAGGTAGGCCTGAACCTAGGCTTGCTTCAAAAGATTGAAGCTAACGACCAATAAAGCAATATATCATACATGTTAGCAAACATGCTGAACTCTAGTATTGGTTTAGATGCTACTGTTAACTCAATTGCATATTGCACAACCTAGAATCACCAAAATGGTGTGTACAACCAAGTTTTCTAGAATATGGATGGATGGAAGAACTCATTTTCTTCCACAAACCGGCCAAAAGCTATGTACCAAACATACAAAGTATGGCCTTGCTTTGCTGTTGTGTTGATGCATGTTTCTAGTTCTCATGTGCCAAGAGCATTCTGTTTCCAACTGTTGGTGGGGTTACTCTAGTGCCTTAAAGTGACAAAATCACAGGGGTCACCTTATACATTTTATCTGAACAAATAGGATTCAGTTGCCATGTGCATGTGGCTTAGTTGATATGCTTATAGTCTGTTTCAGCATATAGGTTCATTTGGTCAGTGGAGAGGTTGGTGGGCAACTCTCGGCATCCATCTGTTGTGGTTATGGTGACATCTTAGTAGAAAAGCCCCTTGAGCGTTGTCTAGTCAAAGCCCACCCTCCACCCTTTTGTGGCACAAGATTCATTGCAATGCATGGTGAGATTAGGAAAGTTCCCACATTACCTATTTCTGGTTGGACTGGCTGTGGTTCTTTGCCTTCCTGCTCATAAGGTTTGGCAGGCATGGTAAGCAAATATAAATAACGACTTTGACTCTACAGCAGACACCAGATTCTGAGAGCACATGACTGACAACTGTTTAAACTACAAATGAAAAAACCCAAAAGCCAATGAGACGGTCTCAGCAGATAATAAGCTTGAGTTGCACACTTTCATCTTGACCTAAGGCAGCCAAATGCTAAGAAGTGACAGCAAGGAAAGTTGTTGAATGATACAAATACAGCTCCCATTAGTCGTAGCCAGCATAGCAAATGGTGAAGGAGAACGCGAGGTGCCTTCCAGAACATCTTGAGCACAACAGGTTGTAGTATCCAGACTTACTTTGTACAGAGTATCAGATGGTCTCTGAAAGTGTACGATTCAAATGTTGAAAGAGACCCTAGTTCACGGACACGTTAGATTTCCAGACAGGTCTATCTTCCATGTAATAAGTATAAAAAAACAAAAAAACAAAAAAACGCAGTAAACAACCGACTATAAACAGAGAGGGTATTTCAGCTGCAGTGTTTGTGGGGCATGAAGCAGCCTACTGTGTCTGCCTGCAGACACTTTCTAAAAACACGTGATGCATTATGGCCAAAGGGATGCATCCCAGTGTCCACACCAGGGTGTGATGGCCATTCAGAGGATGGGCTTGCTCCTCCATTACCTGTTAATTGATAGATGCTGTCCATTCAATTATAATAATTATACCGATTTAATGTTATATTGTGAACCCAAAGAGTCTTCTCATTTAGAAAATCAGTTTCAGTATTAGCAAACTCAATGGTGCTCATGTTAACAGTGAAAGGATGAAATGTTGAAGTTGGCATATAGAAGGCAAACTTTCAGCCATTAGCCTACACCTATATTGCCAATAAGCATTTTGACACACAGACGCACCATACAAGCTAGACAAATTGCAAAATCGGTATTAGAATGACAGAACACCAACGTTGTATTCGTAACACCAAAGTTGTATTGGCAACAAAAAATTAACAGCTGCCATAGTCACAGATTATGAGATGAGAAAAAATACAGAGAATGCCCTCTAGTACAGTTTCCCAAAAAATGTAATATAAGGATGTAGGGGAGAAAGATAATACAAGAGACACAGATGGCCTTCCCTCTTCTATTCCTTGCAATGTCCTGATCCAGAAGGGATGAAATTGGTTATGTTGTTCTCCTCATCGACACAGCCGAGAACTACAAACTTGTACATCAACTGTAGGTATATATATATATATATATATATATATATATATAAATGTCTGGTAAAGGTGCAAGTAAAAAATTAAACTAACTTCAGCACCAGCCAAAAAAAATGCCCAGGCACTCACGACCATTAGTGAGTTCTAAAAATATTTATTGTATCAAACAATTGTGCAAAAACATCTTAAAAAGCATTCATTACACTTTCTCTGCAGACCAGATGTCATGCAGCACTCACCCCAACGGGTGGAAAACCGCCACGCACTCCGCTCGACTTGCGAGCTTCCTCAGGCTTGTTGTCAATCCAAACTGTTGTTTTCTTGTGTGTTTATTTCCTCACAAGAGAAGTGATAAGCCCCTCCCAGCTGCATCTAGCACGTAACGTAAGTCAATATTCACTAAGGGGAACTCTATGGTTCCATCGGCGGTGAATCCGCCATATTGACATGAACAACCTCTAGCCAAATTAATATTCGGCATATACGCGAGACACGCAGCTGGATGAGGACCAACCACCCTGTCCTAAATTGAGGGTAAAATGTGCAAAAGTATTCACGAGTAAAGGCGCAAGTGCGCATATAGAATATTCATTGCCACGCTGTGGTGAAAAAATCCTCCACAACGTGGCAAACAATCTGCAAGATGGGTTGAGCGCTTAAAAACAAACAGCTGCTCCTGCCTAACTTCAACAGCACCTGCTCTCGCACCGCAGAGAGGATGTTCACATGTGATAATGTGTTGCTAATTTAGAAAGTGGACCGCCAGAAGCAAATTCTGGTTAAGGCATTAATATAACCGCCCATTAGAACCAATAAAATTAATTCAGTATTCATAAAACTGCTAAAACATATTCTAAATTCATATAGTGTGTAGAGTGCAAATGCATATAACAGTTGACCCGAAAATTATAATCCAACAGGTGCATAAAATGCCCATGAATGAACATCTATATAGGTCTAAGAGCAGTGTATGTTCTAAAAAAAGCTGGTGTAAAAATAATAGGCACAATTGAAAAAGTTCTAATGCATCAAAATCTTATGCTAGTGCATCATGATCTTGTGTCCATCATTCCCCTCACATTACGGAGCAGGTCAGTTGAAATTTTGCAGCATATTCCTTATTGATCTGCACTTAGAGTTTAATACTCCTGCTGACAATCAACTCTGCAGTGCAAAATGACACGTGCAATAAATTCAAGTATAAAATTACAAAGTGACGCGTGCAAATGATAATCAATAATAAGACAATTAGAAAATAGTCAATGCATAACAACTGACATTAGATGATTCCAATGTCAGTGTAGATCCAAAATGACTCCACAGGAACTAATCACATATTTTGCATTTGGTATTGTACAAATCTATAATAGACTTCATATGCAAAATGGCAACGATTGGAGCTCATGAAGGAGGCTATCGCATAATAACCAGAGTTAACATTAACAGTTTGAGTTCTCAAATGACTGCCTTTCAAATACTGCATTCTTCTCCTTATTCATACAGAAAGACATATAACTCTGAGTCTACATTCAAACCATTTGGCTTCAAGGTGTCATATTCACAAATCAGCTTTGCTTCCAATTGGCGTACCTTAAGCTCTCCGTTTCCCAGCCTCTTGCGTTGTGGTATGTGTGCTAATCCCACAAAACTCATCTCTAGCGTGTTCTTGTTGTGTTTTTCACTAAAATGTAGCGCCAGTGGGTATGTTTGATCTCCATTGTTAATGGCTCTATAGTGTTGCAGGATGCGTTATTTGAGTGGGCCGATTGTCGATCCTATATAGTGTAGTCCACAACTACAAGTAATTGCACAAACCACAAACTTAGTGAGACAGGTTATTTTCTGCTTGTATTTCCATTGTTTCCCATTGGCACTAATAAATGGATCTTTGGATATATAATCACACATTTTACATTTACCACATTTTTTGAAACCCAGATATTCGTTGTTACCTGAGAGCCAGCTAGATGATGCCACATTGGTTATTACTGTGCTTGGTGCTAAGATGTTTTTTAGTGTTGGAGCTTTACGAAAGGTTACACTAGGTCTTGTCTCCAATACTTTGCTCAAGTCTCTATCTGTAGTCAGAATATTCCAGTGTCTGTGCATTATAGCTCTGATTTGTTTGGCTTGTTGATTGAAGCCTGTTATGAACCTTATCGTTTCATCCTTAGGTTCAATATTTGGTTTGAATAAATTGCTTCTGGATAGTTTCCCAGCTTTGTTAAAGCATTCCGTCACCGTACTCTTTGTGTACCCTCTATTGACAAATCTATTGGCAATATTTTTGGCTTCTCTTTGGAAATCCATCTCTTTACTACAGACTCTTTTGGCCCTCAAGAATTCTCCATAAGGTATGGATTTCTTCAGGGACGTGGGGTGATGACTACGGGCGTGGAGAGTAGAATTTGAACTAGTTTCTTTTCTATAAAGAGTGGATGTTGGTTTTGTTATGATCGACGGAAAATAAAACATCCAAAAATACCAATTTGCAATTGCTAACGGTACATGTTAATTTCAAATTCTATGTATTGGT
Organism: Ambystoma mexicanum; assembly: GCF_040938575.1. Lineage (NCBI taxonomy): Eukaryota > Metazoa > Chordata > Amphibia > Caudata > Ambystomatidae > Ambystoma > Ambystoma mexicanum. Next base: position 1,260,662,482 of record NC_090924.1, read on the forward strand.
GTTTAGGATGGAGATGTATTTTTCAAATTCGTTTTCAGTGCCATCCCATATTACAAATCATCGATAAATCGATGCAACATCACTATGTGTTTTGTAAATTCTTCTAGCTCTTCGCTCCATGCCACTGTGGTCTCCCACCAACCCATGTATAAATTTGCATAAGTGGGTGCCATGCATGACCCCATGGCCGTACCCTGGATTTGTCTGTAAATGACATCATACAGGAAGTAATGGAATTTCAACATGTCTAGTAGCATATTATTGTGCTGACGGTAGCTTACTGATCTGCTATTCAGAAAATAATGGCATGCATCAATCCATGTTTATGATGTATTGACGTTTACAAAGATACTACATCTAGGGAGACCAGGAGGTAATTGGACTCCCAGTTGACATCACTTAATTTCACCAAAGATCTGATGTATCACAAATGTATGAGTTCAAGCTGAGCACAAATGGTTGGAGGAAATGGTCTTGGAATCTCGAGGTGTTCTCCAAAAGACTACCAATAGAGGACACTATCGGGCGTCCAGGAGGATCTATTAAGGTTTTTATGTATCTTTGGATTGAAATAGATCTGAGGAGTAGTAGGGTGAGCCTTTTTCAGAAAGTAGTATTCATTGTCATTGATCAGATCTTGTTCACACCAGTTGAGCAACAACATGTGATATTCACCAAAACAGATGTGTCAACTATTTCATAGCAAGATGCATCGGTAAATTGTCTAATTGCTTCTTTAACATAGCTAATACTGTCCATGATCACTAGGCTCCCACCCTTATCAGAGGGTCAAATTACTACGTTGTGAACATTTTTCATTGTTTCCATAGCACACAATCGTGAAGGATTGAGATTTTTTGATTCCATATTGACAAAGCTTGACAGACTTTTTAAGTCTCTAACCACCAGTTTCTCAAAAGTTTCAATGGGACTGCATTCAATATTAGGGCAGAAGACTGATTGCAGTTTGAACCTGCTGAAACAGCTCATGTTTGTTTTAATGCCATATTGTTCCGACCGTGTATCATCATCAATTGTTTCTATACGTTCACTTCTCGAATTGGGATTCAAGTGCAGTTCATCTAAGCAAAACAAGGTGGCTAGGTCTCTTTCTGATAGAATTGAAGAAGTTTCTTTGTGTGGATCCTTCTTGTGTCTTGTGTTTCCAACTTGCGTTGCAAAAAACTTAGTTTTAATTTCCGCGTGAATTTGAACAGATCTATTCTTGCTGACGTGCAGTCGTAAGCATGACTGGGACTATATGATAATCCTAATAGTAGGACTGATTGTTCTGTCTGGGTGAGGCTCCTTGCTGAGATGTTAAATATTTTTAACTGTTCGTATTCTTGACTCTCGGTTTCCCCCTCTGCTTGTTCCCAGATCTTGTTGCCCTTCCAGTCTGATCGTCCCCATTTTGCGCGACTGCCCCGCCTGGTTGTCCTCTTCCCGCTCTTCTTCTTGATCCTCTTCCTCGACCGGCAGATCAGCCTCGTCCTCTTTTGTCCATTCTGCTGTCCATGTGGAGCAGCTTGAACTTGTCTCAAAAAATCAATTTTTTTGATGATTGTGCTCCTTCAGTGTCCGAGAAGTCCACTTCTGAACTGCTTGGATCTTCTACCGGTACTTCAGTTCGGGTTGTTTTAGGATCCTTTTGTTCCATTCTTGCTTTAATGGGCCCATCAAACCTTTTGGCAAAGGTGTATATTCTGCCCTGCTCATAATCCAGCCTATCTCTTTTGAATTTGAGCTGTTTTCTCATTCGTATCTCTCCTTCAAATCTTTCAAGATTCTCTTCCAACCTTGTCATGCGTTTTTTGCATTTGTCTCCATCTTCTGAGGCAAATAACACTTCCTCCATGCCTTCTATCTCTTTCAGGAGTTTAGTTCTGTCCAATTTAGTTTCATTTTGTTACTTGCACCTTTACCGGACATTAGCCTAGCCCGCTCTATCCCTGTAGCACCATTTTAGCAATGAGGCAGAGCGCATTCTTTTGGCTAAAATGTGTTATATATATATATATATATATTTATTGTTTGCTTGTTAGGCTCTTCTACAATAAGAATATACTGTTTCAAAGCGTACACAGGACAGAGAGGGAGGGATGGTACATTACAACACAATATTAAGAGCTGAGGGGAAGAGGAAGAGGGACAAACCTACTATGCCTTGTGAGTATTCAGAACGTGCAAGTGCATAAAGGAAAAGGGAAGTGGGGGGTAAGTGCTGGGGAATCTGAGCTTGTGGGAGAGCCATGGAGGAAGTGCTAGGAATGTTGAGTGCTACACGGCCAGAGCCGTGAGAGGTGTAAGTGCGAGTCTCCAGAGTGGAGGGAGTGCAGATGCTGTGGATAGACAGGAGCTGGGAGTATGGGAGTAATTGGTGAGGAAGGTCAAGGCCCCGAAGATGCATAAGGGCAAGGACACTGATTCAGCAACTGTGGACTAGCAGAGGAGAGAAGGTGGGAAGGATGAGGAAAAGAGGAAAGTCTAAATGAGCTTCCGGAATTTGAGAAGGTCCTGCTCAAGGCGTAGAGGGAGGCTATTCCAAAGGGGGGAGCCTGCAGGGGAAAGTGAGCGACCCTCTGCCCTCTTTTTAACAAAACACTTTACACACACAGAGTTGGTGCCAGAAGAGCAAAGAGGTCTAGTGGGAGAGTACGTGGTGAAATAGAGTTGAAGATAGCGTGGTCCCTGGGCCCAGACAGCCTTGTGAATGATGCAGAGGGATATGAATTTAATCCGTGTAGCAACCGGTAGCCAGTGAAGACTTTTTAGAGCAGGAGAGATGCGGTCCCTGGGCTTAAGGCCACAGATAAGTCTTGCTGCTCTATTCTGGATAAACTGAAGGGGTCCCAGAAGTGGAGGAAGGAAGATTCAGGAGAAGGCTATTACACTAGTCAAGTCTAGAAAGAACTAGGGCTTGGGTCTCATTGAGCCTCTGTGGGAAAGTGAGAAATTGTAGAATTCCTTTGAGAAGGAAGAGCTGGTAGTTGGACTTCTTGGCAATATCCTGAGTGTGAGGGAGGAAGGAGAGAGGAGAGAGAGGGGTCTAAGATGACTCCAAGGTTTCTGGCTTCAGTTGAAGGAGCAGGGGGCGAACCCAAGGAGAAAGGCCAGAGTGAAGGGAAGAAAGAGGGAGCAGGGGTCCCAATGGGAAGGATGTCCGTTTTACAGGTTATGAGGCAGAGATCATTGGAGGCGCACCATGACTGGATGGCAGAGAGGCAGTCGGGAATGATGCAGGGTGCAAGAGGGTCAGCAGGGAATCTGAAGAAGAGCTGTGTGTCGTCTGTGTAACACTGGAAGTTGGACGAGAAGGAGGAGATGAGGCGTGCAAGCAGAGCAAGGTAGATGTTAAAGAGCCAGGGGTGAAATAGAATTCTGGGAGATGCAACAGTGGAGATGGAAATAGGAGAGGAGAATGGGCCCAGGATGACTTGGGAAGAGCGGTTAGTGAGGAAAGAGGACAGCCAGTCCAGTGCCTGCTCCGTGATACCAAGTGTATCATGGAGCCTTTGTATGAGGATGGACTAGTTAACTGTGTCAAATCACATATGCTAAATGCAAAACAAGGAAAAAAGGGCTACTCAAAGAAAGAGGAGCTAAAACGGCGAGACATCAACCCAGACATTTGCCCATGACCGTTTACCCTAGAAGAGGATCTTCCTAAGCACGTTGTTGGAATCAAGGAGAACAGTAAGGATTTTATCCAGTTCAGCCTTAATGAAGAAATAGCTGTTCAGACTACAACTCAGTCTTGTCGTATCCTATTCCTGATGTTTTACTGCACTGTCCAATTATTAGTCTAGTCTCCAAACAAGGGTCAGGGCATGCAGCTTTCAAGCACAGCCATAGAAACAATGTATCTTGATCACAGGCAGGTAGTATTTTCTTTATTCTACTGCAATGGATCCATCATTTGACTTGCATCAAAAATATTAATCTCAAAGAACATATTTTGGCAGAAAAGAACCACAATTCAATATCTTTAAGGTTTCCGGTATCTGGGGCAGCATCCTATTGAGTCAGGGCATAGCATGATGATGTTACTTTGCAAGCCATCATCACCCTAATACAAAATGCATACAACAAAAACAGTCATTTCTGACTACATTTGACTATACATTAGCAATCTGGGTCGAGGAAGCAGCAACCAGGTGGCCTGGATCACAGGCTCTATCAATCTGTTTAAGTTCATGTTCTATTCTGGACACCCGGGCTTCTACCCCCTGGTACGCTACTTTTATTGTTGCTTGGTCTTTGCCACTGGGCTCTGAATATCCCTTTACCTCAGCCCACCACACTAGTACGAGCACCTGGCCGGGCCCAGCACCATCCCACTTACCATTAGCTGTCCTCGTGGCTTATTCCTTCTAGTCCCACCTGCCTTCGGCTTGGCATTGGAAAAAGTAAAGTGACTTACCACCTTTACCATTTCCTTTGCTGGCCACTTTTGTTCAAAACCTTTATAAGTAAAGCTGGCATGCATGACAAATGTGGTGCAGATGTCCCATTACATTTTCTTTAAAAAAAAAAAAGTGCACCCCTGATAAATGACCTGGGGGTTCTAATGGCCTTAATCAACCGGTTCTAGAGCAGGCTTGGCAAGTAACAGCTTGGATCCCACATCATGGTTTGGGCTGGTGGGCCGCTACCACCCAACCCCCCCAGAACATAGTGATTAGCAATATATTAATTGGTTCAATTGGTTGCAGGAAAGAAACCTGTAGATCTGTTTATGGTTCATAGAGTTGTTTCTTACAGCACACATTATATAGCGCCTTATGATAACATATAAACAATCAAGATGTTCACCTTTTTTTCTTTGACACGTTACATAATCCACTGCAACTGGCATGCAGTCAAGAAACTCCCACTTCACATACACTCCCCACTATGTGATCAGTTCATCACTACAGACAGGCACATGGCATGCACTCAATTACCATAGCTTCAAGAACAATACATGTACTGTAATGCCATAATAAACAAACATAGAAAACTTTTGCCATATGCAACGTCCCTAAATAAACTTAATTAGTTGACAATACCGTAGGCCAACAATGTTTTTCAATGTTAGGGATCCTGGCATACAACTAAGAAACGCCACCCCTCTTGTTTCTAATGGCATTGCATCAATTGGTATCATACATTTTCCTGTTTAATGGATTTGGTTAGAGAGTGACACTAATTCACCTGCAGTGAATTCATTAGCAGTGCTTGTAGTAGGGACATTTCCCGACTCAGGTTGAGATCAATGCAGATGTCGTTTTAGGCTTTATGGTGTTTATTTGCTTATGTGTAGACACAAAGGTATACGTACATGTGGATTAGCAAAGGCTCAAACAACTACTGAGAATAGAATCTGCACTTGGTTTGCAAAGATCTGACATGCAGGTGGAGCAGGCTAGACTCTGGAGGCAGATCCCTGTAATCCAAAGGCACACAGAAATAACATTTTATGTGGTTGGTGAATCTTAAGAAGCCAATGTGAAAACCAGTAATGTCCCAAGACCACCAACGTTGGCAGCCAAAGGTGCATGGACAATGATGCCCTAATCAAACCAAATTGGGCCTTAGCCCTCACCCCAAATGAGGTGATCTGTCCTTTGAGAATCCTGGATTTCAGTGTGAAATCCTCTGGTTCTGGCCTCAAAATAAACAGAATACCTATCTATTTTTACTCTAAAATCAGCCACTATTCCAAACTAAGAAACATATGGAGTTACAAGTCACTTACATCAACTACGCAGAAGAAGTGATGTATTTAGAGCAGTGGCATGAACAATGCCTTCCACAAAATTGACTTCTGCTATGGTGCTAGCTGAAATGAAGATGGCATATTTACGGGAATTGCTAGCTATAAAGAATGCATGAATTACAAGAAAATATAACATGCATTACTCACTGTAATAGCATTTCTGATGATTGCATCTGCTTAGATTCACATGCTGTGCGTATAGTCCGACATCTAGTGGAAATCGTAGAGTATTGCATCTTTCTTTCGAAGATCGAAAGGGGACGTCGACATGAGCATGGCTGAACACTATCCCTAAGGTGACGTGTAGTGTACCCAAAATCCCTCACGCATCGAAGTCCCTCTGGTTGTGTTTGTTCTAGCCTGAGGGAGCCTTATAGTAAGCGTGAGTGAGTACCGAATAGAGAAGTTGTAAGAGGTCTATGTTCCATCTACTCCACGAGGGGATGACGGGTGGGCGCTTGTGAATCTAAGCAGATACAATAATCAGAAATGCTATTACGGTGACTAATGCATGTCTTCTGATGCTTGTGAATCTACTTAGAATCACATGCTGTGCATAGACTTGCGAGCAGTACCCAGAGATGGTGGTGGGACGTGTAAAGGAACAGTAGCAAAGATGTTTTAGCACTGCTTTTCCCACCTGAGAATCAGACCTAGAGTGTGTATCTAGGCAGTAGTGTTGTGTAAAGGTGTGTACATAACTCCAGGTTGCTGCTTTGCAAATGGAATCAAGAGTAACATTTGTAATGAAGGCTATGGTAGCCCATGTGCCCCGAGTAGAGGATGGTCTAGGCGTGAAGGGTAGATCTCATGGCAAGAGTGTAACACAGTGTGATGCCGTTCATGATCCACTTGGAGATAGCTGATTTAGAGACAGGGTCCCCTTCTCTACCAGCTTCCACTGAAATGAAGAACTGGTTTGTCTTTCTCAGTGGCTTTGTCTTTTCCAGATAGTAGATAACCGCTCTCCTTACATCCAGTGTGTGGAGGCTTCTTATCGCCACGTTAGTGGGGTTCTGGAAAAATGTAGGTAGTTCTATGGACTGGTTTACATGGAACTTTGAGGTACATTTAGGTGCAAAGTGAGGGTGTGTGCGCAAAACCACCTTGTCTTTGTGAATCATGACGAAAGGGCCCTGAACTGAAAGGGCCTGCAGTTCACCAACTCTCCTCATAGAGGTGTACGCCACCAGGAAGGCGGTCTTGTAGGTGAGTGCTTTAAGGCTAGCCTTGTGCATTGATTGAAAGGGTGGCCCCATTATTCTGGTAAGAACAACATTCAGGTCCCACCCGGGAGCTGGGTTGGAAATAGGGGGATGAAGTCTCTTTACACCTTCCATAAAGGCTTTAATTACAGGAATTTTTCACCATGAAACCTTGTGGTGTATGCTGAAAGTGCAGATAAGTGGACCTTTAGAGAATTGAAAACCAGACCTGAATCTAAAAGGTGGGTTAGGTACAGGACGATAAATGTAGGTGAGCATTCAATAGGATTGATGCCCTTGCAGTTACACCATATGACAAAGTGCTTGCATTTGCTGGAGTAGCAATGCCTAGTTTAGAGGAGGAGCCAAGTATCCCAACCTCGACCATTCCGCCCCTTTTGCCTGGATGTTGGAAGCCAGAGTATGTGACAGACACGGTAACAGTTGAACCAACAAAGAGCAGAGCATGGACTCTGTGCAGTACCAGTGAAAATACAAACAGCAAAGAGACTCCTGGAGACAAGGTTCCCATCAAGAAAACCATACCTGCATTCAAGTAAACATGATGGCCATTTGAATGAAATCCCTGAAGAAGCAGAGACAATAAACGGCAAGAAAGAATGATAACGCCACTAACCATCACCAGTATACGTCAAACAGAGCTGAGATGACGTACATAGAAGTGATGCAGAGACCAAAGAATGCAGATATTCTATAAGGCATCAAGAAAGTACGAAGGATAAGTGACATCTTGGGATCAAGGTGAAGAAGCTTATGCCACAGAAACAGATGAAGACATTGAGTCATTTTACACGTGTACAGATGCAAAAGAAACGCAAGCAGGCAAAGTAATCTTGAAAGCTAGCCTCAAGTTTATAGTGGATAGATTGCGACAAGCGCCAACATATACATATATACCTATGGACAAGTAAAGGATGGATGTTTCCACTATGCATTATAGCAGTGCTGGACAGTAGCAAGAAGGCCTCATTTCTCATGTGTCGCAGTTAAAAAGTAAATTGAATTACAAAGTGAATCTCAGCAGGCAACATTGGGTGAGCCAAAGAAGCCAAGGTCTTATCAAACTGGAGTAAACTGACATTGGATACAAATTCTAGTACTCGAGTGCACTGTTTTGGGGGATGGCAGAATCAGATTTCTGGGCCCCTTTGTGTACTCAACAGAACGTGTGAAAGAACAAAACTCCTGTTCAGAAGGCATGTACATAACAAGGAAGACGTCAGAGGTCTGTTAAAAAATAGTATTAAATGCACCAAAATGCTCGATTCCATGGTCTCTAGTCACATGGAAGGATGAAGTTGGACGAACGAGATGGTCACACCTACACACGAGGGCAGACCGTGCTTTTCACTCCCTAAATTTCTCAGAGCTAAGAACACTCTCAAGGCCGAGCTTCAAAAGCCTAATTGACAGTAGACCACTGAGGTGATGGATTGATATGCTAATTGGTGGGAAACAATGGTTAAGGAGAGCTCACCAGCACCTGGATGGCCAGCCTGCAGGCTGATAGACGTAGATGGAAAAGTACTGACGGAGGTTAGAGCGCCAACCAATTGTAGAGGACTGCGTATTTAGGGGTCCTATAGTTGTGTAAACCAATGGAACATCGTGTATTTAGTGACGTTCATAGTGGTAATTTTTAGGGGAGGGCTTAGTTGCCCCACCTGATGTTAAGTAACCAATCACAAATTCACACTTTTAGACTAGTATGGATCGTACACTAAGATGTTCACTCAGAGCCAGTCTCCCATTCTCGTAGGTTTTTGTAGTTTGCCACGTAGGATGACATTGATTCATACATAGGTTAACGTCATTGGTGATGAGTTTTGCATATAAGATCTCAGTTTGTGCTAAGAATGTTTGAGTAAGAGGATCGAGCGAGTTCGTTGATGTTCGTTATGCTCCCCGTTTTAGATAATTGATATTAAAACAGTCTTCTTTTGCCTACTACCCGAGTCGTTTTGATTATTGATGTATGAATCAAAATCTGCATCTCCAGGGTAATTCCTACTCATCAAAGGGACTGGGATATCCAGTTCACTGGTGTTAGGTTTCCGTGCTTCTCTGAATTTTGTCCATGCATCTTTGAGGGAGCTTGAGGTGCTGAAAACTCTATGACCTCAGGAGCCGGGCTGCTAAATTGAGAGTTTGAGGGCATGGATGTAGTGTTTCTCCCTGGTCTTGAGACAGCCTGTTGCACAGGCATGGTAGCTTCCTGGGAGAGGAGACTGACATTGCCATGAGATGGGAGAAGCAAGGCTTGCAGGCCCACATCAGGGCCTCCAGAATCATCCTGACTGGCTCTTCGTGCATCTTGTGCACTATTCTGTTGAGCAGTGGAATCGGGGGGGAAAAAGCGTAGACGTATTTTCCCGGATCATGTTATCCAAAGACCTTTCCCCTTGGAGTGGTTTTGAGGGTACCCCGAGGCATAATCTGGCCATTGGGTGTTCTCACGAGTGGCAAACAAGTTGACCTCTGGGAAACACCATTCTGCGAAGACGTTGAGTACAATGTCCTCCTGTAGCCGCCACTCGTGTTCTACGGGTAGGGGGATGTCTCTGTGGAGTACGTCCACCAGAAGATTGAGTGCCTCTGGAACACGTTGTGAAAGGAGGACCATTTTGTGTTGGAGAGCCCACTTCCATATGTTCTGGGACAGTTTGGACAGCCCTAGAGAGAGAGTGACCCCTTGTTTGTTTATGTAATACATGGCCTTAGTACTGTCTGTGAGGACTAGAACTGTCTTCCCCTGGAGGTGTGTTTGGAAGGCCTTCAGGGCCTTGAACACTGCTAGCAGTTCCAACAGGTTGATGTGATTGGAATTTACCGCTGGGGACCACATGCCGTGTGCAATCTGTTAAAGGAGGTGAATAGAAGGTTTTCCTTGACCAACACTGCAGAGACTGAAAGAGGGCTGCCGAGACAACCACTAGATCGTCCCACTGGCCTGACACCATTGGCTCGAGAGCCACTCTTGCATGGGGCGCATGCGCAGACAAGCGTGAGGAATTAGGTAGACGTAGGAAGCCATCATCCCTAACAGTCGCATGGCCTTGCGTACAGTCACCTGGTGACTGGCTACATAGTCAGGTATCTGAACAGCATGTTTTGCTGAACCCTCTCGTTGGAGGGAAAGACAAGGCCGTCTTTGGTCCGAATTAGATCGCCCAGAAACTGTTTGACTTGATTGGGGTCCAGACTGGATATTTTCTCGTTGATAGAGAAACCTAGGTTGAAGAGAAGGTCTACCGTCTTCTGGGTATTTGCTTGGCATGTTCCATACAAATGCCCTGTTATGAGCCTGTTGTTGAGGTAAGGACATACTGGGATGGACTGCGTGCGCAGGTGAGCAGCTACTACCGCCAGTAACTTTGTGAATACCTGTGGCGCTGAGACAATGCCAGAGGGGAGAACCTTGAACCAATAGTGGGTGACATCTATCATGAACCGGAGGTACTTTCTGTGCGCTGGCAACATTGAAATATGAAAGTATGCATCTTTCATATCCAATGTGGCCATGTAATCCCCCTGCTGCAGCAGTGGGATTACCTCCTGCAGTGTTGTCATCCTGAATTTCTGAGGTTTGACATACTTGTTCGCTGTGCACAGGTCTAACACAAAGCGCATGGTGAGATCCTTTTTGGGTACAAGGATGTACACAGGATAAATACCCTTGTTTACCTGGTGAATGGGGATGACTTCTATGGTGCCCTTTTCCGGAAGGACCTGAACCTCTTCCAGCAGGACGCGCAAATGTTCTGGCGACAGGCGTCTGCTCTTCGGTGGGTGATATCGAGGTGGTCAGTGAAACTCGATGCAGTAGCCGTGGGTGACTTTCTTTAACACCCACTGGTCTGATATGATCCCCTCCCAGGCGTGAATGAACGACAAGCGACCCCCGACCGGTGAATTGGGGGAGGGGACCCGAACTGGCAAGTCACTTTGAGGTGTAGGCTGGGGAGCCTATAGGAGTAGAGTTCCTGCCTCTACCCTTGCCTCTACAAGGACCTCTTTGTTGATATTGGTTGTTACTAGAAGAGCCTTGGCCGGAGGACCAGGGGGTACTCCCTGAGCCATACTGTCCATGGGGAGAGTGATAAAAAGATTGCCCACGATAGGACCGGCGGGAGTTAGAGCCTTTATGCTGGTTGAAGGGCTCAGCCGTGATCTGGCTGAGCAATTTTACTGTTTCGTGCTCTTTTTTCGCAGTCTCCAGGGCATCATCAACAGCTTTCCCAAAAAGGTTGGAGTCTTCAACTGTTTTGTTGATAAGAGGCCTGAGTTTCAGGTCTAAAGCCAGAGTTCTTTAACCAGGCATGTCTTTTGTAAAGTCCCCTGGGCTAGGGTGCGTCCAGTGGACTCAGCAAAGTCCAGAGTGTTCTTCAATATGTTGTGGGTGGAAATCGCTGTAGCTTGCCAGGAGAGTGGTATTGTGTGCGATCCTAGTAAGAGTAGGCCGCAGAGGCAGTGACCCATTTACCCAGGGCATAAAACTTTTTACAATCTTTATCCGGAGGGGCTTCTGCCGAGGACAGTGGAAACCCGCCCTTTTCCGAATGGTAGTAACCACCAGGGAGTCCGTTGTAGTGTGACCCTTATGTACAATGGGTCGGAAGGTGATGGGCGGAATAATTTTTCAACCTGGGGGTTGACCGCCCATGTGAGAGACTGTGACAACAAGGAAGGGACTAGGCACCTCTTTATAGTGTTGAGTAAGGGGATGGCTTGACTAGTCGGAGGCTTCTCCTTGAGGATATTCTCAACACAGTCAGAGTCTGGAGCTGACTCGCGTGTTGCAGTCTGGAAATGATTGGTGCCATTTTCAAAATAGCATTGTACACCATCTGGTCGTCAAAAGGTGACAAATCCCTCTGTGGAGGCAAAGAATGGGGATCTAGACAGATGATGTTCGGGTTAGGGGTATGCATTGTTCATAGCTAAGGGCCCTAATACCCCACCTGATCTTGATCCCAGTCTGGGTCTTGATCAGCTGTGTCTTCTGCAAAGGAATGAATGTCCTCATAGATATCCTCCTGTGTTGGGTGCTCTGTGACATCCAAGATATCCTCCTGGTGTCCCTGTGCAGAGATGGGGAATTTCTGCTATTTGTAAGGAATGGGGTAGGAGTCCTCTTCCCAAGTTCTTTAGGTGTAATGTACCTGTCAGAAAAGTCAATAAACACGGCCATTTTGTCCATGTATTGTTCAAATCTCACCCGAGTCCATAGGGAAGAGGCAGAAGTGTCTGGAGGTGGAAAATGTTGCCCAGAAGGTGGCAATTTTCCCAATAAGGCCTTAGAGAGAGGCTGGGGGACTTCAGAATACTTTCGACGAGAGGCAGTGACCTTGTGCTCTGTGGCTGACGAAATGATAGCCGCAAGGCTTTCGTGGATTTTTGGCAGTTGAATCTAAGGTCTAGACATGCTTGACAGTGCCGTCGCGGTCGGTGACTCCACCAAGGCCTTAGGCGCATGTGTGTTCTTGCACGGTGTGTCGATGACTGTATGTTTTTTTAGGGTGAACACCCTTTCCAGAGGGCGGTTGCGTGGAGGGTGCCGCACCGCGAGGTTTGGAAGGCGCCATCAAAGTTTTCTGCAGCCCTATTGGCGGTGTGCGCTTCTTCGAGGACTCTTTCAAGGAGACCTTAGGAGATGTCCACCGTCCAGCCCAACGCCAACACACGAACACCATCCATACCCCTACCCAGTCCTCACCCAAACCATACACGACCGTACCTACAGAATTAAAAGGAGCGCTTATCAATGCCAGATCCCACGCCGCTCATGCCCTCGATATCGCTGACCTCATTACAACCCAGAACCTCGACTTCATTGCTATTACAGAAACATGGCTGCACGCTGCCTCTGGCCCGCTCTTATCCCTCGCCATTCCTGATGAATACTCTATCCTCAGAAACGTCCGCCAATCTAACCTGTCTAAAGGTGGCGGCGTTGCCTTCATACATAGGGAGAATATCAACATGAGACTGATCCCAAACATTCAATGTTGCTCAGCGGAAGCACTATCAGTGAAACTTTCACTCTCACCCACCAATACAGCGACACTCCACCTCATCTACAGACCACCCGGTCCACTCTTCTCCTTCGCAGAAGATATTACTTCTATCCTATCCAACAACACTAAGCCTAACTCTCAAGTGCTGCTGCTAGGGGACCTGAATCTTGGACTGTCTGACCCCAAGGATCTAATGGCCATAGAAGTTGCAAGCATTGTGTCAAACCTAGGCTTCCAACAACGTAACCTCGAACCTACACACAACAAAGGCAGAACGCGCAATTGGATCATAGACTTAAATTGTAATACTACGATAAGTTCCAACTCAGCTTGTGCTTGGTCCGACCACCACGTAATTATTTTCCAACTAACTGCCACCATTCCCAGCACCAAACCTCCAATAGCCTCCTCTATCCCCACAAGGAATAAAAAGGACATCACCAGGGACAAGCTGCTTCTGCTTATCCTACCCACTCTGAACAACTGTGCCACATCCTATAACGACCCTACGGTCTTAGTGGACACTTTCAACCGAACACTGCTCAAAGCCATTGACACTATAGCCCCGCTCAAACTCAGGAAAGCTAAACAACGAGCTCACCTGAACTCGTGGTTTATGCCACAACTTAGAGCTCTGCGCAAAGAAAACGCAAGGCTGAATCACTTTGGAAAAGTCTCCCATGTGCCTCTAACAAAGACAACCTCTTCATCGCGTCCCTTAATTACAAGGAAGCCATTATACAGGCAAAAAAAGAAACGTATAACCTGTGCATCTCACAAGCTGAATCCAACACGAAGGAGCTTTTCAAAATTCTCAAAGAATTAGAATCCCCTTCACCTATACCAGATACGTGTAACAAAGACAGGTCCTGGTGAAAAAGCATCCAAAATGCTCTCCTCTCCAAAATAACCACCTTGCAAGCCAAAATAAATGCCAAACAAAACTCTCTTCTTTCCAAACCTCTGGCACCTAAAACACCCACCACTTTCACCCAGCCCCCATTTAGCTTCACTCCTCTTACCATCTCTGAAGTTGAAAAAATAATCAGCAACCTTAAACCTTCTAACTGCCAAGGGGACTCCTGCCCGGCCCCTATCATTAAGGAATCTGCCCACGACCTGCTCCCTTCATTACCACCTTCATTAATTCCTCATTTCAGTCTGGAATTGTGCCCAACAACCTTAAGGACGCCTGGGTCATCCCACTGCTGAAAAAGCCGACACTTGATCCGTCCATACCAACCAATTTCAGAACAATCACAACAGTCCCGTTCCTCTTAAAAATCTTAGATAGAGCGGCCTACCTCCAGATACAGACGTATTTGGAGACTAATAACTTACTTGGCACAAGACAATCTGGTTTGAGACCCAGGCATGGGACAGAAACAGCCTTATTAGATCTGAAAACTCAAATAGAGGACTTAAAATTTAATGAAGAAAAACAAAGATGTTCCCAGTCTCACTGCGCCAAGAAATTGTAATTAGTTGTTTGTGCAAAGAAAAGCCTTTATTGTTTGTGTGAAGAAAAGCCTGACACGTGTTTCAAGGTGTGTACAGCTTTTCATCAGAGGCTTAGGTTGCAGCAATAAGAACTCCATATTTAGAGTAGGACAATGCCAGATACAGTTCTCAAAATGCCTCGCAGTTGCGGAAAGCTCAATGACCGCTTGTTTCAGTCTACTCGTGTCTACGCGGTGGAGTTCTTATTGCTGCAACCTAAGCCTCTGATGAAAAGCTGTACACAGCTTGAAACACGTGTCAGGCTTCTCTTCGCACAAACAATAAAGGCTTTTCTTTGCACAAACAACTAATTCCAATTTCTTGGCGCAGTGAGACTGGGAACATCTTTGTTTTTCTTCAACTATTCCTGTGGATGTGTATTGGCAGTACACCCACACCGCCCAGATATCCGCAGCCTTGATGTTTATTTTCTTAATCACTGTATAAGCGCTGTGGACTCGTGACTTTTTCTGCCATAACTTTGTTCTTAAAATATAATGGCAAACTAGCCCTACTACTACTGTTAGACCTCTCAGCGGCCTTCGATCTGGTCAATCATCAAATCCTATGCCAACACCTGAAATCTGCTGCCCACTTTTCTGAAAATGCCACTAACTTGATCAGATCCTTCCTTGACAATAGACTCATGAGAGTATTCTCACCCACGGACTCCGCTGACCCATCTCCGGTCCCATGTGGAGTTCCCCAAGGATTGTGCGTATCTCCTACGCTCTACAATGTTTTCACCAATCCTTTGTTCGATGTGCTTGACTATCTGGGTGTCACCTACACCAACTACGCGAATGACACCCAGATACTCATCCCCATCTCTGGTGACTACATCGCAGACGCTACAGCGTCGAACGATGTATACCAAGTTGTCCAAGCATGGATGGCACATCATGAGCTCTGTCTCAATGATGACAAGACAGAGCTCCTCATCCTTGATACCCAACAAAGACTTAGCAAGCTTGACCCGTCCTTCAGCACTTTCAACAAGTGGCTAAAGAGACCAAAACTCTGGGTATCTACCTTGATTCCACAATGTCCCTTAACTGACAAACTAATGCAGTTGCCGCTGCATCAGCCTATACCTGTAAATTGATCACAGCCTGCCGACCATTCCTCTCTACCCAGAACTGCACTACCCTCGCCAGGACGTTGGTTATGTCTAAACTTGATTACTGCAACGCACTTTATCAAGGTACTAACCAACGTAACCACAACAAACACCAGATCGCCCAAAACAATGCGATCAGAGCAGCCCTCACATCGCTGACACTAGGAAGAGCTTACACTGGCTCTCTGTCGCCCAAAGAATCTCACTCAAATCACTGACTCTCACTCACCAATGTGTCAACAACCAGGTCCCTACCTACTTAACCTCCCGCTTCTCTCAATACATCCCCTCACGGACACTAAGATCTGCCCAAGTACAATTGCTTACTATTCCGAAATATAACTTGCAGACTGCCAGAGGCGTCAGCTTCCCAGTCCTTGCATCCAAACTTTGGAACTCCGTCCAACTATCCATCAGAACCCTCCCATCCGCCACGCTCTTTAAACATCTTCCACACTTCACTCACTACAGCCTAAGACACCTGCCCCACTACTCATGCACTACCGGCACCTTTGCTTGTGAACCTATTGTTTGCTTGTACCTGTAGCCATGCCACTTTTGTACCTTTGTACCCTAAGATATGCACCTGTGAATTTAATCTTTTGCCTGTCTGTAGCTGTATCAATGCCATTTTTTGTACCTTGTGCCTTAAGAAATGCACCTGGTTGCCCTCGGGCCTAGCTCTCTATACAAATAAATAAAATACAAATACAAATGTGTGTTTTTGTATTTGTGGTGCATGGGTGCCCCTGTCGCTGGGGTGTGAACTCCCCATAACAGAGCCGGTGGCCTGTCTTTCGGGGCCGGGGATTGTCTTTTGGGAGCCTGAAGGCTCAGCCGACAGGTTGATGGCTTCCAATTCAGTGCCATGGCTGCCGATAGATTCCTTGTCGTCCGAAGCAACAGCGCCAATGGGGGAATGGCTTTCGGACTGTATAGCGTAGGCCGCCCACCATTTAGTCTGCCTGTCTCAACGTTTTCGGTCAAAAGAAATTGCAGGACTTGAATGGGCGCTCGTCGTGGCCTTGAGGAAGACACAGATTGCAAAAGCGATGGGTGTCCTTCGATGGAAACTTGCCGGCAAAATTTAAAGTGCGTCCTCTCCATAGCAGAGGGTAACGGCAGCCAGACCAAGAAGAGAAAGAGAGGGGAAAAGGAAATACATTCCAGAGAAGAATAAACCCAGAGCCCCACTCTCCCTACTGTAAAGGGCCTGGCCGGAGGGCCGAGGCCACGTGGTCAAAAGTGGTCCAGGAGTTCAACAGTGCAACAGTCGCTGAGCAGTTGTGGATGTCTTCGGCGGCAGGAAGCCCACGAGGCAGTCATCTAGAGGATTAGTTGGAAGACTAGACTACTGTAGGTCGTGGGGACAAACTTAGCAATATTAACTCTTGTGAGCTCCGCATAGACGACCAACTAGGTTGGCGGAAAAAAACAATCTGAGGGACCTCGACTGTGAGGGATTTTGGGTACACTGCACATCACGTTAGGGATAGTGTTATAGTCATGCTCATGTCGACGTCCCCTTTCGATCTTCGAAAGAAAGCAATACTCTGCCATTTCGACTAGCAGACTCACAAGCATCAGAAACATTTATTACAATTAAAATATATTTTGACTTGCCTAAAGATATGCCTGCTGGGAATGAGAACTATGTTACTCCCAATTTCCCAAAATAGTGAGAAAAATGCTACTACTTCAAATTTTTATCTAGGGCCTGGGTCGGGTTTCTAGAATGTAGGAGTTTCGTTGTGTACATGCCGCTTGGGAGATGATGGCAGTGTGGGTGATGTGGAGCATAATGTTGTGTAATCAGCAGTGTCCATGTATTACAAGCTGCACCTACCTTATTTGAACAATTTTGAGATTCAGAAGTTTGTGGCAGAAGTTCTCTTAAACTGAAAATCAGAAGTCGCTGGATGACAGAGTTCTTAAGTTTTCTCCCAATGATGCATTTTCATCCTGTGAGTTAACACTGATACAACTGTGGCAAAGTATGTTCATGACCTCATTCGACTACTTGTTATCGCATGGATGCCTGCCCCGTCAAAAGGATGCTGTTCTATGATCATTTAAGAGTACACAAGACTAAACGCAGGTTAATAGCATCAACATCAAAATGACAAATTCTGCACATTATGGAATGACAAACGCCACATACAACAAGCTTACAATCATAATTGCTATTTCTTTTTTCATGAAAAACAACTTTGAATTATAGCGCATCTCTTTTGGGTAAAACGAGGGTATTCAAAATGCAGAGATTCCCACATAGTTTACTATGTTAACAGGCCAAATCTGTTTAGCATCCTTCTACCAATTAGATGCGAATTTCGAGTTGATTGGCTTTTGAAAATCTCTTGTACAAAAAAGGCTGACCATCTCAGATTTTCCGAACAAGAGTCCACTATTCTGCCGGCACAGTGTGTTATTGTTAGCGGAGTATCTCTCAACAAAATAGTATTGAGTGGTGAAGATGTGGATTTGATTAGGAGGAATGACTAAGCAGGGAGCCCTCCATGTTCACCCCTAGCCCACGTGCAATAGAGAAGGAAAGGGCTTATGTTGGAGACCTTACCTCATGATCTGGTATCTCTGATGAAAGTGTTCTCCCCAGAATGACCCCGGTCAGGTACGTCCAACAGCGAGCTGTGTTGGCAAGGTGGTAGCCTCCTGTCTCCAGCAAGAATTGTGAAATTAGGAATGAGCAGGCGTGGGGGGAGAGAGGTGGAGGGAAGCAAGAGAGACCACGTTTTAATGAAAGGAATGCATTATGCCAGAGCTAGAACACCTTACATGAACACAGCACATGAATAGAGCTCTGTACTTCGTCCACAATGGATGCGTCCAGGCCTGGCTGGAGCCTTGTTCACCTGTGCTGAAATTGGAAGGTAGACAGAAATGCAACATTCCTGAAGTCATTCCCCGCTCCCTTATACTGGCAGCTGTTCATAAGTTAATTTCCACAGTCACAATGCTTACTGTCATGAGGATAAAATAAGTGCTTTGTAGAATGTCTGTAGATGATATTAGAAATTAAGTGATCTTTAGTAAAATAAAGGTCAGTGATACATGAATCCGTTATAATTAAGGTGCTTCAGATGTAACATGCAAGTTGTTATACGTAAACCTGTTTCAAAACTTAACAGTCAATAGAGGTATTCTCTGCACTTGAAGCAATCAAAGCCATTCTTTAAGCTGGAGAAAGACACAGGTAGCACATACAAAAGATATACTTTTCCTCCCCACGATCACATTGCCATTAGAAAACATGACCTTGAAAACCCTTTGGGGTGAAACATTTAGCCATCAAAATAACAGATCTATTGGTTATGATTCTACTGTTTGCATTAATGTAACTTGCACGCAGGACACCTCAAATGAATCGTTTCTTTCTAAGGCACTTAATACTGCTGTATAGTAGGGAAACAGAGATATTTATATAGCCTTTGTGTTGCAGTTGCCAAGTAAAGCACTGACGGAGAGCCAAACCTGCAGGATAAAGGAATACATGATTATAAGGTCCAAAGAACAAAGGTGTCAGAGTTGTATATCGCAAATAGAGGAGAAAAAATCTGGTTCAAACTCTGAAAACATGCATACATCCATACTGTTTGTTGTTGGCATGAAGAGTCAAGAGACGCGAGACGGACGGTCATGGTGTACATGGCACAATATTTGTAATTGAATGTGACTAGCCCACGAGAGGCAATCTTAGGTCGCAAAGTATATTTGCATTCACCTGTGTGCATCTGCAAATACCGTTTTACTACAGATATAACCAGCTTTAGAATAAACTACAAGCAGTTTGTAGGTGAAACCTTGGAACCTCTAATTGAGATTGGGGTGGTGGGGGGAAGGGTGGGATCTAGAACGGTTAGGACATTGGTTCAGATTACAAAGCTGGAAGCGTCAAAGGCGGAAGAGGGTCAAATATCCAAAGTTTGCGATTTCTAGATGGTGTCTTGTTAAGATGCTGTTGGGAGGTGGTTTTGGCTGCGGGTGGTGTCACTAAAGTGTTCTTCTAGCTGGTCCCTCATTCTCCAGGGCCCCCTCTACCTCAGCCCAGGCTTCCCTGGCACCTCAAAATCACCTAGACCAGTAACCTGTACTGTGTAACTCAGCCTCTCGGGGGCTTTGAATGGATGCCCTATTCTAGTATTCCTCAAATAGTGGTCTTTGCAAGTGAACAGTGCCTGTACCTTCCCAGACACTATTTGCTCTCCCAGTCCCACTCACTCCACTCCTTGATCTTACAGCTCCATATTTCTCTACTCCCTTCTTTTCCTCCATCTTCCATTTCTAAGTCTCTTCCTACTTCATCACTTTCTCCTCTCTCCTTCCAATTCCTCCTGGCCGCTTTGGAGGCCTCTCTGTCCTCCTAGGTCTCCCTCCTCTACGTTGCTATCTTTGTTTCTCACTGCCTACTCTCTCCTATCTCTCTCTCGCGCCCTCACTTCTCCCACCGTATGGCTCCTCTGATATTCTCACACTTTTCCCACCTACCTCTAAACTGCCTTCCTCTTCCCCCTACTACTCTCTACATCCTTTCTCCCTCCACTCTATTCCAGTCACTATTCCACTCACTCAATCACTCTATCCTCTCTACTACTCTCACACTTTCACTCTCTCCCTTCACCTGTGCACACTACCCCCTTCTACTGCACTCTTACACACCTCACTTCCTTGCAATACCATTCACTCTCAGAGACTCTCACAATCTCAGATTCACTATTTCCACTAAGCACCACTCTTTCTCAAAAACCCTACCTCGCCTGCACTCCTATCCAACTGCTCCACAGACTCTGCAGTGCTCCAATCCACCAAATTCTGTTCTCCATCTGGTCTTTCAGCCCACCTCTACGCCCCCTGACCGCACACCGGAACACCCACTACACAGACTCATGTGAAGTTTATAACTGTAGGTTTGTTTTTCTGCATTTCTACCCTCCCCCATTGGGTGCACGTTCCATCTGTCTCTGGGGCCCAAGCTATTCCTATTCTTTCATGCAGAGTTGGGCCACTGCTGCACGAGGATGCACAAACCCTCTTTAGCCCCACACCACCTGTGCGTGACAATTCAGACAGTCTCTGGTAATGCTTCCGCAGTGTCAGCGCTCCCTTCAGTCCAGGCAACGGTGAGAAATACAGCTCTTTACTAACAAGTGCCGGAACATCTGCACGGGTGTAGGTAGTGGAATTATCCTTCTGTTCTACTGGGCCTGCTCATCACAGAAAGGCATGCTGGTCCTTGAAGTTCAGTAATTAAAAGAGAACTCAGGCCAGAATGGAGGGTGTTTGGCATTGGGTGACAAAGGGGTGCCTGTCTCTTCATACATGGGGGAGGCAGAGTCCATGGCCTGGCCCCATTCCCCCCAATCTCCCAACTTCCTCACACCCCTCTTGGGTAGGTCAGGCTCTGGCCTTCGCCCAAGTAAGCCTCCTAGCCCAGATTCGGAGTGGTCCTTGTTCTCACTTATGGGGTCAAGCCCCACACCCCGTTATCATTTTATTGAAAACAGAAGCATTCAAAAAAATGTACCCCAGAAGACATATGGGGAATGTGCTTATTGTCATGGCAGATAAAGCTACAGCAAGGACCCTGTGATGTTTAGAACTTTAGGCATCACGTAACTGGAGAATTAATAGGGGTCAGGGCAACATCGTTTTTCTTGGAGTTTAATAATCGGCTTTATATGGCTAATCACAAACCCCATCTGTTGGGAAGAGTAAAGAATTTTAGAAAAAACACTGCCTAGGTTGGATCAGAAGTCTGGTCTTATTAAACCACTGACACCAACTGAAGTAAGTAGTGCTATAAAAAGTATGCATTTAGGTAGGCTGGGTATTGAGATACATAAACAATTATGTTGAAGCTTGGTCACAATGATGATTATTCCCAAATCTTTTAAGAACGGCCTTATTTTGACACTGCCAAAGCCTGGGAGAGATCTTACGAATTGTTGGTGGTAACCCATCACACTTTTGAATACAACCATGCTCAGTCACACCCGCAAAAAGCACCCAGGAATTATCATTAATTGAGCATGTATCAATCTCTTTCCGCCCTAGGAAGGCCGCCTCATTCACAGCATCTTTCAACTGCTACAAATGGCCGAAACACAACTGTACCGACTCTCACACAGTATGGAGTGTGCATACTGTTCAAATAGTTGTTAGGAGCCGTAAGTAATTTCATTGGCTGAACCAAATAGATGAAATGGGTCCCACACATTCCTTATAACATTTTTATGTATAAAGTTTTGTCTTTACATGTTAATTTGCATTTTTTGTCTTCAATATTAATTTAGCTTGTCCTGTGAACTTATTAGGTTTATACCATTGTTTATGTATGTCTAATACTATGAGGAATGTTTTTGTAATATGATGTCTAAATATTCCTTTCAACTTATTCATTAGTAAATTCATTCAAATTTCTATGGTCATTGGAATCTTCACGTATTCGAGCACGCCCTGATTATTTTTTGTCTAGTATCTATCTTCCTACCTGGATAGATCAGGGAATTGCCAGGAGCCCTTTAGCTTATAAAGTAGAACATAGACGAACTTGCTATTGGACTCCAAGGTGTTTGTCCTGTGGTACTGGGAATTTTTGTACACGGCTTAGGGTGAAACACGTTTTAATTACCCTCTCGCCAGCTCTATACAGCTTTTATATAAGGACGCCCAAGGTTATTTACAATTGGCGGTAGGATTAGCTGGAGAGTGGCTGCGGAAAGAGTGACACGGCAGGGATGTCCCCTCTCCTCATACATTTTTGCTTTATTTTTGAACCTTTGACCACCCTGATCTGATGAGAGCAAACCGTTTCCTGCCATTGCCTTCCAACAAAATTAGACTGCTGACAACAGCCCCTTATTTCTTAAATGAGAGCAGGCAGTGATAGGAATATACAGGTTTCTACTAGTGGCTGGCTATAAAATGAATATCTTAAAAACAGATTCTGATTAACAGAGAACTCCAACCTCCCACAAGGCCCTCGATATCATTATTCAACAGCCCATAAAATATGTAGGGATTCACTTATCTTTAAGCAAGAACATTTATGATCTGAATTATCAGACTTTCCTAAAAACAATTGAATCACATTTAGGCAGATATTACCATTGATGTTATTGCTCCCAAAATACAGATGTATCTTTTAGGCAATCCTTTTAGATGTTAAGTTAACCTTACTTTAAATAACGTTTACATGGACTGGTCGTAGAAGCATGTATAAACTATTCAGATCTCTTCTGGCAGATGGATGGATACTCTCAGATTTTGAAAAGTATTTCGTATAAAGTGCCAATGTCCACTGGCAGAGACTTATAGAACCTAGTAGAAAAGGACAATTTGAGGGAGTGTTACTCCCCTTAATCCTCAACCTGCTAGGTGGAGCTTCTTGCTTATAAACCAATTAAGGGCATCTGTAAAGCTTGGAACAAACTTTGGCATAGGATACCAGAGCCCAAGCTATGGTTGGAGACACCTTTATTGGACAACCCTAACTTACCTGAAATTGTTTTACCTGGAGACCCTGCTGGATAGCCCACCAGCATAACCCATAATCAGTGATTTATAATCTAGAACTGTAAATATTTTGAAGCATTAAAAAGACATACAGAACAGACGTTAAATTGTGCAACATTAGTTATGTAAAATTGTGTAGATTTTGATTACACCATTCCACAGATGCAGGCAGAATTGGTTAGAGAGAGGGACTCACTGTCAGGCATACAGAATACTTGGACAGGTCAATATCGGTGGGAATAAGGAGATGTGATAGCTGCATTGTGGTTTCTTTTCAAATGAGTTTGTATTAGAGTCCTTATGCAACATGTTACAATCCTTTCTTCTAGGTGCACATTTTAAAAGAATACATTGAATACAAAATTATTTAACATGCTGTATCAGACTGGACTAGAAAGGCCCGCAAGTATGGAACAAGACACCTCGCCTAGTTGATAGGGAGCAAGGCACCAAAGGGAGCAGATTTCTTTTGTCTTGTCCTGGAGTTAAAGGTTTCAAGGAAACTCTTCTTACTGAATATAGAAGGGTGTTTGGCAGAGATCAGCTTTCTTGGCTACTGCCTCTTCATGGATACTATTCCCATGCAGACATGTATTGGAGAGACTCGTTTTTTTAGGTTCACTGGTGACACAAAATCCCAAATAAATGTAAAACAGGAGGTGTTAGCCACTAAGGTAAAGACGACTACAATGAAAGCATTGTCTACTTTGTGGGGTATCTTATCTGGATATTGTTACCTGTACTGATAATAGATTGAGCAATACATGGAGAATGTCACATTAATTAATTGTTATTTGTATCTATTATTTATTGCTAATGCTGTTTTGTACTACTCTGAATAAAAAAAAAGTTATTTATCCAGGTGAAACGAAACACAACCAAATGGAGAAAAAGAATACTATTTAAGCAGCAACAGAAAACGTTCACACTTGAGAACGCCTCGGTTGAGGCCGAGTTTTATATTTTCAATATTACAGCAGGCTAAAATTACACACTATTTAGTTGGGGAGAATGCTGTGCCTGAAGTCATTGGATTGTATAAAGACTGGTGGTTACATGTGTCTTTGCCATTATTAAATACTAGAAAGACCGATCCAGCTGTTTATTGTAACATCTAAGTGGCAAAACAAAGGTGTTAACAGCACTCGCTCCCACAATCAGTAAGAACTCAATACACATATGTAGTTAATAGCATTGGCAGCTTGTGAGTTAGGAGTGAAACGGCGCAAGATGTAGGTTTAGATTACGATTCTAAATGTACATCTTTCACCTGACACAGTCAGATGAAAGATGTATGTTTATAATGTTAACCTAAACGTACATATCTTGGTCCAAAGCACAGTGCCAGACAGCACTGTTGGCCTGGGTGCTTTGTTTGCACAGGGGACTGTGATGCCTGCCTCTGAGCAGGGGCACCTCCCCCACAATGTACTGTTTTTTTCTTTTGCAATACAGAGCTCAAAGAGCTCCATGCAAAAGACAGACAGCCCTGCTGCCTCCATATTGAGCAAACAGCTTGAGGCAGCATAACGCTGACTGACATAAGAGGATTCCTCTCCTGTCATACAGTGTACATAGATGTGTTGGGGTGGTCAGGAAAGGTCCCATCGATGAAGAGGGGTTAATGTTTTGAGTGCCAAATTTGTGACTGGTGGTGCGGTGAAATCGGCACAATGTTGCAATTTAATATGTATGCAGTGTAGTTAAATGTAAAGAGATGAACAAGTTACTTACTAACTGGTTACGTTCTTTCGATTGGATGTTCCTCCAATGTACTCCTCATCTATGACATGTAATGTCCACAGCTGTGCTACTTTGGAATTCTTTTCGGCAGAGGACACCCTGCGTCGATGGCTAGGGTCGATGACCCTGTCCCTCGAAGGCCTCCGTTGAGGGTGACGTCATCGGAAGTTATAAGTAGCAAGCACGGCGCCCGTAGCCTCAGTTCATGTTTTTACCCCCTCACAACGTGTGGCACATGTGCCTATAATACAGCATCGACTGCACTTAGCCTTGTTGGAACGAAAGCTGTAATGGCATGGGAAATTCTTGAGAGGGGTAGGCTGAGAGGGCGATGAGGAATATGTTGGAGGAACATCCAGTCGAAAGAACGTTACCAGTTGGTAAGTAACTTGTTCTTCGAAAGGATTGTGTCCACCAATGTATTCCTCATCTATGACAGACTCCCAAAGCAATATCCATGAGTGGAGGAGGGAGAAGAATTTAGACCTACCCAAATGAATGGTAGAGTAAAGTACTACCTTACCAAAGGCAACATCCTGAGCATGGGAAGTATCCAGGGAATAATACAACACACGTGTGTATGGAAGACCACGTTGCAGCATCACAGATGTTCTTTACCGGTACACCCCTCTGCAGGGCTTTCGATGTAGCCATGCCCCTGGTAGAATGAGCCCGCAAGCCTCCAGGAGGGTCAAGCCAGCCAACCTGTAGCATTCTGAAATAGTGAGGCTGATCCACCTAGACAAGGTCTGCTTAGAAACAGCCTGGCCCAATCGGTGTCCAGTATACCCTACAAAGAGCTGGTCGTCCACTCTGACCTTGGACATTCTAGAAAGATAAAAGCTCAATGGCCTCCTAGGATCCAACCTATGGAATCTCTCCTCGTCCTTACTAGGATGCGAGTAGGATAGAAGGCAGGGAGCACCACCTTCTGACTTAAATGAAATTCTGACACAACCTTGGGTAGGAACGACGGACGTACTCAATACAACCCTCAATACAACCCTGTCCTTGTGGAAGAAAGTGAAGGGTGTCTTAGAAAAAAGTGCCGGCAACTTGCTCACTCTTCGAGCAGAGGTAACTGCAACCAAGAAAACAGTCTTAAATGTCAACAATCTCAACAGACAAGAGTGCAAAGGTTCAAACGGTGCACCCATCAGAAACTTTAAGACCAAATTAAGGTCCCATACCGGCACCTGAAAAGGCGACGGCAGGAACACATTTGTGAGCCCTTTCAGTGATCAGTGGCATCTTAAAATTGGAGCATTCCTCTGACGAGCGCTTAAAGATAGAAAGCGCTGCCAGGTAACCTTTAATGGTTCCCACCTGAAGACCCCTGTGGGCCAAAGAAAGTAAGAAGGAGAGAACCTCCGGAATTGAGCATTGAAAAGGATCAACATTCTTTCCTCTGCACCAGTCGTAAAACTTACGGCAACGCTACCGGGACTTTGTTGCTGGACGCCTGGCCGAAAGCAACACCTCCATCACGTCATCCGTGAGGTCCCAATTCTTATATCTCAAACGTTCAGAAACCATGCGTGAAGGTTGAGAGTCTTGACCTCTGAATGGAGAAACTGACCTTCCTCTCTGGAGAGAAGATCCTCTCTTTGGGAAAGACGTATCGGAGGACAGATGGACATGTCTAGAAGGTCCGGGTACCACGCTCTCCTGGCCCAATCTGGAGCAATGAGGATCAGGCGGATCCCGAACTGTCATAAGCTCCTGAGAACTTGAGGCATGATGGGGATCGGAGGAAACGCGTACAGAAGCGGTAATAACCAATCCACGACGAATGCGTCTACTAGAGCCTCATCTTAGATGAAATTCCCACGAGCAGTACCTTTAGTAATTCCGGTTGGCACCGGTTGCAAACAGGTCCACCTGCGGGGTTCCCCGAAGGGCAAAGATCTCTTGAAGGACTTCCTGAGCTAGCTCCCACTCGGAGACTGCACTCTGCCTGCTCAGGACGTCCACTGCTATTTTCTCCTCTCCGGCCAGATGAACCGCCGCTAGGGCGATTCCTTCTTGAATTGCCCAGAACCAGAGCTGCATTGCCTTCCTGCACAGAGGGAGTGACCCTACACCACCTCTCTTGTTGAGGTAATGCATGGCCATCATGTTGTCCGTCATTATCAGGACATTCCTTCCCCGTACAGATGGCTGGAAAGTCATCAGTGCTGTTTAGTTTGGACTCCTATGGAGACCAACAACCACTGATGGTCAGATTGTTGGCATGAGCCACCCACCCCGTGAGGGAAGCGTCCGTCACTATGCTTACCTCTGGCCACGGTTGCCAAAAAGGCTCCCCCCTTCATGAGATTTTCCTCGCTGGCCCACCACAGAAGATCCTAGGAGACCTTGACGGGAACATGAAGGACATCCGATATCTTGCCAGAGAACTGGGACCATTGAGTCCGGAGAGCCCACTGAAGGGATCACATTCTTAGCCGGGCCTCTGGCACCAGAAAAATGCAGGATGCCATGAGACCGAGCAACCTTAAGAATTCGAAAGCCAGAAGACTCTGGGCTTGTTGAAATTTGGAGCCCATCTGGAGAATGTGTTGAGCCCTCACCTTGGGTAGTGAGCACATCCCCAAGGACATGTCCAACACAGCCCGATGTACTGGAGCTGTTGGGAAGGTGTCATATGCGACTACTTGAAATTGAGGGAGAAGCCCAGTTTGTGAAGGGAGTGGCAGGTGACGATGAGATGATCCAAGGCTTGTTTGGGAGAACTCCCCCTGATTAGCCAATCATCCAGGTACAGGTAGACATGAATCCCCCCTCTCCTGAGATACACTGCCACCACCAACATGAGCTTGGTGAAGACCCTCGGGCGGAGGTCAACATGAATGGCAGGACCCGAAACTGATAGTGCGAGCTGCCAACTGTGAACCTCAGGTATTTTCTGCGCTTGAATCGGCACATGAAAATAAGCATCCTGCAGGTCCAATGACACCAACCAATCTTGAAGTTGGAGGGCCCGAAGGATCTGAGAAAGAGTGACCAACTTGAACTTGTCCTTCCTGAGGAACTTGTTCAAGTATCTTAAGTCCAAGATGGATCTCAGTCCTCCGTCCTTCTTGGGAATCAAAAGATACGTGGAATACCAACCCTTGTTCCTCTCCAGCACAGGCACTGGTTCTATACCGCAGGCACTGGTTCTATACCGCATTTCTCTGGCAGGGTCAAAATCTCCTGCACAAGGAGCGGATCCAGAACCCTCAAAGAGTGTTTCCCCAGTGGATTGTCGTAAGGCTGTCATAGAAAAGGAAGGCAGTACCCGTGGGCTATCGTTTCCAGAGGTCACGCATCTGTGTAATGGCTCACCACTATTCTAGATGTTGAGACAGCCTGTCCCCTACCTGTGAACAATGAGACAAGGCCTCAGAGCGGTTTTGAAGCGGCAGTGGCAGCGCCTGATGGTCAAGAGGCTGCTGCATGAGCGGCCTTGGCACCTCTACCTCGTCCACCACGAGGAAACTTACGTTGGCCCCTCTGTCTGGCCATCCCTCTCGCCCTTCCAAATGTGGAGTATTTGTGAAAGGAACCACCCCTCCATTGCTGTCCCCTAGGATGAAAAGGCAGAGGTTGTCGAACAGCTACGCCCAAAGATTTGGCAGCTGCTTTGGAGGTCTGCAACCTCTCAAGGCTCTCGTCAGCCTTACTGCCAAACAGATGAGACCCGTCAAAGGGCATGTTGAGAAGACGAGCATGCACATCTGGTGCAAACCCGGACTTCAGCAACCACGCAAATATGCGCATCACAGTGCTCGTAGCCATGGACCTGCTGACACTATACGCAGTGTCCAACCCAGACTGAAGAGATTCACACATGGCATCCTTGCCATCCTTCACAATAGCTAGAAAGCCATCCCTTTCTTCCCCTTCGGGAATATGCTCAGCCGCTAAAGAGATGCAATTACACAGAGTGCGAAAACTTTGCACATGTGCACATGTGGAGTTGGCAGATTTTAACACCATAATCCAGCAGAAAATACCTTGCGGGCCCATCCATCCATGCGCTTATCTTCCCCATCTGGAGGGATGGTAGGGTATGTGCCTGTTTCGAGGTGGCCGCAGCCACCTGAACCACCAAACTCTCCGGAGTGGGGTGCGTGGACAGTTAGCCGGGGTCCCTACTGGATGTGCAGCATTTCTTTGTTAACTACTTGTTCACCGCCGGAATACTCTCTGGGGTGTTCCAAGTAGTAGCCACCCTCTTTTGCAATGCCACATGAAATGGCAACACTGGGTCAGTGAACGGACCTTGATCCAAAATATCTCTACGTTCGTCTTGATCAAATTGCACCGGAGGCCTGGCCTGGCCCAGCCCAGGTACTCCACAACTCTCAACATCAATCTCCGATAAGAGGAGTCAGCATGATCCCCCGGATCCGGCCTACCAAACTCCATCTCGGGGGAATTGTGAAGGCTACTGGCATCATGCAAGGACTGACACAGATCCTCCGCCCAACTCTCCTCAGAGATGAGACACTCTGGAACACCAGGAGTACCATACGGAAGACCACAAGGACCAACATATTCCTCAGACCTTTCTTCGTCCTCATAAATGTACTGTAGAGACTTAAAGAAGTCCTTCCTTGGGAGAGGAGTCTATGGCTCAGACAGCGTCGGCGTCTACGTCGACAGTGGTGCCGACGGCCTGAACAGGTTTCGACTGTTTTGCCGGAGAGGAAGATCGTGACCTTAACCTGAGACGTCTCTGGTGAACACCCAATGCCTTGTCTTAACGAGGCCTCGAAGGCTCCCAATGTTAATCACCTCATCCACCAGGGCCCGAAGGCTCGCAAGCCTACGGCCGAGACCGTTCCCTGCCTGGGGATGGAATTGTGCCTTGGAACTGAAATAGCTGCAACATCTGCACCCGGAAAGCATTCCACTCCTCCGGGGTAGAGGATTTGGTGGAGCAGGTCACCTTTTTCGAGGGGGCGTCGTACGAAGAAGACGAGGAAGGCTAACGGTGATGTTGATTCCAGGACCACTGCAACAAAGAGGACAAGTGGCGCGAACAACTGCGGGACCGGGAGCGCTTGGACTTCTTCCGACGAGGAGAGTCCCCTCTCGACTCGTCGGTCAAAAGACCAGCCGACTTGGATTTACAGGGCTTGGACACCCTTCCCATCTCCAATTTCCCATTACGTTCCTGCAAGGCCTTGGCAGTCAACAACTGGTACTTCGAACAGTCATCCGTAGCGTGGTCCTCGCCCAGGCATCACAAACAAATTCTATGCAGATCCGTAATCGACTTGGAGCCGCAGTCCTGACATTTCATGAAGCCAGACCGTGGGGTCGTTGGGGTAGAAGAAGACATAATACGGAAACTTAAGCAAACACATTTGCGGAAAAAACGGAACTGAGGCTACGCCACCGAGCGTGCTACTTATAACATCCAATGACGTCACCTTCGACGGAGGCCCTCAAGGGACATCGACCCGACGCCATCGACGCAGGGCACCCTCTGCCAAAAATATTTATGAAGCAGCACAGCTGCGGACATTACATGTTAGATGAGGAATATGTTGGAGCACACAATCCATTTGAAATGTTACTTTAGTGTTATTCGGTGTTCAAGTTACTGCACAGCCCACAGCCGGAGACCACAGCAATCATTCTTTATGGTGGGATTAGCCGGTGATTTTTTCTTGAAGAATGGAGGATTTTGCTTCCACATGAGAAAAACTAATACGCTTAGGTACTACTTCCTGGCTGGAAATCCCGCCCCCCACCTGGGTAACGCCTCTCTTGGATCTTTAAATCCCTACCTGCCAGCACACAGCACGGGCACCGCCAAGTATCATACAAGTACTGTTTGCTGGGTTTGTCGTAAACTCTGCTCGAAATTCGCCCGGAGGACGTCTGAGGCTGTGACTCTCCTGCACTGCTTGACCTTACAGGAAGAAGGTGAATCAGCCTGAGTATTCTCTTGTAACTTTGAGCCACGGGCGGCACACTAGATGCTATTTCTGGGCGGACTCTAATTACTGTGTGTTTAGGACTAGTGCACTGTGGGTGTTACCATACGAGTGCGCCCAACTTCCCATTGACTGTTGAATATATATAATACTGTGTGCCCAACTTCCCATTGAGTTTGTGAAAAACACGTTCTTCTGTGTTTCTGAAAGTAACGTTACGTGACTTGTCATCACGTTAAAAGTAAAAAACACTCTTTTGTATTTTGTCGTTTAAGGTACTACTTCCTGGCTGGAAATCCCGCCCCCTGCCTGGGTAACGCCTCACCTGGGTCTTTAAATCCCTACCTGCCAGCGCACTGCGCGCGCACCTCCAAGTACCATACAAGTACTGTTTGCTGTTCGCGGTGCGCGGCAGGTGGCAGGCCACCCCATATCTTTGCCACTCAACTTTATCTATGAGTAACTGCCTTATTGTTCTGGTTAATATAATTTATGCTAAGTTCACGAACCCACAGAAGTTATATGGGAACAGCTTTAGATGGTGAGTATAGGGGACCTGAGAGCTCACTATACTAAGCTTGCTTTTGTATGAGATCTCTGATAGTACCCAATAACTTTGATTTAATAATATCTGTTTGCTATTGGTACTATCGGTCTCTTAAAATATTGGAACAGAGTTTAGCTAACCACATGCAATCTTATTGCTGAACAATCGAAAAATCCACTCCTTGGTAGCGTTGTTTCATAATATGCACTCACGTCTCTGAAGTGGTCTCAAGGAGACTATAGTAATCCCAAAAAATTGAAACATTGATGCCACAATGGCCAAACTAGATCTAATGTACGGGGCCTCCAAGGACTTGCCTAGTAACCATGCAAATATTGCAAGTACTTTTGAAAATGCACCGGACCAGTACTCTTATAGCTTCAAACACAAGGAGAAACTTTTTAAGTGTTGCCGATCCTGAGATTAATCAAAACTTAGGTACCATTGAAGATGTCAAACCAGGTCCACCGTCTGACATCTCAATATTGGCACCTGCAGTATTAATGGAGCTAGAAAACACATAATCCTCTCGGATGAACCTTCAACCCCAATCACGGTGCGCCCTATTGGCAAACACAAAGTTCACATTCACTGTGATGTGCCATCTACTCCCAGCACAAAATCTTGCACCTTATATTGATTTTCAAAACTCACCTAACAAACATGTGACGGTTGATTCGTATAATGGAGATTCTGCCCAAACCAAAGAGGGGATTGTATGTTCATCACCTGAACCTCAACACTTTACTCAACCAAACTTGATCAATGATGAGAATAATTCGAACTTTCTCCCAAAACCAAACTCTGAGGTCGAGGATCTATTAATTTTTGATTCATCATACCCTGTTATGTCAAGAATCCTTAATTTGCTTGACAAAGGGCATGATTATACTCATTACGAACTCCGTGATATAAAAACAGCACTACATGAGATCTCCTCAAAACTTAATAAACTTGAGGGTTATATTTTTGCTGACAACTATAAAAAGCAAAAAGGTTGTCATTCTCCAAATGTGCCCATTGTGAATATGCACACTACTGCATCACAAACAGAGAGCCCACAAATGGTGATGCAGGATATTCCCAAAAAAAATGTAAGTGGTCCAATCTATGAATTTCCTACGACTTTTGCACAGACAGTTAACATGCAAAGAAATATGGGACCTACGCAAATATACACGCATGCCCAGCTATGTCAAATGGTAGCTGTCCATGCAGAAAGAATTGACCAGTTACTATTTTTCAATCAAGTAAATTACGTGGAAATTTCAATAAAAGACTCAAATCAAGAGCCGATGCAGCCTCCTCATACGAGCCCAACTCCGGACAGTCCATCTGAATTGATTAAAATACTAAACGAAGAGAATGCGAGGGTAGGAGTAGTATTAGACTTCCCACAAAAGGAGTCAGCCTCTGACCTTGGAGGACAAAAACAATGTATTTCTCGCAAACAAAAAAGACTGCACACATGTGCAATGAACAGACTTAACTTACAAAATGCAAAAATACTGGAAACCCAGGAAAAAAAATAAAAAAATAAATAAATAAATCAAAAACAACTTCTTAATAGTGACACAAAAGTCAAAACCATTGTAACATCAACTGATTCAATACCAAATATTCTGCCTCTGCAGTTGAACACCGATTTGGGGATCAATGTTGAGGAGCTTTCTCTTGAAAGTCGTTTGGCCCTACAGTTGCAATTGAATTTGGCTGGTGTTAAAGAAAAAAAACATATGCCACCGATAGAAAAATCCATTACGGATAAACAAAAAGAATTTTCTGCGTCATTGTCTTCTACCCAAAAATCCCTGCTCTCAGCTTTTTACAAACCAATTTCAAACAAAAAAACTACTGAACGACTGATCCCAGACCAGGAACCTCGAACGGCGACTGATATTTCGTCAAGGAAATCTCAAGAGATAATCCACCCAATTCAATAAAGTGCACCATTAGAATGCAACACCAATACCCAGGATATTTATGAACAACGACATAACTCTCCACAAAAAGTGCCCCGAGTGCATTCGGTGAATAATGAGAATTTAACAAACACGGGGGAAGATGCTCTCCCCTCAATTGAAAAAAGACAGTTGACTCAAAGAGAGGGGGCCATGAATAACTTGGAATCTGAACCAACTTCTAAAAAAATCATATAAAACGGTTGACTCTATGGATCAATCCATACTTGGTTTACCTACATTGAGTATTTTGGGTTGGATTAGCTCAACCAAAGTAGACAGAGATCAAGATTTAAATCGATCATTCATGCTGCAGACCTTTAAAAAGATTCCAGCTCTAAGAACTCTGGTATCCAGTTACTTGGATTACACTTCCATCGGTAAAAAATCATAGGATGGGCTTTGAATTGCAATCCCTAATAATTGCAGAACTAATCTGGAATCATAGAAGGGAACTAAAAACGTTAGGGTTATTTATCACCCAACTTCAGTCGATTGAAGAAGCTAAAATCTTCAATCAAACCCTACCGCCTATTGTAACGAATACAAATAATCAACCAAACTCATTCATCAGTCCGCAAGTGTCGGAAACTGCCGTATTGACACAGTTGGTTGCAATTTCTGCTGTCTCCAAAGACTGGTCTTGGTTATCAGCTCTAATAGGGTCCCACAAGGACTCAACAAAAGTTGCACAATCGTAGTAGCAAAGAGCTCCTACGAGTAATGTCTTGGAATTCATGCGGAGTACAAAATTTGAAAAGAAGGGCAGCGAAATATGCCCCCCAGGAAATTGTGGATATAGTTTTATGTCAAGAAACAATGGCCGTCAAGCAACTCGAAATTAGTGGCTTTGTTGCTATTCCACTCTTGCGACACGAATGTCGATAGATAGACCATCTGGTGGAATCACCATTTTGATGAACACAGAGCTTGTTTATACATTGGTATGACATGGTCCTCTCACTCTTATATTGTGATACTCATAGAACCAGGAACGGCTAAGGCGAACACCATATTAATGGTGTCATTGTACTACAATCCCCTAAAAACTGCAATAACAAACTTGTTCACTGATCTTGATGCTTTGCTTGATGAGGTTCTCATCAGGTGGCCTAATGTAAAAATAATTATCGGAGGTGATTTTAACTCCAATTGCCTCAAAGATCCTTGTACTGTACTAACAACCTCACTTCAAAACCAATTATTGCTGAATAGGAAAAGAGGATTACTCTTTCAGCACTTTTTTGAGCATTGGAACATTGTTTTTCTTCCTTTTACTCCAAGTGAGAATGTTTACACATGGTTTCGCAATAACAGAAAATCATGTATTGGTTATATTGCCGTATCAGTGGAGTCATCCTCAGGTTGTACTGGAGTAGAAACCGCTATGATTGAATTAAGTGACCATTGCATCCTATACACAGAAATGGTAATCATTCCAAAATTGCTACAAGATCCACTAAGTGTATTTATCATGGAAGATCGACCAGGTGTGTCAATAAGATGGAACTCGAAAACGTGTAGAAAACTAAATGCAAATATTAAAATGCTAGCACTAAATTGCATTAATGTCGCCAATACCACAACCAAAGAGTCGACAAAACTATTCCAAATTTCGACCATCATTACAACAGCACTCATATATCTGGTTTGGCTTAAATCAGCTGAACCAGTACAGCCTTCAGCTGTTGATATACTGGCTGAGACAATCAACATACTAAAAAAACAAAAAAACTGGGATATTGGGCATTTATCCAAAATCAATTTATCTAACTCTGAATATAAAACTAGAAAAAGGAAAATCATCAATAAATATCACAATAACATAAAAAACTATAGAATTTATCTTCATCAGTCAACAAATCAAAAAATGATGGCATCATTCTGCACCAATGATAGGACATCTACCTGGGCTATGATAAGGGGTAACGAATACTCATGAACTGACGATGAATCCTCTAATATTAGTGCAGAAACATGGATGCTTTTTTACAAGGAAAAATGTGCTTTACCTGATAGATTTCGGGATTTATCATCTAAATTTACGGATCATTCAGTTTAGCAATTTAAGGGTTGGTCAACAGACGACACTGTATGGGCCTTAGGTAAGCTAAACAAATCAAGAGCCCCTGGACCAGACTGTATTCCGCCATTCGTACTTAAGGAAAATGTGCAACTATGGGCACTGGTGCTTGGTTTTCGAGCTCGCATGGGAACTGCGCTGAACGCAACTGTCCTTGCACACTTAATAGCCCAAACAAAAATTCAAAACTCGGGTGCACTTTACATGGCATCTGTCGATTTATCCGCAGCATTCGATTGTGTAATTAAGAATTTACTGTGGGAAAAACTCGATGCAAATGGGATCCCACAGACCCTAATTGCAATGCTGGCTAAATTACTTCAAGACACTTCGTATCTTGTCCGTATTAACAGCACTGGATCAACAACTACTCCTATCCCAACTGAGGTGGGGGTTAAACAGGGCTGCAACTTGGCAGCTACCCTGTTTAATCTTTACCTCACAGACATTGAACAAATATGGAAAAATGAGATCACTTACCCTGCAAGGTTGGGACAACTCCGGATTCAATGGATTGCATTTGCGGACGATGTCTTATTATTTAATCGTACGCCATATGGACTCCAAAAAAAGCTCGTAATTTTCTCAGAATATTTGTTTAAACACAATTTAACATGCAACGTTGAGAAATCCAGCATATGTTTCTTGAAAAACAGAAAAAAGAATATCTCCACGATGAAATGGTCTATTAACTCTCCATGCCCATAAACTTGAACATGAGATATTTTGGTTATGATGTTATAGATTCATCCTCAAGAAAAAATTGGTTACTAAATTTAAATGCGAAAAAATCTGTTTTGGTCACTCAGATGCGGATAAAATGTAAGAAATTTTGCAAATTTTTGATTATACCACCCTTTCAATTTTACATGCTGAAAGTAGAAGCCATCTTATTATATGGGCTTGATTTATGTTTGTGCAATATTGAAGCAATTTTAGACCAAATTCAAGGATTTCTATGGAAGTCTACACTGAGACTACCAAAGTCCTTACCAAACTGCGTTTTACGTCAGGAGTTGGGGATCTCGGCCTTGTCAGCTAGGTTCCACTGGCGACAATTAACAAACTATGGAAAGATGTTATTTCCACCCTTGCAATCGCTATACGAGGAGTTCTCAATTATGATCAAGAAACAAATGCCTGCTTCGATGGTCATTTTTTCAAATCTTATGATCAACAAACTTAATGAATGTGGCCTCAAACCAATAGACCTCAAATTTCGTGCTGGTCATGTAAAGAAACGATTATACGAACATGATTGGTTAATTACTTTAAATGAGATGCATTCAAAAAAACAATATTCTGAAGCAGCAAAATTTGCTACTTGCAGAACTCCTCGTAGAGAATATTTGTTAAAATTTCCGGCTAGCCCTTATCGTGATCTATATTTGAGATTTAAGATCAATCAACTGCACACTTTTGAAAAACTATTACGTGGAACAAGCAAATATTGATATATCAGACTCCATGGTGTAGATTTTGTGATGGTAATTGCTTTTCAGAAAATCTAAAACATCTAACCATGTATTGTAGTAAATTTGAAGCCTTGAGATATTTGCTTATTGGTCGAAATGTTTTAAGCATGACACTAGAATCTAGAGAATGGTGTTGGGGAAAATGTATGTGGGGTTACTCGTTTAAAATGATTGTTCTATTATGTAGATTTCTTGAGAAACTGGTTGTGGAATTAGAGAAGAAGGAATCTTACTCTACAGTAAATGAGTAGGCTCTTAATTTGATAGAATGAACAATTTTATAAGGCTTTTAAGTAATTTTTTAAATCTTTTTGTATATTGGAGTTTGAATGTAATTTCTTATTATGATACGTAAAATGAATTATGAATTATTATGAAGAATCTGAAATTGTAATAAGTTTGTTGTTAATCAAACTAATGAACATTTGTTTAAAAAAAATACATATTAGATATGCATACGCATAGAAAGATAAAATGCGAAAATTGCCACGAATATGACCACGAGTCAGACATGGTGTGTGTGATGCGACAAAGAGTTTCATAATGCGCATGCGAGGAAGGGGGGGCTGTCCTGAAGAACCCATTGTGGAGGAGAGATACATACGTGGTGTATTTATAAATCTCCATGTGCTTTGCTTTATTTAGAAATTTATTAAAGCTCTGCAGCTTCACTGGATGAATTCAGAGCATTTGGGAATAACTAGTTTTGCCGGAGCAAACAGCTAAGGAGAAGCAATGATTAAGTAGATGGTCAGCCATTGAACAGGACACAATGTTTATGGCTTGGTAGTTCCGTAGGAGGCAGATGTAATCTCTTTAAATGCATTGCTGTTTTGCAGAGGTACCCGGCCATTTGTTATGACCAGTAATAAGCATGGGTTAAAGCTCGAGGCCAAAGCGATTAATATCCAGGGGTTTCAATCGTATTCTCAGATGTGCCTTGCGTGCTGAAATGGTAGTCATTTAGATCAGAATATATTCCGGGACACTAGTAAAATTGGGGCTGATGAGATAGTTATCGTCAGTTCAAAGAGAACCTGTTTATTCAGATTTCCTTATACTTGAAGTATCCATGCACACCATGTGCAATTACATTTAGGGTTAAGAGGTTTCAGGCCAGTTGTAGCCTGTAAGGAATTATGGTTTTACACAAAGGCTTAACTATGTGATGTTACAACCTACCATGGACTAATCCCAAGAAGGGGTGTGCTATGAATACGATCTGAAGATGGTAGTTATGATAACAAGCAGGCAATGAGAATGGAAGAATCGGAGAAAGATGGAACTTCTTTGTATAGGTGTTGTCCAATCACGTGGGGGAGGATTGTAATAAAATATTTGTGAGTGTTTCAACTGTTGCAGAAATGTATATAATGTGTCTACTTATGTGTTTCGGCAAGACTTGGGTTTGTTTGGCTCGACAGGGTCATCTAGCTCCCCGGACGATAGTACAATAAACTTGCTTTACGTACAAACATGCACTCGTTCCATAAGTGGTGGGCCTGAGATTAGGGGCCCATCCATACATATGAGACATGGGGCGGGCCATTTAGATCTGCATGTCATGTGGCAGCGGTGTGCCAGGGATGGGAGCATGCAGGTAAGTGCATTAGTTATGTATATACAGTGTGTGCATCATTGCAAGAGAAAGGAGGTCACCGGCAGTACCCCGAGTGAAGCGGCGAGCTGTTTGTTTATAGCTACCCATACTGCATTGAGTGCTCACGTCAACGTGCCTGTACATTTTGGTCCCGAATCCACCCTTGCGGCGCCAAGCCCTGTGAAGCAAAGGGCCGTAACACTGTTTTGCGGTTTGGCTGGAGGGCATATGAAAGTCGGGGCTGTATAGCAGCCCACATAGTGATCACCGGTCCCTGAGGCAGAGGGTTGGGGACTAGGGACTGAAACCCTCCACAAAATAAGCATCATCAGTGGGTCTACCAGACAGCTGACTGTGTTCAAGACCCCAGCAAACTGCGAGCTGAGCCGCCACACGGAACAAGTGGAAGGTAAGAATAAAGCCGAAAAAAGGCGCTTGGGTGTGGCGGAGCATGTATTCTGCTAAGGCAGAATCTCAGTAAAAGGGTGCCCGGATTAACCCCTGGAATACCCACAAACTTATTGTTTTATTGGTCATTGTCCACACACTGTTTATAGATTGTTAATTGCTGGCCATACTGGTGTACAAAGTGAGAAAGCGCCGTTCCTTTTTCAGTTTGCGGGCGGAAATTAAACATAAGCTCAGCGGTTTTAACTCCCGCTTTGTAAAATAATCAGAGGGCGCCTCTGGGCAAGTGCTATACAACTGAAATCGCCTCAAGCGAAGTGGGACTGGCAAATTTAACTGGAAAGGATAAAGTCCACCCCACCTAGTTCCCCTAGGAATCGACATGCTTCTTAATAAGCCCACAGCTGATGAGCAGAGTGGTGGGCTCGCAATTATATCAAAGTTATATATTACCCAAAATGAAACTACGGAGCACAGCTCACGCGGATACAGGTAAAGCATCAGAATGTGATGGATCATATTTGGAACCCCTAGCGCAATCAACTGTAACCGGAACACCGTTAGTGTCTGAGAGTGGAACTGTACCAAATATAACGCCCTTGATAACTATGGCACAAGTTCACAGAGCTAGTACCCAGGACTTAGAGGAGCAAGAAGGAAACGACATTCGTAATGAACCAACAGAACCAACATGCTGCCTGCTAAAATCACCAAGGGAGGAAGGGAGCCACCTCCACCCAATGGAAGGGCTATTGCAGGCCACCCCCCTAAATGGACAGAACATAAAATGCAAAGACAAGCTAAACGAGATGACTCCACTGAGGGGTCCAGAAACAATATGAGAGTCACAAATGGAGGAAAACACCCTATCACTGGGATGCAAGACCACCCAAAATCAACAACCAAATGACGCCACCTTGAAGGCACTCAATTTCATCCTGACCTCACTGGTCTCGGTTTTTGTATTGCTAAAAGGAGAGGTGCAATCAAAAGCAGGGATCCTCCTCGAGCTATCAAATGTAGGCTAGAAATTACTCATCACTGGTGGCCTTGAATAATATAATTAAAACCACAATCATACCAACAGTAAACGCCACTAGATTGGAAGTGACAAAACAGGGCCTTGATATCTCAGCGATCCTTGGCCACCTCAAGGAAAACAAAGCTGAGGAGGAAAAAACAAGCAGTCAGTTGCAGGACACACTGAGGGACGTACACACACTCATCACTACAAGAGTCCCTTGTGCCGGAAATCAATGGTGGCCCACAAACCTTTGATGACACACCACTTTCAGAGTCTGTTTTGGAAGAGTTCAGGAGGTTAGCCCACGTGATGGAAGAACAACCAGACATGGAAGGGGTGGCTGTGTTCCCCCAAAGAGAAAAGCATGCAACAATCAGGGAAGAAGAGGATCAAAGTTGGATTGTGGCAAGTAATCAAAACCATAGAAGAAGAAAAACGAAAAAAAAAAAAACAGAAGGGAACAAGAAAACCAGAAGTATCACCCAGCAGATAACTGCAAAGAAAGAGAAAAACTTAAAAATCAGAAAGTTCATTAACAGAAAAATACAGGCGTACACAAGTTCCTGGACAATATCACAATACCCGCGGCAGAGAAGCAAAATTAGAGGAAAAATAAGAATCCAAGCATTGGTCAATAAACCATAAAACGATACGACTTCATAAAGATGGGGAAATAATGCTAAAACTCTTAGCGGGAACCAACACAAGAAGCTTCTTGTCAGTAATGGGAGACCTAGATTTGCAGTCACACAGTACCTTGTGTAATCTGGTCCCGGAGGAGACCTGGGTACAATATCTCTCAGAAATCTTTAAGAAACCGCAAGGCACGGAAGAGCAAAAACCACGAAACCTGGAGTGGAAACTGTGGATTCAAGAGGACATTGTAGAAATAATCGCCAATTTCTCATCCTCCAAAGCTGCCGGCCCTAACGGCCTTACATATCAATTCCTCAAAAATGAGGTAGTGTTATGGTCCAACCTCCTAAAACAACTATATGAGGAGATACTGAGAACAAAGACAGTTCCCCCATCATGAAAACAGCTCTCATCATTCCATTCTTTAAGGGGCGCAATAGGACAAAGCCAGAGAACTATCCACCTATCACCCTCTTGGACATTGAGGGCAACATTTTCATGAAATTACTGCTAAATTAGTTGAATATCTGGGTGGATCACGAGGAGGTTATGTCACGTTTCCAAACAGGCCTCAAGCGAGGCCTTTCAACATCATCTAACTGTTTGATCCTGAGCCTGGCAAGTGAAACAGCTACAGAAAAAGGAGGAGCACCAGTTTATGGCGCATGGATAGACTTCTGCAAGGCTTTCGATCAACTTGATAGAGCGATACTCTGGGTTAAACTCAGATCAAAAGGAATACCAGAAAGCCTGCTATCAATGTTGATGGAGCTACACAGTGGTACCACGGTAAGGGTTCGCCTGGATGAACAGGGTCACCTCTCAGATCCAATCCAGGTCAGAAGGGGAGTAAGGCAGGGGTGCCTAGGAGCACCACTAATTTTCAATCTGTTTCTCTCAGACCTGGGAGACTTTCTAGAGTCGTCAGCCCTGGCCAGCCCAGAAGTAAATTCTGGCTGGCCTACGCAGACGATATTGTTTTACGGGACAAGACGGCTATAGGTCTGTAAACACTCCTGACAAAATTAGGAGAGTTTGGTACTTTGAACGGGTTGGTTATAAACCCTGGGAAATCAAAAATTCTTACATTCAAACACCCATTAAAGAAAACTAAATTTTAAAACTGGCTACTGAACGGGCAGAGCATCCCCCAAGTAGAGGACTTAACTTATTTGGGGTATAAGATCTTTTCAAACCCGACAGCCACCAAATTGGAGCTGGACATTCTAATTAAAATGCAGAAATTGGTTCCAAAAATGAAAAAAATCAATAAAAAAAATACTGCAAATTTTCCATACTACCATTGATCAAGTATTACACATTGAAAGTGGTCCCCATTCAACTCTATAGCCTAGAGGCCAAACCTCATCTATGGGATCAAAATTGGTCAAAAATTGAAGGCAGAATATAGAAAGAGGCCTTGAATCTACCATCAAGTACCCCGGGCGGAACCTGCGGTTTGAACTAGGGCTCAAATCATTAGAATGTCTGGCAGAATGGAAGTTAGTCTCACTATATAGAGAAATTACAAATCCCAGGAAGAAGTCTCTATATGAGGACATACAGAAAATGTTTGATAAATTAAAATCCAGACAATTGAGAAGGTTAAAAGAAAATGTGGAGTCCATCTTGGCAAGAACAATACTAGATCAAGACATTCTTCTCACTAACCCTTTAAAGATGAAGAAAGAGTTGGAACTAATAGATTGGATAGAAACAACATCAAAAGTTCGTAACTGTGTCCGAAGAAACACCTTCTTGGTAGTTAACAACAAAACTAGGTCTCCTGCCAAGATACCTGATGAAATACCCCGACCACAAGGTTAGAAACAGTTTCCTAAGGATTAGGCTGAACCTACTGCCAACAGGTGATTCTTGCAATTCGACACCAGACTGCCAAACTGGTTGCATTCTGCCAAACCTGCACCATCCCAGCGGAACAGACCCTTCATCTCCTAATGGAATGTGAAGGGACTCTGACCCTGAGGAGAGACAAACTTGGAAGATTCGCTCTGGGGGGTGGGGGAGGGTATATTTTGACGTATAAGCATCTATGGAATCGGATATCGGGCCAGGAAATCCTCCTCACATCGGCAGTGGTTGAAGTAATGAGGGCTCTCAATTTCATAAACAGTCCACTAGAAGTGAAGAAGGGAGGCCACATAAACACAAACTAGAAGAATAACCGGAGACTGTGATCTGATAGAATACAGCTGTTCAGAATTTTGCCACGTGGACATGATTATCAGTTTTATTTTTTTATTTTTTATCTTTATCTTTTCTGCTCCTCATGTATATAAAGGAAACTAATGAAGAACAATTCTGTAAAGGTTTAAATGCATTCAAACCAAATACAAATAAATACAAAAATTATACAGTGTGTTTGTAAGTATGCATGCAAGGGATTGTTGGTGTGCATGTTTGAATGTGTCCGTATGTGAACATATGTATAGTTTGTACGGTCTGTGTAGGTGTGTAATGCAGCGCCAGCGGATGGGGCGATAGCAACAGAAAAGTGATTTTGGCAGGGGGTGAGGAAGGAGGGAGGGGTGCTGGCACACTGAAACTTGCATTATATTGGGATTATAAGCAAAGCCAGCAAGAGGAGTGTTCTTACGTGACCATACTGGCCTAGTTTGGTTGAGCCAGTCTGGGCATGTTTTCTTACAGGCAAAGACAACCGAATGATGTTCATACATGGGGATACTGGCATATGCGAATGCTGGTAAACATTAGTGCCACCAGCATGAACATGCATGGACACAGTCAGCATGAACCTGTTTTTTATTCTAGCATATTTGAAGGCAAAAGCATTATAAAAAATGTGTTGGAAAATACTCCTTTGCACTGTTGGTGCTGTGGTACCTATTGGAGTTTTGTATGCAATACCCTAGAAAACGGATTGCAAACTGTGCAGTTTTATACCCATTTCTTCACAGAAAGCACACTGTAAATGCACCATTTCAACCGATTATTTTAAAAAATTTCGCAGGGGAAGAGACTCTGTCCTATCCACTCCCCCAGTCGCTTTTGGTTGATTCAGGTTCACTCGCTACGCTCGGGAGCACACGCATATTCATGGATAACAGTTATGCCTTCAATTAAAAAATTCAACAGCCGCCACTAGTTATAGTACACACATCAAATGGACATACAATTCATCCATGTACTCACCTCCTCCCAGGATAAGAGTGGGCAGCCTCCAATGAAGGACGTATTGCAGACATTTTCCAAGGCCCTCGGCGGTCATGTTAAAGGAACACATGGGGTCGCCTGCTATAGTGTCTGCTCCGAGCTGCAGAACCACAGCTTCGGGATTGAAAGCAGTGTGTGCCTCCATCAGCACGCTGTAGGAGGAAAACAAAAAATGCCTCACCCTTAGCAAATACACATCTTAAAGCACATTATTATAGATGCAAATAGGATGGTCATGTTGTACAAGGTTACATAATATTTTTCAACTTTACAACCATTATATCTGTGCAGTTACATTACATGGTGGGGGTTTAGGTCTGCGGATTCTAGCATAGGGACTGCCAACACCAGGCCTT
The DNA here is from genome assembly GCF_040938575.1 of Ambystoma mexicanum. Lineage (NCBI taxonomy): Eukaryota > Metazoa > Chordata > Amphibia > Caudata > Ambystomatidae > Ambystoma > Ambystoma mexicanum. The sequence continues at coordinate 1,260,706,603 of NC_090924.1, forward strand.
GGTTCTCACACCAGAGGAAAAAATCCAGGAACAATTGTATATCCATAGAAAACTCGACCATTGAGAAGCATGCATCAATGGGATCAGGCCAACACTGTTGGCTAGATTTACCTCTTAGTTTTAGCTGCCATCACTATTGTTACTTTTGGCTGGACTCTGCACCCCAGCCTGTACTGTTAACATGATGCATGATGTGATGTTGAGCCACTATGCCATGATGAACCTTTCATCCTGATGTCCCAGAGTCATTTTGCAGCACACTGGTTTCTTGATAGGTGTTATTAATCAATTGCAACATGTGCCCACATTTTATCGGAGGAACCTACACATTGCCCACTTACCTCTAAACACAGACACTATTGTTCCACGTTAAGATATACCTTATGTAGACCAACTATGCGTGGACCACTGCTCTGGCCAGTGCATCCTAGCCCCTATCTGATCACAAAGGCCGCTATGCTCTATGAAACTGACCCGCACACAAAGCCCAGTTACCCAAGATCTGCAAGCACCAACACAACAGCAATGCTCTATCATAATTTCCTTCCCTCCTACTAACCTATCCCACCCCTATCTTCTTCAAATCAGTCCAGCAGCAACTGGAAACTATAGAAATGGCAGTGGTGTATGATCCAGCACTCCTTGGACTGCAGACGCGATATGCTGGTCAAGTGGCACAGCGAGTAGAGCGCTCGCTTTGGCATCAGTGCAGACGCAGGTTTGAATCCCTGCAGGGCCAAACTCAGCCTTTCATCCTTCCGAGGTCTATAAATGAGCACCACACACCTTGGGTAATAATAGGCAGCGCTCAGATACCCGAGGGTTTGTAGCGCTATATAAATGCCATATTATTATTATTATTATTCCTCATTTGAGTACCTCTGGCAAGCACCCTGGTTCCATCTCCCTCACCTGGTAAACTACAGGGGCCTGGGCTGTCCTTTGTTGCCCAACTGTATCACCTAGCCTTCAATCCAGAGCTTCAGGTGTAGCTGGCTTCTCTCCAGTGTGGTCCCCAGGACGAATTCTGAATAAGACAAGGACGAGACTTGAGGATGAAAAGGGATTCACCCAGTTTCCTCGAGTAGAGAACAGTACCTTATTCCAATGATGAAGCTGGTGCCCTGGCAGTTGTTCCTGTTGGTTTCCCGCAGACCCACGATTCCTGGAGCTTCGTTGTGAAGGAGGACGTCTGAAGGGGGTCTGCACCACACAGGGATGAAACCGGCGCAGCAACAACCAATAAAAGGTGCGCTCCTTAAAAAGACCAGGAGAGACTCTGCAGGTAGCTATCCGGACCACTACAGCAGTGTGCAGCAATTTCGACCACGGCGGAGATCTCTGCCTGAAGAAGATGAGCTGGATATCCCCACCAGGCTCAAGGGAAGAAGACTCCAGACTGGATCTCCTCTTAGTCGTTGAAGGGTAGATAGCTCAGGACTGCAGCAGGGCTTCACCGGGACGGGGTAGTGGCAGCAGCCGTCGTTCTCTCCGCTTCTCTTCGGTTCCTTGTAGTTCCAGAGGCGACCAACTTCTAGCCCAAGAGACCTGCCTTTTATGCGCAAAACCCCCATTCACACAGCCTGGCTGTCAATCACGCAGCAGGAGGGTTGTCCAGCCGGGACAACCACCTCAGCCAATCATGGCAAAGTGCGACTTGGGTTTCCTAGGATACCCTGTGCAGGGGGTGACTCCACCCCTTCCCCACATTCAGTCTACCTAGACACCCAGGCGCCAAGAGAAGGGGCTCTCTGTAGAAGCCCGCCAAAAGACAGTGAACAAAGAAGGCGAACCTAGTTTGCCGCGCAAAGTAAAACACAAGGACTTTAACAAAAAGAAATGGCGAATAAACCCAACCAGAGCCAAAAGAAAGATGATTTGGTCAAGCGGGTTTATGCTTAAGGCTGCAAAAATAGCCAAAAGTATTACCACGTTTACCTAGTATATCCACGGTAGAAAAGTTAGGGTAGATACCACTGCCACCAGCCAAGTCTAAATGTTAAAAGAGCAAAATAATGCTCAGGGAGGGACAGACAGAAAAGGGGTACAGATTAGCCCTTTCCAGTACTCCATGCAAGATGGGGTATACTGGGTCTGTGGTAATAATAACTATGTAAAGTAAATGGCAACTTTACCTTTCTCTGGGGGACATTAGTCAGCCCCAGCAAAATGGAGTCAGAGGGAAGTCTTAAAGACAACCCTGGGTTACTGCACTAAAGGTGCTGTGTAACCCATACAAGAACAGGGGCATCTGGAGTGGTGTGCTCCAGTGCCCAAGATCACACACTGAGCAAAAACACATAGGCCAAAACACATGTAAGAGTGGAAAAAGGATGTACACTCTTACCAGGTGGAAAAATAAACTCCAGAAATCCAGCAAAGCTGCTGGGGGACTCACTAGGTGAGGGAAATTAGCCCTAGAAGGAGAATTCTCCCTAACATTAAGCACATTCATGTTGTGCTCTTGTAGGCTGCACCTCTCTGCCTGCACATGTAGCATGCCAGCTAGTTTACCTTGGACTTTGCAAACTCCAGCTAGCTAGTTTATTTTGTACTTTGTAAGCACATTCACGTTGTGCTGTTGTAGGCTGCACTTCTTTGCCTACACATGTATCATGCAAGCTAGTTTACCTTGTACTTTGCAAAACCCAGTTAGCTAGTTTATTTTGTACTTTGTAAGCACATTCACGTTGTGACCTGTAGGTTACATCTCATCGTTTACATATGTACCTTTCTAGCCAGTTTATTTTACACATCGTAGCACATTGCCCGGTAACCTCACGGACCCGTTGCAGGGCGGATAGCACTTTGACTATCTTTACCCTACTTATCCATTGACCTGCCCACTAAAATGTATTGTGCCCTTGGCACTCACCCATACTATTTATCCTTCACTGCCAGCCTCCCACTAAAGCACGCACACCCACCTACATTACATCTCATCTTGCACCTATTGCTCACCCTTTGGGCCTTGACCTGATCACCTCTCCTCCCCCCCAGTACCACCTCTCACCTTCACCCACAACCTGCACAACATTGCCTCATGACCTACTACCTTACTTCCTTATGACAGGTTCTAATCCCTATCTTAATGCGCCAGCCCTTTGGCTACAACACTTCACTACTAAACCTAACCCTAACCAACCATGCCCTACTCTCATCAGAAACTCCAGGCTAGGCTCGCGCCTGCGCCACTCACCACACCCCCAATCTACACTACTCAACAGCATATCAACACCCCTCAGACACCATACCGTGTCAGATACACGCATGTTGAGATATGTTGCAAGATCTCACGCCATTCTATCTCAGGCACACACAGCTGCCAACAGTCCCTCACCGCCTCACCTCTCCAAGCCGACCACACTCAACCCCTCAACCAAGCGACTTTGTGCCACCCTAACAAGAAACCAAAGACTAGCTTCTAGATGTCTTCGCTGGTCCTATCACCTGAACCATCCCCTTATCGATAAAATATCACATCCTAGCGATAAAGTCATGGCCCCTACTGTCATCAAAATTGACTGAGCCCTTCCAGCTCACAACACCAACAATGACTTGAAGCTCAAATTAACGCACGCTCCGTTTCAGCGCATGCCCTAGATATTGCTGATTTCATTGTAACTGAAAACTTGCAATCACGGAAACTTGGCTGCATGCGGCCTCTGGCCCTGCCTTGACCTTGGCTATCCCTGACAACTACTCCATTATCAGGTGTGACAGGGACACTAATTAAACTAAGGGGGGGGACTAGTCTTCATATTCAAGAGCTCACTTAATCTCAGAGCTGTCAAAGGCCTTCGGCTGCCATCAGCTGAAATACTATCTATAAACTACCGATTTCACCTAATCATACTGCCACAGTGCATCTTATCTACAGGCCCCTGGCCCCATCTCTTCATTTGTGGAGGACATCTCATCCATCTTAGCACCTAGCACTAAGCCCAACTCTCAAATCCTTCTACTCGGCGACCTCAATCTAGGATACCAGGACGCGAATGACACTAAAGCCCTTGACATAGCAAGCGTTTTGGCTGACTTCGGCCTCACCCAACACATCAGAGAGCCTACCCATATCAAGGGTTGCACCCTTGACTGGGTCGCTGACATGAACTGTGCGCTTAACGTAACGTCTGTGTCCCCATGCGCATGGTCTGATCATCACAAAATAATATTCTCTATTAACTCTAGCCCATCTACAGATAAACCTAACCTCGCCCCTCCCACCTACACATGCAACAAAAATGATATTACGGTTGAGAAACTACTCCCACTTATCATCCCTCTACTGAGCACGGCTTCATCCACTTGCGCTGACCCCACAGTACTAGTAGATATTTATAATCGCGCCATGTTAAAAGCTCTCAATACCATCGCCCCACTCAAAGTACGCAAACACAAACCTCGCCTCCATCTTAATTCCTGGTTCACCCCCACTTACGTGATCTGCGTAAAGAAAAAAGAAAAGCTGAGGTTCATTGGAAAAGCTCACCCTCTCTTGTCAACACAAATAACCTCACCACAGTCTCCTTTACTTACAAAGAAGCCATTCTAGCTGCAAAAAAGAAGTGTACAACAAAAGGGCCGTACAAGCCCAAACAAATACTAAGGAACTCTAAGACCCTCAAGCAACTAGAGTCACCAGTTGCCCAGCTTGATACGTGCACCCCTAACACTGTGTGGTGTACCAATATTCAAAAGGCACTTTTAGACAAAATTGCCCTGCTCCAAGCTAAAATTAATGCTAAAAAAAAGCCACCTGACTGACTCAGAGGGTAACCCCCGTCGTACAAAACACCCTCTCCAAACCATTCCTTCAAACCTTTCAGCTTCACACCCCTCTCCATTAAGGAAGTCGAAAATATTATCAACAAGCTCAAGCCCTCCAATTGCCAAGGAGATGCTTGCCCTGCACCCATCATAAAGGAAGCGGCTCATGATCTCGCCCCATTCATCACCACGTTCATTAATGCCTCCTTCAAATTGGGCACTGTACCTGACAACCTCAAGGGTGCCCGGGTCATCCCTCTAATCAAAAAACCTAATCTCAATCCCAGTAACCCCGCCAACTATAGGCCCATCACCACAGTGCCATGCCTACTCAAAATTCTGGATCGGGCGGCTTCTCTTCAAATCTAGGATTACCTAGAAACCAACAATCTATTAGGGCTTAGACAATCTTGTTTCTGCCCTAGACACGGCACGGAGACAGCCTTGATTGATTTGAAAACCCAAATTGAGGACTTGAAAGACAAGGGCAAACAAGCCCTCCTGCTCCTTCTTGATCTTTCTGCAGCCTTTGATTTGGTCGATCATCAAATCCTTTGCCACCACCTCAAGATAGCTGCTCACTTCTCTGACGTAGCCACATCATGGATCAGCCCCTTCTTGGCAAATAGAACCATGACGGTCTTCTCATCCTTAGCCGCATCTGATCCAGCACACGTCCCATGTGGAGTCCCACAAGGATCTTGCGTATCTCCCACACTGTACAATGCGTTTACTAAACCACTCTTCGATATACTCGACTATCTGGGTGTCTCCTATACTAATTACGCAGACGACACCCAGATACTCATCCCTATCACAGCGATTATGCAACTGACTCCAAAGCACTCAATGCAGTCTACACAGTCATCCAGGCCTGGATGGAACATCATGGGCTCTGCCTCAATGATGAAAAGACAGAGTTACTCATTCTAGGTTCTCACACCAAACTTGCCAAACTTGACCCAGAATACAAATCCTTTATTATTGATAGGCATGATATCAAAGTATCCAACGTCACTAAAACACGTGGAATCTACTTAGACTCGGCTCTTTCACTTAATAGGCAAACCAAAGCGGTGGTTTCTGCGTCATGCTACACCTGTATACTTATCAGTATGCCGTCCCTTCTTGACAACTGGCAACTGCTTGATCCTCGCCAGAACTCTTATGTCCAAAATCGACTACTGTAACGCCCTCTACTTAGGGACTAGTCAAAGAAACCTTGATAAACTCCAGGTCACGCAGAACAATGTAAAAGGGTGGCTCTCAACGTACCCAGGCGCTCTCACATCGCCGACACAAGACGTGACCTGCACTGGCTACCCATTACACATTGCATATCTCTCAAGTCACTCGTTCTAACTCACAAGGCTCAGAATAACGCGGCTCCTGCTTACTTGTCCACGCGCTTCTCGCAACATACAGCAATCAGACCGCTGAGATCTGGCCAAGCTCACACATTGTCTATTCCTAGTTTCAAGCTGCAGACAGCCGGAGGCTGTAGCTTCCCAGTCCTTGTGGCCAAGCTCTGGAACTCCCTACCTAATTCTCTCAGAACAGTTCCCTACATTCACGCCTTTAAAAATAAAACTAAACTCTGGCTACATGAACTGGATGGCTTGGCCGTCTCGCCATAATCCATGCATATGATTTTCCTTTCACACTAGCACTGTCTGTATTCTGTTATATGCTGTATACCTCAGGATCTACCGATCTTCTCTCTTCATGCAATGTTTTAAATATGTGTAACCTGTTTTTGCTGTAACCACTGCCTTCAAAACATGCGCCGTCTTTCATGATGCAATGTTTTAAATATGTATAACATGTTTTTCCGCTGTAACCACTGCCTTTTAAAACATGCGCCCAGATGCCCGCAGGCATGGTGCGCATTACAAATAAAATAAATACAAAATACAAATACATTACACCGGACACTGGACTGGCTCCTGGACTTCAGAATTCATTTTCCTTTCATACAGTGCTGCTTGTGGGCTTCCTTGTCATCTTGATCCTGATCTTCGATCCTCTCTTCAGATCCTTGCATCTGCCATACTGGAGATCTGACCAGAACATTGGGCCTCGAACTGGTAGGACTTTTCACCATACAAACCCTTACCACCTGCCGTCGTCCTCTAGGTTTCACTTGAATTTAATTTTCTCTCCCTTTCTGAAAGATTTGAAAAACGTCACTTACCTTTTAAAGGTTCTCCCCATTTTTTGAAAAAGACTTTACAGAATTGCCAAGAACTTCGAGAGACTAGATATTGTTTCTTATTTTACAGATTCATCTAACAAAGTTTTTACTTATCTGTAACTGTAGGGAATTTTCCCTTTGCCGTAACAATATAAATATTAGATGTTCCTAAAGATCTTTTATGTCGGCAATCAATTGTGTATCTATTTAAGTATGTGCTGCACCATTTAACCGCACTATTCACCTCCTGAGAGTTTGGCCCTGGCTGCTCTGCCATACTACCTCTTGTGGGAGCAGGACTCTGGGCTGTGCCTACTCTGTGATGTTGGGTGCGGGATCCAAACCTGGCCTTCCACGCCCACGGTTCGAGAGTAGTAGAGATGGCAGCAAAGAGAGCTGATCTTTGGTCGACTGCATGCAGGCATTTCCTTCCCCTTATCTTCCCACCTGAGACTCCCTGCCAAATAAACCCACGTTAACGCGATCACCCCCTTGAGTCACTCTGCAACAACTGGTGAAAAGTAGAAATTGCGCAATGACGTGCATCGAGTCCGGTGAGAAAGGAGCACGGTACGAACACAAACCTGTGCGCATCAAGAAAAGGAAATGAGGAGGTGTGCTGCATGACAAGTGGTGGGAGCCAGCAAGGACCAGCAAGGCATCACATTTACGCAAACGTGGTAGTCTAGGCCTGAGCAAATGTGTGGAAGAAAAGGACCTGGGGGCATAATCAACGCTGCAACGACATCAAAGAGAGAGCAGTCAATACGCCGGAGAGCGAGGAGGGAACACAAAGGACTGAGATTCAGGGCAGAAGCAATGTGGCACAGCTGTTCTGTCAATTGTAATTTTACGTTTTTTTTAGCTTATTAATTTTCATTGTTATATTATTATTAGGGTATTTATTGAGCACAGACACAGCCTTTATTAGTCTATTGCTTTAGTTCGTTATTTTAACTTATTGCATCAACGAGACATGGAAGCCACTTTACAACCATACCCAGCAATTCAGCCTGCAAACCCACATGACATAGGAAACCCTGGAAAAGTTGTTCAATAAATATGTCTTCGCTTTCGAGGAAAAACTTTGATCCTAAATGAAAACAAGCATTCTACTTAAAATAGTTTAGGGTTTGAAGGTGATGGGGCGGGTGACAAATAGGAACTTTACTAGGCAACTGAAAGAGCACTTGAAGAGCAGGTTGGGCCTAGCAAAAATGTGGTAATGGACCGCCATCTGTCCTTTGCCTGCTGCCAGAGCACTATAGAAGAGAAGCACTTTTGTGGCTAATGTGACGAATCCCCGGATGTCGTCACTTCTCCCCTGAGGGGAACCATTCCCATGACGCATGGGAAGTGTGGATGCTGCCCGATAGTCTCACTGGGAGTGGTGCTTAACATGTGGATCTCATGGGAAGGGAATCCCCCTATGGGATTAGTGACTACCTTAGGAGAATGCAGTATCCCCATAGCCCACCTAACCTTGACACATCTTCCTAACCTGCAGAACGAGAAGGCTGGTGCGAACAAACCGCCTTGGTCGCACAGCCTAGCAGCAGGGAGGCGCTGCAGAGCCACCATAGTCCCGGAAGTATCGGAGCAGGCCAGAATCCCTCTGGGACCCGCTGCAGAGCTGCTGCAGTCCCTGGAAGGACCAGAAGATGCCAGAAATAATAATCAAAGCCATTTCAAAGGACTTAAACCCTCAAGATGCAAAGGGGACATTTGCCCTCTCACATTCATTAAAGGGTGTGCTGACGAATTGGCCCCCTTCATTACCTCGCTCATAAATAGTTATTTTGCCTCATGCAAAGTACCGGATCCAAACACAGTGCCGTTTCTACTAAACATTTTAGACAGAGTAGCTTATCTAGAGATTCAAAAGATTCTTGAACGAAACACGGAAACAGCAATCTTGGATCTAAAAAAACAAATGGATCAGATTAAGGACAAAAGGGACCTATGGATCCTCCTCCTGCTTGACCTGTCAGCAGCATTCTATTGGATCAGCCACAAAATCCTTTGCCATCATCTCAAAACGGCTGCCAAATTCTCCCTAGGAGCCATCAATTGGATCGAATTGTTTCTTTACAACCACACCAAGAGGGTTTTCTCAGCCTCCTCAGCTGCTACCCCAGCCCTAGTCTTGCGTGGTGTACCACAAAGCTCTTGTGTATCACCCACACTATATAATGCCTTTACCAAACTTCTCTTCAACAAACTAGACAAATTGGGTGTCATGTATACAAATTATGCGGACGACACCCAAATACTCCTCCCTATCACAGGTTCCTACGACACTGTGTCTGACTCAGACACCAACAAAATCTACCTCATTATCCAAGCGTCTATGGCACAAAATGAACTATGTCTCAATGATGAGAAGACTGAATTATTCATCATAGGTAGCAAGTAAAAACTAAACAACCTATCACAAAAATATAAATCCTTCAACATTGATGCCAATATTATTAATGTTGCCAAAGAAATAAAAACATTAGGCGTCTACATTGACTCAACTCTTCCTTTAACAAGATAGGTCAATGCATTTTCTCTTCATCAGCATAAACTTCCAAACTAATTAGAAGCTAGCAGACCTTTACTCTCATCTGACAAATGCATTACCCTGGCTAGAGCACTCATCCTCTCAAGGATCGACTATTGCAACTCACTCTTTTCAGGATCCAATGCCAGAAACATCAGCAAACTTCAAGTTTTGCAAAATAATGCAATCAGAGCTGCGCTAGACATATCTAGGCACAAACACATTTCATCTACAAGACGCAACATTCATTGGCTACCAGTACGAGACAGAATTAAATTTAAAGTCCTCTCACTGACCCATAAATGCCTTTCGAACAATGCTCCAGCATACCTTTGCAATGAAATTGCAAAAACCCAATCCAACAGACCTACCTGTTTCTCCTACACCAGCCTTATCTCCACTGCAAGATTCGGGAGACAGAAAGCCGGCGGATCTAGCTTTCCGGTGGTTGCTGCCTAACTCTGGAACACCCTGCCTCCATCACTAAGAATGGACACGTCCCTATGGTCATTCCATAAAAGCCTAAAAACTGATGCTCAAACAAGATGCCTGCTAATCTAGCAAAAAAATATTACTGCCTGTGTAATCTGTGTAAACTTTGTAAATAGTGCAAACCTTACCAATAATGTATACTGTATGTCAAGATTGCAATTTATGTAGGCTACCCACTTGTTCGCATTGTACCTTGCTCTGCAACCTTTTCATTGAGTACGTAGAAATGTATGCCTGTGACCAATTTCTTAAGTTTTAAGTGCCTAGATACCTCTGGGTTTTGTGCGCTATACAAATGTTCAAACAAATAAATAAATAACCGCGAGACAACAGTAAGCACCCAGAAGAGGGGGGCAGACCGGGTCGATTGTGAGGGACCCCAGAAGAGAGAAACCTTTGTGAAAAGGGTCTGGGACCCAAAGGGGAAAATACAAGAAGGGTCTGAAGAGCTTAAGAAGGGCCAGGGGAAAGGAGACATACCCCTTGGTTTTATGAACACTGTTGAACCAGCCAAGAGAAGGGAGCCATTCTCTTGGCATCCTGAGGAGCTTTGAGGAAGACCAGGGGAAGGGAGAAAGACACTTGCCCTGGCAATGTGAGAACCCTTGAGAAACCACATAAATGTCAGGGGGGAGTGAGTCATTCCACCAACGCTGTGAAGAGGCATGACTTTTATTTTTAGTGTTTTGTTGGAATACACATGTTGTAAAGTTGATTAGTGCTAAGGAATCCTGACACTGATATGTAGGAATTATCATTTATTCAGGAACCTACATTACTGTCAGGAGTGTGGGCGGAGAGCACAGGACAGTGGCTATCTCTCACTGCATTAAAGTGGAATAAGGGAGATTCCGGAGACAATGCTAGCATATAACAGATTAAAGGTGAAACAGGTATTCACAGGGGCAGCAGGAGCAGGCTGTAAACAAAGAGACAGAGAAAATGCAAAGACAAGCAAGTATACTGGGCAACATGGATTGATCAGAAATAAGGGTGTACTGGAATATGATAAGGGTTCTCCACGGATTGGGAAAGCCCTTGGGATAGGTACCAGCAGATTACTCTTAACAACAGTCATACAGCAACGTCATGACTTAGGCGTGCCGAGGAAACTGTTGTACTCAGTGCAAGGGTAAACCTGAAAGACCATAAACTGAGACAGGTACGACTTCAATGGATTTGGTGATGGCAACAGAAGTCTTCCCTTATCTGATCGGAACGGAGACCAACCCAGAGTCACACTGTTAAACGGATTTAAGTGGAGGCATCACAGTGGACCAAGATGTATATAAGTAGAAAGCAGCGTTGAAAGAAATAACCAGGTACAGGACAGGATAGAATATCAGAAGTTGGAACAGGCAGGAAGCAAGACAAAGAGCCCAGAGGAACAGGGCAGAATGCAGAGAAGTGTGGCAAGGCTGCCAGACAGGGAAGCCCAGAAGAGAAGGGCCGAAGGCAGTGGAGTGCGGCAAAGCCGTCAGGCGGGAGCCCAGAGGAGCAGGGCGGAAGACAGCGGAGTACGGCAGAGCCGTCAGGTGGAAGCCCAGAGGAGCTGGGCGGAAGGCAGCGGAATGCGGCAGAGCCGCCAGGTAGGAGCCCAGAGGAGCAGGGCGGAAGGCAGCGAAGTATTGCAGAGCTGCCAGGTAGGAGCCCAGAGTAGCTGGGCGGAGGGCAGCGGAGGACAGCAGAGCCGTCAGGTGGAAGCCCAAAGGAGCAGGGCGGAAGACAGCGGAGTACGGCAGAGCCGTCAGGTGGAAGCCCAGAGGAGCTGGGCGGAAGGCAGCGGAATGCGGCAGAGCCGCCAGGTAGGAGCCCAGAGGAGCAGGGCGGAAAGGCAGCGAAATTATTGCAGAGCTGCCAGGTAGGAGCCCAGAGTAGCTGGGCGGAAGGCAGCGGAGGACAGCAGAGCCGTCAGGTGGAAGCCCAAAGGAGCAGGGCGGAAGGCTGCAGCAGACTGGAGAGGAAGCTGCAAGAATAAACAGCAACAGGAATCAATTCGCAAAAAGAGGATTCCCATGAAAGGGCTGCAGCAGACTGGAGAGGAAGCTGCAAGAATAAACAGCAACAGGAATCAATTCGCAAAAAGAGGATTCCCATGAAAGGGCTGCAGCAGACTGGAGAGGAAGCTGCAAGAATAAACAGCAACAGGAATCAATTCGCAAAAAGAGGATTCCCATGAAAGGGCTGCAGCAGACTGGAGAGGAAGCTGCAAGAATAAACAGCAACAGGAATCAATTCGCCAAAAGAGGATTCCCAGGAAAGGTCAAAGAAAACTGGAAACAGGAGCCCAAGCAAGAACTCCCCGTGGAAGCAGTTGACTGACAACTGCCTCTGTTCAGAGTGGGCTTATAAAGGCCCTCCCAGCCAGTAGGCGAGCAGGGTGGAGCTGATTGCAGGCTCTGGCAGCTGTGTTCTATTAAGCCCAGCCCTGGCTTCAGTAGGCTGCTGCTTCTGTTCAAAGAGAGCTCACAAGGACCCTCCCAGCCAGCAGGCCAGCAGGGTGGAGCCGATTGCAGACTCTGGCAGCTGTGTTCTATTAAGCCCAGCCCTGGCTTCAGTAGGCTGCTGCTTCTGTTCAAAGAGAGCTCACAAGGACCCTCCCAGCCAGCAGGCCAGCAGGGTGGAGCCGATTGCAGACTCTGGCAGCTGTGTTCAATTAGGCCCTCTGCAGCTCTTGGTAGCTTACTGCAAACAATCGTATTCAATAGGCCTCCTCCAGCCCTCTGCCTTTTGGACAGCATACATGTCCCAGAATGCATCTGCTGGTTTAATCCAAAATCCGGAATGGAACATGCAATTAGAGTAGTCCAAAACTGCAGCGGTAAAACAAGGAAATAAAGGAAGAGGCGCATGTAGCGGTGCTGGGTGGCAGGCGAGCAGGATCGTGACAGTATGCCCCCCTCACAGGGCCCCTCCTGGTGCCCCAAAAGAAGGCATAGTCCATTGTGTCTTTTAAGCAGCAGAAAGAGTAAGGGTTGAAGCACTAAAGTTGAAATCAATGCCCAGGTAAAGGTTTCATATTCCTTCAGTGTAGTATTTCGATCAGAAAATGCAAAGGGATGATTGTTCTTCACAACACTACCAAACGACTCGCAAGGTACGTCAGTACGTAAGGTGGGTGTGCAGGAAAACAAAATTGTAGACTGAAGCTCTTTAGAGGATACAGCAATAGAGACTGGTACAGACACAGGAATTGTTGGTTTCAGGTTGTTCTGTGGATGCAGCGGTCTTGACTGTGCCTCAGAATGCAAAGAAAATGTTTTACCTTCAGAAGGCTGTGGCAAAACTGAACTATCTTGGTGGCTTTCAGAAAGGGTAAATGTATTCTTTGTCACAGAGAGCTGGTATTCTGATGGCATTATTATTCCAATAGGTATACTTTGGCATTGGCCCGTGGATACCACACTCATGTAGTTGGTTACTGGCTCGGAGTATTCAAGTACTTGGGAAGTAGATACTGCTGAGTGCAAGGCTAGCGGAGGCTTGATCGAAATCCTTTCACTGACAGGTGGTGCAGGTATCTCGTTCCACTGGTCTAAATGATCAAGCAGCATAACACTAACAATGGTACTGATCATAAGGTCTTGAAACAGTAAATCAATTATTGAATCTTTCTTTTCGCTGAAGGGTATGCTTTTGCGTTCAAGAGATTCTTCATTCATTTCAGTTATGGGCATTTGGATTACTTCAGGTGATGAAGTAGACACCGGAATAAGAGTGGATGCACAGTCCTGATTCAGTTCACAGGCAAGAGCAAGGGTTGAAACGCAGTCTTTGAAAAAGAGGGTTGTTGGACTGGAAGTAGTTTCAGATACTGGAGTATTTGTTGAGTTGTAAACACTAGAAAGGTTGATTGCATTGCTGTCTATGTTCGAGGCAGTGCTGGATACTGGGACAGAGGACAGCATTGGAGTTAGACTAGGGTTAGGTTCCGGGAAAAGGTCTTGTACCGAGTCTGCAGAAGTTTCAGAAAAGATAGCACAGGTAGACTCAGCAGGCGACAGAAGAGACCTTTCAAAGAAGTCACACAGTGAGGTACAGGAGGAACGGTCTTCACCAAATAAATCGTAGTTGGGGAAAGCCTGGCGGGCATCTCGAACAGAAAGAGAAGAGCACTCCAAGTTAACCTGCAACTGGTAAGCATATTCCTGCTCCAATCTTTCTATTTGCTCCAATGTTCTTTCCTTTAGCTTATGCAACTCATTAGGAACCCAAATGTCATCAATAATTAGAGAGAGAATGTCTGGTTCAGGATGACATAGGTTATCCGAAGATGAAATGTATCCCTCTCTTACGTTGATCCAATACAGGATGGCATAGTCGTCATATAAATCCATAGATTGCCTCTTTAGCGCAAGTAGCGGTTTCTGGAAACTTTCCAAATCAAAGACATCCTCAGGGGATTTGGCTGGCCTTTCTTTAACATCAGGATCTGCTGTTGTCTTAGCGTAAGACTCTGAGGTTTCAGAGTAAATCTGTGAAACAGAACCAAGTCTAAAGGCATGAGTGACATTGTGTTTATCAGGATAATGCATAGCACCAACATAAAGCGTCTTAGAATCTTGCTTCATGATGTCAGCCCTAACACACTGAATAGTGACAGGGCAATACTTTACAGGTTCACTGGAACAGTACACAGTAGGAAGACTTTTCACAGAGGTATACGTTGGAGCCTCCCAACTATCCGTTGACTTGGAGGGGCATGCCAAGGACTGAGTCAAATACCTATTTTCTTCCTGTAACTGTTCTGAGGTCATCAAGTCAGGATTTGCAGAAAACACAGAGTCCCATCCCGGAGTACTGGGTTTGACAGAAAAATGTGAAAAAAATTTGGCACGGAGATACCCATTCTCTCTGAGGGCGGTAGCTTCATTATGGGTATAAGTCTCAAGGAACTGGGTGCTGGCAGTTTGCTTGGTGGATATAGGGGTTCGCCAAGGGTTCTTGTTTTTCTTCATAGGCATCTTGGATCGAACAAGCATTGGCCCAAGAATCAAAAATGTTCTTTTTTGGGTCAGTCAATCTGTCAGGAGTGTGGGCGGAGAGCACAGGACAGTGGCTATCTCTCACTGCATTAAAGTGGAATAAGGGAGATTCCGGAGACAATGCTAGCATATAACAGATTAAAGGTGAAACAGGTATTCACAGGGGCAGCAGGAGCAGGCTGTAAACAAAGAGACAGAGAAAATGCAAAGACAAGCAAGTATACTGGGCAACATGGATTGATCAGAAATAAGGGTGTACTGGAATATGATAAGGGTTCTCCACGGATTGGGAAAGCCCTTGGGATAGGTACCAGCAGATTACTCTTAACAACAGTCATACAGCAACGTCATGACTTAGGCGTGCCGAGGAAACTGTTGTACTCAGTGCAAGGGTAAACCTGAAAGACCATAAACTGAGACAGGTACGACTTCAATGGATTTGGTGATGGCAACAGAAGTCTTCCCTTATCTGATCGGAACGGAGACCAACCCAGAGTCACACTGTTAAACGGATTTAAGTGGAGGCATCACAGTGGACCAAGATGTATATAAGTAGAAAGCAGCGTTGAAAGAAATAACCAGGTACAGGACAGGATAGAATATCAGAAGTTGGAACAGGCAGGAAGCAAGACAAAGAGCCCAGAGGAACAGGGCAGAATGCAGAGAAGTGTGGCAAGGCTGCCAGACAGGGAAGCCCAGAAGAGAAGGGCCGAAGGCAGTGGAGTGCGGCAAAGCCGTCAGGCGGGAGCCCAGAGGAGCAGGGCGGAAGACAGCGGAGTACGGCAGAGCCGTCAGGTGGAAGCCCAGAGGAGCTGGGCGGAAGGCAGCGGAATGCGGCAGAGCCGCCAGGTAGGAGCCCAGAGGAGCAGGGCGGAAGGCAGCGAAGTATTGCAGAGCTGCCAGGTAGGAGCCCAGAGTAGCTGGGCGGAGGGCAGCGGAGGACAGCAGAGCCGTCAGGTGGAAGCCCAAAGGAGCAGGGCGGAAGACAGCGGAGTACGGCAGAGCCGTCAGGTGGAAGCCCAGAGGAGCTGGGCGGAAGGCAGCGGAATGCGGCAGAGCCGCCAGGTAGGAGCCCAGAGGAGCAGGGCGGAAAGGCAGCGAAATTATTGCAGAGCTGCCAGGTAGGAGCCCAGAGTAGCTGGGCGGAAGGCAGCGGAGGACAGCAGAGCCGTCAGGTGGAAGCCCAAAGGAGCAGGGCGGAAGGCTGCAGCAGACTGGAGAGGAAGCTGCAAGAATAAACAGCAACAGGAATCAATTCGCAAAAAGAGGATTCCCATGAAAGGGCTGCAGCAGACTGGAGAGGAAGCTGCAAGAATAAACAGCAACAGGAATCAATTCGCAAAAAGAGGATTCCCATGAAAGGGCTGCAGCAGACTGGAGAGGAAGCTGCAAGAATAAACAGCAACAGGAATCAATTCGCAAAAAGAGGATTCCCATGAAAGGGCTGCAGCAGACTGGAGAGGAAGCTGCAAGAATAAACAGCAACAGGAATCAATTCGCCAAAAGAGGATTCCCAGGAAAGGTCAAAGAAAACTGGAAACAGGAGCCCAAGCAAGAACTCCCCGTGGAAGCAGTTGACTGACAACTGCCTCTGTTCAGAGTGGGCTTATAAAGGCCCTCCCAGCCAGTAGGCGAGCAGGGTGGAGCTGATTGCAGGCTCTGGCAGCTGTGTTCTATTAAGCCCAGCCCTGGCTTCAGTAGGCTGCTGCTTCTGTTCAAAGAGAGCTCACAAGGACCCTCCCAGCCAGCAGGCCAGCAGGGTGGAGCCGATTGCAGACTCTGGCAGCTGTGTTCTATTAAGCCCAGCCCTGGCTTCAGTAGGCTGCTGCTTCTGTTCAAAGAGAGCTCACAAGGACCCTCCCAGCCAGCAGGCCAGCAGGGTGGAGCCGATTGCAGACTCTGGCAGCTGTGTTCAATTAGGCCCTCTGCAGCTCTTGGTAGCTTACTGCAAACAATCGTATTCAATAGGCCTCCTCCAGCCCTCTGCCTTTTGGACAGCATACATGTCCCAGAATGCATCTGCTGGTTTAATCCAAAATCCGGAATGGAACATGCAATTAGAGTAGTCCAAAACTGCAGCGGTAAAACAAGGAAATAAAGGAAGAGGCGCATGTAGCGGTGCTGGGTGGCAGGCGAGCAGGATCGTGACAATTACAGGCTGTGGCCAGACTCACCAGTGTCTATCAACTGACAGAATATAAGTCAAACACAAACAATTCCACGAAGAAACTTACAAGAGAAACGTTCCATCATGACAGAACTATGTATAGAATATATACACAGGAGAAAACATGAAAGACATAACAACTACCTCTGAAACCCCAATAAACTTTAGTAAGATCACAACACACCTCCCCTCCTAGCTAATGGTCCAACAGAGATTCAAATATCTTCAGCAACCCTGCCATACTTTGCAACTCTCTCCTTGCTCCACACCTCACCACCATTCATTCTCACGGCCAATATCCTTCTCCACAGTTTTGACCACTGAAAACTTCTCACCATATTTCTTCCCCTTCCTTGGCAAAAAAATCTCACTCAGTCCCCACACACAAATGCAGCGAATCTACAACTTGGGACCCTGTCATACCTGCATTTCACAACTTCTCCATTTCTCAGAATGCGATCTCTAACCATCTTCCCATCCACACTCACTAACTTGGATTTACCAAATCACCCTGGAGTGAGAAAAGTGTTTCACTTCCTCCCTTTAAAAAGTTCAAATGGTGTTACACCAGGATGTCCTGAGCTTTTGCAATAAAGTGTGAAGCCATTGCATTGCAGAGGGCCAGGGAGGGAAGAGGCGAGGTGGAGACTGCAGAAGGGTTGGCTAGTTCCTTGCAGATTTTAAAGAGTTCAGCCGCGTTGTTGGATGCACCAGAGACACAAGCCTGGAACTGGGCCTTTTTTTTGTAGCGAATGGAGAGTCAGCATTGCCGTTGGAGGATGCGACAGGCCAGTTTGTCAGAGGTTGAGTCTGAGGTTTGCCACTTCCGTTCCGCAGCCGTGCACTTGCGTTTCAGGGCTGCAAGTTCAGAGTCGTACCAAGTGTTACGTTTCGAGGCATGTTTCAGGCGGATCCTCATGACAGAGTGAGAGGAAGAAGGAGTAGCAGGTGCGAGAAGGATGTTGATGAGGGACGGCAAGCACCGGTGGAAGAGAAGGACATTGGGTTGAGGACCCTGAGCCATGATTGTGCCATTGCGATAGACATTAATGATACACCTGGATGATGAGAAGCCCGCCAAGAGTACTTCCCATCTAGTGCCACCATTAATAGGTGAAGATGAGAGAGAGCAGAGACAAGATGAGCAGTCCAGAGATCTGTAGAGGGGACATGAAAGAGGATTTCAGTGAAGATCTGTGTGGAAGTTGCACTGATGTAAGTGTCTGCAATGGGTAGGCCAGGGTTAGTGGTAAGAATGTCTTTTTTTTCGTTTTTAAACTTTTCTTTATTGGCTTGAGGCAAAGCAGGTAAACAATATAGTACATTAGCAGATAATGTTACAGATTCATGAATGGTATTACACACAGGTGTTTTCTGGAAAGGGCAGGCAACAGCTCGCTCAACTCAACACGTTACAGGAAACAGCAAAGTATATATATCTGCTGGGGGGGGGGAAGCAGTTCAATATCATCTTTACTGTTCAGGTAGCTACAAAAATCTGTCCATACATTTTTGGGGCGAGAGGTCGTGGGGAGAGTGTTGATGTAGTCCTCTTCGCACATTTGAGTCCAGGTGAGGGCCTTTAGTCACATCTCGAATGAGGGGGGAGCGGCGCTTCCAGCGCTGTAATATGCATTTTCTGGCCACCATAGTTCCGATGTTCAAGAACTTGGACACCTTTCTCACCCCAACCCCATCCCATAACCCAAACAGGGCAGCCAATGGGTCAGGGACGATCCGGATCCCAATTATCTCAGAGAGGGCACCCATGATGGCTTTCCAGTACAGACCCAGCGCATCACAAGACCAAAACATATGAATGTGGTCTGCCTCCAAGGATTTACACCTCGGACAGGTATGGGCCTCGCTGTGTGCAAATCTCCCCACCCTATGCGGTATATTGGAGCTTATATTGCATACACCCGAATCTAGCGTTGAGGGAGACCTTGCGTGTGTGTAAGCACATCCTACCCCACATAGCATCAGTGAGAGTCAGGCCCAGTTTGCCACTCCATGCGTCCCGTGGTGTCTTGGTGCGTCATCCAATTTTTCCAGCAGCATTTTATACAAGGAGGATGTTATGCCCCTAGCCCCGGCTGAGTTGGTTATGAAGTGGATTTCAGTTGAGTCTGGGGGTTCGTCAGGATAGGAGGGCCACATGGCGCGAACCGCTGCCCTCAGTCTGAAATATTGCAGTAGCTCCAGCGCCGAGCCAGAGTGCCCAGGTCACCATGTCTGTGGGGGTATGGGTCGGACAGTGCCCGATAGCCAAGATTGTGCCAGTGACGTATGAGGAGTCTGTCATGCGTGGGGCTGAGGCCCGGGAACTGCCATATGGGCAGCCACTTGTAGTATGGATGATGGTCTAGATGGGACTGCAATAATCGTCTCCATGCCATGGTCGTGAAAGCCACGGGGTCCGCCGGGGCGTCGGCACGGTAAGTATGATGAAGGATTAGAGACAGAGTGTTTACCTCTTCACTTGCTAGCTTCTCAAGTTTCACATGTGGGGGTGGGTCCAAGTGTGTACACCAGTGTGTGGCGTGTTGGGCTTGTGCGGCAATCCAGTATCGAGTGAGGTCAGGGGCCGTGAAGCCCCCTTTCTCATATGGAAGAGCCATATGTTGTCACTTCTTGCGAACCGCACCGGAGTGCCATAGAAATTGGGCGCATGCAGAGTGTAGGTTCCTGAAGTATTGTTTCCCAGGCCAGATCGGGACATTCACAAAGATGTAAAGAAGCTTAGGGACTATTATCATTTCGATTAGAGACAGCTTGCCCGATAGGGAAAGCGGGAGGTTGCGCCAGCTCAGCATCCGGGCCTCCACAAACTGCGCCGTAGCCGTGTAGTTGTCGGCCAATAGCGAAGGTCTAGAGAGGGATACCTGGACCCCAAGATATCTGATTCCGCCTGGGGACCAGCGGAAAGAGGGAACTTGCATGTTGGCTGGGGGGTTGCTGCGGTGAGCAGAAATATTTCAGATTTCGTGTAGTTAATAGCGAAGCCCGAGAATGTGCTAATTTTGGTTATGTCGCGAATAATCGGGTCTAGATGGACGGACGGGTCTCTGACATAGAGAAGTACATCATCGGCGTACAGTGATATTATCTCCGGTGTGTCCCGCAGACGTATACCCTTACGGGTGTGCCTGTCTCTGACATTGTCAGCCATGGGCTCGATAGCCAGCGCGAACAGTATAGCGGAGAACGGGCAGCCCTGGCGAGTGCTCCTATAGAGCGTGAAGGGTGATGACACCTGGGAGTTAATTAGGACTCTGGCCACTGGGTTTGTATACAGTAGTTTAAAATATGATGTCATACAACGGCCAATTCCCATTTTGTGCAGCACAGCCCACATATATTTCCAAGACACCATGTCGAATGCCTTCTAAGCATCGAGGGTAACCGCGACGGCCCTGTCTTTGGGATCAATTCTAGACATAACATTGAACAGCCGGCGGATGTTGAGGGATGTTGAACGACCGGGGACAAAGCCGTTCTGATCTGGATGGATCAAGTGCGTCATTATGGGGAGGAATCTGCCTGCAATTATCTTGGCAAAGATTTTCGTGTCAGTGTTAATTAGAGATAGGGGTCTGTAGGACCCGCATTCATACAGCGGCTTACCCGGCTTCGGAAGCACAGTTATGAGGGCTTCACGCATGGACTGGGGCAAGGTGGCCAGACTAAGCGATTCATTCCGGACCTCAAGGAGTCTGGGTGCGAGGATGGCGGCATGCTCTTGATAAATCTCTGCAGTGAGCCCATCTG
Source organism: Ambystoma mexicanum (assembly GCF_040938575.1). Taxonomy (NCBI): domain Eukaryota; kingdom Metazoa; phylum Chordata; class Amphibia; order Caudata; family Ambystomatidae; genus Ambystoma; species Ambystoma mexicanum. Next base: position 1,260,727,527 of record NC_090924.1, read on the forward strand.
GGCCGGGGGCCTTGTCCTTCGGGAAACCCGAGATAGCCTCCGTGATCTCGTCAAGGGTGATCGGGGTATCCAGCTGCTCTCTGGTGGCGCGGGAAAGAAGGGTCATGGGGATTAGATCTAGAAGGAGGTTTGTATCATGTATGCTGTGCTCCTGCTGGGGAGCGTACAGGGCTGCATAAAATTTGGTGAATGTCTCGAGGATGATTTGGTCAAACCAGTGCTGGACGCCTCTCGCATCCCTGATGCAGTCTATGCGGGTTCTAGCCCCCTCTGCGCGTACCAGCCTGGATAGAGTTCTCCTCGGTCTGTCTCCCTCGCCGTACTTCGGCGCGGCCAGGGGACGGGCATAATATTGTACCTCCCTATGGGCATGAGCTTCGAAGGCCTCCAGCTCTGATCTTATCTGTCCCAGTATGGCCGGGGAAGGTGCAGTGGTGTACTCCCTCTCAAGTTCTTCAAGCCTTGTTTCAGAGCGCTGTAGGCTATTTTTAATGTCTTTCAGGACCCCGCCTCCCTGGAGATACACATCCCTCTAACGAAGACCTTGAACGCCTCCCACCGGGTCCCTTCGGATGTATTGTGTCTTTTGTTGCAGTCAAAAAAAGCAATGATGTCAGCTAGGATTTCAGCTTTAAAGACAATGGGCCTCATTACACGTTAGGCGGTAAGGGTTTCCCGGTACCGGTAAGGGAACCAGCACCGGTAAACCCTTACTACGAGTGCCCTTTGCGGGACCCGACCTTAACGGCTGGTTTTACTAGCCGTTTTACCAGCCGTTAAAGTAGGGTGCCGCAAAGGGACCTCGGTGCTAATTACGGTACCGCAATTTGCAGTACCGTAATTAGCTCCTTCCCCATTCCCATTATTCCCTATGGGGGCAAAAATGGGAATGGGGAAGTGCCTTGGTGAATGGGGAATTACCGCCCCCGCTCACCTTGGAGTAGGGCGGCAATTCCGCCATCCACCAAGGCGGACACGGTAAAATACCAGCGGCAACCATGGCGCTTATAGCGCCATGGTTACCGCCTAACGTGTAATGAGGCCCAATATCCCTCAGTGCCTCTGACTGAATGTCTTTTTTAAGCTTTTTCCTTCCAGACTTTGTGAGAGGGTGGGTGGGTGATAGTATAGCAGTTAGAATAGATAGCTGAGTTGGCGAGTGCCAATAGGTTGCCGAAGGATACTGGATGAAGGATAGAGGAGAGACTGCACAGCACAATCACAAACGTACAAGGCAGCCTAGTAGCCAGAACATCAAGAAAAACAGATGCAATAGAAACACTTGAGTAACAAATGGAGGTGCAGCGTTGTAACAAACACACTAGGATTCAAATGTCCCCAAAAAGCACAGAAATGCAATGCCAAATAGTGGTGCAGAGTTGTTACAAACACACTAGGATTCGAATGTCCCAAGGAAGCACAGAAATGCAATACCAAATGAGGGTACAGAGTTGTTACAAACACACTAGAATTCGAATGTCCCCAAAAAGCACAGAAATGCAGTAAAGAGAGGGACAGAGTGTGGCATAGGACGGTGGAATGGCATAGGCACAACTATGTTCAGCACAGCAACTCTGTGTGATAGTGAAAAGTTTTTTGTTAAAGTTCTTTTTATTGGCATTTCAACAATACAACAAAACAGTTTGCACAGCTATGACTCTGAAAATGTACTGTTGCACATGCGTATTACAGCATCTATGCTCACCTGTCTATGCAGTAGGCTTACTTCAAATCCTCGCTGTTAGCTGCTGGCACTTCTCTGCAAGTTCATCTTATCCCTTGAAAAACACGTAACACTCAGCCGTGCTGCTCTCCCTCCTCACCTAGACCCCAACTTATAAACTAAAAACAAACTATGCACGCTTCTACCGTGTCCCACCCGCCCTCTGGCTATCTGTCGCCCCCCTTCTTCCGCTCCCCCAAACTCTATTTTCACCCCCTACCTCGCATGCTCACTTCATGGTGGCTTGACCCTCATGGGAGCAGGTCATCCGAGGGCGCAAACATCCTTTGAAACAGTGCATTCCATGCTGCAACATAATTGCTAACTTAATTTCTTTAAATCCCTCCACCATGCTTCCACTCAAGGACCCTCTGCCTATTTCCATGCCATGGCGATCCTGCGCTTAGCCAGGGCACAGATTAGGTCTTTCATCCTAGCAAAATATGTCTGATTTCGTCTGCTTGAACAGCGCTAGTAAACTCGCCTCGGGTGGCCACTCGTGCATATCTCTCCCTACCCTCAGGACTCTGTCTGCTACGTTGTGCCAAAACCTCAGTCACCGGACACGACCAAAACATGTGTAGCATATCTGGCATTTCGTCTGCACATCTCAGGCAGCTCTATTCCTCTGCCCCCGGGAATAGTGAGATGGTGTCATGTGCGCCCTGTGTATGACCTGCAGCTGTACTAATTTGAAACTAGCATTACTTGACACTTCCCGTGCATACAGCAACACTCTGGCTCATTCCCCATTTGTGAAGGTGCGCCCAATATCCTTCTCCCACTTGGCACTCGCCTGGCGCTCCGATCTGCTGAGCGAGTCCAATATTAGTTCATAAAGCCTAGAGATTACAAGGCCCCCTTCCGTCAGATCATATTACGTATCTAACATGGTGTACCCTGTGATTCACGTTTTCACTGTCCGCCACCTGCCAGCTACCATCCTGGCCACCCTGTGATGTGTCAGGGACTGTCCCCTCGGGATGTCATACCGGTCTGTCAAGTCGGAGAAGAAGTGCAATACATAGTCTTGATTCAAATCCTGCAATGTGAGTATTCCATTCGATTCCCAGTGTTATCCGATATTGTAAACTTCCTCTCATGTCCTGCCACAGACTGCTGTCAGGGGTATATTATCAGAGTATGGGTCCCGTCTTCCCCTGATCTTCCACAGTCTACGACATAATACAGCGCAAGCGTCTCCCCAGCCCATTTACCTCCACCCAGAGTGCTTCCTTCATATAATACGGTTGGACCACATCCTGCAGCAACCTTGTGAATAGCGAGGCATCATCCGCCAGACAATCCACCATGAACTACAACTGATCAGCTAAGTAATATGCCTTGATGTCCGGCACCCCGATCCATCCATCCTTGTAGTCTCTGTGCAGTACATCCAGCGATATTCACACCTTTTACCACCCCAGACAAAACCCCTCACCATGGAGTCCAGCCTCCGAAAGAATGTGCCCGTGGCAACATCACCATTCTGAGGAGAGTCACTCGGCCCATCATGGACAGCGGGAGTCTCTGCCAGAACACCACAGATTCCTCAACTCCATGAATCGCTTTTAACGTATTTGCCTCATATTCCTTTTTTGGGTCATGCTGTATGTCCTCCCCCAGGTACCAAAAGGTGTCCATGCCCACCGCAGCCCAACCTCACTGAAGTACTTCCTGAGACAGACTGCCAGAGGTTCAAGTGCCAGGATGAATAGGAGAGGGGAGAGCAGACACCCCTGTTTAGTGCCTTTCCCCATATTCCCTGTAGAATTCCACTGGGAACCCATCTGACCCCAGCGTTTTACCTGTGGGTAATGAGTGGATGGTTGCTTGTAGCTCCTCTTCCGTGAGAGGTGCATCTAAAATCTCTCAGCCTGCTCCTGTTCCTAGCGGGGCAACTCAATGTAACCCCAGACTGACCAGTCATGCTTACCCAGTCGCTCCCCGGCAGCTATGCATTCCTGTCGCAGCTCAATGAGTCTCCTCTCACATCCCCCAATTACCCATCCTCGTCCATCTGCGCCTCCATCCGCTTCTCCGTGCTGGATATTGTGCCCCATAGGTATTTCCATATCCTGCCCGCTCAACCTATTGCCTCCCCCCTGATCACCTTTAAGGATTCCCACAAGGTCTGGGTACTTCCCACACTTCCTACATTGATCGTAAAGAATTCCTCTCTCTTCCTTTCCAAATAATCTGTAAACTGATCATTAAGCAGTGCCTCCGCTCTTAATCGCCATGTCGGGATGGGGGTCTATTAGCAATTCTCTGCCACGTCACCAGCAGCGGCGCATAGTCCGAGAGGACTCTCGCCTTCTATTTTGCTGCCATGAATTTGCCCAGCGTCCCAGCGCAAGTGAGCATATAGACAATGCGCGTCTGTACTCCATGCAGACTTGAATCGGAGTACCCCCTTCTGTCCTGTTCAACTGTCCTCACTTCACGCAGCCCTAACTCCCACAGCAGGTTCCACAGCAGACAGCGCCCATCTCCTGCAACTCCCATCTGGCCTATCCAGCACCGGGTCTAAAGTACAATTAAAGCCCTCACCCCCCACAACCATAAAGCTCCTCTGTAGACTGGTAACCGGGGGCCCAATGTCCTGAAAAAGGTAGTGGCATCATGGTTGGAAGCATACGTATTTATTATGCAGATTTCTCTCTGCTCCAGGAACCCATACACCATCGTCATTCGACCCTCTTTATCACACGTGCAGTCTAGGTGCTTAAATGCCACTGAGGGAGCCACCCATATGAAAGTGCCTCTGGAATTTGCCGAATATGTTGAACCCCGTACCACTAGCCTCCTTTTTTTCCCAATCGCAGCATGTCTGGCAGCAGTAAGATGCGTCTCCTGTAGGAGTGCAACATGCACCCCTTTGTTCACCAAGTATGTGTGCACACTATTCCGTTTGATGTAGCTGTTGAGCCCCCTTACATTCCAGGAAACATTCCTAATGCTACTCATTTACACTTTGCGGTTTCCCTCTACAGGAGCGTCCCACTCGCCCTCCTTCAGCTGCTTCTCAACCCTAGCCAGTGCTATTCCCCCCACTAGCTGGTTTTACCTGCAGCAGCAGGGTACCAGCACATGTACAGGAACCAAACAAGTTCTACAGGGTGTGTGTGTGGCTCCTGATGCACCCCTCTTGCTCCACAGCCCCACTGTCAACTTATTGTCACGCCCTCATCTTATATGGTGCGCAGTTATCCCCTCCCCGCCACGTGTCTCTCTCATGTCACCCTACTGCATGTTCACTCCGGGTTGAGTTCCCCATCTCCTCCGCCGCCCTTCAGGTGGCAGCCTCTTGTCTCCTGCGCAAGGGGGCTAGCCCTATCGTGTCCACCCATGCCTGCGCCACTTCTGTGCTGTCAAAAAAGTGTGAGGTGCCATTGTGGAGCACCTTTAGATTGACAGGAAATATTAACATATACTTCAGGCATGCCTGTCACAGCCTTTCCTTCGAGGGGCCGAAGGCTGCTCTATGCCTCTGCACTTTCAATGTGTAATATGGGTACACCGTTATCTTGGCCGATCCCCTCTCTGAGACCACCTGGTCTTGAGAACACCAGAATTGCCTCTCTGTCTCTGTAATTCAGAAGCTTTGCTATCAGGGGTCTCGGGGGCGCCTGGCCTGGACAAGGATTGGTGAGCGCGTACCACCGTAAAGCCCTGCGACAAGGTGCCAGCTCTGACATTTGTAGCAACATGTTTTCCATGTATGTTGTGGAGTCTCTTCCTTCCGTCTCGTGCGGAAGGCCTAGTATCCATATATTGTTACGCCGAGCTCTTGCCTCTGCGTCTTCAGCTCTGCCCTCTAATGCAGCCAATTTCAGTTTTAACTCTCGGACCTCCACCTAGGCCTCTACGATGCTCTGCTGGTTTTCATCGGCTAGCGCCTCCAATGACTGCACCCGCTCTCTGCAAGTCCCCTGATGTCCTGCCTCAGCAGTCCCACATCGATTCTGACATCGTCAATCCACCTCTCCAGGGTTGACGGGAGTGTGACTATAGCTTTTAGGATTTGCTTCTCATCTGCTTTCCATTTCAGCTGCACTGGACTGCCGTTGTTGGGGGTCTCACTGCCCCCCATTCTGGTTTGCCTGGTCTTGCTCTTGTGCCGTTTATCTGGCATGTGCGCAGTCTACTCGCCCTGTGTCATTGTCCATGTGAATGGCTCTGCTGTTGGTGTCGCCACCCCAGGATGATTGCTTTGTTTGTCCGTGGGTGCTCTGCGTGTTTCAGCACAGAGGCGGGTGGGGGCGGTCCCTGCTGGTGCTTGACTGTTCAATGGCAGTGTCTCCGCTATTCCTTAACTCTGCTTTCACCCTTCTTCCTTTGCGCACAGTGCCAAAGCTAGGGGCGCCTGTGCTGTCCAGGTTCCGAGCACCCCAGTGTCCCCCAGGGGTTTCAGCTCCATGTCCCTTCGGTTCCGCTCTTCTCTGTACGAATCACCACCTCGGAGTCTCTCATTGGGCTCCTGCTGTGCCTGTGACTGCCTCCTGCTGCCCTGTCTCTCACTCCACTTCTTCGCCACAAAATCGCACATGGCCTCTTGTTCATTGCTGCCTCTGCAAGGTGGTCACTGTGTCTGCCAATCCAGGCCTGACCTGCACGTTCAAGGAGGGGAGGGGGGTGTCCCGTGGCAGTGCCACGCGCCTCCTTGGACATGTCTATGCAGCCTCCTAACACTGCTCTGACCCCCTCCCCTGCGCAGAATGCAAAATTCTGTTGGGTTCCTGTGCCCCTGGGCACCAGAGTATCCCGGGCCCCCCAGGAGTCTTAGTCCCCTGCACTTTCCCTGCCTCTCTTCCCTCTGCAGCGCAGTCTCATGCTTTCATGGCTGGCATATATCTGGCAGTCACTCAGTGCACGTTTGGCCCTCACTCCTGCTACAGCTTCACCTCCAGACCAGTGCACACAGTGCCACCTTGTTTTCCTCTCACTGCACGCCAGCAGTGCAAGCCGGGCTCTCGCAGCCCCGCTCCTTCAGCGGGTCTGCTCTCACTGAGTGGCCGCTCTCCGCCCCTGCTTCATTTCCCGGGCGGGCGTTCTGGCCAGGCATCCAAGGCCGCACACAGCCACAGCTTGAGCGCCCGCCGTCTTCATGCCTGTGCTTCTCCCTTCTGCTCTCCGCCTCCCTGTTGGGCTGCTCGACTGCTCTGCCGATGGGCTCTCCCACCCGGGGGATCGGGAGCGCTCAGCCCTGCTGCAACTTGCTTCCAAATCTGCAGCACTTCCAGGCCACCGCATAACTCCAGCGTCACCGGTTTTTGCTCTCAGCTCGCTTGACTCCTGCGGCCACTACATGGGCATCCCTCTTCCCGCTGCACCCCGGGGTTCATTGTTCTCTGAGGTCAGGGGGGGGATTCCCCAGGGTACCACTCCGGTCACCACCTGTGGTCCCTCGGGTCACTGCCGCCCCTCAGGGCTCTGATGGGTTTCCACAGGCAGCTGTGGGATGTATTGACCCACTCCGCTATCTTATGCAGTATCACTGCTACTTATGGTGCAAGAAACAGCAACAATGGCAGCAAAACTTGTGCGCGCCAAAAACCTACAAAAACCGCGTTCTGCAACACAACAAAAAGATGGATGCACAACCTTCCACCCATGGTGCAAATGTGGTGGGATAGAGCACACACTGCAGAAAATGTCCAGTGGGCTCCATGACCAGCAAACAGAGTGCAGAAAGAGAAGCAGCGCTTTGCAAATAAAACACTAAAATGTGTCTATGAATGACATTTGCTTTGTTGCTAAAAACTCCAAAATGCCTATTACACAACACTTCTCAACATTCAAAATCTTGCTTGGCGCTAAAATTCATGTAATCTTATGAAGCATTGCCAACATACAAAGTCCTAAATGTGAAGAGCAAAACATTTCTTAAGAAAAACTGATATGTCTGTAAACTGACAGCCCCTGTCAAAATCTGTGTGCAGTACCCTGGGCTACCTGTGAATGACAGCTGTCAGATGAGCTCCTGATGAAACTTCAAAGTATTTAAACTAAAAGTCTGCCGGATTAGCAAACATAAAAGAATTGTTGCTAAAAGGAATACAGATCTTAGTTGTGTTTTTGATCTCACAGATTTAAAGCTAAGGAAGTAATGTATTTATGTGATTTGATGCAACAAGTTTGGTTTCTGCTGGATTTTTAATTAAGAATAACTTAGCCTGGCTGAGCTGCAACCCTTTGGAAGTAGAAAAACAGGTTTCTTCCAAGGGGAGGGGAAAATCCTCTTAGCAGAAACTCACTGCTAGATGACAATTGTGGGTTAGCACAGACCTTTGTCTGCAGAAAGAGAATGAACAATGGCAGAGCTTGAGCCCAGGACATGGAGGTGTGAAAGGGGTCGTAAACTGCTCCTGGAAGGAACTCCCCAAGTTGTTAGTCTAATTTTTGGCTGCACGTTTCAAGAGGCGGTCAAACTGTGTAACAGGTTCTGGACAGGAATGGCAATATATGTGGTTTTATGTGAACTGTGTTAATGCTAAAATTATGAAACTTTACACACACATCCCTATGGTAAACACACACATTTGTGGAAAGTTGCAGAAATTTTGGAAACTGTGTTCATGGCGAAAAGGACAAAATTCTGCAGAAAGGTGAAACAAGATCCCACTGCTGCGGGATTTTGAGGAACAGCTACTACATAAAATATGGAATCTTTGGTCACCTCTATACAAATCACACACAATGTAGAAATATGTATTCAGGATGAAATCCGATTTTGAGACCAGTGGCTAAAGGGAGGTTTCTAAGGACTGTAAGTCAAACCATAAAATGTGACATCATCCGGCCTTGATCCAATCACTCAGATGCAAGGCGGAAATGAGGTTTTGATCCAATTTCAGCTCACAGGGGCAAGCTTAGTTAAGCCGGCCCATACACCCCTTTTGTGATGTCATTTGAAAGGATAAATAGAGACAGCTGACAACACATAGGGACTCACTGATTCACTCACTTTCCTGATTCCGGCGAAGCACTCTGATCCAGCATTCGACATCCAGCTTTAACATACTTTCAGATCCAGATGCCAAGACTCTTGCATGCAGTAGACAACTATAGATTTCCAGCCTAAATCCTCAAACTTATTCTTGCAACCCAGTGAAGCGCTGTGGTGTGAGAAGGCCTTCTGAACTAGTATCCTGAATCTCTGGCTTGCTACCACAAGGCTTGCCTGAGGAACTCACTATCCAGCTGATTTGAAATACTCACAAACAAGAAGGGGAGATCCTGTGCAAATCCGGTGACCGGCCTAGCTGATCCAGTCCCGCGCCTGATGTGCTGTCCTTCCTTGACCGATCCAACCCATCACCAGAACTGACGGTCCAATTTAATAACTTATTCTGTGAGTATTAATAGGAAGAACAGTGACCCATAATATATCTGCATTGTATGATACCAATCTCAAACCCATCCCATCTTTAACCATAGTATTGCCAGAACCATCTTTGCGCTGACTCTTTTCTCATCTGTGTTATTCAACCCACACTTCTTATTGATTTGATTAAGAAAAGTAAATCTCAGGAAGAAGTAGAGTATCCACAACAGGCGGGTTACGCTGATCACTTGCCTGTAAGATCCATCTGTGGCATTCGCTTTTTCATAGTCATAATATAGTGTAATCAAACCCATCTGTCATTTTCAAACGTGCATTTCTGTTCAGTTTTTATGATAGAAACTCCTGCTTGTACCTAACATCCTTAGCTATCCATAGAACCCAAAACCGCAGTGCAAAACAGTGCGATTCACCCGTTACAGCGAATATCGCGCAAGAAAAGGTTTGCTGAGAATTGAAATTCTGAAAGGTTTTTACACGTGTGAATTAGCTTTAAACTGCTTCCCACTTGGACTTTGAGATTGCAAATGTTTTCTTTTGACGAAATCATTGTTTGTGATTGTGTGCAACTGTTCAAAGCGGCTCCCATAGGAATTTATAATAATTTAAGCATTTTGACCACATTTGGTGTTTTTGCTCAGTCAATTCCAAAGACAATTTCAAAGCCATTCTGACAGCTGAAAAGTCAATTCCGTTTTTCTCTTGTGTTTGAAGGGGGAAGGTAGGAGTGATATTCCGTTTGATTTGTGTTATTCCTGAATACCTGCTCTCTCCTCACATCTATTTAATTGTCTATTGGTGGGTTGAGGGTTGTTGCAGGGGGGAACCTCTAACAGATGGGGTTGCCATCTGTTTTAAACCAACTCAACAGTATTCTTTTCTGTGCTGCATTTGTTTTTGTAGTCATTACTTGATTCCTAGAGTATTTATTAAAGATACTATTCAATGTTCTGTCACCCCATTGGTGATTGTTGTTACCTATTAAAAGATATTGTGATTAAATTTTAAATACATACATATTTACCTTTGCAAACTAGCCTGATTCCTGGTTCAGTGTGACCGGGGGGGTCTCAGGAGAAGGGTTTGATATGAGTGTTATATCGTTCAGAATATTGAATTTATAGATAAAAATATATTAGGGTTTCATTTGTGCACTACATGCTGGGCGTGAGTTGGGTGTGTGCCAGATTGAAATCACTTAAACAGCGATCACCATCTTGGCAGATTTTGGCCGCGCACTGCTTCCCAGGCGTCCCAGCCCTCATTTCTCAGCGGGAATTGACTCTGCTTACTCAGGTCTCTTCCAGGTACAAGAATATCGTAATTAAAACATGTACATGCTCTTTTGTTGCTTGTATGGGCTCATCAATCACAGACGATCTGCTGCTCACCTCATGGCTGCTAGCCACACCCCCCATGCGATAGTGGAAAGTTAAGAAAATGTCCAAGACACGACTCACAGGTGTTCTTCGTGGAAAAACACATCTCCAGAGGTACATTTTATAGGGTGGCTTGCTGCATGGTGGGAAGCTGCTCCATGAAGCTTTCCCCCTTCCTATGCACTTGCGCGATCTGAATGATACTTGGCCTAGTAAGATCATTGTCTGTCCTCCCTTGCCCCCCTTGCCTAGTCGTGCCTTGAAACACTTGTGTATAGGCGCGTTATAAATGCCATATCATATCATGATGCAGATGGGCAGTGGAACGTGAGGTGCTGGGGGGCCCTCCGGAAGCCCTCAAGGCTCAGACAGGAGCCTTAGTAGTAGGCCTTCGTCTGGGTGCCGGCTAAGCCTGCCGGTTCCCTGATTGGCGGACAAAATTCCAGTATAGCCAATCACAGGGAGGGCAAGGCTGGCTGGTGAGGCAATGCGGTAAGAAAAAACAAGTCAGGCATTTTGGGATGAGGCCACACGCGGTAGAACCGTACCCCACCAGGGCTTGCAGATGTATTTTTTGGCACCCAATCAGTCATGGGTGCACAGCCCAGTGAATAAGGCCAACTGGTCTTGCTCAGGACAAATTTCAGAAATTGTTTTTCTTTTTTTCAAAAAATGCACACGTGTCCAGTGCGAGCACAAAAATTATTCTGAGCGCTTCATTGCTTACCTGTGCTGTAGAAATATTGGACACTGCCATAAGAAGTACTGGTAGGCCTCCAGGCCACGAGGGCAGCAGAGATGCCTCAGCACTTTCCTGTGGTTCAAGCAAAGGGGGGTGAGCAGGACTGCAAGGGCCTAGTAGTGAGCCTGCATCTGGGGGCCGGCTAAGCCTGCCAGTTCCGCAATTGGCTGATACAGTTCCAAGCTAACCAATCACAGGGAGGGCAGGTCTGGCTGGTGAGACAATGCAACAAGGAAAAAACGTGTCGGCTATGTTGGGATGAGGTCACACGCTGTAGAAATGTAGTCCCGCCAGGGTTTGCAGATGATTTTTGGAACACTCAGTCAGGAGTGCACAGCCCAGTGAACAGGGCCAAAGGGCCTCGCTCGGGACAGGACATATTTCAGAAATTGTCTTTTTCAAGAGGAAGAGTGATTTCTTAATAACCACAATAGATGAAGATTGCACTAAGGCTTCCTGATGTGAGGTTACGGTGAATAGATGGTCAAAGGTTACTAATGATGGCTGATTTGGAAATCGCTACACCGAAATATGGATGGACATGTACCTCAGACTAGGATGGGATCTCAAGGATCTCATAAACCCTGACATAGGACCTGAAGAATATGGGGGCATTGCCATAGACAAAATAGGGCCATGCATAGACAATGAATTGAAGGCAAGAAAGGGCACAGCAACTTAGGTTTGGCAAGAAAAGGAGTGAACCCTCTTAATCTGGCACTATGAAGGCATCATGAAGCAAGACAGACAACAGATTAAAAATTGAAAATAAAATGCTTTATAAACTCAAATGTCAGGATGGTTGAAAACCTAACTTGTCCTATGCTAAGGTGGGATTTCCCTACCTGGACAAAACTAAGGAAAGTTCAACTTAAAAGTCTGACTGTGTGCAAAAACTATCCTTGCCCTCATAACTAAAGATAAACAACATGTAGGGATGTCAACAATAAACTAAATGGTGATCAAAATGAAGTTCTGAGCTTCTTCCAGCTCCTAGCTTCCCTTTCAGCTCCCATTCCCAAGTTCAAGAAAGTTCCACAAAAGTCTCGGGATTACCTTACCCAGGTTCACAATAGTTCCACCAATATTTGGGGTTTCCTTCCCAAAGTTCAAGGAAACACAGTTCCAAAGAAAAGGGTCTTGAGGTGGCCATCGTCAAGAAAGCATTATGATTCATCAAGGCTCAGGGTTCCCAAGACTTCAACTTGTCAACTTGTTTGACATCCGTCTTTCAATGTTCAACACAACACCACATCAACTTGACACTCCTTATAGATTGGATTAACATTTCAATTAAAGGACTCTTTTCTGAGTTTATTTCAACAATGTCTTTGGCTTTCACAACTGAGGGTTCCTTGGTCCAGGCGCAGTTGTCAGACCAACAGTCCACCCATTCAAGGTCGCACAACCAGGAACCTTAGGCTCTTCAGACCACATAGGTACTTCTGTATTTGTTCCTGTGTAAAGAGCCACACTCACTTAGCTTTTCCTTGTCGACCTCTTGGCTTTATGTGAAAATTCACACTCATTTGGCTTCTCCTGGTTAGCCTCCTGACTTTGTCACAATGTGTTATATATCCTCTGCCAGTCTTTGGCCTTGCCACACTGTATTCATGCATAAAGTTCACTCTGTGGTAGTTTTATTTCTTCCCACCTTTCTGTCATGCTTATTTCGTACGTTGCTTTCAAATTTTACATTTATCTTTCATCAGAGCGCAGCATGGCACATAAAGTTTTCATTGCATTCGTTATTCAATATTAGTGACTTTTTACTTTGCCGCAAAATTTTCATTCAACCTGTGGCTTCTGGTCCGTTTCAACCTGCACATGTTATTTAGTTCACTCGTCTTGCTCTCACGCAACCCCTACGAGCCCCTTCACTCACCGGTCCTTTCAGGCAGCTGAGTTGTTCTACTTCTGCTCTGGCTGCTGGCTTGCCTTGTACTGCAAGCCCTGCCTGCACTTTTGAAGCTTCTCTGCTCCCGGTGGCAACTCCCTTCCTTGGACGCTGGCAGCTACTTTGCGTCTTTTGTTTTTCTTGCAGCTCTGGCTGTGTATCTCAAACCACAGAGGTTTTTGCACTTGTGGATTTCTTCTGGCCCGCCAGCTCCTGGGCTCCACAGTCCTTCCGTATCGTCTTCCGGTGCCATGGCTCTCCTCCAGGACCCACCACGGCTGCCTCCTTGCGAACAGAGTCCCCTGCTGATCTCTCTGTGCCTTCTTATACACCTGCAACCACTTGACAGGTTGCAGGTGTGAGTTCCCAATTAGGATTGCCTGACTGCAATTAAAGGGATATGCCGGACCTTGACAGTGCTTTCCAGTCATCTTCATCGTCCCAGTACTAGAGTGGTGAAATGAGTTACTGGTGTTCACTACTCCTAGTCGCCTCTTCCTCATCCCAGTACTCGAATAGGTTGAAATATGGGTTTATCACCATGCCCTCACTCAGGAAACGCCACCTCTCCTAGAAGTTGCAAAGTACTTCACCACACTGGACCTAGCCAGTGCATTTCACCAGATAGAACTCCACCAAGACGCCAAACATTTATTTAACACAATTCATCACTCACTTTGGTGCATGTAGGTTAAAGACAATGGCCCTCATTACGACCCTGGCGGAAAGCGACTGACCGGAGCGCCACAGCGTAAATAGCGTTTCCGCCATTGCACGAAGGAGCAAAGTGCGGCCCATTCCGACCCATCGGGCACGAGCACCACGGCATGGCGGAAGTGCAAAGTCCGCGATGGCGGAAATGACCCCAAAACGGCCCACACCGCCGCCGTACGGCGCCCTAGGTGCAATACCGCCACCCCTCTTAGCGGTCACCGCAGTGTGCGCCTACCGGAAAGTACGGTGGCCGGAAATATACGGAAACGGAAGTTAAAACATGGGCCCGGAACGGGAAACATCCCGGCGTACACCTATAAATACACTAAAACCACACAACCACTAAAATCACTACCCTGAAACACACCCCAACCCGTCAACCACCCTAGCGAAACCAAGAAAAATGGGAAAAGCAGCGAAGAAAGCGTGCGACCGCAAGCGGCAGGTCCACTTCTCCCGTGAGGAACTCACCGTGCTAACAGAGACCCTCCAGGAGAATGCTGCCGTCGTCTTCTCCACGCAAATGACCAGGACGGCACTTGCAAACAAGAAGGCCATATGGGCTCTGGTGGCACAGCGGGTAAGTGCGGTGGGGACCGCACCCCGCACCCCACAGCAATGCCGCAAGCGATGGGACGACCTGCGGATACGCGTCCGCAGCATACTCTCTGCCAACCGCAACATTGCCACAGCCACCGGGGGAGGTCCTGAATCACCCATCAAGTTGACCCCCTGGGAAGAAATCTGTGCCTCCACCATCGGAATGGAGAGCATAGAGGGAGTCGGAGGGATGGAGAAAGGAGTGCAGACATCCGAAGATTCAGGTAGGTGGGCCAGATAAAACAATGCCAAATCCACACAGTCCATCCATGTGAAGTACCATGCGTCCACATAGTGCAACAGAAACACATGTCCAGGAGAACGTCCACACACATCGGCCTGCAAGCGCACGTTAAAACCCACAATAAATACATAAATAATTAAAAACCCCTAATACACGCACTACACGTGCAGCAGGCACACCCTAACTGCAGGCTGCCAGACAACTGCACCCTCACTCCACACACAAATCAAAGCACCTCCAAGGCCCCGACCCAAATCACCCTCAGGTACCACCCCAATGCATGTGATACAATGCCATTCCAATTCCCACAGACCCATCAATAACCCTCGCCCTCCTTTACTCCACCACAGGGTCCGATCCAAACGACGAGCTACAGGACACCCCTACCAGCACACCTGCAAAGAGGGCCAAGACCAACGGCCAGAGACCCTCCACCTCAGCTGCACGCATCAAGACACGGCAGCAGCACAAATCAGGTGGCAGCACAGAGGAGGGAACATCAACAGGCACCCCAGCAGCCAGCATGCCCACAACACCACCACCACAGGTCCCCCCAATGGATGCCACAGAAGGCACTGCCTCTGGTGGCAGCAGCACCATAGGTGACACCCCATTGATGGCAGCATGCTCGGACACAGAAAACGGGGATGCCGAAGTCAGATCCATCCATGACCTGTCCCAATCCCCCTGTCTGTTCCATCCCGTACAACATGAGGATACCACGCAGGGGCACCCACCAGACGACGACTGGCCATCCCCCACAAGCCCTGTGGCAAGGCAACATGAGGACAACAGCTCCTCTGTGACACCCCCGCAAATGGCCATGGCCCAGCAGAGGCAACAGTCCCTCGACCAGTTGATCGAACAACAGCAGCAACTGGCCACACTCCTCAAGGACCATGCCGATGAATGTGGGGGCACTAAGGCAGACATAGAAACATCAACAGAGACACTTAGGGCAGAAATGGAGAGAGGTACAGAGACGCTAAGGGCACAAATTGAGAGAAGCACCGAGAGCCTGAGGGGGGAACTGCATGCGACGTCCAAAGACGTATGTGCCGAACTTGCCGCAGTGCGCCGTGTGCTCACTGAGCTCTCGCAAACCCTTAGGGACATGCATGGACGTGAGCAGGCAGACACATCATCCGTTGCAAGTTCCGTCCAGGGCAGCCCCCAACGTAGATCTGGGAGGAACCTGCGCTCCACAGGCAGGGGTGCCCCTGATACCCGCAGAGGGGGCATGCAATAGCGACAGCCCACTTACAATGAGCATCTTTGGACACTGGTGTTCGGGGGGGAGGTAGGAGGGTGGAGGGGGTGTGTTGGGCTCACTTGGGTGGCGGGTCGATAGGGTGTTCAACATGATATCACATATGCCATAAAAAGTGCACGATCAACCAATGAGAAGTGTGGACATTGATCTTTGTGTACTAGGCCATCATAGGCGTACAGTCCATATTGTGCATGTCCCAGACACACGCAGTGCCACGAGTCCCGTGTCCATGTATCAGCCACCAGGCGTGAGTGCTAGAAGCATACATCAATGAGATGCTGACGAATGTCACGGGCCTCCGGTACCTCGCAGACTCCATGAGGTGCTGCCACATCCCCACCCTCATCATGACCATCATCAGGTGCTTGCAGTTCTGCGTCAGGGGGCATGGGCACATTTCTACGTACGCACATGTTGTGGAGCATGACACATGCCATCACCATCTTTGCAACCTTCTCATGGCGGTACAGGAGTGCCCCGCCAGACCTGCTGAGGCAGCGGAAACGACCCTTCAGTAGGCCGAATGCCTGTTCAATGACTACACGGGTACGTGAGTGGGAATGGTTGTAGTCCTCCTCATGCTGGTCCCGTGGGCTCCGGACTGGTGTGAGGAGCCATCTCTTCAGTGGATATCCAGCATCACCTGTATGTGGACGAGAAACGTATGATGTGGAATGCCATTGATACGTACGCACACTCCCCCCCTTCCTGGCAGGTCAATGCCAATTCACATACCCCACATCATCATGCATGTAATGAGACTCACCGAGTAGCCAGGATCTGTTCCCTGCGTGTCGCTCCATGTAGCGTGGTATTGTAGAGTTCCTCAAGACCATCGAATCATGGGTTGATCCAGGGAATCGGGCACAACAATGTGTAATGATCCTGTTGGAGTCACACACCATCTGTACATTCAGGGAATGAAATTGTTTTCGGTTGCGGTACTGGGCCTCCATGGCATGTGGGACGACCAATTCAACATGGGTGCAGTCGATGGCACCAATGCAACCCGGTATGCCGGCAAGTGCATGGAATCCCACTTTTGTGTTGGTTATTTCCTGCTCCGAGCGTGGTAGAGAGATGTAGTCGTCTGCGTGCTTCAGGAGGGCATCGAGCACTTGCAATAGTGTCCGTGAGAACAGTGGCTGAGAAATGCCATGCAACTGTCCGACTGTGTGCTGGTAGGTGCCTGTGGCCAGGAAGTGGAGTACAGACACCACCTTCAGTAGGGGTGGGATGGCGGTTGGGCTATCTATCATGCTGACAAGGTCAGCCTGTGTCATGTTCACAATGGCGGTTATGGTGTCCCGGTCCAGACGGTAGAGGGTGTGGATCTGCTCATCAGTGAGGTTGAACGGATGTGCTCGGAGGCGTGGGATTGCGGGCTGTCTGCGTGGTGGTAGTGGCTGTGCTGGCAGCCCTTGCTGGCCCTGCCTTGGCCTCCTCCTCCTCCTGCCTCTCCTCCGTGCGGCTGGTTGTAGTTGGTGGTCGTCTTCTTCTTGGAGTCGGAGCGCTTGCAGTGCTATCAGGTCCCCCAGGGCCAACATCGCGAGTCCTGCCGGTAGCATTTCGGTGTGGTTGTGGGAGGAGACTGGCTGTGCAATTTATGTGTTTTCAGGCTGTATGGCCTCCACCTGTGGTGATTGATTCCACCTGTGCAAACTGCTCTCCCCTTTGGCCGAGCACGTCCCGCGCACAACGCTGCAATTCGGGGAATTGTATCTTGCTATTGCAATCATGTATTTGTACCCGATGGCCGTGTAAGATTGGTTGATATGTTCATTCTGCTGTGGTCCCATTGTTTCACATACTATCTGTGCAGTCGCGAACTGACTTGTGAGGGGTCAGTGGAACGTAGTACTCGAGTAACGGTGGACCCTCATGCATCACTGCACCGAGGTTCAACGACGGGCGGGGCGTCCCATTCGTGGGTGAAGGCAGTTGCCATTTTCACACACAGCCGCACTCGATGGAATAATTAGTGATTTCAAACGGCCACAGATGCCTTTTCGACGTGATGTTGCAAATGAGGAATTCGAGGGGCGGCGCTTTCGGTTTCCAGCTAGCGGCGAGGAGATGCCCACAGGTCTGACTGCAAATGTAACGTTCTATTGTTCTATGTCCTTGAGACAGGGCCCATGGCGAGGGAGCAATGATTGATATGAATAGTTTGGGATGCGCAATAGCTACGTGGGCGATGAGGCCGTCCGTTCCCAAAAACATGTTACTTCACAACACTGGAATTACGGGCTGGGGCACTGTGGATTTAGCAGGCTGCATAACGCACGGACTCAATGGATGTTTCTAATGTTATGTGAGTAATTATTCAGGCATTTTGATCCCGGGATGAGGGAATGATGGATGGATGCATGGGCAGGTGATTTGATACAGAGTTTGCCATGTACAGGGCTTCTTGGGATCTATCCGCCTCCCCTACGCTATGTGATGCAGGGCTGCCATTGTGGGACCATCGTCCATCTGGCCTTGTTGAGCCCTCCCTGTCTCGAGGCGCCCTCAGACACTTGTGTCCATGCACGTTAACATTCCCATCTGATGGAATCTGTTTTGACAGACGCATGCACAGGTACACTCGTTTGTGATGGTGTTTGCACCTCGATATAGATGGTTATGAGTCGCAAGTGGTTTTGGGGTGGTGATGTCCTTTTGGTTGGGCTAGCATGCATATGGCTGTGGATTTCGTGTGATCATTGAAGTGAGTAGTTGGAATGTAGTTCTGATGGCCATTCTGTTCTTTTTCTTTTCTTTTGGTTGACAGGTATCTCCTCCCCTTTTGCCACTGCCATCTGTATGCCACTCCTGCAGATGGATTTTACTCCCGACACCTGCTGCTTCGTGTTAATCAGTGGAGCAGCATTATGATCTTATGGGACGATCGCCAATGGGCCACATGCCCTTACGCAGTACTGGTGGCTCGGAGCAACATTTCGGCCTTTCAGCTGGACTAGTGCCTCCCCATTGGGACGGGCCTGCGTTTCTGTGCGCTTCCATGTTGCCTTTTCGTACGTGATTGTGGCTCTGTGTACCATGGGGGAACAGGGCGACACACAGGTAGTGGCTGGTCATTTCTTGCGGAAGCAGCCCACAATGGTGATTGGTGTTTTGGAGTTCATGGCCTGATGGCTGTATGGGCTTGGTGATTTTGATGTGCATTAAATTTCTATTCGGATTTGGCCCGTGTAGCGTTTTTCTTTGCAAGTGATGTGGCATATGCCAATTTGGGGGGCGATGTATTGTGAGGAGATCTGCATCGGGTTCCGGCTTCGGGGTTTAGTTGCGTGGTACTGTACTGGGCGCGTTTGCCTACGAAGCCCAGTGAGGTCAGGGATGGGGGCTGCCAATATGACAGTTTGAATGTTGTCATGCTCAGGGGCGGGGGATTGGGTTTTGTGTGACAGATGCCGGTCAGCCAGGTGGACTGGTGGAATGATGTGATTTTCGGAATATTGCTGGTCACAGGTGCCTGTGTTTGCGTGCGTTTCTTGGTGGGGGACTGTGGTCATGTCCATTGGGATGGCTTCTGTATTCGTGCCATCTGTGCCCTGCAGCTCCCATTGGCCCCTGTTGTGTTTCTTTTGTTCGTTGGCATGCATGGGTGACTTGTACATTTCAATGGTTGCATTGTGGCTTCATTGCACCTACGGGGAGTTGTACTTTGTGGGCAGGGAGCGGTGTACAGGCACTCAGTGGGGCCGTTTACGGTTGATTCGCGATGCCGTACTTCTCGCCATGGCGGAATGGTACATTACGCCATGCCTGATGGCGTTAGGTACATGTCCGCTAGGGTCGGAATTGGCGTACCGTTGCACCATGGTGGTGTTTGCGGTTTGGCATGGCGCGCGCGCGCGTGCTTGGTGCAGTTAGCGTTGGCGTTCACTACGGTGTCGCTAATGGCTTCGTACTTTGCGGTGACGGGTCATAGTCGCACCGAGCGCTATTCGATGGCGGTATTGCATTTCCGCCATCGTTTTTCGATTTCCGCCAGGGTCGTAATGAGGGCCAATGCCATTTGGGCTTGCGTCAGCATTAGATGTATCTTCAACTGATTATGGAGAAGTCAGTCAAGCCCCAATTTAAACTCCAATTTAAAATGCTTCAAGGTGGAGCTCTTGATGTTTGCAAAAGATGTCACTTAACATAATGTGCGTCTGGAACACGTTTTGAATATTCTGAAGCATACAGGCCTGTTTATCAAACAAGAAGTGCCACTTCAGAATCAAAGTGGTCACTTACCGAAGATATGTAATAAATGACCAGGGCATTTGCCTGAAACCCAGCTTATTTGATGATATGTAAACAGCACTTGCCCCAGAATAAGAATGCTCATGGAAAACCTCACAACCAAGGGTAGAAAAGAATTGAGTGGTGAAGCAAACACAACGAAATATTTAGGCAAATAAAAGCTCATTGCTAAGGCACCCACTTTAGGCATGTTTAAGTGCTCTTGACCACACAATTTTGACTGCAGATGTAAGTAATGTGTGCCTGGTTGCAGCTCTTACACAAATAGCAACTTTGATGCTGAAGACATTCAATTGTCCGACGAGTGGTTCTTGTGAGAACCCAAATACATAGTATTTTACTGCTGAATGCTTGACAGTATGAAGGTGCTGAAACGCAACACATGAACCCGGGGTGGCAGTCATTGCAAATCTTTGATTTGGTGGCTCCAGATTTACAAAAATGTCAAGCTTCTCTACATTTCTCCGACTGGAGTACCTTTCTAAAACCGCCTAGAATAAACATCAGTACATTTAGTTATTCCCTGTTTTTCATGATGAGTGGAATAAAGAGCAGATAGCAATGGACAATGCTCCCATTGGCAAACGGCTTTGGCTTGCAAGTGATGGACAGTGGGACAATATTTGATTTTCAGCAAAGTACTGTGCTTATCACCTCCAGGAATTGTCACAAAAAAAACTGTTTTCTCCTTGGTGGTCCAGGTGACTAAATGAACATTCTTTGTTGCCTGGGAGAAGCATGGTTTTGTGAAAACCATTGAAAGTCTTAAATCTAGAGAATTACAAATCAAAGTAATACCTGCAGACAGACATGTGGGCATTGCAAAAGATAGGTACCACAGATCTGGCATGGATTTGACATATGGCATGCCTCAAAGTCTGTTGACAAGAAAATCAATGTGGCAGGGGAAAGGATGGCTGGGTACAACTACTTAAATGGTTGCAGCCCATAAGTAATCAACTCTGGTGATGTTCTAATAACTGTGAAGTTTCAGTGGACATACTGGTGGAAACGAGGAAATCACTTATCCACCATGCTGCTAACAAACATTCATAGGGGAGAAAACACACATTATCATGCATGCACACATCACCCTCTGAGCGAGCAAGAGGAGTATAGGAAAAAGTGGCTGTAGACAGGTTTGCCTCCTCAAACAGTCCTTGTAAAGCTAGTCTGTGGCAAAGGACTCAACAGACATGGGTGTAAGTTTAGGGTGGGACAAGGGTATTTGTCCCCCCAGCTTTTGTGCCACTACATTTTGGCATCCTCATTTGGCAGGGGCCCTTTCCTTTACATATCATGTTCCACCCCCCAACATTTTCAGCAAAGTTACTCCACTGACCTCAGAGATTTGAAGGGCCTCACAGAGTTTTGCCACACTGGGGATTTTGAGGCTTTCCACAACATGTGTCTGAAATACAGGTCCAAAAGGTTGTAATTCAGCATACATGATATGAAGGCCCATACTGGTCTTGCTCATAAGGAAACGATTGGCCTGTATAAGGAGGAGTGGAATTTTTAATTTGTGAGCAATCTCACTTGGACAGTGTTAGCAATAGAAAAACACGATCGTAGAACAGCTTTTCTTACACAAGCAGGTTATTCCCAAGAACATTGTTCCATCAGGATGTCCTTCCAAGTCCGCCATTGTAGCTGAACTAACCAGCAGATTTATATAAAACAGTGATGTGGTCCTTGAAATTTGTTTAATACTCCAACACTATCCTCTTTAAAAACGACACTACAACTAGACATTGCTTATACAGGAGTAGTTTCTTACCTGTAACTCCATTTCTCCAGCGTTGGTATCCTTCATAGATTCACATGCTGTAAATATTCCCCGTCTGGCTGGGAATCCCTGGTTACATTAATGTAGTACTTTTCCTAAGGAAAAAGTTGACACCATGTGTGTCCCACTGATGTTGTTGTGGGTGTTTTTGGTCCCTACCAATAGGATGTCGAGTGTATAGCTCCGCCCCAGCAGCTTCCCCTCAGATTTTAACCACTCAAGCTGGAGGATAACCTCCAGTAGAGGATGTTTGCCTGGAGTGGAAGGCTGGAAGGGGCATGTGAATCTATGAAAGATACCAACGCTGGAGAAATGGATTTACAGGCAAGAAACTACTCCCTTCTCCAGCATTGCAACTTTCATAGATGCACATGCTGTAAATAGATTTTATAGAGGTATACATGTCTGGAGGAGAATAAACCAGGCAAATAAAGATTTGAAAACCTCTGCATTCTTATGCCCATGCCAGAATTATACATACGCAATTACAAAACCTGGAAGCTACTGGGTTTACCTTACTGGAACAACCGTTGAAGGAGTCGCATTTACACGTCTTCCGCATGCTGTTGCTGCAGGCAGTAATCCCTGTGGAGCACTGGCCATGTTGCCGCCTGGCAAATGTCTTTGATGGGCACTCCCGACCACAGAGCTGCCAAAGCTGCTTTGCCCCTTGTAGAATGTGCCCTGCAGTGGTCTCCAGTGGCCTGTTGGCCTTAGCGTGGCAGCTGCGATACCCTGCTTTGTGATGGCTTTCCCTTTGTTTGAGGTGTCCGAAAGCGATAAAGAACTGTCTTGCTGCTCTAATGGAGTTTGTCCGGTCCAGGTAGTATTTTAACTTCCTTTTAACATCCAGGGAGTGCAATGCTCTCTCCGCTGGGGAGCTGGCATTCTGGAAGAATGTAGATAATGTGATTGCTGCATTCTTGTGGAATTTAGATGGCACATTTGGGATAAAGTGGGGATTGGTGGAGAGGATTACTTTGTGTTTTGCAAATCTGAGATATGGAGAGTCCATCACTAATGCTTGTGGTTCAGAGACTCATCTGGAGGATGTAATTGCAATCAGAAACGCCACTTTCCAGCTCACAAACTTGATGTGCACAGAAGAAAGAGATTTAACCGGGGGCTTCATGAGGCCGGCTAGGACCAGATTTAGGCTCCACATCGGTGGTATTGTTTTCTTTGGTGGAAAAACAAAAAAAGGCCCTTTTACGAAATGCTTGGCAAGCCTGTCGCTGTACAGAGGAGGTTTCCCTCTTCTTCTGGTGAACCTGCAGATTGCTGTCAGGTGTACTGTTATGGAGGAGATAGCAAGACCTTCATTTGCCAGCCTCAGCAAATAAGGAAGAGCCTGTTGTGGTTGTATGGCCAGTGGTTGCATGTTTGACTGCTGCGAACACCATGTGCAGAACCTTTTCCACTTTTGGTTGTACAAGCGGTTAGTGGAAGGGGCTCTAGCTGCTGCCAGTATGCGCTGCCATTCCTGCGCGATGTCTAGGTGGCCGAATTCAGCATGGTCAGGAGCCGCGCTGTCAGCTTGAGGGAGTGCGGGTCATGTTTTAGGATTGCACCGTTGTTCTGCGACAGGAGATCAGCGTGGGACCCCAGATGTATCTGGCTGTCCGCCGATAGCTGCAGGAGGTCCAAGAACCAGGTTTATCTGTGCCAGTATGGTGCCACCACTATTTTACAATGGTATCTGCGGATCATCTGGATTGTCTTCCTGATCAGTGGAAGTTGAGGGACCGCATATGCAAAGATGACGGTCCATGGGAATGAGATTGCGTCCTGCGCAACGAGCTCGGGTGCGGCATCCTGCTTGCAAAT
Organism: Ambystoma mexicanum; assembly: GCF_040938575.1. Taxonomy (NCBI): domain Eukaryota; kingdom Metazoa; phylum Chordata; class Amphibia; order Caudata; family Ambystomatidae; genus Ambystoma; species Ambystoma mexicanum. The sequence goes on from NC_090924.1 coordinate 1,260,751,323, forward strand.
TCTTTGAGGTGCAGAGGAGGCTGGCCAAACGCTGAGAAGAACTTGTTTATTTGGTTGCTGTGAAGGCGCCATTCGTGGGACTGTGTAGTTTTGTTTTAGTTTATTTATGTATACCGCCGCTGAACCCAGAGACTTAGAGCAAGATCAACAGGTTACATGCATTTACATACTATACAGGCAAGGACAAAAGCGATAAGTGCAAGTGACCAGGGTTACATGAAGGTTGCAGAGAAGATGCATGGTGACATACAGTACAAGTGAAAAGCAGAGATTGCTAAAACACGTGAGCAGTTCTTGTTAGCAAGCCAAGACTTTGTTTTTGCTCTAAAGGTCCAGAACGATGGTTCCATTCTAAGATCAAGGGGTATAGGATTCCATTGTTTAGCCGCTAGGACTGGGAAGCTGGAGCCACCTGCTTTTTAGGTTGAATTTGGGAATTGTGATGCAGTGCGAATAGGCTGTTCTGTTTGGTCTGACAAAGTCGTTTGCTGAATTTGTCAGATACTTGGGGGCGGAATTCGAGAGGCATTTGTGGATGATGACAAGTGATCTAAGGGTGATTCTGTCTCGCACCGGGAGCCAGTGGGCATCCTGTCTGAAGCTAGAGATGTGGGCATGCTGAGGGATGCTTAGTGCAGCTCTGAGGGCATTATTCTTCAGCACCTGGAGTTTGTTCAGATTGCGCTCAGAGGTGCCTACGAAGGGGGTGTTACAGTAGTCAATTTTTGAGAGCACAAGTGCCCTGGCTAGGATGATGCAGCTAGTCGGCGAGAGGAATGATTTACAGGCATTGATACGTTTGTTTAGGCCGTGGAGGATGCAGTGGCGTTCACTTGTTTTTTGAGGGAGAGGGTAGAGTCCAGGTATACCCCTAAAGTTTTGATATCTTTGGCCACTTTGATAAGGTTTCCGTCAATGTTTATGGAGGCGTATTGAGGGTCAAGTTGGTTTGGGCGTGGGCGGGATCCGACAAAGAGAAGCTCTGTTTTCTCATCGTTGAGGCATAAGCTATGTTCAGTCATCCACGTTTGGATTTCTAGGTATAGGTCGTTAATCAGTTTGGAATCCTTTTCGTAGCTTCCTGACAGCGTGATGAGAACTTGGGTGTCGTCTGCATAGTTTGTGTATGTGACTCCCAGGTTGTCAAGATGGTCAAACAGGAGCTTCGTAAAGATATTGTATAAGGTTGGCGATACACAGGAACTTTGAGGGACTCCACAGTAGATGGGGATAGGGTCAGCTGACGCCGAGGGTGAGAAGACCCTTGTGGTGCGGTTAGAGAGGGAGGATTGTACCCAGGCGGAGGCCTCACTAGAGATGGCAGCTGCTGACGCCAGATGTTTGTTCAGTGAGGATCCGGTGGTCGACTAGGTCGAAAGCTGCTGAGAGGTCGAGTAACAGTAGTATGGCTAGTTTGTCCTTCGCCTCGTCTATCTGGATTTTGAGGTCTAGAAGGGTTGTTTCTGTTCCGTGCCTTGGCTTAAAGCTCGATTGTCTGAGGCCTAGGAGGTTATCTTCCAGAGGTTTCTGGTTTTCTAGGCCTACTCTGTCTAAGATCTTAAAGATGTATGGAACAGTGGTGATGGGTCTATAGTTTTGTTTGAGTCAAGGGTAGCTTTTTTTTAGGAGGGGCATGACCCAGCCCTTAAGGCTGCTGGGTACTGAGCTAGTTTCGAAGGAGGAGTTAACTAAGGCTGTTATGAAAGGAGCCAGTTTGTTGGCAGAGATCCCTTTGGCACCTTGACGGCTTAAGGCCTTTGATGATGTTTTCTACTTCTTTGGCCGAGAAAAGGTGAAGGGAGGGCAGGTGGGGGTCTTGTGGATAGGAGGTGGAGAAGGGTTGGTGTTTTTTGCCAGGCAATTCTTTTGTGCTCAATACTCGATTGGAGCAAGGTAATTTTATCTGCAAGAGGTTTTGGGATTTTTTCACACCTGTCTGCGTCTTTCACGCAGGATTCCGCAGGTGTAGATGGTGATTCAAGTTCCATGAGGATATTGAAGAGCTCCTTCGTTCTAGATTTTGCATTGTGTATTCTAGTGTCATAGATCTCTTTCTTGGCGGTGAGGATAACTGTTTTAAAGGTGGAAGCAACTGCAGTAAAGAGTGCTTTGTTGGATAAGTAAGGCGTTTTTATCCAAGTGGATTCCGCTGTTCGTTTGGAATTCCTAAGGATTTTCAGTTCAGGGGTAAACCATTTGTTAAAATGAGCTATCGGTTTAGCTTTTGTGGGTTTGATGGGAGCGATATTGTCTACTGCTGCCTCCAATGTTTTGTTATATAGGTTGACTAGTTCATTTGCATCTAAGTCTGTGTAGATTGCCGGGGCAAGGATGTTATGGATTAGTGGGCGGAGGTTTTGCAGCGTTATTTTGCAGTTATTCCTGGTGAATGTTTGTGGGAGGATGCTTGGAGTAGTGTTGATCTTCGCATTTCCTTGAATAGAGAAGGAGATGATGTGGTGGTCGGACCAGGCCTTTGGTTAGTTTTTAGGATGGTGGTAACGCAGTTGTGATCCGCCAACCAATCCAAGATCCTGCCTTTATTATGCGTTGGGTCTGTGATGCAGTGTTTGAAGCCTAGTTGGGAGATTGTGTTTTCCACTGATAGAGAATTTGCATCATTAGGATGTTAGTTAGGAGGTCGGAGAGGTCTTCCTCAAATGAGGAGATATGGCCTGTCGGTCTATACGTAAGGTGCATGAGGATTGTTTGGGATGCTGAGAATGGGATTTTAACTGTTAAGAGTTCAGAGGACGGTATGCTGGGTGACTGGGTGGCTCTGAGGCCTAGGGATGTTTTAGCAATAACGGCTACTCTGCCTCCTTTGCCTGATTCTCTGTCATTTCTTGTTATTGAGTAACCATTTGGGATGGCAAGGGAGAGAGCCAGGCCTGCTGCTTGGTGCAGCCAGGTTTCAGTGATGGCCAAGAAATGTAGCTTGTTGGCGGAAATGAGGTCTGCAATGTCGAGCGTGTGGGCGACCAAGTGCCTGCTGAGAGTGTCTACTTGTTGGTTGTGTATCCCCCTGCAGAGCTATGTTGTTACGAATGGCCCAGTGCCAAATGGTGTGTGCATCCTGAGACAAGGTGTTAAATCTCGTTCCTCCCTGCTTGTGCAGGTAAAACACTGTGGTGGTATTGTCCATGAGGATCCGCACTACTGAATTTTGGGTCAGTGAAAAAGGCTTTTAGGGCCCAATGCACCTCTCGCAGTACCAGGACATTTATGTGTATCTGCGCATTGTGATTTGTTTGTTAGAGGTGAAAGAGCGTGCCAGGGTTATTCATTTGTGTACTCTGTTGGCAGAGGGTCTGACTAGGCCCTGTGCTGTGAGAAAACATGCACCCAGGAATACCAAACATTTTGATGGCACTATGCAGGATTTGGCATAGTTAATCACAAATCCCAATCGTTGGATTAGAGTTTCTGTCTGCGTCAGAGAAGTTGCAGTTTCTTGGTGTGTTGAGCCTCTGACCAACCAGTCATCTAGTTATGGTTAGACATGGTGGCCCTGTTTTCTGAGGAAAGCTGCCACTGGCGCTAGGCATTTGGTGAATGTTTTGGGGGAGGCTTTGAGGCCGAATGGAAGGACTCGATAATCTGAGATACTGTCGGTGCCTCGGATGTATTGGGATGTGAAAGTAGGCAAGTCTAAAGCCACTAGATGTTCATGAGGCTGTACGGCTCGTATGACGTCATGTAGTGTGATCATTTTGAACGGTTTGTTTTTTGATATTTTTGTTTAACTTCCTTAAATCCAAGATCGGAAGCCACTTCCTGTCTGCTTTTTTAATCCAAAGTACCTTGAGTATTCTATTACGGGAGGTAGGGGTTTCTGTGTGCGTTTGAATTCCAACAGATGGCCGTGTTGGATGGCATCTAGCACCCATTTGTCCTTTGTAATTGCTTACCACTGTTAGAAACCTGAGGGTATTTTTCTGAGTAGACCTCGGGAATCCATTATTCAGGTGGCCAGGGAAGGGCTGGCGCTCTCAGATCTCAACTGTGGAGGTGGACAAGCAAGGGAGGATTACCTGGGTAGGGGAACCCAGGGTTGTGCTTGGGGAAATACCCCAGGTGAGACATGGTATTATACCGAAGAAAGGGATGAGGAAGATTAGCTTCTTGAAGCTTTTATAGGTTGCACCAACTCAACTTCCCTTCCATCTAAAGAATCTCCCTTATCCGAAAACAACGACCCCTCTGCATCTGGTAAACCCATCAAAAACCACAACTCCCAGAATCCCTGCTTTCCTGTCTTCTACCACATATTCCCAATCATTCTACTTCAGGTCCCTCGGATTATTTATTCCCAAACACACAATCTACCTTGACAAAACATTACCGTTCTCACAATCCCCTCTGTTCAGTTCACTATCTCAACTATCCCTGTTCCTTTATAATCCCTACCAATTCCGTCCCACTGATTGTCACTTTCCGAACTCCAAGTCGAATGTGACCAACAACTACAGTACCCACAAACCCTCTTACTCATTTCACAAATCCTACAAAAACCACCCTTCTGAGATCACCACAAATCCCTCTAGTTGAGGGTTATAATCCCATACAACAACTCTTTCTCTCTACATCCCATATTGACACTCTAACCTCCCCCCTTCCGACACAAACACTTTTCTGCACTTTGGAAATCAACAGAATATCACCCGAGCCGCTCACCTGACATGTCCCAATACAAGGGTCAGGCAAATGACCAGAATCACACACACCTGATGGCCCTTTCCCTTCCCCACAGGGATAATTGGCGGTGCAGGAGAGCACAGGACGAGCAAGGCAGACCACACGACGTGAGAGCTAACTCAGAATGGCAGTTCAAGAGGAGGAGAAAGACGCATACCGAGAGGGTGACAAGGAGAGAAGTGACCTTGCCCTTTCTGACTCAGGCCTGTGAAACCTCTGCAGAAGGAATCGTAAAACCGCGAACAATAGCCAGTGTGTGTTGCAGCCGATGTCAATAGTACACAAGACCCTCCTCTGCTGATTACCAAGCAGGGGAGAGTCGCTTGTCTCTGTGTTACCAACCTTGACTTCAAAGAGAAAGAAAGCCAAGAGGTCAATCACAGCCGGTGAGTCGAGGGGAGAGTCGATAAGAAACCGAACTGTGTTGAACGAAAAGTAGCAAACAGCTAATCTGAACTGTGAAAGGCATAAACAACTATTTGAGAAAAAGGGGGAAACTAGCAACAGAGGAGTCCGGCACCACGTGGGTACTCACGCACGAAGCTCTGGGCGATTAGCCGATGGTAGAAACTACCGTTACAAGGCGGCCTTGGGGAAAGGCAAAAGTGGGTCAAAGTGGTCATACTTGTAAAATCCTCTGTACCGTCGAAAGTCTTTGGCTGACAGATGATTGTGAAGTTAAGGGAAGTGAGTTCCACGTGACAAGAAATTAATGAGAAAAATATGAATGACAAGATTGGCAAGAGTGAACCCAAGAGGGATGCCGATAAAAGGGGCCAAAGTCTAAACTCCTGAAAAAAATGTATGTTGACAGGAGTGAACCCGGCAGAGGGATGTCCACAGCGATCTGTTCCGTAAAAGTTGGCAAGCGTGAACCCAGCAGAGGGAGGCTGACAAAAGGGCGCGAAGCCTGAGGAGCGGTTTAAAAAGACATTATTGCCACGCCTTTGAGACTATGGCGTGGAAAGCACCAATGTCGTCTGGCGGAGAAGGTTGTGCTGGACTACCTCGTGTTTCCTGGTCTGGGTCATCTGTATCCCAAGTATCACCTTGGTGAGGAGAGTTGGAAGTGGTGGAAGCGCTGGTTTCCACTGGACCTGTGTCCTAGTCTGTATCCACCAGTTCCCCTTCTTCTTGTTCGCCTATTAGCGGACTATCTCTTCGTGGAGGTGAAGGCCTGGGTGGAGATTGAGACCTGTGTGCCAAACGTGAGTGTTTGGCGTGGCCTCTGGACGAGTGCCCCTGATCTCTTCCTTCTACTGCTTGCTGACTTGGCGTTACCTGGTATCCCCTGCATTGACGGATCCCCTGAGGCTGAGGCGGTGGAAGCTTAGCAGTGAGTTGTCTCAATAGACTTTGTAGTGTTGAAAGTACTTGCAAGGATAGTAGAGATTGTGGATTTATAGGAGGGTATGTTGGTATCATTCCTCCTGTTCCCGATGGAGTAGAGGGAAAGCCAAGAGGAATGCCTTGTAGCCTTATTGGAGCTGAATTGAAGATCTGGCCTGTGCATAGGATTGGATCACTGTGCATTCTTCGGAATCCATGACTCCTGGGCACTCCTCCCTAGGAGGTTCAAAATCAGACATTATCTCATGTTGTTGGATTTCATCAGGCATGATTTCAGTGTATTTTATGGGTGACACACCTAGAGGTGGCTGCCTGGACTCTGTTGGAGTTCTCGATACTCCTTTAGTGAAGGATAGTATACTTTTCTCCTGTAACTGTAGGATATGTTGTTCGGTATGGTCTGTGGCTTGAGCCACAGTAGAGCTCGTTGACGGGGTGTGTGTGCAATGCTATTCCACTCTGTGTTTTCATCACCGACGAGTGGGTTGTTCACAAGTGATGTCACGATATCACTGTAAGAGGGTATACTGTCGACGATTTCGTCGGAGGATGTATCGTCGCTGACTCTTGTTCAGAAGAGGATCTATGTCCCCCTCTGGAAGTACTAGACTCCGGCGAGTGGAGGTTCTTCTTCGTCAACGAAGGTGGGGTCTTCATGGACGATTTGGTCATATTGCTTTTTTTCGTCAGTGAGCATGTTCTCGACGAATGGGAGGTCGACTTCGTTAAAGGGCGTGAGCCCTTGTCCGTATGCTATGACGACGGTGGTATAGTTTTGGTTGTCGCTTTCGTCTACAGGTTTTTTGACAACTGTTTGCTCCCGGACTGAGAGCCTTCACTGTCAACCGGTTTCTTTTTAGTAGGAGACCCAGGGTTGTGTGGCGGTCTTATCGTGTCTCGTCAACAATTTCATCTCACACATTCTGTTTTTTCGTAGGTCGTTCCTCCGACCTTGACCTGTGGCCTGATGGTGAATGCTTTTCAGAGGGAGTGGTAGCTCTGCCACTCCTTGACGAGCACGCCTCCAACGCCGGGTATGCCCGCTCGTTTAGCCAGCAAGTCAGTGTACGCTTCCTGTCCTTGAGGATTTTCTGAGAAAAACCCTGACAGATTTCACAGGAATGGTTAGGGTATAGGCAGTATATACATCTACATACTTCTCACCTTCATAAAAGATTTTTAGGCCGCACGTCCCACAGGTCCAGAATAGGGATTTCTTGGAGCCAACGGTCTCCATGTTCGTAGCCGACACCATAGAAGAGTCGTTGGTTGCTACATTGTAGAAATATATATTTTTTGTGTAGAAAAAAAATTTCTCAGTGACAAGAAGAACTCAAGGAATCTCACCAGCGAGAAAGACGGTTGAAATCTGAGGGGAAGCTGCTGGCGTGGGGCTTTACACTCAACATCCTATTTGTAGGGACAAAAGCACCCACAAAAGCACCCACAATGTCGTCGATGGGACACTTAAGGAGTCATAGTTTTCCATAGGAAAAGTACAGAATTAAAGTAACTGGGGATTCCCAGCCTGACGACAGGGAATATTCACAGAATGAACATTATCATTCTTTATCTTGTCTACTGCGTCATACGCCACATCATGATGAGTGGCTTTGTCCTCCAAGATCTTCGTTCTTCTTGTCCACCGGTTCACCATAGTCTCATGGGCCCTTCGTAACACCAAATGCAATAAATTTGCTTATGACAAGGGTCCTGGTTGTAATGGTCCATTTGAGATTCTGAATGGCTTTCCGTTATGAGGCCTTTGTTTAGTTTCATTTAATTTTACATAATTAGCCCTATTGGTTGGATGTTGTTAGTTCCAGTTGTGGGAGGATAGTTCGTATCATAGACACGGCTGCTATGACCCATGATATCTTTTCTCAGTTTATCAAGGCTTTTCAGATGTCCTCTACGTCCATCATTCTGTAATTCTCCATCAGTGGGGTTAGATACTTTTCTCTTTTATCTCACAACCCACTGCAATGGATCAAGAGATGCTTTATGGTTTCAGTCTCATTTGTAGATAGGCAGATTCGACATGTACTGCTTTCTGATTTGCTGCAGATTGCGTTTATCTCGTTAGTTTTTATCACATTTGCCTCATTCTCATAAAGATTGTTCTATATGATCTATCCGGGAATTATAGTAGGTAACCTCGGAGTTGGTTTAGTTTGTTTACACTTACGGGCAAATCTTTTGAGAATTTGCTGGCTGCCGCAGCATCCACCGTGCTGATCCAGTCCTTCTCAAGGAGCTTCCTCTTTACTTTTGTGGGATTCAGGATCAAGTCTTCTTCTGAACATCCTATCTCCTCCAATTTCTTTTTCCTGTCGTTTACCCATTTTGTTAGCAAGTTGTTAGAATTGCTCAGTATTTCTTCGTGCCGTATCCTGACGATTGGTGAGTTAGGTGATAAGATCTTACCCAGCAGGGCCAAACTATTTCATTCAACGATTGAAGAAAGAGATGTGATACCCATTTCTCTATGGATTACTACAGTTGCCGTTGAATTTGGCAGGGTGAAGGTTTTTCCCCAAACTATTCCTTCCAGTTTGAACCATAGTTTTGTAGGAGTGTATGGCATAGCCTCTGCTCCATAAGTTAGGGCTGGAATGACCTTTCTCCTGTAAAAATTGATAACTGTGACCATTGAAAAGCACCCAAACTTCCTTTCCATTAGTCTCGCCTGGATAGCCAGTGTTTTCACTTTTGTTACTAAGGCATCTTGTGCTGGCATCTCAATAAGGCTGTTTTAGTTGACACCTAAGTATTTTAATGTTTCTACTTCGTCGATCTTGATGGGCCCCAGGTGCCATATAAATGCATTTTTATGTTTTTTTCCTTTGTGGAGTGGCATGATTTTTGTCTTCTCCTGTTTTATCTCCAAGTAGTTTAGGTCTACGCATCTTTGGAGACTGTCCTGACGTTGAAGGCCGATTTCTGTCTGGTCGATCAATATAATATCAGCGTACAGTAGTTTTGTCATCGTCATATTGCCAATTGTCAGGGGAAAAGATCTGATTCAAATTTGGGGATGTCTGAGATGTAAAAGTTATATATGACTGGGGCTAAAGGACATCCCTGCTTTACCCCTCTCGAGGTCAGTATTGGTGATGTTAGAAGACCTGCTCGGTCTAGGCGCACTCTTATTGTGGTCTCAGAGTGTAGTGCGACCAGGGGCTCCATTATGTGTTCCGGACAATCCCTGTCAGAGAGTTTTTGCCACAATAGCTCTCTGTTGACCCGGTCGAAAGCCTGGACCAGGTTCACAAATGTTATAAATATCTTTTTTCCGTGTTGGTTAGTTTGAGCCTTATGAATGCTTAACAGCATAATGTTTGCTGACCTTCCAACTTTTTTGATGAATCCCGTCTGGAATGGATCCGACCAGTCATTTTCAGTTGTCCAGTTCGAGAATCTTGTCAGCAGGAAAGAGCCACAGATTTTCCCTACCACGTCTAACAGTGTGATAGGCTGATAATTTCTAAGATCCTCCTTGTTTCCTTGCTTTGGTGTGGGCAAGCAGATTTTGGCTGGGCTACTGGGGTCAGGTCAAAGCCAAGGATACGAAGACTGTCTGTTGTCTCTAATAGCATTCCTTTTACTACAGAAGACGTGATGTGTAGGTATACACTGTCGGTTATATGTTTCTCTCCGAACGCCACGATTTTTATGTCTTCTGTGATGATTTGGCGTAAGCTTGGTATACAGTGTAATAACTGAAGGACTGCCTTTATATTCAGGATCAATTTGTCCTTTTTACCTAGAATTCTTTCCAGCTTGAAGTTTCTATGGCTTTGTTCAGTCAGTTTGGGCTACTGTAACCTTTTACTATAAGTTTAGTTTTTCCTGTTGGTTGCGTGATTCTCAGTTCTTGGGGTTCTGCGGTCCCTCTCTTCAGCTGTTTGTTGAATTAATTTGTCCTTTTGGTATCTGGATGGCCCCTCGTCCCTTCTTCTGCTCCTAGTTGGATTTTCAGGGCTCCGAGGATGGTACTTGGTAGGTTTAGGTGTGTGTTTCCTATCTTTACGTGAGTATTCCGTCTCGCTTATCCGTGTCACCAGACATTCTTTTGTGGTGAGGTTTCTTGGTTTCTTTTGTACGTTCCTTCTCTTTTTTCATAGTGTTAGAAATAATGGGGATTTCTGATGATCTGTCTGTTTTTGGGGTTGTTCCATCATCTCCATACGAGTGGAAGTGTGTTGGTCTTGTTGTCTTTCTTCCGGAATTAGGAGGTCTGATTTGGAATTCTCGACAGAGTCTTGGGATAGATCCATTAGGTCCACTGATTTGTTCACTTCCTCTGAGGTTGTCAATACTATGATTCTTGCCGGCTCGGGTTTCTCGGATCGTGCGAGTGTGGGTAACCCTGGCTTCTTCATTCCTGTTTTAAAGTTCTTGGCAAAGGTTGCAGGGGTTTTAAGGCCTTCGGGTTGTTTTTTGACCTGTCTTTCCCCGCCTCCTTTTTTCGTTCGTTGGTCAATGGGCTTTTTAGGGGCTTCACCCGAGTTATACTTTTTGGGTTTTTCAAAAATTGAATGTTCTTTGTCCGACCTGTCTTGTCTAGTTGCTGGTGTTGGTTTGGTAGTCGGCTGCATAGAGACATTTTCTATTCAGAGACTCTCCTGTCTGAAATCAACACAGCCATTGGGCCTTTTGTTTGGTTTTCTTTGTCCTGGTTAGGAGTTGGTGTTTATTCATCTGTTTCGCCATTAACAATGATGTTTTCACTCACTGGTGTCTCCCCGTAGGTTCTTTGTGATGGTTTTACACTTAAGAGCTTCAATGACTCGGATGTTAGATCGGTTGAATTTACACTGCTAACCTCTCGTGAAGCTTTCTCCATTGACGTTCTTTCAGGTTCTGTTTTCGGAGTTCCTTGGTTGTCTTTAATTCCTTTTTGAGAATCTTGGGAAGGTTTGGTTTCCATCACTGTTACATATCCTTCTAGGACCACCAGTTTGGTGTGCATCATAGCAATGATGGCTGTGTGGTCCTTCAAGGTCTCGTTGTTGGATTCATATAGTTTCGAGAATGGTGCTAGGGCGATTGTTACTGTGGACATAATTTATAATAGGTCCGATTTTCTTTTAGAGTCGTTATTTTTTTTGGTCTATGAATTTGTTTGGGGTTCTCTTTTTTGTTGCTGAGGTAAGGCACAGTTTCTCGCTAGTATCAAGGGTCGGTTCTGTCCATGGTCTAGCGGGAGACTCCCTGGGGTCCGATGGGTTAACTTCCAACACCCTGTTTGAGTCGTCTCGAATCCTTTTGGAGTCAAATTGCTCGAGAAAATCTGGCACGGCTGATGTCGTGGTTAAACTTATGTTATGACCCCCACCGCTCAGGCCTAAGTTTGGTCCTGGTAGATGTTCTTGAGGGAGAAAAATTATGTTCCCTCTGTGTGGAGGTAGTCTTTGAAACTCTGTTTCTCTGTTTGCAGCTAGTGCTCTGATAAGGCACCCTCCTGGACATGCTTCACTTATATGGCTCGTCATGTCCAAGCTATGCCTAGGGTCAGTTTCGACAGGAGGTCCTTGTTGTGCCCTCACTGATTTGTCGTGAGCCCGGGAGTCTTGGGCCTTGTGCAGGATCTTTCAGGGAGAGCAATCAGCCTGAGAGACGTTTTTGTCGCTCTCTACATGCTTGTTGCTGTGCTTACTTGCCATCTCTTGTTGTACTATTTTTTCTTGGGCTGTTAGGCCTGTTTTTAAGGTTACTGAGGATGCCACTTTGGCCATTAGCCTCTTATTATGACCGTTAGATGAAGTAGGTTGACCTTAGTAGTTTGGATCACTCCTTTAGTCATTAAGGCAGGGCTGTCCCAGGGAACTTATGCAAAGGTCCATATGGTCAATGACTCATTCAAGAAGCTCTGCGTCTGAAATTTAATGCAGTGACTCTTTCATTGTATCGTCTCTAGGTGGTAACTGAGAGGAGGGACCGCTTGGCTGTAATTTTCCTGAAAGTTCTTTGGTTATATGTTGCTGGAACTCCCTTTTGAGGTGATTGTGTCAGAATTTTATTTGACTGGTTCGCGTGGTCTGTGTCTTTTGCGTCCTTTTTTGAGGTTGGAACATAGTTTGTTTTTAACTTTTTATTGCCCGTTTTCTCCTGAAGCTGCGTCGTGGGCTTCAGGCGGGCGGAGGCGTGTTTCTTTGACAGGGCGTGAAGTTGCTTTTTTCTGGCTGCCGACACTTTTAGATATGAAGATCGAGGTAGTGTCATGGCCACTTTTGACTTCTGAGGCTGAGGCTTTAGGGAGGCTTGTGTTTGGTCTGGAACCTCTGTCGTGGTTATCCTCTCCTTGAGGTTGCAAGTCTAAATTAGCCTCCAGGGGGCCTCCCGGTGAACCTTGGGCAGTATTCCCACTCTCCCATTCATCTTCAATGTCTTCCGTGTCGCTCTCTAATTCAAAAGAGCACAGAGTGTCGTTGTGTATGTTGGAGGTGGGATGAATTTCTGCCATAACACGTACATTCGTGTTTGGTCTCGTCTCCGGGATAGGTTTTGGAACTACTGGATCCAAACTTTCCTTGGTCGTCGCCGGGATGTAATTACGACATCCCTCTGCAACCATCACACCCATGCCTACATCGGGTTGCGGTTGAAGGCTCTGTGTGGGGGTGGAGGAGGAGTGTGTCGTCGGAGTGGGTCGGAGGGGGTCGTGAGGGTTGTGTGGCCATCCTGCTGCCAGCCGAAACCGGCTTCGGTTGGTTCTGTGATTCGCATTCATGAAAAGTCACTGGAGGGCTCTGTGTTGAACATACAAGGCCAGCACCCAGGTCACCATCTGTGAACTCGTTGCTCAAAGGAACGTTTATGGGTGGGGGCCACTTCTTGTGTGTAGGTGTAAGATAGCTTGTCTCTGCCGGCGTATGCTTAGACTGTGTTAGCTTACCTTCGGGCAGGAGTTTTAAGCGCATAGAGGCGTCTGGCTCACCCATGACGTTTCCTTCGTCGGCTTCACATCTCTCTCTTCTTCCCTCTGTTTGCTGCTCCGCAGCGAGCGACCTTCTTCCATGCTGGTTTTACTGTTGATGTATGGGACCAGGTCAGGAGCCGTGGACGGCGGGCTGCGGGACTGCAGGGCTGCAACTCACTGCAACTCTGAGGTCAATGGTGGTTTTCCAATGAGTCCTCCCACAATTCTGTGGAGACAGTAGACAGACTGCAAAAGGCTGGAAGACGAAGAGCCATTGTTCCAGAGTTGCCTGCAGGACTGCAACTCCGCAAAGATCCTGACTATAGTGGAAAGAACACAATGATCGCCTCCGAAGAACATGAAAACTACAGACCTTTGGAATTCAAAAATAGTGAGAAAAGACTAAAAACCCCAATTCAGTTCTCTGAATTCTGAAGAGATTCCCTGATCAGCAAGGTTCTAGTGAAATTAATAGACAGCCAGGTCAGCATCATCCTGGTGGATCCCTAATCGGGAAGTAGGATTTGGTTCCCTCTCGTCTTTCAGTAGTCATCTTCCCCACCCCTTTCTATTTTCCCGGTCCTGAATACCATGTGATCCCTCCCCTCACTCGTCTGTCCCCTTGCTCCCACCCAACCAACACTGCCATTGTGCACAGTGGCTCTTAAAAGGGAGGCTTCTCCTAAGAAAGGGATTTCCTGAGGAAGAGGTTAGCAGGATCCAGGGTCTCATAGGCATTAAACTCTGAAGTCCCATTTCAGACACTGGAACTCATTTTCTTGCCAATATAAAACACAGAGCATTCATCCTTGGAATGTAATATGTATGACATTACTCAATTTTTGGTAGGTTTTCATTGAGGCCTTGCCCACACTTCCCTCAGAGGTCAGTGGGCAGCCATAAAAGCAGTGTGGCAACTAGGGTGGGCTGCGTCCTTTTACTTTTCTCCAGTCCTTCGCTACTGATGAGCTTCTCGGCTGTCCGACCCGCTCGTCGTCCCAGAGTTCTGTGAGAAACCACAGGGTGTCTCACTGACTAGTCACTGAGGATCTGTCATCCAAGTGGCCAGGACATGGCAATCGCTTTTGGATCCAGTTCCTGGGGGTGGACCAGTGCGGGAGGATCACCTGGGTGAGGGGTCCTTGAGGAGTGGGGGTGAGGCACCTGATAACCCCTCCTTCCAGGTAGGATACCAGTGGACTTTAACCCCCCCCTCTTTCCTACACAAACACTGCTACATAGATAGCCTGTTCTGGGAGAAAACAGACTAGTACCCAAGCAATGTACCTGACCGGTCCCACTACCATGGTCAGCTAGAATCAGGCAATTACCTTTGACAGCACACACGTGACTTCAATTGAACTTCGCCAAATGGATAGAAGACGGAACACGAGAGCACATTTTGAGCAAAGCAAAGCACATGAAGGAGCAGTTCTTTCAATGCAGCAGCTGAGCCAATGGAGAGAGATGGCAGACCAAGAAAGGAGAACAAGGAAGGAGATACCCTTGGACGTTTCAACGAGTGATCGATATACTACTAGGAACTTGAAAGCAGCATGTGAGAAGCCAAGAAGGGAAACCTAAGAATCCTGCATTGTGTATCCAAGATATCCGGGGCCCTCCTACACGACTGGCCGAGTCGGGGAGGAGCAGCAGCCACCGTGGTACTGTCCTTGGCTCAGATTAAACCACAAACAGAGACATCAACACAACCGGTGAGTTGAAGTAAACTGTCTCTGACTGATGTACCCCACAAAGAAGTAGCAAAAGGAACGTTTTCATGTGTTAAAACGAATAATAGAAATCAAGTAAGAATTAATCAGAGTGGTCTTGCAAGAGTATAAGTAAAATATATTGCACAGTCGAAAGTCTTTGATTATGATCAAGGTATGAGTCCGGCTAAGCGAGACCTATTGTGAATGTATCGAACTTTGAAATAAGAAGAAAGCAGAAAAGCAAGGTTCAAGCCCGATCGATGAAGACCTATTGTAAATTTGTGTATAAAAGGGGTCCGAGCCCAGCTGAGGGAGACCCAGGATTAACAATGCACCTGAGACTTTGTAAGCGTGAGACTCCTGAAGAGAAAGGAACTTTGATGTTGTGTTTTGTATCCAAGGTACTCTACGAATGAGAGACTTTTGAACGGAAAGAGACTTTGTCGCAGAAGGCCCTTGTTTATATCCTGAACTGCATCCTCGTGCTGGAGAAGCCATAGTCTGTGCTAAGCTTCAGTGTGCCACCTGGCACATGCTGAAAACGTAGGGAAGCGAAGCTAATTGTCCGGTGGTCCCGACATAGTGTTTCCTGACACTCTTTCTTTTACATACATCATTTCCCCACACCATTTGTATTTAGAAGTAAGGATTGGCATAGGTTTTTTAGTATAGGCCCTTTTATTTTAAAAGGCTCCACTAGGACTGCGTTATCATTTGATGGTCGTAGCTTTCGCCCATCCTTACATTTAGGGTTAGATAGGTGTTCAACCAACCCATTGAAGTTCAATAAACACCATTGAAATGTGATCACTTGTGTCTGTCTTCACTGTTTGATACTATGCCTTCCTTACAGTTCCGAGCTCTCTAGGGATCCCTGTCTTAACCATTTGCGATAACAGATGGAAAGTTTCTCATGCTACAAAAACACCTTTTTGGTGGCTAGACCCTCAGCCCACAGGTTGGGGTAGCTGGAGAGGCCCTACTCTGCATGCCTTCATACCTGGAAATCAGTCACAAGGCAGTTACACCATTATGCTATTGTATACGTTCAAAGTCATAGGAACTCATTACAAGCTTGGCAGTTTAGTGTCTAATTCAATTACCGTTACCACCCCTTGGTCCTGTGGCCACAGGATTAAAAGTGTTGGTAATTTCTCAATTGTTGGAGTCCATATGACTCAATTTTGGCAATTTACCACAGGTGGAACCATTGCACAGTAAAACCGCCTGATTTTCTTTTAGGCAAAGTGGAGGATTCACCTCCAGCAAGCTGCTGGAGGTGAAGCCGCCACTTTTACTGTGAAAATCTACAGATTTCCGGTGCGATAATTGCACTGGCAGTAAATCCGCCAAAACAAATAATTTGGTGGTGCGGAAAAAGGGGCGGTAACGGAATTAAAAAGTGCAAAAAAGCCTCTACTTGCTCCAACAGCTGATGGTACAAAAAAGTGAAGGATAGGATGTTGCAATAAAACGAAACTAGCTGTGCAGTATTCTCTGGTCAGAGTAATGTATTGGGCTAAGTGAACAATGGCTGAGGAAGAAAGATGTGAGACTAATGCTGTGATAACTCACTGATAACCATCATTAACTCTAGTCCTACTATTCTTCTACTACATATGGCAAGACCAGAAATACTGTGCCCCAGTTAGAATGCCAGAAAATCCATGAGGACCCGCCCCAGAGGAAAGAGTTGCACAACCATTCGACCGCCATAGGGTTTGATCTCAGACATCGATGCAGAGAAAGGGCCATGAACTGCAGCAGGGAGAGAGGAATCTGGCTACCATAAGCGGCAACTCCCAGACCTCACAAAGCAGCCAAAAATAACATAGAAACCATGCAACAACCCAATGCCCCCCTAGGGCAGTGCATATTGAAAGGGGAGTAGTACCCACCCACCATGAATAGACTTACCAGGAGACCCCACGGAAAGGGTTCCCAGGACACAAACATGAACATTGGCCTTTTCAAGCAGTCAGCAAAGCATGGAGAGCCCGCATGGAGAAAGTGGGTGGGGCTTACACCCTACTTATGACTTTTTGTTAAACCCACCTCTGGGGCAGACTTGTGAGGGGGAAGAAGTGGCCTGATTGCCAAGGGAGACAGATTCAATCCTATGGTGAGCTATAAACAGGGAGCAGCAAGTGTGAGTTTTTCATGTGAGGTCAAAGGTGGAGGACGACCAAGAGACCAGCAGGAGGAAGGAAGGAAGGAAGGAGTGTGGAGGCAATTTGTAGAACAGATGAGGTATTGGCTGAGTGAGTGCCTCTGCAGTGTGAGTGCATGGTTGTGTGGCGAGTAGATAGACAAGGTAGTGTAAGGAGTGATTGTGAAGCAAATGTCATGGCCACAGGGCAAGAACCACAACTGACATCACTTAAAGGGTCCAGTTGGACCCAGTCCTGCCGTCTTTGGCACCAGGCTCATGAGAAGGTTTGCTCTGCACACTTTATTCCTAGTGCACGTGCTATTTCATCTCTTGCTGAGCCCCCACATGCGCCCAGGCCGGGCGTGGCCAGAGAAATGCATTGGGCTACACGTGCAGCATCTTCTGGGAGTGGCAGGGTGGCGCCATTAAGCAGAGCAAAGGGGCATGGCTGGGACCAGGCTATTTAAGCCTGCCCCGCCCGCATGCCAGCGCTGCACGTTAGTCTGCTCATGCAGCGTTAATGCTTACCGCCGCATGGATCGCTTCTTACCTGTTTTCCAGCAACACCATCGCTGAAGCGCATCTTACCTGTTTTCCAGCGAAACCATCACTGAATCGCATATTACCTGTTTCCAGCAAATCCATCGCCCGAGACATAAAATGTAACAACTTTGGCCCTTATTAGGGATTTATGCCTTTAGCTTACTGTCGCGTTACAAAGGGACAAGTATCAGATTGCGGTGCATGCCAAAATGTTGGAAATGATTGTGGGAGCAGTTTATTTCAAAGCCCGACTTTACAGAATCAATGTACAGAGGCATATTTTCATTCAGCTATTGTACAACTGACAGAAAATGTATCGAGTGTATTTCCATCAATGCCATCTTGAATATGTGTTGTGTATTACATAGGCCTTCTGGGTAAAGCATATCTCTGCCATGTATGAAATTGTAAACCCAAAATATCAGATCACATTAATTTGAGGATGCCGCTTTGAGCAAAGAAAACTAAGGTCTAAGGTTTCAATGACGCATGCAACATGGGAAAGGCAGGCCCAGAATTAAAGTAGTTATTTCCCAGGAAAAACCTCTACCCTCATTTTCCAACATATTTCCTATGACAGCACTGAGATGAGTAAGAGGCGACTAGGAGTAGTCAACACCAGGAACTCTCGTACGGAGACGAGGAAGACGCCTGCAAGAAGTCTGTGAAGGTCAGGCATGTCCCTCTTACTAAAGTCAGGCAAGTCCAATTAGAAGCTCACAACTGTAACCTATTAAGGGGTTGCAGGTGTATAAGAGGAGACCAAGAGAGCAGCAAAGAGAGCAGCAGGGCGGCCTGTGTGGGAGAGACCAGTAGGGGACCCTGCTTATGAGGAGGCAGCCGTGGTGGGCCCTGCAGAGACACCAGGACGCCGGCAGATGATCCCAGAGACCTGTGGAGCCCAGGAGAAGTCAGGCCATTGGAAGTTCTCTGGTGTGGGAGCACCTATGGTTCAGGAAATGCAGCGGGAGCTGCAAGCAAGTCATAAGAAAAGAAACCGCTGACAGCATCCCCAGAAGCAGAATGGAGCTGCCGGCGATACCATAGAGGGAGCAAAAGGGCAAGCGGGGCTCGCAATCAAAGGTTAGCCGGCAGGCGGAGCAAGAGTCCTGCGCAGCTACCCGACAGGACTGGCAGAGGCCGGTGAGTGAAAGGGAGCCTCACTCGAGACCGGGGCGCTCCGAGGGGGCTGGATGTATGGTGAATTAATGTTGAGTGAGCCGAAAAGCATGCACAGAGTGGGAAGGAACCCAACGTTACAGGTGGCATGGAAAATTAAGCGTCAAAGTAAATAATGATTGAAAAAGCTTGAATATTGAATACCAAACTGAATGAAGGACTTTGAGAGCAAAGCTACGAGTTAATGAAAGTTAAATGGAAAAGCGCCCATTACAAAGCAACAGATGAAATAGGAACGCAAGCGTGAAAGAGCATTACAGAAAGGTGGGGAATAAAATAAGACCACCGCAAAGTGATCTTTGTGAATAAATACAGTGCGGCAAGGCCCAAGACTGGCATAGGCTGTGTGACACATTGTAGAAAATCCAAGAGGCTAATGAGGAGGAGCCAGGAGAGTGTGAAACTGCACAGAGCCAAGAGCATGATGAGAAGAAGAAGTGAAGTGAATGTGAATCTCTACACAAGGTAGATACAGAATAACCTGTGTAGGCTGAAGAGCCAAAGGTTCCTGGTTGTGCAACCTGTGATGGGTAGACCATATGGTCAGACAAATGCACCTAGACCAGGGAGCCCTCCAGTGTGAAAGCCAAAGACATTGTGAAACAAACCAAGGAGTGCTGTGAATGAACTGTTAATGCAATCCAAAAGGAGTGTCAAGTTGAGCTAGAGCTGTGTTAAATATTTAAAGACTGAGACCAGTACAAAGTTGCTACGGTTAGGTCTTGGGGAAGGGAACCCTGAGACTTGATGAACTGCATTGATGTCTCGAGGATAGAGCCTCAACCCCCTTTTCTTTTGAACCGGGTTGCCTTAAGCTTGGGGAAGGGAACCCAGAGGATTTGTGGAACTTAGGGAAGGGGAGCTGAAAAAAGCTCAGAACTTTATGTTAATCACCATTTCTTATATTATTGACATCCTTACACATTTCTTAGCTTTAGTTGTGGGTGCAAAGATAGGTTTTGGACACAGACAGACGGGGGGGGGGGGTGTGTGTGTGTGTGTGTGTGTGTGTGTGTGTGTGTGTGTGTGTGTGAGTTTGTGTTACTATCCTTGTGGGGACTTGGGTGTGTAAACATGCACACGCTGTGGGGACTTGATTTCACTGTGGGGACCTAAACCCAAGTCCCCACATGGTAATGCCTTCCAAATGACTTAAAACAACTTAAAAGACATCTGCGCCAATTTTTAGAACTTTTTAAAAAATGGCTTTGTGGGGACCTGTGTTTATTTTGGTGTGTTGATTTTTTACTCAGCTCTGCCCCCGCAGGGTGGGTGTGGTATTGCAGTCATCAACACACGGACAGGAATTTAAACACACTTGATAAATCAGATGCCCTACATGCTTAGGCAGCAGACAGCAGATTCATGGGAACCATTTATACACAAATACAATTGTGTTTTAAATGGCCTGAACTCTGCGTTTAAATGTAAAATAATGAAATTAAGCTGTTTTTTGTGTATTTTGTATGTTTACAGAATTGGATATAATTGATATGCAATGTAAATCTTCCCTCATTGATTGCACAACACACTTCCAGATTCATTTCAAGCATTGACTACTTTTGTAATAAACGAATCACAATATGACTTACTTTACTTTCTTATTTTTCTGTGATTTTGTTGAAGTCCCCATAGGGGTGGTGTGTGATGAAATTGAATTCTACACTGTCAAGACAACACATTATGTGCACGGATGTCATCTTGTCTATAGTCTGAAATGTGAATTAATTGAATGTTGGCATCACATTTTGTCTGATTATTCAAAAAATATTCACAAAGTTGATGTTTAATTGATACTCATTTGGTTTCCTTACAAGTTGATCTCTAAGGGAAAAAAGTGGCAGTAATGGAATTAGCGCCACTTTGATCAATCTGCTGATATAAGGGTTATTGAAAATGGACACTAATTCCTCTGGTGAAATTAACCCAGAAGAAATGAGTGCTGGAGGAATAAGTAATGAAAACCAGTGATGATTCCCCCGGGGCTAAATCCTCCAGTGGAATTAGAGCTGGAAATAAAAATGCTAATTCCATCCTATCTTCAGGTAAAAATACCGAACGAAACACTGCCAAAAATAGTGGCCAATTCAACCAAAAATACCCAAATGGTGAAGGAAAATGCATTCAGGTGATGCAAATGAAGCCACAGATGCACCCAATTGGCCATACAAGGGTATGTGAATACGAATAGTATGTAATGATACTGAAGTCCCAATAGAGCTGATATGATGGTACTGAGTCCACCAAAAGGATGGTGTGTGGTCATGTTGAGGTCTCCGTTGGGATGTTGTTTGATGACATAGAGGTCCTCACAGGGATGGTGTGTCATTGTATAGAAGGCCATATAAGAATAGTGTGTATTTATGCTCAAGGTCCCATAGAAATGGAATGCAATGATATTGAATCCTCGAACTGAATGGTGTGTGCTGATGTTGAGGTCCCCACAGGGTTGATATGTGATGATATTGAAGTCCTCACATGGATGGTGTGCGCTGATGGTGAGGTCCCCAAAGGTATGATATGTGATGATATTGAAGTCCTCACATGGATGGTGTGTGCTGATGGTGAGGTCCCCACAGGGATGATATGTGATGATATTGGAGTCCTCACATAGATGGTGTGTGCTGATGGTGAGGTCCCCACAGGCATGATGTGTGATGATATTTAAGTCCTCAAATGGACAGTGTGTGCTGATGTTGAGTTCCCCACAGGGTTGATATGTGATGATATTGAAGTCCTCACATGGATGGTGTGTGCTGATGGTGAGGTCCCCACAGGGATGATATGTGATGATATTGAAGTCCTCACATGGATGGTGTGTGTTGATGTTGAGGTACCCACAGGGTTGATATGTGGTGATATTGAAGTCCTCACGTGGATGGTGTGTGCTGATGGTGAGGTCCCCACAGGGATGATATGTGATGATATTTAAGTCCTCAAATGGGTGGTGTGTGCTGATGTTGAGGTCCCCACAGGGTTGATATGTGATGATATTGAAGTCCTCACATGGATGGTGTGTGATGATGTTGAAGTCTCCTTAATGAAGATGTATTATGATATTAAACATTTTGTATGTGGACTCTTTGACATTAAATGCCTTACAGATATGTAATGCTTCAAGGAAGTAAAAGAGAGGTTTTGTGAAGATGTTGAAATCATTTAAGAAAGTATTTATAGGCCTGAGTGTGTTTTATGTTAACATGAACTCATGTAATGGTAATGTTACATCATGCTCTGCTTAGTACATGGCCAAATCAGAAATTGAACGAAATCTCACCTGACAATGGGGGTGATTACGAGTTGGGCAGTATTCTGTCTGTAAATCCACTGGACGTACCGTTGCCACCACTTAGTTTGGCAGATTTACAGGTGGATTACACGTGGTGGTGGCGGAGTATGATCCCTTTTTTTCATTGGACTCTATATGGCATTTTTGGCAGAATTACTGCCTAAGGGAGCAAGGGTTAAAGGTCAGTGTGAACAAGTGCCAGTTTTGCTGGACAAGCAGCAAATACAGCGGAAACATCATCTCTGCAGACATCATTCCTGTAGATCCCGCAAAGACGGAAGCCTTCCTCCCCTGGTCAAGACCTCAGAACTTGAAGGAGTTACAGAGTTTCCTTTCTTTAACAGCTACTGGAGATTTGTTGTGGGATATGCCAACATCGTGCAACCGCTTGTGGACCTCATCAAAGGATACCTGCCTAACTAAAGGAGCGGCAGGACTACTCTGCAGACCATTTACACCATCCACATGAGCCCTTTGATGATAGGTGGACCAACTAATGCCAGGAGGCATTCAAGGAGCTGAGGCAGATCCTCACTACTTGAGCTCCTCGAATACTCAAACCAATTCTGGGCTACACAGATCCTCAGTTGCCTTGCATCTTTCACATTGATGCAAGTCTTCCACCTGGTGATTGTGTGTTGATCCACAGCCTGGAAAAAGAGTGGACAGAACAAGCTGAGTAACAAGTGGGAGTCTCAACCATTCAACATTGAGCATCAATTAGTAGTGCTGCCTGTCTACTGACTATGGGTATGAGGACAGCCAAGAAACATCAAGACCTTGCAATGGAACCATCTGCTCCAAGTCCAGGATGAGTTTGAGCTGACACTGGCAGTGAGAGAAGAGGACGTGAACCCGACTCTGAGGGTGTTCTTTCGAGACTAATCCTGATCACATTGCTCCTTTACCCATTCCTCCACTGGAATATAGGGAGCCTGACTTGGTACAGGGTTGATCGCTGGGTCAGGAATAAACCCTAGATGAGGCCCCGGCTGATCTTCATCCTGCAACCAGGGAGAGCACGACTGTCATGAAACTAACATAGGATTCACCGGGGGTCCAATGTGAGTTTCCCATTGCCTGATCCTAAGTTTTCCATTCTTTCTTCTTTAGTGCAGGTGCCTGCGAGTTCAGGGATACTTTGGCAGGGCGCAGGGCATGAGAGGGGGTTGGGGGTAACAGGAGAGAGACACGGGGCATGAGCGAGGGGTGGGGGGCAACAGCAGGGAGACACGGGGCATGACGGGGGTGCGGGGCAACAGGAGAGAGACATAGGGCATGAGCAGGGGGTGGTGGGGTAACAGGAGAGAGACACGGGGGGTTGGGGGTAACAGGAGAGAGACACGGGGCATGAGCGGGGGGTGAGGGGTAACAGGAGAGAGACACGGAGCATGAGTGGGGGGTGGGGGGCAACAGGAGAGAGACACGGGGCATGAGAGGGGGGTGGGGGTAACAGGAGAGAGACACGTGGCATGAGCGGGGGTGGGGGTAACAGCAGGGAGACACGGGGCATGACCGGGGATGGGGGGCAACAGGAGAGAGATACGGGGCATGAGAGGGGGGTGGGGGTAACAGGAGAGAGACACGTGGCATGAGCGGGGGGTGGGGGTAACAATAGGGAGACACGGGGCATGACCGGGGGTGGGGGGCAACAGGAGAGAGATACGGGGCATGAGAGGGGGGTGGGGGTAACATGAGAGAGACATGGGGCATGAGCTGGGGGTGGGGGGCAAAATCAGGGAGACACGGGGCATGAGCGGGGGGTGGGGGGAACACGAGGCAGACACGGGGCATGAGAGGGGGGTGGGGGTACAGGAGAGAGACACAGGGCATGAGCGGGGGTTGGGGGCAACAGCAGGGAGACACGGGCATGACTGGGGGGTGGGGGGCAACAGAAGGGAGACACGGGGCATGACTCGGGGGTGGGGGGCAACAGGAGAGAGACAAGGGGCATGAGAGGGGGCTGGGGGGGTAACAGGAGAGACATGGGGCATGAGCAGGGGTTGGGGGCAACAGCAGGGAGACACGGGGCATGACCGGGGTGTGAGGGGCAACAGGTGAGAGACACAGGGCATGAGAGGGGGTGGGGGGTAACAGGAGAGAGACACGGAGCATGAGTGGGGGGTAACAGGAGAGAGACACGGAGCATGAGCGGGGGGTGGGGGGTAACAGGAGACAGACACGGGGTATGAGTGGGGGTGGGGGCAACAGCAGGGAGACACGGGGCATGAGCGGGGGGAAAACGAGGGAGACACGGGGCATGAGAGGGGGGTGGGGGTAACAGAAGAGAGACACGGGACATGAGTGGGGGGTGGGGGGCAACAGGAGGGAGACGCAGGGCTTGACGGGGGGTGGGGGCAACAGGAGAGAGACACGGGGCAAGAGAGGGGGGTGGGGGGCAAACAGGAGAGAGACACGGGGCATGAGCGGGAGTGGGGGGCAACATGAGAAAGACGGGTCATGAGCAGGGGGTGGGGGGTAACAGCAGGGAGACACAGGGCTTGAGCGGAGGATGGGGGGAACACGAGGGAGACACGGGGCATGAGAGGGGGGTGGGGGGTAACAGGAGAGAGACACAGGGCATGAGCGGGGTGGGGGGCAAGAGCAGAGAGACACGGGGCATGAGTGGGGGGTGGGGGGTAACAGGAGAGACATGAGGCATAAGCGAGGGGTGGGGGAACAGGAGAGAGACACGGGGCATGAACGGGGGGTGGGGGGCAACAGCAGGGAGACACGGGGCATGACCAGGGTGGTGGGGGGCAACAGGAGAGAGACACGGGGCATGAGAGGGGGGTGGGGGTAACAGGAGAGAGACACGGGGCATGAGAGGGGGGTGGTGGGGTAACAGGAGAGAGACACAGGGCATGAGCGGGGGTGGGGGGCAACAGCAGGGAGACACGGGGCATGAGCAGAGGGTGGGGGGCAACAGCAGGGAGACACGGGGCATGAGCAGGGGGTGTGGGGAACACGAGGGAGACACGGGGCATGAGCGGGGGGTCGGGGTTAACAGGAGAGAGACACGGGGCATGACCAGGGGTGGGGGGTAACAGGAGAGAGACATGGGGCATGAGAGGGGGTGGGGGGTAACAGGAGAGAGACACGGGGCATGAGCAGGGGGTAGGGGTAAGAGGAGAGAGACTCGGGGCAGGAGCGGGGGGTGGGGGGCAACAGCAGGGAGACACGGGGCATGACCGCGGGTGGGGGTCAACAGGAGAGAGACACGGGGCATGAGAGGGGGGTGGGGGTAACAGGAGAGAGAAAAGGGGCATGAGCGAGGGTGGGGGCAACATGAGAGAGACACAGGGCATGAGCGGGGGTGGGGGGCAACAGCAGGGAGACACGGGGCACGAGCGGGGGTGGGGGGAACACGAGGGAGACACGGGGCATGAGAGAGGGTGGGAGGTAACAGGAGAGAGACACGGGGCATGAGCGGGGGGTTGGGGGCAACAGCAGGGAGACATGGGGCATGACTGGGGGGTGTGGGGCAACAGGAGAGAGACACGGGGCATGCGCGGGGGGTGGGGAGTAACAGGAGAGACATGAGGCATAAGCGAGGGGTGGGGGAACAGGAGAGAGACACGGGGCATGAGCGGGGTGTTGGGGTAACAGCAGGGAGACACGGGGCATGACCAGGGTGGTGGGGGGCAACAGGAGAGAGACACGGGGCATGAGAGGGGGGTGGGGGGTAACAGGAGAGAGACACGGGGCATGAGCGGGGGTGGGGGGCAACAGCAGGGAGACACGGGGCATGAGCAGAGGGTGGGGGGCAACAGCAGGGAGATACGGGGCATGAGCGGGGGGTGGGGGAACAGCAGGGAGACACGGGGCATGAGCGGGGGGTCGGAGTTAACAGGAGAGAGACATGGGGCATGAGCAGGGGGTAAGGGGCAACAGGAGAGAGACACGGGGCATGAGCGGGCAGTGGGGGGCAACAGCAGGGAGACACGGGGCATGACCAGGGGGTGGGGGGCAACAGGAGAGAGACACAGGGCATGAGAGGGTGTGGGGGGTAACAGGAGAGAGACACGGGGCATGAGCGGGGGTATGGGGAACAGGAGGGAGACACGGGGCATGACCTGGGGGTGGGGGCGACACGAGAGAGACACGGGACATGAGTGAGGGGTGGGGGGTAACAGGAAACAGACACGGGGCATGAGCGGGGGTGGGAGGCAACAGCAGGGAGACACGGGGCATGAGTGGGGGGAAAACGAGGGAGACACGGGGCATGAGCGGGGGGTGGGGGGTAACAGAAGAGAGACACGGGACATGACCAGGGGGTGGGGGGCAACAGGAGAGAGACACAGGGCATGAGAGGGTGTGGGGGGTAACAGGAGAGAGACACGGGGCATGAGCGGGGGTATGGGTAACAGGAGAGAGACTCGGGGCATGAGCGGGGGCTGGGGGGCAACAGCAGGGAGACACGGAGCATGACCGGGGGTGGGGGTCAACAGGAGAGAGACACGGGGCATGAGAGGGGGGTGGGGGTAACAGGAGAGAGACACGGGGCATGAGCGAGGGTGGGGGGCAACAGGAGAGAGACACAGGGCATGAGAGGGTGTGGGGGGTAACAGGAGAGAGACACGGGGCATGAGCGGGGGTATGGGTAACATGAGAGAGACTCGGGGCATGAGCGGGGGGTGGGGGGCAATAGCAGGGAGACACGGAGCATGACCGGGGGTGGGGGTCAACAGGAGAGAGACACGGGGCATGAGAGGGGGGTGGGGGTAACAGGAGAGAGACACGGGGCATGAGCGAGGGTGGGGGGCAACATGAGAGAGACACAGGGCATGAGCGGGGGTGGGGAGCAACAGCAGGGAGACACGGGGCATGAGCGGGGGTGGGGGGAACACGAGGGAGACACGGGGCATGAGAGGGGGGTGGGAGGTAACAGGAGACAGACACGGGGCATGAGCGGGGGGTTGGGAGCAACAGCAGGGAGACATGGGGCATGACTGGGGGTGGGGGGCAACAGAAGGGAGACACGGGGCATGACCGGGGGGTGGGAGGTAACATGAGAGAGACACGGGGCATGAGAGGGGGATGAGGGGTAACAGGAGAGAGACACGGGGCACGAGAGGGGGGTGGGGGTAACAGCAGAGAGACACGGGGCATGAGCGGGGGTTGGGGGGCAACAGGAGGGAGACACGGGGCATGACCTGGGGGTGGGGGCGACATGAGAGAGACACGGGACATGAGTGAGGGGTGGGGGGTAACAGGAAACAGACACGGGGCATGAGCGGGGGTGGGAGGCAACAGCAGGGAGACACGGGGCATGAGTGGGGGGAAAACGAGGGAGACACAGGGCATGAGCGGGGGGTGGGGGGTAACAGATGAGACACGGGACATGAGCGGGGGGCAAAAGGAGGGAGACACAGGGCATGACCGGGGGTGGGGGGCAACAGGGAGACACAGGGCATGGCTGGTGGGTCGGGGCAACAGGAGAGGGACTCAGGGCTTGACCTTGGGGGGGGCAACAGGAGAGAGACACGGGCATGAGAGGGGTGGTGGGTAACAGGAGAGAGACAGGGGGCATGAGCGGGGGGTGGGGGAACACAAGGGAGACACGGGGCATGAGCAGGGGTGTGGGGGTAACAGGAGAGAGACACGGGGCATGAGCGGGTTGTGAGGGGCAACAGCAGGGAGACACGGGGCATGAGTGGGGGTGGGAGGCAACAGCAGGGAGACACGGGGCATGAGCAGGGGAAGGGGGTTAACAGGAGAGAGACACTGGGCATGAGCGGGGTTGGGGGGCAACAGCAGGAAGACACGGGGCATGAGCGGGGGGTGGGGGGCAACAGGAGAGACACGGGGCATGAGCGGGGGTGGGGGGTAACAGGAGAGAGACACGGGGAATGAAAGAGGGGTGGGGGGTTAACAGGAGCGAGACACGGGGCATGAGCGGGGTTGAGGGTAACAGGAGAGAGACTCGGGCATGAGCAGGGGGTGGGGGGCAACAGCAGGCAGAGACGGGGCATGACCGGGGGTGGGGGGCAACATGAGAGAGACACTGGGCATGAGAGGGGGGTGAGGGTAACAGGAGAGAGACACGGGACATGAGCCGGGGGTGGAGGCCAACATGAGAGAGACACGGGGCATGAGCGGGGGGTGGGGGGCAACAGCAGGGAGACACAGGGCATGAGCGGGGGTGGGGGGAACACGAGGGAGACACGGGGCATGAGCGGGGGGTCGGAGTTAACAGGAGAGAGACATGGGGCATGAGCGGGGGGTAGGGGGCAACAGGAGAGAGACACGGGGCATGAGCGGGCAGTGGGGGGCAACAGCAGGGAGACACGGGGCATGACCAGGGGGTGGGGGGCAACAGGAGAGAGACAAGGGGCATGAGGGGGGGCGGGGGGTAACAGGAGAGATACACGGGGCATGAGCGGGGGGTGGGGGGCAACAGCAGGGAGACACGGAGCATGACCGGGGGTGGGGGTCAACAGGAGAGAGACACGGGGCATGAGAGGGGGGTGGGGGTAACAGGAGAGAGACACGGGGCATGAGCGAGGGTGGGGGGCAACATGAGAGAGACACAGGGCATGAGCGGGGGTGGGGGGCAACAGCAGGGAGACACGGGGCATGAGCGGGGGTGGGGGGAACACGAGAGAGACACGGGGCATGAGAGGGGGGTGGGAGGTAACAGGAGACAGACACGGGGCATGAGCGGGGGGTTGGGAGCAACAGCAGGGAGACATGGGGCATGACTGGGGGTGGGGGGCAACAGAAGGGAGACACGGGGCATGACCGGGGGGTGGGAGGTAACATGAGAGAGACACGGGGCACGAGAGGGGGGTGGGGTAACAGCAGAGAGACACGGGGCATGAGCGGGGGTTGGGGGTAACAGAAGAGAGACACGGGACATGAGCGGGGGGCAAAAGGAGGGAGACACAGGGCATGACCGGGGGGTGGGGGGCAACAGGGAGACACAGGGCATGGCTGGGGGGTCGGGGCAACAGGAGAGGGACTCAGGGCTTGACCTTGGGGGGGGCAACAGGAGAGAGACACGGGGCATGAGAGGGGTGGGGGGTAACAGGAGAGAGACAGGGGGCATGAGCGGGGGTCGGGGGCAACAGCAGGGAGACACGGGGCATGAGCGGGGGGTGGGGGAACACAAGGGAGACACGGGGCATGAGCAGGGGTGTGGGGGTAACAGGAGAGAGACACGGGGCATGAGCGGGTTGTGAGGGGCAACAGCAGGGAGACACGGGGCATGAGTGGGGGTGGGGGGCATCATGAGAGAGACACTGGGCATGAGAGGGGGGTGAGGGTAACAGGAGAGAGACACGGGGCATGAGCCGGGGGTGGAGGCCAACATGAGAGAGACACGGGGCATGAGCGGGGGGTGGGGGGCAACAGCAGGGAGACACAGGGCATGAGCGGGGGTGGGGGGAACACGAGGGAGACACGGGGCATGAGCGGGGGGTCGGAGTTAACAGGAGAGAGACATGGGGCATGAGCGGGGGGTAGGGGGCAACAGGAGAGAGACACGGGGCATGAGCGGACAGTGGGGGGCAACAGCAGGGAGACACGGGGCATGACCAGGGGGTGGGGGGCAACAGGAGAGAGACAAGGGGCATGAGGGGGGGCAGGGGGTAACAGGAGAGAGACACGTGGCATGAGCGGGGGGTGGGGGGCAACAGCAGGGAGACACGGAGCATGACCGGGGGTGGGGGTCAACAGGAGAGAGACACGGGGCATGAGAGGGGGGTGGGGGTAACAGGAGAGAGACACGGGGCATGAGCGAGGGTGGGGAGCAACATGAGAGAGACACAGGGCATGAGCGGGGGTGGGGGCAACAGCAGGGAGACACGGGCCATGAGCGGGGGTGGGGGGAACACGAGAGAGACACGGGGCATGAGAGGGGGGTGGGAGGTAACAGGAGACAGACACGGGGCATGAGCGGGGGGTTGGGAGCAACAGCAGGGAGACATGGGGCATGACTGGGGGTGGGGGGCAACAGAAGGGAGACACGGGGCATGACCGGGGGGTGGGAGGTAACATGAGAGAGACACGGGGCATGAGAGGGGGGTGAGGGTTAACAGGAGAGAGACACGGGGCACGAGAGGGGGGTGGGGGTAACAGCAGAGAGACACGGGGCATGAGCGGGGGTTGGGGGGCAACAGGAGGGAGACACGGGGCATGACCGGGGGGTGGGGGCGACACGAGAGAGACACGGGGCATGAGTGAGGGGTGGGGGGTAACAGGAGACAGACACGGGGCATGAGCGGGGGTGGGAGGCAACAGCAGGGAGACACGGGGCATGAGTGGGGGGAAAAAGAGGGAGACACGGGGCATGAGCGGGGGGTGGGGGGTAACAGAAGAGAGACACGGGACATGAGCGGGGGGCGGGGGGCAAAATGAGGGAGACACAGGGCATGACCGGGGGGTGGGGGGCAACAGGGAGACACAGGGCATGGCTGGGGGGTCGGGGCAACAGGAGAGGGACTCAGGGCTTGACCTTGGGGTGGGGGGCAACAGGAGAGAGACACAGGGCATGAGAGGGGGGTGGGGGGTAACAGGAGAGAGACAGGGGGCATGAGCGGGGGACGGGGGCAACAGCAGGGAGACACGGGGCATGTGCGGGGGGTGGGGGAACACAAGGGAGACACGGGGCATGAGCAGGGGTGTGGGGGTAACAGGAGAGAGACACGGGGCATGAGCGGGTTGTGAGGGACAACAGCAGGGAGACACGGGGCATGAGTGGGGGTGGGGGGTAACAGGAGAGACACGAGGCATGAACGGGGGGTGGGGGGCAACAGCAGGGAGACACGGGGCATGACTGGGGGGTGGGGGGTAAAAGGAAAGAGACACAGGGCATGAGAGGGGGGCGGGGGGGTAACAAGAGAGAGACACAGGGCATGAGCAGGGGGTGGGGGGGCAACAGCAGGGAGACACAGGGCATGACTGGGGCGTGGGGGGCAACATAAGGGAGACACGGGGCATGACCGGGGGTGGGGGCAACAGGAGAGAGACACAGGGCATGAGAGGGGGGTGAGGGGTAACAGGAGAGAGACACGGGGCATGAGAGGGGGGTGGGGGGTAACAGGAGAGAGACACGGGGCATGAGTGGGGGTGGGGGGTAACAGGAGAGACACGAGGCATGAACGGGGGGTGGGGGGCAACAGCAGGGAGACACGGGGCATGACTGGGGGGTGGGGGGTAAAAGGAAAGAGACACAGGGCATGAGAGGGGGCGGGGGGGTAACAAGAGAGAGACACAGGGCATGAGTGGGGGTGGGGGGGCAACAGCAGGGAGACGCGGGCATGAGTGGGGGTGGGGGGTAACAGGAGAGACACGAGGCATGAACGGGGGTGGGGGGCAAAAGCAGGGAGACACGGGGCATGACTGGGGGGTGGGGGGTAAAAGGAAAGAGACACAGGGCATGAGAGGGGGGCGGGGGGGTAACAAGAGAGAGACACAGGGCATGAGCAGGGGGTGGGGGGGCAACAGCAGGGAGACACAGGGCATGACTGGGGCGTGGGGGGCAACATAAGGGAGACACGGGGCATGACCGGGGGTGGGGGCAACAGGAGAGAGACACAGGGCATGAGAGGGGGGTGAGGGGTAACAGGAGAGAGACACGGGGCATGAGAGGGGGGTGGGGGGTAACAGGAGAGAGACACGGGGCATGAGCGGGGGGTGGGGGGCAACAGGTGGGAGACACGGGGCATGACCGGGGGGTCGGGGCAACAGGAGAGAGACACGGGGCATAAGAGGGGGGTGGGAGGCAACAGCAGGGAGACACGGGGTATGAGTGTGGGGAAAACGAGGGAGACACGGGGCATGAGAGGAGGGTGGGGGTAACAGAAGAGAGACACGGGACATGAGCTGGGGGTGGGGGGCAAAAGCAGGGAGACACGGGGCATGACCGGGGGTGGGGGGCAACAGAGAGACACAGGGCATGGCTGGGGGGTCGGGGGCAACAGGAGAGAGACACAGGGCTTGACCTGGGGGTGGGGGGCAACAGGAGAGAGACACGGGGCATGAGAGGGGGGTGGGAGGTAACAGGAGAGAGACACGTGGCATGAGCGGGGGTCTGGGGCAACAGCAGGGAGACACGGGGCATGAGCGCGGGGTGGGGGAACATGAGGGAGACAAGGGGCATGAGCAGGGGTGTGGGGGTAACAGGAGAGAGACACAGGGCATGAGCGGGTTGTGAGGGGCAACAGCAGGGAGACACGGGGCATGAGCGGGGGTGGGGGGTAACAGGAGAGACACGAGGCATAAGCGGGGGGTGGGGGGAACAGTAGAGACACAGGGCATGAGCGGGGTGTGGGGGGCAATAGCAGGGAGACACGGGGCATGACCCGGGGCTGGGGGCCACAGGAGAGAGACACGGGGCATGAGAGGGGGGTGGGGGGTAACAGGAGAGAGACACAGGGCATGAGAGGGGGGTGGAGGGGTAACAGGAGAGAGAAACGGGGCATGAGCGGGGGGTGGGGGGCAACAGCAGGGAGACACGGGGCATGAGCGGGGGGTGGGGGGCAACAGCAGGGAGACACGGGGCATGAGCAGGGGGTGGGGGTTAACAGGAGAGAGACACGGGGCATGAGCGGGGGGTGGGGGGCAACAGGTGGGAGACATGGGGCATGAGAGGGGGGTGGGGGGGTAAAAGGAGGGAGACACGGGTTATGAGCGGGGGGAAAACGAGGGAGACACGAGGCATGAGAGGGGGGTGGGGGTAACAGAAGAGAGACACGGGACATGAGCGGGGGGTGGGGGGCAAAAGCAGGGAGACACGGGGCATGACCGGGGGGTGGGGGGCAACAGAGAGACACGGGGCATGGCTGGGGGGTCGGGGGCAACAGGAGAGAGACACAGGGCTTGACCTGGGGGTGGGGGGCAACAGGAGAGAGACACGGGGCATGAGAGGGGGGTGGGGGTAACAGGAGAGAGACACGTGGCATGAGCGGGGGTCTGGGGCAACAGCAGGGAGACACGGGACATGAGCGGGGGGTGGGGGAACATGATCGAGACACGGGGCATGAGCGGGTTGTGAGGGGCAACAGCAGGGAGACACGGGGCATGAGCGGGGGTGGGGGGTAACAGGAGAGAGACATGGGGCATGAGCAGAGGGTGGGGGGTGACAGGATAGAGACACGGGGCATGAGCGGGTTGTGAGGGGCAACAGCAGGGAGACACGGGGCATGAGTGGGGGTGGGGGGTAACAGAAGAGACACGAGGCATGAACGGGGGGTGGGGGGCAACAGCAGGGAGACACGGGGCATGACTGGGGGGTGGGGGGTAAAAGGAAAGAGACACAGGGCATGAGAGAGGGGCGGGGGGTAACAAGAGAGAGACACGGGGCATGAGTGGGGGGTGGGGGGCAACAGCAGGGAGACGCGGGCATGAGTGGGGGGTGGGGGTTAACAGGAGAGAGACACTGGGCATGAGCGGGGTTGGGGGGCAACAGCAGGAAGACACGGGGCATGAGCGGGGGGTGGGGGGCAACAGGAGAGACACGGGGCATGAGCGGGGGGTGGGGGGTAACAGGAGAGAGACACAGGGAATGAAAGAGGGGTGGGGGGTTAACAGGAGAGAGACACGGGGCATGAGCGGGGTTGAGGATAACAGGAGAGAGACTCGGGCATGAGCAGGGGGTGGGGGGCAACAGCAGGGAGAGACGGGGCATGACCGGGGGTGGGGGGCAACATGAGAGAGACACTGGGCATGAGAGGGGGGTGAGGGTAACAGGAGAGAGACACGGGGCATGAGCCGGGGGTGGAGGCCAACATGAGAGAGACACGGGGCATGAGCGGGGGGTGGGGGGCAACAGCAGGGAGACACGGGGCATGAGCGGGGGTGGGGGGAACACGAGGGAGACACGGGGCATGAGCGGGGGGTCGGAGTTAACAGGAGAGAGACATGGGGCATGAGCGGGGGGTAGGAGGCAACAGGAGAGAGACACGAGGCATGAGCGGGCAGTGGGGGGCAACAGCAGGGAGACACGGGGCATGGCCAGGGGGTGGGGGGCAACAGGAGAGAGACACGGGGCATGAGGGGGGGCGGGGGGTAACAGGAGAGAGACACGGGGCATGACCGGGGGTGGGGGTCAACAGGAGAGAGACACGGGGCATGAGAGGGGGGTGGGGGTAACAGGAGAGAGACACAGGGCATGAGCGAGGGTGGGGGGCAACATGAGAGACACAGGGCATGAGCGGGGGTGGGGGGCAACAGCAGGGAGACACGGGGCATGAGCGGGGGTGGGGGGAACACGAGAGAGACACGGGGCATGAGAGGGGGGTGGGAGGTAACAGGAGACAGACACGGGGCATGAGCGGGGGGTTGGGAGCAACAGCAGGGAGACATGGGGCATGACTGGGGGTGGGGGGCAACAGAAGGGAGACACGGGGCATGACCGGGGGGTGGGAGGTAACATGAGAGAGACACGGGTCATGAGAGGGGGGTGAGGGTTAACAGGAGAAAGACACGGGGCACGAGAGGGGGGTGGGGGTAACAGCAGAGAGACACGGGGCATGAGCGGGGGTTGGGGGGCAACAGGAGGGAGACACGGGGCATGAGCGGGGGTGGGAGGCAACAGCAGGGAGACACGGGGCATGAGTGGGGGGAAAACGAGGGAGACACGGGGCATGAGCGGGGGGTAACAGAAGAGAGACACGGGACATGAGCGGGGGGTGAGGGGCAAAAGGAGGGAGACACAGGGCATGACCGGGGGGTGGGGGGCAACAGGGAGACACAGGGCATGGCTGGGGGGTCGGGGCAACAGGAGAGGGACTCAGGGCTTGACCTTGGGGTGGGGGGCAACAGGAGAGAGACACGGGGCATGAGAGGGGGGTGGGGGGTAACAGGAGAGAGACAGGGGGCATGAGCGGGGGACGGGGGCAACAGCAGGGAGACACGGGGCATGTGCGGGGGGTGGGGGAACACAAGGGAGACACGGGGCATGAGCAGGGGTGTGGGGGTAACAGGAGAGAGACACGGGGCATGAGCGGGTTGTGAGGGGCAACAGCAGGGAGACACGGGGCATGAGTGGGGGTGGGGGGTAACAGGAGAGACACGAGGCATGAATGGGGGTGGGGGGCAACAGCAGGGAGACACGGGGCATGACTGGGGGGTGGGGGGTAAAAGGAAAGAGACACAGGGCATGAGAGGGGGGCGGGGGGGTAACAAGAGAGAGACACGGGGCATGAGTGGGGGGTGGGAGGGCAACAGCAGGGAGACGCGGGCATGAGTGGGGGGTTGGAGGCAACAGCAGGGAGACACGGGGCATGAGCAGGGGGTGGGGGTTAACAGGTGAGAGACACGGGGCCTGAGCGGGGGTGGGGGGCAACAGGAGGGAGACACAGGGCATGACCGGGGGGTGGGGGGCAACAGGGAGACACAGGGCATGGCTGGGGGGTCGGGGCAACAGGAGAGGGACTCAGGGCTTGACCTTGGGGTGGGGGGCAATAGGAGAGAGACACGGGGCATGAGAGGGGGGTGGGGGTAACAGGAGAGAGACAGGGGGCATGAGCGGGGGTCGGGGGCAACAGCAGGGAGACACGGGGCATGAGCGGGGGGTGGGGGGAACACGAGGGAGACACGGGCATGAGCAGGGGTGTGGGGGTAACAGGAGAGAGACACGGGGCATGAGCGGGTTGTGAGGGGCAACAGCAGGGAGACACAGGGCATGAGTGGGGGTGGGGGGTAACAGGAGAGACACGAGGCATGAACGGGGGGCGGGGGGCAACAGCAGGGAGACATGGAGCATGACTGGGGGGTGGGGGGTAAAAGGAAAGAGACACAGGGCATGAGAGGGGGGCGGGGGGGTAACAAGAGAGAGACACGGGGCATGAGTGGGGGGTGGAGGGGCAACAGCAGGGAGACACGGGCATGAGTGGGGGGTGGGAGGCAACAGCAGGGAGACACGGGGCATGAGCAGGGGGTGGGGGTTAACAGGAGAGAGACACGGGGCATGAGCGGGGGTGGGGGGCAACAGCAGTAAGACACGGGGCATGAGTGGGGGTGGGGGGCAACAGGAGAGAGACACGGGGCATGAGCGGGGGGTAGGGGTAACAGGAGAGAGACACGGGGAATGAAAGGGGGGTGGGGGGTTAACAGGAGAGAGACACGGGGCATGAGCGGGGTTGAGGGTAACAGGAGAGAGACTCGGGCATGAGCAGGGGGTGGGGGGCAACAGCAGGGAGAGACGGGGCATGACCGGGGGTGGGGGGCAACATGAGAGAGACACTGGGCATGAGAGGGGGGTGAGGGTAACAGGAGAGAGACACGGGGCATGAGCCGGGGGTGGGGGGCAACATGAGAGAGACACGGGGCATGAGCAGGGGGTGGGGGGCAACAGCAGGGAGACACGGGGCATGAGCGGGGTGGCGGGAACACGAGGGAGACACGGGGCATGAGAGGGGGGTGGGGGTAACAGGAGAGAGACATGGGGCATGAGCAGAGGGTGGGGGGTGACAGGTTAGAGACACGGGGCATAAGAGGGGGTGGGTGGAAACTGCAGGGAGACACGGGGCATGAGCGGGGGCTGGGGGCAACAGCAGTGAGATACGGGGCATGAGCAGAGGGTGGGGGCAACAGCAGGGAGACACGGGGCATGAGCGGGGTGGGGGAACACGAGGGAGATGCGGGGCATGAGCGGGGGTGGGGGTTAACAGGAGAGAGACACGGGGCATGAGCAGGGGGTGGGGGGCAACAGGAGAGAGACACGGGGCATGAGCAGGGGGTAACAGGAGAGAGACACGGGGCATGAGCAAGGGGTGGGGGGGTAACAGGAGAGAGACACGGGGCATGACTGGGAGATGGGGGCAACAGGAGAGAGACACGGGGCTTGACCGGGGGGTGGGGGGCAACAGGAGAGAGACACGGGGCAAGAGAGGGGGGTGGGGGGTAACAGGAGAGAGACACGGGGCATGAGCGGGGGTTGGGGGGCAACAGGAGGGAGACACGGGGCATGACCGGGGGGTGGGGGCGACACGAGAGAGACACGGGGCATGAGTGAGGGGTGGGGGGTAACAGGAGACAGACACGGGGCATGAGCGGGGGTGGGAGGCAACAGCAGGGAGACACGGGGCATGAGTGGGGGGAAAACGAGGGAGACACGGGGCATGAGCGGGGGGTAACAGAAGAGAGACACGGGACATGAGCGGGGGGTGGGGGGCAAAAGGAGGGAGACACAGGGCATGACCGGGGGGTGGGGGGCAACAGGGAGACACAGGGCATGGCTGGGGGGTCGGGGCAACAGGAGAGGGACTCAGGGCTTGACCTTGGGGTGGGGGGCAACAAGAGAGAGACACGGGGCATGAGAGGGGGGTGGGGAGTAACAGGAGAGAGACAGGGGGCATGAGCGGGGGACGGGGGCAACAGCAGGGAGACACGGGGCATGTGCGGGGGGTGGGGGAACACAAGGGAGACACGGGGCATGTGCGGGGGGTGGGGGTAACAGGAGAGAGACACGGGGCATGAGCGGGTTGTGAGGGGCAACAGCAGGGAGACACGGGGCATGAGTGGGGGTGGGGGGTAACAGGAGAGACACGAGGCATGAACGGGGGTGGGGGGCAACAGCAGGGAGACACGGGGCATGACTGGGGGGTGGGGGGTAAAAGGAAAGAGACACAGGGCATGAGAGGGGGGCGGGGGGGTAACAAGAGAGAGACACGGGGCATGAGTGGGGGGTGGGGGGGCAACAGCAGGGAGACGCGGGCATGAGTGGGGGGTTGGAGGCAACAGCAGGGAGACACGGGGCATGAGCAGGGGGTGGGGGTTAACAGGTGAGAGACACGGGGCCTGAGCGGGGGTGGGGGGCAACAGGAGGGAGACACAGGGCATGACCGGGGGGTGGGGGGCAACAGGGAGACACAGGGCATGGCTGGGGGGTCGGGGCAACAGGAGAGGGACTCAGGGCTTGACCTTGGGGTGGGGGGCAATAGGAGAGAGACACGGGGCATGAGAGGGGGGTGGGGGTAACAGGAGAGAGACAGGGGGCATGAGCGGGGGTCGGGGGCAACAGCAGGGAGACACGGGGCATGAGCGGGGGGTGGGGGGAACACAAGGGAGACACGGGGCATGAGCAGGGGTGTGGGGGTAACAGGAGAGAGACACGGGGCATGAGCGGGTTGTGAGGGGCAACAGCAGGGAGACACAGGGCATGAGTGGGGGTGGGGGTAACAGGAGAGACACGAGGCATGAACGGGGGGCGGGGGGCAACAGCAGGGAGACATGGGGCATGACTGGGGGGTAGGGGGTAAAAGGTAAGAGACACAGGGCATGAGAGGGGGGCGGGGGGGTAACAAGAGAGAGACACGGGGCATGAGTGGGGGGTGGAGGGGCAACAGCAGGGAGACACGGGCATGAGTGGGGGGTGGGAGGCAACAGCAGGGAGACACGGGGCATGAGCAGGGGGTGGGGGTTAACAGGAGAGAGACACGGGGCATGAGCGGGGGTGGGGGGCAACAGCAGTAAGACACGGGGCATGAGTTGGGGTGGGGGGCAACAGGAGAGAGACACGGGGCATGAGCGGGGGGTGGGGGTAACAGGAGAGAGACACGGGGAATGAAAGGGGGGTGGGGGGTTAACAGGAGAGAGACACGGGGCATGAGCGGGGTTGAGGGTAACAGGAGAGAGACTCGGGCATGAGCAGGGGGTGGGGGCAACAGCAGGGAGAGACGGGGCATGACCGGGAGTGGGGGGCAACATGAGAGAGACACTGGGCATGAGAGGGGGGTGAGGGTAACAGGAGAGAGACACAGGGCATGAGCCGGGGGTGGGGGGCAACATGAGAGAGACACGGGGCATGAGCGGGGGGTGGGGGGCAACAGCAGGGAGACACGGGGCATGAGCGGGGGTGGCGGGAACACGAGGGAGACACGGGGCATGAGAGGGGGGTGGGGGTAACAGGAGAGAGACATGGGGCATGAGCAGAGGGTGGGGGGTGACAGGATAGAGACACGGGGCATAAGAGGGGGTGGGTGGAAACTGCAGGGAGACACGGGGCATGAGCGGGGGCTGGGGGCAACAGCAGTGAGATACGGGGCATGAGCAGAGGGTGGGGGCAACAGCAGGGAGACACGGGGCATGAGCGGGGTGGGGGAACACGAGGGAGATGCGGGGCATGAGCGGGGGTGGGGGTTAACAGGAGAGAGACACGGGGCATGAGCAGGGGGTGGGGGGCAACAGGAGAGAGACACGGGGCATGAGCAGGGGGTAACAGGAGAGAGACACGGGGCATGAGCAGGGTGTGGGGGGTAACAGGAGAGAGACACGGGGCATGACTGGGAGATGGGGGCAACAGGAGAGAGACACGGGGCTTGACCGGGGGGTGGGGGGCAACAGGAGAGAGACACGGGGCAAGAGAGGGGGGTGGGGGGTAACAGGAGAGAGACATGGGGCATGAGCAGGGGGGTAACAGGAGAGAGACACGCGGCATGAGAGGGGGGTGGGGGGGTAACAGGAGAGAGAAACGGGGCATGATCGGGGGTGGGGGGCAACAGCAGGGAGACATGTGGCATGAGCGGAGGGTGGGGGCAACAGCAGGGAGACACGGGGCATGAGCGGGGGGTGGGGGCAACAGCAGGGAGACACGGGGCATGAGCGGGGTGGGGGAACACGAGGGAGATGCGGGGCATGAGCGGGGGTTGGGGGGAACAAGAGGGAGACACGGGGCATGAGCGGGGGTGGGGGTTAACAGGAGAGAGACACGGGGCATGAGCAGAGGGTGGGGGGCAACAGCAGGGAGACATGTGGCATGAGCGGAGGGTGGGGGGCAACAGCAGGGAGACACGGGGCATGAGCGGGGGGGTTGGGGGAACAAGAGGGAGACACGGGGCATGAGCGGGGGGTGGGGGCAACAGCAGGGAGACACGGGGCATGAGCGGGGTGGGGGAACACGAGGGAGATGCGGGGCATGAGCGGGGGTGGGGGTTAACAGGAGAGAGACACGGGGCATGAGCAGGGGGTGGGGGGCAACAGGAGAGAGACACGGGGCATGAGAGGGGGGTGGGGGGGCAACAGGAGAGAGACACGGGGCATGAGCGGGGGTGGGGGGCAACAGCAGGGAGACATGTGGCATGAGCGGAGGGTGGGGGGCAACAGCAGGGAGACACGGGGCATGAGCGGGGGGTGGGGGGAACAAGAGGGAGACACGGGGCATGAGCGGGGGTGGGGGTTAATAGGAGAGAGACACGGGGCATGAGCAGAGGGTGGGGGGCAACAGCAGGGAGACATGTGGCATGAGCGGAGGGTGGGGGGCAACAGCAGGGAGACACGGGGCATGAGCGGGGGGGTTGGGGGAACAAGAGGGAGACACGGGGCATGACCGAGGGGTGGGGGCAACAGGAGAGAGACACGGGGCATGAGAGGGGGGTGGGGAGTAACAGGAGAGAGACACGGGGCATGAGCAGAGGGTGGGGGGCAACAGCAGGGAGACACAGGGCATGACCGGGGGGGTGGGGGGCAACATGAGAGAGGCACAGGGCATGAGCGGGGGATGGGGGGCAACAGCAGGGAGACACGGGGCATGAGAGGGGGTGGGGAGTAACAGGAGAGAGACACGGGGCATGAGCAGGGGATAGGGGTAACAGGAGAGAGACACGGGGCATGAGAGGGGGTGGGGGTAACAGGAGAGAGACACGGGGCATGAGCGGGGGGTGGGGGGCAACAGGAGGGAGACACGGGGCATGACCGGGGGTGGGGGCGACAGGAGAGAGACACGGGGCATGAGAGAGGGGTGGGGGGTAACAGGAGAGAGACACGGGGCATGAGCGGGGGTGGGGGGCAACATGAGAGAGACACAGGGCATGAG
Source organism: Ambystoma mexicanum (assembly GCF_040938575.1). Taxonomy (NCBI): domain Eukaryota; kingdom Metazoa; phylum Chordata; class Amphibia; order Caudata; family Ambystomatidae; genus Ambystoma; species Ambystoma mexicanum. The sequence continues at coordinate 1,260,791,934 of NC_090924.1, forward strand.
CGGGGGGTGGGGGGCAACAGCAGGGAGACACGGGGCATGAGCAGGGGTGGGGGGAACACGAGGGAGACATGGGGCATGAGAGGGTGGTGGGGGTAACAGGAGAGAGACACAGGGCATGAGCAGGGGGTGGGGGGGCAACAGCAGGGAGACACAGGGCATGACTGGGGCGTGGGGGGCAACATAAGGGAGACACGGGGCATGACCGGGGGTGGGGGCAACAGGAGAGAGACACAGGGCATGAGAGGGGGGTGAGGAGTAACAGGAGAGAGACACGGGGCATGAGAGGGGGGTGGGGGGTAACAGGAGAGAGACACGGGGCATGAGCGGAGGGTGGGGGGGCAACAGGTGGGAGACACGGGGTATGAGTGTGGGGAAAACGAGGGAGACACGGGGCATGAGAGGGGGGTGGGGGGTAACAGAAGAGAGACACGGGACATGAGCTGGGGGTGGGGGGCAAAAGCAGGGAGACACGGGGCATGACCGGGGGTGGGGGGCAACAGAGAGACACAGGGCATGGCTGGGGGGTCGGGGGCAACAGGAGAGAGACACAGGGCTTGACCTGGGGGTGGGGGGCAACAGGAGAGAGACACGGGGCATGAGAGGGGGGTGGGAGGTAACAGGAGAGAGACACGTGGCATGAGCGGGGGTCTGGGGCAACAGCAGGGAGACACGGGGCATGAGCGCGGGGTGGGGGAACATGAGGGAGACACGGGGCATGAGCAGGGGTGTGGGGGTAACAGGAGAGAGACACAGGGCATGAGCGGGTTGTGAGGGGCAACAGCAGGGAGACACGGGGCATGAGCGGGGGTGGGGGGTAACAGGAGAGACACGAGGCATGAGCGGGGGGTGGGGGGAACAGTAGAGACACGGGCATGAGCAGGGTGTGGGGGGCAATAGCAGGGAGACACGGGGCATGACCCGGGGCTGGGGGCCACAGGAGAGAGACACGGGGCATGAGAGGGGGGTGGGGGGTAACAGGAGAGAGACACAGGGCATGAGAGGGGGGTGGAGGGGTAACAGGAGAGAGAAACGGGGCATGAGCGGGGGGTGGGGGGCAACAGCAGGGAGACACGGGGCATGAGCGGGGGGTGGGGGGCAACAGCAGGGAGACACGGGGCATGAGCAGGGGGTGGGGGTTAACAGGAGAGAGACACGGGGCATGAGCGGGGGGTGGGGGGCAACAGGTGGGAGACATGGGGCATGACCGGGGGTCGGGGCAACAGGAGAGAGACACGGGGCATGAGAGAGGGGTGGGGGGGTAAAAGGAGACAGACACAGGGCATGAGCGGGGGGTGGGAGGCAACAGCAGGGAGACACGGGTTATGAGCGGGGAGAAAAAGAGGGAGATACGAGGCATGAGAGGGGGGTGGGGGGTAACAGAAGAGAGACACGGGACATGAGCGGGGGTGGGGGGCAAAAGGAGGGAGACACGGGGCATGACCGGGGGGTGGGGGGCAACAGAGAGACACGGGGCATGGCTGGGGGGTCGGGGGCAACAGGAGAGAGACACAGGGCTTGACCTGGGGGTGGGGGGCAACAGGAGAGAGACACGGGGCATGAGAGGGGGGTGGGGCTAACAGGAGAGAGACACGTGGCATGAGCGGGGGTCTGGGGCAACAGCAGGGAGACACGGGACATGAGCGGGGGGTGGGGGAACATGAGCGAGACACGGGGCATGAGCGGGTTGTGAGGGGCAACAGCAGGGAGACACGGGGCATGAGCGGGGGTGGGGGGTAACAGGATTGACACGAGGCATGAGCGGGGCGTGGGGGGCACAGTAGAGACACGGGGCATGAGCAGGGTGTGGGGGGCAACAGCAGGGAGACACGGGGCATGACCCGGGGGTGGGGGGCCACAGGAGAGAGACACGGGGCATGAGAGGGGGTGGGGGGTAACAGGAGAGAGACACAGGGCATGAGAGGGGGGTGGAGGGGTAACAGGAGAGAGAAACGGGGCATGAGCGGGGGGTGGGGGGCAACAGCAGGGAGACACGGGGCATGACCGGGGGGTGGGGGACAACAGCAGGGAGACACGGGGCATGAGCAGGGGGTGGGGGTTAACAGGAGAGAGACACGGGCCTGAGTGGGGGTGGGGGGCAACTGCAGGGAGACACGGGGCATGACTGGGGGGTGGGGGGCAACAGGAGAGAGACACGGCATGAGCGGGTGGGGGCAACATGAGAGAGACACGAGGCATGAGCGGGGGTGAGGGGCAACAGCAGGGAGACACGGGGCATGACTGGGGGATGGGGGGCAACAAGAGGGAGACACGGGGCATGACTGGGGGATGGGGGCAACAGGAGAGAGACACAGGGCTTGACCGGGGGGTGGGGGGCAACAGGAGAGAGACACGGGGCAAGAGAGGGGGGTGGGCGTAACAGGAGAGAGACCTGGGGCATGAGCGGGGGTGTGGGGGGTAACAGGAGAGAGACATGGGGCATGAGAGGGGGGTGGGGGGGTAACAGGAGAGAGACACGGGGCATGAGCGGGGATGGGGGGCAACAGCAGGGAGACATGGGGCATGAGCGGAGGGTGGGGGGCAACAGCAGAGAGACACGGGGCATGAGCGGGGGTGGGGGGAACAAGAGGGAGACACGGGGCATGAGCGGGGGTGGGGGTTAACAGGAGAGAGACACGGGGCGTGAGCCGGGGGTGGGGGGCAACAGGAGAGAGACACGGGGCATGAGCAGGGGTTGGGGGGCAACAGCAGGAAGACACGGGGCATGACCGGGGGTGGGGGCAACAGGAGAGAGACACGGGGCATGAGAGGGGTGTGGGGAGTAACAGGAGAGAGACACGGGGCATGAGCAGAGGGTTGGGGGCAACAGCAGGGAGACACGGGGCATGACCGGAGGGTGGGGGGCAACAGGAGAGAGACACGGGGCATGAGAGGGTGGTGGGGAGTAACAGGAGAGAGACACGGGGCATGAGCAGAGGGAAGGGGTAACAGGAGAGAGACACGGGGCATGAGCGGGGGGTGGGGGCAACAGGAGGGAGACACGGGGCATGACCGGGGGTGGCGGCGACAGGAGAGAGACACGGGGCATGAGAGAGGGGTGGGGGGTAACAGGAGAGAGACACGGGGCATGAGCGGGGGTGGGGGGCAACATGAGAGAGACACAGGGCATGAGCGGGGGGTGGGGGGGCAACAGCAGGGAGACACGGGGCATGAGCAGGGGTGGGGGGAACACGAGGGAGACACGGAGCATGAGAGGGTGGTGGGGGGTAACAGGAGAGAGACACAGGGCATCAGCGGGGGGTGGGTGGGCAACAGCAGGGAGACACAGGGCATGACTGGGGTGTGGGGGGCAACATAAGGGAGACACGGGGCATGAGAGGGGGGTGAGGGGTAACAGGAGAGAGACACGGGGCATGAGAGGGGGGTGGGGGGTAACAGGAGAGAGACACGGGGCATGAGCGGGGGGTGGGGGGCAACAGGAGAGAGACACGGGGCATGAGCGGGGGTGGGGGGCAACATGAGAGAGACACAGGGCATGAGCGGGGGGTGGGGGGCAACAGCAGGGAGACAAGGGGCATGAGCAGGGGTGGGGGGAACACGAGGGAGACACGGAGCATGAGAGGGTGGTGGGGGGTAACAGGAGAGAGACACAGGGCATGAGCGGGGGGTGGGGGGGCAACAGCAGGGAGACACAGGGCATGACTGGGGTGTGGGGGGCAACATAAGGGAGACACGGGGCATGAGAGGGGGGTGAGGGGTAACAGGAGAGAGACACGGGGCATGAGCGGGGGGTGGGGGGCAACAGGTGGGAGACACGGGGCATGACCGGGGGGTCGGGGCAACAGGAGAGAGACACGGGGCATATATTTGAGAACAAAAGCCACTCAGTTGCAGAAAAAGACTAAAAATATGAAAGTGTGCGCCGGGAATAAAATCATAGGAACACAGCAATTCACACAAAAATTAGCTTTGACAAAAACGGCCGCTGGCCTGGCATTGCCATTGCTAATAAATATCGTAAATCTCATCTGCAGAAGACTATGTACATTTAGAGATCAATTGCAGAAGCAGGTTTTACCATATGCGCCTTTGGACACTTTGGTACTCCTGAGCGAACAGCAAAAGGTAATACAGCAACCTGCTGCTGTCCCCCATTCTTTTAAAAGTGTGAATTAACTTTAAAAAATGCAGTGTAGCTTTTTAATAATGTTCATTTGTTAAATTAAACACAAACTCTTTCTGTATTTCACATTTGTAAACGTGCTGGATTTCCAAGTTCATGTTGCATGCACTCTCTGACCTGCTATTCATGTCGTGTTTTCTAGGGAGCGGTCACTGCCAGCCGGGGAAGAGCTATTGTCATTGAGATGCTTCTGGGCTCAGAGGAATTTAGCACCTAATTACCACACCCTTTTCGTTGATTCTTTACTGGTGTGGAGGAGGGGAAAGCTTACTGCAGTCAGAGCCCTAGTTCAATCATTTGCAAGCCTGCCAGCGTTCTGCCAAATTTCAGGAAAGAAAGCACTTTTGAGGTGCGCCTAAGTTTTGATGTAATCTAAAACTGTGCTGCCATGACTGATAGCAGCGCTCCCGAGTATTACTCTTTTAAGGAGCCCAGAACATTTCCAGATTGTTTCGCTTGATGCATGCAATTTCTGCCTTATGGCTCTGCTGGGTGTGCCACTAATTTATCAAATCGTCACCCACATTATTATATGTTAGTAAAAAAAAAATAACATATTTTCTCAGCTTATGAATATTACACAAATTATAGTTTTAGTTTATATAACTGCTGGCACTTAATGTGATGTCATCAAGGGGGCCAAAATAAAAGCAATATCGCATCCTATGACATTTTTAGTGTGAAAAGGTTTTGTGATGCTCTTTCTTGTGATGTCATCTGGCATGTGATATGAATACCTCCAAGCCTAGTATTTTGAGGATTTAAGGTTGCTGTGGACTGCACCAGGTCTCCAGCACTGGAAACTTTGTTACCAATGTATTGCATGTCTAGAGAGGACCTGAGAGTGCATAAGGGATAAAGAACGAGACTTTATTAAGAGAACTGATAAAATGTGCATGTGGTTCTGTGCAGAGAACATGTGCAGTGTTACATGTACACAGCCCATGTGCATGTGCAGCCTGTTATCCGAACATCAGAACATTTAGGATGTCACTATCCTCTCTTAGAATATAGGTTTGATGATTTTCCAGTGCACATAATGTGTCCACATACTTTTCACTATCATGTACAAGTGCAGGTGCTCAGTGGGTTAATGTGCCTACTGCGAAGAGCTGCATCTACATGATTGAATGTCATGAGTAGACCCGTTGAGATTGTTATACTTCATCTATCAATAAAATGATTAATAGTGCATATGGTAAAGCGTTGGCGCTCTGCTAATTTCAGGCTGGATCTTAACTTAGACAAACCACAAGACCTAACCTTTCTGACTGTGTTATAGCTGCTGACTGACATTGGGTTTATACATAAAAGAGGGACCTTTAGTCGATGCTTATCCTCTAAGGCAGATACAGGCCTGGATTGGCCCACCGGGACACCAGGACTTTCCCTGGTTCCCCGGTAGACCTCAGGGGAGCATAGGGCCTCTTTTTTGGGGGAACTGGTGATGGAAACATACCTTAAACGGGAACAAGGAACATCATGATCATCCATCCATGAGCCAGCCTGGGTGGTTCGCTGCCTTCATGATGCTGCCCGTGCGGGTTAGTGGGTTTGCAGGTACAGATGAAGCACAGGCCCCCCCTGCCAGTGCTTCTGCGACGACCAGGTGAGCTCAGCTGCCGCATACATCTGTTCTGTTACAGATCCAGACAACTCAAAAAGGAATGTGTATGTGCTACAGCTGCCACCAGTCTGTCTGCCCCCTGTGTAATGTGTTGTGGCAGCATTATTTTCATCAGACCGCACAGGTCCCCCCAGGACCTGTTACCTCGGGTGCTGCAGCACCTCTGATGCTCCCACCTCTTTGCCACCGACAGAGTGGTCGCCGTTTGGAAATGACACACCCTCCACAAAGAAGACAAGTGACCATCTTGCAATGCTGCCTGTGCTGTGGCTGTTAGGGTTGTGGGGTTCTGGATTCAAGCTGACTCTGCCTGTAGTTTGGAATCTACAGGTGGCAAAACTGCAGATATGTGCGTGTCACTACTCTGGACAGTCCACGTCTGCAAAGGTCCTACTTGCTCGGTTCTCTGAGATTATAGGAGGTGACGAGTCTCCGATGCAGGATTCCCAAGAGCATACACAATCTGTCTGTGGCTCCGCCTCTTCCCTGCAGATAGGGTTTTACAGTTCATGTGTCCTAGTCTGGGGCAGGTATGACGTCAGTGCTTCCATCTGCGTCCATCCAGGCGCATGCACAGCCAAGTTTCTAGACCAGTATGACTGTGCATGCACAACTGCATTTGCGCTTGTGCAAATGCAGTAAAAAGTCATTTGTACTAATACAAATGCAATTGCACATGTGCAAACTCCTTTCTGCATGCAAAAAATACATTTACCTTTCGTCACACAAGGCCAGATTACCGTTTAGTGTGGATGCATAGTTTGCAATTGTGTTTGTGCACTTGTGTATTATGGAAAGACATTGCAGGGTAGCAGCTGCACAGTAGAGCAGCCCACCTGTTTATGCTACACATGGGATGATGATTTGCGGTGGGCTATCCGAATGTGTGCATGAGCAACATTTGCCGAGTATACTCTGACAGAGAAAGGGGAGTACTAGGGCCAGTGCCACATGTGACATGGTGCAATGTATTGGAAGTGTTATGTAAAGGAGGAACTTCATAGTTCCTTTTACATGGCAATTTTGGCGGACTTGCGAAACCTGTGAGAACAAAGTATATATTTCAAAAAAACATTAGTGTTGTCAAGACGGGGGTTGGGATACATTCCTATACATACTAAGGGGGCAATTCATAGATTTCAGTGCAGAGGCAGCGCACGCGAGCAGCGCAGATAAGGAGCATGTGCCAGCGTGCGCCAGCCGTGTGCGCTAAACAGCATTCTGGCACACCGCATATTCATGGAATTTCCAAGCCATTTTCAGCGCTGGCGCAGCGAACATCCCGCAGCGCTAGTTACGCCCCCAAGAACGCCCATTGCGCAATGAAAAGCCATTGAAATCCCCAATGCAGCGCAAAGGGCCGCTACACTGTAATCGCGTGAAAATACTACGCGTACCCCGCTCAAGGCAGACAAAATGCGTGAAAATGTACTTGCGCAACCCTCCGAATACACGTACCCAGCTCGCGCCACGTAAGTTGCATAGGAAAAGCACCCCCTGTGGTGTGGGCTGCCTGTGGGGCATGCCCAGGGTGGATGGCCTGCCTGCGGGGCATGGGGATGGTGAGTGGGCTGCCTGTGGGACATGCCCAGGGTGGCTGGGGTGCCTGCGTGTATTTTGGGGGTGCGCAGGAAGTTTCACACGCGACAGGCCTTGTGCGAGCGGGGTACATGTATTTCGGGGGTGCGCGGGGAGTTTCACATGCGATAGGCCTTGTGTGAGCGGGGTACATGTATTGAGGGGGTGCGCGCGAAGTTTCACAGGCGATAGGCCTTGTGCGAGTGGGGTATGTGTATTTCGGGGGTGCGCGGGAAGTTTCACATGCGATAGGCCTTGTGCGAGCGGTGTACGTGTATTTCAGGGGTGCACAGGGAGTTTCACACGTGATAGGTCTTGTGTTAGCGGGGTACGTGTATTTCGAGGGTACGTGGTAAGTTTTACACGCGATTCTGCATTTTGGCCCCTCCCAGGTGTGGCCTTACCCCCTCCCCATGCCCTGCAGGCAGCCCACACCACAGGGGACTACCCTACAACCCTCACCATGCCCTGCAGGCAGCCCACACCACAGGGGACTACCCTACAACCCTCACCATGCCCTGCAGGCAGCCCACATGGCACCATGCACTTGTGAGCGCACTTGTGAGCCCCGACTCATGTCCCCCACCCACTCACCCACCCACCATTGACGGGCACCTGCCAGCAGGCCCCGACTCATGTCCCCCAACTCCAGTGACGGGCACCTGCCAGCAGGCCCAGACTCATGTCCCCCACCCATCCACCCACCCACCATTGACGAGGCACCTGCCAGCAGGCCTGACTCATGTCCCCAAGCTTCCCACACACCCACCATTGATGGGCACCTGCCGGCAGGCCCCGACTCATGTCCCCCTCCCACCCCCAGTGACAGGCACCTGCCAGCAGGCCCCGACTCATGTCCCCCGAAAAACCACCCAAATTGGCGGGCACCTGCTAGCAGGCCCCGACTCATGTCCCCCACCCACCCCCAGTGACGGGCACCTGCCAGCAGGCCCCGACTCATGTCCCCCACCCACCCCCAGTGACGGGCACCTGCCAGCAGGCCCTGACTCATGTCCCCCACCCACCCCCAGTGACGGGCACCTGCCAGCTGGCCCGGACTTATGTCCCCCACCCAACATGTCATCACAATCCAGATCCATGGCCCTTATGGCCACCTAAATCCCACCCCATGCCACCCCAGTCCAAACACCCAACCAAGCATTCCATCCACTCCAAATTTAAATTCCCATGTCACGATAGATCCCAAATAACCAGTATGCGCATGAGTACAAGTCCATCAGACCCACACAATGGCGACACATGACTGAGAAAACCCACATTGTGACATGCACGAAACCAATGAGAGAAGACCACACAAATGAAGTAAACCATTTAAATGTATTATATACAAAAATAAATGAATGAAACAAAATTACACAAGAATAAAATGATAAATAAAAGGATGTCCGAAATCAAGGAAAAATTATTAATGGTGAAATGAATAAAATGCAAACAAAAATGCCTCCAAAGTGTCCGTCCATAACACTAAATCCAAAGTCAATATAAAGACAAAACCATTCCTCCATGGTAAACAAAAATATGTAAAATCAGGTCCATAACTATATACAATGTAAAAATCAAGGGTCCATGTGCCTAACAATCCAAAGGAAACCTAACAAAAAACCTACCTAATGAATAACTATTAACAAAAAGGCGGGGCATAGTCCATGCGCCCCAAAGGAAAAAAAAATAAACAACTACAACTACATAACTATTTACAAAGGCGGCAGGCTAGTCCCACGGCTCACTGTTTGATGTTCCGGGCCAGAGCATCATTGAACTCCATGTCGATGTTCCGGAGGTGGGCCTGTTCCCTGGACTCGAGGTCTCGCAGGGATGCAGCCATGGAATCCCTCAACTCCCTGCGAGTTTCCACGAGGCCCTCCGCCCGCCTCAAAGCCCGGTGCATGGAGTTCTCCGCCCTGACCATCCTGAGCCGTGCCCTCTCTGCCCGCTGTCACTCCGCATCTATTTGCCGTGCCAGCCGCTGCCACACGGAAGACACTCCCAGTCAGGGGTCCTCCTGCCCCTCGGCCGATGCCTGCCCCCGGGGTGTTGATGGCCCAGAGCCATGATGCCTCCCACGCTGAGCCTGCTGCTGCCTCTGACGCAACTGCCTCCGCCACCACGACGGCATCCGGGCTGATGGAATCCCCCGGTGCCGTCGTGCACATGCGCTGCCCGATGATGCCGGCACATTCTCCATCCGCTGGGGTCAAGTTGGTGGGGTGGCCACCACTGCTGGTCCTCAGACTACTGACTGCGGCAGGGATGGGATCTCCACCTGGCTGGCTGCGTTGGTTGGGGCAGATGCACAGGGGGCCCTGGTGGTATCTGGGCAGGAAGACGGCAGGGAGAATGACTGGCATATAGTGTGCACAGAGGAGGAGAGGGCCGCAAGACTGGCCGACACATGGAGGAAACCCCCGACCATGGCCCCTCCCAACTGGGTCACGTTGGGACACACCTCTTCGTGATGATGTGTGTGGTCCCCACAGGAAGCACGCACGTCATCACGAATGACACGTGTGCGCAATGCGACACCAATCAGGACGGTCTCCATTCAGTCAGGGGTCCCCTCGTCCGCAGGTAGAGGATGTGGACTTCCCCCTACCTGAAGACGGGCCTGGGATGGGGCATCCCTGCTGGTGCATGGTGATGCAGACACAGTGTCAGGGATAGAGACCTGCACAGGCACCTCCGCGGCAACCTGTGCTGCCTCCTGCCCCTGCCCCTGGACTGCACCACTTGCACCAGTGGTACCCACCCCACCAGGCCCCATTTGCGGCTCTGTAGTGGCCTCCTCCTCCTCTATACCTCTCTCGGACATCATAGGAATCGATTATTCAATATGATTTTATAGCAAAAACCAGAAAACAGATGTCGCTACCTGGTTATATCATGAAAACATCTGTCAAATGACGGGAGTAATTTTATATAAGTCTCTGTCTGCCCATCTCTCTCCTGGCTTGACTTTGCATGTTGTGTGTCTTGCCCCTGTTTTGTGTGTGCTCTGAGGCCTGCGGCGCGATATAAAAATTAAAATAAATATATATACTACAACACCTGGCATGAGTAATAGGACAAACAATATCAATACCTAGCAAAAGGCACAAGTACCTGGGCATCTGATGCAAATATTAAGAGATATTGTGAGCACATACACATATATTTGCAATACTTCCATTCTGATGTGCACCTCAAGTGCAACCTTTTCTCCACTTTTTAGTAACCATACATATTTAATAAGAATGTTTGAATTTGTTTCACAATAATATTGATTGATTGATGAAATAGCCACCGATGCTTTTTTCACTCTGCCAATTTGTTCACTCAACTCTTTTTCAAACTTCATGCTGACACTCTTGCTCCTTCCATCATCTCAGACTGCCATCTGCCATCCAGTCCTGATGCTCTTCCAAGCATCTCTGCCTCAATGCCAGCAAGACTGAGATCCTTCCTCTTAGGACCCCTGCTCGCTCTTTCTTCCTCTCACTCTGGGCATCCTGTATGGGCTCTCCCTCCCCCCTCCTTCATCCGAAGCCAAAAACCTTGGCGTCATCTTCATCACCCCTCTCTCCTTCCTGCCTCAAATCCATTGACAACCAGTCGAACTTTCAACTCTTCCACCTCAAAGGAATTCTCCCTTTTCTCACTTTCCCTCAGAAGCTCAATTTTACAAGAGCTCTGGTTCCCTCTAGGCTTGACTACTGCAACAGCCTACTCTTGTATCCATTTTCTTCCTCTCTACGACCCCTGCAGCTAAACCAGAATAGGGCAGCAAGACTTATCCTTGGCCTCAAGCCCAGGGATTGCATCTCTTCTGCCCTGAAAATCTTTGATTGGCTCCCGGTTGCTGCACAAACTAAATTCAAATCCATCTGCATCATCCACAAGGATGTCTGGGGCCCGGGACCACGGTATCTGCATCTTGCTATTACGAAATATTCTCCATCTAGACTGCTATGCTCCCCTGGTACCAACTCTCTGTGTGTGAAGCAGTTCGCTAAACAGTGGGCCGGAGGCCGATCTCTTGCTTCAGCACACTCCCGCCTGTGGAACAGCCTTCCTCTTTGTCTTGAGCCGGACCTCCTCAAATTCCGGATGCTCCTCAAGACTTTCCTTTTCTCTTCCTCTTCCCCTTCCTCTCTTCTCTCTAACTTCACAGTTGCTACAATTGGTGTCCAGGGCCCTTATGAGTCCTCGGGGCCCTTGCCTCCCACACCCAATCGCCTCATCTTCTGACTACACACAGCACTTGCCTCAGTATTCACTGGCCTACCCCAATATAGGCCGGCACTTACCCACTTCCAGCAGCTGAATGCTTCCTAGCACTTACTGTACCTGGCACTTACATCTGCTGCTCAACCACGAGCACGACATTCCAACACCTACCACCCCGCACCTACCAACGCGCTCCCCCCCCTCTTCTCTCTCTGTACTTGCATGCTCTGAATACTCACAAGGCCCAGAAGGTTCGTCTTTTTCCTCCATTGTATATATTGTTTCAATCCCATGTTCCCTCCCATGCCATCGGAGCGCTTCAAAACACAATTTGCTTGTTGAATAAGCACCTAATAAATGCACAATAAATAAATAAATAAATAGGATCTCTTTTTTTGTGTTGCAACCTTTACTCCACTGCTGGCATTCACACAGCTCTGTCACTGACGCACTCCCCAACCCTTTTACCACAGTTTCCTAGTGTGAAGAAGACCGGTGGGGGGTGTCTGTACTTCTGCTCTCTATATGGTAGAAGAGAGGCACAGAGGACCCCAGCCAAGATTCTCTAGTACGGTAGCAATGGACGAGCAATCAAGGCCTAGCTTCTCAGGAGGTGATGCAGGCTGGTTCTTAAGTACAGTGTAGTCCCCAAGCCCCCACAAAGGAATGACCACACACTGTATTGTTTAGAACACAGTCTTTATATAATCAATATTCAAGGTTATGTACACTTATCATAATAACTCACTTTGTACTTAGGAAAATCAACAATGGCAAATATATACAATTCTAAAGTGGTACCACCCTTTGTATTAGATCTCATTAAAGTGCATCAACAATACTGTAACAATGTCACACAGATCAATAGAGTGAAACCAGCAATAGAGAGAGGAGAGAAAATAAGATGGTTGAGCAATAGGCAGAATACTGGCCCCTACCACTAGACACAGTTCTGTGTGGAGATCCCCCCACCTGGGCAACCTGTAAAATAAAGATATAGCACAAGCCCAGTCCATATATTGTTCTGCAAGTCTTATTCCCTCCTATAATGTTTTTACTCCCCCAATGAACCTGGTGGAGTCGAGTTCTTCGAAGAGGCGTCGACAGATCCTTCTTGAGCGACCCCCTTTCAAGCGGGAGTCACGGATCGTCGAGAGGCGTCAAGAAGCGTCGAGGAACTCGGTGTTCGGCGACGGGGAATCAACGGCCCTTCTTGAATGCCTTCCCTTTCAAGCGGGAGACACGGGGCGTCGAACGTCCGTCGACAAACAGGGTAGACCGGCGTCGATGAGGCGGCAGCTTCGTCCGAGCGGTGCTCGTCAGCGTCGGCGTCCTGCAAGGCAGAGGCATGCGGGGCACCTCGGTGACAATAGTTCTGGACCGCAAAGATTGTGGAGACGGAGGCCCAGCAAGGGTGTCGAGTCGTTCGAGTCTTTGTGGTCTTCGGGTGGCGGGAAACCCACCGGCAGGTTTCTCCTCGGCGCGTTGGTCGTCCTCGACTTTCTCCGGCAGGATAAAGCGGTCGACGGTGCGGATGAGGGAGTCCTTCGATTCGAATGTTCTTAGGCAAAGGAGCGGACGGCTCCGGTCGTCGGCGGCACGGCGTCAAGTGGTTCCCACGGCTGGGCAACAGAACTTCGACGGGCCTCCAGCGGTTACACAAACCTGCGAACCCTGGTCGACGGCAATGGACTTCGACGGCGGCGATGTCCGGGTGCTTCACTTCGATCTCCTCGGCGGTCCCGTCTCGGGTCGGCAGCCTTTCGAGGGTCTGTCTTCCAGGGCGCTTCGGCGAAGATGGAGCGGTGCTCGATGGTCCCTCGGAGCACGGGAAGAGGGCGCCTTACCAGATCCTCTCTCGGGTCAGTCTTCGACGATTTCGGCAGCCTTCGGATCGGTCGAAGCAAATGCCACAGCAAGTCTTCTTCTTCCAGCTGGACGTCGAGGATCAGCAGTTCCAGTTACTCTTAGAGTGGAGACTCAGCTCCAGAACGCTTCTGAACGCTTCTGAACGTTCCCTGAACCTCCTACCAGTGGTGAGGTCCCCAGATATACTATTCCGTCTCTCATCCACACTGCTGGCACACACTCAGCAGCCAATCATACAGAAGGGCATTCATGCAGTCAGTCAGCCAATCAGGCACACAGTGCATTCAGGCCACACTCCTCCCTTTCAGACACTCACAACAAGGAATGTGGATTGGGACAAGTACCCAGCCATTCAACACTACACACTGCATTCAGGCCAGTTTCGGGCAGGGCTGTCTCAGTCTTTGTCTCTCATGCCAGAAACCAGACAACCACAACAAGGAGTGTATATTGGTCACACACTCCATTCACCCAGGTCCCACCCACAGGAGGTACCCACAACATACAGTCACTGGGAAGGCTCCAGTCAGTCTAGCTGGGCCTTCACAACAACACCATATATGGAACTTCCACCCAACAGCCAGTCAGGGGGAAGGGACAGGGCTTCCCAGGACTTTGGGAAAACAAGGTAACAGGCAATAGAGAGCAAGAGGCCACAGGGACCATCTTGTTTCCTATCAGGAATCAACTGATCCCAATGGCAGGGCCTGGGTATCCCAAAATGGAGGACACCCAGAACACCTGTCAAATTCAGCATGGAGCTGCCACCAGCCCATACCCTGCTCTGTGGGCCACCCACAGGTGCCCAAAAACATACACTAGGGGTACAGGGTTGTACCCCTACCCATGGGTGCCATAAGGGTATCCCAGGGGTCTGTTCACCAAACCAAAAGAGAGAGCTGCACTGCCAGGAGTCCCACATGGACTCCTGGGCAGAAAACATGACAGAACACACGATAAAAAGCAGTAAAGGACAAGGATTCAGAGGCCCTGTCCCTCTGATGCATTTCCAGCATCACACCTAGTACTGGCCATTCAAATGTAATTCAGCCCTTCTGAAAAATGCTGGTAGAGCCGCCTAAAAGTACAGAGGATCTGATGATAAGTCCTTGTGCTGTTCCTTTAAAGTATGGCATGGCTATGGAGAAGTGCTATCAACAATACAACACTTTATTATAAACCCCTATTAGAAATGCAGGTACTATGACAAAAAGAAAATATCAGGCCTTCTGAAAAGTGTTGTCCCATGAAAGCTAAAAAAAACTTAAAACAGAACTAATGTGGTTGTGATATGATAACTGCCTGAAATGCATTTCACCAAGGTTGACTAACATCTACCTGTCACCATGACATCCCTGGTACTAGTCTCCTGCCTCACCGCATACCTCCCTAATCCCACCCCTCAAAAGTCCAGCATACATTTGTTTGATTCTAAACACTGAGTTGTGGGATTCACAGACAGTTCAGCTAGTGTACCACAGTTCTAAAGTCTGTCCAAACCGTTTACTTTATTCCTTGGTGCCCGCAGCTCTGCCTAAGAACATTTCTCATGTGCATCCTTCACCGTTACTTCTGTACTGTGCTATTAATAATATCAGATTTTGATATAGCATTTCATTCTGATGTGTTGTATTTCTATACTACGTAATATGAGCTGTTATTGTAACCCGATCTAAAGATAATTCATGTATTCACAGCAAATGGATAAAAGTCTGTGTCACCCATGCAGGAATCGTATCTGTGATTTCAGGTTGTACACTATTGCCTAAAACGAGCACTTGACTGATTGAGCATAACCTTGTTCCATGTTGTAAACACAGCCTTGTCTGGACCACAGCACCCTTGTTTATTCCATTGCTTGAACTCCATAAACCATGTCAGTCCTGGTGATGTGCATCCTGTTTTTTTCTAATGTTCAGCCGTACAGATCACTATGCGACTGCTGCTATTCCATACTTACAGCAGCACTACATTCCAGCGCTAAGAGTACACATGAACATTGCACTACCAATGTATCGCTACTTTTCGCTGAAACATTATCCTTCCTGATAACACAATGCATAGAAAAATGCTTTGAGTATTTTGTTTTTGCATTTTTGTTCTGACAAGCAAGAATCAAATGGCTTTTAAGGGCCCTTCTATGTACACTGCTTCAACCTAGTATCCTAAAGCCGTTTCCCTGAAGCATGTGCTTTTTAGGGTCCCTGCTTAAAAATCATTCAGAAATGTACTCGGGCTTAGGTGCAGGTTTAAAAAATAGACCATTGCCCCAAAAACGTGGCCTTGTAAATTAACAGACTTTAACATATATTTTCTGAAGTAGCAAAGTGCCTAACCTGAGAGCTGAGAATTACACTCGGTGTGCCCCTTCCCCCTTCCTGTCCTTGACCTGTGTGCCAGGCACACCTTCTTCTTTGCAGAGGAACTCCCATCGCCATGGATACCAGGCAGAGAGGTGTTAATCTTAGCCGTCAAGTTCTACATAACAAAGGCTTTTCGCAAGTGACTGCTTTGCATGAATCTCAGCCGCATCACCCAGCCCACAACTCCTCACTATTAAGCAGTCAAGCACAGTAAGTGGGTAAATGTGAATCTAGAAACAAACAATTGGTGTTTACTGTATGAATCCCCAAACAAACAGTACATTATTTAAAAGTCGTACACAGTGGTGAATTTATGTCCCCTCTCCCATATGCTAAATCAAAAAAACTGTTTAATTTAGAGCAGGGTGCCTGTCCAAAAAGGATTGCTGTTTATGACATCTTAAAAAACGAATAGTTGTATTATAGCAACATTTACAGGGCAATCAAGCAGTACATCTAAAAATGTTGCGAAAAAAAGGACAAACGCACCTGCAGTTTTTCTTATTATTAAGCATGATATTGCTTTCCGTTTAAGAAGCAGCTGATCATGAGGCCTCTTGTCCTGATGTTGTTGACGGGTGATCGCAGTTGTTTTTGGAGAGTGAACCCATTGAAATCAAAGGGGTAAACTGTTTTTTGAAGGATGGGGAATGTTTGCTGGGAGTTCGTAGACACTGAACTCTATGACTAGGGGCTTGCGATGAGGGTGAAAATGAGCCCAATAGGGAAATATTCCAAATGAGGGCGAGTTGAGAGAGGTATGTTCAATCATCCTTTTTGGTTTACTTGGCACAGTGTAAGCTGCGCACCATGCTGGGCATTCTCTGACTCTTAAGAGCCATCTCACAGAAGATGAAACAGCCAGAGTGGCACGTAACGTTTCTCATCCATCTGTGTCTGGGACTCTGCCTAGGGTGGTGGGCCGTCCCATATTTAGCAGGACTGTCCCGTTTATAAGTACTGTGTTCCTTACAATGCCTGAGCATGATGGACAAAATCCTTATGTAGTTACCATTACCTTTTTACGTGACCATTTGCAAGACAGCATCTCGCCTCTGTTTACTTTTTTGTAGTACTACGCCATCCTTGCTAGCTTGACCCTCTGCTCCTCTCATCATTCCTGTATATGTGCAGTGCTGTTGTTTCTCTGAACTGATTTAGGGCACTGCTGCTGTTGTTCCTGCAAATGCTAATATAGTATGTATGCTTTCACTATGACTCTTGACTTAGGCTGGTAATGCTTATTTATTTATTTTGTCATTTATATAGCGCACATAACCCAGAGACATCTAGGGCGCTTTTGCTTAAGTGGATTGGTTACAATGGTTGTTTGCACAGGTAATGGGTTACAGACAGTACCTGACTGTGTTATTTGGGTAGTCAGTTAGGTACAACATGGTTACTGGCAGGTTGACAAGAGATTGAGAAGTTAGTTACATGGGATACATCCTGATATTGCAGTGGACAACCAAGTTAAGTGGCAGGTATTAGGTTGAAGCATTGTAAAAGTTGCTCCTCATGGTACGGGGGGCTTCATCAACTAGAGAGGGACAAATTAGGTAAGGTCCATCACATTGCCAGAAGCTGCGCCACATGTTGCGGGGACTTTATCAAGTAAACAGGGAAAAGCCAGGTGGGTTCATTATATTGCAAGACACTGCGCCTCATGTTACAGGGGGCTTCAACAAATACAACAGGGAAAGTCAAGTGGGTTCATCACATTGCAAAAGCTGCGCCTCATGGTACAAGGGGCTTCATCAACTAGACAGGGACAAATCAGACAAGGTCCGTTACATTGCAGGAAGCCGTGACTCATGTTGCGGAGGGCTTCATCAAGTAAGCAAGGAAAGTCAGGTGGGTTCATCGCATTGCAAAAGTCGTTCCTCATGGTGCGGTGGGCTTCGTCAAATAAGCAGGGACAAGACCGAGTAGGTCAATAATAGCAAGTAATGAGCAACGCTCCGAGAGCGGGACAAAGGGCTAGAAGCAAAGGTCACTAAGTCAATTGCGGGGCAGATATGGATGACCGCAATGGTTGAGGAGGCATAATTGGATATGCACTGACTACTGGAGCGGGATTAGCACCCGATGAAACAGGGAAGATGAGCAGCACAAAATCATTGTGAATGACAACAAGAAGCTTGTTAGGACCATATGCAGATCGGGGTGTCTGCGAGATGCGAAATACAGCAGTTGAAGCGGTCTGAAAGAAAGAGCCACACCTCGTCAGGCAGAGGGTGGGAGTCTTTGGAATCCTGGTGCCATTTAGTAAAGACAATATTTAGCAGGGTGAGCAGAGACTTACTTGGCGAGTGCAGTTACTGGTGGAGAATGATGGGGCTTCTGTTTTATGTAGAGGACTGTTGATGATGATTGGGTAGTTATAGGGGTAACGTTTCATGAGTATGTTATAATATTAATTGGACGCCATCCAATGCCGGACAGAGCCAGACAGAGCCAGACAGAGATTGATGGCCTTAAAAGTGGCCCTTGCATGGGGGCTGGCGTCGCCTGCCGGCGCCCAGTAATAGGGGCATTTTGTATCGACGGGAGCCAACCCAGGGCATGCAGAGGGAGGTCGGGTGTTCAAGGCAACACAGGCAAGGCTGAGTTAAATCAGGTTGCCATCTTGGAATGGAGCAGGCGCTCCCAATTAACATTAGCACTCATAGGCAGTAGTGCTTACCCATAGCCAGTTTTCTTCATCCACGATGGACTGCAGGTGGTATGGCATCCATCAGGATCTGGTTCTTGTTCTGCTGCACGTCTTACATCTTGCCTCTGTACCAGTTTCTGGAAAAGACCCACCCCAGTTCTCGCAAAATCAAAGGTTCTGTGCACTAAATACCTAGTTCCATCTTCTGAACAAAAGTAAATGTACATTTAAGTAATGCTACCCACGGGGACAGGATGGATTGACCAGTAACAACTTGGGGTCCAAGTTATAGGCCTGAGAGAAGTCGGTGCCAATAATTGCTGATGCAGCTTGCCAAGGTGTGTATTATTACTATTAGCATTCCAGGGATAAGCCCTCAGGTGCTAACAGTGATTAAAAATAAAAAGTGAAGCACTCTTGATGTGTGGGTAAAGACCAACTACAGTACTTTAAAGTAAAAAGCCAATCTTCCATTTCTATTTTTCATTGGCAGTGTACTTCAGGTGGGGGCGAGTTGTGAGCCAATCAGACAACTAGCTAGTTGGTGCGGAAGCAGTGGGCTGCACAGCCCACAGGTGCAGTGGGCAGGACCGGAGAGGTGATCTGAGAGGCAGAGCAGAGTCAGGGATGGCAGGAAGGCAAAGTACCCGAGACGCAGCACAGGACGGAAGTGTGGAACAAGGGCATGGATTAGTGGTTTCAACTGTGCTACCTGATTTGCCACCCATTTTCTAGAGAGTGCTAATTTACTGAGAATGCTTTAAAAGTGGGCATGCAAAGTGCAACACGATCTCTTAATAACCAATACATTTATTGTCAGTACAACAGCTATTCTATCATGCAGAAAACGTCTCTTTGAACAATCCAACAAAATGCACAGAATATGTTTGTGCTCAGTGGCCAACTGTGGTAAAATGAGCTTGGCAGATTGACTTAGAGACTGATTCTTTTCTCTATTAGTGGCAATATTAATGGTCTGTAGATATGGTTCCCAGAAATGTTGAGCAATGTTTTCTTGCCATCATTCATACACACCGGCATCAGTACCAATAAGGCCTGTGCAGGTGTTTGCGTCCACCTAGAGAAGAGACTGTGCGAAACAGCGGACTGTAGAGGTAGACATTGTGAGAGAAAGAGAGGCATGACACTGAATTCTGAGAACCATAGTACATGTAACAATGTGTCCACAAAACAATGTAAAGTTGAATGTGTGAACCGAGCCACAAGCCAAAGTGTGTGAACTGAAGAAATCAACCCACAACATTCACAGAAGAACTGTGTGTGAAAGAAGACAACTGTTTCATACTCGGTAATGGACTAGAAACAACTCTCACATGGCAGTTGACTACTGATGATCAATATAATAGAGTTTTAAAAAAAAGGGTTTGTTTCCATTCCAATGCTTTATGATGAGCCATCACATACGCATGGTATTTCCATGACATTACTCAGAACTCACAGTATATTTGAGGATGTGCTATAACGTAAAGAGAATCGATAAGCTTACAGCATTGGCCAGGTATTGGTATCTTATGCATACGTTTTCACGTCATTTGCCAGCTATTGCTAGCTTTGTTATCTTTATGCTCCTTTGCTCAAAAGTTCAGCCACAACATATAGCTTTTTGTTTAACCATCTTCCACTCAGAAAGGTACTCATCAAATGATGAGGCATTTCCTAATTTGCAAATGTGGGATTCTTGCCATTACAGATCTATTTTTTAACCGTGTGGGGAGTGTTAATAGGCCTCAGGTGTAGGCAATCACGGTCAAGTGGCTGACATTGCCTGACAGTATTAGTGCGACATGTCCAATGCAATGTATAGGCATATTTGCTCTTAGCTCTCCTCTACCTCGGCTCAGTGTTCATGTAGGAAATGGGGGGGGTGGGTTGGGTGTAGGGGGAAGGCATGGTATCAAGATAAGACAGACACAAGTGATCACAGTTCAAGGGTGTTTATTAAACTGTACAAATGGGTGAGATAAACACCTAATCTAAACCTAAATCTAAGATGGGAGCAAGCTACGACCATCAAATAATAATAATACTGTCCTAGTGGTGTCTTAATCAAAGAAAAAGGGCCTATGCTAAAAAATAAAAACTATTTCCAATCCTTACCGCTCTGCTACAAAAGAGTGTGGGACAGTGTTCACAAGAAAAGAAATTGTTCTCAAAATGATAAGTCAGGATGGTATAGCCGGAGTCTCCCTTCCCCACTTTTTTAGCACTGGACAAGGCGGGACTCTTCAGCACAGCACACTGCTGGGCTTCTCCAGCATGAGCTTAACGTTTGTTTCCAAATTATTAGAGCCTTCTGTGGGCAAGTCTCTTTCACACAGTCTCTTGCCTCAGAGGACCCGATGAGCCATAAACAACAAAAACAAAAGCTATTTTAGTAAATCTTCACGTTGGGTGATTACTCTTCGCCTTTGGATCTCCCTCAACCATGCTTCGATCCCTCTTTGTGTTAGCCTCTCTCCTTCGAGTTCACTACAGCCTTTCATTCAAACATAACATTCAAGAATCTCAATGTATTTTTAAACAGTCATTCACTGTGGACAAGTTCACTCTTGTCAACACAATGTTCACGGGGTAGCACTGTTTACCCCAATTCGCAGGCATCCTTCAGCCGGGTTCACGTTTGCCAATATCACAGTTCACTTTGCTTTATCACAATGCAGGATTTACTTCCCTCAGTTTTCTCCTGGAATCCCTCCTCCGTCGGGTTCACATACCCATTCGAACACAATTCTATTAACACAATTCACTTGCCTTCTCCACGTGTCAATGACTTTCGAGTGTACAAGGGGTTTTGCTTAACCCTTGTATGACCAGCTTGACACCTCACGCCAGCCTTTCCCAATGCCTCTTGGTATTTGTAGTTTCAACACAAAAAGGTCCCAGCCAGAGTCCTTCGAATGGGCACCCACATAGCGCCGGACCACTCTGTATCTGGACCTTTACTGGGTTTTCTCTAAAGTTCATAAACACAAGTTCTTTGTTCACACAGTGTTGCTGCTTGGGCCCCGCACAGTTTGGTTTATTATTACTTTTGTTTGACTCCCCGGCTTCTCTGAATTTGCTTCAGTTTCTGATTTCGGGAGTCAAGGACAGCACCACGGTAGCCTGCGCTGCTCCCCGCTTTCGCTATCAACGCGGGAGGGTCTTGTGTGCCATTGACACCTGTCACCACACTCCAGCTGGACTTCCCAGTCTTATGATTGTCCTTTCAGAGGTTTTGCATGGCTAAGTTGAAAAGGACATGGGCAAGTCCTTCCTCGTCCTCCTTTCAGGTCTCGCCGCCTTTCTTCTCCGTTTGAACTGCCAGTCGGGAATAGCTGCGTCCTTGTGCGTTCTGCCTTGCTCCAAAGTATGTTCTTGTGCTCTGTCTTTTATCCCTGTGGGGAAGGGAAGGGGCAGTCAGGTGTGTGTGATTAGTGGCAATGGCCTGACTCTGCCTGACCATTGTGTTGGGACATGTCAGTTAAACGGGTCTGGTTTTAGTCCGTTGTTTGTCACAGTGTAAGAAAGTGTTTGTGTTGTAAAGGGGGGTAGAGCTTCTAAGTATCCTACGTAGTAGGATGGGGAAAAGGTATAAGGAAGGCATACCATGTCTCACCCTTTGGGTGTCCTGTTATGGTGTAGCTTTTATGAGGCATATATATATATATGTCAATTAAGATGTAGGTTCAAGATATAGAAATATATGCAAGTTAAATGTTATGTTCAATAACAATGGAAAGCAAGTATTACCATGGAAAGAATACAGCCCTATCTATTCAATGTAGCCTGGAATGGAGGTATGTCATACTGTAAGAGAACATTCCATTTTGGATCAACACACTCAAGAAAAATTCCTATATGTTACTGGGGATGATGGACAGAAGTCTTCTGATGATGAGAATGAACTTCCAGTGGAAAATGTTATTGTTAACACCATCGCTGATACCATTAATGCAGTTGATGATGTGGATAATGAAGATGATGAATGTGAGCGCCCTTATGCAAATGTTAAAGTGGATGGTAAAGAAGTATGGATGATGGCAGATTCAGGATCAAAAATAACACTCTTGTCCAAGGAAGTGTTTGAAAGAGTAGTGAAAGGGGATGTACGAGGACTTTTTAAACCTGATATTAGGCCTGGTGGCTACAATCAGGACCCCATTGATCTCTTGGGGTATAGTAAGAATCACTTTCAATTTAAAGACAGGGGCCCTCATTACGACCCTGGCGGAATTCGGAAAACGATGGCGGAAATGCAATACCGCCATCGAATAGCGCTCGGTGCGACTATGACCCGTCACCGCAAAGTACGAAGCCATTAGCGACACCGTAGTGAACGCCAACGCTAACTGCACCAAGCACGCGCGCGCGCGCCATGCCAAACCGTAAACACCACCATGGCGCAAGGGTACGCGGATTCCGACCCTAGCGGACATGTACCTAACGCCATCAAGCATGGCGGAATGTACCATTCCGCCATGGTGAGAAGTACGGCATCGCGAATCAACCGTAAACGGCCCCACTGAGTGCCTGTACACCGCTCCCTGCCCACAAAGTACAACTCCCCGTAGGTGCAATGAAGTCACAATGCAACCAGTGAAATGTACAAGTCACCCATGCATGCCAACGAACAAAAGAAACACAAGAGGGGCCAATGGGAGCTGCAGGGCACAGATGGCACGAATACAGAAGCCAATCCAATGGACATGACCACAGTCCCCCCCCCCGAAACGCACGCAAACACAGGCACCTGTGACCAGCAACATTCCGAAAATCACATCATTCCACCAGTCCACCTGGCTGACCGGCATCTGTTACACAAAACCCAATCCCCCGCCCCTGAGCATGACAACATTCAAACAGTCATATTGGCAGCCCCCATCCCTGACCTCACTCGGCTTCGTAGGCAAACGCGCCCAGTACAGTACCACGCAACTAAACTCCGAAGCTGGAACCCAATGCAGATCTCCTCACAATACATCGCTCCCCAAATAGGAATATGCCACATCACTTGCAGTGAAGAACGCTACACGGGCCAAATCAGAATAGAAATTTAATGCACAACAAAATCACCAAGCCCATACAGCCATTAGGCCATGAACTCCAAAACACATTTCACCATTGTGGGCTGCATCCGCAAGAAATGACCAGCCACTACTTGTGTGATGCCCTGTTCCATCATGGTACACAGAGCCACATTCACGTACGAAAAGGCAACATGGAAGCGCACAGAACCGCAGGGCCGTCCCAATGGGGAGGCACTAGTCCAGCTGAAAGGCCGAAATGTTGCTCCGAGCCACTAGTACTGCGTAAGGGCATGTGGCCCATTGGCGATCGTCCCATAAGATCGTAATGCTGCTCCACTGATTAACACGAAGCAGCAGGTGTCGGGAGTAAAAGCCATCTGCAGGAGTGGCATACAGATGGCAGTGGCAAAAGGGGAGGAGATACCTGTCAACCAAAAGAAAAGAAAAATAATAGAATGCCCATCAGAACTACATTCGAACAACTCACTTCAATGATCACACTAAATCCACAGCCATATGCATGCTAGCCCACTCCAAAGGATCATCACCACCCAAAAACCACTTGCGACTCATAACTATCTATATCGAGGTGTAAACACCATCACAAACGAGTGTACCTGTGCATGCGTCTGTCAAAACAGAATCCATCAGATGGGATTGGTAACGTGCATGGACACAAGTGTCTGAGGGCGCGTCGAGACAGGGAGGGCTCAACAAGGCCAGATAGACGATGGTCCCACTATGGCAGCCCTGCATCACATAGCGCAGGGGAGGCGGATAGATTCCAAGAAGCCCTGTACATGGCAAACTCTGTATCAAATCACCTGCCCATACATCCATTCAT
Organism: Ambystoma mexicanum; assembly: GCF_040938575.1. Taxonomy (NCBI): domain Eukaryota; kingdom Metazoa; phylum Chordata; class Amphibia; order Caudata; family Ambystomatidae; genus Ambystoma; species Ambystoma mexicanum. Next base: position 1,260,816,266 of record NC_090924.1, read on the forward strand.
CATTCCCTCATCCCGGGATTAAAACGCCTGAATATTTACTCACATAACATTAGAAATATCCATTGAGTCTGTGCGTTATGCAGCCTGCAAAATCCACAGTGCCCCAGCCCGTAATTCCAGTGTAGTGAAGTAACATGTATTTGGGAACGTCCGGCCTCATCGCCCACGTCGCTATTGCGCATCCCAAACCATTCATATCAATCATTGCATCCTCGCCATGGCCCCTGTCTCAAGGACATTGAACAATAGAACGTTATATTTGCAGTCAGACCTGTGGGCATTTCCTCGCCGCTAGCTGAAAACCGAAAGCGCCGCCCTTCGAATTCCTCTTTTGCAACATCACGTCGAAGAGGCATCTGTGGCCGTTTGAAATCACAAATTAATCCATCTAGTGCGGCTGTGTGTGAAAATGGCAACTGCCTTCACCCACAAATGGGACGCCCCGCCCGTCGTTGCAACTCGGTACAGTGATGCATGAGGGCCCACCGTTACTCGAGTACTACGTACCACTGACCCTTCACAAGTCTGTTCGCGACTGCACAGATAGTATGTGAAACAATGGGACCACAGCAGAATGAACATATCAACCAATGTTACACGGCCATCGGGTACAAATACATGATTGCAATAGCAAGATGCCATTCCTCGAATTGCAGCGTTGTGTGCGGGACGTGGTCGGCCAAAGGGGAGAGCAGTTTGCACAGGTGGAATGAATCACCACAGGTGGAGGCCATACAGCCTGAAAACACATAAATTGCACACCCAGTCTCCTCCCACAACCACACCGAAATGCTACCGGCAGGACTCGCGATGTTGGCCCTGGGGGACCTGATAGCACTGCAAGTACTCCAACTCCAAGAAGAAGACGAACACCAACTACAACCGGCCGCACGGAGGAGACGCAGGAGGAGGAGGAGGCCAAGGCAGGGCCAGCAAGGGCCACCAGCACAGCCACCACCACCACGCAGGCAGCCCGCAATCCCACGCCTCCGAGCACATCCGTTCAACCTCACTGATGAGCAGATCCACACCCTCTACCGTCTGGACCGGGACACCATAGCCGCCATTGTGGACATGACACAGGCTGACCTTGTCAGCATGATAGATAGCCCAACCGCCATCCCACCCCTACTGAAGGTGGTGTCTGTACTCCACTTCCTGGCCACAGGCACCTACCAGCACACAGTCGGACAGTTGCATGGCATTTCTCAGCCACTGTTCTCACGGACACTATTGCAAGTGCTCGATGCCCTCCTGCAGCACGCAGACGACTACATCTCTCTACCACGCTCGGAGCAGGAAATTACCAACACAAAAGTGGGATTCCATGCACTTGCCGGCATACCCGGTTGCATTGGTGCCATCGACTGCACCCATGTGGAATTGGTCGTCCCACATGCCATGGAGGCCCAGTACCGCAACCGAAAACAATTTCATTCCCTGAATGTACAAATGGTGTGTGACTCCAACAGGATCATTACACATTGTTGTGCCCGATTCCCTGGATCAACCCATGATTCGATGGTCTTGAGGAACTCTACAATACCACGCTACATGGAGCGACACGCAGGGAACAGATCCTGGCTACTCGGTGAGTCTCATTACATGCATGATAATGTGGGGTATGTGATTCGGCAATGACCTGGCAGGAAGGGGGGGGGGGTGTGCGTACGTAGCAATGGCATTCCACATCATACGTTTATCGTCCACATACAGGTGATGCTGGATATCCACTGAAGAGATGGCTCCTCACACCAGTCCGGAACCCACGGGACCAGCATGAGGAGGACTACAACCATGCCCACTCACGTACCCGTGTAGTCATTGAACAGGCATTCGGCCTACTGAAGGGTCGTTTCCGCTGCCTCAGCAGGTCTGGCGGGGCACTCCTGTACCGCCATGAGAAGGTTGCAAAGATGGTGATGGCATGTGTCATGCTCCACAACATGTGCGTACGTAGAAATGTGCCCATGCCCCCTGACGCAGAACTGCAAGCACCTGATGATGGTCATGATGAGGGTGGGGATGTGGCAGCACCTCAAGGAGTCTGCGAGGCACCGGAGGGCCGTGACATTCGTCAGCATCTCATTGATGCATGCTTCTAGCACTCACGCCTGGTGGCTGATACATGGACACGGGACTCGTGGCACTGTGTGTGTCTGGGACATGCACAATATGGACTGTACGCCTATGATGGCCTAGTACACATAGATCAATGTCCACACATCTCATTGGTTGATCGTGCACTGTTTATGGCATATGTGATATCATGTTGTACACCCTATCGACCCGCCACCCAAGTGAGCCCAATACACCCCCTCCACCCTCCTACCTCCCCCCCGAACACCAGTGTCCAAAGATGCTCATTGTCAGTGGGCAGTCACTATTGCAAGCCCCCTCTGCGGGTATCAGGGGCACCCCTGCCTGTGGAGCGCAGGTTCCTCCCAGATCTACGTTGGGGGCTGCCCTGGACGGAACTTGCAACGGATGATGTCTCGGCCTGCTCACGTCCATGCATGTCCCTAAGGGTTTGCGAGAGCTCAGTGAGCACACGGCGCACTGCGGCAAGTTCGGCACATACGTCCTTGGACGTCGCATGCAGTTCCCCCCTCAGGCTCTCGGTGCTTCTCTCCATTTGTGCCCTTAGTGTCTCTGTACCTCTCTCCATTTCTGCCCTGAGTGTCTCAGTTGATGTTTCTATGTCTGCCTTAGTGCCCCCACATTCATCGGCATGGTCCTTGAGGAGCGTGGCCAGTTGCTGCTGTTGCACGATTAACTGGTCGAGGGACTGTTGCCTCTGCTGGGCCATGGCCATTTGCGGGGGTGTCACAGAGGGGCTGTTGACCTCATGTTGCCTTGCCACAGGGCCGTCGTCTTGTGGGTGCCCCTGCGTGGTGTCCTCATGTTGTACGGGATGGGACAGACAGGGGGATTGGGACAGGTCATGGATGGATCTGACTTCGACATCCCCGTCTTCTGTGTCGGAGCATGCTGCCATCAATGGGGTGTCACCTATGGTGCTGCTGCCACCAGAGGCAGTGCCTTCTGTGGCATCCGTTGGGGGGACCTGTGGTGGTGGTGGTGTGGGCATGCTGGCTGCTGGGGTGCCTGTTGATGTTCCCTCCTCTGTGCTGCCACCTGATTTGTGCTGCTGCCGTGTCTTGATGCGTGCAGCTGAGGTGGAGGGTCTTTGGCCGTTGGTCTTGGCCCTCTTTGCAGGTGTGCTGGTAGGGGTGTCCTGATGCTCGTCGTTTGGATCGGACCCTGTGGTGGAGTAAAGGAGGGCGAGGGTTATTGATGGGTCTGTGGGAATTGGAATGGCATTGTATCACATGCATTGGGGTGGTACCTGAGGGTGATTTGGGTCGGGGCCTTGGAGGTGCTTTCATTTGTGTGTGGAGTGAGGGTGCAGTTGTTTGGCAGCCTGCAGTTAGGGTGTGCCTGCTGCACGTGTAGTGCGTGTTTTAGGGGTTTTTAATTAATTATGTATTTATTGTGGGTTTTAACGTGCGCTATCAGGCCGATGTGTGTGGACGTTCTCCTGGACATGTGTTTCTGTTGCACTATGTGGACACATGGTACTTCACATGGATGGACTTTGTGGATTTGGCATTGTTTTATCTGGCCCACCTACCTGAATCTTCGGATGTCTGCACTCCTTTCTCCATCCCTCCGACTCCCTCTATGCTCTCCATTCCGATGGTGGAGGCACAGATTTCTTCCCAGGGGGTCAACTTGATGGGTGATTCAGGACCTCCCCCGGTGGCTGTGGCAATGTTGCGGTTGGCAGAGAGTATGCTGCGGACGCGTATCCGCAGGTCGTCCCATCGCTTTCGGCATTGCTGTGGGTTGCGGGGTGCGGTCCCCACCGCACTTACCCGCTGTGCCACCAGAGCCCATATGGCCTTCTTGTTTGCAAGTGCCGTCCTGGTCATTTGCGTGGAGAAGACGACGGCAGCATTCTCCTGGAGGGTCTCTGTTAGCACGGTGAGTTCCTCACGGGAGAAGTGGACCTGCCGCTTGCGGTCGCACGCTTTCTTCGCTACTTTTCCCATTTTTCTTGGTTTCGCTAGGGTGGATGACGGGTTGGGGTGTGTCTCAGGGTAGTGTTTTTGGTGGTTGTGTGGTTTTAGTGGTTTTATAGGTGTACGGCGGGATGTTTCCCGTTCCGGGCCCATGTTTTTACTTCCGTTTCCGTATATTTACGGTCACCGTACTTTCCGGTAGGCGCACACTGCGGTGTCCGCTGTGATGGGTGGCGGTATTGCACCTAGGGCGCCGTACGGCGGCGGTGTGGGCCGTTTTGGGGTCATTTCCGCCATCGCGGACTTTGCACTTCCGCCATGCCGTGGTGCTCGTGCCCGATGGGTCGGAATGGGCCGCACTTTGCTCCATCGTGCAATGGCGGAAACGCTATTTACGCTGTGGCGGTCCGGTCAGTCACTTTCCGCCAGGGTCGTAATGAGGGCCAGGGAATGTGAAGGGAACATGTATGTAACCAAAAGAGGTCTTACTCTACTGTGGTGGAGGGAACAAAAGAAATTGAAGATTAAGTTAGATCCCAATAGTCCTGAACAAGTGTTGCAAGTGAATGAATCAATCATCAGTAAACACCCCAAAGTATTTAAAGAGGGCATTGGAAAGATTAAAGGTATACAGCATCAAATCTTGTTAAGGAAAGGGAGTATCCCTGTGGTTGCAAAATTGAGGCCAGTACCTTTGGCAATTAGAGAAGGAGTTAAAGAGGAGCTGGCGAAATTGTTGATACTATATGTTATTGAAAGAACAGGAGGGGTAGACTGGACTTCTCCACTAGTGGTAGTTAAGAAGAGCTCAGGTGAGCTCCGCTTGTGTGTGGACGTACGTCAACTCAATAAGTGTGTGTTGGTAGATCGCCATCCTCTACCTAATCTGTCAGAGATGCTTTCGAGAATTGGGCAAGGAAAGGTATTCTCAAAATTAGACATGGCTTCCGCTTACCATCAAGTAGAATTGGAAGAACGATGCAGAAAGTTCACAGCATTTGTCACTCATGAGGGAGTTTTCCAGTTCAAACGCATGCCTTTTGGACTTGTATCTGCTGCTGCAGTTTTTCAAAAGGTCATGGACAGATTGGTTGGAAAAATCAGAGGTGTATATTGTTTTCAGGATGATGTGTTGATTTGTGGGAAGAGTGAAGAGGAACACAATAACACACTCCATAGAGTTTTGGAGATATTTGAAAAGAATGGCATAGTGTTAAGGGAAGGAAAATGTAAATTTGGTGTTTCTAAAGTTGAATATTTAGGCCATGAAATATCGGCAGATGGTTTAAAGCCAAAAGAGAGTTTGGTAAGTGCCATAAAAGATATCAGAAGCCCAGAGGACAAAGCACAATTGAGATCATTCCTAGGGATGACTGAATTTTATCAGAAGTTTGTACACAACTATGCTAGTAAGGTGACTGAATTGAGAAAACTGCTGAAGAAAGGAAGTGAGTTTGTCTGGTCGTCCAAATGTGAGAGTGAATTTGTCAGATTGAAGAAGGAAATAGATTTAGCACAACCATTAGGACAGTTTGATACGTACCGCCAGAGTAAAGTCACTGTTGATGCATCCGAAATGTGGATTGGTGCAGTGTTGTCTCAAGTGGATGATAAGGGAAAGGAAGAGATTATAGCACATGCATCTCGAGGATTAAGAGGAGCTGAATTTATGTATTCTGTCCTTGAAAAAGAGGCTTTAGCCTGTTATTGGGCCATGGAGAAATTCAGAAATTTGATATGGGGAACATGTTTTATGTTGTGCACTGATCATAAACCACTTAAAGAAATTTTAGAGAATAAAGGCCTAGATAAGGTGTCCAGGAGGGTTGCCGGATGGATTACCCGTATGCAATGTCACAGTTTTGTGGTTAAAGTAATTCCGGGTAAAGAAAACATACTAGCAGATAGTTTGTCAAGGTTAAGGAAACAAGAGAATGAAAATGATTCATATGGTGAGAATGTGGAAATGGAAATGGTTTTCATTAATACTGAGGGCATAGTGTTCAAGGAAGAATGGTTGGAGGAAATGGACAAGGACGAGTGTTTAAAGTTGGTTATTACATATGTGGATTTGGGTGATTGGCCCAAGAAAACAGAATTGAAAGAAGATACCGTCCCATTTTGGGAGGTCAGGAATGAACTAAGTGTGGTAGGTGGTATTTTATTCAGTTGGGAGCGTGCTGTGGTTCCCAGAATGTTACGAAACAGAATTACTGATTTAGCTCATGTAGGACACATTGGCATTAGCAGAACAAAAAGTGTTTTACGTAACAAGTATTGGTGGCCTGGATTTGATAGGGACATAGGACACTCAGCCAGTCTTCTTTCTATATGTACTAAGATTGGAAAAGGAGAAGTGGCTATACAACAACCCCTGGTAGAGGTAGAAGTACCAGGTGGAGTTTGGAGAGATGTGGCAGTGGATATCCTGGGCCCAGTTGATTTAGGGTATGGAAGAGGAAAATTTATCTTTGTTCTAGTTGATCTATTTTCGCGCTGGTGTGAGTTTAGTATAGTAAGGGAGACCACCGGAGAGGCCTTAGTAAAGGAGTTACAACAGATATTTGCTAGGGAAGGTGTCCCTGAAAGCATTCTGACTGACAATGGTCCTCAATTTGTTGGTGGATGTTTTGCAAAATATGTCAAAGAGGCTGGAATCAAACACAAGAGGACTGCGTTATATCACCCGGAGACGAATGGGTGTGTAGAAAGAATGAATAGATGTATCATGGAAAGAATTAGGATGGCAACTGAAACAGGATGTGATAGAAAAGTTGCAATCCAGGACAGGATTTTTGGTCTGCGCATGTCACCTCATTCATTTACGGGAATAACCCCTTTCAAGTTAATGAGAGGACGTAAACCAAACACGGTGGTCAGTCCTCCATGGTTGGGAAGAAGAAGAGAAAGTGATTATGTGGTAGATGGTGTGAGCAAAGATTTGAAAAAGAAAAAGAAGGAATGGAGAGCGCGTGAGAATGCAAGGAGAGGGAAGAAAACTGAGAATTGAATGTGGAGACATGGTGAGGATAAAGAAAGGGGTGTTGAAGAAGAAAGGAGAAGCACTATATTCCGATCCTGTAAAGGGAATTGCTGTGCTGCGTGGAGCGATTCGGGTAGTGGGAGGACAAGTGTGGAACTTGAATCGTGTTGCTTTTGTGAAAAGGGGTGGATGATGTTTTTGGAATAAAATAAAGGAGGGAGATGTGTTATGGTGTAGCTTTTATGAGGCATATATATACGTCAATTAAGATGTAGGTTCAAGATATAGAAATATAAGCAAGATAAATGTTGTGTTCAATAACAATGGAAAGCAAGTATTGCCATGGAAAGAATACAGCCCTGTCTATTCAATGTAGCCTGGAATGGAGGTATGTCATACTGTAAGAGAACATTCCATTTGGCTATGATGCTGCTGTTTACTTTTGTTGGCATTCCAAGTGAATCTGTTGCTGCTTTCCTGTGTGCCTGGTTGTAGTGTTATGCAGCTGGAGGCCCTTTCATTATAAATATAACTTAAAATAAGCAGTTCCTTTAACTTGCGGTTGTCCGGATGTTCATACTTAACATGTCCCACTTCCACTCTCTGAACATCCCTCATCGAGGTGATCCTCCCCCAATGGTCCACCCCCAGGCACTGGATTCAATAGCCATGGCAATGTCCTGGTCACCTGGGTGACAGATCTCTGGGGACTAGAGGGTGAGACACCATCAGGTTTATCACATGGGAGGTGGGCATATCCTATGACATAGGATTGGGTAGTGGTAAAGGAAAAAGTGGGATACCGCTTATCCCCGTCAGATGTCTCACCCCCACTCCCTGAGGACCCCTCACCCAGGTGATCCTCCTGCACCCCCAGGGTCTGGACCCAAAGGTGATGTCTGTGATCTGGCCACCTGAGCAAGAGACCCGCAGGGTTTAGAAAGTGAGACACCCTTTGGTTTCTCACAATGAAAAGACACAGAAAAGCAGTTCATCCCAGTTTCAGGGGCTGAAATGCTAGTGTGAATGCAGCGGTTTAACCCGCGATTGTCACACTTCTAAAGAAAAATTATGACAGGGTACGAAATTACCCTACATGATTATTGCCTCCACCTGCACCTGTTTCAAATGGCACAGTGGGAACGCCTTTGTTTCAGGGCATTTAAAAGCATGTGAATTCAGAAAGGGGTACAAAAAGAGCATCTGAATGAGCACATTTAAGATGCGTTAATTCCGATGCCCTTTGTGAATTGGGCTGCTTCTTTATTCAGTGTATGTGAGGAGGTGTGCTGTTACATTGACATTTCAAAATGTTTTGTAGCGTTCACGATGTTAAAGTCTGATGAGAAATAGATTGTGATGATACAGAAGGTGTATGATTATACTGAAGGTATCCTCGCAACATTGAAAAATAAATTGAGAATATATTGAAATGTCTTATCTTGCTTGTGTGGGATGATACTAAATTCAACAGAAGGCTAATGCTAGTTTATACTCAAGCTGCCACCGGCATGGTGTGGGATGGTATGAAGTACCCGGAGGGATAGTGTGTGATGATTTTGAAGTCCCCACAGTAGTGGTGTGTCATCAAATTGAGGTCCGCACAGCAATGGTATGTCATCAAATTGAAGTCCCCGCCCCACAGGAATAATGTGTGATTACACTGAAGTCCCCAGAGGAATGGTGTGTGAACGTTCTCACAGAGATAGCGAGTGTAACAATGATGTCTCTGCAGTGTAAATCGTTGGGGAGTTTTAAGTCCATCACAGGACAGCGGGCCTCATTACGATTTGGGTGGTAAGTGATAAAATTGTCAGTAACTGAGTTATCCCCAATTTTACTACTATGCCAAATTATGACTTTCAGCTTTCAATGGAGGTTTTATCTCCAGCAAAACCCTGGAGCAAAATCTTCCCACTCAACGCCAAAAAATCAGCAGATTTGGCAGAATTCTGCCACGGTAATTCCACAAAGAAAGCCCCATTACATCCAATGAATGGGGAATTACACCACCACCACTTGTAATCAGGCTGAAATTCTTCCTGATCAAGTGGCGGTAACACTAATTCATTTTCCACTAATTTATCGCAGAATTACTGCCTAACTCGTATTGTGGCTCAGTGTGTAATCACATCTACTACTTCACAGTGAAGCTCTGTGATAGAATTGAAATTCCCCAAGCGAACAGCATATGGCAGTGTTCAACTGGTCGACCCCTCCTATGCTTACATCCTATATTTTACTCTCATAATAGGAGTGACTCTGGAGAAAAGGTGTGACTATTCTCTTGCAGGTATTTGACTATGCTGTCCTGGTTGACTTATAGCTTAATATTTTGAAACAATAAAAGTAAGGTATCCAATTATGAAACTGTCATAATGTAACATTTTTAAAGGCTTTTGAGCAATCTTAATTCTTGTGTCTGAACCATTAAAGAGGTTGAAAGAAAGCCGAGGCCGATTGATGAGCATGTTTAAGTGGGAGGCAGTAAATGGAAGGGGGCACATTAACATAGACATGGCACAGACCTATGGAATAGCAGTAATTACTGGGGAGAGGCATGATAAGTGTACAGAGCATGAAGGCTTGGATAATAACGTCTGGTTCTTCATGTTGTTGCAACAGTAATGAGCTGAGACAACTAGTTATCCTCACTTTCTTGCCAGTATAATAGTGTTGTGCAAAGGAATGTCGTTGAAGACGCCCTTAAGAGTGCTAAGGACGAATACGACGCTCAAATCCCTTGGCCAATTGACAAACAAGCCCTATGTTCAACGGGTTCCTCAAACTCTAGAAGGTTTTGGGTTCAGGGTGCTCAACATTCCATGGGCTACACTCAAGGTGAACAGTCCTTGTCTTGGGGCCAATCGCAAGGTCAAGGTTCTGCTCCCAATTTTAAATGAGGAAATAGAAGGGAAGAACCTTACCTGGGAGAGGCTCCACCTCTCCCAAATAATGATGCCCCGCTTCAGGTCCCCTCCCATGCCACTCCAGTAGGAGGCAGAATTTCACACTTCTCCCACGCATGGGAGGGGATAACGTCAGATAAGTGGGTGTTGTCCACCGTGACAGGTGGGAATTGAGCTGTTACAAAAACCACCCTACCACCCGCCGAGACAAAAGAAAATGACAACAGAAGAAAAACAAATACTGTTGGAAGAAGTAAAGGCACTGCTGGAAAAGGACGCATATAGATCGTTCCAGCAAATCAGGTAAACAAGGGTATTTATTCAACGTACTGTGCCAAAGAATGACCTTTCCATGCGCCCAGTACTAGATCTGCGGCCTGTGAACAAATATGTCAAACCCCAAAGGTTTCGCATGACCCCGCTTGAGGGGGAGATTCCACTCCTAAAACGAATGGGGATTACATGGCAACATTGCATATGAAAGATGCATATTTTCATATTTCAATGCTCCCTGCGCACAGAAAATATCTGTGCTTCAAGATAGTGGGAGTTCACTACCAGTTCAAGGTACTCCCCTTCGGCATTGCCTCAGCACCAAGAGTATTCACCAAGGTACTGGTGGTGGTGGAAGCACACCTGCGCAGAAAGTCCATCCCAGTATACCCTTATGTGGATGACTAATTAACAGGGAATCTCCTCAAATTTGCCAACAAAATACTCAAAAGACAATAGACCTTCTTTTCAATCGGGGCTTTTCCATCAACAAAAAGATATCAAGCTAAGTCCCTAGACAAATAAAACAATTTCTATGGGCTATTCTAAAGACAAAAGAGGAACTGAATTTCCCCTAAAACGAGAGAGTACAAAACATGCTGCTGCGAGTACCTCACTACAAAGTTGGTCGCCAAATAACTGTACGCAAAGCAATGTACTTGCTCGGGATGAGGGCCTCATGCATTCACTTGCGCATGTGTCCAATGCAGGAATGGTTAGCAAAACAATGGACTCAGGCAAGCAGTCAGGGGATGATCTAGTGGTTGTTTCGCTAACCTTGGTACAGGCTCTTTGTTGGTGGTCCAGGGACAACCTACTCGAAGGAAAACCCTTTCGCGTTCCACCACCACAAGCGATCCTCACTACAAATGGATCACTCGCCGGATGGGGGGGGCTCACTTCTTCCACCACACATCCCATGGCCAATGGACATGCACTACAGCACAGAAACATATCTACTTCCTGTAACTATTGTCAGTCCTCAAGGCTCTTCAAGCCTTTCAGCAACATCTGGCAGGTCAAACAGTGCAGGTCCTCACAGACAGCACAACTGCCATGTTCTACCTAAACAAGCAAAGAGTCAAAGTCTGTCCAAGCTAGCCTCAAGAATACAGAAGTGGGCACTCAAGCAGAATATTTTCCTAACATCTGAGCATGTTCCAGGGGAACTCAATTCTCTGGCAGACATTCTAAGCAGATACCCTCTACCAGAAGAACACGAGTGCCAACTCGACAGAGATATCCTTTCGAGACAGAATATTCTCACAATGGGGTCACCCCCCATTAGACTTGTTTGCCACAAGCCTAAACGCACAATGCCCAGACTTCGCGTCCAGGTTTCCCCAACCAGGGTCCAAGGGGAACGCCCTGTGGATAAACTGGTCAGGGAAATGTGCTTGGGCAACACCCCCCCCCATCCCCTGACACCGCTCCTGAGCAAAATAGTGCACAAGATGCACCAGGAACAGGTAACTCTAATTGTGGTTGCTCCCATGTTTGCCAGACAACCTTAGATTCCACATCTGCTCAAACTGGCGATGTGCGACCCAATCAAGCTCCCGTGCCCATACAACAAGCTAACACATACAAGGGAGCATCCCTCCACCCGCACCCTAAATCTATGAACTTGGCAGCTTGGCTCCTGAAGTCATAGAATTTGGCCACTTGAATCTTCCAGAAAGGTGTATGGATATCCTAAAGGAGGCACAAAAACTCAACACCAGACACTGCTATTTCAATAAGTGGAAGAGATTTGTGATATGGTGCATGTCACAAACACTAAACCCAACATTGTTCCCCAGCTAACATTCTACATTATGGCCTAGTATTTAATTCCATCAAAGTGCATCTGGCAGCTCTGTCAGCTTACACCACTTCACAGAACAAGGTGTCCTGGTGGAAAGTTCCAGTCATTAAGGCATTCATTGAAGGGATAAAGAGGCTGTAACCTCAATTTCCAACCCTCCTCAGGTTTGGGATCTCAGTGCTATGCTCTCCAAGCTCATGGGTCCACCCTTTGAGCCTATGCGCAATGCCAGCCTAAAACATCTGACTTACAAGATTGCATTCCTGGTAGACATCATCTCTATAAAATGAGTCAGCGAGCTACAGGATTTTTCCGCACAAGACCATTTCTTCATAATACACAAGGACAAGGTTGTCCTCAGAACACATCCATCTAACTGAGCAGAAAGAAGCCTCCGTACACTTGATGTACGGAGGGTGGTCTTGTACTATGTGAACAAAACTAAACCTCTAAGGAAAACAGACCAACTCTTTGTTTCCATAGCACCTGGAAGGGAAGGTGATGACATGTCAAAGAACGCCATCTCCAGATGGATTGTCAAGTGCATACAGCTCTGCTATTCCCTATCCAGGAAAGTCTTACCTTTCACACCAAGGGCTCAATCTACCAGAGGTATAGTAGCTACCCTAGCTTTCATTGCAAACATCCCTCTAGACGCCATTTGCAAAGCTGCTACATTGAGTTCCATCCATACGTTCCCACAGCATTATTGCATTAACACACACTCTAAAGCAGATTTACAGGTGGGATAAGGTGTCCGAAAACATCTCTTTGCTGCTGTACCTTCTCACTTCCCACCTCTTTCTCCAGATACTGCTCGGTAATCTATGCAGAACATGTGATCTAAGCAGATCCACAAGCTCCAGAAGGGATACATTAATCACTGTAATTGTATTTCTGTGCTTTTATCTGCTTAGATGAACGTGCCCACCCTTCCTCCCCTTCTGGAGTAGAAGACACACAGATGTTTTCTGGGCTATCACTGTTTCTGCTTCATTACATCTGTACTCACGCTACACTTCATGCAACCTCATGTCAGAAATAAACAATCTGAGGGACATCGACGCGTGAAGGACCATGTGTACAGTACAGGCCACACTAGGGATAGTATTATTAACACAGCCTGTCAACGTCCATTTTTGAGTTTTGAAAACAAATCTTGTGATACTCTGCAACTTCCACTAGATGTTGGACTATGCAGAGCATGTGAATCTAAGCAGATACAAGCACCAGAAATACGATTACGGTGAGTAATGTATCCCATATTCCCATATATATAAAATGGAAGTTTGTGGATATGTATGTGTGTCTGTTCGAAATGTTCAGCATACTTCCCAACATGCTACCAAGCTGAAATTTGGCATGTGGGTAGGGTTCCATGGTGTAGACAATGTAACACATATAAAATAGACCTTTTTCAGATTTTTTTAAGCAATGTGCAATGCTTTCCCCCCATCATATAGCTCTCTGCACCATAGTTCCGCTGTAGTTCTACGTTCATTGTTGCTAAAGTTCAGCAGTTCATGAAAACTTCAGCAGTTCATTGTTCCAAACTTTCCACACTATCAGCATTCTAGCTGACATTAGCGGCACTCACTTTTGAAGTCATGCGGTTGACACAAAACAGTGCTTTTGTAGTAATGCGGGTGACAGGAAATGGTGCATGACTCTTCTATAGTGTCCCCAATGACATTGTCAGTCACATCATGGCAAATCTATCATGATAATTACAGGAACTTCATTTCGCATGGAAGCTGATGAATGTATGCCATCTCAACAGTACAAAGCGTACATGTTTCAGTCGTACACGTACAGGTACAGCACTTCAATTTTACACACTTCAGCCCTAAACGGGGACAGCACTTATGTTGAGGTCGCTGCTGCCTCGGCTGTAGATCAGGACACCAATAATGTTGCTGTGCAATCTCAATGCTCCAACTCAAAGTAGCTGGAATCGATTTATGTGACTCATGCTGTTTTAATGGTCAGCTTTATGTGGCTTGGTCCAGAGTTGGAAACAAAGACAAATTGTTCACACTAGCTCCTACAGGAAACACTAGCAATTTTGTCTTCAAAGAAGCATTGGTTTAGTTTATTAAATAAACTTCAAACTAGGACTTAAGTAGGATTTACTGTGCGAAGCACGGGTACACCTGCTAGTAGTATATAATACAACACACCTGGGCGCATATGTCTACGCAAGACCCATGTATCCATTTCACAACCTCACTTCACAACCTCACAGTAAACCGATGTATCCAAATCTGTACTAATCACACTTAAGAATCTGCCGCTCACCTTTTACTCTGCTGCCACCAACCCCCACCTTCTTCTATTGCAGAGCATAATGCCAAGAAGCCACGAAAATAGCATAAACCAGGTTATACAATTTTCAATTATATATATATTTATGCTGGTGCATATCATCACTGACTTTAACATCACAATTGTCACACATCTCTGTGTGGAAGGTAGCATCATCATTATGACACTATCTCTGAGACTTTAACACCACCCCTATCAAACACAATCTGTGTAGGGCCTTCAGCCTTATTTTTATGGCAGAGTATCTCTGTGGGGACCTTTACATCATTATAATCACAAACCATCTCTATGGGGACATACTCATCCATCATGCACCATCTCTGTGGGGACATTAACATCATTATATTCAAACACCATCTCTGTGGGGTCTTCAGCTTCATTTTTATCACACAGCATCTCTGTAGGGACTTTTACATCATTATAATCACACACCATCTCTATGGAGACATAATCATCGTTATCACACACCAGCTCTGTGGGGACATACTCATCCATCATGCACCATCTCTGTGGGGACATTAACATCATTATATTCAAACACCATCTCTGTGGGGTCTTCAGCTTCATTTTTATCACACAGCATCTCTGTGGGGACTTTTACATCATTATAACCACACACCATCTCTATGGGGACATAATCATTGTTATCACACACCAGCTCTGTGGGGACTTTAACATTGTTATCTTCAAACACCATCTCTGTGGGGTATTCAGCCTCATTTTAATCATACACCATCTCTGTCTGGACTTTAACATCATTATAATAACACACAATATCCATGGGGACTTTAACATCAAAATAATCACACACGTCTGTGGGGACTTTAAGATCAGTATATTCAAACACCATCTCTGTGGGGACTTCAACCTATTTTTTATCGCACACTATCTTTGTGGGGACTTAATCATTACCATTATTACACACCATCTCTGTGGGGTCTTCACCCTCCTTTATGACACACACTATCTCTCTGGGGACTTAATCATCACCGTTATCACACATCTCTGTAACAAACTTAAAATCATTATACCCACATGCCATCTCCATGGGGACATAATCATCACTATTATCATATGCCATCTCTATAAAGGACATTAATGTTTTTATCATCGTACACCATCTTTGTGGGGACTTAAAAATCTGAATATACATACACCATCTGTGTGGAGCCATTCTAATCATCAAAATCAAACACCATCTCTGTGAGGATTTTAACATCATTATATTCAAACACCATCTCTGTGGGGGTCTTCAGCCTCATTTTTATCACACAGCATCATTGTGGGGACTTTTCCATCATTATAATCACACACCATCTCTATGGGGACATAATCATCATCGTTATCACACACCATCTCTGTGGGGACTTTAACATCATTATCTTCAAACACCATCTCTGTGGGGTCTTCATCCTATTTGTAATCATACACCATCTCTGTGGGGACTTTAACATCGTTATAATAACACACCAGAGTGCTCTATATATTTATGTCCCGTTTGTATAGTGTTATTCTTGTATCGTATGTATCTATGCTTCTGCTATATCGTGTACATTATGCATCTGTATATTCTGACCTGTATTTTATATGCCACTATGTAACCTAAGCTGAAAGTCTTCTTGCTTCTGCTGTGCCCTGATACCTTCGGGTCTGGCACACATTATAAATAAATTTAAAAAAAACACACCATCTCTATGGGGACTTAATCATTACCATTATCACGCACCATCTCCATGGGGACTTTAACTCTAACATCACAATAATCACACATCATCTCTGTGGGGACTTCAACCTATTTTTAATCGCACACCATCTTTGTGGGGATTTAATCATTACCATTATCACACACCATCTCTGTGGGGTCTTCACCCTCCTTTATGGCACACACTATCTCTCTGGGGACTTAATCATCACCGTTATCACACATCTCTGTAACAAACTTAAAATCATTATAGCAACATGCCATTTCCATGGGGACATAATCATCACTGTTATCATATACCATCTCTGTAAAGGATGTTAATGTTATTATCATCGTACACCGTCTTTGTGGGGACTTAAAAATCTGAATATGCATACACCATCTTTGTGGGGCCATTGAAATCATTATATTCAAACACCATCTCTTTGAGGACTTCAACATCATTATCACACACAACCAATAAAATGAAATGTCTTTAATAGAGAAGCTTCGACATTTTGGGGGTTTTATTGCACATGGTTATACTAGAGGAAACTGGTGTTGGGGTCTTAGTGGGTTAGATGGGGAGTCGTCTGAAAAGCCTGCAGTGTTGACAAGTGGAGGCCGTACCTACCTCAGTGCCCAATGCTGGTATGGTTCAGTATGGTTTGTGAAAGTGGCACTTGGATTTCTCATTTATATGGAGATGAGGGCCCAAGGTCTATTAAATGAGTGTGCTAGTATGCCGAATTAGCCACTGGATTAGGGGATGAGTAAAATGGATAGAGGTTAGAACTTTGGCATGCCTCTATCTGGTTCATGTGGTATTAATATGCATAAGGCTGTCATGTGTGAGATGGATATATTTGTGTAGTGTAAAGCAGTAGGCAAAGGATAGGTAAGTCATTTAGGTGGGCAATAGGAGATGAGAAATGAGGACAAACGGGGAGTTTAACACTGGACAGAAATGATTGAGTTCCCATCTTTTGTTGACCTCTGCATGGCCTCTGTGTGTCTTTAATAACATTCTTTCTTATCACACACCATCTTTGTGGGGACATTAACATCATTGTAATCACACACCATCTCTGTGGGGACTTTGGTGTTATCATAATCACACACCATCTCTGTGGGGACCATACCATTGTCATAATTGAACACCATCTCTGTGGGGACCTTATCATGATTATCACTTAGAATTGCTTTGGAGAATTTAAATTGACCATAATCAAACATGATCTCTATTGGAAAGGTAACTTCACTAATATTAAACATGATCCAAAAGTAGATAACAACACCTCATCATTCCTAAAGAGGAGATGTGTAAATAGGGAAGATGGTGCCTGTGGAAGAATGAAACTTGAATTTGAAATCCTGCTTCCTTTTTTATCACAAAGTGTAATCCTGGGTCAATCATGGTATCTCCTGTGCCACAGTTCTCTTTCCTGGAAGTTTTTTTAGTGTTTATAATAGTGTTTACTGCCAGAACAAACTGCCTTTAAGTTTCACATGCACATTAAACATCTTGCAAATTCAAAAACATCCTAATCCATCTGTTGTGGTGCCTAGATATCAGGAATGTACTTGTATATAAAATATATTGTATACTAAGTACTATAAAGTAAGCATTTTTTAATTTGCTCATTATACATTCCATCCCAAATAAGAATAATGTGGTAAGTCCCCATAAGGATGGTAACACACGTTCAAGTCCCCGCAAAGATGGTACCAAACACGCGACTAAAAATAAGTATTTTTGCAAATTTGAAGTTGGATCCTGTATTATGAATTTTTTCTGAATATATTTCTGCTATTAACACATTTCCAGAACATTGGGAAAGGTTAGTCCCCACAAGGCTGGTTTCCACACATAGTCCCCACAAGGTAGGTAAAACATGTGTGTGTGTGTGTGTGTGTGTGTGTGTGTGTGTGTGTGTGTGTGTGTGTGTGTGTGTGTGTGTGTGTGTGTGTGTGTGTGTGTGTGTGTGTGTGTGTGTGTGTGTGTGTGTGTGTGTGTGTGTGTGTGTGTGTGTGTGTGTGTGTGTGTGTGTGTGTGTGTGTGTGTGTGTGTGTGTGTGTGTGTGTGTGTGTGTGTGTGTGTGTGTGTGTGTGTGTGTGTGTGTGTGTGTGTGTGTGTGTGTGTGTGTGTGTGTGTGTGTGTGTGTGTGTGTGTGTGTGTGTGTGTGTGTGTGTGTGTGTGTGTGTGTGTGTGTGTGCGAAAATCATTGCTGATAAAAGAAAGCTCTATCAGAGTCTTGAAACAGAAATATATGTTGTCATTTTGGAAATGGCTTAAAAATTGTACAAAAATCATCAAAGAATAGCTAATTATCAATACTTCAGGATCACAAACTGTTCACCTTGATGTGTAGAATTTAGAACTATAAGTTATAACAAGATAGCACCAATGGGTCAGAGGTTAGAGCATAAACAAGAAATGTGCTTCTCTTTAGACAAAGCAGCAGACCACCTCCTTTTTGATCAGGTGGCTGGGGAAACTATGCCTCTATTGTAAGAGTAGGGGGGTAGTAGAGAAGGCCAGAAAGAGGGAAGTCTGGATTATGGAATATTGGGCCAGAACGATGCAGAAGGAGAGCAAACCCAAAACCAGAAGTTACATCTGAGAAGGTAAATCAGAATAAACCCCTTACCATTTCCTAAAATTGTCCATCCTTGATCAGGGTAAAATCTGGGAAGGGAAAAGGATGGGTAATGCAAAAGGGGGTGGACTTTAAAAATGGACGCTGGTATTGATAAATGCAAGCCCAGTGTTTCCTCATTAATATATCAAATACCAAGTAAATTGTGGTTTCTTTTAGGCACAATTCCACTTTGCAATGAAAAACAATATCAAAAACTGAAAACATTTTGACTGCCACTTTAAAGTGCTATTGCCTTGGTAAACTTAAACATTAATTGAAAATATAGGTAGTGGCTTAAATTGGTGCGGAAGCACAGTGGGTCATAGTGCAAATATAATACTAATCTCCTGGGATGATCTCATGCAGTTGATGCCACCTGCGGAGACTATAGTAGAGGCTGGTTATTTGTGCAATGAAATGCAAGCTGAAAGAATTAATTCTATTTATCAAGAACTGTGCAAAGTGCAAATCCTCTGCATTATCCTGTCTGCCAATGCATAAGCAGAGTCAGGTGTAGTGGAGCGCAGGGGAAACGGGGAGGGCACTTTAAACATCTTTTACTGGAGAATATATAGATAACAGAGGACAGGAATTTGCGAATGCAAACTTATATGAGCAAATATTAACAAGTCTCTTTTTGCATGTAAATGTTTGAATACATAGCACTGCGTTAGCTGGTCCCTGCCTATATGCCAAGGGACCTTAACATGGTTGATATATGCACTGTCTCACACCTGCGTGAACCAATATTCAAACGTATAATAAAAATACTCACCAGAAAGGAGGGTGCTTGAGTAGGGGAGTGAGGCGTAATGGTTTGGAGGGAGGAGTAGTGATCTGGAGGGAGGGGTAGTGGTTTGGAGGGAGGAGTGGTAGGGTGAAGGAGGGAGTAGAACAGAGAAGGATGTAGGAGTAGTAGTAGCATCAGGAGGACTAATATCAAAAGGGTGTAGGCAAGACCTAGGAAGAGTGATAACATCAAAGGGACAGAAGATTGGTGGGAGGAGTGCGGTAGAGTGGACAAGCAGAAACAGTAGTAAAGGAAGAGGTGAGAGGGAGCGTGCTAGATGAAGCTTGAATCAAATGGAAGCCTGAAGCCATCATCCCTAATCCCATTAGATCAATAACTGGCTATAAATATATATTTATTTTTGAGCAATTATGCATTGCAATTGACATCTCAATGTTTTACAAGCATGGTAGAAAAAGCATTAGAAACGGGATAAAGAACGGAAATTGTATAGTGGAGATAACGAGAGTTTAGTCGGTGGGTGATGAATATTTTCATAACATTTATAAAGTACTAGCAAAATGTAACCATACTCCGCACAAGTTCTGTAAACAGACATGATTACACCATCAATTGTTGAAAATCAACGACCATGTAGGTTGCTGTTCCGATTCTCTTATCGCTTGATGATTTTTGCACTCCGAAGTAAACTGCACTGAGAATGGGTGAGTGTGGCTTGCATATCCTGGAGCAGACGTGGAGGGAAGGCAAGAGTTGGTGTGCTGCAAAATACTTGAATCTTCTGTGCGCTCTCCCCACCCTAGCGTGGTGCAGTGCATTGCGGTACAAATATCTCCGAAATGTTGCGTCCTAGGGCTTGAAACGTGGCTCGAGTTTTGTTCCTCGCTCCAAGACGCTTAAAAACTTAGCTTTGTCCAGTCCTTCTACGACCAAATTGATGTTTCGCCGATTTCAGGCAACAGCCTCATGTGTTAAGGGGCTGAAATCTGGTGAAATGGGTACAGTGTCCGAATGTCATGTAGCCACTAATGTCCTTGGGGTCCAAACAGGTAATTATGCAAAATTTGGTGCAGATTGGTGGAACGGTGTGGAATTGTATAATGAACAAACTAACAGATGTTCTGCTTAATATACATATATAGAAGGTTCCACCATTTGGAAAGAAATTACGGATCGTTTTCTAAATGGTATTAAAATGTTGTGTTTTGGGTGTGCAAAAGATTTAGGAGAAAAGGTGCTGGGAAATATTGGCAAGAAAAAGAAAACGGGAGCTGTTTGAAATTATGCATATTCCAGAAGGGCATGAGTGCATCCAGCCTGTGTATTTGTTATGCGTCGTTTGAAATGGACATGCGTTTCCTGTCAGGTTGAGAGAACGTCTCAATATCCTCCATGGCCTAAACATCACAATAGGACATTGTGATGGTTATATATATGCCATGAATAAAATATATATATAAGGCTAGTTTATATTTAATTGTGCAAAAGGGAAGAAGTGAGGCGGGACCAAGGATCTTAATTAAAAATATCTGATGTGTATTGGTGTCTGTGAAGAGACAATTTTGGACTAGCTTGGCAAACATTGAGATGTTTTGGGAGAGAATTGCGATACGTGTAAGTAATGCATGCATAAACGCACATAATGGAGTCGTTTGGAAGTTTGGAGCAGAAGGGAAGAAGTGAGGAGAAGGAACTAAAAGATGAAGGACGCCTTTTGAAGTGGATTCATCTTTTACACACTTACACTTTATTTCCTTTATTTCGACAAAAATGGATCATAAAAGTCACATACAGAAATTACAACATCATTGATCTAACAGAGATATAGTTTGTTTCTATACAAAAGGAACAGTACAATTTAAAATGTGTTCAAACATTAAAATATAAAAAGGCCCTATTAAGGGTCCAGTACCAATGGATCTCTCACTGGTAAAACTAAAAATGCAGATCTCTTTTTCCAAGCATGCAACAAAAAGGTCCAAACACAATATTGTGATAATTCACTTTCTCCTGCCAAACAAAGACACAAGGCCACTTAGACCGTTCTCACATGCGACTGTTTAAAAAGTGGCATCAACCAGTTGCTCCTGGTGTTGCCATAGGCTGGACAGAACAGGATAAAGTGCGTAGTGCTCTCTTCTTCCTTGGGACAAAAGGTGACAAACTACTGGATTACTTGGGTTCCAGATGTACTTTAGACTAGCCAAGGGTAATATAGCAATACGCAATTTCATGTATATGGCCTTCAATAAATTCCCCTGCATACCATCTAGATCACTTTCAAAGATTGGAGCAATTTTCCTGAATAGATTAAACTGGCTGAGCATATCAGTTTCGCTCTGTACTCTCTCTCCAATCTAACTACATTGAACTTTGTTAATAACACTTTGCAATTAGTTGGGATCAATTTGTGCTGCAACCAGTAGCCTTCCATCCCCATTGCAACCAGCTCCTTTCTTATGGTTTGAACCCAAGGTAGATCGTGTCCTCCCGAGTGAGTCAAAACATCCCTAACAGCCCATTCTATAGTGATCCAAATTACCATTTGACCATACTCTAGCCCACTGGGATAGTGGCCTTGCTCGACCGACAAAGCCAATGCCCTGTAAGACCAAATCCCGCAAAGCTGGGATATTGGGCGCATTAACCGACTGCCCTAATATGGACTAAAAAATGGTCAACTCTGCCACCTGGAGCATGCCTAGATTACACATGCCCCAGAGCTCGGCCCCATTTATGTAGGGATAATATTAAGAAATATTGTCCTAAATAATGTAATGTTTAAGAAAACATTCAGATTTTCATTAAAAGGTTTTAAAGAAAGGGATATGGCGAGGTCTCCTGCTTGACTGCAAGTGCCGGCAGTGCAAGTATCTTAGGGGCCAGTGGCCTCTATGCTCCAGGATAGTTGGCACGGAGGAGGTAGGAAGGGGGAGACGGATTAGGGTACATTATATTTCGTTTTTTAGGATAGTGGGGTGCGTTGAAGGGACTATGGGGAAGCTTGATCCCCATAAAACATGCTGTGTAAAATGCAGCAAAAAGATCAAGGCTAGCAACTGTCCCATATCCTATGGAGGATTCCCTGGGACCTCATACTACATCAGGTTTGCTTAGTGAAGCAGAAAGCAAGTACCAGGCCCCTGTATGAGGACCAAAACTGATCTAACATTAATATAATACAGGAAGGACCTTTAAAGAGTCAAGAAATTGAACGACAAGACTTACAGCCACTAGAGACTGTTCCACAGGAACCCACATGTCCTTATGAATCGTGAGATAGCCACAAAGTCCCCAAAGATGATGGGTCTGCAAGCCTCTGAATTACCAAACACTACTGAGTACAGCCACAGACTCACAGCATTAAGGAGCAAAGACACCATTCCCTGAGAAACAATTTCACAGACTCAATAACGAAATCACTGCAACAAATTAAAGACTTACAATCAGCGTAACCCAAGCCAACCAAATAAAATCCGAAATGTTTGATCTTTTCTAACCTTGGTTTGCAGAAGCCTGACCGAAAGAAAAGTATCAGGGGCTAACCAATCAAAGCCAAAGCTAGCCCTTACTCTGGCATATGGGTGCAAACCAATGATCAAAGCGCCAGCCTAGTGAAGGTTTCAAGACACTATTAAAAATACTGAGCACTCAGTCCGAAGTGTGAGTTGCTGAAGAGGATGGAAGGTAATTGGAGAAATATTGCGAGCGGATGGAGGGGGAAACTGGAGGAAGAGAAGATTGGCGGCAGAAGGGGAGAAGCTTCTGGGAAAGGCTGGAGAGCCTCAATAAGAGGAAGGAAGAGAGTAATTGGAGGAGGTTGGGAGAGAAGCAGCAAATAGCTTGTGGAGTAGTTTGAGGAATATCAGCAGGAGGGGGAGGGTGAAGAATTAGTAGAAGTTGACACCAGAGAAAAGTCGAAGAGATGAGGAAGTTGGAGTGGAGATTTATTGGAAGATGAAAGACAGCATAATTATTAGGAGCAGCTGAGATATTGGTGTAAGCTGTATAAGTGAGTTATGTGAGAAGGTTGAAAAGAGAAAAATGGAGGAGGATCGGTGAATCACAATAGTCTCTCCTTGGAAACTCATGATGTGGTAGGGAGGTGTTACAGACAAAACAGGGGAACATCCACCCGAGGACGTAGGAGAGTAGAGGTTGGAAATAACGGAAGGACGAGGTGGGAGAATACTGGTAGGAGGCCAAGAAGGTAATTAGCTGCACAGAGTCTCTCATAGCAAGAAAACTAGTAGAGACAACCAATTTGGGAGAACCTCTATTGTGAGAGCAGAGCAGGCATGGGGCAAACTCCTGATCGGAAGGGAACAAGCCCAAGGTGGGGGGAGAGAGGAGTGTGGCATGGCAATAAAAAGGGCAGGACCAGCTGAAGAACCAGAATGGAGGTCAGAAGAGAGCAAAGGCATAGATATCACTACCACAGCCACCCATTTGCATCCTACGAGAGGACTGGGGAGTTTGGATGGCTGTGGAGGAAGAACCCACTTTCTAATCCAAGCAAAACTTCCAACAACAGGGTCCTAATCCCAGAGCCTGGTCATTTCAATACCCCATTACAGATATAGAACTTAAAGCGATTACAAAAATGTATTCAGGGCCTCCCCTCAAGAAACCCGCCCTAACAGATTATCTAGGGTAGAAGAGACTGCCACAGACCATTACCTACCCAGAGTCGGTGTGACATTCCCAGTTCTTCAGGTAAATACAATGCCATCTGAAGTACTTTTTTGATTGTTGGTCCTCCCTTCCCCTATACAAAAGGATGCTTTCTCTTTGCATACACATTATTCAATAAATTCACAAGTAGAAACACACAATGATATCCAGAGTCCGTTTGGCATTCCCGGTGCTTGTACCGAGAAAGGGTATATGTAAAATGACAGTCATGAATAGCTTGGTTTGCTACAGAAATCTTAATGAAAGAATACTCAAGTGGGCATTTTTCATAAAAAGAGTCATATATGTCTGAGAGTTGACAGAAAAGCAAATGCATTGATCTGCATTAAAATTCAAACTAGTCTATACCTCAAAGTTATGACAAAGCATAAAGCATTGAGTTGGGTATAAGGAGAAACATTTCTATCTGAAAGTCCCTACTGTGAGGAACCTGGGGGCGCCCTCACTTCTTTTCCCTCTGGATCCTCTTCTCAGCTGTCCAGGGAAACGCCATCATTTTTGGATCCCGACCCTGCGGGTGGATATGTGAGGGAGGATCATATGGGTGAAGTGGACTTGGGGAGTGGGGTGAGGATATCTTTGGGTGAGACATGGCATCCCCTTTCCCCTGTCAAAATGAACCCTCTGTTCCCCTAGCCTTGTCGGCTGTCAGTCCTTTTCCCTTTCTTCCCTCCAAAATATCCCACAGAAATATCATTGTAATACTGGGACGAGGCGTAGACAAGGCAGAGTTATACACACTTCCTTCTATTCAAACCTCCGTAAACACCACTCTGGTTCTGAGACAAGGAAGAGGGCTATGAAGGACGTCCTTTGGAAAAGCCAGGCATGTCCAGTGAATCAGCTTCACCATGGTCAGGCAATTATAGTCAATGACTCAAACCTGTGGTCATTTAACAAATCACAGGTGTATAAACATGTTGACTTCCCAGCACATGGAGGGAGATGGCCTGGAGAGAATAAAGCGGCAAGGAGAATCGGAGCGGGCTGGGGAGGAACTGCCTTGAGTGACGCTGTACCGAGCAGGAGTGAGAGACGCTGGGGCGAAGGCTGGCGCAAGAGGGTCTAATGTCCTGCTGTCCTCCCTGTCCGGTGTCCACAGCAGGAGCCATGGGGCACTGAAGCTTTCCTATTGCCACAGGTCTCAGAAAGCGAGCTGTGCTCTCAGTAGCTGCCGCCTGGGAAGAGCAAAGCCATATGTTGCAGAATTCCAAGAGGGCGAGTGCTGCTCGCTGTGACACCTGCAAAGGAGAAGCAGAGCGAATAGAAGCCGGAAAGCAGAGCAGAGAAAGCAGAAGGAGCTGCCCCATACCGCCGGTGAGTGCAAATAAGGGAACACTCATACTGGGGTGCTCCGGGGACTGGAAACAAGAATGTTTGAATGCCGAGCAAACTGAAAATTGTTATAAGTACTTCGGAAGGCCAAAACAAGTGTATTTGAATACCGAACAAGTTTCAAGCTATTATGAGCACTTATTTTATTATTAAAATACGTTGGCATACAAGGCTAAATTGAACCTACAGAAAACAGTTCAATGTGAATATGTTATACTACAAACAAAATTTCCAATGCAAATTGATAACTCATGAAAGGCCTAGTCTACATAGATGAGCAAGATACATCTAAGTGCATAAATGTAACATTTATGCAGTATTTCAAATTAAACTGACAGTATATAGTATATATATTATGGAAGTTATAAATGTAAAGAACAAGACAGACGGGACGGACAGTAACAAAAGGGGGAGGGAAGAAAACAATATATTACTTACTGTAATAGTTAAGGGCTAGGCAATGTACTTTCTAAATACTCAGTGAACGGTCTCCATTTCAATTCATGTTTGCTTTGAAGAAGTGGTGGTGAAGCATTACATTTTTACATTCTATGAATGTTACAAATGGAGTTCCACCATATTTTACAATTCAGTTTTTTAAGATCTTTCCAATTTGAAGTTATGTTTTGGATAGTTACTGCTATAAAGAGATCAAACAAGAATACCTTATTTTTGCCAAGAGCAGATTGATTGGTAGAGTTTCCTAGATACAGAAAAGCAATACGAAGTTCTTGTCGTAGTTGAAAAATTGATTTTAGTACCCCCCACACTCTTCCAGAATAGCTTTACATGAATACAATCAAACACTAGATGTCTAAAGGATCCTTTTGTGCATGAGCAGCTCCAGCAATTTTCTTCTTGTGTACGACCACCTTTGAATAGAATTGATGGAGTTTTAAAAACTCTGTGATGAAAGATAAAGTCCGGAGCATACTTGCCGATACAATAGCTTTAGAAATATTTTTCCACATCAAAGGCCTTTCTATTTGAGAGTCTGTCAGTGAGCACTGCAGTTTCCATTCCAGTTGGCTTTTCCATGGAGCGTTAGTCTCCGACATAGATATAAGTACTTTGTAAAACATTGAAGCATTACAATTTTGATTAAGTATATGTTGCAGTTTGTTATCTTGATAGGAGTTATCATTCTGTATCAGCAAATCATAATGAACCACTATCACATCTACCAGATTTAAGTATTGGCACATAAAAGATTTAGGAATATGATATTTACTTACCATTTCATTACACGTAAGAGGAATCCCCTTTAGAAAGAGCTGTCCCACATAGTTAATGCCATGAAAGAGCCATGGTTTCCAGCATATAATTTTTTGTTAATCTTGATTAGTGAATTGAGCCAGATATATGGGGATACTAATTGAGACGATTTGGAGGTGTATGATAGTAAATATGTTTTGAGATACACAATAGTAGTATTAATACTACCACTAGTGATGAATCTATTGATTCATCTGATATATGGGCAATTCGCTAGGATGTGGGGGAAAACCATAGCTCTCTCCAAAAGAAGCCAACTAGGTGGGTTAATCAATGTGGGGACAAACCACAGCTGAGCTTGACGTAGCACAAAAGCTATATGGTATTTTTCTCAATCAGGGAACCCCACTCCACCCTTTGTTCTAGGGGTTTTGAGTTTATTAGCTGATATTCTGGGTTTTTTCTTTCACCAAGGAATTTAACAATGTATGAGTCTAGGGATTTGAAGAAAGTGGCAGGGAGGGAAATAGGGAGCATATATAACAAATATAGGACAACTGGGGCCATTGACATTTTTATTGATTCTAACCTTCCCCACCAAGACAAAAACAATGGCGACCATGAGCTAGTAAGATCTTTGACTCTAGCAAGGATGTTCGTGGTATTTTGCTTTATAGTATCCTTAATAGAAGAGGTTATTGTAATACCCAAATATTTGATCCCTGTAGGACACCATTTCATCCCTAGATTAGATCAGTGATGTTTGGTACAGTATATGCTCAGTGGTACAACCCCTGATTTTTCAATGTTAAGTTTGTAGCCCGATGCAAGGGAATAAATGGGTGATAGTGGTAAGTAAGTGATTGAGGCAAGACTCAGAGCTGTAATAGGAGCAAAACATCATCTGCATAAGCGACAGTCTTTACGTGAATGTGATTATGTTGAATTCCCACAATGTTTTTTTTCTGTCTGATAGCGTCTAAGAATGGTTCTAGGGCCAGGATAAAAAGAAGAGGGGAAAAGAGGTCAACATTGACGGGATCCCCTACTAAGAGAAAAAAAGGAAGATATGTGTCCATTAATGAAAACTGCTGTTTTGGGGTTGGATTATAGTATTTTCACTATTGAAATAAATGCGTCAGGAATACCGTGCCAATGAAGAACTTTGAACATAAAAGTCACTATTCTGTCAAAAGCCTTCTCAGCATTGAGTGGTAGAGTGGCATAAGGATTGGTGGGTGTCTTAATAAGGTTTATGACATTAGTAAAAAGTCTAACATTTGCTGAAGGCACTCTTCCTTTGACATATCCTACCTGATCACTTTTGATTAGGTTCGGAAGAAAGGTATTTAGTCTATTGGCTAATAATATTGGCTAGAATTTTGGAGTCAGTATTGATTAGGGGAAAAAGGTCTATAACTTTGAACTAGTTCGGGGTCTTTATTTGGTTTTGAAAAGACGATTAACATTGCTTCAGAAAAGGATCCTGCGGCTGTTTCTTTAGAAATAGAGGAATAAAGATCATGTAATCTAGGAACTAAAACATCTTTAAAGTGTGCATCCATCTGATCCTGGGGCTTTACCTTTTTTAAGGTCTTTTAAAGCTTTATATATTTCATTAGCTTGTACAGGCTCATTTAATGTTTGGAAGTTAGTAGTATATTAATCATGATGTATATTTCTGAGAAAGTTTGTTACATGGGTGCCATTGGGAGATGATTCTGAGGTATATCAATTTTGATACAATTAGGAGAAGGCCTGTAGAATGTCCTTATCTTTAAGAACTCTACTTCTATTCTGATCTCTTATAACCACAATTCTTGTTTTATCTTAACTTTTAGGTATGAAGCTAATGATCTGCTTCATTTGTTAGAAAATTGGTATATTTCTGATTTATACTTTAGAAGGTTGGTGCAGGTGTATTGTGTAATCAAATTATTATATTGAAATTTTAGCTTATTTGCATAAGGATATAACTAATATTAGTGCAAATATATTCTAATTCTAAATGTTTGATTATTTTAAGAATGTCTTCAGATTCTTGTTTAAGTTTTTTCCTTTTTTGAGATACATAAGAAATCATTTGACCTCTTAATACAGCTTTATAGCAGTCCCAGTTATTATGGATGGAAGTATCCATATTTAGATTCTTGGTAAAGAAGTTGATGTGTTGTTGAATAAATTCAGTAAATAGGTTGTCTTTTAGAAGAGTTGAATTGAATCTCACCTATTGTGTTGATTCATGGTGTGTGGGTTAGATATTTTAACACGAATAGGAGCATGATCAGACAAAATAAGGGCTTCTATTGTAGCTTCTAGTAGGCAATTGGTCATGGATTTAGACATAAAAATATAGTCATTTCTCGAAAAAGAGTTCTGTGGTGAAGAACAGAAAGTAAATTCCCTAACTACAGTGTGGACCAAACGCCACGTATCTATCAGACCCAGTTCTGATACGAAATTAGAGAATTGTACATAGGAGTTAGTATTCTTAAAACGTACATCCGACTTTTTATCAAGTAGAGGATCCATGATCTTGTTACAATCTCTGCATACTAGAAGATTAGTTGGCCTGTATATAAATATATAGTCTCTCAAATGGGTCCAGAAAGTGGGGTCAGCATTCGTAGGACCATAAACATTTAAAATGGAATATTCAATAGAGTGAATAAGGAGTTTGAACAAAACCCATCTCCCCACGCCATCAGACTCTGTACATTGGAGATGTTTATTAAAAAGGGTTATGACTTAATTTTTCTTTCCACATGCTGCACTGGCAAAAACTTGTCCTACCCGTGGACGTAAGATAGTTCAGTGGGTTGAGCGCTTACTGCTGCTATCTGATCGTGATCTGCAGGTCGCAGGTTCGAATCCCGGCAATGTCGACTCAGCCTTTCATCCTTCCGAGGTCGATAAATGAGTACCAACTTCGGTTGGGTGATATTGTATGTAAATATGTGCTCTGTAAAGCACTTTTGATTAAGGTGCTATATAAATAACACATCATTATCATTATTATTATTTAGTTTCATTGTTTCCAGTTGCGAGAGGTGGGATTCCTATATGCTTGCTATGGCTGATTTAGCCCTATTAAGATGTGACAGGATTGTTTGCCATTTCATTGCATTGTGAAGGCCTTTGACATTCCATGAAATAATGTTTAGTGACATAGGAGGCATTCATCATAATAAAATGATTACAAAAGCTGAGTAAATAAAGTAATGTACAGGTAGACTGACGTACGGGATACATAAGGGGAAGCTGATGCATAAGGGGAAGCGGAAGGCTAACAAATTTGACATGGAATTTTGTAACAAATATATAGAGTTAATGATAACGAACAACCTAGTGGCTAACTGGAAACAGCCACTCCAAACCATGGCAAGGTGACACTGTACGTAGTGGGGTGGAGAGCCAGATCTAGAAGGGTTTACCCAATGCTCCGCTTCAGGTAAAGAGTGATGAGTCAGCAGTCCATTACTCCTTCAAAAATATTTTCATGTAGGTTGTCTTGACGTGTCCATGTCCTCTTTTCTATGGTTTTGTATGAATCTTCTTACATCTGATGGATCTTGGAAGGTGAACATACGCCCGTTAAGAGTGATTTTTAAAGATGCAGGATGTATGATTCCGTACCTGACGTTAAGTTGTTTGAGAGCCGGTCTTAATGCTAACAATTCTTTCCTCCTTGCTGCAGTAGCATTAGAGACGTTTTCACATATACAAATCTTAGTGCCTTCCCATTGTAGTTGTTTTCTTTCTTTAGTCTTTTCCATGATAAGGAGAACATGCGTGTAGTCCAGCAATGCAAATATTAAAGTTCTAGGAGCATTTCTCGATTGAATGTTGGGTCCTACAAGGTGTGCTCTATGAATGATGAGTTGTACAGATGTTGGGATGTTAAGTAGGAATGGGAGCATATGATGTAAGAAATGAGTGGGATTATCTTTTTCAATATTTTCTGGAAGGCCTATAATGCGTAGGTTATTCCTTCTGTTCCTGTTTTCCAGATTTTTAGCTTGTTTCTGGAGTGAGGTAATTGAGTTTCCCAGGGCAGCCGCTCTTCCTGTGATATTTTCTGTGTTGCTTACTCTTCTTTCCACCTCATTAATTCTGTTTCCAAACAAAGACCATTTTTCATCTAGCATTTGAAGTTTCATGGATGTAGCTTCCATGAAAGGTTTGAGGGGTTTTATTTCCTCCAGAATAGCTAGCATTACTGGGTCTTGTGAGTTTTCTTTAGGTATTGGAGATTCACTCTTTTGTCTCTTAGGAGCTTATTGGATGAGGTCTGGAACACTTCTTTAGAAATGTTTTTTTTAAAGACATGGTGGTTCTACGCATAGGAGTTATATCCTTAATAACGGTGTATTATGTTATACATTATGGTATGAAGAGGAGAACCACCTATATAGTATAGTTATCAGCTTTTACATATAATGCTGCTCTTAATCATATGCCAGTTCTTTAAGAATATGTAATCAAATGAATGACCGTTGCTCAAATTGATTAGTTATTGCATTAATCCAGATGTTAGTGGTAGGATAATATGGTGCTTAGTATTATTTCTGCAATTAGTTAACCTGTACTCATATGCATATGTAGGTTAAACATATATATAACTAAGGAATTGTATATTCCTTTTCATTATTATCTTGTTTCCATAGAAAAGTTCATGGTTTGCCAGTACTGGTGATTTAAGTAAGTAAAAATCCAAAGCAGTACTTAAATAGGATATGCTCTTTTAAATTTGCTTAAAAGACATGCTTTAAGAAGATTATATAATGATTTAATACACATACCATCATTGCAAATGTGTGTTTTATAGGTGCCGTTTCTTTAATACTGAGCCTTTGTTGTGAAGACAACTGCTCCTCCGAAGAGCGGTGCTTTCCTGTGCCAAACGCGTACCAGCTGACAGGACGTGCCGGCTTTGTTTTCAACTGCACATCGCTGCTTGAGGCCGCACGCACTGGTTCCTCTACGCCTGCATCGTTTTTAACTTTCCTGGCGTCTGCTGGTGTCGGAGCTCCTCAATACTTCCACACATGAAGTAAGGCCATAAGTAAAAGGGGATAATTGATTATTTAAACGGGTTTGTGGCAATTAGGATATAAATATAATTTCGCCCGAGCGGGAGCTACTCACTAGGCATCCATTCCTGATCGGCGCAAGCCACGCCCCCCATTACGAGCACTTTTGAAAGTTGAAGCAAGTTATATTGAACATCGAACTGATTGAAAGACATTGTATTGTTAACGTTAAAGGTTTTTATACCATGCAAATGTGCCACTTGTGTGGTCTCTCAGTGCTCTGGCAGTTCTGTGTATGCAGAGGGTTGATTGTTAGTAACAGTTTGGGCTGTTCGTGGCCATGGCTGACGTTCAGGTTTTCCGGTTTATTAGTTGTATGTTCTCTTCTTCTATGTGCCTGTTCTAGTTGTATCGATAAAGTCGTCTCTGGGTGAAGGGTTCTTGCACTATTTTGTCTGCTGTCCAAATTCTGAGTGCAGTCCCTATTTCTGATTAGATGACCCGTTCACAGCCCAGAAAGTAGTCACATGGGTGGGGAGTTCTTTAACTGGATTTCCTTGGGGGGTTAAGTTCTAAAAGGGGCGTAGTTAGTGTTTGGTCCTTTTGTTGCCCTTACTCATGTGACATGTCTCGGGGGATACCCTCCATTTCCCATTTCCATCCCTGGATTTTCCCTGGCCTACTTCTCTAGTTCATCACCCACTCTTTTCCAGGGTTCTAGGTTGGCCAGGGAAATGGGTGGGGTGCTTCTCTTTCCGGTCCTATCCCTCAAACTTGTTTTTTCTGGTTACCCGTGCTTGTTTGATCAGGAGGGTGTAAGGGCATCATTCAGTCGACTTCGTTGTGTTCGGAGTTGAAGAGCCGGGTTTTCAGCAGTTTCATGAATTTTGTATGGTCCTCTGCTGATTTGAATTTCCCTCAGAATGGAGATCCAAAGATTTGAGCCGCCCAGTTTGTTCTTCCGGTACCATTTGGGTTCAAGACGCATGTGGTTACAGGACCTCATGATTCTAGCTGGTTTGTAGATGGAGAATTTCTTTTGGATAAAGTCTGCTCCCTAGCCGTGTATAGCTCTGTGCGTTATGCACAGGGATTTGAAGGAGATTCTCTTTTTGACCGGGAGCCAATGTAGCATTAAGCTCATAAGAATACTGCACAGATCACAAGTAAGTGATGGGCACTTACGATTGAAGCAAAAGCAAGATGGTGTTCAGGGAAAACACCACAGAATGAACTGTGTGAGACACAAGTGGTAGCAAAGCCAAAAGACTACCAAGAAAGAGATGAAACGAGAAACTAAGTATTGGCCAAGATAAAGGAGTCCAAGAAAATGAACCAGTTAGGAGAGAAAACCTGTGATGTCAAAAACCAGAAGGATAACAAGGTGCATAGGGGCATCGGTTGTGTGATCTGTAATGGGAGGACCGTGTGATCTGACAACTGCGCCTAGTGTGAGATACCTGAAGGTGTCGCATCCACTAGTCCCTGGGGATCTGTCATCCAGGTGGCCAGGACACGGCCATCGGTATTGGATCCAGTTCCTGGGGGTGGAACAGTGCAGGAGGATCACCTGTATGAGGGGTCTTTGGGGACTGGAATTGGGACACTTGACTGCGAGACGCGGTATCTCCTTCCCTGTGACACATTTTCCCCCATCCTACCTGGTAGGATACTTAGGAACTCAACCTCGCCCCCTTTTCCGACACATACACTTTCTCACGGACAACTCGCAGTGAGAGAAAACGGACCAATACCCAAGCCGTATACCTGACATGTCCTAATACAATGGTCAAGCGTGGTCAGGCAATTACTAATCATTACACGCACCTGAATTCCATCACACTTCCCCACACGGATAAAAGGCGGAGCACAAAAGCACACTCTGAGTAAGGCAAAGCACACAAGGAAGCAGCAGTTCCAAGATGGCAGTTTAATACACAGAGAAAGACAGCAAGACCAAAGAGGGTTGCAAGGAGGTAAATGCCCTTAACCTTTTCAGAGGAAGACTGTTATTCTTGAGCCTTCAAGAATAAGAAACGTAAGACCCGAAACCAAAGCAAAAGAAACTGTATTGTGTGTCGGAGGTACCTGTGAGTCTCCTGCATCGATAGCCAAGGCGGGGAGGATAGTTTGTCGCCGTGGTACTGTATTTGGCTCCTACAAAAAAGCAGTGCCAGTATTGGCAGCACAGATGGTGAGTTGGGGAGACTGATACCAGACTGGTCTGTGTTGAAGCCAAGGTTGCAAGTGGCAACATTGTATAGAGAAAATGGAGAGAACAGTGTGTCAAGCATAAGTGACGAGCGGTGCAAATATAACTAAACAGTGACTGGACTTTTGAAGCCAAGACAGATATTGTAAACAGAGTGGTCTGGCGCCATGTGGGTGCTCATTCGAAGGTCTCAGTTAGGTATCCAACTGAAAGGTGGCAAATGTAAGTGGTCCTACAATGGGTCAAGCCAGACCCTGTGCACATTCCAAAGTCTTCAATATCTTCAATAGTTGATGCTAACTGAAATTGGCCCGAACCCGGCTGAGAGAGACGAATTGCATAAAGAAGAGGATCTGAGCCCGGCTGAGAGGGATCCAGGGTGAACCGTGAGTTAACAGAGAAAGAATATCCTACAAACACTGTAGAAGAGGATCTGAGCCTGGAAAAAGGGGATCCAAAGTGACAATCATTGTATTAAAGGGATCGGAGCCCGGGTAAGGGGAATGCGGGGTAAATAGTGAAGCACCTGAATTGAGCACTGGTAAAAATCCAGAGGAAGAAAATATCTTATTGTTTGTTTTGTCGCATCAGGCCGTCTGCATGAAGAGACTTTGATAGGCAAAGAGACTTGGGCACAGAAGGCCCTGATGCTACTGATTGAACTGTATCTTCGTGCTAAAGAAGCCAGAGATTGTGCTACGCTCGAGTGAACCGCCTTGTCTCGTGCTGAAAACGTGAGGAAGAGTGGCCAACGGCATGAACATCCTGACATATCATTTTGTAAACACTTCTTTCTTTTTCATAAACACTACCCCCACACTATTTTGAATTTAGAGGTAAGGATTAGCAAGGGAGTAGATTCTTACCTGTAACTTAATTTCTCCAGCATTGGTATCTTTCATGGATTCACATGCTGTGAATATTCCCCGTCGTCCGGCTGGGAAACCTCGGTCACTTTAACTTAGCGTTTTCCTATGTCCTATCAACGTCCCTTTTGGGCGCTTTAGGCCCCACCAATAGGACGTACGGTATAAATAGCCCCGCCCCCGCAGCTTCCCTTCAGATTTTAACCTCCAAAGTAAAGGAAACCCAAACCAGGTTTGCCTACAGGGGCGGCTGGCGGGCACATGTGAATCCATGAAAGATACCAACGCTGGTGAAATGGAGTTACAAGTAAGAAACTACTCCCTTCTTCAGCATTGGATCTTTCATGGATTCACATGCTGTGAATAGATTACATAGCAGTACAACCAATGTGTCGCAGAGTGTGTTAGGGACAAGAACACGTTATTTTCTTACCTGGTAACGTTCTTTCGATGGGATGGTCCGACGACGTATTCCATATCTATGACGGTAATGGCCACAGCTGTGCTGCTTCGGAAAATCTTAGGCGTCTGCGTCCTGCGTCGATGACGTCGATGCGCCGTCCCCGAGGACCTCCTCCGACGGCCGACGTCACCTGATGTGATAAGTAGGACGCACAACGCCCATAGCCTCAGTTATAGTTTTTTCCCAGAACGTGTGCCACCAGTTTTCTGCCAGTCAGACACACAAGGCCTTGCGGAACGCAAGCTGCAATCGCAAAAGAAATTCTGCAGCGGGGAAGGCAGGGAGGGAGCGATATGGAATACGATCGTCACCTCCGGCCAGGACAGCCAAAATGGAGCCCCCCTCATCAGATTGCCTTCGTCGGCCCACCACAGAAGGTCCCGGGCGACCGAAGACGGCACCTGAACAGGGTCCGACATCCTGCCGGAGGACTGAGACCACTGGAGCTTGAGTGCCCATTGCAAAGATATCATCCGCAACCTGGCCTCTGGCACCAGAAGAATGCAGGATGCCATGAGGCCGAGCAGTCTCAAGAACTCGAACGCTGGGAGAGTCTGGGCAAGTTGAAACTTGTGCACCATCTGCTGAATGTGATGAGCCCTCACCTGGGGAGGAAAAAACTGCCCCAGGGACGTGTCGATCACTGCTCCAATGTACTGGAGCCTTGAGTTGGTGCCAAATGGGACTTTAAGTTGAGGGGGAAGCCCAGCTTGTGGGGGGAGTGGCAGGTGACTGACAGATGATCCAGGACTTGCTCGGAAGAGCGCGCCCTGATCAACCAATCGTCCAGGTAGGGGTAGACGTGAATCCCCCCTTTCCTGAGGTGCGCTGCCACCACTACCATGAGCTTGGTGAAGACCCTCGGGGCGGGCGGAGGACAATCCAAACAGCAGGACCCGAAACTGAAAGTGCGAGTCGCCAACCGCAAACCTCAGGTACTTCTTGTGCTTCGGATGGATCGGCACATGAAAATAAGCATCCTTGAGGTCGAGAGGCACCAACCAGTCCTGAAGTTGAAGGGCCTGGAGGACTTGAGAAAGAGTAACCATCTTGAACTTGTCCTTCCTGAGGAGTTTGTTCAAACCGCGCAAGTCCATGATGGGTCTCAATCCCCCGTCTTTCTACGAAATCAAAAAATAAGGGGAATACCATCCCTTGTTCCTCTCCGCTACAGGCACCAGTTCTATGGCGCCTTTCCCAGCAGGGCTTGAATTTCCTGCGCAAGGAGCGGATCCGGACACTTCAAAGAGAGGTTGGTGGATTGTCGTGAGGCCTCTGCCGAAAAGGAAGACAGTAGCCGTGGGTTATGATCTCCAGAACCCACACATCCCAAGTAATGGCTTGCCACTCTACAAGATGCTGCGCCAGCCTTCCCCCAACCGGCGAACCATGGGACCTGACCTCATGACGGAGTGGTAGCGGCTGCGGCGTTGCCTGAGGGCAAAGAGGCAACTGCCCGAGCCGCCTTGGCACCTCGAGTACCTTTGTTTCCACCTCTGGCACTCTTACGATGGCCTCTTTGACTGCTAGCTCCCCTCATTTTACTGAAGGACGAGTAATAGCGAAAGGAACCTCCCCTCCATTGCTGTCCCCCAGGACGAAAAGGCGGAGGTTGGCGAACTGCAGCGCCCAACGACTTTGCTGCAGCTTTGGAGGTCTGCAACCTCTCAAGGCTCTCGTCAGCCTTGCTGCCAAAAAGGTGTTCACCGTCAAAGGGCATGTTGAGGAGCCGGGACTGCATATCAGGAGCGAACCCAGACTTCCGCAACCACGCAAACCTGCGCATTACGGTGCTCGCCGCCATGGACCGGCTGACACAATCCGCCAAGTCCAAACCCGACTGAACGGCCTCACACATGGCATCCTTGCCATCCTGAACCATAGCAAGGAAACCATCCTGTTCGTCCCCTTCGGGAATATGTTCAGCCGCTAATGCAACACAGTTCCACAGAGTGTGTGTGAAACGAGACAAGGAACATATGGAGTTGGCCGCCTGAAGCGCCATACCCCCCGAAGAAAACACTTTCTTCGCCCAGCCGTCAAAATGTTTGTCGTCCCTATCCGGGGGGATGGTAGGATACGACGCCTGCTTTGCCGGGGCCGTAGCCGCCTGCACCACCAAACTCTCCGCGGTGGGGTGCCTAGACAAGTAGCAGGGGTCGCTACTGGCTGGACGGTATTTTCGTGACAAAGACTTGCCCACTGCCGGGAGACTCTCCGGAGCAGTCCAAGCCGCCGCCACCCTTCCCTGCAGAGCCATATGAAAAGGCAAAACCGGGTCAGTGGGGGGGGCCGAGATCAAGGATGTCCGTGAGATCATCCTGAACGAACTCCCCTGGGGGAGCTGACCAACCCAAGCATTCGGGGATCTGAGACATAAGGTGCCAATGTGAAGAATCGGCATGAGTGCCAGGCTCCGGCCTACAAAACTCCACCTCCGGAGAGGTGTCCAGTCCAATGGCATCATGCAGCGTCTGCCGCAGGTCATCAAACTGGCTATGGCCCCAGATAAGTTCATCGGGAACCGTAACCGGAACCAAGCTGCCATCAGAGCCTTCATCACCCTCTGAAATGTACTCCAGGCGGGGAGAGGAAGACCTCTGGGGACCAAAGCAGTGCATGACCTTAGCCAGAGCCTTTCTAGGGGCAAACCCCGTGCCACGGGGCCCCTCCGACACCACCGTCTCGAAAGGCATCGAGGGCGCGAACGAGTCGGCGCCGGCGTCGACAGAAAAGGTGTCGACGTCGAGCGAATCTGCGTCGACGTCAGCTGCAGCGCCGCCAGCATCGGCGGCGTCGACACAGACCTCAAAGCCGGAGCTCTGAGCGTCTCTCTCGACGACCTAGGCGCCGATGGCGTCGACGACCCCCTCGGAGGCGGAGCCTCGAGAGAAATCGTCGACGACCTTGGCGCCACAGGCATTGACGTCTTCTTCGAAGACGGCACAGGATCACGCTGTCTCGAGCGCGTCGAGGACCGGGACCTGGAACGGGCATGGCGAAAATGGCTACCCTTGTCCAAGCGGGACCTTCCCGCGAGCCGCGCCGACCACCCGAGCCCGAAGGCGTGTGAGGGGTGTCTCTCGACCGGTGCCGACCGACCCCACTCAGAGGCGCGGACGGACCGGTGCCCCGCGAGTCAAGAATCGCTAGCATCTGCTTCCCGAAGGAAGCCCATTCCTCCGGTGTCGCTTGCATGGAGGGATAAGCGACCCGCCGACGGGCGGAGTCCTCGGAAGAGGACGGGGAAGGCGACCTATGCCGGCGCTTCCAGGAACGCCTCCAAGAGGCGGAGGAGTGGCAAGACCGACTCCTGGAAGGAGACCCACTGGACTTACCACGATGACGCGGAGAGTTGCCCCTCGAGTCATCCGTCGAAAGCCCCGCAGACCTCGACTTCCGGGGCTTAGAAACCCGGCCTACCGACAGCTTCTTCTTGCGTTCCTGCAAGGCCTTTGCCGTGAGCGACTGGCAGTCGACACAGTCGTCCGTATCATGGGCCTCCCCGAGGCACCAGAGGCAGGTGTTGTACGATTCCGTGACCGACATCTTGGACCCACAGTCCCCGCATTTCTTGAAGCCCGGACGCGGGGTTGAAGACGAAGAAGACATCGCCACGAACAGGTCTTCACAACAAATCGAACAGGTTCAACGAACTGAGAATTGAAAACAGCAAACTCCAACGAGTCAAGGCGTACCGAGATTCACAAAGCGAACACGTTCGCGGAAAAAACAGAACTGAGGCTATGGGCGCCGTGCGTCCTACTTATCACATTGGGTGACGTCGGCCGTCGGAGGAGGTCCTCGGGGACGGCACATCGACGTCATTGACGCAGGACGCAGACGCCAAAGATTTTCCAAAGCAGCACCGCTGTGGACATTACCTGTCATAGATATGGACTACGTCGGAGGACCCAATCCCCTCGAATTCTCTGTTAAGGCTAATTTCCCAAACCTAGTGAGTCCCCCAGCAGCTTTGCTGGATTTTTGGGGTTTATTTTTTCTTCTGCTAAGAGTGAGACTCTTTCTCTCCCATTCTTAGACATGATTTGAGATATCCCTTGACTTTGTAAATGTGTTTTATGCGCTATGGGGTCTTTTACTCCATAGGGCTTCATGTGTTTTTGGTATGTGTGTTACACAGCACCTTCCGTGCCGTAACACAGGGGTGTCCTAGTGACCCCCAAACATAGACTCTGTACCCTGGGACTGACTACTGTCTCCCAGGGCATGTAAAGTCACCATTGGCTTTCCTAGTCCTAAATTGTGAACAGAACCAGTACAAACCATCATATTGTGGGCATACTGGTAGGGGCAATTCGATTGCTCCTGGGTATGTTGTTCGAGGGGGCACTGTCCAGTCCCCCCTGAGCGAGTTTTGGCTGGTGGCAGTGGATACTACTTTTTATATTTTCGACCGCGAATATATTCCTATGGGATTTTCCCCATTGTTCGAGTCTAATACTTTTTAACATAGCCTCAAACATACCGCCGGTTTATTTAATTAATATTAATTCACCGGTTGGTATTTTTTGCCAGAACTCGGTTCCAAAATGGCGTTTGTGTTCGCTTCTGTGACTCCAACCCAAGTCGAGCCCTTTGTTCCACATTTTGGCAGGCTTCTCCACAGAAGCCTCCAAAAGTGGTGCCACTCTGTCTGGGTACCACAGGGGCTGTGGGAGGGGGTTTAGGCACCCTAGACTGAGTTGCCTCGGCAACTCAAGTCGCACTCTTGTGTGATTGGCCCAGTGGTGAGCCGCCCGGCTCACCACTTAGCATGTTTGAGTGACAGCTAGGACTGATGAATGGGGGTTTTTCTTCCTAAAAGCAGGGCTTTGGGGACTGGGACTTCAGACATCGCCACAGGACCAAAGAATCTGAAGAGGGAGAAGCTGAGTCGACCTGCAGCGACGACACCACCGGTGGAGCCCTGCTGAACCGACTCACCACTTCTTCCAACGACAGAAGAGATCTTCATCCCGAAGAGTCTTCTTCCTTTGACTGGTGGGGATAACCAGTTTGCCCACCTTTTCGCCTTCCCAGATCATCTCGTGGCCGCCTTGCCTGTGTCAAGCACCCCGGCAACCGGAATACCATGTTTTTCCACTACCGCGAATAAAAGGGTAGTACCTTTTAACCTGAGAACTCCGCGGCTGGTTTCTTCCCTGGCAGTGCAACGACCTTCAGCTTTCCTCCACGTCGAGATCATCTCTTCCTCTGGACGATGCCTGACTTGCATCCACTGCCAGGAACAACTGCCCCCGCTGGAGGATTCTCTTCACTTTCAAGGTACAGTGTCCGCCTGGCCTCCATCGCAACGGTCTGTGTGGGGTGTCTCGTAAATCCTCATTTTACCACTTGGGTTGGCCCTAGGCTGGCTAATTGAACTTTTCTGAGCTGAACTGATTCCTTTTTAAACTCTCTGCAAGACTTTCCAAGCCTTTTAAACTGTGTGATCTTGGCGCATTGGTGTTCTACTCTCTCCAAGAGCGAGCCTGGCCTCTGAGCTTTTTGCTCACAAGTAGACTTTGACTTTCCTGACTTGCTGAGTGCTTCTAAAGTATTGTGTTGTGTGCTGTTTCTAATTTCTGCCTTTTCCCTCCCTTTTTCTTAACTTATAGGAGTGCCATCTTTAGTTAAGCGCTCACCTCTGTCTGGAAATAAGTGGTGTTAACTAAGACTTGTCTAATAAGGAATAAGGGATGTATGTATATTAATAGTGACTGTGTTTTCGAACTTGCTTACAAAAATAGTGCTAGAGTATTTATAAGTGTTTCTTTAAATAAATAATTATATACTTGATACCAAAGCTCTGGTCAGTGTTTGCTTGTGCTACTGTATTTTGGTACCTATCTTGTATACTCTATATACTGTCTAACTCTTCTTGAGAGAAGTCTGGCTGCTCAGCCACAGCTACTAGGTAAATCTGGGTGGTACAGACTGCTACCAATTGGGTTTACTGCCAACACCTGTAGTCTTAAGCCTTTTGCAGTGGTCCCTAAGGGAACTGCACAGGTTTCTGCCTAACAGAGTGTAACAAGCAAACCAATAATGAACCCTTAATCACATACATGAGACAACAACCCATCAAGTGAAAAAGTTCAAACTAAACGCCTAGAAGCTGCGGGGCTTACCTTATTGGAACAGGCGCTGCAGGACCGCACGCCCCACCTGCACATCATCCACATGCTGCAGAGGCGCGGACGGACCGGTGCCCCGCGAGTCAAGAATCGCTAGCATCTGCTTCCCGAAGGAAGCCCATTCCTCCGGTGTCGCTTGCATGGAGGGATAAGCGACCCGCCGACGGGCGGAGTCCTCGGAAGAGGACGGGGAAGGCGACCTATGCCGGCGCTTCCAGGAACGCCTCCAAGAGGCGGAGGAGTGGCAAGACCGACTCCTGGAAGGAGACCCACTGGACTTACCACGATGACGCGGAGAGTTGCCCCTCGAGTCATCCGTCGAAAGCCCCGCAGACCTCGACTTCCGGGGCTTAGAAACCCGGCCTACCGACAGCTTCTTCTTGCGTTCCTGCAAGGCCTTTGCCGTGAGCGACTGGCAGTCGACACAGTCGTCCGTATCATGGGCCTCCCCGAGGCACCAGAGGCAGGTGTTGTACGATTCCGTGACCGACATCTTGGACCCACAGTCCCCGCATTTCTTGAAGCCCGGACGCGGGGTTGAAGACGAAGAAGACATCGCCACGAACAGGTCTTCACAACAAATCGAACAGGTTCAACGAACTGAGAATTGAAAACAGCAAACTCCAACGAGTCAAGGCGTACCGAGATTCACAAAGCGAACACGTTCGCGGAAAAAACAGAACTGAGGCTATGGGCGCCGTGCGTCCTACTTATCACATTGGGTGACGTCGGCCGTCGGAGGAGGTCCTCGGGGACGGCACATCGACGTCATTGACGCAGGACGCAGACGCCAAAGATTTTCCAAAGCAGCACCGCTGTGGACATTACCTGTCATAGATATGGACTACGTCGGAGGACCCAATCCCCTCGAATTCTCTGTTAAGGCTAATTTCCCAAACCTAGTGAGTCCCCCAGCAGCTTTGCTGGATTTTTGGGGTTTATTTTTTCTTCTGCTAAGAGTGAGACTCTTTCTCTCCCATTCTTAGACATGATTTGAGATATCCCTTGACTTTGTAAATGTGTTTTATGCGCTATGGGGTCTTTTACTCCATAGGGCTTCATGTGTTTTTGGTATGTGTGTTACACAGCACCTTCCGTGCCGTAACACAGGGGTGTCCTAGTGACCCCCAAACATAGACTCTGTACCCTGGGACTGACTACTGTCTCCCAGGGCATGTAAAGTCACCATTGGCTTTCCTAGTCCTAAATTGTGAACAGAACCAGTACAAACCATCATATTGTGGGCATACTGGTAGGGGCAATTCGATTGCTCCTGGGTATGTTGTTCGAGGGGGCACTGTCCAGTCCCCCCTGAGCGAGTTTTGGCTGGTGGCAGTGGATACTACTTTTTATATTTTCGACCGCGAATATATTCCTATGGGATTTTCCCCATTGTTCGAGTCTAATACTTTTTAACATAGCCTCAAACATACCGCCGGTTTATTTAATTAATATTAATTCACCGGTTGGTATTTTTTGCCAGAACTCGGTTCCAAAATGGCGTTTGTGTTCGCTTCTGTGACTCCAACCCAAGTCGAGCCCTTTGTTCCACATTTTGGCAGGCTTCTCCACAGAAGCCTCCAAAAGTGGTGCCACTCTGTCTGGGTACCACAGGGGCTGTGGGAGGGGGTTTAGGCACCCTAGACTGAGTTGCCTCGGCAACTCAAGTCGCACTCTTGTGTGATTGGCCCAGTGGTGAGCCGCCCGGCTCACCACTTAGCATGTTTGAGTGACAGCTAGGACTGATGAATGGGGGTTTTTCTTCCTAAAAGCAGGGCTTTGGGGACTGGGACTTCAGACATCGCCACAGGACCAAAGAATCTGAAGAGGGAGAAGCTGAGTCGACCTGCAGCGACGACACCACCGGTGGAGCCCTGCTGAACCGACTCACCACTTCTTCCAACGACAGGAGAGATCTTCATCCCGAAGAGTCTTCTTCCTTTGACTGGTGGGGATAACCAGTTTGCCCACCTTTTCGCCTTCCCAGATCATCTCGTGGCCGCCTTGCCTGTGTCAAGCACCCCGGCAACCGGAATACCATGTTTTTCCACTACCGCGAATAAAAGGGTAGTACCTTTTAACCTGAGAACTCCGCGGCTGGTTTCTTCCCTGGCAGTGCAACGACCTTCAGCTTTCCTCCACGTCGAGATCATCTCTTCCTCTGGACGATGCCTGACTTGCATCCACTGCCAGGAACAACTGCCCCCGCTGGAGGATTCTCTTCACTTTCAAGGTACAGTGTCCGCCTGGCCTCCATCGCAACGGTCTGTGTGGGGTGTCTCGTAAATCCTCATTTTACCACTTGGGTTGGCCCTAGGCTGGCTAATTGAACTTTTCTGAGCTGAACTGATTCCTTTTTAAACTCTCTGCAAGACTTTCCAAGCCTTTTAAACTGTGTGATCTTGGCGCATTGGTGTTCTACTCTCTCCAAGAGCGAGCCTGGCCTCTGAGCTTTTTGCTCACAAGTAGACTTTGACTTTCCTGACTTGCTGAGTGCTTCTAAAGTATTGTGTTGTGTGCTGTTTCTAATTTCTGCCTTTTCCCTCCCTTTTTCTTAACTTATAGGAGTGCCATCTTTAGTTAAGCGCTCACCTCTGTCTGGAAATAAGTGGTGTTAACTAAGACTTGTCTAATAAGGAATAAGGGATGTATGTATATTAATAGTGACTGTGTTTTCGAACTTGCTTACAAAAATAGTGCTAGAGTATTTATAAGTGTTTCTTTAAATAAATAATTATATACTTGATACCAAAGCTCTGGTCAGTGTTTGCTTGTGCTACTGTATTTTGGTACCTATCTTGTATACTCTATAT
The DNA here is from genome assembly GCF_040938575.1 of Ambystoma mexicanum. NCBI lineage: Eukaryota > Metazoa > Chordata > Amphibia > Caudata > Ambystomatidae > Ambystoma > Ambystoma mexicanum. The sequence continues at coordinate 1,260,860,434 of NC_090924.1, forward strand.
ACTGTCTAACTCTTCTTGAGAGAAGTCTGGCTGCTCAGCCACAGCTACTAGGTAAATCTGGGTGGTACAGACTGCTACCAATTGGGTTTACTGCCAACACCTGTAGTCTTAAGCCTTTTGCAGTGGTCCCTAAGGGAACTGCACAGGTTTCTGCCTAACAGAGTGTAACAAGCAAACCAATAATGAACCCTTAATCACATACATGAGACAACAACCCATCAAGTGAAAAAGTTCAAACTAAACGCCTAGAAGCTGCGGGGCTTACCTTATTGGAACAGGCGCTGCAGGACCGCACGCCCCACCTGCACATCATCCACATGCTGCTGCCCCAGACAGTAATGCCAAGTGAAGGTATGCAGCACCACCCAGGAGGCCGCCTTGCAAATATCCACCAGCAGAATCCCAGACCATAACGCTGCCGACGAAGCAGTGGATCTCGTCGAGTGAGCCTTAGGAACCCTCCTCAAAGGCTTCCCAGCTTTCGAGTGGCACAACGAGATCGTAGAGGAGACCCAACGTGAGAATCCTTGTTTGGAGATAGCCTGTCCCTTGTTGGACGGACCATAATCCAAAAACAGCTGCTTTGACTTCCTGATGTCCTGAGTGCGACTCAAATAAAACTTTAAAGCCCTCTTTACGTCCAGAGAATGCAGGGACCTTTCTGCAGGCGTGGATGCAGTAGCAATAAACGAGGGTAAAGAAATAGAAGAGCGTTTGTGAAATGATGTCTGCACTTTAGGAATGAAGTGCGGGTTAGTGGCCAGAATAACCGTATCCTTCAGAAATCTCAAGTATGGAGGATCGATGACCAGTGCCTGCAACTCCGATATCCACCTGGCTGAAATAATAGCCACCAGAAAAGCCACCTTCCATGATAGAAACTTTAAAGGAGTCATCGACAGAGGCTCAAAAGGCGGTTTCATCAAAACCGAAAGTACCACATTTAGTCTCCACACTGGCACAAACTTCAAGTTCGAAACAACCCTTTAAAAAAAGAATTCACTAACCGATCACTGAACAGAGGAGCCGCACGTCGCCTAGTGAACCTGGATATCGCAGCGAAATGCACCTTAATGAATGACAATGCCAGGCCCCCTTCTGCCAAATGCAATAGATACGGGAGAACCTGTCCCAGAGAAATGTTCAAAGGGTCAACTCCAGGGTGGGCCTTACACCATTCGCAAAACCTTTTCCAATAACGTCCGTATGAGATATTGGTGGACGATGCCCTCGCTGCCTCCAAAATCCACAGACAGTCCTGGGAAATACCTAAATGTCCGAACTCGGAGTGGTCAGGAGCCAAGCCGTCTAGCTGAGAGATCCCGGATCGTGATGCCACACCTTGCCCTCGTCCTGAGACAGGAGATCCGGAGCCGCCCCAACCGAATCGGCTCGTCCATCGACATATGAAGTAGATCGCAGAACCACGTCTGTCTGGGCCAGAACGGGGCCACCAGAATGGGCCACCATTGGTATCTCTGGATCCACTGGAGGGTCCGCCAAATGAGCGAAAATGGGGTAAATGCATACGTGAACCGGCCCGTCCATAGGAAAGAAAATGCAGCCCCCAGAGACTCTGGATGAGCCCCCCCTGCTGGCGAACTCCCGACACGGCTTGTTTTCTACTGTTGCGAAAAGATCCACCAGAGGATGCCCTCATCCCTGGAAGATCCTGGACACCTGCTACTCGTTCAGCCTCCACTCGTGCAGCTAGCCGGCATTCCTGCTGAGTGCATCCGCCTGAATATTCAACACCCCCGGTAGATGATAGGCCACAATGCTGATCTCCTGAGCCAGAGCCCAATGGCAAACATCATGTGCCTTCTTCGACAGGACCCTGGAATGTGTGCCCCCCTGTTTGCTTAGATAAAACATTGTGGTGGTATTGTCTGTCAACACCCTCACCACCGAGGGGATGCGCGGCAGAAATGACTTAAGGGCCCAGTGCACCGCTCTCAACTCAAGCACATTGATGTGGAACAGACACTCCTCTCGAGACCACAGGCCCCGCACTTGCAAACCATCGAGATGAGCCCCACATCCTGTGTGAGAGGCATCTGCCACAATCGTAAACTGGAACTCCGGCTCCAGCAACGGCATGCCCCTCACCAGACTGGCCGTGCATGCCCACCAGCGAAGAGCGTCCACCAGACTTCTGTTGACCAACAACTTGTCTGACCATGACCCGCGATTCTATGCTCATCCGTCCGCTAGGAACTCTTGCATCGGCCTCATGAAGAGACGACAATTTGGCAGAAGCAGGGTACACGAAGCCATGGCCCCCAACAGTGACATGAAAGTTCGGACCGACACCACTGTGCCCTCCTTCCACTCGCCTGCTCTCAACTGCAACTTCTTGATACGCTCGAGGGCTTCACCAGATTGTGCTGGGTGAGAAACTCTGCCCCCCAGAAACACCAATTCCTTGGACGGCATCAAAAAATATTTCTTGAAGTTGATGGCGAATCCTAGTCGTTGCAAAAGCTGCATGGTTGCCACAAGACTGTCTTGCGCCCTCCCTGGTGACAAACCCCTCACCAACCAATCGTCCAGGTAGGGGTATACATGATGACCTTCCCGTCGGAGGAACACTGCCACTGGTGCTAAACACTTTGTGAACGTCCTGGGAGACGATTTCAAGCCAAACGGGAGGACCCGAAACTGGTAGTGTTCATCACCGACTACATACCGCAGAATCTTGCGGTGTCGTCGTCGCATGGGAATGTGAAAATATGCGTCCTGTGGATCCAATGACGCCAGAAACTCATCCGGCTGCACCGACCGGAGGACCTCCTGAAGAGGGAGCATCTAGAACTTCAAGCGCTGCAGATTTTTGTACAACGCCCGAAGATCCAGAATGGGCCTCCACTTGCCGTTGGGTTTCTTCACCACAAAGTATTGTGAATAAACCCCTTGGCCCTGCTCTGCCACCGGCACTGGTTCTATAGCCCCTTTCTCCAGCAAACTGGAGGACACTTGAACTCTGAGTGGCCTAGACGCACTGTGTCCAACACCCAATGATCCGATGTTATTTTGCTCCACTCGTCCACGACGTGCATCGCTACCCTGCCCCCTAGCAGATTGCCCATAAGGCAGTCATTGTTGCGGTTTAGCTGGCCTCCCTTTAGATGTGGAGGACTGTGAGCCCCTTTTTCGCTGAGCCTGGAAGTCTCGATTGTTCTGCGCCAACTGAGCTGACCAACGATACCCTTGCGAGGAGTAACTGGAACGACTGTACCCATCGTCCCTGGTGGAACCAAACCGGGCATTACCTGAAGCATCCCAAAACAGGCGAAAGGAGCGAAAAGAGCGCCCAGTCTGTAAGGCTCCTAAGGACTTAGCCGTTTCCATGTCCTCCTCCATCCCTTTCAGGGCTTCATCGATCTTTTTCCCAAACAAGTGCTCCCTTTCACAGGGCATGTCTATGACTTTATATTGTACTTCTGGCCGAAGGTCAGTGCATTTTAACAAGGCCTGGCGTCGCAGCACCACCCCATTGTTAATTTGTTTAAATCCTGACTCCGCCATGTCCACGGCAATATTTATGCTGTGGTTGGAGGCCTCCTCACCCTCACGCACCAACAGCATGGCGTCGTTGTGGTGCTGCTCCTGCAGATGTTCTATAATTGGGGCCAGCCGATGCCACATTTCGCGGTCATATCGCGCCATGATCGCCAGGGAATTCGCCCCCTTGACTGTCGTCGCCCCAACCGTCAAAACCTTCTTCCCAAAGGCATCCTGCTTCCTGGCCTCACTGTCTGGGGGCGTCACACACTTGTGTTGATGCCTGGCCTTCCTGCTGGCTGCCACCGACACCACAGACTCGGACGTGGGCTGTGACACCAAGTATTTTGGGATAGACTCCGGAGCCTTGAACTTCTTTTCAAGACGACCTTTGACAGCCGGCGCCGAAAACAGATGGCGCATCGTGCGCAGGCCCTCCTGCCACACATGATCAAGAATAAGCACAGAGAAGTCAACTTTCCTCCTCTTGCTCATATGATCAAATAGGAAGCAGTCCTTCCGCTCCTCTTCTGGAGCCAGTCCAAACTCCACACACGCCTTAGACATCATGGTGTGGAATGCCCCAATACCATCGGGTGGAGAGGGTTGCGCCGGACTCAAGGGTGGTTCCACCTCTTCGTCCGTTTCCCACGCATCATCCCTTGTCAGCAAAGATGAAACAGTAGACAACTTGTCCCGTGGAACACTCCTGGGCTCTGACTCGGGTAGCTCGCCTTCTTCTGGATGCGACTGTGGACGGCCTACCCCCACCGGCAATGGCAACCGTGCCGGAGGAGCCCTCCTCAGAGTTACACCAGGTACTTCGACCACCGGCACCGCTGGATTCATATTCGGAGGAGGCAACCTCGCATCCAACTGCCCCAACAACCACTGAAGCGTGGACAGGACTTGTAATGACAAAAGAGACCCAAAGCCGATGGGCCCAGCACCTGTCCCTGGTCATCTTCAACCTCTGATGAAACCTCTGATGAAACCGAAAATGTCACTGGATCATGGTGAGGAATGTTGTCTGGAAGAAGGGAATCAAAGGCGGCAGACTGCCATGCCCCGCTCGTCGACAACAATCCTTCCGTGTACACTTGCGTGGATGAGAACAGCATTTGTCCACTGTCAACTGCCGTGGCCGGCACCAACGACACCACCGTCGACGACGGGATCATGGACTGCAGCCCAACCGTCGAAGACGTAGCCACCATCGCCAAGGTCGTCGTCAGAACCACTTCCTTCGACGACAACTTCACCTGGCTTTCTTGAACAAACTAACCGGTGTTTGGAAGACTCCCGGCTGGATGACGAACTGCGATGGTCGCTGGACGATGAGCGCTTCAATGACGATTCCTTTGGCTTGGCCAACCCTTTCTCCTGCACCGTCGAGTTCTCGGGCCTACCACCAGACTCCTGGGAATGGTCCGACTGACCATGCTTGGACGAAGAGGCACTCGCACCCTTCGACTGCGGCTTGCTCGAGGAAGACTTACCTCTCTTCCCCACCTCTGACCCTGGCAAAGTAGGACGATGTTTCTTTGCCGGAGGCTCGGCCGACGCCGCACGGCGATGTTCCGTGGACTTCACCGCCCACTCCGAAGACAGCCTACAGTCCGACCCCACCTCTGAAGCCGGGTACGTGCTCTCATTGAGCCACCATATAAGCCGCTGATTGCGGTCCTTCAGAGTCTTTTGCGAGAACCCCTGATAAACCCTGCAGGGGTCTGCCGAGTGATGGGGATAAAGGCAGTAGAGGCAATCCATATGGCCGTCGCCCTCATACACCTTCTTCAAGCCACATGTAGCACAAATTCGAAAGAGACTTCTTCTGAGGCGATGCCATCGTAGCTCACGATACCAAAAAACGCACGTGCAAAAGCACAAAGGACAGAAAGTGATCCCAACAGTTTGAAGACGGTTGAAATCTGAAGGGAATCCAGGGGGCGGGCTATTTATACCATACGTCCTATTGGTGGGCCTAAAGCACCCAAAAAGGACGTTGATAGGACACTGAAGTGTTGAAGTTTTCCATAGGAAAACGCTAAGTTAAAGTGACTGAGGTTTCCCAACCTGAGGACGGGGAATATTCACAGCATGTGAATCCATGAAAGATCCAATGCTGGAGAATATGTTTTTTTAGTATAGGCCCTTATATTTTGGGAAGACACCACTAGGACTGTGTTATTATTATTTGATGGTCATAGCTTGCTCCCATCTGTAGATTTAGGGTTAGATAGGTGTTCATCATACCCTTGTTGAAGTTCAATAAACACCCGTGAACTGTGGTCACTTGTGTCCGTCTTACTGTTGACACCATGCCTTCCTTACACTAGACTGTGTGTGTGCCCTTTCTTAGAGAGAACCAAAGAAAGTAAGTGTATAGAAGCTTATGTTTTACAACAGTTGTTGAAAGTGAGTTTGAAATGAAGGAACAGAGCAATCCATGTGAACCAGTGAACAGCCTGGATGACTTCAGATTTCAACTGGTATTAGTTTTGGAAAGCTGGAACATATGAAAGGCTATTGTTTTGTGAACTGTACTGAACTCTTGGGGAAGGGAAACCCAAGGTTTTCCGAACTGTTCTGACCTTGGGGAAGGGGAAGCTGATTACAAGCTAAGAGCTGGAAGAAGCTTGGAACTTTATTGTCATCACAATTCAATTGATTGGATTCAATGTAGATTGCTTGCAAAAGCAAGTGTGTTCTAAAGACAGCTTGGGCATCTACATTGCCAGCATAGACCTCTCTGACATTTGATTACATGAATTGAAATCGCCTATGGTCGAAGGTGGTTCCTTGGGGCTTGAACCCAGGTCTCTTCAATTCTATTTGAATCCACAATTCAACCTGGGTATGTGTCAAACTATCTAAAATGGGCTTTATCTAAACCATTTCTGACCCATAGGGGTCTCAGACAGGGATGAGTCTTGGCTCCCTGTCTTTTTAATCTCTTTTGGATTTAGATACAGCATTTTAATTATTATCCCCCTCTTTAAGAGCCATACCATATTCAATATTTGGCCTATGCAGATGATATTCTTCAAATTGATTGCATGCTCATAGGTCTATTCTCAAAAATAGACACTTAATTCTCAAAAAAGCAAGCTAATCTGCTTTTCTGGGGAAATGTCAAAAAGATTAATTCAGCAGGAGCCTGGCTGGTTTTAAGTTTGAACAAACTTCTCATCTAAGTTACCTAGGGGCCTCAGATTTTCGGTAAATCGAATTACACTTCACTATCACTGCTCTTGAAAATGAAGATCCTCTTGTTTGCTGCTCATGCCAAGCACAGAAGACCACTTTTTATCACTATTGAGTGATGCAGGTTTACGTTATTAAGAAGCAAAAGTTATTCCTGCTATCGTTTATGGCCTAGAATGTTGGCACACGGACGACTTGACTTGGCATTTCTCACTCAGCTGAAGGATCTGTCTTTGCCGAAGAGTATTACAACATCCTCCATTAGAGTTGAGCTGGGGTTCATCTCTCTGGGAGCTTTGTTGAAATGGAACATGCTTGCTCTATACCACAAGATTCTATCCTGCCTGAGCCCTCAACGCATGTTTGCCTTTTAAGTCATATGCTCATCTGAACGAATTAGTGAGGAAGTGCAACGCTGTATTAAATGATCTTGGGAGTGTCCCTTTCTGTGTTTAGAGACAACTGCTATGCTGGGAAAGATTGCCCGTGTTGATTCTAACTCGCACTACAGGCTTAACAAACACACGTCCATTAATCTCAGGAAAGCAGCGACTCTTCCAGTTTATCTGGAGTGATTCCCAAGTCGCATCTTCTGTGACATTTTCTGAAGAATCTGTTTGAATGCACTCTCTAATGGGGAGATTGTTGACATCACTTCTGTGTCAGTATTTGAACCTAAATCACGCAGAATTTGAAACAGAAATGCTCAGTCAGAATCCTGGCCGCATATTTTTTAGAGATCGTTATGATACTCTACAGCAAAGAATACTTAGCTACATTTGGCCACGATATTGACTTATCTTGGGAACACTTAGGTTGCTTGATTGCTCTCCTCAGGCTCCATTATAATTATAATTGTTCTTTTGATCGATATTCGAATCTGTGTTGCGCTGCGTTGAGCTATCCCCCCTCACCTCACTAACTATTGTTGTGATCAAAAAGTAATCTTAGCTCAAACAACATAACTGCAGGTCAACAGTGGATGTATATTATGTGGTTGTTTATTTTATGTAAAGTTTTGTCTATTATTTTATAATAGGGCATGCTTCCTTTTCTTGCGTTTATGCATGTGAAATTTGTTAAAGGTTTATTTACTAACCAAAACACAGTAATGAAAAAAATAAAAATGTTCGTCTTAGTCTTGCTATGTAACGTTGCACTATGTCATGTCATTTCACGGCACAACTTCGGGTCCCACAATGTGTAGACAATTGCCTAGGGCCTCCCTTCTGATACCTTAAAGAAACTCTAACCGTAGCTACACTAGGGTTTAAATGGGATTCTAGTGTAATGCAGCTGGACATGCACAATGGACTAACAGCTGACAAAGCTAGCACCACATCACAGCCACCCCATTACCATGCTGCTGGCATGCACAAATAGAAATGTGCAGTTTTTTTCTTCAATCCTAACAGGTTTACGGGCAGTGTGCCCTCCCTCCCGTCCCCTCGAAGGTTTTTATTCTAGGAGTTGAGCCTGTCTGCAATGGAATACCTCATCTCAGAGGCGCCACGCCAGGGCGCTGTGCAGAGTCTGGTCGAACGCTCACTCCATAGCGATCTGATAGATTCCAGATTGGGGGCAGGCTGCAGGAGTGGCAGGCAGGCGCTGCATAACCACATGTACCGTGTGTGGTGGGACCCCTGCTGCAATCCAATGAAGCTGCATCAGTGCCATGCCCACGAGGCAATCGCCCCGAACATTAAAATAGCACCGCGCATCATGGGGCGTATTACACGCCGTAAATCCATTTACTGGCAACCCCATCAGCAGATGTGCCATTAACCCGCTTCAGCATGAAACCAGAAAAGTAACCACTGGGGCGAGGGCCCCGCAGTCTGCAGTGCAGCCTGCTATAAAACCGCCGCTAATCCTCGTGAAACTGAACCCATAACAAACCTACAACGCAATGGGACTCATTTTTTTGCAAGTCATGCCTCCGCTGGTGGGGTGCCCCTCTGCCTATTTCCACCAGTGAGTAATTCTACCGCTTAAAGAAAGACCTCAACAGTCATGAGCACATGGGCTCAGGATGGGACTCAATTTCAGAATATGTGGGGGCGAGGGTTCCTAGATATTGTTGACCCAAACGATGTATTTTCCATCAATATTACAGCGGGAGAGATGTATGTCAGTGAGTCACATGTGCATTCTTTCCATTAATATAAACAGGATTTAAAAAATATTTTTTGAGTTGTTAATGCAAATCACAGAAATGCATTGGGGAAAGGTGAATCGGCTAAAGAGAACGCTAATAAAAATGGCAACGGGCGCACAAATCCTCACAAACAAGTACTTCAATATTGTACTAAATGTAGGACGCTGTCTGCCATTCATAAACACAGCGGAAATGGCACTAGTCCTTAAGCCGTTTTTAATATGACTGAAGTTATGGAGCCTCTGAAGTGTTCTTAAGCTTGCTGATGGTCTTGGGTTTCCTTGCCGGCAGGAGGACTGTACTTGTCTTCTTGCCAAACTACTGACTTCCATTTATTTTCTCTTGGGGATGTAATTTGTAACGGTAGGTTTGGCCGCAGTAGATGTCATCAAGGGAGAATTGGTCGACTTTTGTGTGCCGCGTTTTACCGCAAATGTTATGTGGGGATGGGATGTGGTAATAATAAAGGTTGGGGTGGATTGGGGGGGCTTTGGGGGTCTCCCCCGCATACATTTGCGGTAAAATGTTCTCATATAATTATAAATAAAATTAATTCGACAAATTCTCCCTCGATGAAATAAATTCGACCAGATCACACAGAAGTGATTTAATGTACTCCCACATTTTTAAGCAGTTTGTGTTGTTACTTCCAGAAAAATGGGTGGACTTCCACATTTTTTAGCTTGACATTGCGACTTTCTCTTCCAAGAAAAATATAATGGAAGTTTTGCATATAGTGTAATCAGGCAATAAACGCTTACCATTTTCAATGGAACAAATTGTCATATTCCACCCATGTGACTGATATTTCTTATGCATATAAAGACATCGATTCTCACATCCTTTTGACACCAAAGGCTCCCTTGAAGCTGGTTACCACTTTTGTCAAGAACTTTGAGGAAGTATTTTTTTAAAATCGGAAAAATGTCAATCTTGATGCTGAAGCAGTGGCCTAAAAGCCCACCAGAATACACGCTCATGATCCCAATTCTTGCCTTTGGCTATCGTATCTGCTTTCACCCGCTTACTGTGTGCCAAAGTTACAACCCTGGTCTAGGCAGACAGCATATGAGTTTCTTCTGCAAGACATTGATCAAGTTCTGTGTCCAGAAAGTAATGCTCTCCTATCGCCGACATTGCTCCTGCAGAGTTTAAGGTTGTTGGAACTAGGATTGGAAAAGCATTCTCAAACCTTGCCTTGCCTTAAAGGTTAAGTTTCATGGAAAAGAGCATGTTATCTGTGCCAGTCACAACACTCACCACAAGCCAAATGGTGCAACGGATGAACGCTGTACAGCATGAAGATGCAGGAGGCGAAAAGGACCATAGGAAGTGCCTGCAGCAAACATGCAGGGGCATACCAGAGGCTGACAGGGCGGCGTGGGGGTAGTGCATGGTAAGGGTAGCAAGCAAATTACAGGGTGAAGGTGGCGGGGCACCTGGGGTAATGAAGGGGTCTTTCTGGTTGTTCAACCATACAACTCCACAAGCGTAGCGTGGGGGTTGGGGTAGCCTGCATTTGGCGGAGGTTGAGGAGGAAGCGTAAAACTGATGTTTCAGCGAGGTCGGGAAGAGGCATAGGATGAATTGAGGAGGAACCATTTATTAGAAACGGTTAAGAAATAGACTTGTGGGGGTCATCAATCCGACAATGGGAACACGTAAAACACACATTTCGGGCCATATGTCACTTTCCCTTCCCAGCCAAACCTCTTCAGAAGGCAGATAGTGACCAGCTTAAGTAATATGTGAATTAATGGAGGGCACTTCCAAAGTACTGCATCTGGGCCTGATATGGGCATCTAATATGTTCTAATATGTTCTTTATTCCAATTGTTTTCATTGGCTTTAAAAGAGGAGGTTATACAAGCAAGCTCAGTGCAAACAATGACATTTATGCCTGCGTTATAACAACTGGTTTTCAGACCATGGTGTGGTCAAGATAGCAAATACGTTATCTAGAAAATAGCATGATATAAATGTTGCTGCATTAAAATGAACTGTTTCTGAGTAGAATATAACACACTGCTATAATGGTTCCAGACCTATGGCAGATTACATGTGTGCCAGCAATTTAGACTGTTGAGAAATCATATGGGTTTGCCGCTTTTATGATACAAGTAATGAAAGGGGGCGGGGGGTGGAGGAGAGGAAGTACGAGAAGGAAAAAAGGGAATGGACAAGAGCAAGCCATTTTCTGTGCTCAGAGGGTAAACATGTTAACCCTTTAATGATATGAAAGTTGCTTTTAATTGCATGGGTTGGACTCTTGTGGGGTTGAGGTGGTCCAACTGCAGCGATCTTCTGGTTATTGGGTGAGATATCAAGTAGTGTGGTGCGTTCCGAGATCTTCGTGGGGTATACATGTTATGTTATATGGTAGTTTTATAGAAGACTACACTCACTCGAGGATATCGGAGCTATTTGAGAAGTATACCAAGTGCTGGAACCATAGTATGTTACTGTTGCCAGATGGAAACGGATTAGTTACTGATTAAAAAGTACATTTTCTAATTTGTTCCTGAAAGGCAAATGATTGGGCCCTCTCCAGAGATCGATCAGAAGGTATGGTATTCCATAGCCTAATTGCCTGGGTCAGGAAGGAACGACCGCCTGATCCTCCTGTATACCAGCACAGTCTGTCTTCAATCCGACCTTAGTCTTAAAGAATCTCTTCATACAGAAAGAGGTTACAATGGGATGTTGAAGGCTTTTAAAGACCAGGCACATGCTTATGAAAATTCTTCACTGGCGACCAGTGTGATGAGCGAAGAGATGGTGAAATATGCTCATGTTTCGTATACTTCATTAGGAGCTTTGTGGCAGTATTTTGGACTCTTTGTACCTAGAGATAATATAACTGGGTAAGCCCAAATAAATCGCATTATTGAAGTCCAGACGAGAAGGTGAGAAGGATGGATAGGTAAGACGTTCTTTTTTATTTAATAGTAATATAGTATGATTTTGTTACAGCAGTAACTTGGGAATTCAATCTTAATTTATTGTTTACAATGATACCTACATTCTTAACCTCAGACCTTGAGCTAAAACAGTGGGCAAACGAATTAGATAAGCAAAATGAAGTCCATGTATTAGGTTTTTCATTTACAACCCTTTGTAACTGTTTATATAAAAAGGGCAGTTGAGTAATAGGTCGATAATTTGGCAACTCGGTAGGAACAGAGGAGGGCTTTTTCAAACAAGGTTTAATAACAGAGTTTCCAAGTAGTGGGCACAATACCAGTTGCAACTGAGGCATTGAAGACAGCAAATGCCAACAGCAAAGGCTGGACTTCCATCCTGAGAGATTCTGGATGGTACATGATGTAAAGAGCAGCCTGATCGTTTTGCAGATGTAAGTAGGCAATGACCAAGTTCGGTAAAGGTATTCAGAGTGATTTTAGGTAAAGGCTTATTAGCACCTGGACCAAGTTGTGAGGAGTTGTTGATTAAATTCTTGTGGGTTTGTTCTGCTCTAAATTTGTCTATCTTGCAAGTGAAACGTGTGGCTAACTGTTCCGATAGGCACCGGGTGGGAGCAACAGTAGAGGCATTTGATTCATTATAGAGCCCGTTTAGTACCTCTACGATCTGTTTCGAGATGTCAGGAGCACTGTCAATTTTATGACCAAAAAGGTCTTTTTTGTTTTTATCATTTCTTTTTTGTAAGCTAAGTGATGTTACTTAAGTGCTTAGAGATTATCGCCATTATTAGAAAAGCACCACTTCCTCTCTGGGTTTCTAACTTTCTGGCGTAGAAAGTTGAGGTAGTGGGTGAACCATTTTTGTTTCCGTGGGCCAACCAAAGGTGGTCTGAATGGAACAAGTGGGGCCAAATTATCAATTGTTTCATTAATCACCCAGTTGAGGTTTCCAAGTATATTGTTAGGATTATTACTCACAGATTGGGCTTTAGAATCAGAGAAGGCCCAGGACAGACAGCCTAGTGACCCTGCCCCAATGGCGGGATAGGATTTGCGGGGTTATGTTGTGCTAACATGCCTTGTATCTGGACAATAGGAATAAGGAAAGGAATGCTGCAGTTGTCTATCCAATACCGCAGTATTGGTGGAAGGACCGCGATATCAGAGGACCACACAAATAGTTGTTCAAGAGTAGGACATGCAGTTTGAGTAGGAAAATCAACCAGGGGTGAAAAGTTGAAATCCTGCAAAGCATCAAATAGTTGCCTTACATTTTTGTCCAGGTTCATTTCTGTCCAAAAATGAAAATCACCTGAAACTAGAACCTTTATATCTTCCGTAAAAAGACCTGTCAATGATCGCAAAAGTGAATCCAGAATGTTTGGGGCCCAGAGGCCTATATACCAGTAGGAGGTTAACAGTATTTTTTTTTGCACATTAAAGCTGTAGCAACAACAACTCTGTAACCAAGTTATTTGAGAAGGTTACTGATGTTACAAATAGCTCAGATTTAAAAATGATAGAGAGACCGCCAACCCGTTTCTTAGATAAATCTGTATAGCTCCCGGGCATAAGATCCAACAGGATTATAGGGTTGTCATCTTGAATCCAAGTTTCCATCAGGAAGAGTAAGTCAGATTCAAGCTAAACTATTAAGTCATGAACCAAGAACCTGTTTTTGACCGCTGACCTTGCATTTAACAAGAGACAATGATGGTCTTTCGTGCTTTCCTTATGAGAGATGTGTGGCAGTGATAGATATGATCATGCATGTAAATGTTTCAAACAAAGGTTTTTAACAGTGGAGTAGAATTATATAAATTATATGATTTCAGTGCATCAGTAGACAACTCTTCCAACTGATAATCTGACGAAAACCTGAGCAAACTTTCTCGTAACTTATAATTAAAGGTTGATTGATCCTGAATATCAACATTGGACATTGACGACTCTGCTATCCGGGCGCAGAGGGGCTTGCCAGAGGCATGGTCTTGGCGCACCGGCTTTGTGGTCAGGCCATCCCCAGTTAAAATATGTGTAAGCTCCAACAATAGTCAAGCAAGAAAGAGGACTAGGGTGATGAAAACAGCTAGGCTGGAGGAACAAAGTGCAGGCTACAAAGGAACAATCAGGCTAAAAACATAATACAGCATGGACCAATTAGCAGAGGTGTTGCTAGCGGGGGCTGGAGGGGCTATAGCCCAGTTCATTTGGTTGTAGCCCCGGATAGAAGCTCAGGAGCTGCAACCAAAAGGCTAGCTAGCCCGAGTTCCGACATTAGCGTAGCCCCAGATGTTTTTCAGACCTAGGAACACCCATGGCAATTAATAAAACAATACAATTTAATAAGTAATGTGCATCTTTAATAAAAATAATGTAGGCTAATATAACAGTTGCGAGTCAATTATCAAAAGGAAGGAAACATCTCAGGGGAATTTATTTAGAAGACCTATATAAGAAGACTCACTGTGGCCTACCCATTTCTTCTGATATAGGGCCTCTATGCTTCTCGAATGTGTGGATCATGAGAAGGATTTCCAGTGGGGACCATGCTCTGTTTAACAGGATCATTGCATGCTGATCCTGTGCAAGTGATTTTCTAGATTTTGTGTGAGGCAGAGGGTGTTCCACTAAAGCGTGATACATGTGGGCTCTTTTCTTCCAGAAAGTGGTTATGTTATTTATAGCTGTTGCAAGCGTGTTGTCCAGAAGTCTAGTCATGTGGGGTGGGACCATCAGGTTCCTTTCAATGAGGTCTTTGATGGAGGCAATAACATGAAGGTTAAGGATCTTTCAAATGTGAGAGGATATTTGTGAGCAATAACCTTTACGTTTGGGGAATAAGAAAAGCACGTGTACCAATTTGTGATGCATCAATACATCTCGAGCACCAGTCGTTTTCCTCGAAGTTTGTAATTGTAATTCCAATGGGTTATTTATAACTCACTTAAGAGGTTTCTATGCGGACCAGAGGATTGAACTTGTGTTGCTCGGCCTTGCATTCAAGACTAGCACGTTGTTCCTGAGCTATCCTCCAGAGACCGTTTGGCTTTGCATAACTTAATTGGGGTCCAAAAGGCTCTGTGGTGAATAAACAAAAGTGTTTGGACTTTGCTTTCCGCCTTCGAGGCTCAGTAGCACTTTTCATATACAGTTTTTCATTCATCTGTGCCGAATGTCATGCCCAGGCACTATTCCCATTTGAGCTCATGTGGGGTTTTGTGTCTTGATGTCAGAGGGTCTGCTAAGTTTAGAATATTTTAGAAATTCGATACTTGGAGTCCTTACTGTGGAGGAGGCTGTGAAAAAAGTTATAGGACTCCTTCCATCCTGTGCAGTTTCCTTTTTCTATGTTTTGTGTAGTTGTGTTGTTTGTTATCCAGTAAGTCGTCTGATTTTTGTAAGTCCTCAATGCTGAGAACCTTATTCCCTTTTATTAAATGTTTAATGCATATCATCCATTTATCTATTCATATGCTCCATTGTAGAGTTTGTTTGATTTAATTGAGTGGTTATGGCAAATAAATGATTCTGGCCCTCTCAGTGCCAACTGACCTGTTTGCTTATTACGTTTTTGCAGCAGTTTAATGGAGGTAGAAAAGAATAGCATTTTTGTTAATTATGGTATGTTAGGCATTGAGCTTAAGGAGGAAAGTATGGTTTGCACAATTTCTTCCACTGCATGTCATTGGGGAACTTTATATTTACTCATTACAGTAAATGATTGGGAGATCAGCTTTAACCTAAATGCCTCGTAGTAGAGCTTTAAGTTTGGGAATCTCATTCCACCCTATGATTTCAGTCCCAGTACTTTATTTAGGGAGATTCGGGCTGTCTTCTTGTCCCATCAGAATGTATTAAACAATTTGTTTATTTCCTTATAGAATTTGTCAGGTAAAGGGAACATCGCCAGTGGGTAGAGTATTAATGGGGTCACCATCATTTTAATAGTGTCAAGACGTCCCCACCACGATAAGAGTGGTGACCACTTTACACATTTCTCAGCAACCTTTTCAATTACGGACGATTGGATGTTCTCGCCCCTATTTCCAATGGCACTGTGGAATTGTATTCCTTAATATTTCATTGATGCTTGCTTCCAGCATATGCCCTCGATCGGGAAGCCAGATTTGTTGCAAGTGGGGGTAAGGGGAGGACATCTGTTTTATCTTTGTTTAGTCTGTTAAAATGGGTCAAGCTGTGACATAAATTAAGAGTTACTTACTGCAGCGACTAACGTACTCCTAGTCCATAGTCCTCTTTCCTCCATACTGTATGGGTGTCCCTCCTTAGGGAGAGGAACTTTTTTTTCTTCCAAAAAAGAGCAGCTCCCCTTTACATTTACAGGCACATTTAGGCATCGCTACAGGCGTGACCACGTCCCCATAACCCCGCCCCCAGCACCTAGCTTCAGTCACCTTACACGTGCCGGACAGCTAATTTAGTCTGACCTATTTTAGATGGGGGGAGGAGGCCAGAGGAAAGGGGACTATGGACTAGGAGTACGTTCGTCACTATGGTGAGTTATGTGAGAAACCTGAAGGTGTCTCCCCGCTATTCCCCGGGGATCTGTCATCCAGGTGGCCAGGACACAGCCATCGCTATTGGTCCAGTTCCTGGGGGTGGATCAGTCCGGGAGGATCACCTGGATGAGGGGTCATCGGGGAGTGGAAGTGGGACACCGACGATGAGATGCGGTACCCCCTTCCCTATAACACCTTTCCCCCATCCTACCCCATAGGATATTCAGAAAGTCTACCCCCCCACACTTTTCTAACATGAACACTTTCCTACACAGGAACAGACAACAGACTAACACCAGAGCTGTTTACCTGACATGTGCTAACACAAGGGTCAGGCAAAGTCAGTCAATTGACAATAACTATGCACACCTGATGGACCTTCTCCAAAGGGATAAAAGGCGCAGCACGAAAGCACACTTCGAGCAAGGCCGAAAGGACGAGGAAGTAGCTATTCCAGACCGGCAGTTCAAATGGAGGAGAAAGGCGGAGAGACCTGGAGGGATGACGAGGAGCGAATTACCCTTGTTCTCTTCACCTCAGACCCGCAAAGCCTTTGAAAGGGAACTCATAAGACCGTGAAGTCCAGCTGGCGTGTGGTGTGACAGATGTCAACGGCACACACGGCCCTCCTGCGTGAATAGTCAAAGCGGGGAGAAGCATTTGCCACCATGGTGCTGACCTTGACTCCCGAAACAATAGACTCCAACAGTTCAGCACAGCATTTGAGTTGGAGGAGACATAGTGAAAGCGAACTGTGTTGGGCCCAAGGTTGAAGACGGCAGCCTTGTTGAGTAAAGAACTTGTGTAATTGCACTTCAAAGGAACGCTATCAAATGTTTCAAAGCAGAGTGGTCAGGCGTCGCAGGGGGGCTATTTCAAAAGGACTCTGACTGAAGCCTTTTTGGGCATGTGTTTTGTTGAAACTATGAAGACCAAGAGGCCTTAGGATAGACTAGTGTAAAGTGTCCAAGTGGTCGTACGAGGGTAGAGCAAAACCCCTCGTACACTCAGAGGTTTTTGACACAGGAGTGAAAACGGATTGACCTGTGAAAGTGGCAAGAGTAAACCTAATGCCTACAAATCAAGGCAACAAGGAACTCACCTGAAAACCAGAGATTAATAGAACTATATGAAGTCTGACTGGGGCTTTAAGGGAAGCCTGCCAGGGAGTTTATAAGAAAGCCTGACTGGGGGCTAAGACCCGAGCTTAAATAAAGAGAGTAACTAGTGAAGAAACACTGTGATGACAAATGTGAACCCGGATGTGGGATGTCTGCAATGCTGGCAAATGTGAACCTAACTGAGGGATGCATGTGAATTGAGAGTAACTAGTGATATACCCGAGAACATTGTAACGACAAGTGTGAACCTGGCTGAGGGTGTCCACAATGGATAGTTGGTGAAAAGAACATTAAGACTGTTAACTGATACATTTTGAGTGAAAGGTCGTAGTGAACCCGACTGAGGGAGGCTAACGTGGCAAGAAGGAACAGAGCCCGAATGAGAGGAATCCAAGAGGTGAAGAGCAGTCGCTCAACGTCAAAGGATTGCTAAAGGAACTTTTGTTTGTTTATTGTTTTGGTACGGCCGGCCTTCTAAGGCAAGAGACTTTTGCAGGAAAGACTTGGCCCCGGAAGGTCCTGGCATCGTTGAAGAAAACTGTACCATCGTGCTGGCGTGCCCCAGGAGTGTGCTGTGCTAGAAGGTCCTGCCTTGTCCCATGCTCAAAACGTGGGGAAGGGAGACCCAGCTATACCATGCTACTTATCATTTGGTGAACTCAAGAACATTATCCCACACTATTTTGTAACTTAGTTGTAAGGATTGGCAATCGATTATTTTAGGATAGGCCCTTTTTATTTGATAAGACACCACTCGGACTGCTTTATTATTATTTGATGGTCGTAGCTTGCTCCCATCTTAGACTTAGGTTAAGACGAGGCGTTTTTCTCACCCATTATACACAGTTTAATAAACACCCTTAAACTGTGATCTAGATAGATTGTGTCTATCTTTAATGTTGCCACAATGAGTTTCTTACATCAGTGAGGGTGGTGTTAAAAGAGCAGTGACTGGTGAGAGGTCGGGAGAAGAAAGAACTAAAATAAAAATTTTCCCACCAAGCTTAAAGATTTTGTGTGTGATCAATAGTATCTTTTGAGCAAATGAATCCTTTCTACATTTGTTTAATTCCCTCAGTTTCTTTTTTTCCACTTGATTCGTTTTCTGTTCCTCCGTGAGGGGGAAGCTGCGTTATGTTTTACTGGTGTTCCAGAACATCTATGTTCTGGAAAGCGGGGTTTGTTAAGTGAGGGAGCTCGGTTGCCTATGTTGATGGTACCCGCTTCTCTCTGTGCTCATCTAATAAATTGCTTGCCGTTCCTCTTACCTGGCTCACAGCGTCAACTACTGAACATTAAAGGTTACACAGTGTAAAGAGGTAAGCGAAAATCATGTGTATTGGAAAAAGTGTGACAGAAAGGTGATGGAGGAGCGGAGGTAGTAGAGTGAGGTTGAAGCATAGAGGAAAGAGCATAGTAGGAGAGGGGAGAAGACAGATTGAGCGAGTAGAGAGTGTGGAAATGGTGCGAGAGAGAGTGAGAAAGAGGGAGAGAAGTAGCAAGTGGGGTGAGATCTGGACACAGGGGAAGAGAGAACGAATTTAGAGACGGGGAGGCGGCTGAGGGAACACATTCCAGCTTCATCATTATATTTATTTATACATTTAAATACATCTCCATCCATGTACACCACTGTGAATGAGCCTCTGGCTTAGAGGTACACACCAGAAAAAGAAAGTTTCTGTGCCCAATTGGTTGTGTCAAAGAGTAATGGGTAAGTGATCTGACGCAGCAAGTTAGCCCTAAACCAGCATGAATGAGCGCTGGAAGCTTTGATGCTGCAGGACAGTCCCTTTGTTTATTAGCCAATCTGCCCCTTCCAACCCTTCTCACTGGACCACGCACATTGCTACACACCCAGAATAAAAACGCTTCCCCCAAGGTCAAAAGTAGTCCAAAATAGCCTAAAAACCCAGCAGATTATAACCCAAATATGTAGCAAATAATCCAATCAGGCAACCTTAAATACTTTAGCACAGATGTGTCGTTTATTTCCTTCCCTTCCCCTCTCTTCTCCCTCGTCGGTATGAGGCTGGGAGATGGAGGAGAGACCAGAGGTAGTGCTACGAATAGAGTGTCAGGAATATTCATCCAATATTGTGTGCCTGACACAGTCATGCAAGTGTCAGGCAAAACGTGATTGGATAAATGCTTAGAGGAAGTAAACAACACACCTAAACTATGCTGTCTCCTTACACAAAACCAAAGCACACAGTTTAGAGGAATATATAGAAATATCGTGGGTAGATTTTCGCCAAAACTAAAAAGTCCAAAAGGTTGAAGAGGCTACTAATGTTATGCAAAAATTACAAAATCAGACCATGGGGGTTATTCAAGAAAACAAATGCCGCTATGAAAAAAGTAATATTGGAGAATCCCTCCTCCCCAAGCGAAACACGTAGATTCCGACCATATAGTAGACTACCAGTACAACAATTAAATGAGATCCAATACATTTTTCATAAAGTTGATTAATTTCAAACTCTTATATCCTGATATTGCACAGGAGGGCATCTGGGTGCTGGTTGCCAACTGTCAGTGGTCTACAGCATGTGGCTCTCCAGACGTTTTGCACTAACTCTCATTAACCCTGCCAGCACAGGCAATGGTGAGGGATCATGGGAGTAGTAGTGAAAAGCATCTGGAAAGCAGCAAGTTGCAGCCGCTCGGCATAGAGATGCTTCAAACTGTGCTTAAATGAAAAGAGGCAAGGGGAGCTCTGGGTGTTGTGAGGGGTCAGAAATGAGAGGGGGACACAAAGTGGTAATACTATCAACATCTGCCATTTTATTAACAGAAAGGGGTTTGGATAAAGGCCTAGCTTTACCTATCCTAAAGCAAATGTCCCTTCCAATGGAACTAAATCTAAAGCAGGCTGACCTTGTGTCTAAACTCAATCTGGCTATCACACTAATATACACAATCAAAAGGTGCCAGGTAAATGTGTTGAATTTCAATTCAACAAACATGTGAAAAAACAAACATATAACTTCAACAAACAATCCTTGTGTCCAGGATTATTTCAGGAACAGTGTTCAAAATGTTCTATTTCCACAATAGTCTCTTAATGGCAATGAAAATGTCTCTTTCCCCTAATACTTTCCTCAGGATAGCAAAACAAATGTCTCTTCCACAACCCTGTTTGGAAAGTAACAAAAACAAAGTATCTCCTAGTCTTTCAGGATGGCAAAACATAATGGGCCTCATTACGAGCTTGGCGGTAGCCGTGCCTGTATGGCAGGCATGGCTACCAGCAAGCTCGCTACCGGCCGCCACCCGCGAATAGGCAATTACCGGCCCATTACGAGTTTAATGGGCAGTAATTGCCCATTCACAGGTGGCGGTATGGAAGTGCTCCCGATCCCCATTCTGCCCCATAGGGCAGACTGGGGATGAGGAGCATGGAGGCACCGGCACCGGTGATAGCGGTGCCGGTGCATCCGCAGGTCTCCCTCGCGGGTGCCGCACAGCCCGCCAGGTCAGACTTGGCGGGCTGTCAGGCAGCCGCGAGGGAAACTCGTAGTATGGCGGTACGGTATGAACGGTGCCGGCACCGTTCATACCGTGCCGCCATACTTATAATGAGGCCAAATGTCTTTTCCAGAACACTGGTTGGAATACAGCAAAGGAAAGTCATTCCTAATTTTCAGGATGGTTAAACAAATGTCTTTTCTCCTATAGTGGTTAAAATATGGCAAAAGGCAAGTCTTTTCTCTGCTTGACAAAATGTTCTATTTAAACAACTTGATATGACAAAGTTTCTTTTTAGCACACCAGTTCAAGATGGATTTCCTGGTATACCCTCCTGCTAGGACACTTCTCACTGAGTCTCTTGATATCCTGCTTTACTCTCCTGCCAGGAATATCTCCCATTTGGCTCTTGCAGATCCCCTGGTGCTCTCCTGCCAGGTATCTCTTTCCAAAAAGGTTCAATACCTGATACTCTTATCAGGCCTCTGCAACATTCACATTCCTCTTAGGTATTACACATTTGCACTTCGGTTATTACTTATACCAATTTCCCCTATACTGCCAGCTCATATATGAGGGGTTGTGCAGGCTCTGTTTGTCAACCTTTCTTTCAACACCTCTTGCAATGCTTGTTCCAGGTTTCCCCCAATTGACATCTCAATTGTACCATATTTGCCTTTGTTGTTAAATTCATTTTGGTCTATTCAAAAATGCTTCCCGAATGTTAGTTAATGTATTTGCACGTCCCAGGGCCACATATTCGCTTAGGTTGACTCCTCAGTTTAATGTGCGGCTGCTGCGAGGAGGTACCGCCGGGCAAACTTTCCCTTTTTGACAGTCTCTTCTGGCTCCCTCGTCACTGTGTCAGCTCTTCGGCGATGGAACAACTGCTGCTCTGCAGAACCACGTTTCTCTTGGTCCTGCTGCACCCAGCTCACCTTCCCTTCACCAGAGCTCCTCCATCCCGGCCCTGAACGCCTCCAGTTCGTTACTGGCAGACAACACCCGCTGTTCCCATGGCTCTTCTGCGTGTGGTTGCCTCTAGACTCACTCCCACTCTGCACACTCTGCAGCCTTTCTCCTCTCTCCTTCTTCGGCCTGTCAGCTGAAGGTAGTTTTCAGGTTTAAATGTCCCACACAGCTGACTTCGATCTTGACAACTAGACTGCATGTTACACTTGGTGTCATATTCCCTCCAAATTGACTCCTTGCTCCTCTTCCTCGTCTCAGTACTTTAGGCTTTCTGGGACTTGGAGGCCAAGGAAGTTTCAAATCATTTTAAGTTACATTGTTGTACACTTATGTTTAAATAACAATAATCATTAGATGTACATACGTGCTAGGCTTTTATAATTAAATGGTTGAGAATAATGACAATAAAGGGATCTTCCTGGCAAGAAAGAGCAGAATACTGCCTCGCACCTGTTGGAGTCACCACTCTCCCCTAACAGCCATCTCCTCATGTGATCCACCGTCCGAATAGCAGCCCCATGGTCAGGATAAGGCAGTGGCTGCCTTCCCCTTGCCACGTTGTAGGAGACTTTAGCTGTGGACCAGTGAGGACTCTGCAGGATTCATCACAGTGTCTACCAGATGTTTCAGACCTCAGTAGCTTGCACTGTGCAGTCGATTACCGCTTCTTGGAGCCCCATAAGGAACATAGTGTGAAAGTTGTAGGATAAGAACATGATGGAACAGAAGCCTTTAAACAATTCTATGCAAGGCAAGCGAATCAGAATTGAATTCGGCCTGGAATCTGTAACCAATGAAAAGACCTACTCCTAGCCGAGACCTGGACTATTTTCCTAGGACACAAACAAGGCAAACTGCCTAATTTTGAATTTAATTGAAGAATAGGGATGTACATTTTAATTAGAAATGAAATACAAAAACACATTTACAGATGGCAGACGCATGTCCCAGAAAGGTACCTGCAAAATAACACAAAGATGAGATGAAGTGGTGAGAGTTTATGAGGGTGTGTACAAAGTGGGACATTGACCAAACAAAACAACAAATATAAAAGAAACGAGTGACTTACAAAGTGAAGAGGGAGTCGGGGCCCCGAGACCATCCCTCCACCCCATTAAGATCATGACGAGACGAAAGGCCAGAAATGCTCGCAGCGACTCATCCTATTTCGGACGAATCCCAAACGCACCAATGATTGACAAGTGCAAAGATGTACCCGCTCAGCCAGCCATACAGACCAAGTACAATGCAAATCTTTCCATGTGTGGGAGAAGAGCCCACGATTGTGAACAGACATCTATATGGACAGCTTGAAATAAGCACTAAGAAGCTATGATTCTGACATTAGTGATACCATGACATAGCATTAGACATGACGCAGATGTGCAGTCAGCACTGCACCATACAAACACACACTCACATACATGAAGAATATGAGCGCACAGTTCTATAGCAAGAGAACAGCTACATATATATATACTGTCATTGCTTTTATTATTTTGTCATTAGCCAAGTGCAGAAACGCAGAACCGCAAGGCGCAAGAGTTCCTGAGCAAGCTTGCAGATGTTTAACGCGAATAATCCTATGGAACTGCAGGGATATATATATGGAACCTGCCAGAACCAAGTGTGACTAACCTATTACAGCAGGCCTCAGGCCACTGAGCAGGAGACGAACTGAGCCGATTCTGGCTGCACAGAGAGCAAGACGTGTGAGACAGGCCCACGGCCAAGGTCAGAGATATGAAGAGACATTTCAATTCCCAAACGACAAAGGGACCAGCTGCAGAGAAACGGAATAAATACTCATAATTAGGATCTGCAGAGCTCGAGTTTGTGGTCTCTAAACACCTGGTACAGCCGAATGAAACAAAGGACAGTCTTGGGTGGTGGGAAAGGGGAGCCGATACCAGCAAAAGGAGACACAGGCTGTGACACTTGTTTCAACGTACAGAGCACATTCTCATAGGTAAAGGTGGTGTACACAAGTTAAAATACAGACACATAATCATTCACATCACCTTGAAAGGGTACACAGTGAGCTGAGAACTCGTTTGAGTTCGCGGTCTGCGGGGGTCAGCTCTAACCAATCAAAGTTTAGTATTCCAGAGGTGGATAGCAACGAACAAGAACCAATGGTAAGCCCACTACTCTGCAACAATGTAATAGACGGTGCATTGGGGATGGGACAGGCAAGTCACCTAACATGTGAGGCCCAGTAGAATAACTCCAGTAGGTAGTCATTTAGGTACTAGAGGTCTCAATATCCAATCCCTCACAATGGTTGGGTTTTTGGAGAAGGGCCCAAGGGATGGCGGGGTAATGACGCAATTTTGGATTAAAACTGGCCTGCGAGCCATGTGACGCTGCGAACTACTGGAATCCACCTGTTGTATTGATCCCTTTTGGGTTTATATGCAATAAACCACAGTTTGAACTTGTCGTTGACCAAGTCCTCCATGTATACTGGAGGAGGGAGTTGGGCTCTGCAGGCCCGCGCATTTCCAGTTTCGCTCTGGCATGTCTGAGAGTTCCACTCAACAAAAGGGAACATTAACATACAGAGACCAATTCTTCAAATTCGAGAGTACTGTAAAAATTTACAAAACTACATTATTACTCTGCACTAGAGGGAGTTGTGGGGCCATGCAGGGAGGAAGGGTTGGAGAGAGGGAATACCACACTCTTGCAGACCACATTGTGTACAGGCCTTAACGCCTGAGGCCTTACAACTGTTGGGCATGACTCTGAGAAAAACAAAGCTAAGTGGCATCACCAAAGCAACATAGTGCGCGGTCAAATGGAACTGAAATCATGGGGCGTCGCTTCATATACACTCGTCCCAACATCACATCCGGTGTGGAGGGCGTAAGGGCACAGAGCCGTGTAGGGCTGCAGAGCTAGATCAGAGAACAGGAAAGAAGGAATTGGGAAGTCCAGAGGGTGGATTGTGAGCAAGAACAGTGAGAGGAGTAGGAGGGAGGAGTAGAATAAGGACAGATTCAAAATAAACAGAGGGGCTTTCTTAGGTGGGCTGAGGGCCAATGGTGATGGCCTCACTGATAAGATATTCCATTCCACTGACCTTCTTAACAGATCCAGGAGAGTGGGAGAAGGTAGCATAGTCAGTGTGGCGAACCGCTAGCATAGAAGAGTCATGATAGGAGATCCAAATTTCAGTGCTGGCAAGAAGTGACAGTTGAGGGTGAGAAGAGTCAAAGTGGTCAGTGTTGTAGGACTATGTATTGCGGAGGATTTGTGCATTTCAGAGGCCAATTGAAAGAAGTGAAAGGAGGTGGGGCGAGGAGGACCTGTTGTGCAGTGGGCGAGGGGGAATGATGAGGTTAAAGGCTTTGGGAGAACAGGAGAGTTTGAGGGGTTGTAGGGGAGTGAGGTAGTAGTTACACTGAGATGAAGGCTATGAAAGAAGGGAAGAGCGAGTACAAGAAATAAGGATGCAAAGTCAAGGTGAATAATTGAGGGTAAAATAAATAGGCAAGTGAAGACTGTGGAGAAAACCCCAGAGGTAGGTGGGTGACGGGGGAAATGTTTGCCTGGGTAAAAGCAGGTATAAGATCTGAGTTGGGCTGGAATGGGGAAATGGGCGACCAAAAGACAGCAGGCCCAAAACAGGGCTATGCCTTGGCTCTTTGAGTTAAAGCGGCTCCGCAGTGAATGGAAAGTCCCTGGGTTCCTATTTGTGGAGGCAGGATGCATGAGTCAGGTGAAGGGCATGCATAGCAATGTCTTGGCATGAGCATGGGTGCTGGCTCTAAGCCCTTTCCAGCCCTAACAGGCCCTAGCAGACCCAAACAGGGAGTTGCACTTTGTTGCTTTTGGCCCACTGCTCCAGACGTCCGGACTGGATGAGGTTATAACAAGGGAGGCAGTGCATCACATGACCCTCTGGGGGCCAACTAGAGTGCTCAAGATGTCTTTCAGTCATCTTGGTAGGATATAGGGAGGGTGCTTTGGTGTTGTAAGCCTAGGCAGCTTTGTTTTCAGGCAGGACCCTCAGATGGTGCTCAGGATACTCTTGAAATGCACAATGCGACCAAATAACGACAGCAGTAGATGTGATGGCTGGTGCCCAGATGGAGCTGGCTTTAGTTATTGAGGCGGCCCGGACCTCACACACTATCAAACACCAACCATAACCCTTGGTTCTCCCAAGCACCACTAGCTGCACACAGGCCATCATCACGTTTCCACACCAGGAAATGTCACAAGATTGATTAGTCACTGCACCTGCCATGTATAAGGAAAACCAACAAATAGCAATCAAAGTTGTTGAGATAGAATGACAGTTCCGGCGCACTTGGATAGATTGTGATGTCTGGCAACGCATTGCCCTGGAAGAAATTGTGTGCCATGGCCAGGTCTCGCACCAGCAGGGCAGATGAAGGTTTTTTCGTGTACTGTGACTGACCCAGAACACAAGTGGGGACTTGCCCTCAATCGCATCTAGAAGGTCCTGAGGGGTGGCCGGGTATAAAGCTTGGATGTATTATAGGGTTGGCCTCTCATGGTAAAGGTAACAATTGTGAAGATTTCACCGTGCTCTCGACGTGGATGAGCTTGAAAGTATAGTCCATGCTCTACTAGTGGCAATTTGTGAAGCATAGCTTGTCGCTAATCATTTGTTGCAGCCGCAAGAAGCAACAGAGGATGACTCTACAGGATTGGGTGCACTTACAACAATCTCCATCCAGGTTCTAGGTACGTATAAACACACCACTCCGGTGGGAACTGGCCTCTGGCAGGGCTACCCACACACATCAGAATACAGCAACGACTACGACAAATGTAGTCTCGCTGGTCACATATTTGTTCCGCCTTCTTACACCAGACTACGCCTCAACACCTCTGACATCAGTATGCAGCGAAGACCTATGACAAATTTGGGCCAGCTGGACACTTAGCAAGTATCTTGCACTCCTGCCATCTCCTGACCTCTCAACACCCATCCACATGCCTGACCTAGTGGGTTGCTTTCTGCCGAGCCTAGCCGGGCCTGCTAAGCCTTATGGACAAATGCACACACGCATTCTAATCCTACTCCATGATCTCCAACACTCTGGACTTCTGTCCCTGAGGGCGTTCCCACCACTAGTGCATTGAGACTGTAATAATGCTAAAAGGTGCTATATAAATGACAACTACAATACAATAGAATAAAGATTTTAGCTGGGTAAAAGGGCATGCCCAGCATTGAGGGAGGGTGCACGGCTTCTTATTCAGTGGTACAACTGTGTGCTCTGTATAGTTTATACAATAACATCAAAGGGGAAGAAAGCAATGTGTGTTACTCCAAGCTTAAATTGTCCAAAGAGCAGTCCAAGCACTTTGAAGGAAAAATAAAATACACAAATAGTAATGAGAGTCCATCCTCCCTACCCATCCAAAGAAAACCCTTATCACCATCCCAAACACACACAGTTATTATTATTATGGTATTTAATGAGCGTGGACCTCGCTTCAGGAAGCACTGGAACGCTTTACAGATCATAAGGTGGATGACACAGTGAGGGGCAGAGAGACACAAGTGGGCAGGGAACTAGCAACGGGGCTAGTGGGGATAATTTGGAAGCAAGTGATCGACAAGCAACCCCGGGTGGGGAACAGATCACCCAGTCTCAGCTAGGGTGGGAGTTCAATATGATAAAGCAGCAGGTACGATCATGAGCAGTGTTTCTAGTTGAAATACGGAAACAAAGCTAACTATAGTTCAAAGGGGACTAGGGGAGGCAGACGTTCACCGTGACTGTGGCGCTGCCCCTTTTACAGGGATGCGCAAGTGGCGGCGTGACGTTGCACGCCGCCGCATGCAGCTTAAATAAAGGGGGTGTTCCCGGACACGGGCAGAGCGACCGGGAAGCCCGAACAGCAAGGACGTGTGTAGTGTGGTCCTTGCCATATTGGGGGTTTACGGGCATCGCATGGGGGTCTGAACCAACCCCCAACCGTGACCCATGCCAGATCAGGCTGATGTGTGCCTGCCTGCCTCCCACTGTCACATGGACTGAGGAATTTGAGGTCAACCAAAAGTGTTAACTAAAATAAATAAATGCAGTGAGTTGTCTCAAGGCAATGGCAGTTCAAGGCTTTGAAATACAGGGCTGTGCAAGAGCTATTTAAAACCATTAAATGATGATGGTACTGCTTACAGCAGGGCATATGCTTTCTAAATTTAGCAATGCCGTGTGCACGAGCCAACGTTTATAAAGCCCTTTCAAATGATCAGTAAAACACATAAAACACTAAATCACGTGGCCTCTGATAGCAACTGTAACTTACAATAGGGTTTAAATGGTGTCCAAGACATGCGATTTTCGAAACAAATCGCAATTATCCTGGCAACATGCCACCCAGGAGCAGTTTTCGAGTTCATCAGAGGGGATGAAAGTGTTCAGCACAAGCAGTTTGTTATTTATGGCTTGGCAAGTTCAAAGAGCACTCGTTTATAGAGCTGAACGGCAAACCTCCCTTCTCTCGCATTTTCTTCGTAATTGTGCTGCCTGAGGTCAGCCTCTGCTGAGACAAAAGAAGGCAGTCACTGCTGGCAGCAGACACACACGGTCCTTGATCTAATGCTGTCTGCTCTCAGTATAAAAAGGGACCAGGCATCGAATTTAATACTATTCATATACGCATTGGAATTCCCAAACATAAAAAACAGGGTTATATGATCGTTGTGAGGTGATCAGAGACAGTCCCGCCTTAAATTGAGAACGCCCTTGAGTGGATGGGGGGGGGGGGAAGAGGGTTGGACACTGGGATGAGGGAGGAAGAGGAAGGGCTACTGGAGCCCGGGGTAGAATGTAGAGGGAAATGAAGAAAGATCATACTTCCCGGTGGCTCCGTCTCCTTCGTTGGGCCTTCGGCCACTATGTTTCACAAAGCGTTACTCTGTACCTCCAATGCCCTTAGGCCAGGACAAAACAATGATATAAACAAAAATCTCTTATTTTGAAATCTAAGTAAATTAAGCCGTTTGAGCAAAGTCTTATGTCACAGAGCCACCAGGTAGGCATCAACGTTCACTTCCTTTTAAGAGCCAGTTGGGCAATGCATTGTGGGTATAATTAGAATTATTATAATTCGTTATTTATAATGCGCTTAATACCCAGAGGTTTCTAAGCACGGACCAAGTGATTGAACATTTGTTGCTCTGCATCTCCTTGCTTCCAAGGCCAGCCCATTGCCCCTGGGCTATCCTCCCAGCCCCTGGATGCAGATTAGCTCAAATGCCAAGCCTTTGCCCGTGGGACAGGTCTTTGCCCATAGAACAGTACTATTTTAAACATAGCATTTTTCAACTCAAGACTCAATCAAGGCAGCAGAAAACTGCATACCAGTTTCAGCCTTATTAGGGGCTCATCAGTGCAGTACATTTCAACAGCCTCGTGGTTTCTATCTCGAAAAGATAACGCAAAAAGGGTCATAATTCAAAGTTATATCAACAATATCTTACTTAAGGTTCCCTTTAAAAAAACGCTGTCATTTCCGCCTGCATTGTTTGGATAGATATACACATCAGATGTCGAATACTTGAATTTGTGATTTGAATCGTGGAAGACTAGCACGATTGATATAAAATAAACTATTAAGATTCTGTCTGCTGAATATTACCTTCTGGGTTTCAGAAACCAGACCATTAAGAGCTGGGAAGCAAGGATGCAGTGCGACGTGTATCTGTCGAGTGGGAACTCGGTGTCCAGAGCAGGAGGGCATTGCGTCTAGAAGAGCAAGGGCCGCTGGCAAACAGAGAAAGGCCTGAGACCAACCATCTACGGAGCCCTGGATCTGCTCCAGCTCTCAAGAGCACACAGTAAACAGGTCCCCTCTTTAGCAGCCCAGGGAGCTTCCACAAGCGGAACTAAATGGCCATGAGGACCTGCTGTCAAACTTTTTACCACCTGCAGGTTTACAGTGAGAGGAAGATTATGCAAGCAGGAAGACAGCTAGCTAATTGGAGGCAACCTCCCCAGTAGCATTTGTCTTACTTAGGGGGGAGTAGGAAGAAACAAAGTCCTGAGTCTTCAGCTAAAGGAGAGGATTTACAAGCTGAATAAACCAACCACCACAATGGAAAGAAAAAGAGAAGGTGGGTAGAAAGTCTTCCTGGCTATGAAAGGGAAATGCAGTTGAAAGAAGCAGAGCAAAATGGATGGAGCCATGATGGATGCCTTATTTTAATCACCAGGAACAGTGGCAGAAGGATTGGAGCTACAGGATGAATGTGCAGTAAGAAGAATCTCAGAGGCATCTTTGAGTGCGGAAAGGCCAAGGAAAAGGATTCACACACCAATAGAGTAATCGGTCTGTGGCTGTTATTTTCTAGGTGCTGATTAAAATGGCAGAAAAATAAATGTGGGCTTACAGCTGGTCCATAAAATTACGTGGCTGCTATTTTTAGATCATTTGTATTTCACTGTATTTGACTAGCAAATATGTGCCCCCAAGAACCATCAGAGTGCTTTAGAAGGAACATATGGGTTTATTTACATTGTTTTATATTGCACACAGGCTGCCGGAATAACTTTTCGGATCACTTTTTTTCAGGGATAGGTATGTGAAGGAAGGAGATGGATAAAAAGGGAATGGGATGATCAGCATGTGGGAGAAAGGCCCAGGAGTCCAGCACAAACTGTAGGACAAGCAGAACAGTAGGATGTCTTCGCTCTTTGGAATTTCAGGGCATTAGATTCCAAGCACAAATGTAAATGTGCAAACCCCTAAAAAGTGTGGTGAAAGTAGAGGGTTCTGTATGCAAGTGTTTGGTCTGATGAAGAGTCCTCACGTTTTGGGGTGGCTGGCCAGATGGCAAGGAAGGAACATTAGTATGGCATCCTCGTTCGAGTCTAAGAACAGGCCTACAAACGAGGTAAAACCTGTGCACTGCGTCATTGTGAGACTGACATGGCAGGTCTGATAGGGTCGTACTCTA
Source organism: Ambystoma mexicanum (assembly GCF_040938575.1). Classification (NCBI taxonomy): domain Eukaryota; kingdom Metazoa; phylum Chordata; class Amphibia; order Caudata; family Ambystomatidae; genus Ambystoma; species Ambystoma mexicanum. Next base: position 1,260,891,264 of record NC_090924.1, read on the forward strand.
AGGCTGCAGAATATTTGAGACAAGACATTCATTCTGCCAGGTCCAGCACAATCATGTGTGGCTGGACTTGAAGAGTGGGAATACCATGAGAAGTCCTTAAGTGGTAGTATGTTTATTTAGTGGCTGTATCTACTTGAATCTCAAAATCAAAGATCAGGTTTCAATAGTAGCTAAAACAGTAGGTGCATGGGGTCTTGGTGGGTAAAAGTAAATCTCAGTAACCAGGATATATAATCGGGACAACAATATTTTTCATGTATCTACAATACATTACACAATTTCAATTTAGATAAGTGTAAATAAAGTGATTTGCCCAAATTCACAAAATTTGTAGTCAAGTGCTGGTGCTAACATAACATAATATGTGAGTGGGGGAGTTTGAGGAGTCTGAAATGCGAGACACCCACAAAGGTCAAGTTTTCTCAAAGTTTGCCATTAATTCTAATTAAAAAGAGGGTTGGATGAACACCTAGCTTTTCTTAACCTATCCTAAGAGAGAGATCCATACCTAGGAAGCTAAAACCAAAGAACTGCCCTAACATCAAAAATATCTCTGGCCCTCACACTAGTGTACACAACAAAATTATGCAAGTGAAATGTGGCTAAATTTCAGTTAAAAAACAGTCTTGTAATTCAAACTCTAATGTTCTTGAAGTACTCCTTGCGACCAGGGTTGTATTCCCTTCCCCTGGATTAATTCAGGAACTCCTTAACTCAGTTCTGTTCAAAGAAATAACATTATTTTTCAACCACAGTTTTCCTTCACGAAACAACAAATGTCCTTATTACCACAACTGTTTGACAGTTCAAACAATTCAATGGTTTCCACCCAAAACACAGATTCCAAAACAAAATGCAATTGTTCTGTTATCATATAACAGTTTTTCCAAAAGAAACTTCTTGTCAAGATAGCAAATCACTCTTTCCCAACCCTTCTTCTTGTCGTTATAACATGTAACTCTTTCTCAATACTTCTTTTAATACAACTCTTTGTCATGATAGCAAGCAACAACTTGCTTTGTCGTATACTTCTTATAAACAAATGATAAAGCAAAAGTTATTTCATTCAACAAAGGTTCTTTCCATAAATCTTTCTGCCACAAAGCTATCAAACCATCATCTTCTTTCCTGGTCGACTCGCCTGCCAGGACGAAGTACTATAAGCCCTGTCCTGGCATACTAGCCTACCGGGAAAAAAATCTGACTTTATACCTGATGGCTTGATTCTAATATTCTCCACATCAGTCTCTAGGTGTGGTTTCACAATGTAACTGTTGGCAATGTGAGATATAAGCTTTCCCAAATGTATATCTCTTAAAAGGGGTATTAGGCTATGGTGGTTATATTAAGGGTCTTTCACAACTTCTTGGCTGATGCTAATGCTGGTTATTAGCTTTTCCCAGCTTTTCCCAGGGGCAGTCTTTGTCTGGTCTGCCTGTAGCCTCTTGGCTGTGGATAATGTTGGTTAGAGGCTTCCCCCACTGGTAGTTTGCCTCTTGGCTGTAGGTGATATTGGTTACAAAATCCCCCTCTTGGAGTTTGCCCAAAGTCTTTCTTTTTCCCACTTAGCTTCGTTTTCTTTAATTAATTGGTATTCATTAAATAAATTCTGCTTATATTTAGTAATTGATTGGGACAGCTTTCTTGGCTTTAAATATCCCACTCAGGTGCTCTAATTAGAAATAACTAGACCGCACCTTTGAATAGTGACACTTCTGAGTTCCTCTTCTTCGTCCCAGTACTTTTGGCATCTTGGGACTCTAAGTCCATAGGAGAATGGGTTATATTACGTTCCATTTTATTTTCAATTAAATAAGATTGTTCTATAGACAGAGTTACTAGAGTAAGGGGAGCTTGTGTAAAAAGTCTGCAATTTCATGTTAGTGTGAGGGGTTCTCTTTGGGACAGAATCACAACAACTCAAGTTTTCAATCCTTTAATTCTGGGCATCTGAAGCACCAACTTGGCCCTGTTTAACTGGATTTTTATAACCGCTTCCTTGAACATTGATTTTAGAGGGACTGGACCACTGATAGCATGCCATTAAATATCAGGGAATGATTTCATCTTCAGAAGGGATGAATACCGCGTCTCTCCCAGTGGAGTCACCACTTCCCCTTGATAGCCTTCTCCTTACATGTTATCCTTTAACCTGATACCACCCCCAGGGTTGGGATCAGGTAGTGGCTGCCTTCAACAGGCCACATGGGAGGAGACTTTAGGCTGGGGTTTAGTGATGACTCCAAGGGACTGGGGCTGGTCTGGCCATTTCCCCATGTGTTCCCTCAGAAGGTGAATGAAGTAGGATCCCACAGGCTCAAACCCCACTAAGCTATGGTAGTTCACTCTCAGAGGTGTTACAGAACCGTGTTCCAAAAACACTCAAAGGAACATCATCTGGGATTTTTAATCAAACCAAGGTACACAACAATTATGTTCACTTTGTCTTGTTACAATGTCTGAATCACAACTGGAGAGTACTATAGTGCTCGGAATCAAAGCACAAAGTATTTGCCAGCTAAACAGAAGAGTTCCTGAACTTACGAAACAAAGCATTTGTGCAGTTGCAGTTCGCGTCGTCAAGGAGGCAGAATGCCGTAGACACCCACCTATGCACTGGAAGTATTCCAAGGTGGCGGGAACACTCAAGCGTCACATTTGAAGAAGGGGAACGACTAAGCAAGGAAAACAATCTGATTGACCAATGCCAGGAATGTCAAATTGAGAGATCTAAATATTCGTTAGAGGAAAGGAGAATCAAGAACCAATCAAAATCCCTGAAACAAATCCAAAACAGGTACCAAAGTGTGGTTATAAAAAGGTGGTCTGGGAGAGGAGAGAAAGCAGAAATGTTGGAAGAAGCCTGCTGGAAAATATGGACAAAAGCTGCCACAGACCTTGAATAACTGGGGATCCTGCTACCTGGAAAGAGGTGGTCCATGACTTAATTAGCCCACAGCAGTTGATCTGCAGAAGGCTAACCCACAGCACAAAGCCATAGGGGGGCACTATTGAGAGAAAGGCTGACCTAATGACGGGTCTTTAACCAATCAGAGGCCTGCCGGTGAAGTGCTTTCTATAGATAAGACACCCTTGTCAGGAGGGTGACTTAATTGATGCCTGAAAAGGTCTCTGAATTAGGTGGAACAAATCCCATTGAACTGAATGCGGTGAAACCAGAGGTCTGGAGACTGACCGACATTAATGCTATGAACCTAAGGTCTGGGGAAGAATCTTGTATGAAATGTTATGACACCCAAGGTCTAGTAGAGACCTAAGGTTTGCAAGGAGCGCTGCAGAAACCCAAGTGCAGGGTGAAGAAACCAGAGGCTGAGGAAAAGCATGAAAGAAGGATCCTGAGAAAAGGTAATACAGAACCGGACATGTGGGTGAGTCAGCGAAAAGCAGGAAAATTGAGGAGGGGTCCAGACTGGTTAATCCTTGGAAAAGCCTTTCCAGGAGAACCTATCCATTTCATTTGTGAGCTTAGGGTTGGACCATTCACAATAGGATTTGTGAACCTTTGTTGCATGAACCTTGGAAGAGTTATGTTTAAGGCAGACAGCAGCCAGTGGGATAAAAGACTCATTAAGATTAGCGTTTGGAAATTCCTGTGGGCCACAAGGTTTGCACATCTCTTGTTGAATGGGGTGTCCCAGGAAAGGGCAAGGACTTGTGAAACTAGATTAACACATTTACGATTTGGACACTTGTCTCCGAAAGGTGACAGACATTGGAGCAAGTCCAACTTTACGTTGATTCATCCCGACTCGCCTTAGAAACATCCATATTGCTTATTAATATTTCCTTTGATCCCATAGGTTTTAGGTCCAACAATGTCCATAAATAAATACTTGAACTAAGCCATCCTTGAGAACTATAATCATTTGGCTTAATGTATGTCATTGTTCAGACCTTACCACAGAAGTAGGGTTTAAATATGTTAATGCCATTCATGGTGGCAGTGCATTGTCCTTCTGTGAAAGGGTCAGTAAACTGGCCATATCAAGAGGGGATGGGAACACCTCAGGCTGCGTTGGAAGGCCTGCCAGGGTGAAAACCAGAGCCAGTCCTACTTAAGAGGGAGACGGTGGCAGTTGGGAGGGCTCCAGTCCCTGTTTCTGTCCTTTAGACAACTGCAACTACCAGCATCCATAGCGGCGGACCAACAAGGAGCAGTCCACAGGGGTGTCCAGAGATTATGTGTATCCCACCCAGCAGCAGATGGAAGAGAAACCAATATACAACACTCCACAGTCACCCATAACAAGTGCCAGTGCATATACGGAATGCTGCTATCCACTCCTTGACAACAAACCGCTCACCTCTAACTGAGCCGCAGAGAGGCTACCTGGCTACCAACTGTAAATTGCAATTTCACAGACACAAGGAACTTTCACATGAACTGGAACATTTGCCATAGCGGCCCACAACTGACCAACTACCGCTGGCCCTCGCGTGAGTAAAAATAAAAGTAGGGCTTAGATCTTCCCGGACATATATTTTGCCGATTGTAACACCTCCTATGAAAGACAGGGACTGATTGACACAGGGGACAAGCAGAGGACCACCAATGGTGGAAGGAGGGGGGAGGTACAGGAAAGCACTAAGATGTGGGTCCTTCAGGTGAGGTTGGTGGAGGTTTAGGTAGACCAAGAGGCCAGAAGGAGAAAGGACAGTGTAGAGAAGCCTGGTGTCGGTTTACAGAAAAGGTGAGATATTGGCTGGCGAGAGAATGGTACTGTGGAATAAGTGTGCATGCAAGGTGTGTGAGTAAGATTAAAAGATGCAGAGTAGGGAGTGAACGAAAGGGTGGCTGATGGAGTGAAAGGAGCGTGACAGAAGGGGTGGGAAGAGTAGTAGTGGTGTAGGAAGGGGAGAGTAGTAGTGGTGAGGGAAGGGGAGAGTAGTGGTGGTGTAGGGAGATGAGCATATTAGTGGTCTCAGAAGGGGAGGAGCAACTGTGGTGGAAGAATAGAAGTGAGGGGAGTATAGTGTGGCAAGGGGGTAGTAGTGGCAAGTGGGATCGAAGCGTGAAGGTGAGCAGTAAAGGGAAAAAGGGTGAGAGAAACATGGAAGGGAGTGTGAGGGGAGACCGTGTAGTAGGAGGAGATAAGTGAGAGTGAGTTTGTATGGAGAGGAAGACCAGAGAGCAGAAGGACAAGATACGGGGAAGGTCTGATTGTCTGGAATACACACCCTTGAATCATACCATTATGGAACTTCCTGAGATGAAACCCCTTGATTGTCCCCTGAGGAATACAGAAGGCGTTTATCTTTAATCTTTAACCCATCACAAGATGGCAGACATCATGTAGATAGTAAGGGTTACTGATCACTAGTAGGGATGCCTGGGTTAGGGCGGAACAGCTGTAAGGTAGAGAGAGAGGGACAGCCCTTAGAGCCAATTCCCATCAATATACAGATAAAAAACCAGGAGAAGCAGATTTTCAATAAAAATTATGGGATACCTACCCTCTGCCTCCTCCGGTAGTCCCAGGATCCTAATATTACTCCTTTGGGCTCTTCCCTCTGCATCTTCGGCTCCATCCTGCAGCATTCTGACTTTGGTTGTCAAATCTCAGACCATCGTCTGCAGTTCTTTGGTGATGGTTGCTGTCTCGTCTGGTTTCTGCTCAGTTTCCCCTACTCTGCCAGCGAGATTGCATACATCCTGGTGCAGGAGACTTACATCACACTTTATTTCTCCTATATGGGTCTCCATGGACTACGCATGGCACCGATCACCTCCAGGATCTTGTTCTCGTTGGCCATGTGTTGGGGTTCGGGTTCACTATTCCCCGGATGCTCTCCAGGGGATGTGGAGTCTGTTTTTGGATCCTTTTTCCTGGCGTAGGTGTCTATCGTTGCCTGCTTGGGCTGAGCAGCCATCTTTCTCCTCCCTTCCGGCATCTGGGGTGACTATCTGTGCTTTCAATTCTCCAAGCTACCCCGGCTCTCTTGACCTTGTGATTATTCCTCTGGAGACCTACTGAGTGCGCTACTTTCCGTTCTGCTGGCGGTGCTGTTTGTGCTCCTGGCGGCGAGGGAAGCACCAGGGCTATGTGTCCTGCTTACGCCCTGTATGGGTTCAGGCGTGGGCTCAGGCACTGCTGCTATTGTCGTTCGGTCTGAATTTCAATTACCTTATGGGGTTAACCTCTGCTTTTATTTGATTTGTCAAATCTCTTGGGGATACGTGGGCTAGTGTTCTCTGTCTTGTGAGCACTCTTTGGCGTTCATACAGGTGAGCTTGTTAGCTATATTGTGTGTTCTGCGTTTGCCATCCACTATGTTCTGGTATCTTCTTGGCTGCTTGGGGTTCAAACTTCTGTGCTTTGCCGTTGTTTGCTGGTTTCTCCCTCCCCCCCGCCAGCGGTCCTCGGCTTGTTTTGTCACTCTCACACACACTCCAAACACGTTTCTTGGGGCCTCATGCGCTGGGAGTGTCTATTTCGCTCCATGGCGCACTTTGTTGGTGTATTGTCTCTGGGGAGACTTCTGTGTGCGCTCGGGGCTCCTGCTCGCTGTTCACAAAATTAGGAAGCCCAAAAAGATCCAGAACCACCGGCAACTTGACTGGAGGCGCTGCTGACAGGCTGAGAAGGTCCAGATACCAAATCTGCCTCGGCCAGGCCGGTGGGCAATGAGTATCATCTTGCATTGGCACTGTCTGAGTGTATTGATGATTGGCAGCAGGAAAGGGAACGGAACGAACATGTACATAAACAGTCCTTCAAACGGGAAGGAGAACAAGTCCCCCAAGCTCCTCGGTTGGTGGAACCTGCTGGCGAATCTCTGGCCGTCGCAAACAGATCGATCTGGGGTCTGCCCTATTCGACAAACATGTGGTCATCCTGATCATGACGAAGCTCCAACTCGTGGCAGGAGTGGAGTTCCCTGCTGAGGGAGTCTGGGATGGTGTTCGTGACTCCCGCCAGGTGAAGAGGGACGAGGAACATCCCCTGTCCGACGGCCCAGTGCTACAATTCCTGGGCCTCCTTGGAGAGTGCCGGGGATCGAGTGCCCCCTTGCTTCCTGATGTAGAACATGGTGGTGGCGTTGTCTGTGAAGATCCTCACCACCTTGCCTTTCAGAGATGGTATGAACAACTTGAGGGCCCAGAACACTGCCTGTAGCTCCAGGATGTTGATATGCAGATCCTTCTCCTCCGGCAGCCGCAGGACTCTGGCGTGCGGACGTCCGGTGTGCGCTCTCCAACCTTCCAGACATCCGTGGTGACCGTCTCCTGGTATGGGGGGGTTTTGAAATCCTGTGCCTTGGGTGATGTGGGCGATGTGGGAGCGGACCCCCCACCACTCTATCACCTGTCGGTACTTCTTGTTGAGAGGGACCTTGTCCCTGAAACTTCCAGACACCTGTATCCAACGGGCATCAAGGAATTCTTGTAGGGGTCGCATCTGTAACCTGCAGAGGCAGACGAGGTAGATTCAGGACGACATCATGCCCAGTAACGACTTGAAAGCCCGCACCGTGCCATCTTCGTCGACGACAGTGGTTGCACCTTTCCTTGAATGGCTGCTAGGCTCTCCTCTGAGGTTGCCTCCAGGCAAGACACTGTTGAGTCTGGCGCCGAGGAACAGCATGTACTGCGATGGCGTTAAGCAGGACTTTGGATAGTAATCCCAGATCCATCAATAGTCAGACGGTCGCTGTCGTGTGTTCGTTGGCCAGCTCCCGCGAGCCGGCGCGTATCAGCCAGTCGAAGGGGGAACCGGAGGAATAAGAGGACACCTGCGTTGAAACTCCAAAGTGTGCCCCTGGGCGAGAGTGTCCAGCACCCATCTGTCGGTGGTGATCTTTCTCAACTTGCTGACAAACCTTGTCAGCCGCCCCCCTGCTGGGGTGCACGAGTGGGGCCCAGACGTCCTGGCCAGTTCAGGCTTGCTTTGGCGCAGGCGTCCTGCCATGCGGGCGACGACAACGTGACGTTAGGCCTTGGGCTTCTTGCGTTGAGGACCAGGAAGGCTGTCTGTAAGAAGTGGAGAAACCTTTTCATGACCTGCTCGATTTTCCCTGGATGAACGATAAGACGACGAGCGGTGCTGCTGGAGCGTGCTGAGGGAACGGGCCGTCTCCATATCTGTCTTGATGGCCTGGAGGGACACGTCAATGGCCTTCCCAAACAAATTCTCCCTGTCGAAGGGCATGTCCAGTACCTTCACCTGGACCTTCTGACGGAAGTTAGTGCCCTTCATCCTTCACTGTCGACGAAGGCAGACACCATTCCCATCTGCCGGAACCCTATATCCGCAACATCCACTGCCAACGTGATGGCATGGTCCGATGCCACCTCTCCTTCCGGGAAGAGAGCGAGGGCTTCCATCTTCTTATCATCGGGGAGGAACTCCAGAATCAGTCCTAGTTTGTACCACAATACACTGTCGTACCTGGTGATGGCTGCGACCTCAGGAACTTGCGTGTGGAATCCGGCACCCTATACTTCTTCCCCAGCCAGTCCTGCTTGGCTGGAGCAGTGCAAGGGTTCATCATGAGGGTCATGCCCTCTTTCAAAATATCATCCTGAAATGGTACCGCCATGATCGTCTTCCTTTTGCCTCTCGCCTTTGATCCAAGAAGCCCTCATTCTTGGTTTCCTCGGGTACCAGTTGGAAGAGCTTGCATTCCATGTGAACCTGGTGGTCTCAAACTTGCAGATCATGGCCTTATCTTGGACCCCCACGGATGCGGCACTCTCAAATGACTTAAAAGACTAGTCCTTGGAATGGCATGTCCTGGACGAGGCATGTCCCTGCTTGGTACACGGGTCAGAGGCCTTGTTGGAGTCAAGCAATGCTGCCAGCCTACTGTGCCCGTCTTTCGTCATCTTTTTAGAAAAACCTTGGCATATCTCACACTCTAACTCCTTTTGGTCCAGGTGTAGACAGTAGAAGCATTGTATGTGCTTTTCTTCCACAAACATATTCCGTAGCCTCCATTTGGTGCAGGGCCTGAAGAGGGATATTCTCCTGCTTCTCCTACGACATGGTCGGAGGGCACGATGTAGGCCCAAAATGTCAGATAGCACACTGAGTAGAGCGCTCGCTTTGAGATCAGTGCAGAGCCTGCTGACGCAGGTTTGAATCCCGGCAGGGCCAAACTCAGCCTTTCATCCTTCCGAGGTTGATAAATGAGCACCACACACTGTGGGTAATAATAAGCAGCGCTCAGATGCCTGAGGGTTCGTGGAGCTATATAAAAAAAACGAAATTAAAAAAATTCAAATGTGAATCCATGCCAGACCCCATGCTGGAGAAGAATTGGTACGAGAACCAAAAGGAGGAGATAAATGCACCGAGAGCAGAAACGTACAGTGAGAACAGGACGGGACAAGAGAAGAGTCTTGCGGAACACCAACAGCAAGAGGCGTGAGTTGAGAGGTGGTGTTCCAGGAAAACATAATTGACGAGGTGCCAAGTAGGACTCGATCCAGGCAGACATAGTATTGAGGAGATCAGAGTGATTCACCGCATGAAAAGCAGAAGATAGGTTGGAGGATTGGGATAGAGGATAGGTTGGAATGTTTAGCAGAGACAATAATGTTAAAGACATTCATGAGAGCAGTTTTAATGGAGGGGCAGAAGCAGAAACCAGCTTGGAGGGGGTCACAAAGGTTGTACATGTTAAGAATGTTAGTAAGGGGGTTGAATAGAACTCTTTCCAACACCTTAGAGTAGTATTGAAGTGACAAGCCGAAAGTTGACGGCAGGTTTAGATCAGCAGAGTGGGATGGCCTTGGCCGTTTTGAAAGTAGAGGGAAAGCAGGCGGAGTCAAAGAAAAGGTTTAAGAGATTAGTGAGATGAAATAGGTCCCTTCTGTCGAGTAAGGGCTATTGAAGCTGTTCACAGAGTACCGAGCAGACCTCCAGGGGGACAGCCCAATGCTGTTGTAGCAAAGTTGTTGAACTTCCGAGACAGAGACACAATACTACAGGTGGCACGCAAAGCTGGATATATTGAGGTGGACAGCACCAAAATTTTGATTTTCCCGGATTTTACGAAGGAGGTCCACAAGCAGAGGAGGTCCTTCGCTTCGGCTGAGCTGAACATACGCTATATGACAATCTTCCCGGTAAAGCTGAGAGTGATAGATGGAGACAGGTCTGTTCTATTCACATCTCCGAAGGAAGCATGGGACTGGCTGGACATGAGCGGGCCGAAAGAGATGCCTCAGGGGGAGGGAGACTGCCAACAGAAGGAGAAGGTCGGCAACCACACGGTGGAGAACTGAGACAGGGCGACAAGAACAGTCAAAAATGGATCGTCGGGCCTTGAGGGGAAGGGGGGTGATACTCGCTGGATAATGTGGGCATGGGTGCATGGTGACATGAGGCTGGAGTGGGAAGAGGATCCAGCTGCCCCACAAATAAACCGGGACCCTTATACCGCACTGGAAGGTAGGGGCGGGATGGAGGACTGTCTGGTTGGAGCTGGTTGAGGGGGATAAGGGGGAGGTAAGGATGGGTGGGCGGGGAAGCAGGTGGGTACAGCGGATGGGAAGGCACGGTGTGACCGAGGAGTTGGGGAGCAGTTGTTTGCTATTGGGAAGGGAAGTTACTGGTTTAAAGGGTGTTATGGGACAGAGGTGCGGGTGCCATGGAGAATGATCTCGAACTCGCAGCAAACCTAGACTGATGCAATATAAGCAATGGCGTAGGCGCAAACCACCTTAAGATCGGCACATGGAATGTGCGAGGACTGGGGAACAGAGGGAAAAGAGATAGAGGGGGCAATACCTGAAGAGGCGTGCAATACAACTGCCATTATTACATGAGACGCATTTGCAGGGGGCGGACTTGCAGACTTTGGAGTCTAGATGGTGGGCAAAGTGTTCGGGTCAGCGTATTCGCCATATGCTAGGGGAGTATTGATTTGGGAGGCCCCAGTGATTCCCATTCAGGTAGAATGAACACTGGGGGATACGTTGGAGAGGACTATAGCCATAGTCAAACAATGGGATGGGCAGGACATTTGCATGGTAAATTCATATGCCCCGAATGTAGACGACAAATCCTCAGTGATGGAATTAACGGGTGGCCATCGCACTGGGCTGTATATATGGGGAGGGGATTTTAATTGCGCCCTGGACTCGGAGTTGAACCGAACAGGGAGAATGGGACCCACAAAACCACAGGCGCGTACAGTATTGCGGCTGGTAGGAGAGAGGCTTGATTTAGTGGGATTATGGAGGGATACGCACGGGTCTGAGAAGGGATATTCTTACCACTCAGGGGTTCATGGTTCAGATTCCAGGCTGGACTACCTATTTGTTGTGGCTAGGGAGTGCTTTCACCGGTTCACTGACCCGCAATATTTGGATAGGACCCTGTCTGAGCACTGCCCATTGGTTGCTAGGATGGAGAGCGCGGAACACCAACCTGGATTGAGACTATGGAGGATGAGCCAGGGGTTAATGGGCGACTCTGCTAACGTGCAGGCGCTAAGGGAGGCCATTGCCTCCTTTTTCCAAACTAAACGAGGGGTCGGTGGAAGATGGGGGGATAGAAAGGGAAGCTTTAAGGTGACCCTGAGGGGAGTTTTTATTTCCCAGGAGGTGGGGATCAGGCGATCCCTGGATAACGCCATAAAAAAGCTGGAGGGCGAGATTAGACGGAGGTGGATCTAGCGGGAGGACAGCAAGTGGGGGACTCATTGGCAGAGAAAATAAGTGCCCATCGGGGGCCGGTGGAATCACTGGCGCGGTTTGGTCAAAGCAGGTACACAGAGCGGGTACATGGGGAAGGGGATAAGGCGGGTCGGCTCCTGGCATGGTTGATCAATCAAGAGAACATGAGTGGGATGATTACTCAGATCCGGGATCCAACGGGTGGCTTGGTATCATTGCAGCAGAAGATAAATTAGGTATTCTGGGGTTATTATACACAGTTGTACTCGACAGAAGGGACCTATTCGGATCAGGAGGCCTCAGACCTGCTCGATTTGGTACAGATGCCCAAGCTGGAAGGGGAAGTAAGGGATGGAATGGAATCGCCCGTAGAGGAGAGGGAGATGCTAGGAGCGATAAACGCGATGCAGGTTAACAACGCCCCGGGGAGTGATGGCCTCCCGGTAGAGTTTTTACAGAACATTTGCAGATACCTTCGTTCCCAGGCTGAAAAGGGGTTTGATCACGCACTCCAGATAGGTTTTCTACCAGAGTCAATGAGGGAAGCAGTGATTAGGACTGCTCAATAAGGACCAGACGCAATGTGCCTCGTACAGGCCCATCTCCCTACTAAACGTGTAAGCGAAGATCCTGGGGAAGGTGCTGGCATCCAGGTTGGCCGGAGTGGCTTCTAGCTTGATACATCCGGATCAATTCGGATTTATAGAGGAGCAGTAGACGGGAGTGAATCTGCGCAGACTCCGTCACGTGATGGACCTAATCAAAGATTCACATAGGGAAATGGCGCTTGCGGCAATAGACGCAGATCAAAGCGTGTGATTCGTTGGAACGGCCATGGTTGTTTAAGGTACTGGATGCCTGTGTATTTGGGGACGGGATGGTGAAATGGCTACGCCTGTTGGACAATAAACCCACTGCTAAAGTAAAGACAGGGGGATGGGTGTCGCAGGGATGGACTCTGGAGCGCGGAACACGGCAGGGGTGCCCAGTCTCTCCAATTTTGTTTGCCCCGACGCTGGAACCATTGGGTAGGTAATTTAGAAGGTATATCCCAGAGAAGGGAATATGGGCAGGGGGAGTGGCTCACAGCATCTCGCTCTACGCGGATGATGTGTTGCTCTATGTAGATAACATACTAGAAAATATGCTAGTGATTCTGGAGGTTTTCGATAATTTCCATAAATTGTCGGGATATCAAGTAAATCGGGAAAAGACATTGGTTTTCCCGCTAGCAGGTCTCAGGGGAAGGAGAGAGGTAGATCTCCTGAACTCCGATTGGAATGGGATTCCATTAAATACCTGGGAATTCAGATTTTCCACGATTTAGAGGAAACCTTTGTGTGCAATACAGGAATGGAACTCTCGCGCATAGCAGACGCAGTACAGTTCTGGAAAAAAGTTACCCCTCTCGCTGATGGGGAGAGTCGCGCTGTGCAAAATCGTGGTCCTTCCCCGGCTTTTGTACTACTTTGCAAATATACCTTAAGTTATCAAGAAAGAATTCTTTAAAATGTCAGACAAAACACTGGGGGGCAGTTGTGGAATTCTGGGGGGGGCAAACCTGGGTGGCTATTCAAACATTGCGCCGTAGGCGGGAGGAGGGAGGTCTCAATATGCCAGACTTTGAAATGTACTTTGTGGCGGCGCAGCTGCAGGCAATAGCGCACTAGCAGTGAACTCCGGGAGGAGAAGTGGTAGGGTTGCTTGGTGGGATTCAGAAAGAGAGGCAGGGGGTGGAACTCCTGTGTGTGCCCATAGGGGCTTAAGGGGACTCATTCATCTTCAGAGCGGTGCGAGCAGTTTGGGGGGAGCTATTGAGAAAGAAGATGCGAGTCACAGGTTTATATAGCAGGGAATTGCCAATCGGGTTTGACACCAACATTACAATATCGTTACAAAGTATTGGACTCAGTACATTGAGGGAATGACATTGCACCACACTGGGAGATCTCTTCAAAGGGGGAAAATTGCTAACGTTCGAGGAATGGAGACTTGTGGTTAAAGGCAGATGGGAGAGGGACTCTGGAGAACTCATTCCGGAAAAGAGGTGGACGCAAATGTGGGAACAGGTCAAAAAGACATCTAGGAACGCACAATTCCAACTCTCCCAATTCTACTATCTACACAGGGCATATTTGACACCTGAGAGGTTGCATGAGAAATCAATCTGCGCCCCATACCTGTCCGAGATGTAGTGGGGGACCATGCAGGATTTTGCCATATGGTTTGAGACTGTCCAGTAGTAGCTAATTACTGGAGGGAGGTGATGGAATGTCTGAACACCTTGGTGGGAGACAGGTACGATTGTACGCATGAGGTGTTCCTGTGGGGGCTTTTACCGGGGTCAAATAGAAATAAGATCCGGAACAAAATTGCACGTTTCTTGCTGATCTTAGCCAAACGGCGGATAGCGATGGAGTGGAAGAGGCCGGCGGGCCCGTTAGTGAGGCATGGGCTGCAAGATGTACGGAGATGGGGCCTGGCAGAGGTGGATTACCTGAATAAATACAGGCACCCGGAGGGGAAAATGTGCTGGCAATGGATATAATATGACTTGATGGGGAAAATTGCTGAATCAATTGGCATCCATTCAGGACTTAAAACCTCTGTGATCTGGCTCAGGACCAAACTACAAAGGGAAGAGGGAGGGGGAGGGAACATCTAAATCGGAGGGCTCTGGTGTCTAGCCTATAAGGCGAACAGTCACAATGGGGACTGCGAGAAGCAACGTTGGGATGTGTTGGCACTCGAGGGGGGAGGGAAGAGGGAGGAGGTAGGGGATCGGGACAGGGAAGAGGGAAGGGGGTAGGTAGGGGAAGACAGTGTTGGGGAAGGGATTTTTAATTGTAAGAAAAACTCAATAAAGACATTTAAAAAAGAAGAAGAGGAAGGCGTTAATAGCAGACGGTTTACATTTTCTCTTGGAAATGGGAGTGGTAGATGGGGAGGAAAGATAATGGTGATGGATACAATGGAGTGGTCTGAAGGAGATGGCCTTAAAGTACTGTTAGTTGCTGAGAGAGTTGGAGATGAAGAGGAGGTTAAAGTTATATAATAGGATGAGGTGACGTGAAGGGGAGTGGGCATCAAGGAGCTGCTCAAGTTGATCGAGGAATGGTCCAGTGGGGCCAGGAGGGCAAGAGATCGAAATGAAGTTAAGAGCAATAGTTGAGAATGTAAATTCAAAGAAGGTAGGAGGGGATGTGGCATTGGGGGAAGTGTGAGATGTTAATGGTAGGAAGAAAATAGGTGCCCGGCACCACCGCCTTTGCCCGCCAGACAAGGAAAGTTTGTAGTCATGAAGGGCTGCCAGAGTAGCAGTGTCAGAGGGGGAGATCCAGGAACCAAGGGGAAGAGGGGCGCTGTGATACGCCGAACAAAATGGCTGCCTGACCTCCGAGCTCCATGACTGACAATTTCCTGAACACAAAATCCTGGAGATCGACTGGGCTGCTGCAGACGCCGTGGACCTAGGAGTGTGTCTGGACCCCTCCTGATACGACCGGCACCAGTTTGGAGAAAAACCGACCTCCCGCTCCCAAAAGGCGCCGCCTGGAAGAGGGGGCATCCCGCCCAACGGCCACATAACTTTGCGCCATAAATGGGCCAGGCTCGGGGCCTCTGCACCGGGAGGAGCGACACCCGTCACGTTGCCAGTGGCCCCGGTTGCCATAGGTGGACCGACCCATACAACCCGCCTGGAAAATATCGATCCTCCAGGGAGCGGGGCCCCGGGTGGAGCCGTGCCCCCCCCCCCCCGCTTCGGCGCAACACGTCCTGGCCACCCACAGACCCTGGGAGCAGACATCCGGAGCCTGCGAACGCATCCCGGCACTGGGTCAAAGCGGGCCCATAGGGCTACACAACTCGGAATCCAAGCCCGAGTTGTCCCGCTCCCCTGCACCAGAACAAACTCTGCTATACTGGCTAATGCAACGCGCAGCAACCAACGAGGTACGTGGGTGAAAGCAGCACTGTCGTTCCACTTGAGGTCATACCCATACCCCTCACTTCCTCACATCTGCCCTACCTGGCGGAGATCTGATACCCAGCATAATTCACTGCCTCACCCAGCCAGCCAGAGACTTCCTAACCCGCCACCCGCCACGGATGAATAAGCCGCCAAAGTTCTCTTCATAACCTTGGACAACCAGGTCCCCATACACTTGTAAACTCCTCACAGGAACAATATTTCATCCACCCTCTATTGAACACAAATCGCAGGAGAGGGGCCAATTCCAGACTATCTACAAAGGCGCACCGCAGGCTTCTCTCCCTCTCGCTGCCCTGATACCCACGGGTGGAACCGGCGGGGCCCTGGACACGAGGTTGGGGAACAAACCACACTAAATACCCCTGATATACTCTGGGCCACATCGTACGCACTAGACACCCTCCATAGTCACTGTTTGCCCGGCACTGCGTATGGATACTATAAATCATCAACAAAGTGACTGGTCCCCCCTCACTACTACTCATATCCCTCCTGTCCGAGCACAACAACCTGTGACCACTCCACAGACATGGCCGGAGGCACCAAAAATAAAGATAAAAAGAGGGGCCCATGGACGCTTTTGCTAACTCCTCCAGTCAAGATCAGGACACGGAATCCACAGAATGGCGTACCCCAAGGCTCTGTTCTAGGCCCTTTTCTCTTCTCCCTATACACCTCCCTCATTTCCCCTGTTATCTCCTCGTTTGGCATCTCTCACCACTTCTATGCCGACTACACTCAACTCTTCCTCTCCTCCTCCTTCTCAACGGACCTCCACCTACAGCTCTCTTCCTGCCTTACTGCAATCAAGAACTGGATGTCTTCCCGATTTCTCTCTCTTAACACCGACAAAACAGAAGTCTTATTTTTTCCCTCTAACTCTGTTCCCCCTCCCTCGCTTCCCCCTTTCATTCACTTCCCTCCCTCCAATCTCCCTATCTCTTCTCAGGCTCGCAACCTAGGCGTTCTCTTCGACTCCTCTCTCTCCTTCTCCCAACACATCTCCCTCACTTCTCGCTCCTGCCGCTTCCACCTCTTCAATATTCACATAATCCGCCCCTCTCTCACTTTCCACGCTACTAAACTCTTATCTCCTCCCTTATCTTCTCCCGCCTCTTCTACTGCTCTTCCTTACTCTTTGGACTCCCTAATTCTCACCTTGCCCCTCTTAAATCTATCTACCACTTTGCTGTATGCACCCTTTGTCTCCTTACCTCCCGTGATTCCATCTCTTCCTCTCTCTCCTACCTTGGCTGGCTTCCTTTTCACTCCCAACTTAAATTTCTATTTCTCTGTTTTGTCTTCAAATCTCTTCATGGTCTTGCCCCCCCTTATCTCTCCTCCCTTCTCTCCTTCTACTCTCCCTCCCGTTCCCTCCGATCTGCTGACCATTTCCTTCTCACTTCACCTCCTCCTCCTCCTCCTCCTCCTCCCTGTGCCTCCTCCCGTTTTCGCTCCTTCCAGCTCTTAGCTCCTTTACACTGGAATTCCCTTCCTCTTGCCATCCGTTCTTCCCCCTCCTTCCCTTCATTCCGCACTTCCCTGAAATCTCTCCTTCTCCATCCTCCTCCTTGAATCCCCTACCCCCCTTCTAGTTGCCCCTTCTTCTCTCTTTCCCTGACTCTCTCCCCTCCCCTACCCCCTCTTCCTCCCTCCCTTTCCCCCTTTTGCCCTCCTCCTTCACTCCACCCCCAACCTGTCCCATCCCCCTTCCCCCTCCCCCTTTCAGTTAATTGCTCTTTCCATTGTTTTGTTGTTTGATTGATTCATATTGTTATGCTTCAACAGTTTATCGTTCATGTTTTATGTATCATGTTGTTCTTTGTACAGCACTTTGGCGTAAGGCGCTTTATAAATCAATAAACTACAAATACAAATCCTCCAGAACCCCCATATCTGACCCCCCTGCACAGGATATGGCCTCATATATGGCCGCTATGGAGAGAGGATTTGTGGCAATAAACACCAAATTAGACGACATCTGTGACATTGCCTCCATCTGAGCAGATATAAAGAAAGTGAATTCCAGGGTTTCTGAGGCAGAAAATAGGGTCTCTACTTTGGAAGACACCTCCACCATGCAGGGTAAAACCATGGAAAAAATTCAAAAAGACACCAAGGCACTACAGAACAAATGTGAAGATTAAGAATCCCATTAGCGACGTAACAACATTAGGGTCGTTGGAATGGCAGAGCGCAAGTCTAATACTCCAATGGAACACTTTCTTGAAGACATGCTCCACTCCCCATTTCCAGAAGCGCAGTTCTCGAAACAATTCCTGATCGAGAGAGCACATAGAGCACTGATCTTTCCTCCCAAACCGGGGGCACCACCAAAAACAATTATAGCAAGGCTACTCAACTACTGAGACCGAGACCTGGTGCTCCGTTTGGCACGAGAACAAGGCCCTCTCTCCTTTGAATCTAATCACATTCATATATACCCTGATTTCTCAACAGGGGTACAGACCGCCCGACGATCCTTTCACCCAGTGAAAAGAACATTGAGAGACCGGAAAATAATATACAATATGCTGTTCCCCGCAGGCTCCGCATTCAACACGCAGGCAAGACACAAATTCTTTGACTCATCAGACGAAGCAATGTCATATATAGAGACACACATCCCGGAGATGCCCACCGGGACCTGACCTCTGCACTCCCAACAACTAAACCCGTCACATCCCATCTTGTGCTGCGGCCGAAGCAGCAGCACTCCGATCCACATGAACATCAAAGCTGCAGTCCCGGAGAGGAGGCTGGGCCGCACCGCCACCTCTCCCCCTGATTTTCTATTGCAAAGTTGCAGATGGTTTTTTGGGTTACCCCGCCCGTTTTGGGGGATGGTGAGGGTGAGGGGGAAAACAGGCCGGTTGCCTGTTCAGAATGGTGAGTTACGGAAGCCATACAAAGCCGCATTGCCGAAAAGTTTGTATAGTTAATAACTGTTGGTATAGTAAGAAAAACCTGGCATTGTTGCAAAGGGAAGAAGACCTTCACAATATAGTGGTAATAATCGGTACACCACAGATATTTTATGTATGGCACCTCAACAAGTAACCAGAAGCACCAGACTTCTATCCTGGAACTTGAGGGGACTCTTGAACCCAATCAAGGCCAGAAAAATAGTTGCATACGCCAATAGAGCTTGCCGCTCTTTTCCCTACTTAAGGAGCCCTCCAGCCTCTTTTCCTTTGCAGATGGGGAGCAGGTGCAAGTGGATCTAGGTCACCTGGCCCAAGCACCACCCAGCTTCTTAGCCCTGCCACTTCCTTCCTGCTCTTAACTATTAGATCAAGGGCGTCCAAAGCGTAGGGCAGACAAAGAAAAGGGCAATTCCTGTTTGGACCTGTTCGGACCAGGAGGACCCAGGGCCTGAACCCCTGCTCAGACAGCAGATAAGCATGCACCCACATGTGTTTACTCCTTCTGTCCCCACAGGCCATCCCCACACCCTCTGGTCCCCCCCGTGATGTTCCCTTGTGCCCCCCCATTCACGCACACAGGTGTTGACTGTTTTGCTTGATTCTTCTACCCTGCTCCCCTCTAACCCCTCTCAAGCCTACTTCTGCAGGAGCCTGTCCTGATAAATTCTGGTTTCACTATCACCGTCTTGTGGCCAATGCTGGATTTGACATTTATGGACTTCATTCATTCACGGTGCGTCACCCTTTCTCAACTCTCATGCTGGACTTCCTTTGCATCTTGTACTCATGGTGGCCCTGAATCATACTGTTCCCATCTTCATCTTGTATCCTGGCTTGCAATATTATGTGTTACTACTGAATTCTGCAATTGTATTCACTCTCCCCTCTTGCTTCTCCACTCTTTTGACTGCTAACTCTCTGTTCTCTCCTCCTTTCCCTTCTCCTTTTCCTATCTCCTCCCCTTACTTTCTTCTATGCACTTACTCCATCAGAATTGTCCCTGGACCTAGTATGATAGCAACCTCGTCTGTCTCCTCCCCCCTCCCCTTACTGGTTTTTTCCTCCCCACCCACTCCCCCCTCTCCAGCACTATCTGAAATGTCTTCAGGCCTAGTATGATAGTCGCTTGTTTTGTTTCTCCCCTGCACCCCTCTCCCTCACCTCTTGTTTTTCTCCGGCTCTACCAGAAATGTCATCAGGCCTAGTATGGTAGTCGCCGGTCTGTTTCCGTTTCCATTCCCACTCTCCCCTTCCCTTCCTTATCTATGTTTTAGCCCTTGCACTACCAGAAATGTCATCAGGCCGAGTACGATAGTTAATTTCACATCCTTACTTGTAAGAATGTCATTGTATTTTCCCTTGTTCCCGCCCTTGCCTTGAAGCGCTTTGAAACACATTGTGTATAGGCGCTATATAAATAAACTATAATATCATATCATAGACACAGAATCGATATTCTCCTACTACAAGAGACGCACACCACGGAGCAAATGTCTAATTCACTTGGTCGTGCTTGGGGCCCACAGGTATTCACAACAAATTACTTGTTAGAATCACGAGGAGTCGTGACATTGATTCACTGCAGACTTGGACTCTTGAGTACATAAAACTAAAATAGACACAAATGACAGATTTGTAATAATTTGGGGCACATTACATGGTCAGGTACTAATAATCATAAATACTTACGGCCCCAATATCGACACCAGAATTCTATCAGCAGATTGTGACTGTCATGATCTCTGCTTCCAAAAGGTCAGGGTTTTCCCAACTCCCTTGGAAGCAGATCCATAACCCAGGTTCCGAGTGCCAACCAGTCCCAATTGGGACCTTTTGGACCCAGTCCTGGCGCCAGTGGCACCAGGCTCATAAATATGCCCAGTCCCAGCGCTGGAAGCGCTGGGCTCATAATGCTTGGGTGGACTTACCTGCAGCAGACCATGCTGCTTACTTGCCTGCCAGTTGAGCCTCTGATCCTCTTCTGTTTGGAACTACTTTTCCTGTTGGGTGGGGCAGGAGCCACTCCCTAGATTCAGAACACTGGAACTCTTCTGGAAAGCAGGAACTCTTTTCTTACCTAGGCGTGGCTGTGGAAGGAGACACCTAAGCACTACAGGAGGCTATTTAAACCACACCCGATGGATGAATCTTGCTTTGCGTTATTCTGCATCCTCTGCAGCAGAACGCTCATCGTGTCTTCTGCATCTGATCCTGGGCCTAAGGAAAAAGGCTTACCATTCTGAATCCAGTCTTCAGCAACACCTATAAAGACAAGAAAGAACAGGTTAACATTACGGTCTTCAGTGACAGCTCTTCACTTACCTGGTCCATCGGCTGTCACCAACGCCTCGCGCTGCATTCCGGCATCTGAAAGACAAAGGCTTACCTACTCTTCGTGCGCTCCGGAGGTCTTCACACTGCATTCCGGCATCTGAAAGACAAAAGCTTACCAACTCTTCGCACGCTCCGGAGGCCTTCGGCGCTGCATCCCGCATCTGAAAGACAAAACAAGGTGCGTTTAAAGACATTGGGGAACTTTAATACTCACGTGCCATTACTCCTTTCCACATCTAACCCAGTGGGTATTCCGGCACCCTGCAGCCGCTCCGAACTTGTACCTGCAAAATAAAAAGACAGTTAGAGCGCATCGTGAAGCAGGCAACAAGCGCTTACTTACGTGCTTCCAGGCGCTTCTATTCATCACACGGGCTCCATCTTCAACTCACTTCAGCCCGTCATCCGCCATCGCCGGAACCCTGCAAAACAAGAGACATCATTACTAAAGACTTTAAAGACATTAGGATTACTCGAAACTTACCGTTCGTGCAGTAAACGACGGACAGCAGTCCTCTGAAGTCAAGAGGCCTGCTGCCCTTATCCAGTGAAGAAACTGGTTACAGCACCCTGCCCCGAGGCAGATGGAGAGCACGGCGTTCACTTACCTAAGACATCTTACCCTTCGAGTCAGACATACAGTGCACAGAGGTCCAGCCCAAAGAGCCAGCCGTGTGTTACACATCACCTTTGAAGATACGGTATACGCCCAGTCAAGACCGGCGCCTCTACGGGAATCAGGTGAGCGTTACAGTGACTCTAATATCCACAGCAGAAGTGAAGACTGATATAGGGGGGGAGACTTCAATACCATTCTGGACCCCCTCACTCGATAGGACATCCACGGCTCAGCGGACAAACTCGAAAGCAGCACTCACCATAAAACAGGCCATGTCCTCTCTGCAGCTCGCGGATGCCTGGAGAGAAATGCATCCTAACACCAGGGAATATACATTTGATTCATACGTCCATGGGCCGAGTTCCAGGATCAACTATTGGCTCTGCTCAACGAGATGCACCTCGGGCCTGAAGGAATGCACTATACTACCCAGAACACTCTCAGACCACTCTCCAGTGGTACTTGAAATCCAGATCGGGTCGCCCACTCCAGAACACCACCTATGGAGAATGCCGCCTGACCTCCTGCGAGACATCTTGTTACACGAACCTCTCCGGATCGAGGTGCAGGACTTCTTCGACCGCAACCAAGCCTCAGTGAAATCATACCACACAAGCTGGGAAGCCTTCAAAGCGTGGCTAAGAGGACACCTGATTTCCAAGGTTCACGGCACACTGAAAGACATACGCACCCAACTGGCCCTAACCGAAGCCCATATCAAAGAGACAGAGACAGCATACACCAAAGCACCTGAACCCACAACACTATCCATGCTGAATGATGCTCTAGCTAAATTTACTACATTGGTGGAACGCGAGGTGTGGTATACGTCTCAACCAATCAGAGCCAGGAAATATGGTGAGGGCAGTAAATCCGGCAGGATGCTGTCAAACCTTATCAAGAATGAGCAGGGACATAGACAAATCACCAGCATTATGGACGAACAAGGCTTGACACATGTAGACCATCTGAAGGTGAATGAAGTGTTCCGAGACTTCTACAGCAAGCTCTACACGAATGTGGACCAAGTACCAACGGAAGAACTACACGAATATCTGGAATCTTTCCCACTCCCCAAGCTCACCCGAGAGGAAAGTGCCACTATAGATCTACCCCTTACTCTAGAAGATATACAACAAGCAATCAAAGATCTCAAGGCGGGCAGGGTGACAGGGTCGGACGGCCTACCTGCAGAACGCTACAAAATCTTTATTGACTAACTTGCCTCACGGCTTCTAGAATTATGGGAAGAATCCCTGGAAAGCAGAAAACTCCCACAGACAATGAGAGAAGCCATCATCACGGTTTTGCTAAAACCGCATAAACCTGTACACTCTCCTTCCTCATATAGACCGCTGTCCCTCATCAACGTAGATGCAACATTTTTTACTAAGTCCATAACCAACAAATTGAACCCATATATGACTAAACTTGAGCATCCGGACCAAACCGGTTTTATACCTGGCCGCTCCACTGCCCTGAAGATGGGGTTCGGTCCAGGATTTCTCAGATTCATAAAACTGCTGTACCATAACCCCACGGCCAGAGTACGGACCATTAAAACGCTATCAGCCATCTTTGAACTACAGAGAGGTACTAGGCAAGGCTGCAACTCTCTCCGTTAATATTTGCACTGACAATAGAAGGAATGGCAGCATATCTATGACACAATCACACCTGGAGGGGGATCCGTATAATGGGATCCCCACAATTCATCTTCCTCTACGCAGACGAAACGATGTTATACATCAGGAACCCAGACATTCATCTAACACCGGTGCTACGAGACATAGCCGAATTCACCACGCACTCCGGATACAAAATCAACCGAGCCAAGTCCGAAATAATCCCTCTGACCGAGTCCACAATTCAGACTGCAGTCATGAAAGACTTACGTTGGTCTCCCACCACAGCAAGATATTTGGGCATCATAATGGCACCAGACAAACGAACACTGTATGCCAATAACTATGCCCCATACCTGACACAACTGGAATGCAAACTCAATGCATGGATCAAGCTGCCATTGTCCCTCTATGGTTGTATATCCCTATTGAAAATGTTAGTAGTACCGAAGCTACTGTACTGACATCCCAATCTGGCCGGGTAGGACATTTTTCGACACACTACAAAAGCTTGCCACACGTTTCGTCTGGGGAGGGCAGACGCCCAGACTAAACTGGCCCAAATTATGCGAGAACTACGACACTTGAGGCCTAGCAGCCCTGAACTTTCAGCTATACCACTATTCAGCACAAGCACACTTAGCAAAATACTGCGCAAATACCACAGAACAATTTGCACACATACACGCAGAAAAATTCGCAGCATCTCCTCTGAACCTCAAGAGCATGATATTTGCAAAGGTGCCAAGAGAAAAGACGCTGGCCGACCCTATGGAATCGACAGTGAGAGCATGGTCACAGATCCTCAAGAGAGTGGGATGTATAATACCATACTGGGCGCACCTACCCCTATCACTACACCCATTTCTGGAATCCACATTGGACCTCACTATACAAACATTATGCGACCCCGAAAAGCAGGCCAAGGTCGGAGATCTCTTCCCGGAAGGCCAGTTCCTCACGGTGGCAGAGATCCAAAACAGAACAGGAAAAAGTCTAACCACAACTCTACATTACCAACGGTTGAAGGCTTCCTGCAAGACGTAGTGGCCATCCTTCCGTAGTGCACTGCCAACTCACAAATTCCTATCTGAGATACTGACAGAAGATGGCTTCGTAGGCAGCATGTCTATGCTATACAGGATTACTCAGTCGAACACACCATCCAAGAATGATATGAAAACTAAGTGGGAGAGAGACTTGAACATCCAGATAGATGAGCAGCATTGGACAAACTACTGCAAATATATAAAAACCATATCCCTCTGTGCAAATTTCAGACTTATCCAATTCAAAATCTTGAATCACCTGCATATCACCCACAAGCAAATCTCCAAGTTTGACCCTTCCAAACCACAGTCATGCCCCAAATGTGGCACACTTACCGCAACAGCCATTCATATGTATTGGGAATGCCCACAAATTAAGCAATTCTGGAATGAAGTGGCAGAAACTATGAACGCTATATTAAACACAAACATCCCAGTCACACCGCTGAAATACCTACTGGAAGATATCGGAAAGGCACCCATCAAAACCTGCAGACTTTTCGCAGTGGGTGGAGCTGTGGCTAAACGGAACATACTTAGGAAATGGAAATCAAAAGACCTCCCCCACTCACCAATGCTGGTTTCAAGACTTAATCAACAAACAAGACTGTGAAGAGTCATACGTTCGAGGGGTTCAATCCACCTCGAGGCCCAAACACATATGGGCCCTCCCTCCCCAGAACATACTTACTGTCCGAGGAAGAAGGGACAAGGACAGTGAGATCTGCAACACCCTCTGAATGACCCATTATGTTGTGTCTCCTTCCCCCCTTCTCCCCTACACCCTATATCTTGTATAATGTGTCTCAATCTACACCATTGCCATGTATGTACGCTGTATTGCCTCACTTGAAACATGACCTTCCCGCATTGTTAATATGCCAGTATTAAATAAAGTTTTCAAAAAAAGGAACCAAGGGGAGGCGAGCTAGAATGAAAGAAGTCGGTGATGAAGGAAGTCTTTTTGCAAAAAGACTGAGCGTTCCAGAATGCAATGTTCAGTTCACGTGGCAGGGAGGAGTAGAGGAGCTTAGTTTCAGAGTAGGAGAGGTGGGGTGTGTAGGTGATAGGAGTGGAGTGGTCAGATGGCTGGTGGAATTAAGAGGATGTAGTGAGATTGGCAAGTTGTGAGTTTTATGATAGGGATAGGAAAGGGTGGAGGGATGTAACGTGATTGGAGAGAGCATAAGGAGAGAATCGCAGGATGGGGAGGAGGAAGATAATGCATTTGAGTTCAGCAGTAGTCAAGGGTAGCTAGCTGGTAATTCACAAGGTCGATTTTATGTTTTTCCAGAGGAGTTGGTATAAAAGCTCACAGGAAAAGAGGCGTGGAGGAGACTGGGGGATTGACCTTCGCAGTTCACCCTTTGCTTGGGTCGGCCAGGGCAAAGTTGCCCCAGTAACGAGTAGTAAAGTATGTGGGGTGTCAAAGAGCATCCAATGGTGGGAGGAGAGAGGTGGGAGCAGCAGATGGCATATTGGGAGCAGGGCTGAGCTCAATGTTGCCCTTCTTCAGATGGAAAGACCATGGAAAGGCATATACCAAAAGTAGGGAGGGCGGGGGATGGTACATAGGCGTACAAGCTTTTCAGCTCTAAGCTGATGTCTGATCATTACCTCTACACTTCGTTGTTTAAATATGTGAGTTTGTTGGGCTCAGCCCAACTCCCAGGGAATGTAATAAGCAGATCAGAAAGTTCCCATCACAAAAAACGACCCCACTAATTGTGTACATAGGCTACATGAATTGATTTGTGTCTCAATGGAGAGGTTAAGCAATAACGGGGTTAGTAAAGCAGTTTCATCTCTGTCCACCGTTAGTCAGTCCCTCAATTAATTGGTCTTCAAAGGTGAGGTAAGGCAAAACAAGTGGTCTGACCCCCATAAGGGTCACCAGGAATGTGGAAAATATGTACATGATGCCATTTGTGCAAACGTGGTGTGAAGTAGTTACCAGGCCTTGGCATTAGGCTGCTTTGCTGCAAACGCACAATAACTCACACAAAAAAGGAAACCACTCAAAAAGAGCCGTTAAAACACATTTCTATTATGCAATGTATGAAACACAAAGGTGGCAGTTGTATCTGCTCACATGGGCTAAAAGCTACCAATTGATGTGGCGAGTCAACATTGTACGGAATGACGTAAGTGAACGTTTTTCACTACCCGCATTAGGATGAGAGACTGGGTTTTTTGTTATGATTTTGTAATGTGAAGTATTTATTGGATTACAGTACTTTTTCTCTTTTACTTAAGCAGTCTGGCTTTTTGCCATTCATAAAATGACTAAGACAAGTACACAAAAAGACAGAGGCATCTTTCATTAGGAATATGTAAAAGGTCTTCCCTTTTCTCTGCGAATATTTGCAGAGATTCAAGGGGGCCAAAAGTCGGAAGCACAGAGGATAAACAGGTACAGTTGGCACTGGGATTATACCTCTAAACCACAAAATATACAAACTTGAAACAAATCCAGATGCTACATTAGACATCTGAGGATTATCTGTTGGAATGTTAATGGGCTTGAAGAGCCCCATCACCCAATAGCAAGAACGCATTTCATTAGAATACCTGTGAAAAAAGGGCCAGTCTTCGTGAGTGCAAGCTTCTGCTGGGAAAGCCGACGAAGCTTGCAGGTGCTTAAAGGGGTTTACCATTCCAGTGATACAGGGTGGAAAGGGGGTGGGGGTGAGACGATTACAGACACCTATTACCACGATCAAAGAACCTCCTGTCTAGCGCACAAAAAAGATGTGCAACGCATTCTAATAGCAGCAAAAAAACTATACATTACATGATTAACATGTTTGCAACAAATAATACCACACAAGTCGTATGGCGACGAGTGAAACTGTATATTATTGCAGTAAAAGCATTTGTAACTGCGCCGTGTCAATATGGACCACTACTATATTTGGGTCAGGCATTGTTGGAGATATGCAAATGTTAACACACGGAAAAACAACTATACAATGCCAAGATGCACCTCTGCTATACACTGGAACTCTCTGCCTCTACTCGTCAGGTGGTCTTCTCTTTCACGAATCAGTAATGATTCCCCCAGAAAACCTGGCCTGGGACCCTTCTCATGTGGCCAGGGAAAGGCAGATGCTTTCTGATCCCGACCCTGGGGGTGGTGTTCTGCAGGAGGATCACATGAGGGGTGGGGGAGCATGTCGGGAGGAATGAGAAACCCTCCTTGTTCAGACTTTCCCCAAGACCCCAACCTTCTAATAGCTTATTGCAAAACAGAAGTTAGAAGAACTGATTTTTTTCAATAGGGACTTCAAGTCCCATGATCCCGAACTACTGCGACGAAGAAGAGTGCTAAAGAGGAACAGGACTGCAGAGTGCAGCTTGTTAGGGAGAATGGCCCACACCCGAGGGAGACTGGGAGGCTTAAAAGGCCCCCTCAGGTGAAGGTCATGAGTGAGCAGAGACTGCAATGTGAACAGTTAAAGCAGCAGAAGCAGAAACTGGAAGAGGGAGCAGACGCCAGGACCACTGTTAAGCAGAGAGCAGTAGCCAGTCCCGAGATGGTCTTTGCCTCCAGGAGCCGTAATTGCTGAGGTTGTGCAGCAGGAAGCGTGAGAGGGAAGCTTGCCATATGAAGACTCATTTTGCAGAGGCAGTGCTGCGGGAAGCAGAAGTGTGGAAAGCTTCCTCCCCCCAGGCTGTCTCTGGTGGCCGGTGAGTACCAGAGAATCTCTGAGGCAAAGGAAACTTTGTATACAAGTGGCGCAGGCCCAAAATCAGCAGAGTGCTGGGTCGTGGAGAGCCACTGAAGCGAAGTACCTGTGAGCAGTGAGGGAATCGGATGCGCCCGCCTGACCCGGTGAGTTCACCAGCTGATATTGACACCAGAGCGCTCCGAGACAGCTAACATGCTCGCTACAAGTGTTTTCAGACTCGTATGTGTGAAGTTAATACCAGAGGCAATTTTGAATACCATACTATTAGAAACCAGAGAAAACCGTTTTCAAAGCTAAATGAATGTTTTAAAGCATGCAAGTTTAATTAGAACCAAGCTACAAAAGGGGGCAATACATTTAAAACCTAATGCAGACAACCATTGTCCAAGCCAAAAGAAACCAAAAGCAAGGCAATTTAAAACCAACAGATATTGCCAAAGTTAGGAAGGAACTAATGAAAGTTCCAAAGGTTGTAAAGCATTTTGCCCATATTTGAAAAAGTACATAACAAAATCTGGTACAAACTCACATCGCCAAAGCCAAGGAAGAAGCAGAATAAAACCATATTCTTGTCAGTATTTGGTTAATAAAGCAGTAAGGAAGCAAGAGTGGCAAGAAGGCTGCTCTTCTGGAAAAGGTTGTTCAGAAGGAGAGGAGCATAACTCGCACTGGTGTTGTAAAGTACAAAAGAGTACCAATGCGAATCTTGCCTTTCTTGAAGAGATGCTTGAAACTTCATGTTCTAAAGTAATGAACACTACCAAGCTGTTGTAAACCACAGAAGCATGTGTCGGGCAGAGGAGTATTCCTGAACAGTGAACTTTGAAGTAGTAGGCCTGGCATGGAAGTAAACCAGGTGGAAGTTGATGAAATGCTGCAGTTGAAGTGGTGTTGGCAGACTGTCCTGACAAAACTTTCACTGCAGAAGCAAAGAACTGCTGAAGTGTTATTTATTTCAGAAGTAATAAGTTGTTGCAAAAGCAACCTGACAAAGACAATTTATGTTACAAAAGAGATATTCTTTATGTGATTACTTTAAATCTTACTATCACAGGAGGAAGAGAAGAACAAGTTACTCTCTTACCTGGTAACGTTCTTTCGATCGGATGGTCCGACGACGTATTCCAGATCTATGACAGTAATCACCACAGCTGTGCTGCTTGGGAAAATCTTTGGCGTCTGCGTCCTGCGTCGATGACATCGATACGCCGCCCTCGAGGACCTCCTCCGACGGCCGACGTCACTGGATGTTATAAGTAGGACGCACGACGCCCATATCCTCAGTTGTAGTTTTTTCCCAGAACGTGTGCCACCAGTCTTCTGCCAGTCTGACACACAAAGCCTTGCGGAAACGTAAGCTGCAATCGCATAAGAAATTCTGTAGTGGGGAAGGTAGGGAGGGAGCGATATGGAATACGTCGTCGGACTATCCCATCGAAAGAACGTTAAAAGGTAAGAGAGTAACTTGTTCTTCCAGGGGATTGGGTCCTCCGACGTATTCCCCATCTATGACAGACTCCCAAAGCAGTACCAATGCAAGGAGGTGGGAAAAAGAATTTAGAAAACAGAAATTTAGCATGCCCAATCAAATTGCGGAGTAAAAGGACCGCCTTGCCAAAGGCCAGATCCTGCCCCCGGATGGAATCGAGGGAATAGTGACATACAAAAGTATGTACGGAAGCCCAGGTTGCTGCATCACAGATGTTGCGAATAGGAACAACCCTCTGCAGGGCAGTAGAGGCAGCCATACCCCTGGTAGAATGGGCCCGTAAGCCGACCGGTGGGTCCTTACCCGCCAAGCGGTAACACTCAGAAATTGCCAGAATAATCCAGCGAGACAAAGTCTGTTTCGTCACAGCCTGTCCCAAACGCTTTCCAGCGTAACCAATAAAGAGCTGATCGTCCACTCTGACCCGGGACATGCGTGAAATATAAAAGCTTAACGCTCTCCTAGGATCAAGCCTATGGAGCCTCTCCTCTTTCTTACCAGGATGAGGAGGAAGATAAAATGCTGGAAGAACAACCTTCTGGCCTAAATGAAATTCCGACACCACCTTCGCAAGAAAAGAAGGACGAACTCTAAGGACAACCCTGTCCTAATGAAACACAGTGAAGGGTGGCTTAACTGAAAGTGCCTGTAACTCACTCACTCTGCGAGCGGAAGTGACCGCAACTAAAAATACAGTTTTCAGAGTTAACAGTCTCAAAGGGCATGAATGCAAAGGCTCAAACGGAGCACCCATCAGAAACTTGAGAATAAGGTTCAAATCCCAACCGGGCACCTGGAAAGGTGACGGAGGGAACACATTAGGGAGCCCTTTCAGAAACTGAGAAATTAAAGGAATTTTAAAATAGGAACACTCTTCAGACGAGCGCTTAAATATGGACAGCGCCGCCAGGTAACCTTTAATGGTACCCACTTGAAGGCCCCTGTGGGCCAAAGAAAGCAAAAAAGACAGAACCATGGGAATTTCACATGCAAAAGGATCCACATTCTTAACCCTGCACCAGTCGCATATCTTTCTCCAATGGCAACGATACAGGGACTTTGTTGCGGGCCTTCTGGCCGAAAGCAACACCTCCATCACATCTTCAGGGAGGTCCCAATCCTTATACCTCAACCTTTCAGAAACCAAGCGTGAAGGTTGAGGGACCTGACCTCTGGATGGAGACCCTGACCCCCCTCCCGTGAGAGCAGATCGTCTCGGTAGGGAAGACGACGTGGAGGGCAGATGGACAAGTCGAGAAGGTCCGGGTACCATGTCCTCCGGGCCCACGCCGGAGCAATGAGGATTATCCGGGAACCGAACCTCTGTAACCTCTGCAGTACTTGCGGGATGACGGGGACTGGAGGAAACGCGCACAGCAGTGGGAATGACCACTCCACCATGAACGCGTCTCCTAAGGCTCCTTTTGGAGGAAATTCTTCGAACCCGAAGGCGTGTGAGCGGCGTTTTCAGCTGATCACGACCGACCCCAATCGGAGGCGCGGACGGACCAATGCCCTGCGATTCGAGAATCGCCAACATTTTCTTCCCGAAGGAAGCCCATTCCTCCGGTGTCGCATTCTTGGTGGGGTAAGCGACCTGCCGACGGACGGAGTCCTCAGATGAGGACGGGGAAGGCGACCGATGACGGCGCTTCTGGGAGTGCCTCGAAGAGGCAGAGGAGTGGCGAGTCCGACTCCGGGACCGAGACCCACTGGACTTCCGACAATGAAGCGAAGAGTCGACCCTCGAGTCGAAAGCCCAGCAGACCTCGACTTCCGGGGCTTGGACACCTTACCTACCGATAACTTCTTCTTGCGCTCCTGCAAGGCTTTCGATGTGAGCGACTGGCAGTCGACACAGTCATCCGTGTCATGGGCCTCCCCGAGGCACCAGAGGCAGGCGTTGTGCGAGTCCGTGACCGACATCTTGGACCCACAGTCCCCGCACTTCTTAAAGCCCGGACGCGGTGTGGAAGACGAGATAGACATCTTCACAAAGAAATATTTCACAAACAGGTTCGAAGAACCGAGAAAGCAACAGAAACTCCAAAGAGTCGAGGCGCGCTGAGATTCCCGAAGCGAACACGTTCGCAGAAAAAACGGAACTGAGGCTACGGGCGTCGTGCGTCCTACTTATAATATCCAGTGACGTCCTCGAGGGCGGCGTATCAACGTAGGACGCAGACGCCGAAGATTTTCCAAAGCAGCACAGCTGTGGCGATTACTGTCATAGATATGTAATACGTCGGAGGACCCAATCCCCTCGAAATAACCTTTTGTCGAACCACTGGCGTGTGGGAACTTTTGTTGTCAAGTTGGAGTCACAAAGAACTGTGTTAGAACTTTTAAAGAACAGGATTTCCCCATTTCTTTTCGAACTGTGGAACAGAATCTTGTTTGAATCTGTCGAAGGGAAATTCATCCAGTTCAAAAGTAGAGACTGGTATTATATGGTGTACTTGACCGTTATGTTTTTGTTGCATTTGAACTGCCATGCATTACCTTGTTGAGTTACTGTATGTATAAGTGTGAGGGACAGATGCACTTTGTGTTTCCTGTCTTTTGAAAAACCTTCACAAAGTCATCCGCCTCACATTTCTGTCACCTCACACCTCGTAAAACTAATTTTCTTTCTTGTTATTCACAATTTTTGGAATGTCTCGATACCACTTGAATTCTCATCGCCTGTATATCTTTGTTCCATGCTTTGGTGAAAGTGCTATATAAATTCAACAAATCGTCAGTTCTTCAAGGTTTGTTTCAGGTATTGCAATCCTCTCCCGGAGAGCACTGCTTTCCCATTGTAATCCCTCACAATCTCCTTCAGGGCTTTTGATTGGTAAACATTGTAACGGGTGACCAGGGAGTGGCCATCATTGATCCTTTTGTAGATGCAACGACCCACAGCTTCACTAACAGCATACACAGTTTGTGTCAGGGTGGTTTCTGTGCTCAGCAATACGTGGTCTTCCTTGCTTAGCGTTAGTCATGGCACCCTTTCTCACAATCTTTAGCATTAGTTACTGTAGTGTCTTGCATTTACTTTTCTTTGCTGTGTGTGTGTGTGTGCATGCGTGCGTGCGTGTCAGCCTGTAGCTGTGATGTCAGAGTGAGTGCTGGAATGTATGTATATTATGGAAGCTTCATTCCAAGAAGTTCCAGGAGTTACAGTTGGAATAGCTACCTGGGTGGTGGGGACCAGTGGCCCTTCTCTCCTTCTATCTACTTAAAACATATGTGACCGGGATCCAAGATGACCACCAGAGAGTGAAGCCATGCTTCTCTGTGCTCCGTACCAGGCCGAATTAATGGTGGCAACTAAGCAAGCTGAGACAGAGGAATATTGAACACATACCTCTCCTCGACGCGGATTGGAGATGCAGACCGGGGGAAACTGATGGGCAACGGCATCTCACCCTGTGTAGAAGCTGATACAGTGGCAAGGCGAAGGGGGAATGCCGACGTCGGCAGCAGAGTGCCACCAGGACCCCGCGCAATGAGAGGCAGAAGTGCGCGGCACCCCCCCGGCGCACCGTGAGTCATATACCTGGCAGAAGTGCCCCCCACCCAGTCGCGGCGAGGGACGACGTGAGCGGGGGCCCTATCGAGACCGTGGAGGGGGCATGCACTGTTACAGGCATTGAAACGGGGTGATTGCTAATCACTGCAGGCAGCAGTGGTCACACCTGTGCCATGGGCAGATCCCAGCACGACTACATAAGAAGGCCAAAAGCACTTGTATACCATATGAGGGCCGTAGGTAATTCGGCAAGTTCGCGAATCGTCCAAGAGGGCCCTCCACCTTACTCGCATGCCAAGAGCTAAGGGGAAACAGACTCCAGCAATACAGGGGGTGAATAAGGTCACAAAAAGGGGTCAATTGGAACAGTGCTGGAGGCAAAACACAGAAGGGAACGCACCAAGAGAGGTACGTAAGCAGCACGAATGGGGGAGAGGGCCCACGTGAAGATAGCGACATGGCTCTCAGCCAGGAGGATCTTAAGGACTATCTGAAGGGCATGGAGGAGAGGATGACTGCGACCTTCCAGGACCAAATGGAGAACTGAATAGAACTAAAAAGTTCCCTGAAAGAGGTTAGGGAAGAAATCAACACTTTGGGTGGCAGGGTGGACATCGCAGAGCAGGGCTTATCAGAAAAGTCTGACTATGTTCGGCAAAATTCAGATATTCTGGAACAATTAGCCACGGCAACACACAATTTGGAAATCCAGATGGAGGACCTTGAGAACCGCTCAAGGTGGTCAAATATAAGAAAAAAAGGCCTAGAAGAGACAAATATAGATGCAGATCTGAAACCAATAGTGCAACAATGCTTTGCGACCCTCCTGACTGACTCAGTCCCGGAGGACATTCACATCGACCGCCTTCACATGGTTGGCCCCAAAAGGTTGGGAACGGGAGACAGACCAAGAGACATGCCCGCGGCACTGGCCTCGTACGAAGAGAAGGAAAGGATCCTCTGTGCGGCCAGAGGACAGATGTCCATTACTATAAACGGATCTCACGTCCTCCTTTATCTAGGCCTGGCGGCGTCTACATTACAGAAAAGACGGGCAATCGGCCCAGTGACTAAGATTCTAATAACAAAATTTGGTACAAATGGACATTTCCCTTTAGCATGTTCTCTTGGGAAGGGAAGCAACAACGGGCCACCACAGGCACCAAATGCCTTTCAATTTTGGGGAAGGAAGAGGTTGAGGAACTGGCCAGTGAGAATAGGTGAGGGGCCTCTTGTCCGAGGAGCAGGCCATGGGGCTGGTCTATAGCAAGGGGGAGAAGAGGAGACCAACTAAAAGGCTCGCTCACAAAACGGAGAGGGGACGAGGATCAATAAAGAGATCCAAAGCAGGTAACCAGCATGTTTGACTCACAGAATGAACAGGGGATACAAGCGCACCAAGGGGGGTGGGGGTGGCAACTATAACCATAAAACGGGGAGAGAAGAGCTAAGAGATGATACAACTGACGCTAAATGGACAGACCGGAACAGGAGTTGGGGTACCAGTTGGAATCGTTAGAAGGTTCAAGAAACCTTAGTTTCCAGGACAAAACATGGGCCGGTTCCCAAGATCTGTGGGATGAATCGCAAGATACTGTGCTTAGACAGGAGGGGGGAAGGGAGGAGGGGTCAGTTGTTTCAGGGGCTGGGGAGAGGGGGAGGTGATAATGGTGAGCGCAGTGGCAGCATCTAAGAGATCGTAAGGTGAAACAGAAGGAAAGGGCCCAAAAGAGATTGCACCATGGTAGGGAATAAGCCATTAAAGAATTCTCTCGCATAACATACGGGGCCTGAACACACCAAGGAAGCAGAAGAAACTGGAAGCTCAATTTAAAAGGGGGGCAGCGGACATCCTTCTTTTACAAGAGACACACATTAAAAGGGGTGACAGTCCTAGATTCCGTATACATCAGTTTGCACATGTATACCAGGAAAATGCCAAAAATAAAACGCAGGGGTCTCGATAGGTCTCAAACACACAGGGAGCCAAGGTAATTCACACCCTAGGTGACCCTAATGGCAGATACATATGTATACAAATTTGCCTGGAGGATAGAGTATTCACAATTGGCACTTTATATGCCTCCCTCGCTCCTGCCCTGGCCGACTTCTGCAACCACTCCTTCACCACTTGAGCCTTGCCCTCTTCTAAAGAAAACCACTGCCAATCCCTCCTGCCTGTCTAACTATCACCCGATCACTATCACCCCTTTCCTGGGCAAACCCCTGGAAAAGCTGGTCCTCTCCCAGCTTAATCTTCGCACTGATTCTGTTGGTTGTCTCCACGACCATCAGTCTGGCTTCAGAGCAGCCAGAAGCACGGAAACTGCTCTCCTGAACATCCGTGAAGACCTGCTCTCCAACGGCGATTCTAATCTCCCCTCTATACTCATCCTACTCTATCTCCCTTCTGCCTTTGATACGGTGAACCATGCCATTCTGCTCAACCGCCTCCATGATAATCTAGGTATCACTGATCAGACCCTGGCCTGGCTGACCTCCTTCCTCTCCAACCGACCCTTTCAGGTCCAACTTGGGTCCTTCCTTTCCTCTATCTCACTCTCCACCTGTGGTGTTCCCCAGGGGTCTAGCCCCTCTCCCTGGCTTTTCAACCAATACCCGACACCCCTAACTCACTGCATTGCTTTTCTCTGCTCCAATTGTCAATGCTATGCGGATGACACTACCCTCGTTTTCCCCCTGCCACCTCTTTTCCCTCTCTCATCTCTGACTGTCTGTCTGCAATCCAGGAGTGGTGTGCCACCAACGACCTCTGCCTTAATGCCAGTAAGACAGATACTCCTTATCGGCACTTCTGCACCTTCCTTTCCCGTCACTCTCTGGCCGGCCTCCTTTGGCCCTCTCCCTGCGCCCACCTGTGAGGCTAAGAACTTCAGGGTCATCTTCAACTCCACGCCTTCTTTTTCTCCACACATCTCTGATGTCTCTAAGAAGTTAAACTACCAACTGCACCTCCTCTGAGGTATTCTTCCTTTGCTCTCCTTCCCCCAGAAGCTCACTGTCTCCAGAGCTCTGGTTTTCTCTAGGCTGAACTACTGCAACAGCCTCTTCCTAAATCTGCCTGCTACTACTCTCCGCCTTCTGCAACTCATCCAGAATAGGACTGCAAGACTTTCCTTGGCCTCAAGCCCAGGGAATGTATCTCTCCAGCCCTGAAATCTCTTCACTGGCTCCCAGTGGTTGCACGGATTAAGTTCAAGACCCTTTGCATTGTCCACAGGCCATCTGGGGCCTGGGTCAGAAATACATACCTTCAACTCTCCCTTCGAAAATACCTTCCTACTCGAGCTCTTCGCTCCTCCGCCTCCAACTCCCTCGGGATCAGTCGCTTCTCTAAGCAACAAGTTGGGGGTAGATCGCTCTCTTTGGCTGGGGCCTCCCTCTGGAATAGCCTCCCTGCCTCTCTGAAACTAGAGGAGAACCATCTTTGGTTCCGGAAGCACCTCAAGACCTTTGCTTCTGCCTTCTCTCTCCTGCTGATCTGTCTGTTTTGGCACCGGACACCTGTCTACCCTCTGATTTCAGGACCAGATCCCTGCCCACCCAACCACACACCCGCACTGCCTCCTGGCAACCCTTGCACTTGGGTCTGTATCTGCAACCCTACAGTCCCTTTCCTGCACTTATCATACACCCATTATCTGCACCTTTTTCTTGCACATGCCATCTGCTGGCCGCAATACCGGTTGTTGTTGATCACATGTTCAGCACTTTCCACTCCTCCACTGCCCCTTGCACTTTCCCCCCTTCCCTCTCCCCTGCACTTGTGCGTTCTCAATGTCACTGGGCCTAGTAAGATTGTTGTTTTGTTCCTCCCGTGTACCCCTCCCTTGCCTCATCGCGCCCTGAAACACTTGTATGGGCGTGATATAAATAAAATATCATATCATGCCCCCAACATGGGACAAGAGGCATTCCTTTATCAGGCCCTGGGGAAAATGGAAGGCTTTGCGGAAGGGGAGATTCTCTTGATGGGGGACCTCAATTTAGCCTGGGATCCAGACAAAGATAGGAGTGGCCAAGTGTCCATCAGGGGTCATGGCCCGTCCAGCACCTTACGGGACAAACTCTCGGACTTAGCACTGAGAGACTTGTGGGGAGCTAAAAAGGTGATGAGGCAGGGTATACATGTTTCTCCCACATTCATTGGGCATTTTCTAGGATTGATTATGCATGGGAACTCCAGGGCTACTTGGAGCACTGATGGAGATAAGGGTGGACCTGATCTCCCCGTCTGACCACACTCCCATATGGGTGAATTTAAGAGGGATGACACCGCAAAGCCAGGTGTGGTCATGGACGATGCCTAGGGAAGTGTTAAATGACACAGTAGCGCGAGAATCACTCAGAGACAAAGTTAGAACCTGATATGATATGATAAGGCATTTGTAATGCGCCTATACACAAGTGTTTCAAGGCGCGACGAGGCAGGGAGGGGGGAACAAGGGGAAGACAGACAACGATCCTACTAGGCCAGGTGTCATTCAGACCGCGCAAGTGCAGGGGTAGGGGGAAGGGAAAAAGTGCAAGGGGAAGGAGGGGGAGTGCAGTACAAATAAGTAGAATAGAAATAAAATAATAAATAAATAGGGCCAGCTGGTGGCAAGTGCAAGGTAAGTGCAGACAAGTGC
This sequence comes from Ambystoma mexicanum, assembly GCF_040938575.1. Taxonomy (NCBI): domain Eukaryota; kingdom Metazoa; phylum Chordata; class Amphibia; order Caudata; family Ambystomatidae; genus Ambystoma; species Ambystoma mexicanum. The sequence continues at coordinate 1,260,928,812 of NC_090924.1, forward strand.
TGGGGGGCGGGGAGGCTGTAGTGATACAGAGACAGTCCCGCAGTGCAGGGGTTGCCAGGGAGGCAGTGCAAGTGAAGAGTGACTGGGCCCAGGACCGAGGTCGGTGAGAGTGGCCCAGTTGCAGAATCAGTGCAGTATTGGTGAAGAATTTAGCAGGGGAGAGGGAGAGAGAAAGCAGAAGTGAAGAGGAAGGTTTTGAGGTGCTTCCGGAACCGGAGATGGTTCTCCTCAAGTTTCAGGGAGGCAGGAAGGCTGTTCCAGAGGGAGGCCCCTGCCGCGGAGAGAGATCTACCCCCAGCTCGTTGCTTCGAGAAGAGAACCTACTTTGAAATAAACGACACAAGGGGCTCCCTTAGACGTAGTCTGGGACGCCTTTAAGGCAGTGCTCAGGGGGAAATCATTTCTCTTAACGTGCAAAAATTAAAAGAGAAGGACATGTTAAAAAAGGACTTGGAGGCTGAACTGAGGGCTGCCCAAAGAGAATTAGCGGAAAAGAAGTACAAGGCGAACTATAGCAGGTTAAAAGATAGTATGAGACAATTAGAATTACTGCGAACGGACAGGGCAGAGAAATCACTACTTGTATAGGGTCCCACCAATCAGTGACACCAGTTTTTTCTGTATGATGCTATGCAGCATTTTAAGCTTCTGCTTGTACTAAGATGAACCTGAACTTTCTCATGCATCAGAAACCTTTACTGATATTTGTATTCTGTAAAAACTAAACCTTTTTATCCTTGCAAAGCTATGTATTGGCTTATTTCCCTAGAGGGTTATATTCACTCTGGAGTGTGCGTAAAAAGGGACTTGCCTCAGTATCAATACTGGTGAAACAAAGGAAGATATTGGTACTCAGGATAAATATGACTAAGTCAGAAGTGCTGGAGCTGGGCCTAACAAGAGAATAATCGACAGCCAGGCATAGGTGCTCTCCTTTCAGAACAGCCGTAGGTAGGATATCATACCTTGGGGTAGAATTAACCAGCAAGATATCTACTCTTTATAAGGCCAATTACGCGCAGTTAATAAAGAAAGTGCAGGAAGATTTTTCGAGATGGAGCCCCCTCTTTATCTCCTGGCTGGGGTGAATAACGACAGTCAAAATGGTGACTCTCCCCAGACTTCTAAATACATTTCAGACCGTTCCGACTGCAGTCATTCTTTAAGACACTAAACACAATAATATCAAAATTTGTCTGGCAGAATAAACACTCCAGGGCGCCTGGGCATAAAGGTGGGCTGAGATTGCCAAACATAAATAGATATTACAAAGCGGCTCAACTGAGAGTGGTGCGAGAATGGTTTACAGAAAGCAAGGAAAAGGTTTGGGCCCGGATGGACAGAGCAGTGGCAGGTTGCCCACTGGATGGGTTATTATGGCTACCAGACAAGGAAAGGCCCCCGAGCGCAAGACGCAGTGCGGTCCTCCGAACAACATGTGACATTTGGGATAGATGGCTAAAGAAGGGTCACCTCTCAACTTGCCCTTCCCCATTCACCCCTTTGTTAGGGAATCCAGGCTTTACCCTGGGGATGGAAAAGGGCAAATGTAGTCGATGGTGGAAACATGGGTGCAGTAAGATAAGAGACATGGTGTGGGAAGGAGAGGTTGCGACATTTGAAGAGTGCAAACCCCATCTAGGGGTGAACAAAACTGACAGATATATACAGCTAAGGCACTGGTTAAGGCAGCCAGAGATATGTTGTGCAGCAACCAGACAGTTAACGAAATTCAAAACATATATAACCACACATTCCGCTGACCAACATTTAACTTCGAGCATTTACTCGATCCTTCAGGGATGTTCAGCTCAAGAAGAATGGCCATACAAGGTAGCTTGGGAGGGAACAATAGGAACAGATATTCCCCAGTAACAGTGGGAAGGGCTGTGGAGGAACATCGCGAAGTTGACCAGGTCCATACAATTACGGGAGGCCTGGTATAAGATGATGGTACAATTGAAGTATACGCCCAGTAAACTACACAAGATGTCCAATACAGTTGACCAGGAATGTTGGGAGGGGCTGCAAGGGGATGGGGGATTGGAGACATATTTGGTGGGACTGCCCCATGATAAAGAAATTCTGGGAGGAAGTGATGTGTCAGATAACCAACATCATGCCGGAACTGCATGTTCTACCCCTGGGTGAGAACCTATGTGGACAGTTAGATACTGAACTATACTACATTTTTCGAAAAACCCCAAAGGAGAGCCCTGATGACGATTCTGATAACAGCCTGACTGGTGATAGCAAAGAACTGGAAACAAAATTATCCTCCCACAGGGACAGAATGGTTACACAAACTGTGGGACGTAGTGGCAATGGAGTGGATCACATACCGAATACAAGGGGATGCAGACAAGTTTCGGATACACTGGGGAGAGTTGCTGGACTACCTAAAAAGCAAATACATGCAACAATGGTGCCCAAAAAACCAGAGGATACTGGACTTGAGGTGAACCCACGTGCAAACAGGACTAGGCTCAGAGAACTGAGGGGAATAAGAACGTTTACGTGATTAGGTTAGCTAAGACACTGCGTCAACCACACGGGGTGAAGTGGAGGGGGGGGGTTGGAGAGAAGGTATTGGGTACAATTGTTGTAAAAATTGCCATAAAAATTAAAAATAAAATGTGCCCAACACCTGAATACTACACTGGTGATGAGTAGTCCTGAGAGGGGCTGGAAATGTAACTACTGTGCAGTTAAGGAGCTGTGTAAGGGGACAGCCAGAAGTGAAGGCCCACCACCCCAGGAAAAAAAAACACCACCCAGAGATGACATAAAAAAAAGGTAAAGCACCTTGAGCAAAGTAGAGCACTATGAATTAAAAGAACAAGTGTAACAAGAATGGTAAAGCACTGTAAGCAGATCATAGCGCTATTAATATATCTACAAAACCAAGCAGGCAAAGCACTGTTAGGCATGCATAGATGTAGTAACACTGTGTGAGAGTAGACAACACTTATCACCTTGGTATTAGGTAACCCACCTTTTGGTATAGGTCTGTACTACACAAGTTGGTAGCGTGACTGATCAGCTAAGCCTATCTCAAGAGGGGTAAATGTAAGCTGCTTCAGCAATAAAATTCACAAATACAAGTAACCAAGTAACACTTACACAAAAGGTTTCAGTTATAAATCGTTATTTATTTAACATCAATTTTTAAATATGCGTTCTTTAAAAAGGGAAAGATATGCAACACTAAATATACTTTAAAATACTTTTCAGAATCAAACAAGTTAGTGGATATTCTTTGGATATGCTTCCAACACACTTCCTACACCCTGAGGTCACAAGGACAGTAATGGCATTTATATATCACTAGTTATACTTTGCAGATTCTGAGGTTGCAGAAATCTAGACAAGTCTTTACCAGCAATAACAGTCTAAAACAAGTTACCACCTATCAGGGACAAACAACATCAAAGTCAATGGGGTAGAAGAGTCTGCAGGGAGCCAGGACAGCCAAAGTCAATTGGAGCACAGTCTATGGAGCTGAGGCACCTCGTAGTTAATAAAAAGTCTTGCACAAAGTTAGAACGTTTGTAAAAAAATCACTTGCAGGGTCACAAGCTGTTAAGCCGGTGAAAGGCAGAATCGGAATCAACTCTAAAAGGTAAGCCACTGCAAGTCTCAACTGAGAAAAGAACAGCTCAAAGACACTGAGGTAAGTACCCCAAATCTAAACAGTATCTCTGGTGTGAAGAAGAGTGGTCCAGCTGGATTCTGTCCTGTTGCAGTGATGCAGACCCTTGGTTCCTGAGCCTCAGTCGTGGGGACAAGAGGGAGGACGTCTGGAGGGCTCCTGCGGCGGCAGTTTGGAGGTCGTCGGCCGCTACAAGCTCTTTTCGGTTCAGCTGCACTTCGCGTTTCAGCGCTGGATTAAACAGCACTGTTGCGGATCTCGGATACCGGTGGTACTTCCTTCATTCCTTGAGTCCTGCACTCTGGTGAGGGGACACGAGCTCTGTTCGTTCTGCTTCTGGAGGGTCCTTAGGAGACTCCTGGAGGTTTCTGGACAGATTTCAGACGTTGCACTCTACTACAGATTTCTCGACCCCTGGTATTCAGTTCCTGCAGCAGCAAAGAAGTACAGCCAGTCAGGGAAGACGGCCTAGTGGAGTTCGTGTCAGGGTTAGTTGGTCCCACTAACCCAAGGGAAGAAGACATCCCTTCCGGATTTTCTCTGTTAAATTGCAAAAGGAGTTTCAGCACAGGAGCAGGGCTTCACCGGGTTATTAAAAGGTCTAGCAGGATGGAGCAAGCTTCGTTCGCGGTTTCGTCGTCGGTTATTTATCCCAGTTGTCGACTCTGCCTCTAGTCCCAAAACCCTCCCCTTTAAAGCAGGTTTCTCCCATTCATGCAAAGCCTAGGCTGTCAATCACACAGCAGGGTGGCTGTCCTGAAAGGACAGCCAGACAATCAAGACTGGTTGCATTCAGGCATTCCTAGAGACAAAGAACAGGGGAGTTTCAGGAAACTCCCTCACATCCTGTCTTTCCAGACACAATGGAATCAAGGCTGTAAACTCGCGTTTCCTGCCTCTAACAACGCGGGACAGGACACCGCTCTGATAGCAAAAGGCACTTCGATTCACAAATAAATGAACGATAATACAGTGGGCTCAGAGAATAACTGACAAAGACAGTGGAAGGGTCCTGTACCAATAATGTACACGCTCCGCACCTCTGCAACATCAAGCCATTAAGCAATTTATTCACAAGCATAACCAATACAAAGGTGCAACTAGAAATGTGCTCCTAAAGAAAAAAAGAAAAAAGAGAAAAGGCAGGCAGCTCAATACAGCTTCTAAGAAGGAGAAACTTCACCTTCACAAACAACTCAAAGTCCAGGTCCTACCGAGAACACTGACCGGAGAAAACACAAGACAAGAAATGTTGGGGAAGATATGTTTCCATGCTATTGTGAAGAAATATTTTGTCCTGAAAACAGCTTTAACACAAGAGTTAGACACCAGGGATGGTGCCTAAAACCTCTATATAGCCGAAACATATGTAGACATATCTATTGGACATGGGAAAGAATGTGTCCAACCATCTGAGAGATGGGAACAACTTTTTTCTCTCTGACCAAATAGGATTTATTGGCTCAACAAGAACGCAGTTGATATGGTCAAAAGTCAATGTCATGTTCATAAGTGAAACTGTCACATACTAACTCCACCACTCAGCCCTATTTGGGACTCTTAGATGTACAAATAGATGTTTACTGCTAGTTTAGTGTGCATTGTGGAAAGCACACATGGCCTAGGCGATTTGTTTTTAGTAATACAATGATATTTTTGTTTTTTTCGATTCAAGAATAAACTTAGTTTTAACTTGTTCAAGTGACCAGCTTGTTTTTGATAGATGTGTCTAATGTGTTGATAGACATGATACATAGGTAGAGTACTGTTGGCTTACACGGCAGACCTGGAAAGAGGTAATTAGCCTTATTGTGCTCTTCATCTTAGTATACCCTCCCCGCGCAAAGCCTAATCCCCCTATACCAAAAAATTGTGGGCCTTACCCATTAATATTACCAGACACAATGGAGCTAGAGGCGGGCTTCAGGGCTGAAGCCTGCCAAAGGCAAAATGAACAAAGGGCTCAAACATGGCTCAACATGCAGAGTAAAACCCAAGTAAGACCTCACAAACAGAAAATGGCGAAAAAAGACGACCAGGGCCATTTTGACAAAACAGTCACCCATGGGTGCTATACTTCAGCTGAGGATTCAGCCTGCGGTAGAAAAGCACAATGGTAGGAAAAGTAAACCACTGCCACCAGCCATTTAAAGTTAAGTAGTGAATGTAACATAAAAAAGTTGCATGAGAATGTAGAATAAGGGGCTACTAGTTAACCCCCCCAGCACTTCATTTCACTTTACTATTCTTGGGAACAGTAGTTCTCCCAAGAAAAGATATTTAAACCTTATGAGCAATCTAAAGGATTCCTCTGTGACACTGCACTGAAGGTGCTGTGTGTCACCCTACAGTAGATGCCTATAGAGTTTGTCAGACTCCAAAAACAGAGGAAACACATAATCCAAATCAGGTCAACACACATGAGAAAGAGAGACAATAGTCTCACTCACTCCAGGGTTAAAATTAAAAGTCCTAAAGTCCAGCAAAAGAGCTGGGGGTCTCGAAGGTTGAAGGGAATTAGCACAGAAGAACAAGTTACTTCTTACCTTGTAACGTTCTTTCGACGGGATGTTCCTCCGACGTATTCCTCATCTTAGATATATCCTTCCAGCTCTGCTGGCCTCGGAAAAATTTTTCAGTAGAGGGCGCTGCGCGTCGACGTCCCTCGAGTCGATGTCCCTCGACAGTCGCCGTATTGACGCTCGACGTCATCCTGCCCATAAAGGCCGCGCGCAGCGTCCGTTGCTCAGTTCCGTTTTGAAGCCCACAGTATTACTGTTTGGACTAGACTAATCACCCTGAAGGAGCGTAAGCTGCAACAACAAGGGAAGTAGAACTGCGGGGATGGATGGGAGGGTCGATGAGGAATACGTCGGAGGAACATCCCGTCGAAAGAACGTTACAAGGTAAGAAGTAACTTGTTCTTCGAAGGGATTGTGTCCTCCGACGTATTCCTCATCTTAGATAGGCTCCCATAGCAGTATTCTATATTCGGAGGAGGGAGTACTGACTTCACGCTGTCTTCTATTGATGAATAGAATGTAGTACAGCCCTTCCAAACCTAGTCTCTTGACTAGAGGAGGAATCCAGATTGTAAAAACGTGAAAAGGTATGGACAGACGACCATGTGGCGGCCGCACAGATGTCTTTAACCGGCACGCCTCTTTTGAGGGCCGATGAAGCTGCAATACCTCTGGTCGAATGAGCCCTAAGGTTTTGAGGGGGCTCTTTCCCTGCCAGTTTATAACATTCCAGAATGGCTAGAATGATCCATCTGGAAATGGTCTGTTTAGTTATAGGTAACCCCAGCTTGTGACCTGCGTAACCTACAAATAGCTGGTCTGCCTGTCTTATCCTGGATAGTCTACTAATGTAAAAACTTAAAGCCCTCCTAGGGTCTAGTCTGTGTAACCTCTCTTCCTCTTTCCCCGGGTGAGGAGGAGGATAGAAAGATGGCAGGGTAATCTTCTGAGAGATATGGAACTCAGAAACTACCTTTGGGAGGAAATTAGGCTTCACTTGTAGGACAACCTTGTCTTTGTGAAAGATTGTATGAGGGGGTTTACAAGAAAGAGCTTGTAATTCGCTCACCCTTCTAGCAGATGTGAGTGCTGTTAATAAAACAGTCTTAAGGGTAAGGAATCTTAACGAACAAGAATGGAGAGGTTTGAAAGGTGTACCCATCAGGAAAGTTAGTACTAAGTTTAAATCCCATAGGGGAACTTGGAATGGTCTTGGGGGATAAACATTGGTTAACCCCTTTAGAAACTGTATTACCAAGGGTAATTTGAAATAGGATGGCTCCTCCGCAGTCCGCTTAAAGATAGATAGCGCTGCGAGATAGCCCTTAATGGTACCAACTTGAAGGCCTGAATTTGCCAAATATAGTAAGAAGGACAAAACCATTGGAGTACCACATGAAAATGGGTCGATATTCTGTTCTCTACACCAGCTGCAAAATCTGTTCCAACGGCAGCGGTATAAAGACTTAGTTGCTGGCCTCCTTGCCGAAAGCAACACCTCCATAACATCATCAGGGAGGTCCCAATCCTTGTACCTCAGCCGTTCAGAAGCCAAGCGTGTAGGTTGAGGGTTTTGATGTCCGGATGGAGAACCTGACCTCCCTTCTGAGAGAGAAGATTCTCTCTGAGCGGAAGTCGAATTGGAGGGCAGATGGACAAGTCTAGAAGGTCCGGGTACCACGTTCTCCTGGCCCAATCCGGGGCAATTAGGATCATGGTTCGCCGGAATCTTCTCAACCTCCTGATCATTTGAGGAATGACAGGGACCGGTGGGAACGCGTACAGAAGCGGAAACTCCCAGTCCACTATGAATGCGTCTCCCAGAGCTCCTCTCGGAGGAAATTCCCTTGAGCAGAACAGGTCGCATTTCCTGTTTAGGCTGGTGGCGAACAGGTCTACCTGAGGGGTTCCCCAAAGGGCGAAGATCTCTTGAAGGACTTCCTGAGCTAGTTCCCACTCGTGGGAGACTGTGTTCTGCCTGCTCAGAGCGTCCGCTGTCAAGTTCTTCTCTCCGGCTAGGTGAACTGCCGATAGAGAGATTCCTTCTTGGATTGCCCAAAACCAGAGCTGCATCGCCTCTCTGCACAGGGGTAGTGATCCTACGCCTCCTCTTTTGTTGAGGTAGTGCATGGCCACCGTGTTGTCCGTCATTATCAGGACGTTTTTCCCCTGTACAACCGGCAGGAAAGCCTTCAACGCAAGTCTGATGGCTCTCAGCTCTAACAGGTTGATGTGTAGTCTGGACTCCGATGGAGACCAACGACCGCTGATGGTCAAGTCGTTGGCGTGGGCTCCCCACCCCGTGAGTGAGGCATCCGTGACTACTGTTATCTCCGGCCAGGGTTGCCAAAACTGTTCTCCTTTCAGAATGTTCTCCTGACAGGCCCACCACTGAAGGTCTCGAGCCACCCTGCCGGGAACCTGAAGAAGATCTGTCATTCTCCCTGAGAATTGTGACCACTGAGTCCTCAGTGCCCACTGGAGGGATCTCATTCTCAGGCGAGCCTCTGGCACAAGGAAAATGCAGGATGCCATGAGGCCCAGCAACCTCAAAAAGTCGAAGGCTGGGAGATGTTGGGCATGTTGGAACCTGGTAACCATCTGTAGAATGTCTTGAGCCCTCACCTCTGGTGGCGAGGCTTTCCCCAGGGAAGTGTCCAGGATCGCTCCTATGAACTGGAGTCTCTGCGATGGTATCATTTGAGACTTCTTTAAATTGAGGGAGAAGCCCAGTTTGTGAAGGGAGTAGCACACGTGATTTAGCTGGATCTGAGCTTGCTCCGGAGAAACAGCCCTGATCAGCCAATCGTCCAGGTAGGGGTAGACGTGAATCCCTTCCCTCCTTAGACTTGCAGCCACTACCGACATTAACTTGGTGAAAACCCTCGGGGCGGAGGTCAGCCCAAATGGCAGTACTCGAAATTGATAGTGAGAGTTGCCAATTGCGAACCTCAGGTATTTCCTGTGTTTGAGATGGATAGGCACATGGAAATAAGCGTCCTGAAGGTCCAGAGATACCAACCAGTCCTGGAACTGAAGGGCCTGGAGGATCTGAGAAAGAGTGACCATCTTGAATTTGTCTTTTCTGAGGAATTTGTTCAATTCTCGCAAGTCCAAGATGGGTCTCAGTCCTCCGTCTTTCTTCGGAATGAGAAAGTAAGGGGAATACCAGCCCTTGTTCCTCTCCGCTACAGGTACCGGTTCTATGGCACCTTTCTCTAGCAGGTCTGAAATTTCCTGCAAGAGGAGCGGATCTGGAACTTTCTGAGAGCTGATCCCCGGTGGATGACTCTGAGGTGTACGTAGGAAAGGCAGGCAGTAACCTTGGCCGACTGTTTCCAATGCCCAAGCATCTGACGTGATAGCCTGCCATATCGTCAGATGTTGAGTCAACCTGCCTCCTACAGGTGTCCTGTGAGGGGAGTCCTCAGAGTGGTTTTGGGGCGGCTGATGCAGATGCCGATGGTAAAGAGGCACCTGCTGTTGCTGCGGCTTTAGAGTATCTACCCCGTCCACCTCGGGTAGTTCTTCTTTGACCCCTTTGAGTCGGTCGTCCTCTACCTCTTCCGAAAGAGGAGTAGAAGCGAAAGGACTTGCCCCTCGCAGAGGTTCCCGTGGGACGAAAAGGAGTCTGACGGATTGCAGCTCCTAGGGATTTTGCTGCTGCCTTTGAAGTTTGCAGTTTCTCTAAACTGTCATCCGCCTTTTTCCCGAACAAAGAAGAGCCATCAAATGGCATGTTCAAGAGCCTGGCTTGCACATCTGGGGCAAAACCCGACTTTCTCAACCAAGCGAACCGCCTGGTTGATGTACTTGCCGCCATTGCTCTGCTGATACTGTCAGCCGAATCAATGCCCGTCTGGAGGGATTCGCACATAGCGTCTTTACCGTCCTGTATAATATTCAGGAACGCATCCCTTTCTTCTCCCTCCGGGATGCAGTCAGCCGCTGTAGAAGCACACTCCCAAAGTGTATGGCTGAACCTAGCAAGGGTGCAAGTAGCATTAACAGACTTTAACGCCATGCTACATGCTGAAAAGACTTTCTTTGCCATAGCATCATACTTTCTATCGTCCCTATCCTGTGGGACTGTAGGATAAGCCATCTTGACATCGGTAGAGGATGCTGCTTGTACCACCAGACTTTCTGGGGATGGATGTTTAGACAAGAACTCTGGGTCTGTGGAAGATACCCTGTATTTTGCAGACAGTTTTTTATATACTGCTGGTATTACATCTGGGGTTTCCCAGTTTGTCATGATCTTTCTCTGAAGAGCTTTATGAAAGGGCACCACTGGATCTTCTTGTGGGCCTTTATCAAGAATATCCGTGAGGTCATCTTGCTGAAAAGATTGTGAAGGTGTAGACCACCCCATGAACTCCGTAATCCTGGCCATTAAGGCTCTGTAGGGAGTTTCAGCATGCTCCCCCGGGTCTGGTTTAGCAAACTCCACCTCAGGGGAAGTGTCTAACCCACTTGCCTCATTTAAAGAATCATGAAGATCCTTTAATCTGCGCTCTTCAGAGGAAAATTCCTCTCTAACTGGGGTTACAGGTCCCTGTAACTCAAATGTGTCTTGTTCAGACAAATCACCCTCTTCTAAAATTGAGGATATAGTTCTCAATTGTTCTGAACTCATAAAGGGAGTAAATCCCATTTCCAAGGCAGAGGGTGCCGACGTTGTCATAATTGGCCTCGAGAGTGTCGATGTCGTCGACGCCGACGTCGAAGGCTTCGAGCGTGGCGTCGAAAACAGAGGAGGAGGCCTCGAGGACCTCGACAGAATTGGAATTCTACTCGACACTATCGACGCCATCGACGTCGAGGGCCTGGGGATCGTCACTGGATGTGTGGACATCGTGACTTTTCTCGGCGTCGAGGCCGGCGTCGAGTCGACAGACCCGTGTGTCGAAGGTCTCCTCGACAACGGCGTCGAAGACATCGACGTCGACGGAACCGTCTTCGACGGCGTCGACGGAACCTTCGAGGAAGGTTTGGAGGTCATAGTCCTACTCGAGGGTTCGAGACGCACTCGAGAGGTTTCTTTCGCCGGGTACTGTGACTCGCGGCGTTTTTGACCTTCGGGTCTTTCGACCAGAGCATCGCTCTCGGCAGTCTTCGAGGGGGTCAAGGCCGCGTTCTCGAAGACGCTCATCATATTTTTTCTGAATTCCTCCCATTCAGCCCGGGAACTATGTTTCGTGGGGCAAGGGATTCTTTTTGGCGAAACAGAGGAAGAGGAAGACGGAGAAGGAGATCTTCGACGTCTCCTCTTCGAGTGTTTCGATCTCGAGGAGTGAAGAGACCCACTCCGAGACCTGGAGCGTGAATGGTGACGAGGAGACGAATGTCTCGACTTCGTCGACGAAGAAGAAGCTTTAAAAGTCTTACCTTTCTCCAGCTTCCCCCTACACTCCTTCAGGGCCTTAGCTGTCATGGACATACAGTCCTCGCACTCCGAACAATGGTGTTCGACTCCCAAGCACCACAGACAATTTCTGTGAGGATCGGTCAACGACATCTTTTTTCCACAATCTCGACATTTTTTGAAGCCGGATCGAGGAGTTGTCGGTTCCGACGAGGAAGCCATCGAGTACGGTTTTGAATAACTCGAGGTAAATAGTATTTATTAAACTAATAACTGAGCAACGGTATTCCGAGGCACCGAGTAGCGCGGAAAAACGGAACTGAACAACGGACGCTGCGCGCGGCCTTTATGGGCAGGATGACGTCGAGCGTCAATACGGCGACTGTCGAGGGACATCGACTCGAGGGACGTCGACGCGCAGCGCCCTCTACTGAAAAATTTTTCCGAGGCCAGCAGAGCTGGAAGGATATATCTAAGATGAGGAATACGTCGGAGGACACAATCCCTTCGAAATGAGAATTCTCCTAACAAGCACTATAAATATAGTGAAGCGCCTAGAGCAAAGATAAAAAGACAATTGGCGTTCAAGATGACATATGATGTGAATGAACATATAACGGATGTAGCAAAAATTAGCACAGTAATAATTAGAATGCTGCATTTAGCAAGGTGACAAATGCAAACTGATGACATCAAAGAAGGTTAAGCGCCTTAAACGGGCAAAGTGCTACCAATATATTTTAAAATCTTGAGTGTCTGGCGAGTCTGTTTTAGCAAACGGGGCTAAGGCCACCATAGTTGAAAGAATAGTGCTGAGGCAGCAGATGTCATCTGTTAAAGTGCAAAACTGGTGAAATGCTCAAACTGTGAGTGAAGTGAAACTGAAGATGAATGTGCAGAGTGAAACTAATAGAATCGCAGTGCTAGAGTGCTGGATGGTGAAGCACTGATGCTCGGCTAGCACGAGGAATATTTAAAGGAGTTCCTAAGCTGTGAACGCATCGTCGTGCAGCAAAGCCTTTTGTTTTTAAATGAGGTTCTCGGAGCTCATTTCCCTCCAACCACATTCGGGTGACATTTGGATGTGAGAGGGTGCCCAATGCCATCATGTGCTGCTGCCAGTGGTAGACTGGCCTATAGTGAACTCTGGAGATTTCTCGGTAGACCTGCCTCTGCACACTGGGCCTCTTTTGTGGTATTTCACAATTTTCCCATAGGAAAATGGTTGGGCTTGCTGAAAATGTGTAATATGGGGTCACTTTGAAAATTATTTCCAGGGCCTCTTTTGGTACCCAGTCCACCCCTGGCTGCTGCGCTTCATTGGGACATCAAACTGTGCACCACCTTGCAAAATATTGATATGTAATCTTTGTAATCCCCAACCTCTGCTTTAATTATGGATGCACTTTAATGACTTGACACAAAAGGAACGAGAAAAAGGGTCTCAGACCTGAGTGTGCCCTTACGCATTCACACAATAGACAACTCAGGTTGATTAATTCTGTGGGGATATTTTCACAAAATGTTTCAATTTTTATTTTTAATTCACCCTCTAGAGAGGTATTTAGGATTACTTTAACAAAGGCTGCTTCATAGATGAAAAAAATGGTAATTTTATTTGATTTCTCTAGCCACAGGGTATAAAAAGGAGGTACAGATAGACATGTTTCTATTGAATCTCCCGTGTTCCTCTTCTGTTCTGATCTTTCTCATGATTAGTTTTCAGAATCCAAGTTAGAGGTTATTAAATGATTCCCATCTTTTTTTATGGGGAGTCCTGAATCAGGAGGCCCAGGTGAGTTTTAAATTCATTATTTGCTCGTCTGAGGCTCTTCCTGATATTTGAAGCCTACCGGTTTCAGTGGCACAAGGGCCACATTCATCAGGGCTGGACAGACACTAAAAGGTTACTGTGTCGATGTCTAAGTGGCTGGTTGGATCGTGCCGGGGGATCCCACCTACAGAAGAGGCAGAAACAAGAGGGAGGGGGGACAAAAGAGGAGAGTGAGTGGCACCATGATGGTATTTGAACAGTGTCACAATCGTTTGTCAGTGCTCTCCTGTTAAGAATTCAACCTAGGTCTTACCTAGTTATAGGGGTCCCCACGAGTATCCGTGTGGTTGGAAAGAGAACATTTTTATACTTCCCACAAACATGAAGCTATTGTCATGGTCTGGAATCTGGAAAACAAAAAAGGGAGTAATGTTTTAACCAAAGAGGGCGGACAGTAGTGTAATTTATTACAAGTAGTTAAAAATTAGTGCTTATTAAAAGGGTCATATTCAAAATAACCCACGACAAGTTTTCATTCAAGGAGCTCTGAGGCTATGTGCTATATCTCAGAGAAGTTTAGCATATTTGTGTTAGACAATTGTCAATAGCGTATATAGTTTATCATGTAGTGCCACAATCCCCTGGGGTAAATAAACCAACGGGGAGTACTGGCAAATCGGAAGAGAGACTGTAAGGAGGAAGGGTCCACTAGTCGACCTATTATGCTCCAGAGCCCATAAAGGACACATGAGCTGAGACAGGAGTTTGTGCCTGCACGGTCAATTTCGCTTTTCCTCGTGTCATACCCAAGATGGGCTTACCTTCGCCGCTTGAAAAATTTCAGGTCGGGAAGGGACGGCTCACCGCGGATGATGCCGGTCCGCGCCAGATATGTTCGTGGCTACGCGTGAATGCTGCCGTGTCTAACTGATGTATTAACTAAGCGTCCACAGCGCCAGGGCAGCGGCCAGGGAAACAAAAGAGGGACTAGTTCCTAGTATACGCCATCTTGTATGAGTGTACAGGAACGTCCAAGTCAATCAATAAGGCGTAAAGGGTCCACACCTTGCTGGACCTGGCCTAGTATAATCATAAATTGTTTGGTATAGTCTTAGAGGTTGTAACAGAGTATGTGAATCAACATCCTCTTTGCAAGGTAAGTGTTGGTGCCGTTTTTCGGGCACCACATTAGGCTGAACATGGTAAAGGCATCATGCTACGTGGAACAAAACCCAGAGAACGGCGAGTTTTAAAAGAGAGCAAGGAGTCAATCATTCTTGAAAAGACCCATATACATGCAAGTGGACTATACGGTTGGGACGTACAGTCGTCATAACATGTATAACTCTGCAGATCCTGGCATCTAGGGGGCAAAATGTGTGAGGCTTATAGATCAAAAGGCTAGAGGGCGCTAAGAGATTAGAGCTCACATAATTGTCGTGGCCCAGTACATTCGTTGGTATCACATAACTAGTATCACATTGTTTACAGACCATTCTATATATAATCAAATACAGTTGAAAATGTTTTTTTTCATAGAGTGGCCAGAGTCTGCCAGCTCGTTGGTTCATTCAAGCCGGACTTGTCTGTTCTGATGATTTTCCATGGCAATGAACAAGAACTCATCATCTTTATGACCTGGCTTAACGAACAGAACCCTTTGCTAACTTTTTCTGAAACACATAGTAAGACGTCAGTGCATTTTTTGGACTTGAATTTAGAGATAAGAGACAACCAAATAAACACCAAGGTATATAATAAAATTACAGATAGGAATTCTCTTTTGAAATATACGAGCTACCATCCATCCTCCTTGAGAAACAATGTACCCTTTGGACCATTCCTGAGATACCACAGGAACTGCTCAACAATGCAGGCATATGAACAACAATCAAACCAACTTTACTGCAAGTTACGGGATCGCGGCTATCCCAAACGCACGATAAAGAGAGCTAAAAAAAAGAGCAAGAAATATTTCAAGAGAGACTACTCTGGAACAGCATACCAGAAAGATAGATCAAGAAGAGAAAATTACTGCGATGTCCAACAAAATTAAAAAAGAAGTGATTAAACTATGGCCACACTTGAATGTGGGAGAATCAAATCTTGAAAAACCTAGATTTTCAATTAAGCGAGGGAAGAACCTCCGAGACTCGCTGATCCACACTTATAAAGAACCAAGGGAACCCATCATTGCCACCTTATGGAACCAGGCCAAACCCACGGGGCATGCGCCATGTGGTACCTGCAGTGCATGTGCAGGAACTACCATAACTACATCTATTGACATTGGTTGGCGCTACCCATGGCTGCAAAAAAACTTCACAAACTGTAACAGTAAGAACGTTATCTATTTAATCACCTGCCCCTGCAATAAGCGATACGTGGGTATGACCACCCGATCTATAAAAACTAGACTTGCTGAACATCGGTCATGTATCCGCACTAAAAAACTAACTGCTCCCATGGTAACTCACTATGTTCAACACCAGCATGAAGCAACGGATGTCAAATGGACAGTCATCGAAAAAGTCAATGTCCCTAAACGAGGGGGAAACATTCATGACTTACTCTTCAAAAGAGAACAATTGTGGATCTTTCGTCTACAAACAGACAAGTCCGGCTTGAATGAACCACCGAGCTGGCAAACTCTGGCCACTCTATGAAAAAAAACATTTTCAACTGTATTTGATTATATATAGAATGGTCTGTAAACAATGTGATACTAGTTATGTGATACCAACGAATGTACTGGGCCACAACAATTATGTGAGCTGTAATCTCTTAGCGCCCTCTAGCCTTTTGATCTATAAGCCTCACACATTTTGCCCCCTAGATGCCAGGATCTGCAGAGTTATACATGTTATGATGACTGTACGTCCCAACCGTATAGTCCACTTGCATGTATATGGGTTTTTTCAAGAATTATTGACTCCTTGCTCTCTTTTAAAACTCGCCGTGCTCTGGGTTTTGTTCCACGTTGCATGATGCCTTTAGCATGTTGAGCCTAATGTGGTGCCCGAAAAAAAACGGCACCAACAATTACCTTGCAAAGACGATGTTGATTCACATACTCTGTTACAACCTCTAAGACTATACCATACAATGTATGATTATACTAGGCCAGGTCCAGCAAGGTGTGGACCCTTTACGCCTTATTGATTGACTTAGACGTTCCTGTACACTCATACAAGATGGCGTATACTAGGAACTAGTCCCTCTTTTGTGTCCCTGGCCACTGCCCTGGCGCTGTGGACGCTTAGTTAATACATCAGTTAGACGCGGCAGCATTCACGCGTAGCCACGAACATATCTGCGCGCGGACCGGCATCATCCGCGGTGAGCTGTCCCCTCCCGACCTGAAATTTTTCAAGCGGCAAAGGTAAGCCCTGCTTGGGTATGACACGAGGAAAAGCGAAATTGACCGTGCAGGCACAAACTCCTGTCTCATGTGTCCTTTATGGGCTCTGGAGCATAATAGGTCGATTAGTGGACCCTTCCTCCTTACAGTCTCTCTTCCGATTTGCCAGTACTCCCCGTTGGTTTATTTACCCCAGGGGATTGTGGCACTACATGATAAACTATATACGCTATTGACAATTGTCTAACACAAATATGCTAAACTTCTCTGAGATATAGCACATAGCCTCGGAGCTCCTTGAATGAAAACTTGTTGTGGGTTATTTTGAATATGACCCTTTTAATAAGCACTAATTTTTAACTACTTGTAATAAATTACACTACTGTCCGCCCTCTTTGGTTAAAACATTACTCTCTTTTTTGTTTTCTAGATTCCAGAGCATGACAATAGCTTCATGTTGTTTGTGGGAAGTATAAAAATGTTCTCTTTCCAACCACACGGATACTCGTGGGGACCCCTATAACTAGGTAAGACCTAGGTTGAATTCTTAACATAAGAGCACTGACAAACGATTGTGACACTGTTCAAATACCATCATGGTGCCACTCACTCTCCTCTTTTGTCCCCCCTCCCTCCCTCTTGTTTCCGCCTCTTCTGTAGATGGGATCCCCCGGCACGATCCAACCAGCCACTTAGACATAGACACAGTAACCTTTTAGTGTCTGTCCAGCCCTGATGAATGTGGCCCCTGTGCCACTGAAACCGGTAGGCTTCAAATATCAGGAAGAGCCTCAGACGAGCAAATAACGATTTTAAAACTCACCTGGGCCTCCTGATTCAGGACTCCCCATAAAAAAGATGGGAATCATTTAATAACCTCTAACTTGGATTCTGAAAACTAATCATGAGAAAGATCATAACAGAAGAGGAACACTGGAGATTCAATAGAAACACGTCTATCTGTACCTCCTTTATATACCCTGTGGATAGAGGAATCAAATAAAATTACCATTTTTTTCATCTATGAAGCAGCCTTTGTTAAAGTAATCCTAAGTACCTCTCTAGAGGGCGAATTAAAAATAAAAATAAAAACATTTTGTGAAAATATCCCCACAGAATTAATCAACCTGAGTTGTCTATTGTGTGAATGCACTTTAATGACAGCACACGCGTACCTCGCACGTTGTGTACTTTGACCAAGTTCACGTTAGTAGCATGCAGCCGTGCCCCATTTACCTTTGAGAAACTTGGTATGGGACAGGCAAAAGAAAGAACCGGTCAGCTTTTACAACGTGCACGTATATGACGTGAGCAGAGACATATATGACGTGAGCACAGAGAGGTTGTCTAGTAACTCTGAACACAAATTCTACTCTTTTTTCTTTATATTTACATTTTTATAAAATTTACAATCATAACAAATAAAGCAATACATATATCAACAAATTAGTCGTAAAACAAACAAACTAAATATACATATATCATAAGATTCATCACATTGGAATAAGCTACACTAAAAAAAATATATAAAAGCGCAGCATCAAAAGACATTCTTAGGTTATCAGTTCAAGGAATCTTCCCCAAATTTGATCAAATAAGTTAATTTCTTTGTCTCTGAAAAAGATCATTCTCTCCATTCTGGCCACCGGTCTTAGATCTGAAATCCATTCTGCAAACTTAGCTCGTTCCACATCTTTCCACTTCCCTAGGATAACTATTTTTGCAGAATTAGATGTTCTGAAGAATCAACATCTTTGAGGGTATGTGAGTTCAGTCACCAATTCATCTTCGCCCAGAATCACACTTATATAGTCATATTCCGCATCTAGAATGAGAACCTCATTCATTTTCAGTGAAACCTTCCTCCAAAAAAAAGGCGCCTCAGCTCATAACACTCCCAGATCATATGCTCAAACGTTCCTCTAGCATGTCTGCATCTCCAGCACACCTCCGAGTCCAGAATGCCCCTAGTATGTAGCTTTTCAGGTGTCCAAAAAACTCTGTTTAAAATCTTGATCTGATGACTTTTCTCATCTAGATTTAAGGATGTTAAGGCCACATTTTGCAAATGTTCGACCACCTATTCTCGCACATCTCTGTGTCTAGTGTATCTGATAATTTGACCATTAATTCAGAATTTGGCTCCTTGTATTGACTCAGCTTCTTGTCTACTTTAGAAGCCATATGACCTTCTGATTTATATTCTTTGAACCAGGTATGGCATACTTCATCTGCATCTGGAGTTTTGTTCATCAATGCCTTCTTTAGATTTCTATATTCCCCCATAGTACAGTCCAGGAGGCCTTTACTTGTAGACAGTTGTTTGAAATTGAGCCAATTTTGCCCATCAACTAGATCTTCTAGACACTGAATGCCCCCTAGTAGCCAGTTCGGCCAGAGAAAGGATTTCCCATCCAACTTTACGTCGGGATT
Source organism: Ambystoma mexicanum (assembly GCF_040938575.1). NCBI lineage: Eukaryota > Metazoa > Chordata > Amphibia > Caudata > Ambystomatidae > Ambystoma > Ambystoma mexicanum. The sequence continues at coordinate 1,260,947,922 of NC_090924.1, forward strand.
CAACTAGATTGAGATGATGGAATTACCTACCACATCCTACTTGCTTTTCTTCAGAAGAGCTCCAACAAGCTCTAATAAAATGTGTTGGTGGAAGGGATTTGCAGCCTGGGCCATCCATAGATGTATGAATAGCTCTAGTGGAGAGGGGGGAAGATCTACTGGTCTCTGCCTGCCTCCATACATCATTCGAGTTGTCAATGAACGGAACTAGGTGCCTTGCCCCAAACGACAGATGGTGATTGCCAAAGTCTGGAACGCCCAAACCACCACTCCCCTGAGACAATTGTAGTTTCCACAATTTTAGACGAGGTTGTTTACCTTCCCACAGAAAGAAAAGTGGAGAGCTTGATTAAATCGTAACAAAACCCTTTTTGATCTGTAAAGGAATCATGTTCAGTACATAGTTGATTCTTGGAGTCAAAGTCATTTTGATTGCATGTACACTGCCCAAAAGGCCCAATTTCAGTTCATTCCAGTTTTTCAAGCCGGATTCCAAATTATAGGCAATACATGCAAGATTGACCTCCATCACTTTAGATACGTCTTTCGACAACCAGATCACTAAATAACGCATCTTTTCAGGACACCAATTAAATCTGTACGTAGTCACACTTAAGATCGAACAGGAGCTTGACGCTGGCATTGCTTCTGACTTTGTCCAATTGATCTTATATGCCGAAACTCTGTGGAAAGCTTCAATTTGATCCATCAATGCTGGGATTGTGGATTTGATGTTTTGCAAGACCAGCAGCATGTCATCAGCATAGGCCCAGACCTTTTGACAGGCCTCTCCAAACTGTATTCCTTCAATATTCACATCTTCTCTGATCCGGACAGCAAGAAGCTCCATAGCTATCACGACTAAAATAGGAGAGAGAGAGGACAGCCTTGTCTCGTTCCCCTCTCAAGGTCAAATTTCTCAGACACATATCCATTTGTTTTCACACAAGCAGTTGGACAAGAGTATAAGAGCCTAATCCAATGAATCCAGTTACTTCCAAATCCGAAACCATCCAGGGCTGCCAAGAGGTACTCCCACTCTATCCGGTCGAAAGCTTTCTCTGCATCCAACGACAACACCACCACCTCCTTCGGATATTCTTTTCTCTCAAACAAAGTTAACAGAAACCTTCTCATGTTGTCAAAGGCATGCCTCCCCTTCACAAAACCAACTTGACTTTGATCTATTATTGTCGGTAGAAATCGTTCCATTCTTAATGCGAGGGATTTGTCCGTATTAATCATACCAATATGTCTATAACTGCTCGTTATCAACGGTGCTTTCCCTTGTTTCAAAAAAGTTGAAATTGAGGCATGTCTTGTTGTTGCTGGTAATTGACCTTCCTTTAGAGAAGCATGTAACATGGCTAACATCAGTTTGTATACTTCATCCGGTAGAATCTTATACAACTCGGCAGGCAGACCATCTGGACCCGGGTATTTTCCCGAGTTTATGTAACGCTCACCTGATTCCCGTAGAGGCGCCGGTCTTGACTGGGCGTATACCGTATCTTCAAAGGTGATGTGTAACACACTGCTGCCTCTTTGGGCTGGACCTCTGTGCACTGTATGTCTGACTTGAAGGGTAAGATGTCTGCAGATAGAAAATATGGGATTAAGGAACTGGGTTATTGAATGTCTCTCTCTTCTTCCCTTTCTCTTCTCCTGTAGAACCATAAAGGTTAACGCTCTCACCTTAGGTAAGTGAACGCCGTGCTCTCCATCTGCCTCGGGGCAGGGTGCTGTAACCAGTTTCTTCACTGGATAAGGGGAGCAGGCCTCTTGACTTCAGAGGACTGCTGTCCGTCGTTTACTGCACGAACGGTAAGTTTCGAGTAATTCTAATGTCTTTAAAGTCTTTAGTAATGATGTTTCTTGTTTTGCAGGGTTCCGGCGATGGCGGATGACGGGCTGAAATGAGTTGAAGATGGAGCCCGTGTGATGAATAGAAGCGCCTGGAAGCACGTAAGTAAGCGCTTGTTGCCTGCTTCACGATGCGCTCTAACTGTCTTTTTATTTTGCAGGTACAAGTTCAGAGTGGCTGCAGGGTGCCGGAATACCCACTGGGTTAGATGTGGAAAGGAGTAATGGCACGTGAGTATTAAAGTTCCCCAATGTCTTTAAACGCACCTTGTTTTGTCTTTCAGATGCGGAATGCAGCGCCGAAGGCTTCCGGAGCGTGCAAAGAGTTGGTAAGCTTTTGTCTTTCAGATGCCGGAATGCAGCGCGAGGCGTTGGTGACAGCCGATGGACCAGGTAAGTGAAGAGCTGTCACTGAAGACCGTAATGCTAACCTGTTCTTTCTTGTCTTTATAGGTGTTGCTGAAGACTGGATTCAGGATGGTAAGCCTTTTTCCTTAGGCCCAGGATCAGATGCAGAAGACACGATGAGCGTTCTGCTGCAGAGGATGCAGAATAACGCAAAGCAAGATTCATCCATCGGGTGTGGCTTAAATAGCCTCCTGTAGTGCTTAGGTGTCTCCTTCCACAGCCACGCCTAGGTAAGAAAAGAGTTCCTGCTTTCCAGAAGAGTTCCAGTGTTCTGAATCTAGGGAGTGGCTCCTGCCCCACCCAACAGGAAAAGTAGTTCCAAACAGAAGAGGATCAGAGGCTCAACTGGCAGGCAAGTAAGCAGCATGGTCTGCTGCAGGTAAGTCCACCCAAGCATTATGAGCCCGGCGCTTCCAGCGCTGGGACTGGGCATATTTATGAGCCTGGTGCCACTGGTGCCAGGACTGGGTCCAAAAGGTCCCAATTGGGACTGGTTGGCACTTGGAACCTGGGTTATGGATCTGCTTCGAAGGGAGTTGGGAAAACCCTGACCTTTTGGAAGCAGAGATCATGACAGTTTAGCATACTTGCAGCTCTTTTAAGTTCCTCCACACTTCAAGTTCATCCCTGTATTTTGAGTCAAGTCTTTTGGGATTACATCTGTTCACATAGGTCATTAAACCCTCCTTACTTACATGGATCTCAGAGGAATATATTTTGGAGTAATAGTCCCTGAATATTGCATTAATTTTAATAGGATAATACGTCACAATTCCATCCTCATTTTCAATCGCACTGACCATCTTTTCACTTTCTAGCACACGTAGACGATGAGCCAAGAGTCTGTCGCATTTTTCACCTTTTTCATAATATTTGCATCTAGTTCTAAATAGTAGTCTCTCTACTCTTGAAGTAAATAAATCTTCCAACTTTTCTTTCTATTTCAACAATTCCAAGGAACTCTCTGAGAACAGTTGCATATTGTGTCGTTCAGGGACCTTGATTTCGAATCTCATTGCCTTTCATTTTTTTCTTTTTGCTCAAGAGCCCTATTAGCATTCCTCTTAAATAGACCTTAAAGGCCTCCCACACAAATTCAACCTTCACTTCTCCTGTCCAATTCTCAGCCACCAACAACTTTGCTTCTTTCACTATCATATCAACTATGTCGTTGTCATCAAGAAGAGTATCATTCAAACTCCATGCATTGGTTTTAAGCATTGGATAAGTCAATATCAGTTCCAACGAAATGGGAGCATGATCTGAGATTGTAATACTTTTGATATCTGCTCCATTGAAACATTGTGTGCATAGGCCAACGTCTAGAACAGATCAATTCGAGAGCACATGTTATGTCTTGCAGAGAAAAAGGAGTACTGTCTGGGATGGGGATTCTGTAGTCTCCAGACATCTGAGAAATTCCACTCTATCATTAGCTTCGTTAAGGCTTCTCTTTTCGACTTGCTGTCATTGTGTAAGTTCCAACAAAAGGTCAAGTAAGACATTAAAATCACTCCCCACAATAACATTCCTTTCATTAACCTTTTGTAGAAACTGGGCGAGTGTTAAAAAAAGGCACCAAATTCTACTCTTTACTGGAAGAACACAGACATAATGATTGGCATCACTCTTCTTCGTCCCAGTCACTGCCAATTTAGAAAAATACAGTTAAGCTGTGGTGATGCATTAAAGGGAAGAGACACACAGTTAAGATGTGGACTGAAAGACATGGTAGAAAAATAACGTACTGATAGCAGGGTTGGTAATATTGCAACATGTGTTAAGAACAGTGTAAAGAAAATGCACTACCTTAGTACTGTAGCATGGATAGTGGAAAGGAGAATCCGATGATGAATGTTCTGGCATGCATTTCATATAGCCAATGACATCAACAGTTTTATTTATTTTGTTCACTTCACAGATGAATTAATATGAATCAATAATGATTGAGATTACTGCAAAGTAATATATTATATAGCGACAAAGGTTGCAAGATTTAAAATAATTAATAGTGACAAATGTCACGTGTATACGTAAAAAAGCTTGCAAAATGTTGTTTGGGAAAATCATTAAGAGCAACAAATGTTGCGTGTTCTGTTAAAGTGACAAAGGTGACATACATTTTGTTTTTAAAAAGCAGCCCAAAACGTTGATTTGAAAATCATTAATTGTGCACAGTGTATTAAGCGACAAAGGTCCTGCGAATAAGTATTAAAAAAACAGCATATATAAAAGTGATAAGTATTGTTTATGATTGAATGGTACCCTGATGCCCCAAAGGGGCCTTCCAAAGGGTTTGTGTTAAGCATTGCTTGACAGAGGTAAATGGTGCCCAGTTCTCCAAGGGGTATCCAAAAGGAAGAGTGATGACCATGTTTTGATGGTACAATGTCGGATCCCAGTGCTACAAAGGGATCACAACTTAATGATAAGAGTAAAAGATGTTTTAAAATGACCTAGTACAGTGCATTTACGCATAGTACATGGTCGTATGCCACTGGGATGTTGTTATCAACTTCACTTGACTTAAATTTTGCATGGCTAGTCCGGATGTGGGCGTGCTGATAGAGTGGTGTGTAGTTTTTGTCTTCCAGTCTGAGAGACTGGTGTTCCTGGTAGTGAGTGTTCCCTCACCCAGTTTGCTGAGTCTGTATGTGTCAGATGCCTATGTGGTCCCCGTTTTCTGTATTTGGTTGGGACACCATTCCTCTCAGTTCTATTTGTCCCTCGCATCTTACAAGGTAGCAGTGTGCCTGCTGTGCTTTTGCGCTCTACCTCCAACTCAGACTTTGGTCAAAATCACGCCTGCTTATGGTACAAATGTGTTTAGTAGAATAGGAGGTGTGTAGTGTCCTTGCATTCCTTCCTGTGTGAGTTGTGAATGTTTTTGGAAGAAAGGTGTGCGTGTGTATGCAGTGTCTTTGCATTCCTTCTTGTGTGAGGTGTGAGTTGTGTGTGCAGTGTCTTTGCATTCGTGTGTGTGTGTGTGTGTGTGTGTGTGTGTGTGTGTGTGTGTGTGTGTACGCAGTGTCTTTGCATGTGTTTGTGCGCAGTGTCTTTGCATGTGTGTGTGCGCAGTGTCTTTGCATGTGTGTGTGCGCAGTGTCTTTGCGTGTGTGTGTGCACAGTGTCTTTGCATGTGTGTGCGCACAGTGTCTTTGCGTGTGTGTGTGTGTGTGTGTGTGCGCACAGTGTCTTTGCATGTGTGTGCGTGTGTGTGTGTGTGTGTGTGTGTGTGTGTGTGTCAGCCTGTAGCTGTGATCTCAGAGTGAGTGCTGGAATGTATGTATATTATGGAAACTTCCTTCCAAGAGGTTCCAGGAGTTACAGTTGGAATAGCTACCTGGGTGGTGGGGGCCGGTGGGTCTTCTTCTCCTTATATCTACTTAAAATGTATGTGCCCAAGCCCTGTATAAATGAACTACATGTACATACATCTGTCTTTCTTTACTACATTTACCTTTTGCTTCCGCGAACCCATGGCACATGGACGAGACGAGACACGTGAGAAGGGATAATGCATTGCTCTTTTCGTTGAAAGAATGTCTCAGCTGGAGCTACGTATGTTGCATAATTAGGCATTGGACAGTATTGTCTCAGCAATAGAAAGCAAATGTTGCAGGACCTCCCCTTGTACCAGTGCTATCTGAAAAACTTTGTTTAGTGTTACCATAAACCTCTATACCGCCCCAATCACACAAGGCAATGTTGGGGTGAGTCTCCTGCTTATGATGCCACGATTTTGCACAAACTAACGAAAACCTAAATGTCAGTCCATTAGCAGAACAGGGTCCTTCCGGAATGCCAGGACATACAAAGACTCAAAGACACAAATTCCACTTCTGGGAAGTCAAGAACTCATCCATCATGACGAGAAAATGCAAGGAGGAAAAGGGGAAAGATTGACAGCAACCTACAAATGCTGTAGGGACCAAGGGTTCATTGTGAAAAGGGAATGTGGCATACCATATCTGACCCAGAAATATCCTCTCCTCACTCCCCCCAAGTTCCCTTCACCCAGGTGATCCTCCCTCGCATATCCACCCCCAGGGTCAGGATCCAAGAGCAATGGCCTTTCCCTGGTCATTGGGGTGGTGGGCGGGCGAAGTGACAACGCCCCCAGGTTCCTCACAGTAGACACTTTCCTCATCTGTTTAGGTCAAGAGTTTTTTCCAATGATGCACCTTTTAATGCGATTCGTATGCAAGCATTGTTTATGATAATAAAAATGTTTGAATGAAAGGGCTCAGATTGTTTATGAAATTATGGATTAGTTTAATAAAATAGATTTTTCAAAAAGCATTCATTATATTTAATGTGAATAATAGTTACATAGGTCAAATAATTGGGACCCTTTTTCCCTTGTGTAAGGTTGAAAAAAAAGCAGGTCTTATACTGGATACAATTAAAATATTAAAGGGAATGGCTGCTGCAGGAATCACATCTCGCCATTTTGGAGGCAAAGAAAGCATTTTCAGGCAAGGTGCCTCCTCCCGAGTATTCTTTCTGAGTATCATTCTCACATTAGGGACTCTGCTGTACTGGTTCAGAAAGGAAGTGGGATTCAGGTTGTGCCTTGCAAAGTTATGGCTGGGTCAATCTCTCACAGCCTCTGCAAAGGGTCTTAACTGTGATCACCTCAAATGCGGACAGCAAATAATCCTATAGTTGTTGGAGGCTGGGGATCCTTATGGCTCTCAAGGATTAGCAGTAGACACTGCATCAGTTTAACACATGGTGCACAAGGCTACAAATAAATCCTGGATATGGGTGTAATTCTTGTTTGTAAAAAAAGGTATGCCTGCATCGATTAGTATTTAATTTGAAATTTGCCTTGATGCAGTTCTCTCCATGGCAGAAGAGAAGGTGCATTTCTGATAATGTCACTGGTCGGATTGAGAAACTAATACACTTCTGTGGTACCTATTCTAAGTGGGTTTTAACTGCTCATTACTCTCCAAAAAGAAACTAATGGAAATTTAGAAAACTATACATCATTCTTGACTTAATTTATAGACTTCTAATATAAGGGTAGAATTAACACTTAATTTATTCTGGGAACCAAAAGAAACAATCTTGAAATCCAGGAGAAAAAGTAATTCTTTCATTTCTTGATTACAGAAAGAATACTTTTCCTATACATCATTAAGAGAAAACAGACTGCAAGAAATTCAGTAAAAAGTTCAAGTGGATGCCAGAAATAAAATTGCCAGAAATAAAGTTAAAATTGTGCTGGAGCAGATTACTGTTGCCACAGAAAAAGTATTAAAAGAGGATTGAGTGCATAAAAGAGTTAAGAGGTGAATACAACGTTAGTTCAGGAATGGTAGGTACGTTAATTTAAAACTCAACTGCTGAGATTAAGGCAGCAATTGGTAATTTAACAAATTCAAAGGCTGTTTGCACAGACTCTAAACAGACCGATGTATATAAAAAAAGCCTTTATAAAACAGAAATTACTGAAATGTATACTAAACTCTTAATTATTAAATATCGTGCCCAAGGCCTATCTCCTACTCGCGGCAGGAATCGAAAATGTGTATGTTTGTGGGGAAAGGAAAATTTCCTACTAGGTATTGTTTGTACAGAAAGATCTGAATGATAAATGTTATGGTGAGATTTTTGCCAAGAATATATTTAAAGAAATGATGCCATTCATGTTGCTAGTAGTCCATGAAGACCAATGTGGGTTAATACAATGCCAGATTAGAAGTATGAACATGTTTGACATTATATCCATAAATGATCATGCCAGTTCCAAGAGTCTACCACTTGGCATAATAGCCATAGACTCGAGAAAGTCTTTGATAGAGTTAGATAGTCCTTTCTTTAGAGTCTATGAGAACACACAGTTCGAGGAGATAATATTATGAAATCATAATATTGTACATTCACTATGTAAGCAAACATATAATACAAAGAAACAGAATTATGGTGCATGGCATAGTGGTAATGGAGGTTTGTAAAAAGCGGGGAACACGACAGAGCTCTGCTGTGGTTTGCTCTGTATATGGAGCACATAGATTGCACTCTTAGAGCATCTTGTGAGAGCCCACCATGTGAGTGGCTTACTTTGCCTTTTATGGTACGCTTCTATGCAGATGATTTAGCGGTTATTAGTCCTAATCTAGCACATAGTTTGCCATGTTCATATGCAAAATTCAATTCTGTCAGGACCGCCGCCCCCTGCACACATTGCACGCCCATCAGAACCACGCTCGCTAAGACTCGCACTCCCGCACACTGCCACACACCATACACCCTCCAACACACAAACAAGAGGAGCTCTCTGGCAGTCCAAAAAACACCCCATCCGCTCTGTCTCCTTTACCCTTATACATGAACCCTCTATACACACCGCAAAACCTTTTAATCTCCTACCCTTCCACTCAAACCCTACCCACAGACTGACCCCACACCACCACCTCTCACAGCACACCCTCCAACTCTCAGACCAGAGGACCTCTCTGGCGCACCTAGAAACACCCTAACCATGCCTCTTTTTCAGCTACCTCCACCCACACCCTCTCCATCTCCATCTCCCACCTCCCCATCATGTCTACCCGGCCAGAAGACCTATACCCACCCACAGCCTCATACCGGACAGCGTCCAACTATCAGACCAGAGGAGCCCTCTGGCGTTCCAAAAATCCAACCGTCCCACCATGTCCACAATCCTTGCACCAACTTTCAAGAACTCACCTTCCTCTTCAGTCGCCCTGCTCCTGTCCTTCTCCTCCTCGGCCAGAACACTATGGACCTCTTTGCATCACACTTCGTCAAACTCTCATACGAAGGGAGGTCCTTTTCATCCCAACAGCCTCCCTCAAGCGCTCGACCCACCGACCTCATACCCTCATTCCCATGCATTTCTGACCCGTCCAACACCCTCTTTGTAGAAAAGTACGTTCCTTCGACACATCTGTCAGGTTCCATAAGTTAGCTTTATTCCAGTCATATTAAGATCCGTTACGATGACAAGTTATCAACCACTGGCTTCCATCACCCTGGCAGGAGCTCTCCAACTGACTATGTGGAACCTTCACTACAAGCATTCCTGCACTCACAGCTAAACATTCTCTCAGGCACACCAACATTCTCTCATGCATTACCAATCACCTGCATTCACACCAAGCACAACACAACACACTCCAACCCCATCTCCAAGAAATCACGGCTGTGCTGTGACAGCCGAAGCCCACTCCCACTGCTCCTCATCCCTGCCCCTAACACGACTGACCTAACATCCACTTCCCCTGCCCCATCCACACCTCCCTTGACAAACATGGTGCTCTGACCACATAACCTCTCCACCACCCCCCTGACCAACCACAAGACCACCCACGGCCATTCCTTTCCCTTCACTGGGTATGGCATGTCTCGCTACCAACCTAAACTCAGAACCCACGCCGGTCTTCTCTCGAAGGAATGTGACCACCCACTCTCTCTTCTCACTCCGAGCCACCACCCACACTCTCCGTCCCTACCAACAAAATCCATCCCCTTGACCAACACCGTCACTTCCTGTCACACCACGACCTAGTCCAACAGATTACACCGCTTTCGCAGTGACTAACACCATCCCACAGGCCACACTGACCAAACCAGTCCTGGCAGCCCCAGACATCCAGGGAAACATCGCCTCTGCAACTTCCCACAAAGTCACCTGCCTCCTTATCGATATCTGCTCCATGGCCAAAAATAAACACAGCACCTATGACCTCCTAACCTCAGACAATCCTGATTTCATTTTCATCACTGAAACATGGTTCTCGGACAATCTGAAACCAAATCGCACATGAAGCATTCCCACCCCACTTCTCACTCATCACCCACAACAAACCTTCTAGAAGAGGCAGAGTAGCCATCCTCCACAAACCACACATGTCCATCACCTTCACCAAAACACAGCCCTACACAGCTAACTGCGAATCCCTTCTAGTCAAACGCTCTCTCCTGCCTGACACTCTCACACAGCTTCCTGCTCATCTAAAGGCCCCCCAAATACGACAGACATTTCGCCAACAACCTATGAGACTCGCTATCAGCCACATTAGTTAACCACCCAGCACTCGCCCTACTGGGAGACTTCAATATTTGGTTTGACGTTCCCAACAACTCCATGACTCAACCCGTGGTGGACAGTGTAAAAGCACTAAACCTTCCACGCCCAACCCTAAATTCCTCATCTGGACAGACCGTTTAGCCATACCTTTCTCTTTCCGCACACCGCCCCCGCCTCCCAAAGCTTCTGCTACCCATCCATCTCAGTTCAAGTTTTGGAACAAGGTCAAGGTAGTATCTGACCTGGCTGTAGCCCGGCTATGTACCCCCTCACTCCCAGCCACAGATAGACTCGTACCCATAAAACTATGACTTCTGGCTAATTGACTCACTCCTTTCTCTCACACGCTCCAGCTCCACACCCGCCCGCAGAGAACCAACCCCCAAGTGGTTCACCTTTCATCTGAAGGCATCCAAAACACAAAACCGCTGCAGCAAGCGCAAATGACGAGCTTCCAGAATCCCTCAAAGCAAATCAGTGTTCGCCCATCATTTTCAAAACTACAAATCAGAGATCCGAAAGGCCAAAAAAGGCCTATTGCAACAAAGGAATACTGAGCTGCCGCAGCAGCAGAAAGGAGCTCCACAGAATCATCAAGGAATTCCTGAACCGTTCTTACACCGCTTCCCCGACCACCTCCTCGCAAACGCTCTGCAACTCCTACTCTGAACACTTCCACAAAACAGCCCCAGAAAGGACAGCAACCCTCAACGCCAAACTTTTCAACCTCTCCCCCTGATCAACACCCGCTCTGCAAGAATCAACCCTCCTGCCCTCCAAGAACCCTTTGTTCTGCTCTTTTAACCCTATCTCAAGCGAGGAGTTCTTCAAACTACTCTCAGACAGCTGACCCTCCGACTTTCCCCCTCGACCCTTGTCCCACCTCTCTTTTACAAAGAAAACTTCACCTCCATATGTGCAGGAGAACTGGCGAGGTCCATCCTTAATGACTCCCTTACCTCCAGGAACTTCCCAGAACCTTTCAAAATTATGCATGTCAAATCCATTCTAAAGAAAGTCTCCCTTGATACTCTCCAACCAATCAACTACAGGCCATTTCCAACACCCGATTCTTGGCAAAGTTCATCGACCGCACTGCATACTCACAGCTCAACTATTTAGTGGAATTCAACAACCTCCTGGACCCCGTGCAATTAGGATTCCGTCCGCGCCACAGAACAGAAACCACACTGATCTCTATCTGGGATGCCCTCAAAGTCATTGCAGACTCAGAAGGATGGGCAGCACTTGTTCTTCTTGACCTCTTGGCAGTGTTTGACACTGTTAACCACAAAATCCTCCTCGGCAGACTATACTCTCTAGGAATCTGAGATTCAGCGCTGAACTGGATCACTTCATTCCTCACTAACAGACAGCAAATCACCTATCTCCCCCCTTTCCTCTCCACCGTATGCCCAGTGAGCACTAGAGTACCCCAAGGCACCCGCCTCTCACCCATTATCTTCAACCTTTACATGCCCCTATCCACACGGGATCATCAGCTCTCACAACCTCACCTGCTATAACTAAGCCGATGACACAAATCATACTGAGAATTCCCAAATCGACCTCCGATCGTCGCCCTGACTAGGCAGCATGTCTCACAGGCATTGACTTCTGGGTGACGAGTAACCATCTCCTTCTGAAACCAGGGAAAATCGAGATCATGGTGTGCAGCAAAAGGGAGCGTGGCCTGATGGCTCCGTGAAGGGACGTGCTCTCGAGGAGCTCCCATTGATCCGCCACAGATTCTGTGGATTAAGTTTATATTCTTCAAGAAAAAGCATGACGGCAACACATCCCAAGACGTGGGAAGGTCCGGTGCGTGAGAAGAGTGACCTGCGAGGCGGATCCGTGATAAACTGGAGGAACCGCAGCTGCCGAAAATAAGCCATGCTCCCAGGACCAGGAATGAGTAAGATGGCGGACTGTGGACAAAGGGTCATTCACTGACCGAAGTGTCCCGATACGACTTGACTGAGCCTGCTGCGGCTCTGTGAGGAATAAAGCGCTTGGCCCGGGTGCAGCGCATGGACCCATCTGGAGGAGATCATCGGAACGAAAGTCGGACCCCGGGGCCGTGACGAGAGGAGCAGTGGCAGAAGCGCCCGGTGCACCCCGTCTCCCGGACATAGAGGGAGGCCAACTTGGAGCACCCCGGGCGGTGCCGCGAGCTCAGGAGCCACGAGACAAAGCGGCTGGCACTTTGCTTGCCGGGCACTGGACCCGGACTACAGAGCACCTGGCGGAGCGGGGGCCCGTGAGGTGTCGGGACCTGGGGGGCCGGGTGTGCCGGGCTTGCAGGCCCCAGCAGCGACCCTAGCCGCAGTTGGGACGGTGCTGGAAGCAGGCGGAGACACCCCCCGGAGGGGGCTCTGACCCACCAGGACGTAACCAGACGCACCAAAGTACGGCACAGTGAAGCGGGGGTGAAAGGCCTCCTGGGACATTGAGGCTCCACTGGATGGTGGACGCGCCCCGAGAGTGGTGCCCAGTAGGCCCCCTCGGCGGCGCATAACCAGAAGGAAAACACGGTGGAGGCCAGCAGAAGAACACCGCTTAAGTGCATGTACGTGGGAGGACACAGCCCATTCTAGGAGCGCGGCAGGCAGTAGGGGTACACCCCCAACACGGTCGAAGCGGGCCTTAAAGATCAAGAACAGCCCGACTCCACGTAAACTTTCATGTGTAGGGTGGCACGGCAATCGCACACCTGGTTGGCACTGCACGATGTCTAATGAAGTAGTAAGACCCAAGAGCAAACAGCCCACGCTGGATGCCTATGCCAAGACACCTCCAGGGGTATAGGGGGGCAAAAACAAGGATAAAACTACCACTGCGGCAGAGGAGACGCCGGGCACGATCCATGAGGTGCTGGCCGCGATTGCGGACCTGAAAGTTGCCTGGGAGACTAAACTAGGCCTGGCAATGAACAAACTAAAAGTGGCACTGGACCTTAAGGTCGGAGCGGTCCAGGAAGATGTGAACTTGCTGAGACAAGACGTGAGAACGCTGGCAGAGCGCACTGGGAACCTGGAAAAGGAGATAGCCCCAAAAACAGACGCATGTGCCGCCCACGGATCGGAACTCCATGCCCTCGTACAGCGTGTGGGCAACCTGGAGAACAGAGCGGAGGAAGCAGAAGGACGCGCCAGACGCAACAACATCCGTATCGTGGGATTGCCGGAAGGAATGGAAGGGCCTAACCCAACAGAATACGTGGAAACCATGCTGCTGCAGGAAATCACTGGAGGTGCGCTAACCCAGGGGTTTGCTGTTGAAAGGCCGCAGAGGGCTCCGACGAGGAAACCGCCCCCGGGAACCTCTCCCCGGCCACTGATCGCAAAGATTCTGAACTACAAATACTCCAATTCTTCCAGAAGGGTGGAACGATCGAAAGGGGGCCTGCCAAAATAACAGCATAACCAGACTACACCTTGCAGGTACAACGCAGCAGGATGAAAAGGAGACTGAGAGAATCTGGTCATAGATATATGTTGCTTTACCCAGCCAAACTGAAGGTGTTCCACAGGAACAAAACTTTGTTTTTTTAAATGCCAGAAGACGCTATGGAGTGGCTGGACACGCAGAGTCGCCCCCAGGAATCAGGTATCCAGACAGGAGCCGGAGAAGATAAGTAACATGTAGCTGTGCCACCCCAGGTGATAGCACAGGACACTGGGACTAGAATATAGCTTTAAATGCAGCTCACAGGGAATGTGCTGCTGGGTAAATCACATGCTTGCAAGATCCATTTACACAATACAATCCTAATTACATAAGTGGGAGCTCCTGGGAGACAACCCTTGGACCCCCATAGCATTACGCTTAGTTAGGTCACCGTTAGAGTGGTGACGCCCCGCGGGGTCCTAGTCCTCGGTTTCGCGAGAAAGGGCCAGACGTGGGTGTGCCTGAGATCCAGGGATGGAGCTGGGCAACTGTTGGGGTTGGGCGGGGAGGGGCGAGGGGGTGAGTTGTGTGCAGTGGGGCAAAGTTGGGGAAGGAGAGGAGGGGGAAGTTGTTGAGGGTGGGAGGGAAAAGAGCCGAATAATGGGCCATCGAGAACGATATGGGAAATGGAGAGAGGACATCAAGTCAATGGATTCGGGGAGGGGAAGGGAAGGGAGGCAGAAGGGGGAGTGGGAGGGGGAGGGGTGTTTGGAGTGTTTGTAGTTATAGGAAGTTTGAATTGGGGAACAAGCCTAGATAGATTGAGACAGAGGTGGGATCTGGACTGCTCCGGTGGGAGGGGAAGGGGAATTCTAATGGGCCATGGGTGATCTTAAAATAATCACGTGGAATGTCAGGGGACTTAACAGTTATCTAAAAAGGAACAAGGTCATGTTGTACCTGCACAGGCAAAAGATAGACATTGCACTGTTGCAGGAGACTCACCTGACACAGGAAGAAATGGAAAGGGGTTGTGGTGGGCTCAACATACTCTGCTTACGCTAGGGGAGTACTCATTTGGGTGGCACCGCATGTCCCGTTTCAACTGTTGCAGGAAGTGGCGGAAACGGATGGGAGGATGGTCATATTGCGGGGATTAGTGGAGAATAAGGAAATAAGCATTGTAAATACATATGCCCCCAATCATAATACGGCAGCATATTTCAGAACTCTGATAACCAACCTTAGCATGTGTATGGGTAGTACGGTGATCTGGGGTGGGGATTTTAACTGCGTATTAAACCCCAGGGTAGATAGATCAGATGGCAAGATTGATAGACCCACCCCAGCGGCTAAAGCATTGCAGACACTGCTAGATGACTTTGGTCTGGCAGATGTGTGGAGAACGAAATACCCCCTACTCGCACTACTCCGCCCCGCAGCAGTTACATACGAGGCTGGACTATGTCTTTGCCACGTCAAAGGTAATAGCAGAGATTACTCAGGCAGAATATAAAGCGAGGGTCCTCTCGGACCACTCACCCCTGGTTCTCGGGTGGCAATACTGCCCTCCGAGAGCAAGGATTCCGACATGGAGCCTCAGGGCAGAGGCGCTTAAGGATCCCGTTTTTAGGGAGGATATAAGGGAGGAGATTACAAACGACTTTGAGATGAATACGGGTAGCTTTGACTCGGCGAGCACATTATGGGAAGCCTTCATGGTAGTGATGCGGGGGGTAGCCATAGCAAAATCAAAAGGCCTGCAAGGTGGGATTTTGGCTGACCTACAAGGAACAGAAAGGGAACTAGAAAAGGCATTAAAGGGAGGAGGTGAAGACATGGAGCTGATACTTAAACTGCAGCAGAAATGTGCGGAACAATGGGAAAGACTATGCAACCTCAACTATAAAAAATATATAGAGAGACAGCACGCGGGAGGGGATAAAACAGGAAGGCTTTTGGCATGGTTATACAAGAGCGAAACTCCCAGACCCACGATCAGAACGATAATGAGAGAAGATGGTAGTGTAGCGGACACCCAAGAGGGAGTTAACCAGGAGTTTGCAGATTATTAATAATTGCTATATGGGGATGAGGAGGGAAGTAGTCATGGGGAGATAACGGAAATACTAGAAGACATAGGACTGCCTATGATAAGTGTTGAGGAAAGAGAGGAGCTGGATGCACCGATTACTTTGGAGGAATTAGAAGAAGTGGTGAGGCAGCTGCCTACTAGTAAGCCTCCGGGGGCGGACGGGTTCCCAAGTGAATTTTATAAAGTATATAAGGAGGAAGTTCTCCCCAATGTTAGAAATGTTAAATGAAGTGTTTGCGGTGGGACGGTTGCTGGAGTCACTTAGAGAAGCGATCATAATACCGCTTCCCAAACCCAACAAGCCTGGGCATAGCTGTGGCACTTACAGACTTTTGTCGATTTTGAACCAAGACAGCAAGATATTGACGGCTGTCTTGGCAAACAGATTGCGGAGAGTTATTGGCAAACTCATACACCCCGACGAGATGGGCTATGTCCCGAATAGAAATATAACTCATAATCATAGATGACTCCAACGGGTTGTCGAATGGGGAAGTAAGAACGAGGGTGAAATGGCGATTGTGTCCTTGGACGCGGTAAAGGCTTTCGATTCGGTCAAGTGGCCATGGCTGCTGGTGGCCCTGGCGGGCTATGGAATGGGGCCTGAATACATAAGGTGGGCGAAGATGCTATATAGTGAACCGCTGACTAGAGTTAGAACAGGATCAGTGATATCCGAAAGATGGCAACTCAGTAGAGGCACCAGACAGGGATGCCCATGGTCCCCAATGCTTTATATACTAGCCCTGGAGCCCCTAGCAATATACCTTAGACAGCAATACGATACTATAGGTATCGAGGTGGGAGGGGAACGACACTTGATCTCCTTATATGCGGATGACTTGTTGCTGTACTTGAGGCACCCGGAGGAAAATCTCCAGTACATCCTGGAGGTGATGGAAAGATATGCGGGGCTGTCTGGGATAGCGGTGAATCCTCAAAAATCTAGTATTTTCCCGTTAGGCAGTTATAAGGGAACCCCTGTGGGACGGTTACCAGTGTTACAAATACCATGGGCGGTTAGTACTTTTCGGTACCTTGGGATAGTAGTGTACCATTCGGTTGAAGAGGAACATAGGCACAATACTGAGGTAGCCATTGTGAAAATTCTGGGTGAAATTGCCCCTAGCAATGATGGGACGAGGGGCAATGCTGAAGATGGTGGTCCTACCTAGGCTCCTGCATTATTTGGGGAATATACCATACCTGATACCCAAGAAGTTTTTCACTAAACTAAACAGCATGTGTAGGGATTTCCTGTGGCATGGTACCCGGAATAGGGTGGCGCTATGGAAGCTGCAGAACTTTTATGAAAAAGGGGGGATAAAACTGCCTAATTATGAGGTTTATTATGTAGCGAGCCAGCTGCGATATATTGCCAAATTGCTCTCAGAGGAAGTGACCCCGAATCTAGGCTGTTTGGACATGATTGTGCCCCATTTTATTTAAGAGAGATGATCTGGCTGCCCAAGACAGAAATGGAAGAGCGCCCTAAAATGATGATGCTTGGGTTGAGGATGTGGCGCCGGGCATGCCGGATGATGGAGAACCCATTCCCATGCTCCCCGCAGGTACTGCTAGCTACACTGGCAGGGGGAGATAAGCAGCTAAGGATGATAATTAGGAACCATTGGGAATCGGTGGGGTTGGTAACAATGGGAGATATCTGGCGAGAGGGGACTATTATAGATTTTAAAGTGCTGGGGGAGGAAACAGGGTTACACACGGGCCAGTATATCACATATCACAGAAAGATGCAGAGAATTAGGAAAACATGGCCCGAAACAGTACTGGAAGAAGAAGCAGATGCTATCATAGACACAATATATGATATAACGGAGGGGGGGCATGAGATCTCTAGACTGTACGAGATGATTATGTCTAAGGTCGGGAAGGAATTAACACAATTGAGACTAGACTGGGAAGCGGAATTAGGAGCCCCGATAGAGGATGGGATGTGGGAACGTGCCCTGGGATACCACAAGAAGGTGTCAAGGAATGCGAGACAAACAGATACAACTGTATATTACGCACAGGGCATATATGACAGCTCAGAGGATATCTAGGTTTGAAAATGCTGGACGACAGGCATGTCTCAAATGCGACGAAGAAAAGGCTGACATGGTACACATGTTTTGGTCATGCCCAGTAATTGAGCGTTTCTGGGGCGAAGTAGCACAGAAACTAGCGGAAAAGGGGGTCACGATCATCATAGATACAGCCTGGGCCTGCTTGCTGGGAGGGGGTTCCACAGGTCGCAGAAACTTAAGCATGTTAGTAAATTGAAAGATCTAGCATATGTGCTCGCAAAAAGAAGAATTGCCATGGGATGGAAGACATGTTACAGGCCACAGGTGGAGGTGTGGTGGAAAGAGTTGCAGAAATGGGCGGAGGCAGAAACCATGGTGTGGCAAGAGGCAAGCAATGTATGGGGAGAGGAGGCGGCGGGAACCCTGATGGCATGGAAATCATTAATAGCAGAATTGTTTGGAACAACACAAGATCTGACAGAATCCAAGGAAAGTGAGACCCCACCACGTGAGGCAGATACAGAGGGTGTGGAATAAATGGGCTCGTAAGGGGGGGTGGGATGAGGGGAGCAGTGACCGGAATTAAGCAATGAACAATTGAACTTTTTTTTTTTTAAATGGTGTGCGGCAAAAAAGCTCTATTCTGGCAACCGTCTCCTTGGCCAACCTCCCTGGACCCCCTACCGCTACCTCCACCACTGTCAAAAATCTTGGCTGCACAATGGACTCTGACCCAACTCTGTCTCACCACATTAACAATGTGTATATTCCCATACTTCACCTACCCCAATAGGCTGGCTGCTACTACATCCACTGTCATATCCAGGTTTGACTATGCAAACTCCCTCTACCTGGGTGCGACGGCCTATCAAAAAAGCTCCAAAAGTCCAAAGCTCAGCTGCCAGAATGTTTCTTGTACTGGGAGAAGGGATCACATCTCATCTGCTCTCCGCACCCTACACTGGTTCCGAAATTGGACAAAGGGCCACTTTCAAAAAAATCCTGTGCATTACTCAATGAGCGGTGCACAAAGCTGGCCCCAAATACCTACAAGAATATGTCTTAACTCCCAACCCGCACCCTAAGGTCAAGCAAGGCCCTCCTCCTAGTGTTTCCTGTCTCCAATTCAGCAGGATTGGAGAGTCCACCTACTCAACCCTGGCACCAACATTGTAGAACTCAGTGCCTCACCGCATTCGACACAGCCAAAACTGCATGGCTTTCTGACAAGCAATCAAAACCTGGCTTTCCCCCCTAAAATCATGTAAGGGACCATTTTGGCCACTCAACCTAACACCAACAGCCATGAAAGGGCCTGGAACCCCATCGATACGGGCAAGTAAGAACAACCGGGACCCAGAAGCTGGCTGCATTGATCAATTAAATTCAACTATATGAACCTGCAGTCCCCCTAGATGCTCGGCAATAAACGTCTAGTTGCTCTCACGTGCCAACACGTTGATTGTACTACCCTAAACCAGTCTAGAAATGTAATGCCCAGGACTCCAAGCCTAAGGCATAGTAGCACTTATGTTCTTACGCTATGACTGGGCTTGCTGATGGTCTTCCTCCAGCTATGCACTACGTTATCAGCCCAGGAGAATTCTACCTTTGTCAATCTTACTTCTCGGGAAGTGAATGTGCAGAACTACATGCCCAGTAGCACTTATGTTTCAAACGATATGATTGTGCCTGATCTTATCGTGCACCAGGTATGTGACGTTCTCTGATCAGGTGATGCTTACCCTGACCTGTCTGGGAATTAAGGCCCTGAACTCCTTTTACCCGGGGCCCAGTATCACCTACGTACTGAAGCTTTGACTGGGCTTGCTGTTTGTCTTTTACTGATGTGCACTACGTTCTCCTTTCAGATGAGCTCTCTAGCACACTCACCTCTCGCAAAGGACAATGATGCAGTGTAATTTCACAATTTCAAAACAAACTAGGAATGGAATACCCAACCACTCGCTGTAAACAAATAACGGGACGCAGAAAATGGGCCCATTAGCACGTATGCTCTAGCATTAGAAATTAATTTACTTTGTTTCACCTTCAAGTGAATACACTCTTAAATCAGGTGAGCAAACTGGCAAGGCAAGCTCCTGTAAGTGACATTGATTTGCTGTTGCCTGCCATCAACACTCAAACCACACACCAGAATAGGAACACTGAAACCTCTGATGCACGTAATATTAGTCAGACACAGCACCAACAACATGGCCTGTTCTGTTGCTCGACATTTGGGTTCACTGGGTACCAGTCATATCTAGGATGCACTCGTAACTCCAACAGAACAGAACTTGATGTAACTGCACACTGAGGTGGTGTCATCCAATAAGCAATTGCAGACGCAACAAGACACATGGATGACCATAGACCTGCAACCGCTTAGCCCAGTAAAGCTTTGGAATCGGTCAACTCAACAGCCCTTATCAATGCCCGCTCCCTACATGCTCATGGCCTTGACATATATGACCTTATCACCACGCACAACCTAGACCTTCTCATGATCACAGAAACCTGGCTCCATGAAGCCTCAGGCCCACCCCTCTCCCGGGTTCTTCCCCCAGGATAAATCATTTTCAGACAGGACCGACCATATTCTAAAGAAGGGGGAGTCACCCTTATAGCTAAAGACACCATACAAATCAGAACCTTCTCCTCAAACTTTCCCTCTCCCCTCACTGCACCATCTCTCGCCATCACGTCTATCGACCTCTTGGCCTGTGGGCTGACTTCCAAGCAGCCCTGATACACCTCCTCTCAGACAATCAACTAAGGCCATCCTCCTTGGTGACTTCAACTTCGGCATCAACGACCCTTAAGGCTCAGTCACAAAATCTCTGAACAATGCACTGGAAACGATAGGGTTCTAACACACCATCACTGCACCCACCCACGATCAAGGAAGCAACCTAGACTGGCTTGCCCACCACAATTGCCTGCTCACCATTGAAGCCAACTCCCCATGCCCATGGACAGACCACCACGTCATCCTTTTTGACATTACTGCTCCCAAGAAAGCGCACCATGCTGCGTCACCGCTCCCAACTGCCACAACCAGGAGCTCGCGATAGCTTACGGCCGACAGACTCAGACCACACCTACTTGGACTAGCATTCAGGCCCCCTTTCTCCAATGACCCAGAGCCACTCGCAACACTGATATTAAACTAGCCGTTGACACCATTGCCCCACTCATATCTCGCAAAGAAAAACCAACCAGACACTCCAATGCCTGGTACACCCCTGAGCTGCTAGATCTTCGGTCCAAAAAACATACCGCCCTATCGCTCTGGCAAACTAACCATCAGGAATCAGCTAGAATTCCAAAGGGTATCCAGGGAATACAAAAAAGCCATCATACAGGCAAAAGCAACCTTGTTCAAACCAAGGATTGCTATTATTTATTTATTTATTTATTTATTACATTTCTTATAAGCCCAGACCTGGAGGTATCATGGCGTAGTTACAGACAATGGGGGTCATAACGACCCTGGCGCTAAGGGGTTAACAGCGCCGCAGCCTTTTACGGCGCCGTTAACCCCTTAGCGCCTAATCACCAGGTCCCTTTGCAGGACCCGACCTCAACAGCTGGTCTGGACCAGCCGTTAAAGTAGGGACCCGCAAAGGGACTTTCGAGGTAATTACAGTACCGCAATTTGCGGTACCATAATTACCGCCTTCCCCAGTCCCATTGAGCCCTATGGGGCAAAAATGGGAATGGGGAAGGGCCAATGTTCAATGGGGAATTACCGCCCCGCTAACCTTGGAATGGGGTGGTAATTCCCCATTGAACATTGGCGGACTTGTTACAATACCGGCAGCAACCATGGTGCTAATAGCGCCATGGGTTACCGCTAGTGTTGTAATGAGGGCCAATGGGTAGATGCAATCTTAACATTAAGAGAAAACAGTAAAAACAGACAAATATAGGGACATACCTATATAGATACATATGTATACAGTAGGTTAGGGAGATCTGGTCTGAGTGGGTAGGGAACTTAGTTGACATTAGAATTGGCTGAATAGCCAACACCAAATCGGACTCCAAAGAGATTTTCTCAATTTTTAGGGAATTAGAGACACCAACCCTACCTCCCCAGTCCATCACTAAGGATGTGGCCTGGTGTGATTGTACCCAATCAGCTATGCTCAACAAATTAGACACCCTGCATTGTAAAATCAAATCCACCCAAAAAACTTTGACCCACCCTCCACCTCACAAACCACCCCTAAAGAGCAGCAACCCAGCCACCCTCTTCTCTTTCAAAGAAGTCAATGAATTCCAACAAACCCTCTAACTGTAAGGGTGACATCTGCCCGGTCACCATCATCAAAGAATGTGCCAGCACGCTCACCACATTCCTCACACCATTTGCCAGTGCCTAATTCTCAAATTGAGTGGTCCCAGCATGCCTCAAAGAAGCATGGGTTTGCCCCCTCCTCAAGAAACCATCAATAGAGCCTACCTCAATAACTACATACCTATTACCAATGTCCCGTTCCTGCTAAAAATACTGGACAAAGCAGCCTACCTGCAAGTCCAGCAGTTCATCGAAGCCAACAGCCTCCTTGGGCTCCGTCAATCAGGCTTTCGCCTAGGGCACGGAACGGAAACTGCCCTACTCGACTTAAAAAAACAAATGGACGATGCTCGCAACTCTGGTAAACCGGCCCTACTTCTACTCCTGGACTCATCTGCAGCATTCAACCTGGTTGACCACAAAGTCCTTTGCCACCACTTGACATCGACAGCCCACTTCTCGCCCAACGTGACTTCCTGGATAACCTCATTCCTACAAGGCAGAGCCATGCATGCCTTCTCAGACCATGCATCCGCCTCCCCCGACATCATCCTTTTTGGAGTCCCACAAGGATCCTGCATTTCCCCTACCCTTTACAACATCTTCACCAGACCTCTCTTCCTCATCCTTGACTCACTAGGCATCATCTATACCAACGCCGACGATACACAAGTCCTCCTCCCACTGACTGGTGACTATGGGCCTCATTACGACCCAGGCGCTAATGGGTTAACGGCGCCGTAAAAGGCTGCGGCGCCGTTAACCTATTAGCGCCTAATTACGAGGTCCCTTTGCGGGACCCGATCTTAACGGCTGGTTTTACCAGCCGTTAAAGTAGGGACCCGCAAAGGGACCTTGGTGCTAAGTACGGTGCCGCAATTTAAGGGACCTTGGTGCTAAGTACGGTGCCGCAATTTGCGGCGGCACCGTACTTAGCACCTTCCCCATTCCCATTGAGTCCTATGGGGCAAAAATGGGAATGGGGAAGGGCCATGGAGGAAGGGGGAATTACCGCCCCGCCAACCTTGTAATGGGGTGGTAATTCCCCCTTTCTCCATGGTGTGCAGTAATAGTGGCGAAAATCGGCAAATTTGCGTCGGATTTACCCCCAGCTCTATTCTGGGGGTAAATCCTTCCAAACCTGTGATTTGGCGGACCCTTAAATGCGGCGGTTATAGCTTGACTCCTGCATTTAAGGGTTACTGCCAAACTCGTGATGAGGCAGCAAGCCTCTAAACACTGTTTACTCGACAAATCCAAGCCTGGATGGCTGAAAACGGACTGTGTCTGAACAGTGACAAGACAGAACTTCTCCCGATAGGTTCCACTGAAACCCTAAGAAACTCGACAACCAATTCCTCAACTTCACGATTGACAACATCAAAATCACAGTCTCTCAATCAGTAAAAACTCTAGCATATACTTAGACTCCAACCTTTTTATGACTAAGCAGGTCAACGCCATTGCCACGGCCACAGCATACCACGCAAACTGCTCAATGCAGCCAGACCCTTCTTATCAAAGGACAATTGCCTCACCATAGTCAGAACTATAACCGGATCCCGACTCGGCTACTGCAATGCCCGTTTTGCAGGCACATCAGTAAAGAACATGGAGAAGCTCCAAAATAATCAAAATAATGCATTCCGTGCAGCCACGGGTATCCCCAGAAGATACCATATATCCGCTGTCAGGAGACAGGCACACTGGCTTCCCATTAAAGAGTGCATCCTCTTTACAACCCTGGCTCTTACCCACAAATGTTTCAATCACACAGCCCCTATACCTCACACAAAGAATACACAGACCTGCAGCCTCCAGACCAATTAGGACACTCTATGTCAACCTCATGTCAGTACCGAAAGTCAAACGATCCAGAGCAGGGGGCTCAAGCTTCCCATTCATTGCAACACTGCAATGGAACACTCTCCCTCCACACCTCAGAGCAGAAACTTCCCACCTAGGCTTCCGCAAAGCCATTAAAACACAGCTATTCACCGAAGCTGTACTATGCTTAAGCTTTATGTTTACAATTGCTCTATAATGTCTGCCAAAATGTCTCTGACCCTGATGTATAAGATGTGTAATGTATGCCTCATGTTAAGTAATTTCCTTATAACACCGCCTTAATGCCCGCGGGCTGTTTACGCGCTCTATAAATTAAAAAAATAAATAAACACTGATGGCACTGCCAAGCAGGGAAAACTTGCTCAAGCCTGGTAATCAGAACAAACTCCACACTAGACCAAGAATGTCTCTGAGAACTAAAGCTCAACCTCAGAAATAGGGAGATATGGCCCCTTTGGCAGGCACTGAATTAGATCAGGAACAGGGGACTCCTTCCAATCTTCACAGACACGCACACACACCAACATGCTAATTCTCTCCTCTGCACCAACAAACCATAGAATACAGCTATACCCCTCGATTAATTAGGGTTAGCTGCACACATACTTATACACCTCCATAAACACCTCACCAGTTTTTAGAACGCAGCTATCCCCACGAGAAATTGGCCTAGTTGCACACATAATCCCATACACAAGCTCAACCACCGCCCGCATGGAGCTACCCAAGCCAACCGGCCTTGCTGCACACATTCTACTGATCTCACACAACCACTGCAACAAGCCTAACATTAGAATGAAGCTACATGCCACGTAAAACGCCCTGGCTGCACACGTTGAGTACACCAAACCACTATTTACTACCCTACTTTCTCCACTGACCAAGACTACGGCCTCCAAGGGCATTCATCCCACACCGCTTTGAGTTCATACCAATGGTAAAAAAGGTGCTATACAAATGCCCAATAAAATAACATAACATATAGGCTTAGTAAGGACAAGTGTTAGTTGATGGCTTGAAATCAGCCTATTAAAAATGTTTGTGTCCAAAAAGAAATTCAGAATCAAGGTGTCATGCCGCATGATATAGATTGTGTGGGTACTGCCAATTTCCCACCATTGTTGACAGAGATTGGACTTCTTATCAAGAATGCGTTTCTACCTTTAAGGGGAGTTGGAGAATGTGGACGAATCAGCAGCGCTCCAACATGGCCGCGCATCTGTGGAGCACTGGACAGGGGTTCACTCACAGTGCTACTATACATGGCAGACGAATGGCTGATTAATCAGGAGACTGGACTAAAACAAGCCAAGCTCAGTCCAATTTGTTTGTTTGTTTTGTTTTATTATTTATAATGCGCTATTGTACCCGAGGGTATCAGGGCGCAACATTTACAAGAATATGCAAAGCTTAGTTACAAAGTATACAAGTTCAAATAGCATAGAGAATGTACAGAGCAGTAGATGAGAACACACAATATATACAGTATATACAAATTGGAAGGTGGCACACAAGTTAAACGATTGCGGATCGCGAGAGGGTGGCTTTAGCACTTATCTATTTTGGCTGTCCTTCAGTTTGAGCCATGAAATTACCTTGGAACGGAAATTCAAGTAGGGCATGTCTACTCTGAGGTTGGGGGGCAGAGAGTTCCATAGTTTCGCTGCCTTTACCGGGAAACTATTACCTCCTATGGTGGCAAGTTTGTAATTTGGGACAGAGAGGCAATCTTTGTAAGCAGTTCTGAGTGGTCTTGCGGAGGCTTGTCTATGGAATCTGTTAGTCAAGTAGATTGGGGCAGCGTTGTTAAGAGATTTGTAAGTAAGTGAGGCCGTTTTTAGGAGAATTTTGTCTCTGGTGGAAAGCCAGTTATTCTGTTGGCTGAAACCTGATATATGCTCTCTTCTGGGGATGCCCAAGGCTGCTCTCAGGGCGTTATTCTGGAGGGTTTGTAACTTGTTGGTAGTAGCCTTGGAAGTTCCCAGGTAGAGGGCGTTGCAGTAGTCAAGGCGGGATAGAATGAGGGCTCTAGCGAGTGTAAGGCAACTAGTGTCTGACAAAAATGGTTTAGCTGAGCGGATTAATTTGCATGTGTAGGCAGATGAAGATGCCAGTGAGCTAAGTTGTCTTTTGAAGGAGAGGTTAGAATCCAGGTAAAAGCCCAGTGTTTTGACCTCCTGTCCAACTTTGATGTTATTCCCATCTATCATGAAGGAATTGTAGTCCGGGCTGAGTTTCCCTAGACTATGTGTTGTTCCCAAGATGATAAGCTCTGTTTTTTCATCATTCAGGCATAGTCCATGAGTGGCCATCCATGCCTGGATGATGATGTACACCCTATTCAGCAAGGCCAAATCCTTTCCATAATCTCCAGAAAGCGGAAGGAGGATCTGAGTATCATCTGCATAGTTAGTGTAGGTGATACCGAGATGATCCAAATCATCGAAAAGGGGCTTAGTGAATATATTGTACAATGTAGGGGAGACGCAGGAGCCCTGTGGAACACCACAGGTGATAGGTATAGGGTCTGCTGCAGCTGTAGGCGAAAATACCCTCATGGTTCTTCCGTTAAGGAATGAGGTGATCCATGAGATGGCCTCGGGAGAGAAGTGTGCTGCTGTGTGGAGGTGTGAGCATAAGACAGAGTGGTCGACCAGATCGAAAGCTGCAGATAGGTCGAGAAGGAGGAGCAAGGCAACTTGTCCTTTGTCCCTAAGTGTATCAATCTGAGCTTTCAGGTCGATGAGAGCAGTCTCAGTCCCGTGTTGAGGGCGGAACCCAGATTGTCTAGATCCTAAGAGGTGGTGTTCTTCCAGGTGTTTCTGTATTTGAACATACGCTACCTTATCTAAGATTTTTAGTAGGAAGGGAACAGTCGTTATGGGTCGGTAATTGGTGGGTATGGCTGGGTCGAGAGTAGGTTTTTTTAGTAAGGGAAGTACCCAAGATTGTTTTAGATTGCTAGGGATGGAGCCGGTGGAGAAAGAGGCATTGATCAATTTCGTGATGAAGGGTGAAAGATCGCGGGCAGCGTCTTTGATGAGCTGTGCCGGGCAGAGGTCTCCCTGGCAGTTAGATGGTCTCAGGGACAAGATGATTTTTTCCACATCGAGTGTGTTGACTTTAGTGAACTTGAAGCGCATGGGGTCTGTAGTTGTACACTTGTCTGGTTTTTTAGAAGGGGGCATGTCTTTTACGGTCTCTTTTTTGCTGGAGATTTTGGTTTGAAGGGTCTTGATCTTATTGGTCAGGGCATTCTGAATTTCTGAGCACCAGTTTTTATCTTTGGTGCAGGTATCAGGGGGTAGTATGGGAGTTTCAACTTCTTTGAGAATGGAGAAGAGTTCTTTCATGTTTGATTTGGCTGATGATATACGAGAGTCATAGGACGTTCGTTTGGCCACATATATTTCTTTTTTGTAGAGGGCAGATATTTTAGATAGATTGAATTTGTTAGCAGCTGAGGGGCATTTTTTCCAAGTGACTTCGCAGTTTCTCTTTTGTTGCCTCAAGTTTTTAAGGAATGGTGTGTACCATTTGTTAAGGTGTGATTTCTGTTTGCTCGGTTTGAGTTTGAGAGGGGCGATGAGGTCCAGTGCTGAGGCCATGGCTTTATTATATTCCTCAACTAGGATCTCTGGGTCCGCTATGTCCGAGAGTGTGTCGAGTTTTGGGAGTAGGTTCGGGATGAGTCTTTCTGCTGTAATGTTTTTCTTGTTTCTGGTGAGAATAGGTGGGGCTGTAGTGATAGGCAGGGGTGTAGGTCTGTCTGTGGTTAACCGGAACGAAACTAGGTGGTGGTCAGTCCAGATTAGAGGTGAGATGTTGGTAATATTTGCTACGCAGTTGTGATCGGCCACCCAGTCGAGTATTCTACCTTTTGAATGAGTAGGGGCCACGGTTCTTTGTGTGAACCCTAGTTCAACAAGGGTGGTGCCTATAGCGTTGGATGTAGGGTCTGCTTTCACACACCGAGTGGCTCCTCGATCCTGGTGCAGAGGGACGTCATTTGGGGGTTGTCAGGGGTCGCAATTGTGACCCTTGAGGTCTCCCTTGCTATCCATGTGGTCTCTCTTGCTACCCGTAGAAAAAAAAAAGACTTAAAAAAGAACAATTTTTTAAATTTATTTTATTTATTGCATTTGTTGTACGCCCAAACCCAAGGGTATCACGGCGTAGTTACAGAGAAAGCTTGACTTAAAGGTTACATGATAAAAGATAGGAATACTTAATCTTGGTTGTTACATATACAGTGGTTACATGAGTTATATACAGAGTTTACGTTTACTATACAAGATTTACATAAGTCATGCAGTGTGGCGTTACAGAAGAAATCGCGGTACTCAGTATTTATTAAAGAGCCACGTTTTGAGGAGTTTCTTGAATTTATTCAGTGAGGGCTCATTACTAATGTTGGCAGGAAGAGAGTTCCATATTCTAGGGGCTGCTACAGTGAAGCTGGATCTCCCTGTTCTTACGTTGTTGAAGCGTGGGATGTGTAGCTGTAAGTTTGCGTTAGATCTAAGGCATCTGACTGTAGCTTTGCGGTTGAGACAGTTGTTGAGGTAGGTTGGGGCCTTGCCAGAGACATTTGCGAGTGACTGAGTATTTTGTGGTGTATCCTGGCTTAGATGGGTAGCCAATGTGCATCTCTCCTGTGGTGTGAAATGTGATCTCTTTTGCTTATGCCTAGTGCTGATCTTATTGCTTTGTTCTGTAGTAGCTGCATTTTATTGATTTTTTATTTTGGGGTGCCTAGGAGGAGTATGTTACAGTAGTCTAATTTGGTTAAGATGAGGGCTCTTGCTAGTGTGATGCAGTTTTGTTGCGTGAGGAATGGGCGGCTTAGTGAGATAAGTTTGGTGATGTATGTTGTGGTGGAGGCAAGTGCGCTGATGTGCTTGCACATGGTGAGGCTAGAGTCCAAGTATACTCCTAGGGTTTTCACTTGGTTAGAAATGGGAATGGGTGTATTGTCCATGACTATGGAAGTGTAAAGTGGGGGGAGCTTAGCTAGGCGGGCTGGAGAGCCTACTATGAGGATCTCTGTTTTTTCTCCATTGAGGCATAAACTATTTGCAGCCATCCAGTTTTGGATGATGGTGTAAATTTTATTAACACAGATGGTGTCCTGTTCTAAATTGCCTGAGATAGGAATAAGTATTTGTATGTCATCTGCAAAATTTGTGTAAATTACTCCCATAGCGTCTAGTGCTGCGAAGAGTAGTTTTGTGTAGGCGTTGTAAAGCGTGGGAGAGAGGCAGGATCCTTGGGGGACTCCTAGCAGGACTGAAATGGGGTCAGCTGATGTATCTCCTATGGCTAATCTTGAGGTGCGGTCTGAGCGAAAAGATTTGTAAGCTCCTGGGCTGTGGCCAGTGTCATGTGGCTCTTTATTTTTGGAATGGCTGACGTTCTTGTTTAGGACTCTAAAAAAAAAATGTGGTTCCACAAATGGCATCACTTGCTATGATGTCATCAGAGGTCAAAGGTCATGTGATGTCACTTCCGCTACCCCTAGCATTTTGGTGAAATGACATCCTTGCTGGTGCTATGGAGCTCAGTCTCCCTTGACAGCCTTGCGAGGGTCTGATTAAAAAAGGCAGCCAAGCAGATAGATACCGATCTTGTGGCAAGGAGGTGCGAATGGAAATCCTGGTTCTGGTGGCTGCCAGTGCCACACATCGCTCCCGCTGCACTCCTGATGGCTATG
Organism: Ambystoma mexicanum; assembly: GCF_040938575.1. NCBI lineage: Eukaryota > Metazoa > Chordata > Amphibia > Caudata > Ambystomatidae > Ambystoma > Ambystoma mexicanum. The sequence goes on from NC_090924.1 coordinate 1,260,977,640, forward strand.
GAAAAAAGGTGTGTTGAGGAGCGGATAAATTGCCTACAAAGCATCATAGATTAATAAGGTCTGACTTATCTTTGAGGGTGCGGTGGAGTGCCCGGAAGGAGCACATGAGGATCTGTACCAGGCAATCTGAGTGTCATGACACTGAAATGCAGTGTGAACTGGAGGGATGGCCCCAGAAAGGGAAAGGCGTATGCCGTAAAAGTCACAGAGCAGTCTTGAGTGCTTGACCCCCCCCCCCCACCTAGCGATGACATCCTAGTGAAGGCTATGCCTCTGCGCAACCGCCGGCAGTGAGAGGGGGAAAAGTAGATCTGACCTCATCAGGGAATTGCAAGTGACCCTCAAGGGAACATTTCATATTATGGTTGTCAAGTAATCCGATGTGAAGGACAGTTTCCACTTTATTATTCATAAGTGCTTTATTTTATTTTTCTATGGTTGCATAGAGGGCATTGTGGAGAATCCTGTGGATCCCCCACTGAAACACTGCCTAAAGTCACCTCCCAGGGGGCCAGGAGAGGGCAGACACTTCCTGATCCCAATCCTGGGGCGGTGGGGTGACTTCACAGGATGAGACATGGTATTACTCTTTGGACAATGGTAAGATCATTCCCAGAGACGTTATGGCATCTTGTCATTTATATGAATATCACTCCAGAGTTAAAACTAAGCCAGTAAACTCTAGGACAAAAATATCGAAAGATGTTCACCTTTTGGAACCATTCTTTTATAACCCCCAAAACGCCATATTATACACAATTTCAAAAGTATGCCAACAGGAATGGTGAACCCATGATTTTATCTGCCTCATCTGTCTCTAAAAAGGTTAAACATGTTTTCTCCTATTATTATATCAAGGGAGAGAAATCTTTACTTAATCCATTTGAAGATGTAGAGAAATTAAATCGTTCTACAAAAGGACTGCATGTCCCAGAATCCCTCAGGTACTGTGAAGAGGGCTAAAGAGACATGCAGGAGCTCAGGTCAGACAGGCCAGCCTAATAGCTTTTGTCAGGATCAGGCAATTAAGTCTAAGGGCCTGTACCTAATACCAATTAACCCATCTGAGGGGCATAAAAGGTCGCTTCAGGGAGGAGCAGTAGAAAGATGTTTGAGTGGAAGCTGGAAGGTTGGCTGTGGCAGAAGTAGAAGGAGGAGCAGAGCACGAGGCTGGCAGTTCACAAAGAAGTATGACCACAGAAGGAACTCCGCAGTAGAGGAAGAGCAGATTTATTTATTTATTGTTCGCTTGTTAAATGCTTATACAGTTAGTAAAGTAAAACAAAAGCTTCAAAGCATCAACAGGGCAAGAGAGGGAACAAGGTAGTAAAAAACATAAAAAACACAATATGAAAAGCAGTGGAAGGTAAAGGAAAAAAGGACAAACCTACTATGCCTTGTGAGTATTCAGAACATGCAAAAGCAGCAAAGAGGAGGGAAGAGGGAAGAGGAGTAAGTGCTGGGGTGTCGGAGCTCATGGGTGAGCCACAGATGAAGTGCATGGTATGGTGATTGCTATACAGCCTGGAGCCGCGTTAGGTGCAAGTGCAAGCCTCCAGAGCACAGGGTGTGCCTGGGTAAGTGCTGAGGGGAGACAGGAGCTGGGGCGTTTGGGTGTGGGGACCGGGGCCCGTGGATGCATAAGGGCCCATGACACCAATCACATCAACTGTGAGATTAGCAGAGGAGAGAGGAAGGGAAGGACGAGGTAAAGAGGAAAGTCTTGAGGAGCTTCCGGAATTTAAGAAAGCCCTGCTCAAGGTGCAGAGGGAGGGGGAGTCTGTCCCAAAGGAGGGAGCCAGCTGAGGAAAACGACCAACCACCTACCCTCTGTTTAGCAAAACACTTTACACACAAAGAGTTAGGGCCAGAGGAACAAAGAGGTCTAGAGGGAGAGTATTGAGTAAGATAAAGTTTAAGATAGTGTGGTCCCTGGCCCCAGACAGCCTTGTGGATGATGCAGAGGGATTTGAATTTAATCCGTGCAGCAACCGGGAGCCAGCGAAGACTTTGCAGGGCAAGAGAGATGCAGTCCATGGGATTAAGACCAAGGATGAGTCTTGCTGCACTATTCTGGATTAGCTGGAGGGGGGTCACAGAGTGGAAGAAGGTAGATTCAGGAGGAGGCGTTTCAATAATCAAGCCTATAGAAAACCAGGGCTTGGATAACACTGAGCATCTGAGGGAAAGTGAGAAAAGGGAGAATTCCTTTGAGAAGAAAGAGCTGAAAGTGGGACTTCTTGGCAATGTCCCGAGTGTGAGGGAGGAAGGAGAGAGAGGAGTCGAAGATGACTCCAAGGCCTCTGGATTCAGAAGAAGGTGCCGGGGGAGAGCCAAAGGAAGAAGGCCAGAGTGAAGGGAAGAAGGATGGAGTAGGGGACCAGATGGGAAGGATCTCAGTTTTAAAGGTGTTGAGGCAGAGATCGTTGGAGGTGCACCAGGACTGGATGGCTGATCAGCAGTCAGTGATGATGGAAGGTGCAAGAGTGTCAGCATGAAGTTCGAAAAAGAGTTATGAGTCAACTGCACCTGCAGACTCTGAGTTGGTCCTGTGCTCACAAACCCTGTTTGGCTGTGTCAGCATTGGAAGAGGCTTAAGGCAACCGGCAGTCTTTCCAGGTGCGCCTAATTGCTGTGAATATAGAGCTGAAATTGTGCATCTAGCCAAGGCCAGGGTGCAGAAGCAAGCAGAGGGAAACAGTACAGTAGAAGTCTCTCCTTTGATGACGCTGGATCGGAGACACCCTTGCAGCAGAGGGGTGTGGGCCCCAAAAGTGCCTGCAGCAGTAGTAGTTAAAGAAACCAAGCGGGAAGCAGAAGCACCCTACAGTTACAGTGATTGTGGAGTTGGGGAAGTGAAGCTCCGTACTCCAAAGCAGCTAAAATCCCTTGCTGGTAACAGTAGCCAGCTTTCTTAACACTAGCGTGCTTAATTGAGCGAGCTAAACTTGTTTGTAGTGGGAAGTCCTATCAAAAAGCGAATATGTACACGCGATGAAGATATCAAAGTGAAACACCTGCGTGTTGTAAAAGCCTTTTCCTGTTCCCATTGTTAAACGCAATTCAATGCTGAGCGGTTGAGTGCCTCTTGTTAATACTGGTAACGCTGTCGGTAAACCAAGAACTCTGAAGTGATTCTCCAGAAGCATTACAACCCAGTTTTCACATATTAGGAAGGTGTGCATGCAACATTGTGTGAAAAGTACCTTGGAGGCTAAAGAAGCTGACTGAAAGGTTTGAACGTGCAAATTTGAAGTGACAGTTCAAATGTAAAATGAAATTGCATGTGCCTAATTTAGGTTTTATTGGAAAACTGATCTTTTTAAACAACATAAGCAAAAAAGCAGAAGTTGTAAAAGCCATAGAAGCTAAGCAGAGAACAAGTACAGCCAAATCCAATAACCTAAACCCTATTCCAGCATATCCAGTTCATCCAAGAACTAAACAATATTGTTTAAGAGTTGCTGAAGCTGCGTTACCTCAGCGACTTCCAACACTAGAGGTGATAAAGGTTATCCAAGGCTGGAGAAAGTTGCATTATAGCCTTGGGATAGACACTGAAAAGTCAGTGTTCTTGAAACTGGGGAAGGGAGCTGGGTACTTGTTTAACATCACGGAAGTTGCCTAAAGATTTTAAAGTTGTAACAGCAGCAGTATAATTGAAGTTGTTAACTACAAGGCAGAAGGAAAGCAAAGTAGATGACCTTTCTTGTGACACAAGAGAAGAGTGCCTTGCCAGCCAGTAGAGGTCAAAGAAATCTTGTGGAAGTTGCCTTTAAATTGCAGTAGCAGCAGAGCAGCAGAACTGTGGTCGCAAATACAATTGTCAGCATTGTAGTAGTTAAATGTGTAGAAGCCAAAAGTCAATAGTGGGGCAAGGAAGCCTGCCCTCATAGTTGCATCAAGGGAGTTGCTGGAGAGAGAGCAATTTCCAAGCAGAAGTGTCCAAACTGTATCTAGCAGACGCTGTAGTTCCAAACAGAATATTTGTCAGGAAGAAGTGGTAATTTTGTCATCAACTTTGTTCGCCTTTTCCTGGAGAGAGAGAGGCTGTCCAGGAATAACATTGGTACTGCTGTTTTCTTTTTGGCACTTGGAAAGGGGTATCTTTTCATCCAGTGAGGCGGAACTGCTAACAGTGGTTTTTTATTTGTGTGAACTTTTGTTTCTTTGGCACTTTGCACGACTTATCTTTTCGTTTGACGGGACTTTGGTACATTTCTGGGGGAGCAAGACTTGGCCAGAACAAGTAGTAGTCACCCAAGATATTGGTTGTTTGGTAACATTTTCATTTATATTGTTTCCATGTTTATTTATATGTTAATGTTGTTTAGTGTGAGGGTTAATATTCGCTTAGATCCTAGACTACATAGGGAATCCCCTGATAGAGTGAGTTTACTTAGGTATATTTTGTGTATTTTTGTTTCAAATAAAATGTTGAACCTTGAGAATACTAAACAAAGTCTTCAGTCTCGCATTGCCGACCCCTCACAGAATTCAAGGCCTTTCAGCAATAGAAAATGTAAACAACAAGATGCTAGGTTGGCCCCAACTTTGAGGGTGTTTGGGTGCCATGATTTTCAAGATGGAGGTGACTTACATGAGGTCCAGGAATCACTACAAAGGGAAGAGCTGTCTGTCACTCGTAAGGAGGCAACAGCCCTGGTCAGGGCGTAAAGCCTGCCTCCTAGGGGTGGACAAGACAGGAGAACGCCCGAGGCTACAGTCTTGGCTGTCCTGTGAAATCCTGGTGTTGTGTGTTCATTTTGCACAGCAATGCCAGAAATAAGAGCACCGAATTTGTGGCTATTCAGGCCTTGCTGTTCCCTGATTGGTTTCAGTTAAGGAGTCAGTGGCTCTAGGGACTGAGGAAGCCATATTGAAACCTGCTAAATTGAGTGTCTTGCACCAGGAAAAGATGCACGTTTTTGGAAGGCATTGGAGACGCTGCTTTTTCTGAAGTCTCTGAAAAGAGGGGCGCACTAATGGTATCAGAGTGTCTGGAGCATATGTTACTTTCACTGCCGAGAGGTGGGATAAGGGAAATGTTGGTGGGTGACATACTTATGGGCGCCTCTACCCCCTTTTATTGCCCACTATCCGAATTCAGTGAAATGGGCACTAGGAAGGAGTGCTAAGGAATTTGTTGGTCTTTTGCAATGGGTTCCTCGTGTAATACTCTATGATAAAGTATATGGTGGTATGGTTGGACTCGTGATTTTGCTAGTTTCGATGTTACAACCTTTTCTGACTGTTACTTCCTTTGGACTGGACTTCTTTTACCTTAACAAACATGTTTTGGGTCAAAAAGGTTTCTACCCTTCTACATTGAGTGATTTGATTGAACCGAATGATCCTAAAAATGTCAAGAAGGTACTGATTAAAGGTGAGCTTAGTTGTCCTGAGTGCTGCACATTGGGCAAGGGGATGGCATGTATATCAATATCCCTTTAATCATTGTCATGATACATTGGAGGCTTTTATTTCCTTGGGGGGAATCCCAACATTTCACTCAAACTTTAGCTCACCCATATACTATTTGTGTAAAGACTTACATATTTATGCATAATATGGAGTAATATGGCTAAGAAATATAAAGTCACTGAGTCCTGAATTCCAATATGGGACAATCAATGGTTCCAAGAGGCCTTTTTGCAAGCAATATGGCCTCCAAAATACAGCATTCGGGACAGTTGTTTAATCGTGATGGAACAGCTCAGTATTGGCCCGGAATCAACTTCTAATTCCATTTGTTGCTTATTTTCTGGTTAGACTGTACTTTTAGGACCCTAGATGAAAAATGAAGTCATCCCCCCATTGTAATGTGTTGGGGAGGAGCTAGCACCTTGAATGCACCCCTCAAGCGCTTTACAATTAGGCAAGACGTCTGTAAGAAATATAGCACTAAGAAAGCTTTTTTTATGCAAATATAATCACATACAGGCGTGGCAAGTCACTAAATGAAAATAGTATTAAATATTAGGTGCAAATAACCATTAGTTGAAAACATGTGTTAATGTTATTCTGTTTAGTTCAAATCTCAAAGCAGGCTCTCTGCCAGAAGGAATGCTGCCTGTGCTAAAAGTAGGCCACAGGTATTGCATGGGGCCTGGCTACCTCTAGCAGAAAGCACGAGGTAACTGAGCAGCTGCTCCGTGTCCATCAAAACACAGAAGCAGGCTGGGGCTCATACGTACAATGCTGAATTATGTTAAAACAGAGTTTTAAGGAGAATTACTGGTCCAGATAAAATATAATTATATTGAGTGAAGTGTTCAGAGTATGGCGGGAAGGTGTGTTTATGTATGAATGTTTATAATATAGAAAATGATGCTAAATAGGAGCTATAATGTATTCCTGCAGATGCAGCAGTATGTTAAAGTAGGTTGATCTAAATGTAAACCTGGCCATGGAAGAAGGTAGATTGCAGAATCCCTTGTATGGCAAGAAGAACAGTTTTGGATGAGCCATGTTGGTATCCAGTGACCAAGTTGAGTATATAAAGGCGCCCGCTTGCCATTAGTCTGCAGGAGCCAGCCAAGGAAGATAGAATGCTGGTTGGAAGGGAAGGGTCCTCTGCTCTTCCCCCCCAATCCTCATTTTTGTACAGATTAAATGTGTTATCCTTGCAAGATGAAGACTCATGGCCTTAATTCCCTAGAGGGGTGCATTTTCTTTGGTGTGAGCGTGGTCAGGGGTACCCCAATATATTTAAGGGATGCCCCTGTAAGATGTGGTTCACTTTCAAATGTAAAGGTCACACAATTTATCGTTTTAAGATTGTTTCTCAGCTAAATGAAGCCTTAATAGATTTTAAACATCACCTCCCACCCCTTTAATGTGCTTGATCAAATGCTGTATGAAGAGTTCACAATCACACAGCTAATTTAACTCAATAGGTACGGTCAACAACCTCACTGCCTCCAAAGTCAGACAACACTGCTATGTTATGTGGCACCTACAATACACTGCAGTAAGATTAAATAAATATTGTGGCGAATGGAGTAAATGTTGCCCTAAAACCAGATTGTCTCCATATGACAAACAAGTACAAGAGCTTCTGATTTTGGTGCAGCACTTTTAATATGCTCCATAGAGAATAATGTTGTCCATTCTTGAATGATGGTGTCAAAAAGCGATTCAAGATGAATCAAACTGGGCATGCTTACTAATGAACATAGTTTTTCAAGCTAGGCTGGAGATAAGCAGGAACTGGAGGAATAAACTAACCTTTCACCCAATTTAGGATAATGGCTTACTACATTTTGAAGTTATTCAATGAGAATGTCATAATGCTAAAAAGCAAGGATGTATTAAGAGAGGTACCATTCCTCAGGCTCAACTTTGTACTATATTGCATGATAGCTGAACAATGGTAACAGAGCCAAGGCCAGCCTAATTATCTCTAACTGCTATGATGAGTTCATAAGAAGTAGGGTCTATACATTTGATCTGGAGAGTACCGACTCCAGCCTTTGGATATCAAGGAGAGGTTCAGAAAAGATAGTAGGGTATGCTCCACTCACCTGTTTTTTTTTACTTATTAATGAGGACCACTTTTAAATTTTGGATTAAAATACAATGTTTCTGCTCTCCTGACTTAAAAGCTTACGGCTCACCATTATGATCTCAGTGAATTAGGACATAAGTCAGTGAAAAGGAAGAGTCACTGCCACCACTTTCTTCCTAACTTTCCTTTGTAATGTATGTAATTGGTTATTTATACCAAAAGAGGTTTCTAAGCGCAGACGCAGGTTTTGAACTTGTGTTGCTCTGCATCGTCTTGCTTACAGGACGAGCACGTTGCCAGTGAGCTATACTACCCTGTAATGGGGATGGTGAGGTAGAAGGCGAGAGGTGATACTTGGACCCCTGAGTTTTTTTGCCCCACCCCCAATGCTTGGTCCAAGGTTCAAGGATTAATCCCAAGCACCTAGGTGTGAGGTGCCTTTAGGGGTGAGTGGTTGCTGTTAACTAAATATGGCAACTGTATTATAAAGACGATTAACAAAGAGGAAAGAAAATTATTCCTAACCTCATATCCTTGAAGAGACAAGTGTGAGAAACCTGACGGTATTCTCCCAAGCAGACCTCGAGAATTCCTTATTGAGGTGGCGAGAGAAGGGCGGACACTGTCAGATCCCAACCTTGGGGGCGGACGAGCGAGAGAGGGTCACCTGGATGGGGGAGCCCAGGGTTGTGCTCGGGGGAATAACCCGGGTGAGACACAGTATTATACTACGGAAGAAGGAGAAGAGGACGGGATCCCTGAGACCTTGGTAGGCTGTACCACATCTGCCTTTTTTCCTCCCAATGAACGTCTCTAGCCCAGATCCAACGACCCCTCCATACATGACAAATCCCCTAGGAACCCAAACCCTGTTGAACTCAGAAACTCTCTCTCCCAGAATCCCTGTTTTTCTGTGTCCTACCCAAATACTCTCAGTCATTCTCCTCCCCATCCCTCTGATTATTTCCCGAACTCCCAGTTTGTTTTGACAAAACACTACCCTTCTAACTGCCTCCCCTATTTATTCCACAAACCCTACAAAGCTCACCGTTCTGAATTGACCAACAACCTCCTTCCTTATGACACCTTTTCCATATCCTACCCCACAGGATACTTAGAAGTTCTACCCCCATCCCCTTTTCCAACACAAACACTTTCCTACACCGTGACAGACAACGTACTAACACCAGAGCCGTTTACCCGACATATCCCAACACAAGGGCCAGGCAGAATCAGGCAATTGACAATAACTATGCACATCTCATGGCCCTTTCCCTTCCCCACAGGGACAAAAGGGGGAACACGAGAGCACAATTTGAGCAAGGCCGAAGGCACGAGGAAACAGCCATTCCGGATCGGCAGTTCAAACGGAGGAGAAAGGCAGCGAGACCTGGAGGGACGAGGAGGGAATTGCCCGAGGCCTTTATAACTCAGACCCGCAAAGCCTCCGAAAGGGAAATCATAAGACCGGGAAGTCCAGATGGCGTGTGGTGTGACAGGTGTCACTGGCACACGGGATACTCCTGCGCCGATAGCCAAAGCAGGGAGAAGCGCTCACCGCTGTCGTGCCGTCCTTGACTCCTGAGACAAGAAGCTCCAACAGTTCAGCACAGCCGGTGAGACGGAGCAGACCGATAGTAAACCGAACATTGCTAGGCCCAAGGTGGCAAGCGTAAACATTGTTGAACAAAGAACTTGCGTAAATTGAACTTTAAAGAAACCTAAGTAAAAGGTCCAGAAGCAGAGTGGTCCGGCACCACAGGGGCGCTCATTCGAAGAACTCGGACTGGAGCCTTTTTGGGTTGTGTTGTTTTGTTGAAACTACGAGAACCAAGAGGCCTTAGGAGAGTCCGGCGTGAAGTATCAAAGTGGTCCTACGATGGTCGAACAAAAATCCTCGTACACTCGAAAGTCTTTGACACATTGAAGAAAACTGGGTGAACTGTGAAATTGGCAACTGTGAACCCGACTGAGAGATAACTACAAGTCAGGGTAACCAGTGAAACCCCTGAGAACAAGGTATTAATAGAAGTGTGTGAAGCCTGCCTACAGGCTTTAAGGGAAGCCTGGCTAGGGGCTTTCAGGAAAGCCTGACTGGGGGCTGAGACCCAAACTTAGGTAAAGGGAACAACCTAAGGGGTCTTGTAAAATGTGGCAAAGGTGAACCTGATGAAGGGATGTCAGGAGAAAACTAGGGGAATGGACCCCCTTTTATCTGATGAGACTGAACCTTGATATGGGCAAATGGGAACCCGACTGAGGGATGCCTGCGAAGACAATGAGGCCTTTTGAATGTTACGTTTTGAGTGAAAGGCCGTAGTGAACCCGAATGAGGCAGGTTAACTTTGCAAGAAGGATCAGAGCCCGGCTGAGGGGGATCCAAGGGGCGAAGAGCAATCGCCCAACATGCAAGATTACTAAAGGAACTTTTGATTGTCGATGTTTATGGTCCAGCAGGCCTTCTAAGGCAAGAGACTTTACAGGAAAGAGACTTGGCCCAAGAAGGTCCTTGCATCGTTGAAAGGAACTGAAACCTCGTACTGGCCAGGCCCAGGAGTGTGCTTTGCTCAAAGGTCATGCCTTGTCCCATGCTAAAAACGTGGGGAAGGGAGACACCAGCCATACAATCCTGACTTGAACACTTCCTTCTTTTCTTGTGAACATTCTCTCACACTATTTTGTAACTTATTTGTAAGGATTGGATATAGCTTCTTTTTATTATAGGCCCTTTTCATTTGACAAGACGCCACTAGGACTGCCTTATTATTATTTGATAGTTGTAGCTTGCTCCAATCTTAGATTTAGGTTTAGATTATGCATTTTTCTCACCCATTATACCGTTTAATAACCACATTTGAACTGTGATCACTTTTGTCTGTCTTTACTGTTGCCACCATGAGTTCCTTACACAAGTACCAGACCCACCTGACTAGCTGTGAAAAACATGACAAAAACCATCACAAAATAAGTTGCTCAATTATATTCTGTTGTTCATGTCAATTCTGTCGAGTGTGTCAAAAATGCTGTCTGTGATGGGATACAACTGAACTTGACCCACCATAGACCTCACAAACCTTCCCTTGAAGATGGCAACTAAATCAAGGTTTTGGCAAAGAAGAAAAATCAAAGTCTGGCATTTATTTTTAAAATATTGCAACCGCAGGTGTAGAGAGATAGTGAGGAAAGCGAGAGCAAGACCACAGAAGGCTTTATCACCCACGGGTTACAAATCATGTCAGAGAATCGTCTTTGAAAGACCGGCCAGAGGCCCCGCTCCCCCGCCCCAAGCCACCAGGCAAGGTCAGAATAACATTAAACAGTTGTTGCAGAGATTAGTGTGAATACACAGTCAAATGTTAGTCAATCACTTTCAAATCTCCTCCACTATGGTCAGGGTGAATGGGAACAACTCTCCCCTGATTCCTCTGCGTAGGCGAACAAGGCAGGGGTGCCTGCTGTCGCCTTTGGTCTTCGCAATTCCCTTGGAGCCGCTGGCGCAAAGAATCCGAGATAGTCCCCAAACACATGGCCTGGAGTGGGCAGGGAACACAAAAAGTAGCGCTTTACGCGGATGATGTCGTCTGCTTCATACAAAATCCCAAACAATTGTTGCCCCCTCTAATGGACCTCCTAGCAGAGTTCTGTGGGGTTTCTGGGTTCCATAGCAATCATAATAAATCAGTGGGCATGTCAATAGGCATACAGCAAGACATTCAGCTGGAGCTCCAGTGGGCCATCCCCTTTAAATGTGTGGAAAAGGAGTTGATTTATCTTGGGGTAAATATCGCTAAAACATACAGTGGCCTTCATGGGGCCAATGTCCCACAAATTTGGAAAGAAACAAAAGCTACCCTGAAAGGCTGGGAGGTCCAAGAAATATTGTGGCCTGGAAGGCCGACTGCAGTCAAAATGACAATCTTGCCCAGACTGTTATACACGTTTCAAGCCTTGCCAATCCATATTTCTGACAAAGAGCTGTCGGACCGGCAAAAGGCCATAGGGCAGTACATCTGGAAGGGGAAGCGTCTGAGAATCCCGCGGCAAACACTTGTCAGAACAAAAAGAGTTGGGGGGACCGGGTGTTCCCCCTCTTCATAGGTACTACCAAGTAGACCAGATTGCTCCAATGTTCACTTGGGGGTCAGAGGAAATAAAGCCGAAATGGAAGGGGATAGAGCAAGGTATGACCGACTTCCCGCTAGCACACCTGCCCTTCTTAACCAGACAGGCCAGCGCCGGGATTACTGGAACCCACACGCTCATCACCAGACATCTGGGATAGGGCCAGAGCAGGGTTGGGAATCAAAGCTGGGGTAGGTCCATTAACACTGGTACAGTTCTCACCAGGCCTGGTAAGGGACTTGTGGAATTGCTGCGACTTCAATGACTCTGAGACATATATAGAGAGGTGCTCCCCTTGACCTTTCTAGAATGCAAAACTAAATTCACTCTCCCGGAATCAGAGCGATTTAGATATTGTCAGATTAGACATTGGGTCGCTAATCAGAAGATAAAACAGGCGAGTGCACGCCTTCCAAGGGGAATCAAACTGCAACTGACAGAAGGGCAAATTACCCATAGGATTTCACAGTGCTATTGTTTACTTGACAAGGCCCAGCTCGGGGACAAGCTCTCCTATACGAAACAATGGGAGGATGATGTGGGGGTGGAGATTCCACCGGACACTTGGGAATGAATTTGGGCCCCTACCAACAAGAGCTCCAGGTGCACAGGGTATAAAGAATGTGTGTTTAAGCTCTGTTTTAGGTGGTACATGACACTGCAGCGTTTACATGCGTTATCATCAGACTACTCGGATCGCTGCTGGCACAGTTGTGGCCAACTCAGGAGTTTATTCCACATGTGGTGGCAAGGTCCAGTAATACAAACTTATTGGCAAGAAATAAAATTGAGAATTAAGGATATTGTAGGACTATCGCTCCAACTGTGCCCCTGAGTCATGCTCCTAGGGGAAGTGCCAGAAGATGATGTATACCCAGCCTCAGGCTTTCGGGCTGAACTGTTAACCCAGCTCTTACTGGCAGAAAAACTTAACCGGGCACATCATACTGGTGAGTTAAAATCTGGGACATAATTGCAATGGAGAAATTAACAGCCCACATAACTGGGACAACAATACGGTTTTCTCGCACCTGGGCCCCATTCTTTGACTTTGTGCAGGACAGGGAGCAGAGATTCTTTCGCACACAAACTCTGAGACACTTGCCGCAGGGCTGAATGCCTATAGGAGGAGAGTGTTACTGAAATGGAGTCGGCTGGCGGGGTGAGGGTGTAGAGGGGGAAACTATGGATCTTGCTCAAGCTCGGAAGGAACCAGACTTAATTTGGTTGTTTCTGTCTTTATTTAATTGAATGTTGCTGTTATGTTGATTGAGGGGTTAAGATTCACAAAATGTAAAAGGAAAATTCTGATGACACATGATAGACTGCTTGATGGCATCATTGTTGGCACTGTACATTGGAACTTCAATAAAAAGATACGTAAAAAACAAAAAAAAGATTTCAGTCAATCATTTTTCAAAAGGACCCATGGAAATCTCAGACCTTAGCAGAGATTCAAAAGCTGGAACCAGGTGCTATGAGCACATGAGGGAAAAGACAGTAAGTTGTCCAAGAAAGTCAACCGCTCACTTGTGCAACCCAAAGTTCCAGCCTCTGCTTTACAAATATACATTAAAGGGGAAGACACACATAACTTTTGGGGCATCATAATTCTGAAGACGCAAGTGCCAGTCCACCTAAATCACAAATATCAATATTAAATTATACTTCATTGTTCCCATCATTATTCCCTCGACAATGTCACACAGGACCCTGCCCAATTTGAGCCACCATATTCAGGGTTACCTGAAGAAGTCTACTACAACAGAATATTAACAACATATTAAGACTGCAATGACTATCTGAATTACTGCTGTTTCACAACTTGCCATTTTGGTTCAATGGTTTGTGACATTAATTTCTTTGTTCACAACAATAGAAAGAGGAGCATAGTGTAACTTGGGCTTGTCTATGATTTATCTTCTTTACAGCTTCCAGCAAAACACAAGAAGTGATGGCTGGAGCTGGAAGGTTTAGAATTCATCTTAACCTCTGGCGCTGCTCTGGACAACCTTCCAGACCATCGTTCTTTGCCTGCCAAGCCATTACAGAAGGCGAACGACAATATGCAAATCAGGCGTGGTCCCACCCCCAAAAGGGGCCGTCCAGCCCAAACTGCTAGGTCACATCCCAACTGCAGAAGACCACAAGCACCCCCAGACATGTTTCGGCTGTGTTGGGCCTCATCAATGAGGATTAGCTTGAGTCTGTAGGCACAGCATGCAGCTGCCCCACCTCTGAGCATACCAGCCCCACTCGGGCCCCTACCAACGCTTTAGGCCTCACAGTTTCTGAAGGACAAAGCCTCTGTTCTGCAGGCAGGAGTGGTGACCGGCCACCATTGTTGCACCATCGCTCAGCTGCCAGGGGCATCTGGTTGCAGCCCATGCACTGTACAGTGCACCTTACAGACATCACCATGGCAACCTGGACGGAGCCTGGGGAGTCTTAATTACTTCCATTCTTCGGAGCTCAGAGGCTCCGGTTGCTCCCATTCTCCATGCTTTGCCCTGCTTTCTGACTCCTCTGCTTTATTTGTCTTGTCTTGTTGCATCTGACTCTTGTTTTTACCTCATCTACTATTTTCACCTTGCCTTCGTTTGTACTTCTCTTTTATTCTCTCATTGATATTCAGTCTATCCATGTTCCTCACCACTTCCATTTGGACTGCTTTAGTCTGCTCATCCTCTACTTACAGGTTTTCTGCCCCTTTTACAACATACTGCTCTCTGGCCCACCGTGCCTCAGACAGCATCATCTTGAGCAAGTGTTACATAACCACAACACTGTTCCTTGTGGCGTTCAGTGGTGTGGGTAGGCTTCTCCATCTTGGGCTTTGGTATCTGCTAGGATGAGGTGAGTTCCTCCTTCTACACTTGCCCCCACTCTTCTTAACCTTACAGTGGATCCACCAGAACTGCAAAGAACCAGAGATACAGGTAAGCAGCACCAGCACAAAGAACACCATGCCACCATATAAGTCAAACTGTGGCACACTGGTCCCATACACATTAGCCCATAGGGTCCAATCCAGCAACTCTATAGAGCATTCCTCTTTCATTACATAGTTGCCCCTTCAATCTAACAGGTAGCAAGTGAGAGTCGGTGGTGAGAAATTAAGTAGACTCGCACACAAGATGCTTTCCTTGGATACCTGCTCTTCTGCTCGCATAGAGATTGAACTGGACTGGTGAGGTTGGGAAGGTGGGTAGTGGTCAAGATTGTGAAGGGCAAGATTGGGGTGAGCGTCCCCATAGAAAACACAGCCAACTTCAATGGAGGTGTTTATGGCCTTTCACTATCAACATGAATCCTATCTTAAACACCCCACCATTAGACTCGCCTCTCAGAATTTACAATGCACTTTCTTCAGTCAGACAAAAAAAATATGTCCATACATAAGAATGTGTGACGTGTTCATCAAGAAAGACTAGAGGACTCTTTTTTTTCTATATCAGCAAATATTCCAGTTTTCATATGCAGATACCTGGTTTGTTTTGCAAGGAGTCCCTTTCATCCATGTGCTGTACAAAATAAGGTACAAAGCAAGCATACGTACATTCTTTTGGCAGAAGGGTATGTAGAGGGAGAAATCAATTAATGAAAATGCGGAGAAGGGAGAGTAATCAAAGAGCAAATTAAGAGCTGGAGGATAAAGTAGTCTTTACTGGTGTACTTGACAAGGAAATCGGTAATACAGCATAGCCCACCTTTTAATTCCTACTGTTAAGGACTGTTTCTAGCAATCTTACCCCTCACAGATCTGGTAATATTTGTCATCCTGAATGCCATCTTGGAGTGGCACATTAACAGTGTAGTATCTTCCTTTGCCCAAACCAACATCCGTCACATCTCCTGTACCTGTGAAGGAGATTGTGAGATGAGTAAGGAGTTGCCGGGCGAGTGAGTGAAATGTGTGTCCAAATTCAAATTTAAAAAGAGGGAAATGGGGAACAGGATAATTGATCTAAATCACATCACTATCTTTTTGAATAAGCAGTTGTGTTTGTACTGTATATTTCTGTTGTGCATAACTAGGATTTATCAAGTTTCGAAACCACGAGGAAACTCCAATAACAAATGTGGAAAATAAAAAACTGAACAAAGATAGTTGACATTCCAATTAACAGATGAATCATTTAGGTCGAAGTGGCATTCCTGTGCAAATATGACACTGTCTGTCCCCCAAGTCTGCGACAGTTGCAAAACATGCTAAAAGTGTTTAAATCTGTTCAAAAGTATTGATGCATTGCTGTTATGTTATTTAATTAATTTTGCTACGCATTATTTTGCATGCCCAGCAACTTTGCACTGAAATTGTTTTCAATTTGATTTGAAGAAGGTTCCATCTCCATGTACATTTACAGATGCACATAAGGCAAAATAAAGAAAAACTGATACCTTTGGATTTACATTGCAAATTCATATGGAAAAGTTACTTACCTGTAACCATGGTTCTCCATCATGGGTATCTTCAACATTACATCTTTCAGCCTTGTACATTCAGACAGACCATCCCAATCAAGGCAGGATGAGGTGGTTATCTATGTAGATTGACTGAACCTCGTTGGCATGGGGGAGGGAGAAGCAATCGCTCTGAGACACACATTACCCCAAAGGAAGTTGGGGAAGCCATTAATCCTCTACAGTCCAAGAAGGCTTAAGGACCTTATTGATTGGAAATATAATTCTAAGGTCCCTCTCCAGCCCTTAATCTGTGTGAAAGTGTTCATAACCTTACTGATTGTCTTCATACACAGAAAGCATTGGTATCTTTCAAGTGTGTATTCTCCCTATGTATAGATTTCATATGCTATGAGTGAACCCCAAATGAATTACTGTAAGAGCATATTTGAAGTGTAAGTCTACAAACATAGTACTTTTCGATTATTTTGTTCCTAAGTATTACTGGCTAAGATATATTACTAAAGGAAAAAAGAGGGAGCAAGACATGTGATGTCATCAGTGATGTCATCTTTGATGTCCTGGGTGTTAGTCTTAGCAATGCTCGTAGGTGGCGCGAGTTATGGTTGCTTAGCTTACCATAAGTGGCGAATGTCAAGGGTTTTTCGGTTTTACTTTGAACCATAACGTCCTTTAACAAAGTTTATTTTACTGAATATACATATGGCAGTGAACAAAAACAAAGGGGCTACACATGTGATATCATCAGTGATGTCATCAATGACATTTGTTATTTTATTTATTTTTTTAAATTTGTTTTTTGATCTCTTTGCTCAGTTTTTATTTATGCCTTTAAGCCATGCGTTTTGATGTCAATGTTGGTTGACAATTGCACTATGCACTTTATAGTTGTGCCTATAGTTTACATTTGCTATTTTAGGCGCAAAGATTGTGATGCTCTTAGCAAAGCCTAAACATATTTTGGCAATGTTTATCTTTCATGTCCTGGGTGTTAGTGTTAGCAGTGCACAGTGGTGCGGGCAGGTATGGTTGCTTAGCCTATCATAACTGGCGAATTTCAGGGGGTTTTCGGTTTTACTTTGAACCATAATATCATGTTGGTAATTTTTTTGGGTGAATTTCACAGGTTTTTAGTAGCGCAACTTAACCATAACGTCCCTTCAACAAAGTTTTTTTTTACTGAATTTCACAGGTTTTTAGAAGGGGAACTTAATCATAACATCTCGTTAATAAAGTTTTTTTACTGAATATACACTTGGAGATATGTACTATAATTTCCTTACTTTATATACATGCAACATAGAACATACTGAACCCCCTCGCTAATGATATTTGAAAGGCACGGACTGAGCGCCTGTTTGCGGACGGGCACGGACGAGGTCAACACTACCCAAACAGTCAGGAGGTATCTGAAATTGTACTATTGTGTTATATGAAAAAATGCACAACTTTGAAAAAGAACACATAAAGACATTATAAGTACTAATAAATAAATAAGTAAACCTAAACGTCTGAAACATTAACCATGCATTTAATGACCATGTAGAATGAAATTGATTATACCATAACATAAAACGGTATGCCTCCAACGTAATTAACTCACAGAAACTGTGCAGCCAGGAGCGACAGTAGACGCACACAGTACAACGAAGACAAATTACAACAAAAAAGTAAGTGACCTTCATTTTTCTTATATGTGTGTGTACTTTTTTTGTGTGAGGGGCAGAAAAAATTATATATTTCTGTTGTTTTGACACAGAAATGTGCAGTACTTTGGAGTGGCTGTAGGAGAATTTTCCGCATGGGGAAATGTCAAAGATGGCGATAATAATGGTACACACTACTCTGCATAAGCAGATTAATGGACAGTATTTTATGGGCATTTAACATATATGTATTTGTTTTTAACAGACCAGGTAAAAAAAGAAGAAAGGCAAACAAAGGACACAGAGGAAGACAGGCTGAAAAGGATAGAAGTGAAAATGGACATACTAAATGACAATTTTAACAGTATAAGGCAATTTGTGGAGGAATATTTGAGAGGAAAAAATACGATATCACTGTCCCACCTGTACCTGCCCCCCTTCTCCTAGTGAACCACCCCAAACCTTCAAGAAAATAAACGTTTTGATGAAACATCCATCCCTTCATCCCCTCACAAATCATCCCCTCACAACCAGCCCGTGTTAAACCCTAATTCCCCTATATTCGTTTTAGTATCTGCTTCCCCCTGTATTTCTCTTGATTGATGTGTGTGTGTGTGTGTGTGTGCATTGACCATTTTTTAATGTTAGTTGTAGTGGAAGGGTTTGAGACAAAACATTTAAAAAAAAAAGAAGTTAAAATGTCCGCAGACAGCGCGCCTGTTCGAGCTGGCCGTAAGCAATAGAATATAGATGTTCTAACGGCAATACACCTACCCATACTAATCGCAACCAATATGGAACTGATCTTAGAACGCACCAGCTGCTCAAGTTGTGCGTAAATGAACACAATGGGGCGTCCTAAGGGCATTATACCTCGCCATACTGCTCACAAACAAGATAAAACATATTCTTAGAACACTCCAGGTGTCCGGGATGTCGGTAAATGAACAAAATGGGAGTGTCACTATACCTGTCTGTACCGTCCACAGCCAAGATGGAACTGTCCGTAGAACAGACGCGGTGGCCGGCATGTCCATAGTCAAACAAAATGGAGGTGTCCTAAGGACACTGTACCTGGCCGTACAGTCAGCAGATCATGTACGCACATGCGCAATACACCCATAAGTACTGGGAACATTGCGCCTGTCCGTAACTGCCTGTGTCACTTGTATCGCACTTTTAATTAGTTTCAGGACCTGAACACTGTCCGTAGAACGCCCGCGCACATGCGCACGTCCGTTACTCTGCATTTGCTGTCCAGCGGGCACCCATTTCCCTCGCGGATGTGTTCACGACGTCATCATGTGACCGCACCCACGCTGAGCGTGTGGACTAATTTACGCAGTTTGTCTTCTTCCAACATTTCAAAAGAATTTCTACAAACATGGGAAATTATTTTACAGTATAAAATCACCATTTCACATGTCCCATACAATGGCCCTGCCTTTGAACGTATTGTTTAGAAAGTTTGCAACGCTTTTCAGTGAGCAATATGGTCACAAGCTGCACCCCTCCACCCCTATAAATGGCCACAACCCCGAGCACATCTTCATTGTGCTTCTGGCTATAGCAATTTGAGTTGTTCTGCCTTTGCTGCTGTAGTGAACATTAGCCGACTAATCCTTATGGCATCCATGGCTACTGTTGCTTCATTAGCCTCAGCACCACCCCCAAACCCTCCACCGCCACCACCTCCCGAAGGGCCTGCAGAGGGAAATACGGGTGAGGATGTAGAGTGTGAGGAAGAAGAGAATGAGGTGGAGGAACTCCGCACTACAAGCACTCGCCGTGAGTTGTGGGTGTGGCGGTTGTTTAATGTTTTTGGTAACGTACCAAAAGCACATGCGAACCAGGTCAGGTGTAACCAGTTCAAGTTGCCGCTGAGTCGCGGGAGACCTGGTGCGTACAGCTTTGGTACGACAACCATGAAGCGACACCTAACTTCGTTCCACAGTGCGGACATTCGCAAGGTGGTGCCATGCGAAGAACGTAGTGGATGGAGTTCCTCCACAGCATCCTCCGTGTCCGATCCTCTCACCACAACAGACACTCCTGTGGGAGGGCGCATCCCTCCAGCTGCCTCACAGGCCATTTGCGATGCTGTTGACCCTTACCTTTCGAGGGTCAAAATATTGTGTATGTACTGCGACGCAGTACTCTGCTGGGGGGAGAGTCTTCGAAGTGCTTTTGAAGCTACGGTCACGGAGCACCAGAAGAACTGCCCTTACCTAAGTAAAGCTCACCCTACATCTTTCTCTCTTCACCTGCCCTTTCTTATCCATGTGGTTGGTGTCCATTCCTTACCCTCCTTTGCCCTCCTCTCCTAGTGTGTCGTGTGCTGAAAAGCAATAAACTGGAAAACAACAAAAATGACAAAAAAGGCTCTTTTCAGAGTGCCTTTCTCAGTTTAACAAGTGACCGTTGTAGGCCCCTGCGCATTTTTCAAAAAGTCAGCGGACAGTCGTAGGATGCACAAAAATGGAGGATGCAAGCGGAGCAAAACCAATGCACTTTTCGCTGGGAGTAAGTGGTGGCTCTGAAAAGAGCCTTTCGGTGGTGTTTTGTGTGTTTCAAAAACTGTGGATTCGAAAAAACGGATTGCCAAATAGGTGACTATGAATCCAAAAAAGGTTGCAATGCATTTTGTAGATTGCGAAGAAAAATCTGATTGCCAGCATATGTGAGATGGACTCCATCTCTGCGAAAAATGAAAGTGCTGCGAAACAAAAAGTTTTCATTGTGGAATGAGGACATGCCAACATCTCTTAAAAAAGGCACAAACAGCCTTATTGACATTGCGCCTCGCTTTCTCCATTTGTGGACCAAATGCAGAAGAACGCAGCCATATTTGTCTTTGTGCAATACGGGAAAAAACTATTTGGCAATTTGGAAACATGTCCTTCCTTCATTGCAAATTGCAAAGCAATTCCAGAGACATGGCCTACCTAAACTATTTCCTCCGCAATGAATGATAATTATATGAGGATGAAGCTCTGTCTGTAAAGTAGCACAGAGAGGTACCAAGTCCAGCCACCTCATTCCACGCACGCCATGCCAGTGCACTTCCACATGAGGAAATCCAAGATCTGCAGATAGACCACAACTTTCTGCATGCACCTTCAACCAATGTATCCATGAGTCTGTCAAAAGCCAGATACTTTGTTTTCGAGCACACAAAGCCATGGCTGTCTGGTCTCCTGTCAGGAAAAAGACGTTATCACTAAATTTCTCTGTTCAGAACACACCCACTGAACTTTACTGACCAATCCCTACCTTTGCACATTCTCATTTGCATGCGTCTGCATCCCAGAATCCCTGTTGGTAATACGCGCTACCTGCAAACTACCGTCATGTCCGCGGATACGTAGAGGAGCAGAGCGTGACGACTGTACATTTAAATATTATTCCCCTTTTCCGCTTTAAGGTGGGCTCTGAAAAGAGACGTTTTTTGGGGAAGGTGCCTCATAGACACCTGTTATTTTGTTTTTTTTTAAAAAATATTTGTTCTTCTTACTTTACTCCTACAATCATTACAGAACCTTCTCCAAAGCAAGCCTTACATTCCAAAAGAACATGGCATTTCCCAAAGAAGATAACGCAACACCATCTGCTTCAAAATAAGCCGCATTACTGGGAACAATGTTCTCGTGGCTGCAGAAAAACATACCAGTTTGTAACATGAAAGCATCATTCATCATTAACAGCTACCGCCTGAACAAATACAGTATTTCACCCATCTCTTACTGTCTCAACGTCCCCAAGCACTCTGACACACCAAAACAGTTTTCGAAATAGCATTTTGCCGCTGGTCGCCACCGTGCTGTCAGCAGATCCAAGATGTCGGGCGCATCCAAACAATCTGACGCAGAACACGGCTCACTGCAGCCAATCGGCAGAGACGTCGCATGTCCGCGGTCATGATGCCAGCCCCTTAGCCAATTGGTATCTTGTCCGCGGAGCGAACAGGGAAGTGTGACCGCGGAGCGGGCATAGATATCACAAATTTTTTGAGACCTACTTTTTGGTCGCTTTAAAGAAAACTACTGCACGGATTGTCACCAAATTTACAAAAGCACGCTTTTGGGACCAAGCCCCTGTCGCAAATTTGGTGAAAATCCGTCCAGCGGTGTGGCCTGTAGGCATGCGCAAAGTTTTTCTCCCATTCAGTCTACGGGAAAAAAAGACGTTTTGGGACCCCCCCGTATAACTTTCCCCCCCCGGACCAAACATCACCAAACTTTGCAAAAGAAATCAGAGCGGCCCATATACGTTTTTTGCAAAGTTTGGGGAGGATTCGTCCAGGGGGAGCAAAGTTATAGGCCGGCAAAAAAAAGTGCTCTTCCTATGGAAACAGCAACTTAACCATAACTACACAGCCACTGCCGTGGCTGTGTAATATATATATATGTATTTTACAGGGCCTGCGGTAGCTAGCAGTTAAGTTGCTCAACCCAGAGGAAGAGTCTCCCAAAAGCCAGATAACTTTGGCACAGTTCGACAAAGCCTCACCAGACTTTGCAAAAATAAGTATATGGTCACCTTTGATGATTTCGCAAAGTTTGGTGTGGTTTTATCAAGGGGTGGCAAAGATATAGGGTGGTCCCACAACCTTTAAATCCGAATAGACCTACACTAAAAAATAATGTTGTTCATGCCTATAGCCCACACCACTGAACGGATTTGCACCAATTTGCGCGAGGACCAAAGGTCTTGTCTCGAAAGTGTGCTTTCGCAAATTTGGTGTAAATCTGTTTTCAAATGGCCAGAAAATAGGTTAAAAGAAAATCTGAGATATCTGCGTCCGGTTTGTGGGCTAATTTCCTGATTCGGGTTTGTGGATGCCTCTAGGCCAATCAGGGGCTGGCGTACATTGTTTGGTTTTCGAAAAACGTGAATTACATCAACATTTTTTAAACGGTTGCCATATTGGATCCGCGGACCACAGCCTTTGACGGCGGACAGCGAGGTGGGGAAAACCTATGTAAAATATATTTGGGGTTAGTTTATGCCTTAACGTGTGTCTGGGAAGGGTGGGGGAGTGGAAAAAAGTGAAGATAGAGCTGTTTGTATAGATAGAAAATGGCTGTGTGGTTGCTGCTGAGTTTGCGGTCATTTTTACTGTCTGCATCCGTATCCAGGCCTCGGACACGGACATGCGTCCACAGACATCATTGGGACTGGGAGGTGCTCTGTGTGTTGGTATATTTATACATATTTTATGAAAGTAGTGAGTAATATGAGTAATATATATGTTTCGGAATAAAACAACTTGTACGTTAGTTGTTAATGAAGTGTGTACAGTGGTTATACCATTGCTAAAGTATATAGTTGTGTGTATGGCGAGGTTGTACCATGGCTGAACAGTACAGTTGCGCCTATGGCCAATGTGTAGATTCTCTGGACACTGGCCATGGCCACAGTAATATGTGCATAGTGATTATGTAATGAAGATGAACATTGTACATTGAATAATGTGGTTAGTCGAAGGTATAGACACTTAGTCGCATATGGTGAGAAGGGTATAATTTGTGGTTTTCTGTCTGTAAAGAAAAGAAAATAGTTTGTTTTAGAACATACTTCATGGAATATAATTAGTTACAGCTGTACATGTTTATTTTTCTTGACCCTCATACGTAGTACATTGTATGTACTATGTTTGATACAACATTTGTGTGTGGTAGTCTGCTTTCACATATAGTAATCATTGGGCGATTGGAAAAACCCATACACTTTCTTAGATTGTGCCGAACTGAAGGAGGAATCTGGCCTGTTACAACTGCTCTTCCTTATCTTTTGTAAGTCTGATCCTTTAGACTACCTGATGGTCGTATTTAGGAGAAGTTGAAGGAAATAAACTAAGTCAGGTTGGAAAGGTGTTTGCCACAGATGTGTAATATGGTAGCTACTTAGACTGGGAAGACAGCAATTCCCCAAAGCTGTGTGTAAATGATTTTATTTTTTAAATGTTCTTGTTTTTTTATTGAAAAGGAAAATGTGTAGAAAAAGGGAAATAGTTGAATATGAAGGCTGTTTTAAATATATATTTTTAGCAGCATTTTATTGAAAGTAAAAAGACATGCAAAGGTGTATTAGGAGGCCCACCATTTGTACCTATTTTTACAAGTAAGGAAAAAGCACTTGCAGAACTTTTCTACAATATTAGTAAGTGGAACTCGGCGTGAGCAGGTTGAATATGTTGGCACTACATGTAATCTTGCAGCAGTGTTTGTAAAATAGTGTAGGTTTATATGTAGGGAAATGTACTTCATTTCATGGATGGCTATGTTAAATAGCATATATCTAAATCAACGACAATGTATAGGTGTATGAGGAACAGTAATATTTTTCTAATTCTGTAAAGTTATGAAGTATGCCCTTACCAAACACTCATGGTATAATTAACTTGCACTTGATGTGAGCACGTGGAACACGGTGGCAATATATGGCATCTGATAGCAGTGGTTAAAAATAGAAGATATTGTTATGGAGATGTAAGCACTGTGCACTTTATGAACAGAAAGAGTCCCATCCCTGAGGAAGGGCAGGTGATACTGTTTTGATTTTAAGAAGAGCACCAGGTGTGTGATGGTATATGCATTATGCACTTTGAGTTTTTAAACATTATGCATGTGAAGTTAAGTACTGCTAAGTATGGCTTTAGAATCTAAAATGGATGTATTAAGACAGGCGTCTTTGAAGTGTACCAACAGTGCATGCAATTTCGTACTATGCATATTTTGGGGTTCTTAATCTAAATGCAAAAAATTGGTCCTGTCTAGTTTACAGCACTATGCACTTTATTGTTTGAATTTTTAATGTGGATTATGGTAAAGGAATGATTTGTATTTATCATGAAAAATATGAAAGGTATATGAAAACGCCACAACATATTGTAATGGTATTTCAAAGTGTCCTTGTGAGAAAGCCATGATGTACAGATGAATGTACTATGCACTTTATGAGGTAATTGACCTTACATTAATTTTATTGAAGATGATGTGCATGGTTGGATTAACATGGCACCTGTGCATGGTTGGATTAACATGGCACCTTAAACATTCAATTTAGTTTCTATCCTATCATGCATTATTTTCCTCAATAAATGTGTGGTGTTATTTTAGGTGGACGTTTTAAATGCAATATGCATTGCAATGTGCCATTTGCCAGATATTAATTTTGTCAAGCAATATACCAGTGCTAAAATGGCCGACTTGAAATCAATCTGTATATGCAGAATTAACAACAGCCATGAACACTAATGATGGACTTCCATGATTTTGGTTGTGATCATAGAGATGGTAAAAGAACATGGAGAGACCACAGGATTTTTGTATGTGATCAAGCTACAAGGTTGTACTGAAACAAACTCTCTGAATGCTGACTTTTTATACATCATTATTGGAGTGAGGCAGCGGAATGCATCAGCAGGGTGCTTGAGCACCAGTTCTATGGCATGGGATACATTACTCACCGTAATCATATTTCAGATGCTTGTATCTGCTTATATTCACATGCTGTGCATAGGCCGACATCTAGTGGAAGCTGCAGACTATTACAGTTTGTTTTTCGAAACTTGAAAATGGGCGTCGACACAGGGCGTGCCAGTAATACTATCCCTAGTGTGACGTCCACTGGACCCATGATACCTCACGCGTCTAGGACCCTCAGATTAGATTTTTTATGACATGAGGTAGCATGAGGAGTAGCGTGAGTACAGATTATCCAAGCAGATAGATAGAAAGATAAGACTACAAGCATCCATGCGCCTTCTCTCAGAGGGGAGGAAGGGTGGTTTGCATGTGAATTTAAGCAGATACAAGCATCAGAAATACGATTACAGTGAGTAATGTATCCCTTCTGAGGCTTGTGGAATCTGCTTAGATCACATGCTGTGCATAGATTAGTGAGCATTGTTAGAAGGAGGTGGGATGTGAGAAGGGTCATGAGCAAATAAATGTCTTAGAACAGCTTGTCCCACTTGTGTAGCTGTCTTGGAATGGGTGTCAATGCAAAAGTGCTGAGTAAAAGTGTGAATAGAGCTCCAAGTAGCTGCTTTGCAAATGGTGTCAAGGGGAACATTTGCAATGAAAGCCAGAGTGGCCCCAATGCCTCTTGTCGAGTGGGCTCTTGGTGTGAAAGGCAGAGTTTTTTCAGAAAGGGAGCAACACAGCTGGATACAACTTATAATCCACTTAGAGATGGCACCTTTAGAGACGTGATCTCCCTCTCTGCCTGTAGCTACGGAGACAAACAGTTGGTCTGTTTTCCTTAGCGGTCTGCTTTTGTTTACATAGTATAGGACCGCTCTACGCACATCTAGGGTGTGTAGTTTCACCTCGGCCGAGCTTTGGGGGTCTTGG
Organism: Ambystoma mexicanum; assembly: GCF_040938575.1. Lineage (NCBI taxonomy): Eukaryota > Metazoa > Chordata > Amphibia > Caudata > Ambystomatidae > Ambystoma > Ambystoma mexicanum. Next base: position 1,261,003,703 of record NC_090924.1, read on the forward strand.
AAGAAAGCCGGAAGCTCGATGGACTGGTTAACGTGGAATTTAGAAATAAAGAACTTAGGGTGTGTACGTAAAACCAGTTTATCTTTATGAACAGTAAAGAAAGGATCCTGCACTGACAGAGCCTGAATTTCACTGACCCTTCTTATAGATGTAATGGCTACTAAGAAGGCAGTCTTATAAGTCAGGTGTTTGAGACTGCTTTTATGCATGGGCTCGAATGGGGGGCCCATGAGTTTAGATAGCACCACATTAAGGTCCCATCCTGGTGGTGGGTTAGAAATTGGAGGGTGAAGTCTCTTTACTCCTTCCATGAAGGCTTTAACCACTGGTACTTTCCACCACGACACCTTGCTATGGGAGGTGGTGTATGCTGACAGAGCTGCCAGGTGTACCTTCAGTGAATTAAATACCAACCCGGCATCCAGCAGGTGGAGCATGTAGGTGACAATAGTGGAAGGAGAGCAATAAACGGGGTTGATTTCCTTATACTGGCACCAGATAACAAATCTTTTCCATTTGTCAAAGTAGCAGTGCCTCGTGTTTGGCTTCCTAGCTTCTTTTAGGATGTCCATACATCTCTGAGGTAAATTGAGATGTCCAAACTCTGACCTCAGGAGCCATGCTGCCAGGTTCATTGAGTTGGGTTTAGGATGCACTTTCTGCCCTTGGTGCTGGGACAGTAGGTTGTACCAGCACTGGAGTTTTATGGGTTCACACACCGCTAAGCTGCGTAAGTGTGGGAACCACGGTTGCCTCGCCCACATGGGAGCAACTAGGACGAGCGTCATCGATTCCCGGTGCATCTTGCTGACCACCTTCCTGATGAGAGGAGTTGGTGGAAAAGCATACGCAAACATCCCTGACCAGTTCATCCACAGGGCGTTCCCCTGGGAGTCTGGTTGGGGGAACCTGGATGCGAATCCTGGGCACTGTCTGTTTTCACTTGTGGCGAAGAGATCTATAGTGGGGAAACCCCACTGAGAGAAGAGATCTTCTACGATTTCTCTGTGTAGATACCATTTGTGTTCCTCTGGGAGGGGATCTCTGCTCAAAGAATTGAGATCTCCGGGAACAGGTTAAGTTGACAGGTTGATGTTCCGTCTGGGTGCCCATATCCACATTTTCTGGGCAAGCTTGGACAGATTTGGCGAACAAGTCCCTCCCTGCTTGTTCAGGTAAAACATTGCTGTTGTGCTGTCTGTTACGATCTGCACTGACAGGTTCAACAGGTAGGGCTTGAACGCTTGAAGCGCTCTGAATACTACCAGAAGCTCTAGCAGATTGATATGATTCTTGGCCACTGAGTGAGACCAGGGACCCTGAGTTGTGTGGTTGTGAAGGTGTGCTCCCCACCCTGACAGGGATGCGTCTGTTGTGACTACAGCCTGTACCTCGGGATTGTAAAAGGGTTTCCCCTTTGACAGGGTTTCTCTTGTCCACCAGTGAAGACTTCGTACAAGTGTTGGCGAAACGACCACTAGATCGTCCCACTGACCACTTGCCTGAGACCACTGTTTCGCCAAGCATTCTTGCGTGGGACGCATGCGCAGGCACGCGTGGGGGACCAGGTAAATACATGACGCCATCATGCCCAGCAAACGCATCGCTTTGCGCACCGTTATCTGGCTACCAGCCTGATATAGCGGAGTTTGCAGAAGTATATTCCGAACTCTTTCCTCTGATGGAAAGGCCAACCCCTCTTGTGTGTTTAGGACAGCTCCTAGGAACTGTTTGGAGGTGCTTGGCACCAGACTTGACTTTTTCTCGTTTATGGAGAAACCCAATTGGAAGAGGAGGTCGAATGTTTGATCTGCAAATTACTGGGGTCTCCCCTGTGATGAGCCAGTCGTCCAGGTAAGGGTACACTGGAATTGCCTCCCTGCGTAGGTGTGCCACCGCCAGTACCTTGGTGAATACCCTTGGAGCCGAGGCTATACCGAAGGGCAGTACCTTGAACGGGTAGTGCTGACTGTCCACCTTGAAGCGCAAAAATCTTCTGTGGGCTGGGAATATGGAAATATGAAAATAGGCATCTTTCATATCCAGTGTTGCCATGTAATCCCCCTTTTTTAGGAAGGGGGTTACCTCTTGGAGTAGTCATGCAAAATGTTTGGGCTTGACATACTTGTTTGCAGGCCGTAAATCCAATACTGGGCGCATTGTCAAATCTTTTTTTGGCACAAGGAAGTAAGTTGAATAAATGCCCTTGTTTACCTGGTGTCCCGGGACGAGTTCTATTGCGTCCTTTGCTAGAAGATTGGCGATCTCTGGAGGATCTTCTGGTGGTCTAAGGAATGTACTTTTTGACGTGGAGGGTGGTTTCGGGGACTCTCTAACTGTTCGGACGCTCTAACAGTTCTATGCAGTATCCTGCGGACACTGTGGACAGCACCCATCTGTCTGATGTGATCCCTTCCCAAGCTTGGGTGAAGTTGGAAATGCTTCCCCCTACTGGGGATGCGTGAGAAGGGACCCTGAACGGAATGTCACTGTTTTGCGAGAGGCGTGCCGCCGCCTCTATTGGGGCTGCCTCTACCCTTACCATGTCCCCTTTTTTTTACCCCTGCCATAACTTTGGGTAGACTGCTGGTTGTTGTTATTCCATGGTGTACCCTGCCCCTGGGAATAGTTGGAGCCTCTTTGTGAATTTTGGCCGCGTGGGCGATGAAAATTGCCATTCCCTCTTTGATTAGGGGGTTTGTTGGTTAACTGGCCCAGGGATTTGAGAGTCTCGTACTCATCTTTGGCATTTTTTAATGCGTCCTCTACCGCCTTGCCAAACAGTAGATCAGGCTCTACCGGTTTGTCTATTAAGGATGCGTGTGTCTCGGGTTTAAACCCAGATTGTCTTAACCAAGCATGCCTTTTGATAACAGTGCTCTCTGCTATCAGTCTGCCGGCGTTATCCGCGGCATCAAAGGTTGCCTTAAGGATGCAACCGGACACGGCTCTTCCCTCCAACGCAACCTGTGCCAACTGGCTTTTTAAAGGTTCCGGGGCGGAGTCGATGAGTGCCGCAACTTCTTCCCACTGATGGCAGTTGTAACTCGCCAGCAGGGTGGTGGAGTTGACAATCCTTGCTTGGTAGGCGGAAGTGGAGGCTACCTTCCTTCCCAACCCATAGATCTTTTTGCTCTCCTTGTCCGGGAGAGCTTCAGACAATAATGAGGGCATTCCCGCCCTCTTTTGGGTATTAGTCACTACCAGGAAGTCCGGTTTCAGATGCCCCCTTATGTACAGCGGGTCTGACTGGGCTGCCCTGAACAGTTTTTCAATCCTGGGGTTTACTGCCCTGGTGAGATTGGGATTGAGAAGGGAAGGGTCTATTCTCCTTTGTATAGACTTGAGAATAGGGATGGCCTGGGCAACGGGTCTCTTTTCTCCCACTAGTTCCTCGGCAAAGTCCGTCTCCTCCTGTGCTCCCCGAGTATCTATGCGGAAGTGTTCTGCCGCTTGAGACAAAACCTCATTTAAGAGAGGTTGGTTGTCGACAGGAGAGTCGGTAACGGGAGGTTCTTTGCCTACTGGAGAGTCTACTCTGTAGGCTTCTGGGTCATCTTCGTCCTCCTCTTGGTCCTCGTCATCCCCATAGTAATCCATCCCAGTTTGGTCGTCCAACGTGGCCAATTCTGGATCCTCGTGTAATGGATCCTCAGCATACTGAGAGTATGGCTGTACGTAGAAAGGGTCAGAAGGCCGACTTTGCGTTGGCGCCTCAACTCAAGGTTTCTTACCAGAGGGCTGCGGGTCCCTAAACCCTGAGGGGGTAGCCCCGTCAGGGGTATAGGAGAGGAAGTGCTCTGGATTCTTGGCATAGAAGTCTGCTAGGGATGACATTCTAGACATAACTCTGTCTATATCCTCACTTGACCATTCTTTGGAGCTGGGTATTACCCTTTCCTGGGAGGGTTTCCCTGCCATATCCTGACTAGATCTATGGGCTTGTGCAGGGGTCTTGGAAATCTTTAAAGAAGACTGTGACCTGTCCTTAGGTTTCTGTTGTGCAGAAGAAGGCTGAGAATGTATCTTCTGCTGCTTTCCCCCCTGCACGTGAGTTGAAGAGTGCTTTCCTGGTGTTTTCACCTTTTCGGAGCTTTTCGATGTCTGGCATCTACATTCGGAGGTAGTGTTCTTTTCCCTAGAGTGTGGAGGTCGGGACACAGGAGCAGCCGTCACACGGTCTGCTGACGCCGACTCCAGGAGTGCGGCCTGGGGATGGTGGTCGGCTTTGTCTTCTGACGATCGAACCTCCGCTACTTTAGTGAGCGAAGCACTCTTGGCAACAGTGGATGGTTGCCTGGTGTCATGCGGCGATCGTGACCGTGAACGCCCAGAGAACACCGATTCGGTGGGCCATTCTCTGTGTGCCTCTTTCCGGGAACTCGACGCGCGTGTCGAGTCTCGGTTGGACTTCGAGTGTTTAGTGGAAGTGGTGTGGGTAGCGCTCGTGTCGCCGGGGGTGTTCCCCATAGCTGTCCTGCCGGACAACCTTACAAGGTCGGGGCCAGCGCTTGGCTGTCTCTCGATGCCACGTTGCCCTCGCTGTCCGATAGCACGGCGTCGCTGCCATCACCGAAGGCGCCCTCCGCTTCCATGGCCTTTCATTGCCTGGCGTGGTGGGCCCAACGTTTGATCGAACGGTCCTTTAGAGTTTTCGGCTTAAACCGACTACACGCTCTGCAGTTCGCCTCGGGGTGATCCCTCGGAAAGCAGAGGTTACAGGTGGCGTGTCTGTCAACCCAAGGGTCCTTGCGGTATATATATATAAAAAAGAGTGTAGAGTATGTACCACCCCCCACTCTCCCTACTTCCAGAGGCCTTCCAAGGTCCGGGCCGAGGCCAGAGGCCTTCCGAGGCCCAAAGTCCGTCATGCAGCTCTCGATGGTTCTTTTCTTCTCCGGGCCGGCGTCGAGCGTCGAACTTCGGTGACTCGACGTTGGGATGGAGAAATGAGGAAATATGATATTTTTGCAAAATTATGGCTAAAGCCAGGGAACTCCGCGGGATGCTTCCGACCAATATGGCGGAAGAAAACAATCTGAGGGTCCTAGATACATGAGGGATCATGGGTACAGTGGACGTCACACTAGGGATAGTATTACTGGCACGCCCTGTGTCGACGCCCATTTTCGATTTTCGAAAAACAAACTAATACTCCGCAGCTTCCACTAGATGTCGGCCTATGCACAGCAAGTGATCTAAGCAGATTCCACAAGCCTCAGAAGTATATATATATATATATATATATATATATATATATATAGTTAAAATAAGTACATATGAAAATGGAAGCATACCTTATAGATGTAGATCTTGTTTAATCTGGAAGCTGCAATCAGATAAGTAGTTGAATCACACTGGAACTGCACTGTTAGAGTTGAAAGGTAAATCTGATCCGTTGAAGTATGTTGGAGGGTTCCATGTTGAGGTTTTGGGGGCGATTGGTGGATGGATATGTGATTGTTGGAAAGTAGCCAATCGGAGAGTGTTACAAAGATTGGAAGCATACCTTATTACATGTAGATCATGTTGAATCTGGAAGCTGCAATCAGATAAGTAGTTGAATAACACAAGTTAAAAAGAGTAGAATGACTGTCCTGTACAATAACGTCTGAGGATGATGCAGTATTTCTGTAACGCTCACCTGGTATCCACAGGGACGTCACTCAGCCTGTTCTGATCTCTTACGACCTCGAACCCTTCCCTGGAGTCTACTCGACTGGAGACTGGGCCTGAAACACAGGATTGGTAGAGTTTAACTCCCTATTGTCTCTGTGTGCTTGAACCCCTTCTTCCCCGGGGTCCAACCCTTCCCTTTGATCCACAGCTCACCTTGTTTTCTTGGAAAGTGTGCTCTCCGTCCTGATTTCAGCGCAGGGGCGCTTTGATTGATGCGGGCTCGTTGCTGCTAGTTACTTCACTGGCAAGAGTCCGACAGGTAAGTATGAGTCTTTTGAACAGTTCTCCAACTTAGTTCCTTTCCTTCCTTAGATAATGGCCAGCGTGCGGGGATGGCGACGTGCTGCTGAGATGAGTAGCGCTGAAGGTGAGTGAGAGCGCAATGCGACCCTTTCGTATTTGTTCTTTTTCTGTGTCTTTTAGGTGCTGCGACATTTTCAGCGTGGATGCCGGTTATGAAGAAGAAATGCGGTGAGTAAGCGCGGTATGCGGCGCCTCTAGATGTTTCCACGCTAACCTGGAGTGTCTTTTCCCTCTTGAAGATGGATGAGAAGTTCCGGAGACGGAGTTCCCTCAGAGCGGCTAGGATTCAGGTAAGTGTTTGAAGCTCGTACAGTCTTTAAAAATAAGCAAAGATTTGCTGAATGCTTACTAATGCCTTGTTTCTGTTCTTTTCCCTTTTCCTTAGGAAGCGGCGTGCCGGGATGGGAATGACACCGCCGAAGATGCCCGCATAACAGAAGAAGTGATGAATGATGAGCAGAAGCGCCGTAAGGTAAGGCTGTTCCTAACGGTGTTTTTGTTCTTGCAGGAGCTGAGCGCAGAAGAAAGATGCAGGCCTACTGGAGACCGATCCAAACACGGTGAGTGTCACGCTGCAGGTGCAGAAAACACAAAGCATGTTTCTCACCCTGGGCGTGGCTTAAATAGTCTCTGGGTATCCCAGGTGTCTCTGGGCTGAAACACACCCAAAAGACTAGACTACACATGCAGTTCTGGGATCCGAAATATGTGGGGGCATCCATCTTGTCCCCATCAATGCACTACAAGTCCAATCCCCAATGTTATCCTATGGGAGTGAGTGAGTCTGGTGCCACAAGCGCCAAGTCTGACTCCAAGTGGGTCTGTGGAGGGATGGAGAGGCCCTTGAGGGCCATGTAGGTGATCGTGGCCTGGCTCCAGCCTGACATCTTGGAGGGCTGGAGACATGAGGGGCAGGAATCATGACAATTTCGCATCTGGGTCCTATGACCAAGCCCTGTGTCCATGGAAAATGTTAACGTACATGGACAATAGAAACCGCAAATGGGGAGAGTCATGTTTTATGATGGTGTAAGGGGACTGCTTGTGATATGGCTGAAATCTATTGTTGTGACTAGTGTCCAGGATCTTGGCCACAGTAATATGTGCATAGTAATGATGACTATTGTATAGAGAGATAAAATATTTGTAATATGGAAGGTTATTATTGAAGTGTAGACAGTGGCCCACCTAATCTCCAGTTTCTTCCCTCACTTCCAGTGTTATGCAGATGACATACAGCTCTCTTTCAAGCTGCCTCTACCTCCTCCTCCTCCATACTTGACTGCCATTCAGGCATGGTGCTCTGCCAATGGTCTCTGCCTTAAAGCCAGTAAGACAGATATACTTCTCATTGGGACGACTGCTCCTTGTTACACCCCCCCACTCTCTGGCCAGCCTCATTGTGTCCCCTCCCCTCACCCACCTGTGAGGCAAAAAAACCTTGGGATCATTTTCACTCCTCTCTCTCTTTCTCACCACACATAACAGACCTTGCTCCACCTTATAAGGAGCATTCTACCTTTCCTCACCTTCCCCAGAAGCTCAAGCTCTCCAGAGCCCTAGTTCTATCTAGGTAGAGTACTGCAACAGCCACTTCCTCAATCAGTCTCTTTCCTCCCTTTGCCCCCTTCAACTAATCCAGAATAGGACTGCAAGACTTATCCTTGGCCTCAAGCCCAGGGACCAGAACTCTCAAGCCCTAAAAGCTCTCCACTGGCTCCCGGTGACTGCAAGGATAACATTCAAGACCCTTTGAATCATCCACACGGCTGTCTGGGGCATGGGACCTCTTTATATCCAGATTTCCCTCACTAAATACATCCCAGCCAGAGTCTTTTGGTCCTCTGGCTAGAACTCTCTGCAGGTCAAATCTTTCTCCAAGCAGGGAGTGGGCGGTAGATCACTCATCGGCTGGCTTTTCCCTGTGGAATGGTCTCCCCGCCCCTCATACTTGAGCCAGATCTTTTTAAGCTACGTTTCTCAAGACTCATTTTCTTCTCTTCCTTCTCTCTCCCGCTACCGTGCTAACGCTCCCTCTGGCGCTGCGACTGGGGCCTGGTCCCTTCAGAGTCTTACAGTTGTAAATTGTATATATTTACTTTATTGCCCCTCATAAATAGTACATTTCATACACCATATTTGGTACAAAATGTGTGTGTGGTGCACGGTTGTATTAACATGTAGCAATCATTGGATCATTAGGAAAAAAAATCTATGGTGGATTGAAAAAACATTGTATACAGTTAGTTAATGGCATTTACATGGTTTTAAAGTTTTTTTACTGAATATATGTCTGTTTCAAGTAGTTGGATACCCATTGGTGTATTCTAGCTGTATTGGATTTTAAAAGCAATATTGTACTACTATGGATGTAAGTATAAGTGTGATAGCATGTTTGAAGTGTATTTTATTGAAGACTATGTTTAAAGTAGTTAGATACCCATTGGGATATTCCAACTGTGTATTGTAGTCATTAAGATTTCTTAGTATACTTTAATGAGCAAATTTGGATTAAAGGAATATTAAGTAGGCATTGTTAGATTTGCTGGTAACCTATGTTTTTGAGGGAAGTGTTGTTACACTCAAACCAACCACTTATTTGTTCACATATGCAGTATAGTGGCCTTGAAGTGGTTGTGGCACCAGTGTGGTATATTATGCCTACTAGCGAGATTACAGTTATTTTTCGTACTATCCGCATTGCACCTTAAAAGCATGAGTATCACATATTGGACATGTGAATGTATTTGTATGCTGGAGCAACTGTCTGAATTGCAAAAACAAAAATATGCCATGATTTGCATTTTGCAGAAGCTGGTGAAATGGAATGGATTTACAATGGAGTATAGATACATACACACACATTGTTCATGAGGGATGTGCTCTTGTGAAACATGGTTGCAAAGAGTGCATGTATGCTTATACATGTATGATATCTGGACGATTTCATTCATAGGGATGTTTTTGTGTTTCTAGTAGTTGTAGTAAGTACATTAGGAATTCTTGTAGATCTTCCTGTGTATTTATGGTGAATTTAATCATTCCTATCCAGTGGTCCCATTCTTGCCGTATACCCGAGAGACTGTAGGTGGTGTCAGGACTATTTGTGGCATTTCTATGAAGGATGAGCATTTGCAAACACAGTCTGGTCTGAGACTGAGTCACAGGTTCTCAACAATTGGTGGCGAAGAGAAGACAGATTGCTAGATTTGCATAGCATTTTATTCCAGTTGTGTTAAAGAATTTAAATGGACCAGAGGATTTTGACTCTGTATCCTTTGATGCACCTCCAGTTGGTTTTGGTCTAGTGAGTTTTGTGTTTGTATCATTTGAAGTTGTTCTTTGTTTTTTGGGTGGGATTGCAGTGAGATCTGCTATAGCTTCTGCTTTTATTAGTTCTCTTTTTAAAGGTTTTCTTTAATGAGGTACAGCGTACATATCTAGATGGGGGTGTACAGTGCACATAGTCTGTTGTAGTCTAGGATGCAAAGAATGACAGCGTTGACTGGTTGCATCAAAGTTAACTGGGAATAGACCATTGAGTGTACGGAGATGTGAAAGGGCTGCATATTTCATACCTTTATTTGAAGACTGTGCTGCCAATGTCGATCAGTGAGTGGCCCAGAGTTAGACCTTGCAACTTGCAAATAGTGGCAGCATATGCAAGAAACAGAGAGAATTGTTCTCTGCGTATATGCGTGTCTTGAAAAGAAGAAAACATGCAATTGTACGCCCTATTCTTTTAACTACTGTCAAAGTGGATGTTGACAATCTGAATGTTGTTGTCATGTGAATATGTCTGGAAGCCAACAACCGTACCAGTTGCTCCATTGACTAAACCTTGTTCTACGTCAAGTTTTTTTTTTAGAATTACCCTGCAGTTTAGACACAGACTTAATCGTTTTTCTAATCCAGCTGTGTAGGCGATTTTTCTGAGCTATTTAGTCGTGCTGTTGCTTGTTGACACATAGGGAGTGTCATGCCATACACTTCTAGTTTGTCTGTGCAGCTGAAATGCACTATGGGTTGCATTTCTTTTTTCAACATTGTATCGTTGAATTGGCTTTTTCAAGCGTTGGCATTTAGCACATGCATTTTAGATTTTGCTGATTTAATTGTTCCATGACATCAGGGGCAGATGTCTTTTGTCCATACAATTTATGGATTAGTCTAAATGTTAAGGTCGATGTTGCTTCTTTAGCAAGCACACCAGTTCTAAATGCTTTTAAAAATGTCATCATAGGTTGCATCTGCAGACTGACTGGGGATGGTCGACCCACATGGGAGACAGCCACCCAAGGCCATGGACATCACCCCCGACAAATCCTGGAGCTCTGGCTCGGCTGCGTTACAGAATTTCCCTCACAGAAGGGATGGGGACCCTGCCCGGGCTCCCTGGCACAGCCGCTGCTCTTGGGGATGGTGGCCCCATAATCGAGACAGCCCACAAAGGCCAGGGACATTCCCCTGTCTATCTTGGAGCTCTGGCTAGCCTGCATTACAGCTTCTCCCTCCGGGAAAGGTAGGGGACCCTGCCAGGGCTCCCTGGACCAGCTGCTTGGCTTAGGGACAGTCAAACCAAATGAGAGACAGCCGCCCAAGGCCAGGGACATCAACCCTGACCACCCTGAAGCGCTGGCTGGGATGTGTTACAGAATTTCCCTTGGGGGAGGGAAGGGGCTCCCTGGAGCTACCGCTGTGCATGTGGACGGTAAACCCATATGGGAAACTGATACCCCAGGCCGGGGACATCACATCCAACCAGGCCAGCCAGAACACCAGGACGGTTGCATGTGATGTCCCCAGCCTTGGACATCCATTTACCATGTGGGTGTACCGTCCCAAGCACAGCGACAGCTCCAGCTAGCCCCGGCAGGGTCCCCTTCCTCCCCCGAGGAAATGTCTGTAACGCAGCCCAGCTAGCGCTCCAGGATGGTCGGGGGTGAGCAGGTGCATAGGAGACCCATCAAATCTGGGGGGGGGACAGGGGACACCTTGGGGACTTTGCTTTTTTAATTTATTTATTATGTTTTAGTCAAAGAACTCAAATTTTCACAAAATTAAAATAGCAGTACGTATTAAATTACATATATCATTACTGTATAAAACAAGAGAAAAGAAGAAAAGAAAACAGAAGAAAATGAAAAGCAGTTCAGAGTATAAAATCCTGCCAGTGATGGAGATTTAGAGAGATCTTTTATAATACTCTCACCTGCGCTTTAAGTGCAGATGCTTTATGAAGTTTCGCCAACCCATCCTATCCTATTCCACTTGAACCCTCAATGATGGAACATGAGTGTGCCCCTTTACAGCAGTGTATGGGCTGCAATTATACCTCGGCACCAGGGTATTCACTGGATTTACATGGATAGCGGAACAAGTGCTGTTGTGAATCTCGAGACTCTGCTGGGTCACCCAGATGGGTTATGGTGGCCTCTATTAAATCTTGTCTACAACTCATTATTGAGCTGGTGGTGGGTACCAAAAATGCAGTTGCATCCCTACTTTAAAAACAAGCTTTGGCAACGGCAACCGTTTGGGCTTTAATGTAGGCATGGAAAAGGCCCTCACCAAGCACCGCCATAGTGGTATTAGGTACCCACTGATGGTAGCAGCTGCAAAATGGTGCAAGTACCTGGACATTTAATAGCAGTGCCTGGTAAATGCCCAATATGTATACACAAGCAAACACTTGCCATTGCTGGTTTTTAGCAGGACTTCAGTGAAGGAAATGCATAGTGCAAATAGAGTGGGTCAAGGCATTTATTTTGTTTTAATTTTATTTATTTGTTACATGCCCAGAACCCGGGGTATCACGGCGTAGTTACAGACAACTTTAGCATTGATCATACATTAAACAGTGTACAGAAGTAAGAAACAGGAAAAAAATCATACAATACATTCATGGACATTTTTTACAGATTCAGTCGGTGATCAAAGGCTAACATGGATTAGCAGAACGATATGTTAATATTGGTTAAACAGCCAGGTTATTAGCCTCTTCTTAAAGCCAGTGAGAGAAGTCTCTTTTTTGATGTTGAGGGGGAGGGTGTTCCAGTGTTTAGGGGCTAGCACAATGAAGCTACTGCCCCCCGCTTTGGTGGTTTTGTAACGAGGAGGCACTAAGAGTAGATTGTCATTAGATCTCAGTGTTCTAGTGGATTCTTTTTTCTGTAGGGCATTGCTGAGGTAGACTGGGGCTTTTTTGGCAAAGCATTTGTGGGTGATGGAGTGTTTTAAAGATAATTCTGGCTTTGATGGGTAGCCAGTGGGCATCCTTCCTAGTCTTAGAGATGTGATCAAACTTTTTTATCCCTAGAGCAGCCCTTAATACTTTGTTTTGCATGAACTGCAATTTGGTGAGGTTGGATATGGAGGGTCCTAGCAATAGCACATTGCAGTAATCCAGTTTGGATAATACCAAAGCCCTGGCCAGGGAGAGGCAGTTGATGAGGGTCAGAAATTGTCGACTTAGAGCGATAAGCTTGGACGTATAAGCCGTGGATGAGGATAGCGTGTTAATATGTTTGGTCCTAGTGAGATTGGCGTCTAGGTATACACCTAAAGTTTTCACTTGCTTCAGAACTGGGATCAGGGTACCGTCGATATTGATAGAGGAATAGTCTGGGTGGAGGGCAGCTATTTTAGATGGGGATCCCACAATGACAACTTCAGTCGTCGCATCGTTAAGACAGAGACTATTCAGTGGCATCCAGTTTTGGATGATGGCATATATTTTATTAATGTTCAAGGTGTCCTGGTCGTAGTTGCCGGAGAGGAGTATGAGGATCTGGGTGTCATCTGCAAAATTGGTGTAGATAACACCTATATCGTCTAAAGCCGAGAAGAGGAGCATTGGGGTACTCCGATGGGGACTGGGATAGGATCAGCCGCATATTTTCCTATGGCGACTCTTGAAGTGCGATCTGCTAAGAAGGATTTAACCCACAAAGTGGCATCATTAGAGAAGTTGAAATCCTTGGCGAGTGACGTGCATAGTTTGTTCTGGTCTACGAGGTCAAATGCCGCGAACAGTAGGAGTATGCAAAGTTTTCCTGAATCTCTGATAGCGTCCATCTGTATTTTGAGATCCAGGAGAGCTGTTTCCGTGCTATGATTGGGCCTAAAGCCTGATTGTCTAGTTCCGAGGAGTTTGCGCTGTTCAAGGTGTGTTTGGATTTGCATGTATGCTATCTTGTCTATGAGTTTGAGTGAAAATGGGACCGTGGTTATTTGGCGGTAATTGGCCAGTATTGTGGGGTCCAGTGTAGGTTTCTTGAGAAGTGGGGTGACCCAAGCTTCTTTGATGCTGGCTGGGACTGTATTAGTGTTAAAAGAGGAATTGACAAAATTGGTGATAGTGGGGGTAAGGGTGGATGCACATGCTTTGACTAGTTTAGCTGGGACACTGTCCCCTTTACAATTAGAGGCTTTTAACTTAGAGATGGTATGAAGCACTTGTTCTTGAGTGACTGGGGCGAAGTGGAATAGGGAGTTCGAGTTATCATAAGTGGTGATGAGGGGGTTGGGGATAGATGCATTTTTATCAGCTAGTAACAATCTTTTAGTAGTCATTTTGTTTTGTAGCGGGGCAATTTTGGAGGCAAGAGCGTCTTGTATGGTAGTGCGCCATTCTTTACTGGAATTGGCGGTGGTTGTGGTGGGTATGGGATTTTCTAATTCTCTAAGGATAGAGAAGAGTTCTTTAGAATCTGATGCTGCATTACCGATACGCGAGTTGTAGGCGTTAGCTTTATGGGAGATGGTGGCAGTTTTATAGATTTTTTTGGCGTCTTTGAAGGCTTTGGCAGAGTCGAGGGTGGGATGTTTGTTGTGGAAGTGTTCAAGAGAGTGTTTTTGTCCTTCTCCGGGAGACTAGTTCTTCGTTGAACCAGAAGTGATTCTTTTTGTTGGTACGGCGCGTTTTAGTTGCGATAGGTGCTACTTCGTCAATAGTGAGGGTGAGGCATTTATGGTAGTAATGAGCAATGACACTAGGATCGTTGCTAACGACTAAGTTAGTTTTAAGTGTTTTGTTAAGGGTAGGGGTGAAATTCTCTACAGTGAGCTTTCGGGGGTTTCTAGCTTTGTAGGTGTCCATAACTTTGGCCTTCGGCAGACAGGGCTCATCACTCATGAAGGTGAATTTTAAGCAGAAGTGATCTGTCCAGCTGAGGGGGGTAATTGAGTCTATGGTGAGATTAGTGTAAGTGCGAGGATGCAGTCAAGGGTTCTGCCCTTGACATGGGTGGGGGCATTGACAAGTTGGATGTAATTCATGTCTTTGAGTGAAGAGTGAAGGGCTGCAGCTTTGGGGTCTAGGTCATCATTAAAGCCTAGATTCATGTCTCCGAGGATAATGCATTTCCTATTGAGTTTAATGATGGGTGCAAGTAATAGTGGAATCTCTATTTCTGGGTGACTATTGACGCTTCCCTGGATAAGACATTTGTATTACACCAGTAGTATGTTCCCAGCTCCAATTAAGTTATTAACTACACACGGCTTTGTAGTAAACATCCCTAAGTCAGTGGCTTTACCTAAACCAGAACTGGCACTTTATGTGACCTTTATAGATCATTGTAGTGTTTTTTTTTTTTTTAAGGAATAGGTTATGGTGTAAAATGAGTCTGCGGCCTGCGTGGCATCCATCCACCAAAAACCCATGAAAGTTGCTAAGATAGCCCAAATAACATGATGCTGTGTCGCAAGGCAAGATGCCACGCACCCTGGCACCAGCTCCCACTACAAGACAGGTCAGAGGTGAATATATACCTCATCTAAGGTTAGTCCTGACTTCAGACCTAGGCTGCAGGTAGGATTGAGTGAAAAGGGAGTTGATGCAGGAACAATCTGCTGTGACTGTCTCTTCCTGGAGAGGAACCAGACAGGGGTGCAGAATGCACTGGGGCAGTGCGAGAGCTCCGAGCCTGAGCTACCACATTCCCTCTAATAAATCCTCCCGTGCCAGCCTGCACCTGGGAGAGGGGGGCCACTGTGTGTATTATCAGGCCCAATCGATGCACAGACAGATATGGTGCAGTATATATATCTGCAATTAGTTCAACAAACGACTTCCAATCGTCCTCGTACAGGCCTCGTGAGCATGGATCAAGCGTTAGAAGAAGACGAGGCGAGGCACCATTCTTCCTTGTACAAATCACCCCTCTGTACCCTTCTCTACTCCACATTCTTGTCTGCTGTACACCCTTTTCTCCCAAGTCCCTTCCCTGCAACCCACACCAAGTCACTCCGCTGACACACTGCCCTCTGCACTTTCTCACTTGTCTGTACTTCTCCCTCATTTGCAAAACCCAAAGCACCTCCTATGCCATTTCTGCCCTAAGCCACTCTCACTGTGTTCTGGTCTTTCCTGGACCCCTCTCTCCCCAGCACACACTGGTCACCCCGTGCTGCAAATCATCCCTATCTTTCATCTGCACTCCGTTCTTGTTCCCATCTCTCCCCTCCCTTGCTCTTCTCTTTTTCTGTCCTCTGCACCCTTTCTACCCTTTTTCATTTTGTAGTCCCACACTCTACCGCGCCTCAGTCCCTCGCTTCCCATTCCCCCATGGCCAGCACCCCACACAACCCTCATCTGTACACTTACTCAGCACTTTCTTCTCAGTCTTCAGAGCACCCTCGATATCCTGGCTTACATTTAACAGGTTTTCTCTTGCACGCCTTGCATGACCAACCACTCCATATAGCTTCTCAGAATAAGCTGGAACGGGCATGCCAGATCCATGACCTTAAAAGGGCCCATTGATACCTGCAAGCATTAACTCTTAAGAAATAGTCAGGAGCATGGATATTTGGAAGGGGGGACAGACACAGAAGTCACTAAATCCACGTACTGCCGAGGCTCTACCCCCAAAATCTGATCGCACTGCGACCACTCAAGTACGATGACAGAAACAGCCAGGCTAAATAAAACAGGGTGAAGCTTAGCCAAGAACTATAGAAGATTAGCGCTTGATTTCTTTGAAGAGATGCGCAGGATGGGCACCAACAAATGGTTTATTTTGGACAGGGACAGGGTTCAGGTCTGGGCTGGTAATAGTTTGTTTTATGGAATATAATAACAATTTGGTCATATCGCTTCATGCTAGATGCTTTCAGCTTCTAGAGAATGTAATAGCAGGTATTATTACCCTCATTTGAACGGTGCTGAATTTATGAAAGGTTAAGTGGACCCGGCTGCTGCTGGGATTGAACTAGCAAAATGCAAGTAGCCCTCATGTCAGAGACCAAGCTTTAGGTGTGGTACCAAGCAAACCACAAGCAGGTGTGAGTTGGTGGGAAGAGGTGGAGGGGTGTGCCTTAAGTCCTACTGATATTAGAGTATACATCAAGTGTTTTCCCCTGCCTACCTTAGACATTACTGTGGAAAAGAGCACACATCCCACGTAGCGGCCCTTCTTGAGATTGGCTCATCCTCATTTAACTGTATATGGTTTCATCAGGATTTCGTATACAATGTCAGGATGATATCCCAGGCAGTGTCTACACTCTGCAAGCCAGGCCTGAGCAGATTATGTGATCCTAGGCGAATCGTGTGACCCCCCCCCCCCAACTGTGCATTATTTTCTCTATAGGTTTACATGGGATCACCTAGAAGTGACTCAGTGTCACGCTCACCTGGGTCTCTGCGGGAGTGATGGGGACCACCGATTCCCTTCCCTGCTTCTTGCTGCTTCTGACTAGTTGGGAGGTAGATCTGTCGAAAGGAGGAGGAATTAGTGGATTCCCAGATAATTATCCCTCCCTCCTACACCCCTCTTTCCCAGAAATGGTGTCTGCCTAACTAGGGCGTGTCTCACCTTCTTTATTGGTTTGGTGCACTCTCCATCCTGCATCTGCAGGGGTGCTGCTTGTGGTGGGAATGATTTTGCTGACAGATTCACTGCCATGGGTTTGGCTATAGTTCCAATAGAAAGTTCTCTCACCGGTCAAGATGCGGTGCCCAGTTACTCCACTGGGAACCAAGGCAGTTCAGGTAACTTACCAGTACAGGTAAGAGTTCAGAGGCCGGCAGGCATAGCGCAGTGTGGATTCAGTTCAAGTTCCAAGTGAAAGTTCTCTCACCAGCCAGTGAGAGATGCCCAGTTACTCCACTGGGATCCAAGACAGTTCACATAAGTTCCTGTGCAGGTAAGAGTTCAAATGCCGGCAGGAGGAACGGCTTTCCTCTACTAATGAAGTCTTTTTGTGTCTCTTTACAGGAGTCTTTGGGTTAATGTGAAGAAGAGGGGTGGTTCCTGCTCCGCCGAGGTGGCGTCTGAGGTAAGCAAGCTTAATCCTTGTAGCGCGGGAGGCGGGGCACAGAGCAGCGCGAACCTGCTGCTTTCTTTCTTCTCTTCTTCCTAGGAGCTGCTGCGTCGGTGTCAGAAGATGAGAAGCCGCAGAAGTAACAGGTAGGTACGAAGAACAGGAACGCGGGATCCGAACGGCGGTAAACGTGTGCATTCAGCAACAGACAACATGCGAAGCACGGGCCGGTCTCTGAGCGTGGCTTATAAAGGCAGCCACGCTCGGAAACTAGAGCGCGCTGCTAGTTCCTGGTTGGCACACAGCATCCATTAACAGGAAGTGGCAAGCACAACTAACTAAGCTTGGATTATGGGTATTCCTAAGGAGTGTGGTATGGATCTTGGACCAGAAAGGAGTTCTTTGCACGCCAGGCTCTCACCCAGATTGCCCCCAACTGTCCTCTCCATATGTCACCCCTTGCTAGCGGTGAGATAGAGGCGTAAAAGTGGGTCCCTGGCCAGTACCCATGATAGTCCTCCCCCTCAAGACCCCACCTAATGATGTGTTTCCTGGCCCGGGTTTGGTGGGGTTGTTTTGGTGAAACTTACATAATAACCGGGGAGCGTGAATGTTCTTAATTGGTTCCTATGACCTATCTTGTGGCCTGAACCCCTTCCAGTCTATTAAGTAGTACAATGTCCCCCTTACTACCTTGGAATCTAGGATCCGTTTGACCTCATACTCTGGTTCATCACCTTCTAATATAACTGGAGCTGCAGGTGTTGGTAATCTAGTTCCTGGGTGCACAGGTTTTAATAAGGAAACGTGGAACACCGGGTGTATGCGCATGCGAGGTGGCAGAGCTAGTTTCATGGCTACAGGAGTGATAACAGCTTTGATTGTAAAAGGGCCAAGGAACTTAGGTTGGAATTGTTTATGCCCCTTTAAAGGAATGTACTTGGATGCTAACCATACAGAGTCCCCTGCTTGATAAATCGGGGCTTCTTTCCGGTGACGATCAGCATACTTTTTCTGTATTTCCTTAGCTTGTTTTAAATGTGCAACAGCGTCCTTGGCTGCCTGAGTGATCCATTCATGTAAGGCCTTGACCGCTGGCATTTCTATAGCATCTGGTGGATCGTACACTGAAGTACTTGGGTTCCGCCCATATAAGGTGTAAAAGGGGGTCAACTGTGTTGAGGAGTGTGTTGAGTTGTTATATGCGTATTCCGCCATCCACAAAAAGTTTACCCAAGCGTGGTCTGTTTGGTGCAGAAGGCAGCGTAGGTACTGCTCCATAGTTTAATTTGTGCGCTCCGTCAGCCCATCATTTTGAGGGTGGTGACTAGTGGACAACCGGATTTCCACTCCAGCCAAAGAGCAGCATTTCTTCCAGAATTTCGCCACAAATTGACTCCCCCTGTCTGAGATTACCACGGATGGGAATCCGTGTAACTTAACTATGCATTCAAGGAATATCTGGGCCAGGGCCTGGGCTGATGGGATCCCTTTTAGTGCGGTAAAGTGGGCCATTTTGGAAAAAAAGATCGACCACTACCAAGATGGTGTTGAACCCAGAACTAGGAGGCAGATCCGTGACTAAGTCCATAGACACTGTGTGCCAAGGCGCAGGTGGCGTTTCCAGTGGTTGTAATAGGCCAGCTGGCCTTTGTCTTGAAGCCTTGTTTTGGGTACATATCCCACACAAATTTATGAAGGCCATGGTGTTTTCCCACCATGTTGGCCACCAATAGGATCGTTTGATCTTTGCAAGAGTCTTCATCACACCAGGATGGCCCTCTAATAGTGCATTATGGTAGTTGGTAAGTATATCTTCTTGTAGAGCACGCGTTGGTAGGTAAAGCCGTTCTTGGTGGTTTGGGAGACTGTCCCGGACGGTAAAAAAAACTCGTCTCTTGTCCCAAACCACCAATTCTGCCGCAAACCTACAGCTTTTGATGCTTTGTTGGAGCACATCCAACGTTGAAGGGCTGTCCATGCAGAGGCCTAAGCTCTTGTTGCCGGGGATGATGTTTACCGGGTCAGGATTGCTGTAGGCTTCCTCTCCTTTGCCAATGCGTGATAGGGTATATGCTTTACCATTCTTAACTCCTAGTCTGTAGGTGATCACAAAGTCATATTCAGTCAAAAACAGTGCCCAACACAGCTGTCGGGATGACTTGCAGGTTTCGATGATCAGTTATGATCGTAATGGTGTGTTTGGCCCCGGGTAAGTAATGTCTCCATTCCTTGAGGGCGTCTCTTATTGCTGGTAGCTCCTTATCAGTGACTGCATAGTTTAATTCTGCAGGAGAAAACGTTTTTTGACCAGAATGCTACTGGGTGCAAGCATCCAGTTTCAGGGTTCCGTTGAGATAAGACCGCACCCATAGCGACGCTTGAACCATCAGTCTCCACGACATAGTGGAGGTTGGGTTGTGGATGTTGCAGCACAGGAGCCAAGGTGCATTTATCTTTTAGGGCACGGAATGCTGCCTCTGCGTCGGGTGTCCATTCAAATTTTTTGTGCTTACGTAGAAGTGAAGTTATTGGGTGCACCATGTGAGAAAAGCCGGGTATGAAACGTCGATAAAGGTTCGCAAAGCCAAGGAAGCGTTGCACTCCTTTCAGAGACGTGGGTGAAGGCCAGGTAAGGATGGCTTCCACCTTCCTGTTGTCCATTCTGATGCCTTTTGGGGACAGCACAAACCCGAGAAACTCCACTTCGGTAACATGGAAACTACATTTTTCAAGTATGGCGTACAGATGGTTTTGACGCAACTATACATGTTCCTGTAAATTGGCCGAATAGATGAGGATGTCGTCAATGTATACATTAGTTCACGTAGCACGTCGTTCATGAAATGCTGAAATGCCGCCGGGGCCTTACAAAGTCCAAACGGCATCACCTGATACTTGTAAAGGCCGTACCTGGTTCGAAACCATTTGTTGCCTTCCTTTACGCGTAGCAGATGATAGGCTCCTCGGAGGTCGAGCTTGATGTAAATCTGTGCCTGCCGTACTTGATCAATTAGTACTGGAATCAACGGTAGCGGGTACCTGTTTTTCATGGTTACTTGGTTTAGTGTGCGATAATCAATGCACGTCCTCAGATCCCCCTCCTTCTTAGGGACGAAGAAGAGGGGAGAGGCTGCTGGCAACTTTGACGGACGGATGAACCCGTTTGCCAGGTATTGGTCGAGGTAGTTTATTAGATGGGTGTTTTCCCCTTCTTTTAAAGCGTAGATCCGGCAACAGGGTACCTGAGCCCCTGGTACCAAGTCAATCTGACAGTCGTAGGAACGATGGGGTGACAACGCGTTAGCCTGATCCTTAGCAAAAACATCTTGAAAGTCCTGATATTCAGCAGGCAGTGTTCCAATTAGTCCTAGCACAGGCGCACTCTTCTGGGAGGCTGGAAGTGGATGTATAGATGCACGGTTTTTGTCATAACCATGGCTGCATTCCCTGGGAAAGGTCAATGTTCTAGCACGCCAGTCTATTTGCGGGTTATGTGTCTCCACCCAGGGTATACCAAGGATCATCTGGAACTGCGGGGCTGCGATGAGATCAAAAGAGATTTCTTCCTTATGTCCGTCTTGACAGAGTAGGGTAACTTCAGTGGTGCATTGGGTTACTGGACCTGAAAGCAATTGTGTGCCATCAACTGCGGTCACGTTTTCCATGGTAGTCTTTGTGCGAACTGGTAAGCCTATCTTTTCTGCGGTCTTCAGATTCATATAATTTCTGACTGCGCCGCTGTCCACGAATGCTTCGAGTACATGCATTCTGGAGGGGTGCTGTGAACTTACGATGATTACTGGGGTGGCAAAATGTGAGGTCAAGTGAATCTTTCCCGCACTCGACAAACCAACCTCTAGATCTGCCGGGCGTTGGAGTTTTCGGCCTCGTCCGTGTCTTTACCTCTCCCGTCGATAGCTCCCACTGTTTTCCGAGGAGGCTTGGCTGGGCAACTATGGAGGAAGTGGCCGGACTGGCCACAATATAGGCATAATTGTTCCTGACGTCGCCTGTCTCGCTCAGCCTTTGTGAGTGGGGGTCGAACCATGCCCAATTGCATGGGTTCGGGATGTGCGTCAACAGAGGGGCAGACTGGTGTTTCCTTAGGCTGCACATAGAACGCTGAACGGGCGCGGTCGGCCTCCCTGTTTTGAAAGCGGTGGTCCAATTGGATGGCTAAATCAATGTAGTCCGCACAAGCATCGGGGGGGTTTACTACCTGTGCCAGTACAGTATCTTTGAGCTCTCCTCACAAGCCCCTGTAAAATAGGGTGGTTTGCTTTTCCTCGGGCCAACTTGCTTCAGTTACCAACCGATTAAATGTTGCCACATACGCCAGCAGGTCCTGGCTGCCCTGACGGAGGGATAATAGCTCATCGTCTAAGGCCTGTCCTTGTGTATGACGGGCGAAGAGCTTCTCAAGGTCACGCTGGAAACCAGCGTAATTGCGAAGCAATGGATCATCTCTCTTTACTAACGGGACTGACCAATCTGCTGCATGACCCCCCCCAGGTATGACAGTACAAAGGCCACCTTAGAATGGTCTGTTAGGAATAATCCAGGTTTACATAAGACATGTAGGCAACACTGATTCATGAAGGTCCCGAACCTCTTTGGATCTCCCATGAACCGTTCTGGTGGAGCTAACGGAATGTATTTTCTTTTTTTTTTAAAACATTTTTATTATTTTATTATACACCAAACATTACAAATAATTAGGACTCCCATGTTTAAGTTTAACAACATAACATTACAGAATGCACTCTTCTGTCCTACTCCCTCCAACCCCATGAACTCGAGCCCCTGTATCCGTGTCATCAGCTTGTTCTTCTTCAGGCGAATCTATTGTCATTATCTTTTCCGTGTCATCATCACTGTAATCGGTCTGGGAGGGGCCCGCCATTGTAGCCACCACTTGCCTCCATTCAATTAGGGGTCCCACCTCCTCCTCCCCTCCCCTGCTGACCGCTTTGAACCAAGCAGCCGTTTCCGCCTCTGCCCACTTCATGAGGTCAGCCCACCACAACTCTATTCTAGGCCTATGGGCTGCCTTCCAGCACATTACAATCCTCCGTTTGGCCAGGATGTAGGTCAGGACTTTCATCTTACTAATGTGCCTCAGATTACGTGGTCTAGGAAAGCACCCACGCATGCATGCCCAGGTCGACTCCACCTCCAGCGTAATGCCTTTACCTGCCAAGCGTATCTTCAGTTCTGTCTCCAAAACCTTCCGACCTCCGGGCAAGCCCAGAACATGTGTAACATCCCAGCTTCCTCCTCCCTGCACCTGGGGCATCTCCGAGTGATCTGGCCACCAAACCTGGCAATCTTACTGGGGGTCAGATATGCTTTATGTGGGACATATAGTTGGATCTGCTGGAGCCTCGCGTTCCAGGACACTTTCTTATGATATCTTTGGGCTCTATCCCATAGCTCATCTGACATGGGTTCTCCCACCTCTTCTTCCCAGGCTTGTCTCAGTTGGAGCAATTCCTTCCCCACCTTGGACCCCAGTAGCTCATATATGCGGGATAGCTCATGCCCACCCTCCGGGATGTCATACATCGTCTCAATGGTAGCATCAGGTTGTTCTGCAAGCACTGCCGCCAGCCACTTTTCTCATACTCGTTTAACGATTCTGGAGTAGCTAATGTGTTGCCCTTTATGCACCCCGGTGTCCTCTATTAGTTTCTGGAATTCTAGTGCCTCCCCCTCCTGCCATATGTCTCCCAGGGTAGCCAGGCCCATCGGTTCCCAGTATCTGCAGACCCCTTTTATCAATTGGGGGTCTTCTCTGCATAGCGCCACCAGCGGCACCTGCATGGAAAACGGAGCCGCGTATCCCACAATCCGCCATGCCCTGTGCCACACCTCCCAGCCAAGCACCAACAGCCCCGCCATCTCCAGTAGTTTTGTTTTTGATAGCCACACTATCTCTCTAAGGAAGTAGGGAGCAGGATCCATGCACAACAGCCTGGTTTCAGCTGTTTCTTCCTCAGACAGCCACCTGGCCACATATTGCAGTTGTCCCGCCAAATAATATAGCTCAAAATTCGGCAGGTTTATACCCCCCGTCACACGAATTCTCTAATTTCCAGAGAGCCACCCTGTTCCTGGAGTTATGCCATATGAAGCCCCTGCACAAGCTGTAGAGACTGGCAAAGAAGCACCTAGGGGTCACATACGGGATATTTACAAAGAAATATAACAGTCTGGGCAGGACTACCATCTTAATCAGAGCAGCTCTCCCCATCATGGCCAGGGGTAGTCTGGACCAGAATCCCATGCTATTTTTAATGCTCTCAACTGCCTTTTCTGTGTTGTGTTTATGTTCTTCTCCTGTCGTGTGGTATATGTCAATTCCAAGATATCGGAACGTCTCGGTTCGCAAGGGTATTGGCAATACCGGTAAGCTCCTTGGTAAGGCACGTCTATATCTCCCCAGGGGGAACATGCTAGATTTCTTGGGGTTTACCGCTATGCCGGAGAGGGTAGCGTATCGCTCCATCACCTCCAGGATGTATTGTATGTTCTCCTCTGGGAAGCGCAGATACAAAAGTATATCGTCAGCATATAATGAAATAAGATGCGGACCACTCGCAGTGTGGATCCCTATCTCCCCATATTGTTGTCCAAGACAGACTGCCAATGGTTCCAACCCTAATATATACAACATGGGCGACCAAGGGCAGCCCTGTCTAGTGCCCCTGCTAAGTTGCCATTTATCTGAGATAATGGCACACGTTTTAACTCTTGCAATTGGGGAGCTGTATAACATTTTGACCCACCTAAGATACCCTGGCCCCATTCCGTATTCTCTCAAATTCGCTAACAGCCAGGGCCATCGTACTGAGTCGAAAGCCTTAACCACATCCAGCGAGACGATCGCCATTTCACCCGGGTCCTCCTCTGTCTGATCAATAATATAGTGCAGTCTTCTATGGTTATCCGTTATATTCCTACCAGGGACGTAGCCCGTTTGGTCAGGGTGTGCATCAGTCTGCCGATGACTCGTTTAAGCCTGTTTGCTAGCACTGCCGTAAGGATTTTGCTGTCCTGGTTAAGCATCGATAGGGGTCTATATGACCCGCAATCTGTGCTAGGCTTGCCCTGCTTTAAAAGCGGGATGATCACCGCCTCCCGTAGGGACTCTGGCAACCTGCCATGCTCAAACGCCTCATTAAGCATAGCCAGCAGCGGGGGAGCAGCTCTTGTTTATAGGTTTTGTAGAATTTGCTTGGAAGCCCGTCTGACCCCGGAGCTTTACAAGTGGGCAGGTGCTGAATCACTATCTCTAGTTCTTCTGATGTGATTGGGGCATCCAGGTCTAACCGTTCTAAATCGTCTAAGGAGGGCAAGCCTATATCTTCTATCGTTTCCTGGATTTCTTGGTCCCTCTCTTCGCCTGGGTCTTCGTAGAGACGTGTGTAATATCTAAGAAACTCTTCATTCACTCCCTCTTGGGTATCCAGGATCTGGCCTCCCTCCCCTCTGATTTCCCCGATCACCGGCTGTGATACTTCGCTCTTATATAGCCAGGCCAGCAATCTGCCCGGCTTGTCTCCCCCCGCATGCTGTCTCTCCACATATTTCTTATAGGTTAATTTACATAATCTGTCCCAGTGCTCCCCGCTAGCTTGTTGTAGCAGTCTCATCCTGACCCCATCTTCCTGAGAGGTGCCTCCTCTACGCATGATGTCTTCCAGCTCCTTCTCTGTTTCCTGCAGCTCATGTTCTATGCCCCCCTGGAGCCCTCTAGATTTTGATATAGCCACCCCCCGCACCGCCACCTTAAATGCCTGCCACACAGTTCCCATAGATCGGACACTACCAGTGTTAATCTCGAAGTACTCAGTGATCACCTCCCTCAGATCCTCCCGGAATCCCGAGTCCTGCAGGGCCTCAGCTCCGAGTTTCCACATCGGAATCCGCGCTCTAGGGGGTTGGTGTTGCCACTCTAGGACCAGGGGGGAGTGGTCAGAGAGCACTCTGGCCTTATATTCCGCACCTCTCATCTCGCCTACCAACTGGACAGCGGCGAACACAGTCCAGCCTCGTGTGCAGGTCATGTGGTGCCGCATAGTGTGAGTACTGCCTGTCTGCTGGGTGCAACTGCCTCCAGACATCTACAAGTTCAAAATCTCTCAGGAGGGCCTGTAGCACCTTTGCAGCCGGGATGGGTTTGTCTAGTTTACCGTCTGATCTGTCCATCTTAGGATTCAGTACACAATTAAAGTCCCCACCACATAGGATCATGCCACCTAATAGGGGGCTAATTTTGCCATACAGGGTCCAAAAGTAAGCCGCTGTATCCTGGTTAGGGGCGTATAAGTTTATATTACTCACTTCCCGGTTTTCCAACATCCCCCGCACTACTATCATTCTGCCTTCTGGGTCTCCCGTAGACTGAAGCAATTGAAATGGTACATGAGGTGCTACCCATGTGATAACTCCTCTTGCGTAGGTCGAGTATGTGGCTCCCGCAATGCTCCCCCTCCACTTTCTCTTTACCACCTCCAATTTCTCCCTGGTAAGGTGGGTCTCCTGTAATAATGCTATGTCGATACTCATCCTTCTCAGATACATCATTACTTTATTACGCTTCAAATAACTATTGAGGCCCCTGACATTCCAGGTGACCACTCTAAGGCAACCCGACGCCATTGTTACAGTATCCTGCCTTCCCTCTCCACCTCCCATCCCGCCTAGTAAGATTCTCAGTTTGGCTCATTCCCCACCCTCTCCCAACAAACTCCCTTTCCCCCCCTTTCCCAACAACAAACCCCAACACACCACCCCTTCGACCCCCCCCACCCAACCCCAACAAGTGCCCAGCTCCATCCCTGGATCTCAGGCGACCCCGCGTTTGGTCCTGCCTCAGGGTGCTGAGGGCAGGAACCCGGCAGGGTGTCACCGGACTAACTATCCTTATGGAGGTATGAGGACTAGCTCTGCAAGGCTCCCATGCTCATATCAAAAGTCTCAGTGCTCACGGATCATACACATTTATAACCCTGACCATGCACGCCCATAGACTACATCTTATACAATAATCAAGTCCCATTGTCTTAGGCTGCAGCACCCTTGGTGCCACAGACTCAGATTACTTATCTCCTCCTTCTCCTTCTCCCGTCTGGATGCCCGACTCCTGGGCCAGCTCTGCGTGTCGAGCCACCCCATAGCTTCTTCCAGGGTTTCGAAAAACAAGGTTCTGATTTTGTGGAACACCTTCAGCTACGCCGGGTAGAGCAGCATACACGTGTGGCCTGCTTCACGCAGTCTCCTCTTCACAGTCCCAAAGTTCATACGACTACGCTGTACCAGCAGGGTGTAATCTGGGTATGCGGTTATGTTTGCTGTCCCCCTTTGTATTGTTCCACCCTTCCGCAAGTGTTCAAGGATTCTTTCTTGATCTCGGTAGTTCAGGATCTTGGCGATCACCGGTCTAGGAGGGGTTCGCAGCAGCGGCCTTCTCATTAGGGCCCTATGCGCTCTTTCCACCGCAAACCCCTGGGTCAACACTCCTCCGGTTTTATACTGCAGCAGCATATATTCAATGAACTCCGTAGGGTTGGGTCCCTCAGCTCCTTCTGGCAAACCAGCAATGCAGATGTTATTCCATTGGTCGCGTCCTTCTGCCTCCTCCGCCCTACTTTCCAGGTTACCACGCGTTGCACTAGGGCGTGGAGTTCCAATTTAGGAGTTGCACAGTACACTGTGTTCGGGGCCACCGCTTTTTCTAAGTTCTCTGTGCGTTCTGCCAGCGACCTGACATCTTGCCGGAGAAGATTCACCTCCTCTTGTACCGCCCCAACTTTGAGCTATAGTGCTGCTTTCAATTCGGTAATGGCCAATCCCAATATGGTCTCCCAGGCCACTGTCAGGTCAGCAATAACAGCAAGGATCTCCTGGTTCATGCCCATGGCGACTGCGCTCCCAGCGGGGGTTTTGTCTTTACTCTTGGCTCCTTCCGGACCCGTTGATGACCTGGCATATTCGTCAAGCGTGGGTTGCTTGCCCTTCATTCTTAGAGGTTTGTTGGACATGGTATTGTGCCAGAAACGTGTAGGCGAGCCCTGCCACTTGTGGCTACCAGCCCCAGCGGGGTTAAACTGCTATTGGCGTCGGGGCCCAGACAGGCCACGCCTGATTGTCCTTATGCCGACTCCTGGTAGTTCAAATCCCTGTCAGCGCCCCTACGGCTCATGGACCTGTTTGGGTGTTGTTGTGGGCCTAGCTTTCTCTAGCAGTGGGTATTGTTAATCAGGAACAGGCTCTGGGGCGGGTCCCCCACTCCAGGTTATGCCACAGGTTGTGCCCTCAGTGCATCTCATGTGCCGCGGACGACTGCTAGCTGCCACCGGCTTCCATATTTTGCAGTCCACTCGGTCTTCACCGGGGCCTCCGGGGGGGGCGGACGCTGCAACTTTTGTCACCGACACTCACGTGGCATCCGGTGTTATTCATTTTGCCCTGTGTCTTCAGTGCTCTCAGTCAGAGCCCGCTGATCCTCCGCTTGTAGCAGCCACTCGCGTGTGTGTTATTCGGCCGCTCTGCCTCAGCACCCCGCAGGCGTCCCAGTGTTCTCTTCACGGGGCTCCTATGTCCCCCTCACGTGTCCGCCTTTCCCTTGAACTGCTCCGCACCCAGGGCTCGAATGGTTAAGTATTGGTTGTTCTTTGTGATTTACTGGGTTCTGCTAGGGTTTGAATGGTGATGTTCTGGCTGTTGCCCTCCTCCTAATTCGGGCACCTTCATACGCATGCCATCAACTTTTGCCCCTTTCCCACTGGCACAATCAATGGCACCCTGTGTGTGCTCCCACTGCAGGTGTGCTTTCCCATCTAGGGTTCAACTGGTGCTAGGAGCTCACAGTGTCATTTGCCCAGTACAGTCACATGAAGCGGATAATCCTGCTCTTATATATTTCGTTTCTGAGCTACAATGTATCAGCCCACTCAGCCTGTCAGTTTCATACCGCCGAGAAGAACCGACAGTCCTTCAGTGTACATATGGCACAGCTTGTGCCTCCGAGTTTCTGCACTCGCACTCTGGGTATATTCTCCCTCCAGTGCCTGCACGGCAGCCGGCAGACCCTATTCTGTGTGTACTTGGTGTGCCACCATCCGTAGCCATCACGAGCGGAGGCTTGTGCCCCGAGCGCCTTCTCGATCGCGCACGCACAATAGCCCTTCACCGCGATGGGGAAGGGCTGCAGTCATGCAGCGCTCGCCCCGCGGGTCCACGGACCTCTCGGGATCCCCTCGGTCATGCCCCGACGTGCTGAATATCTCCACGGGCACCGTAGCAGCAGCGTCCACAACAGTTATTTTTACCGCTCCTGGCGAGGCAGGCGAAGCAGTAATGTTTTTCGCGTGTGTGCACTGCACTGTCTGTTTTCTGCCACCTTCACACGGGCAATCCTCGGTGGAATCCTTCCTTCCCGCAGTTACTTCAGGCGGTCCCTTTGATGCACGGGTCCGCCATTTTGTATCCTCTGTCCGTTCCGTGTGCATCGATTAAAGACTCCAGACTCCCGAATACTCACACCGAGACACTTCCAAGTTTCAGCAGCTGTACAGCCTGCTTTCCGACATCCAAATCTTCTTTTATGGAGTTTCGTGGTGCATTTTAACACACTTAAGCACGGATCGATTCTGGATCAGCAGGAGCTACCAAGAGAGCACGTCCTAATCCATGGCTGGTCAGCCATGCCCCCAGCTAACGGAATGTTACCCGGAACAACCACCTGCACGGGGAGTGTAGGTTGGGGTTGTGGTGTTGGACCTGCCATAGCCCCACCTGGCAGTGGAGCCAGGCCTGCCTGTGTCTGCAACAGCTGTCGGGCTATCTCATCGGTCTTGTCCCTATTTACCACTAGTTCATGCCTCAGGGCGTTTGTCTCGGCACAGGCCGCATGCACCTCAGCCCACAGTTCCCCCAACAACTGAGATAATTGGTCCGCTTCTGAGGTCTCCATTGCTCAGGTAGAGAATTTAAGGAGGTCTTCGCGTTCTGTCACTCTCACCTGGGTCTCTGCGGGAGCGATGGTGTCCTCCGATTCCCTTCCCTGCTTCTTGCTGCTTCGGACTAGTTGGGAGGTAGATCTGTCGAAAGAAGGAGGAATTAGTTTCCCAGAAATGGTGTCTGCCTAACTAGGGCGTGTCGCACCTTCTTTATTGGTTTGGTGCGCTCTCCATCCTGCATCTGCAGGGGTGCTGCTTGTGGTGGGAGTGATTTTGCTGGCAGATTCACTGCCATGGGTTTGGCTCTAGTTCCAATAGAAAGTTCTCTCACCGGTCAGAATGTGGTGCCCAGTTACTCCACTGGGAACCAAGGCGTTTAAGGTAAGTTACCAGTGCAGGTAAGAGTTCAGATGCCGGCAGGCATAGCACAGTGTGGATTCAGTTCAAGTTCCAAGTGAAAGTGCTCTCACCAGCCAGTGTGAGATGCCCAGTTACTCCACTGGGATCCAAGACAGTGCAGGTAAGTTCCTGTGAAGGTAAGAGGTCAAATACCGGCGGGAAGAACGACTTCCCACTACTAATGAAGTCTTTTTGTGTCTCTTTACAGGAGTCTTTGGGTTAACGTGAAGAAGAGGAGCAGTTCCTGCTCCGGCGAGGCAGCCTCTGAGGTAAGCAAGCTTAAACCTTGTAGCGCGGGCAGTGGGGCACAGAGCAGCGCAAATGGACTGCTTTCTTTGTTCTCATCTTCCTAGGAGCTGCTGCGTCGGAAGACGAGAAGCTGCAGAAGTAACAGGTAGGTACGAAGAACAGAAACGCTGGATCCGAACGGCAGTAAGGATGTGCATTCAGCAACAGACAACACGCGAAGCCCGGGCCGGTCTCTGGGCGTAACTTATAAAGGCAGCCAAGCTCAGAGACTAGAGCGCGCTGCTAGTTCCTGTTTGGCACACAGCATCCAGTAAAAGGAAGTGGCAAGCACAACTAACTAAGCTTGGATTATGGGTATTCCTAAGGAGTGCAGTATGGATCTTAGACCAGAAAGGAGTTCTTTGCACGCCAGGCTAACACCCAGATTGCCCCCAACTGTCCTCTCCATATGTTACCCCTTGCTAGGGGTGAGAGGCGTAAAAGTCGGTCCCTGGCAGTACTCATGACACTCAGTTGGCAGTGTACACTATAACGAAATGCCTCAATCGTAAATGTTGTAACAGAGTTTCTTGTTGCTCCATGTATGCTAAGCATGTTGAGTGAGTGCGAAGAGGGACAAAGTGTCACAGCAATAGATGTCACCTCCAGCTGGGGGACCGAGTCTCATTTTGGGAAGCAGTTATAGATACATTCATAGAATTTGTAATTTCTTTTGCAGAGAAACGTGTCAGGTGCAGTCAGCGTGATCCAACTCTAAGGAAAACTAGAAACTATCTCAAAGTAACCTGACAGTTTAGGGGCACTAGTGTAAGCAGCAAAAATAATCGTCACAACTTTCTCCTTAAAAAACGCAATACTTAATATATTAAACAGTGTTGTGCCTGGCATTTGCATAGAAACTGCATGTAGATGTCAATATCAGCTCCCATTGTGCACCCTTGATCCACCGCTGTATCAGTGAATGGCCTCCGTATTTTGTTTGTGCGGCCTTGAAGCCTGCGTTGGCCAATGCTTGGAGCTTAAATATGAGCCCTGGCTGCCCAACAGTAAGGAACGAACAAAGAGCTGTTTGAATGTGATGTTCCTCTTTAGCAGGGACACCCTTTCATGAATTGAAAAAACTGAGGGCGGCAGGGCCTCAGGTTTTTCAATTCATGAAAGTGTGCCAACGTCAGATATACAGTTTCTAAATACGCACGGTGCGTTGCAAACTGATCAGGGAATCCTGGCCTCCTAATGTTTCATCATGAAACATTAAGAGGCCAGGAGTCCCATCCGTTTTTCAACACGCCGCGCGTGTTTAGAAACTGTATATCTGATGTTGGCAGTGGCACATTCCCTCTAATAAATCCTCCCCAATACCGCCCTGCACCTGGGATAGGGGGGCCACGCCACTTGACTTACCTTACGGTAGCGAAGTTCTCAGGCGGAGGTCGAGTCGCAGTTGGACTCTGAGTCTGTCTCACTCTGTCTCCCTCGAAAACACACGCTGTGCCAGAGTCACTGGAGCATGGGTCCCTGCCTGCTTCTCCTTCATTCTGGAAAAACGAAGGCTGAAGTTGCACAGCAGTGCACTGCGCAGGCAGGACACGTGCAGTTTGTTCCCCGGCCTGGGCACGTTCATTATGCGCAGGCGTAGGGCACCGCAGCAGAAGTTGTAGACAGTCTACTTTTAACTTTTGCAAGCTGACATCATATTTGACACACTGCAGATACTTACCTGGTGTTCCAGGGACAGCTAAACCACCTGTCCCTTCAAGATTGCCGAATTCAGATGTTGGTAGTGGTGATTCCGTTAAAAGCAAATTAGACGACATATATTCTGGCAGTAATGAGGGATTACTAGTCTGCCCACCCCATTCTAGATTATGAAAAACCTTTGGCTTTTCGTGAGGGTGAAGCTGATCCCAAGAAGGGTGCCAGTGGCACCCCTCAAACGAGGTTGACGTGAGAGGTGTGGTGCTTACATTTTGCGCTTTGCGTAAACACATTTTGGAGAAATCTTTATTATATTTAGACGAGTTTGTCAGGGGCGCAATGAAGCCATTCTAGTCGGCACCATTTGAGAATGGCCTAAAGTACTACCTTGTAGGAAGCCTGCACATGTTAATCTTCCCATTTTCAAGGTCTCTCATTTTACTGTTCTAAGCGAGATAAAGGGCTGAGTTGGGCACATGCGACACGTGATTGACTCCTCCTCTTCTCTACTGGTCTTTCAGAGGGACCTGTGTTTAATAATGGCCACCTGCGTGCATCGCCTATGTACACGGGCTGCTTTCCACATAGGTTTATGCTTTATAAAACCCATGCATTCATACATTACACTATTCCGTGGCAGACATTTGATGATCGTCAGTAGAACAGAAGGTTATGTAGGCACACCAAACATGTAACTGCCCAAGCCCTAGCACAGTCTCGGAAGTACCAGCATCTATAATACTTCTGGAATATTATAAATCAGTTTTTCTCTTACTGCCTGCAGAAAGATACATGGACGCACCCGACCCACCTGACAAGCGACTGCCTCTACTTCCCCAGCTCTGCCTTTCATCAACAGCATAAGAAATGCAGACATTTCAATATTGTGGGACCCCCCCCTCCACCTAGCAGTGCTGTGCTGCAGTTCCATTATCCCCTCCCCCCTACAGTGGCACGCGCAGCTCTCCATGCAGAGGCAATGGAGTGCCCAGGGATGGCCAAGGGTGGCACCACTGCAGTGGAAGGGGGGGAAGAGGGCGCACGGGTGCCACTGCATACAGGGTGGAGCGGTGGGTGAGGCACCTTGTGTGGCAGTGCATGCATTGTGGCCAAGGGGTAAAGGGAGGAGGCAGGGCCGGCAATGGGGCATTGCCGCATTAGGGTGAAAGGAGTCGGAGGGGTGTGTGTTCTGGCATTACATGCGCTTGATGGGGGAGAGAAAGGGTGCGTCTTCACAGAGTGCGAGTAGTGGGGGGTGCAGTGAAATAGATGGGCTGTGTTTTGTCACTGCATGCAAGTGTTAAAGGAAGCTAGGGTGCGTGTGTTCTGGGGGTGCTTTCTTTAGGCGTTGCATGCATTATGTTGGGAAGTGTGGGTGATCTAACAATGCATGCATTGGGGGAAAGAACATTTTATAGTTTGTGTGTGCTGGCACTGCATGCATTATGGAAAGAAAGGTGGGTTTTGTTGGGGCACTGAATGCAGTGGTAAAAATATGGTGTGGTCTGCCACTGCATGTGAGCAAGGAAGATAGAGCGATTGTGAACGAGGGCAGTCGGCAATGCACCCCCCTTCCTAGCCACAGCCCTTAACCAAGGACTACAGCAACAAAGACACCGGAGGAAAAGGTGTGCGTGCTCTGGCACTTTGTGTACTGGGCAGCAGGGAGAACACCCGGCGTGCTCTGTCACTGCTGCCGAGGGGCGGGGGAGTTCTGGTCCTTGGCCCAGTGAGGTGTTCTATGGCACAGCAGGAATGAGACACGCACACGTGGCAATGAGGTGAAGGCACTAGAGACGCACATTATGGGGGGGGGGATAAAAGCTATTATATCCCCCCACTTAAAATTGTTGGGGGGGATTTGTCCCCCCTGTCCCTTCCATGTCCTACGCCCATGGGGGTGTGGTCCCTGGCCTTGGGCAGCTGTCTCCTATGTGGTTTGACCATCCCCAATCCCAACAGCAGTTCCAGGGAGCCCTGGCAGGGTCCCCAACCTTTCCCTGAAGGGAGAAGCTATAACGCAGTCCAGCCAGCCCTCCAGGATGGTTGGGGGCGAGTCCCTGGCCTTCGCTGGCTGTCTCCCATGTGGGTTGACCATCTCCAAGTTCAGCGGCAGGCCCAGGGAGCCCCGGCAGGACCACGACCTTTCCCAGAGGGAGAAGCTGTAACGAAGACCAGCCAGAGCTCCAGGATAGTCAGGGGGTAATGCGCCTGGCCTTGGGCGGCTGTCCCTCATGTGGGTTGACCATTCACAAACCCAGCAGCGGCTCCAGGGAGTCGCTGCAGGGTCCCCATCCTTTCTTAGAGGGAGAAGCAGTAACGCAACCCTACCAGAGCTCTAGGGGAGTAGGGGGTCATATCCCTGGCCTTGGGTGGCCGAGTCCCATGTGGGTTGAACGTCCCCAAGCCCATCATTGGTTCCAGGGAGGCCCTGGACATTCCCTGTCCTTTCCCAGAGGGAGAAGCTGTAATGCAGGCCAGCCAGAATACCAGGATGGTTGGGGGTCATGTTCCTGGCCTTGGGTACCCGTCTCCCATGTGGATTGACCATCCCCAAGTGCAGCAGCAGTCCCAGGGAGCCCCGGCAGGGTCCCCCTCCCATCCCAGAGGTAAATTCTGTAAAGCAGCCCAGCCAGACCTCCAGGATGGTCGCGGGTGACGTCCCTGGCCTTGGGCACCCATCTCCCATGTGGGTCGATCATCCCCAAGCCCAGCCTGGAGCTCTGGCTGAGCTCCGTTACAGCCTTTCCCCACCAGGGAGTCCCGGCAGTGTGCCAATACCTCCCCGAAGGGAAAAGCTGTAACACAGCCCAGCCAGAACTCCAGGACGGTTGCAGGTTATGTCCCTAACCTTGGACATCCATTTACCATGCGGGTGTACTGTCCCACAGCACAGCGGCAGCTCCAGGGAGCCCCGGCAGGGTCCACTTCCCTCCCCCGAGGGAAATTCTGTAACGCAGCCCAGCCAGCGCTCCAGGATGGTCGGGGGTGATGTCCCTGCCCTTGGGCGGCTGTCTCCCATGGGGGTTAACCATCCATAAAGCTCAGCAGCAGTTCCAGGGAGCCCTGGTAGTGTCCCCGACCTTTCCTGGAGGGAGAAGCTGTAACGCAGCCCAGCCAGAGCTCCAGGCTGGGCTTTGGGATGGTCGACCCACATGGGGGATGGGTGCCCAAGGCCTGGCACATCACCCCTGACCATCCTTGAGCTCTGGCTGGGTTGTGTTACACCTTCTCCCTCTGGGAAAGGACAGGGAGCCTGCTGAGGCTCCCTGAAACTGCTGCTGGACTTGTGGATGGTCAACCCACATGAGGGACAGCTACCCAAGGCCAGGGATATCACCCCCGACCATCCTGGAACTCTGGCCAGGCAGCATTACAGAATTTTTATCGGGGAACGAACAGGGACCCTGCCGGGGCTCCCTGGGACTTCCCTTGAACTTGTGGACGGTCGACACTTTCATTTTGGCCCAGGTAGGTGCACCCACACATATGAGGTACTGTTTTCATCTGGGCACCTGTGGGAAGGTTGGACGTGTGTTGTTGGTGGCATGTTTCAGTAATTTCCAGGTGGGAAATGTCTGAAAATCTTGTTTTTTTCCCTAAATTTGGGACTTTGCTGGGGCTTGTGGGTAATAAATTGTGGGTGTCTTCTTTTCAGAAATGCATGGTGTTCCCTGTTTTCCTTGGTGGCTGCAACACCCGAGGCCCAAATCTGTAGGTTGTCCACATGAGCAAATTCCCACAAAATCTGCTCTGCCGAAACACTTGGGGTTACCAGTGGTTTAGCCTTTTCCCTTTGCGCCCAGGTAGGTGCACCCACACATGTGAGGCGCCGTTTTCGTGGGGACACCTGTGGGAAAGCAGTAAGGTAGGTCATGTGGTATTGGCAGCATGTTTCGGTGGGTTGGCGGTGGGAAATGTCTGAAAATTGTGTTTCTCCCCCCCCACATTTCGGGCTTGTGGGTAATAAATTCAGAGACGATTTGCGCCAGTCAGACATCTGTGGATTCCCAGGGGTGTCTTCTTTTCGGAAATGCATGTGGTTCCCTGTTTACCTTGGTGGCTGTGACACCCCAGGCCCAAATCTGTAGGTTGTCCACAAGAACAAAATCCTGCAAAATCTGCTCTGCAAAAAGACTTGGGGTTACCAGTGGGCTTACCTTTTCCCTTTGCGTCCAGGTAGGTACACCCACACATGTGAGGCACCGTTTTCGTGGGGACACCTGTGGGAACGCAGTAAAGTAGGACATGTGGTATTGGCGGCAAGTTTCGGTGGGATGGCGGTGGGAAATGTCTGAAAATTGTGTTTCTCCCCCCCACATTTCAGGCTTGTGGGTAATAAATTCAGAGACAATTTGCGCAAGTCAGACATCTGTGGATTCCCAGGGGTGTCTTCTTTTCGGAAATGCATGTGGTTCCCCGTTTACCTTGGTGGCTGACACACCCCAGGCCCAAATCTGTAGGTTGTCCACAAGAACAAAATCCTGCAAAATCTGCTCTGCAAAAAGACTTGGGGTTACCAGTGGGCTTACCTTTTCCCTTTGCGTCCAGGTAGGTGAACCCACACATGAGGTACTGTTTGCATCGGGACACCTGTGGGAATGCGGGAAGGTATGACATGTGTTGTTGACAGCGTGTTTCGGTGGGTTGGCACTGGGAAATGTCTGAAAACTGTTTTTTTGCCAAATTTTGGACTTTGCCGGGGCTTGTGGGTAATACATTCTGGGGTGATTCACGCAAGTCAGACCTCTGTGGTTTCCCACGGGTGTCTTCTTTTTGGAAATGCCTGGGGTTCCCTGTTTTCCTTGGTGGCTGCGACACCCCAGGCCCAAATCCATTAACAACTAAAAATACAAAACTTAATACACACGTGTTGAAGACGGTCTATATCTCCCTGAAAGTATGGACGAAGCATGCATCATGGCCATGCTAAAGCCTGATTAAGACCCCACTGAGTGCTGCTCCCACATACTTCTGTGTGATTAATTTAGAGATGAAAGGCTCGGAATCCATATTGCTGGCAACAGCATTCACCAGATGTGCTGATCTGCCTGGTGTCACAGATGGCTCAAGGAATTAGAGATGGTTCACAAGCATTTTATTGGATCATTTCTCAGGGCCATAGGACAGTTCCTCTCTTCTAGAAAGTACCAATTCCCCCTAACGCAGGTATGCCTACTCCCACAGTTAGTATATACAGATTATTGACCCCTATTCTCCAAGTTCTGACTTATGCTTGAGGTTAATGGTCAAATGCCTTATCCGTTTGACCTCCCTCAGGGACTTTCTAGACTGATCCCCGACTCTATCCAATATTTAGTTGACTAAAAGTGATCAGACACTCTGCCCAATTTGGTCAGATTCCTATCACGCCCAATGACTCCTCTCCATCGCTGATGGTTGTCTCTTACTACTCTGCTCCTACCAACTACATCTACTTCCACTCCTACTACCTGAACCTTCCTTTTCTGTCTCTACAATGTTTCTCACTCCTAAACCTTGCCTCCACCCTTGGATACTACTGCTCCCTCCTTCATACTACTACAACTCCAACAAACCTTCTCAAACACCCTTTTTCACCTTTTTCACTCTTCACATTCACTCTTTACACTCCCACTCTTAATCACACTTGCTAGTCTCACATGCACGCTCGCAATACCAAAAACAGAACCACTTGCACTCACTACCCAATACCTCACCTGACCCAAACTCGCCTCTACAATCCACTCCACTGTCCTTCCTCTTGTTGGTCTCTTGGCCTGCCACCTCGTCGTCATGTGACCTCACCTGAGCAATCCAAAACCTCCTGCTTCCTTGGTTTCTTTTATTCTCCTCCCACTCTTCTGGTTCATCAGCTGTCCCTGAGCCTTCTGGCCCATCACCTGGCCCTGACCAATCTGATCCTGTCTGTCTTCGCTGCCCAGGATGGATCAGAATTACAGACACTTTTAAAGAGCAGGATAAGCCATGTCCCTTTTCTCCACCCACGGCTGCCATACATCAACAATGACGGCCTGTGCGGCAAAGTGTCAGAGTTCATGTTAGGAGACCGTCTCTTGATGCCCCATAAGGTAATTTCATTTTGCCTGGTTGGTAAGTCCTGTTTTAAGTCCCTGGTGTTAAAGAACGGACACAGCAGTTTCGTGACCATGCGTGCCAAGGCTGAGATTCGGTGTGTTGCTCCTGCACTAGCCACATAGAAGCTCCGGGTCCTCGTTCGATTGTGCTTCATGCCGGCGCATAGGAATTCGGGTCCTCTTCGCGCTGGTTATTTTCCCTGGCTGAGGTCCAGTTTGCATGGGGCCCTGATAGGATTGCTGTCCTGCAGGTGGACTCTTGTAATTGTAGTTTTTCCTGGTATTTCTGCAAAAGCCAGAAAGAACTTGGTTGTTCAGAGGTATGGGGGTGATGCAAACCAGTACTGCTCATATATAGACTTGCACTTGGGGAAAGGATAGGAAGTGGGGCCCTCCCAACTGCCACTGTCCCCACTCTGGAGTAGGACAGTCTCTGGATTCCTCCCTAGCAGGACTCCCACACCAGGCTGATTGGGGTTCCCATCACTTCTTGACAAGGTCAGGGTACGGAGCTTGTCAAGATGGGATGAACACAGACTGGTTATTGTGCATTAACCTAGACAAGAGAAACTGGACTCTCTTTCTATTGAAAGTGGCGAAATATGCTAACAAATTACTCAGTGCAGGGGTCACCAAATAGAGACACAGACAATAATCAGCGTAGATACGAGGTCTGCATGCCAGAGACCACTGCTTGCCTTAAACAAAACATACGGCGGCATACATAGCAACACCCACATACTACACGGTGTAAACATTTCATGCTGCGATAAAAACAGTTCAATAGGACTTCAGACTTCAGGGAAAAAGCCATTATGACAGTGATTTTAAGCTGACAAAGGGCCTGCCCAACAGGGAAAAGTGTTTTATGTGAAGCGCTTTCGCCAATAATAAGTAGTAATTGGAAAGGAAACGTTAAGCGAATAAAAACAGCCCATCAAAGCAATAAGTATAAGTAACACAGGAGACAAAAGGACAATGGGAAAGGAAGCGCCGCTAAGGATATAGGACAATTAAAGGAACACACTCATTTCTGTTCCTACCCAACTCGTGTATCCAAGCCAAATCTTCCTTTTGTGCCAGGCAGGATGATTGACTTGAAAAATAGATATTTCTGGCTGGTGCTGGACAAGTTAAGAAAAATACAAATTCATACATTCCAAAGGCAGTGCAAAGTGGCACCGGACCGAATTGAGGAACTTGCCTTCTGCTTTGAAGTTTTGGCTAGGGTGCGTTACAACACTTATTGGAAAGAAACTCCGAGCTTAGAGAAAGGGGGCTGCTAGGAAGTATTAATAAAGCATTGCTGCACTGTGTAACTCAGATTGTTTCATCAGCCTTCATTGCTATAAAAGCACAGCTGACAGATACAGTTAAAGGTTTTCGCAGAGTTTGACATGACTCAAAGTACGTGGGTCATGGTGGCAAGGGATAGAGGTGGGACAAGGCTGCGCTCCCCCACTGCAAATGCCTCCAAAGCAAGCTTTATCTTTCGTCCCCTCCCGTGTCTCCAACGAGGGTCAAGTCCCTGTTTCCATTTGTTGAGTAAGGTGATCCCATTGAATTCAAGGGAGACTAACCGTTTGGGGTGTGATTAATGTTTGCAGGATGGGTATCTGCTTGGGGCCTACAGCAATTCGTATATTGCGATTTGAAAATAAGTCCAAGGAGGGCAAAATTCAACAAACGAGGGCACCTTGAGCGGCGTGGCAAGATTTCCAAGAAACACAGCTGGAATGTAGGCCGGGTCATAACAGAGCATGCCATTCATGGCCAAAGGCAAGCTTCTCATAGAATGACCCTAAGCCAAGACAATATGGCAACTGAATGGGTATCTCAATCTTACCCATTAGATAAACCTTAACTTCA
This sequence comes from Ambystoma mexicanum, assembly GCF_040938575.1. Lineage (NCBI taxonomy): Eukaryota > Metazoa > Chordata > Amphibia > Caudata > Ambystomatidae > Ambystoma > Ambystoma mexicanum. Next base: position 1,261,043,217 of record NC_090924.1, read on the forward strand.
CCGAATTTCAATGACAGTATTGTGGACCAAGCTTTGCATATTTAATGGTCAGCTCGGAATGATTTATCAAGAGTGGCCCTGCTGGATTGTGTGAAAAATGAATCATTGAATGCATGGAATTTCCTATTTGCTAGATGTTTTATTTTTTAAGGAAATAAAAACAGAATAAAACCCTTTTCATGTTCCCCAACTTGTCAGTAATGTATTTGGTACTTGCCAATGTACAGTCATTTTGATGGTATGTTGCACAAACATTGTTCCTCTCAATCCTGAATTTTTAATGCTTGTACAAGAAAATGGCTCTCTGTGTTCCTTCACATGTGCACCTACCCTCATTCTCCTTCTACGCTGATCAAAAAAGTATTTCTAGACTGAGATTCTGTAGCCATCTTTTATTCAACAAAAGATGTTTAGACACTTGTTGGTAAATATATCACGTAGGTAGCTGAAGGCAAAATGTAGAGCTTTAGGTTGCACCGCGTTTCTCCTTAGCAATGTGCCACAGGCATCACTTACCATGGCACGGCTACATGGAAAGACTTGTGTTGTTGCACTTGTCACAACTAATTAGGCGGTCACTCTCAAATCAGGGAGTTCCTTTCCCCATGCATGGTAGCGCGCACCCAAAGCGCTTATACAGATTCAACTTTAGTGAGGCCTCCAACCTACCTCACACCACCCCAACAAATACCCTTTGTCCCACCAATGAGCTAGGAACCTGGCCGGTGTATAGTAGAATATATATTTATTTAAGGTTTGACAATATTTAATAGCAATCAAAACATTAGCCACCAATGCTGTGGCACTACACACTATCACAAATTCAAAGTTCTTCCACCATTTGACTGACATATTTCTACTGAACTTACAGACACTACAACACACAGATAACATCTTGAAGTTGGCAGTCACAATTTACATCAGATTTCTTGCAAATTAACCAATAGGAAACACACAAAACACACAGTGATTGCTTAGTTTGGCACAGTATTCCTTTCTTCCAGCAACCCCCACCCTCCAGGCATCTATTAAATATGACCCCTCTGATCTGAAGGCAAGGTACAGGGAGTGGAAATATATTAGCAAAATCGTTTTTTTAATTTTTTTTATTTGAAAGGCAAAGTCAAGAATGGAACTCAATGGGAAAAACGTTTTGGGCTTTTTATTCGCATGAAATATAGGGCTTTGGGAAAATCGTTTTGGGATGCAAGTAAATAAATGGTAAAATTCGTTTTGCACCCTCTACATTCACTTGAACAGCAGCGATTTAGGGTTACTTATTTTGGGATTATGGACACCCCCCTTGGGTACAGAAGACAGGGGTTTCAGAAAGGTAGAGTCACCCAAGTACTTTATTGTCTATACCAGCTCTAAAACACTGGACATAAACTTTGTTAGTTTCAAACTCTAACAACACTCATCCAGCGATTTTCTATATGGGAATTCATTTATTTAACTTCAATTCAATGCGCTAAGCATCTACACAGCTCCACCCCTCCCCACAATTTAATGGAAAGGCTTAAGGCAGACAGTTCACAGCACAATTCAATTTAAATGGATAGAGTGATTTTCTAGGATATCAGTGATTTAATCGAAAATATTTTACCTAATGGAGAAGTGATCGAATTTATTTCCCCGAAAAACGAAATTAACTTTTTACCTTCTCTACTTTTTATTTTTTATAATGCCAGCCCCCCCGCAACTCCCTCACACCTCCCTACCCTAAACCCCACCTATTATTCACTATATATGGGATACATTACTCCCCATAATCATAATTCTGATGCTTGTATCTGCTTAGATTCACATGCTATGCATAGGCCGACATCTAGTGGAAGCTGCGGAGTATTACAGTTGTTGTTTTCAAAACTCGATAAGGGACGTCGACAGGGCATGCCAGTAATACTATCCATATAGTGTGACGTCCACTGTACCCATGGTCCTTCACACGTTGGGGTCCCTCTGATTGTTTTGTTGCTTACATGAGGTTGCATGAAGTGTACCATGAGTACAGTTGTATTAAAGCAGATATGTATCAGATAAAGCCCAGATAAATACCTATATACCTTCTACTCCGAGGGGAGGATGGGTGGGTGCATGTGAATCCAAGCAGATACAGGCATCAGAAATACAATTACAGTGAGTAATGTATCCCTTCTGAGGCATGTGGAATATGCTTAGATCACATGCTACGCATAGATTAGCGAGCAGTGTTAGGAGAAGGTGGTGGGTTGTGAGAAGGTAAGCGGCGAATAGATGTTTTAGAACCGCTTGTCCCACCTGAGTATCTACTTTCAAGTGTGTGTCAATGCAGTAGTGCTGAGTGAAAGTGTGTTCTGAGCTCCATGTAGCTGCTTTCAAATGGCGTCCATCGGGATGTTTGCGATAAAGGCCAGAGTAGCTCCTGTACCCCTTGTGGAGTGAGCTCTCGGTGTGAAAGGCAGTGTTTTGCTTGATAAAGGGTAGCAGAGCTGTATGCATCCGACTATCCATCTGGAGATGGCATTCTTGGAAATGCGGTCTCCTTCTCTGCCTGGTGCTACGGAGACAAATAGTTGGTCCATTTTCCTGAGCAGTCTGGTCATGTTTACATAGTAAAGGACCACCCTCCTTACATCTAGTGTATGGCATTTTGTCTCAGCTGAGCTTGTTGGTTCTGAAAGGCGGCCGGTAGCTGAATGGATTGGTTTACATGGAGTTTTAAAATTAACTTAGGTGAAAACCTAGGGTGTGTTCTTAAAACCAATTTGTCTTTGTAGATAGCAAAGAAAGGATCTTGCATGGACAATGCTTCAAGTTTGCTGCCTCTCCTTATGGAGGTGATTGCCACCAAGAAAGCTGTTTTATACACAAGATGTTTAAAGCTTGACTTATGCATGGGCTCAAAGGGGGCTCCCATGGGTTTTGCAAGTACTACATTGAGATCCCAGCCTGGCTGTGGGTTTGATATAGGAGGGTAGAGTCTCTGTTACGCTCACCTGGTATCCATGGGGACGCCTATATGCCCTGGTTGCCGGATTCCCCCCAGATGTACTCAATTTGGGATGATGTCTTCTATGGCAGGTGGGCCTGAAAACACAGGAGGACTGGACTTAGGCACAGATTTAGTTTCCTCCCACCAGCCCCTTGGACTCGACCCGATGGCCCCTCCTCACCTTGTTATGATGTCTGGCGTGCTCTCCATCCTGCTTTCTGCGCAGGGGCGCATAGTTCCTGCGGGTTGAAGCGAGCAAGTTAACTTCACTGGTGCCAACCCATTCAAGTGTCTTTAAATAGGTAAGTTCAATTATTGCAGTCTCTGAGGGCCTTTGCTTTTCTTTAGGGCTATTAATGTGTTTCCCTGATTGTTTCCCCCTTAGGTATGCAGAGGTTCGTTGGGTGCGCTGCTTGGGTTCGGCTCCAGCCGGGATTTATGGACGCAGAGCGTATGAAGAAAGGTAGGTTCAGCGCAAAGTACGGAGCGCTAATGTCTTTTGGGCTAACCTGTATTCTTTATTCCTTTTCAGGTTACGATGGTCTTTCTGGGCGTGCAGTGATTTCCGTAGCGGAACCGGCCAAGATATGCCCAGCCAGGCCCTTGGGGCCCCAAATGAACCCCGAGCCCTAACCCTACCTGGCATGTGACCATGCCAGTGGGGTTCTGGGTCACGGGTCGTGACAGCACCCCCCCAGGGCCCCTCCTAAGGTGATTCTCCTGCCTGGTCCTGGCTTGTCTGGAAAGTTTCGATGAAACGTTCTAATTAGACGTGGTGCATGAATGTTCTCACTAGGTTCCCAGGAACTGTCTTGAGGGCCATAAGCCTTCCAATCCACTAGATAGTATAGTTTGTATCTGGTATATTTGGAATCTAGGATTTCTTTCACTTCGTATTTGGGATTCCCATTGATCATGATGGGTTCAGGTGGTGGTTTAACTTGTGTACCGGGTTGTACTGGTTTTAGCAATGAGACGTGGAACACTGGATGAATTTGCATGTTAGCTGGCAATGTTAGTTTAACTGCTGCCGGGTTGATGATGGCTTGGACAGGATAAGGCCCCAAATAGCGAGGGCGAAAAGTTCAGGTTCCCTTTAGTGGTATGTATTTTGTTGCTAGCCAAACTTTGTCTCCTATCTGATAGTCAGGAGTCTTTTTTCAATGTTGGTCTGCAAACCTTTTTTGCTTACTTTTGGCTTTGATTAATTGTTCTGTTGCCTTTTTAAAGGCCTGAGTGATGTTTGCATGAAGCATCTTTACAGCCGGCATTTCGAGGCTGAGAGGGCTGTCAAGTTCGGAAGCATGCGGATGTCTGCCATAGAGGGTGAAAAAGGGTGTTTGCCCATTACTGGAATGTACAGACTTGTTATAAGCATATTCGGCTATCCATAATAGGTCTCTCCAGGTTCCCTCAACTTGATGCAGCATGCATCGCAGGTATTGTTCGAGAGTCTGGTTGGTCCTCTTCGTTTGACCATCGTTTGGGGGTGATGGCTGGTGGATAGCCGTATGTCGATGTGAGCTATAGCGCAGCACTTTTTCCAGAGGTCTGATACAAATTGGCTTCCTCGATCAGAGACCAGGACTGAAGGGAATCCATGCAGTTTGATAATGTTTTCTAACAACACCTTTGCTAGCTGGGATGCATCTGGAAGGACTTTGAAAGGGATAAAGTGTGCCATTTTAGAAAATAGGTCCACTACAACTAAAATGGTATTGAACCCTTGGCTGGGAGGTAAATCAGTAATGAAATCGAGAGAGAGTGTGTGCCATGGTGCCAGAGGTATTTCTAATGGTTGCAGGAAGCCAGCTGGTCTTTGCTTCAATGACTTGTTTTGTGCACACACTCCACATGACTGAACGTATCGGATGACATCTTGACGCCAAGCGGGCCACCAATAATTGCATTTTACTTTGGCTAAGGTTTCGGCGATTCCGGGATGACCTTCCATCAAACAGTCGTGATATTCTGAAATGATTTGTTGTTGTAGCTCGGTCTTAGGCACGTACAGGCGTTCGCCAAAATATGGCAGTTGATTTTTAACAATGTATTGTTTTCCTTTGGTATACCATTCCAGTAACTCGCTTGGGGTTATTTCCTGTTGGATCGCATTTCTAAATTCAGTTTGTGTTAAAGCTGTGGTGTTGGATCTGGAGTTGCATAATCTCTTTCATCGATGCCCATGCGAGATAGTGCGTCAGCTTTCCCATTTCTTACACCTGGTCGATAAGTGATTATATAGTCATATTCGGCGAAGAAAAGGGCCCCTCGTAATTGGCGCGAGGATTGCACCTTTGCTGTTTTTAAATATTTTAAGTTCTGATGGTCCGTAATTACAGTGACCGTATGCCTGGCACCTAAGAGATAATGCCGCCATGCCTTGAAGGCGGATTTCATAGCAAGCAGTTCTGTATCGGTAATGGCATAATTGAGTTCAGGAGGTGTGAATTTTCGTGACCAGAGGGCCACAGGGTGCAATTGGCCAGTTTCAGGGTCTTTTTGAGAAAGAACCGCCCCCATCGCCATACTGGAAGCATCTGTTTCCACGATGTAAGGTAGATCTGGACGAGGATGCCGGAGGATCGGGGCTGAGGTGAATTTTTTCCTTTAGTGTTTGGAAGGCCTTTTCAACATCTTCTGACCATATACATTTTTTTTTTTCATAACATTTTATTTGGTTTGACATATAGGCAATACATATATCACAACAGCAATCGCAGAACAGCAATCATTCAGTATGATTTAGCAAAAGCGGCTCATGGGAGGGCCGGAGTGCAGAGAGCAAAAATGTTAGAATGGCCACCACTGACCATAGTCTGTCCTGTCCTTTTTCGCAAAAGTGGATTGTGGGGCGATGGATAGCTATGGTGTGAGGCAGTGGTTCAACAAAGCAGGCTGGCCTCCTGGTGAGGGCCGGGAACCTGGCGGCGTAGTCCATAAATGGGTCCCATATGTTTAGGGCTCTATTGAAGGAGCCTGACCAGATCGCAGTGATTCTTTCGGCCACCACTATATCCCAGCATTTCGCCCACCAAAGTGCCACGGAAGTGCCCTCTTTATTTTTCCACACCTGGGCCATTGCTATTTTTGCTGCTAGGAGTAGATGCGTGTATAGTCTGGGGATTTGGCCTGATATTGGGAATGCTCCGTCGCATGTGCTGCCCAGAAGGATGATTCCAGGGTCCCATGGGATGGTGAGGCCCGAGATTTCCTTGATGTGTTTGAGTATCTCTTTCCAATAAATTTCTGCTTTCGGGCATGACCACACCATGTGTAGCAGTGAGCCGGTAGTCAGGCACCCACGCCAACAAGTTCCGGGAATGGTTGGGTTGGCCTTGTTGATTTGGGCAGTGGTTATATAGTACCTGTAGCAGAGTTTATAGCCCCCTTCTCTGTTTGTAATGCATTGTGAGCTTTTGTGTAACCTGGCCCAGATTTTCCCCCATTCTTCAACTTCAATTTCTTTTCCCAGGTCTTTTTCCCATTCGATCATGTATCTTTCCTTTTTCGAGGGGTCTGCCCTGTCTAGGAGTCGATACAGGGTTGAGATTCTGCCTTTGCTTGTAGGGGTTGTTAATGATAGTTCCAAGGCTGTTAATTCTCTGGAGTATTTTTCCCTGGTTACTCTGTGGGACATCCAGTGTCGGATTTGGGCGTAGTGGAATCTTTCCCCTTCATCCACTCCGAATTTTGCTTTGCATCTTTCAAATGAGATAGGTGCTCCTGCTTCCAGAAGTCACTGGTCTTATGTAAGCCACCTGCCATCCAGGGTTGGAAGCTTTGAACCGATAGACCTGGGAAGAAATCAGGGTTATTCCAGATGGGAGTTAGGGGGCCTAGCGACCCGCGGATTTGCCATTTCTGGGCTGCTTCCTTCCAGCAGCGGGCTGTCGATATTGTTGGCAGCAGCGGGCCGCTGTTTGCTTGTGGGTTTACGGGTGGAAGGTGTGGGAGGGATGATGGTGCCACCGGACACCAAGATTCTTCGAGGTGTGTCCACTTCGGTTTATCTGTTTCTTGGGCCCATGTGAAGGCGTGGGAGAGTTGCGCTGCTATGGTGCATCTAGCAAGATCCGGTACTCCCAGATTTCCCCGTGGAATTCCTCTCATCATTATTCGTTTGGCTATACAAGGTTTTTTCCTCCCATACGAATGCTTGGATTTGCTTTTGCAGGGCTGCAAGGGCTGGACCCGGGATGTTGATTGGGAGTACTGTGCAATGGTATAGCCATCTGGGGATCAGATTCATTTTGATGGCTGTGATTCTGCCAAACCATGATATTTCCTGTGGCTTCCACCTTTTGAGATCCTTTTGAAGATCTTTGATCAATTGCGGGAAGTTGCTTGAGTATAGGCGCAGTGGGTCTTTGGGGATGTGAACCTCGAGATAGTTGATTGGGCCCGATGACCATGGGATTGGCATTAGGGGGCTGAGAGTGTCTTTTTCCTGTCTAGAGAGATTCACCGGTAGTGCTACGGATTTGGCTAGGTTTACCCTGAACCCTGATAGAGTCCTGAATTCTGAAATTTCATCCCATATAGCACCCAGGGACGATGCCAGGTTTGTTGCCGTTATTAGAACATCGTCAGCGTATAGCGCAATTTTATATTCATGGCCTCCCACGGACAACCCACTTATGTTCGTATTTTGCCTGATTCGTGCTGCAAACGACTCCATGGAGAGAGCAAAGATTAGGGGAGAGAGTGGGCAACCCTGTCTAGTGCCCCTGGATATGTGGATTTTGCTAGACCTTGTGCCGTTGGCCCACAGCTGTGTGGTGGGAGAATGATAGTTAGCCATTACCCATGTGATAAAGTTCGACCCAAAGCCCATGTGCGTCAGGACTGCCCGGATGTACCCCTAGTCCACCAGGTCAAAGGCCTTATGTGCGTCTAAGGACAAAGGCAGCCATTCCTACCTTTAATTTGTGGGCACTCTCGATAATGTCGATCGTCCTTCTAATATTGTCATGGGTACTTCTCCCAGGGATGAATCCCGTTTGGTCTTGATCAATTAGGGTTGGTAGGGTTGGTGCCAGTCTGTTGGCCAGTACTTTGGCAAAAATCGTCCCGTCGATATTCAGGAGTGAGATGGGCCGGTAAGAGGCAGCTAGTTCGGGGTCTTTTCCAGGTTTGTGTAGCAGGATTGTGATGGATTCAGCCATTGAGTCTGTTGTTGACTTTGAGGTAAGGAAGGAGTTAAATAGGGCCGACATCTGAGGTGCTAGAATTCTGGCGTATTTTTTGTAGAAATTTGCGGATAATCCGTCAGGGCCCAGGGCAGCTGATTTGAGAGATTTGATGGCGTCTACGATTTCTTCAGTAGAGATGGGTAGTTCTAGGGAGTCCAACAGGGTAGTGTCCCGGGAGGGCATGGTGCTTAGATATTCTGCTAGATTGTCTAGTGCTGTGGGTTCTCCGGACATGATTCATTTGTGGTGCTTGAATAGTTCTTCGATTTTTTCTGTATCAGAGTAGAGCATTTGTCCATCTTCCCTTCTTAGTTTCAAAATGTTATTTCGGGTGCAGACTTTTTTCAGTTTTTGCGCTAGGACCTTGTTTGCTTTGTTCCCTTTTCTGTAGTAGAATTGCTTTGTAAATGCTAAGGCTTTCGCTGTGCGGTCGGCACAATGCATCTCCAGCGCTGTTTTTGCTTTCCTCAGGGCTCTCTCCGTTTTCCTGGAGTTGTGCGATTTCAGTTCGTTCTCCAATTGCTTTACTTTTTCCTCCTGTTTAGCAGCCATGATGTTCGAGACTCTTCTCTGTTCTGCCCCGGCACTAATCAGTGTGCCTCTGACGGCCGCTTTCAAGGCATCCCAGATGATGTTGATGGGAGAATGCTCTGTCGTGTTTTCTTTGAAATAATTGGAGATAGTTTCTTCAGTTTCCGTTCGGATGCATTCATCTAATAGCAATGAGTCGTTAAGGTTCCAATGCCTTTGAACCGGCTGTTTTTGGCCTGAGATAACTAGATTCGCGGATACTGAAGCGTGGTCCGATATCATGCAGGTGTGGATTTCTGCGATGTTAAGATACAGGAACAGGACTCCCGATAGGAGTATGAGATCAATTCTTGAAAAGCCTTTATGCACACATGAGTAGTGAGTGTAGTCCCTTACGGTGCCATTGAATGGCCTCCATGCATCGACGGATTCGGTTTCTCTTAGCAATTTGGCTATTGCTAGTGCTTGCACGAAGTCTGTGTTCGTAGGGGGCAGAGTTTTATCTATTTGTGGGTTTGGCATGCAGTTAAAATCTCCACTTATGATCAGATGGCCTTCGCGGAAGGCTAGAAGTGTCGGAATTAGGTTTGCAATAAAGTTGGCCTGAGATGTATTGGGGCCGTAAACTGAGACGATGGTTATAGGAAGTTCTTCAAACAGGCCCTTTAGAAGGAGGAAGCGGCCTTCCAGGTCTTTTTTATGGTGATTTTTGATAGTGTGACTGTCGCTTAATAGGATTGCAACTCCTCTTTTTCTGTCCGGAGGAGGCGAAGTATGCTCTGTGTTTATATCTATTGAATCTTCCTCGGGATTCGTCTTCCTGCAATAGGTGAGTTTCTTGGAGCAGTACGATGTCACCTGATAACTGACCCAGTCTGTGTTCTACTGATTTACGCTTTCTTGGCGAGTTCAGGCCTTGGACATTCCACGTGAGTATCACTATTTCACTTGTATCGGCCATTGGTATACATTTTAGCGTCCGGTGTATCATTGGCCTTGCTCTCGCTCCTGGGCCAAGAGTCTGTTAGCGGCGATCGCTTGCTGCGTTGGTCTGGTGGAAGCTTAGTTGCTGGTGTGATATGCTGTGAGGATGACTGTGAGGCCAGAACCTGTGGGGCTCGGATTGCTCCTCCCCAGGTTGGCTGCCATGATAGTTTATCTCCCCCCTTACCCCTCCCCCCCAACTTGAACTGGTAGTAGAACCATTGTCCTGCTGCCACTGGAGAACTGGTGGCACCAAGGCGCCTAACGATGTCCAACTGGGCCGCTGATCCGAATTCTTTTGGAGCTCATCCTTGCTCCCGCACTGTTCGCGTAAATGAGAGTTGATGTCTCTGGAGGCTTTCTCCCCACAAGAGATTTGCGTAGTTATGAGCTGTGGGATGTGCCTCTCTTTAGAAGCGGCTACCTGAACAAGGTGCTAGCTCAAGATTGAATCGCAAGGACTCTGCTAAGTTCTTGCCAGATTGGTCATCCCAGCAAGGTGTCTTTCTTAGGGGGACCCCGGAGTCTTCGTCTTCTGCCGGCTTTTGACCATTCTCCTGTGGGAGGCTTTTCCCGAGGGGGGCGGGACGGTTCTTCTGATTCCGACTCCCCGTCAGACTTACTGAGGCCCATGAATTTATCCGCCTCTTTAGGCATGTGAATTTGCCTCAGGGCTCCTTCCCATTTAAATTTGACTGAGGTCGGGAAACCCCATTGATACGGGATCTTTCTGTCTCGTAGCCATTCCGTTAGAGGTCTCATGATTTTTCCGCTTTTGGAGCGTGGGGGCGGATAGGTCCTGATAGAGCGAGATTGCGGAGCCCTGGGACGTGATCTGGTGCATTTGCCTTGCCTCGCGCATAATTTCTTCTTTCATTTGAAAGAAATGGATTCTAACTAGTACATCCGGTGGGAATGTGGATTCCCTTCTTGGGAAGGTTCTGTGCACCCGGTCTAGTTCCAAGGGTGCGTTGTCTGGAAGTGTAATTATAAATCTAAGTAGATTTGTGACATAGCTTTTTAATTATGCATCTGTGATGGAGGATGGTATTCCTCGTAGGCGGATGTTATTCCTCTGAGAGCGGTTCTCTGCGTCCTCCTGTTTTGCCTCTAGGAGGTTGCATCTTGCCTACTTCTCCCACCCGCCCGTCTAGAGAGTTAATTTTCTTAGTGACCTCTTCTGCGCTTTTTTGAATTTCTTTAGTCAGGACTGACAGTAGGCCTTGCAGGTCGGCTTTAGTGACTGGTTGTGATGAGCACTGGGTTGATGCCGCTGCTGTAGACATGGGGGTGTTGGGGGGATCTTCTGGTAGGTCCCCCTTTCTGGATCTCTCCGTAGTGGTGTTCGCTAGTAGGGAGGCAATGTCCACTTGCCTAGAGGCCTTGCCGCTTCTTGACATCTTGGTGCTGCTGGGTCACTGTGGCAGGTCTTTCTGCGTGGAGTTATTGCTAGTATACCACAGGGAGAGAGTTCCGGAGTCCTCTTTAGATGCCCATTTCGGTTGGTGCGGTCTATGGGGCACTAGTGGTGGGGGGGGCTATGGTGTATATTTGAATGCTTGTGGTAAATTGCGCCGGGCCTCGGCGTGCAGTATGAAGGATCCCAATGACCTGGGAAGGTGCGGTGGACTTATAGGCAAAAGGGAATGGGGGATGAAGCCGCGGCTAGGCTGGTGGGGCCCGCCGCGTTCAGTGTTGTATTATTTCGGGGGACTGTTATTGATGATTCAGATGGGCAATCCTCCCCTCCCCTCACCTTAAAGATGTCGGTGCTGGTCTGGTGTGTTTTCCGATAGGTATGAGGACTCCGTGTCGACCTGCAAGTTTGTGGCTTTTCAGGCCCAGTAAGATATGATCCGGGCGATCTGTGCTGGTGCACCGAAGAATGCTTGGCTGAAGGTCTGGGTGCAATCCGGCCGTGGCTTGCAGAGCGAAGTGGGAGAAGCATTGTGGTAGGTTTGGCGATTTGGTTGGCAGGAGGGCAGCCGCCGCCAGAGTAGTCGCCAGGGGGTGAGCGGATGAGATCCCCAGGCAGGGGCGCGATGTACTCCGCTTGCCGTTCCCCTTCCCCCCTGGAGGAGCGGCTCCGTCCCGGCCGACCACAGCTAGTACCCCCGTGCAGGATAGAAGGGAGGCGGTGGGGAACAAAACCGGGCCCGGAGGCACCTCGAGATAGAGCCTCACACCAGTCACGAACAGCTTCTGGTAAAGTTGGCTCAGTTCTATGCAGGCCCACGGTCCTACGTGCGATGGTCTGTCTCCGGGGCTGTGCGGGGTGAATGGGGTTGTCGCGGCTTCAGGGCGAGAGAATGCTGGAGTCAGTGCAGGCTGGAGAGCTGTGTGCGCTAGGCGGCTTCGTTTGCTTTAGCGCGCCAGCCCCACCCGCACATGGAGGTACTCCTCTGTTTGTGCTCCGCGGCCGCCATCTTGGTTACGAGCGGACTTGCCGAAACTTCATAATCCGGCCACGACACGGGGTCCCTCTCAGTAGACAGCTGCTGGCGGTATTCATGCAACGGTCGTTTTAGTTTCTCTCCATTATGGGGTCTGGTAGCAGCGTTTGCAGCAGCGGCGTGGTGGGCCTCTCAGGAGCTCCTAAGAAGCCATTCCACTCGTGGTGGCTCCAAGCCACGCCCCCGACCATATACATTTTTTATTGTTTTTTCGTAGAAGTAACGTGATTGGATGCACAATCTGAGAAAAGTCTGGGCTGAATCGACGGTAGAAATTTGCAAAACCCAGCATACTCTGGATCCCTTTTACTGAGGTCGGAGAGGGCCATTTTAGAATGGCATCCATCTTGTGTGCATCCATTCGAATGCCTTTCGGAGTAAGAACGAAACCAAGAAATTCAACTTCGGTTACATGGAAAGAACATTTTTCGAGTTTTGCGTATAGTCGGTGTTAGCGCAGTTTGGCAAGAACAGCACAGACATGCTTAACATGGTCTTGTTCAGAGGTTGAATACACTAGGATGTCATCTATGTAGACCAGGGCGCATACATCGATCAACTCTCTTAGGACGTCGTTCATAAAATATTGGAACGCCGCTGGGGCATTGCACAGCCCAAAAGGCATTACCTGGTACTCAAACAACGCATATTTAGTACGAAAGGCAGTTTTCCATTTGTCTCCTTTTTTGACTCGGACCAGGTGGTACGCTCCTCTGTGGTCTTTGTATAAATCTGGGCATCTTTGACTTGATCTAGCATCTTGGGAATAAGGGGCAGTGGGTAACGGTTTTTCACGGTGATCTGGTTCAGGGCGCGATAGTCAATACAGGTTCTCAAGTCCCCTTCCTTTTTTGGTAAGAAGAACAGGGGACTGGCTGCCGGAGATTTGGATGGGCAAATGAACCCATTTGCCAAGTACTGGTCCAGATAGGACTTTAGATGCTGGTTTTCTGATTCGGTGAGCGCGTAGATTCTACCGCAAGGGATCTGTGTACCAGGTATGAGGTCAATCTGGCAGTCATAGGACCTGTGCGGTGGTAGCGTATTAGCTTGTTCCTTCTGGAACACATCCTGGAAATCTTGATATTCTTCAGGGAGAGTACTAGTTGCGCCAAGTGTAAATATGCTGACTCTAGGACTCATAGAAACCTTGAAACTGGACTCGTTTTCTTGGAGATAGCAGGTGGAGGCGCAATCATGAGGGAAAGTCATTTTTCTTGCACGCCAATCTATCCGAGGGTTATGAGCAACTAACCATGGCATCCCTAATATTAGCTGAAACTGAGGCGCCTTGATGAGATCGAAGGAAATCGATTCCCGGTGTCCAACCTGAGCCAAGACGTCCTTTAATTCCCCTCGAAGGCCTCGGTGAAACAATGTGGTTCTCTTGTCTTCAGGCCACCTGGTTTCAGCCACCAACCTATTGAAGGTTGCTATGTATGTTAGCAAGTCCTGATTCCCCTGCCGGAGTGACAAGAGTGGGTTGTCTACAGCTTGTTCATGGGTGTGTCGGGCAAAGAGCTTTTCCATTTCCCTTTGAAAGCCCCCAAAGTCACGTAGTAACGGATCATCATAGCTCACAAGCGGCACTGACCAGCCTGCTGCACTACCACTTAGATATGATCAAATAAATGCTACTCGTGCCTGATCGTTAGGGAATGCAGCCGGTCTGCAGAGAGAAATGAAGGCGACATTGATTCATGAATGCTGCATATTTTCTTGGATCTCCTGAAAACCTTTCTGGCGGTGCTAAGGGTATTGTTCTGGGTAAGGAACAAGTTACTTACCTGTAACTGTTGTTCTCCAGCATGGGTCTGGCATGGATTCACATGCTCATGAATATTCCCCGTCGTCAGGCTGGGAATCCTCGGTAAAGAAAAAACCAGTATCAGTTTCGTTTCTGATCTGTCTTTCGTAGCAATAACCAATCACTGGTCTCTGCGTCATACTGACCACAGCCAATGACTGCCCTCTACCTAAGCACCGCCTCTGGCAGCCATCTTCAGATTTGGAAGCACGTGAAGTGGCAGTATGACCAAGTGGAGAGCCGCAGAGGGGTAGGCGGGAGGGTTCGCATGTGAATCCATGCCAGACCCATGCTGGAGAACAACAGTTACAGGTAAGTAACTTGTTCCTTCTCCAGCATGGGGTCTGGCATGGATTCACATGCTCATGAATAAAGAATACATAGCAGTACACACATGCACAACCACGGGAGGTGGCAAAGGCTCAACATTAAGCATCACATCAACTCAACATTAAGCATCTTACCTCCTCACCAGGCTCACCTCAGGCGAACAGGTTGCGCAGCACTGCTTGGCCGACCCTGGACTCCTCCCTGGAATCCCGGTCGACGCAGTAGAATTTCGTGAAGGTGTGCGTCGACCTCCACGTAGCAGCCCTGCATATGTCCAGCAGGGGCACACCAGATAGGAACGCCGTGGTAGCTGCGATCGCTCTGGTGGAATGGGCTCTCGGACGGCCAGGCAGCGGTCGGTTTGCCAACCGGTGACAGTACATGATACAGCCGGAGAGCCATCTGGAGATGGAAGCCTTCGAGAGAGCCTTCCCCTGATTGACAGGTCCAAAGTTCACAAAGAGTTGTGACGTCTTCCGAAAACCCTTCGTGCGATCCACGTAGAACTTCAGCGCTCTAGCTACATCCAGCGAGTGCAAAGTCCTCTCAGCCGGCGACGAAGGCGACGGGAAGAACACAGGTAACACCAAGGGTTCGTTGAGATGGAAGTCCGACGGTACCTTGGGCATGAAGGAGGGGTGCGTCCTGAGCACTACCCTCGTGTCGTGGAAAGTCAAGTACGGGGCCTTGCAGGAAAGGGCCTGGATCTCACCCACTCGTCGTGCGGAGGTGATGGCCACGAGAAAAGCTGTCTTCCACGATAGAAACTTCAACGGGGCCGAGTGCAGAGGCTCGAACGGAGGTCCCATGAGCTTGGTCAGCACCACGTTGAGCTCCCACGCCGGGGCCGGAGCCTTCACCGGCGGGAACGATCTGAATAGTCCCTTCATGAACTCTTTCACCAGACGATGAGACCACAAGGACGTCCGCCCCGTGGTTCTGGTGTATCGGGAGATCGCAGCAAGATGAATCTTGATGGACGCGTGTGCCAGTCCAGCTTTGGCCAGCGTCAGCAGGTACGGCAGTACTTGGGGAGCCGTAATCCGTAGAGGGTTAATCTTCTGTGCGTGGCACCAGACAGAGAACCTCTTCCATTTGTGTCCGTAGCATTTAAGAGTCGAGGATGCCCTGGCCTTTGCAAGAACCTCTCTGCAATCGGCCGGGATGTCGTATCCTCCAAACTCTAGCGCTGCAGGAGCCAGGCCTGCAAGTTCAGCGACTTCGGGTCGTGGTGGAGGATGGCGCCTCCTTCCCTGGAGAGTAGGTCTGCGTCCGCCGGCAGCTTGATCGGCGGGGACGCTGACAAGTCCAGAAGGTCCGGGAACCATATCTGCCTCGGCCACGCAGGTGCGACGAGGATCATCCTGCACCGTGACCTCTTGAGCTGGTTGACGAGCCGGATTAGCAGAGGCAAGGGAGGGAACGCGTAGAGGAACAGGCCCTCCCAGGGGAACGAGAAAGCATCGCCCATGCTCCTCGTCTGGGGAAACCTGCTGGCGAACCTCCGGCACTTGGTGTTCGTCGCCGTCGCGAACAGGTCGATCTGGGGTGTGCCCCACCGTCGGAAGAGGCGATCCACTAGATCCTGCCGTAGTTCCCACTCGTGGCACGAGCGCAGCTCCCTGCTGAGTGAGTCGGCGATGGTGTTTTTTATCCCTGCCAGATGAAACGGCACCAGAAAAATCCCTTGGGCGACGGCCCAATGCCACAGGTCCTGCGCCTCCTTGGACAGCGCTGGGGACCTGGTTCCGCCCTGTTTCCTGATGTAAAACATGGTGGTGGTGTTGTCGGTGAAGATCCTCACCACCTTGCCCTTCAGGGACGGAAGGAAGGACCTGAGGGCCCAAAACACTGCACGGAGCTCCAGGACGTTGATATGCAGGGACTTCTCCGTCGGGAGCCAGAGTCCCCTCGCGTGCAGATTTTCGGTGTGCGCTCCCCACCCTTCCAGGGAGGCATCCGTGGTCACAGTCTCCTGGTGGGCTGGGGTCTGGAAGTCCATGCCCGCCGTCAGATGCGCGCGGGTGCCCCACCACCGTATCGCTCGCCGGAAACTCTCGTCGAGCTTGATCCTTTCCTCGAAGCTGCCCGTCGTCTGGATCCAGCGCGCATCCAGGAATTCTTGCAACGGGCGCATCCGGAGCCTGCACATGGGAATGAGGTAGATGCAGGAAGACATCATCCCGAGGAGGGACTTGATGGATCTCACTTTGGCCGCGTCGGCCACCAGCATCCGTTGCACCTTGCCCAAGATGGTCCTGGTCCTCTCCTCCGACGGGGAGGCCAGAAGGGACACTGTGTCGAGCCTCGCTCCCAGAAACAGTGCGACTTGCGCGGGCACCAGGTGGGATTTGGTGTAGTTCACGGAGAATCCCAGGTCCGTGAGGAGTTGGACGGTCCTTGCCGTGTGGACCACGGCGAGCTCCTTCGTCTTGGCGCGGATGAGCCAGTCGTCCAGGTAGGGGTAGACGTGAATCCCCTCGCGGCGCAGCTGCGCCGCCACCGGTGCGAGGCACTTGGTGAATACCCTGGGTGCCGACCGCAGTCCGAAGGGAAGGGCTTTGAACTGGTAATGACGCCCTTGGACCACGAACCTGAGGAATTTTCGGTGCCCCTTTAGGATTGGAATGTGGAAGTAGGCATCCTCCAAATCCAACGACGACAGGAAGTCTCCTTCCTCCAGTTGACCCAGGACGTGCTGTAAGGTGACCATCCGGAACTTCTGCGCCTTGATGAACTTGTTCAGCCGTCGCAGGTCTAGGATGGGGCGCCATCCTCCCGTCTTCTTCTTCACGAGGAAGTATCGCGAGTAGACTCCGGAGCCCCGAAGCCTCTTTGGGACGAGTTCGATGGCGCCCTTTCTGAGCATCGCCTTTACCTCCAGGAGAAGTTGAGGGACGTGAAGTTCTCTCCTGGCCACGGGGGGGACGCGCGGGCACCTTCTTTGAAACTCGAGCGCGTGGCCCCGGGCCAGGGCGTCCAGCACCCAACGGTCGGTGGAGATGGACTCCCACACGCTGACGAAGCCCGCCAGCCGGCCTCCCACCGGGGTGCTTCGGTGGGGGCCCGACCCCACGGCCGGTTCAATCCTGCTTGGACGCGGCCTTGCCGCCTTGACCTCCTTGGCGACGACGGCGGGGTCCGCTAGACTTGCCTCGTCCTCTGTAGGCCTCTTGCGACGACGAGCGGGCCGCTTGACGGTAGGAAGCGAAACCGCCACCGGAACCTTTGGAGGCGCCCTTGCCTCCGCCGCTCCGAAAGGGCGTCCGTCGTTGCTGCAGGACTCCCAGGGCCCGGGCCGTCTCAGTATCCGCCTTGATGGCCTGGAGGGAATCGTCCACCGTCTTCCCAAACAGGTTGTTCCCGTCGAAGGGCATGTCCAGGACTCTGGTCTGGACGTCCTGCCGAAAATCCGTAGCTTTGAGCCATCCACGACGTCGAAGGCAAACGCCGTTGCCTAGCTGGCGGAACCCAGCGTCGGCGATGTCCGTCGCCACGGTGATGGCGTGGTCCGAAGCCACTTCACCTTCCTGGAGGATCTCAAGGGCCTCAGCCCTCTTGTCGTCCGGCAGAAAATCCAGCAGGGGAGCCATCTTGTACCAGAGCTCCCTGTCGTAGCGGGCCACGATAGCCAAGGCGTTGGCCGCTTTAATCGTCGTCGCTGCCGACGAGATGACTCTACGTCCCATAGCATCCAATTTCTTTCCCTCGCCGTCCGGCGGGGAAGTCGATGTGGAGGCCGCACCCCCCCCCGCTTTCTTCCTGGCCGCCGCGGAGACGACGGAGTCCGGGGTAGGCTGCGCCCGGAGGCATAGGGGGGCCGTGTCCGGGACCCGGTACTTCTTCTCGTACCGGTCTCTTCTAGCTGGCGTCGTGGAAGGGTTCTTGAGGAGGGAAAGGCCCTCATCCCAAATGTCGTCCAACAGAGGCACTGCGAGGACCGTCTTCCTCTTGGCCTCGCGCCGCTGATAAAGGAAGCCTTCCTTTTTCTTCTCCTCTGGGCAGAGTTGAAAAAGCTCGGAAGCCCTGGAGATCATGGAATGGAAAGATCCGATCTCGTCGGGCGGAGAAGCCCTGGTGGGGGGCGACGACGGAAAATCCTCGTCGTATGCCTCGTCGTCCGTACCCGTCGCTGCCGTGTCAGTCCCCGTATCATCCCCTCGGGTGGACGGGGAGGAGGGCTGGACGGGGCGCGACGGTTGAAAAGGAGGTGGAGGATGGATCCTTCTTTTCTTGGCAGGGGGAACACCAGAAGGTCCCGGTTCTGGATCCCCCGACGGGAGAGGTTCCTCCGTCGGTAACGGTAGCCTCGTCCTTATCTCAGTGCATAAGGACTGTATGGCCAACAAAATGGCCGCCGAGTTGTCTCGCGGCGCTGGCAGAGGGGAATCCGACGGGCGAGCAGGGGCCCCGTCGGCATCCTCGACGATGTCGTCGTCGTCGCCTGCGTCGGGACCCATTCCGACGGGCTGGTCTTGTTCCACGCCTAGGCCGTGGCTTAAGACCTCGACCAGCTCTTCTTCTGAGGTTGAGGCCGAATCTACGACGACGCCCTGCCCCCCCTTCTTCTCCACGGAGGGTTTCACGGGGGTCCTATCGATGGGCATAAAAGAAGACTCCCTCCGAGGAGGCAGGGAGATTCTGGGCCCTGAGGTCGCCACCACTGGAGTAGCCTCCACAGGCTGGGCCAGGGCCGCCGCGACCGTTTCGATAGAGGGCTTGGTCGGATGGATCAAGGCCTTCACCACCCTAGGTGCGCTCACCGCCTTGTCCTTGAGGGAGGGGGCACTGCCACGCTCCTCCTCTGCCTTCGAGCTCGACCGGGGCCTCTCCAGGAGCTTCGCCGGGTGCTCGGCCTTCCTCTTACCCGACCCAGAGCGTTGGCTCGTGGTTGATGGTGCCGGGGAGGGTGCGCCCTGCCTGGCGCCCGTAGAGCCCGACCGTTCGGCGCTCCCGGTGCCAGCGGACTCGCGGTGCTTGGCCTTATGTTGGGCCCCCGTCGCCGGGGCGCCCTCAAAGGTCTTAGAAGACCGCTCGGATTTCTTCTTCTTCTCGCCAGACGGGCTCTTACCCTGCAGCCAGTTGGCGAGACGTTGATGACGGTCCTTCATGGTCCGTTCCGACATGTCGCCGCAAAACGCACAGTCCTTCTCCACGTGCGTTTTGTCCTCATGAAGGCAGTAAAGGCAGAAAGAGTGTTCGTCCTCCTTAAAGACGTTCTGCAGCTGGCATCCAGGGCAGACCCTGAACAGCTTTCCGGGCGTCGAGCTTCCCTTCTCCTGGGCCATCTCCGAGACCGGGCCTGAGAAGCTTCTGGAGTCCTCCGAAGCGTAGCTCGACGAAATCTTCACCCTTGAGGGGCACAGATGAATCCGACACGGGTCCCCGTAGATCGGATGTAGTATCGGTGGAGCTTGAGGCTCTTTGACCGAAGAATCGAAGTTTTTTGTGAAAAAAGCGCGAAAAATAGCACTAACGCTCGAGAGCAATAGCACGAGGATCCCAACACATGAACGTGCGGTAAAAATCTGAAGATGGCTGCCAGAGGCGGTGCTTAGGTAGAGGGCAGTCATTGGCTGTGGTCAGTATGACGCAGAGACCAGTGATTGGTTATTGCTACGAAAGACAGATCAGAAACGAAACTGATACTGGTTTTTTCTTTACCGAGGATTCCCAGCCTGACGACGGGGAATATTCATGAGCATGTGAATCCATGCCAGACCCCATGCTGGAGAAATTTATTTGCACTGGAGCGGTAGACGACGTGGTTGCCTGTGCCAGCGAAGTTGTTCAAGGTAATGGAGCTTGCCCGGCCTGTGATTGCAGTAGTTGCCTGCTGTGTTCTTAAGTGCGATCCTTGGCGACAACAAGATCCCTTCGCAGGGTATTAGTCTCTTGCCTAGCCGAATGCACTTTGGCGCGTAATTGTCCTAATAACTGGGCAAGTTGGTCCATTTCTGAAGTCTCCATGGTGCCCAGGTGGATTCTGTTATGAGGCTTTGCGTTCTGTTACGCTCCCCTGGTATCCACGGAGACGCCTGTATGCCCTGGTTGCCGGATTCCCCACAGATGTACTCAATTCGGGAAGATGTCCTCTATGGCAGGTGGTCCTGAAAACACAGGAGGACTGGACTTAGGCACATATTTCGTTTCCTCCCACCAGCCCCTTGGACTCGATCTGATGGCCCCCTCTTCACCTTATGACATCTGGCGTACTCTCCGTCCTCCTTTCTGTGCAGGGGTGCGTAGTTCCTGCAGGTTGAAGCGACCGAGTTAACTTCACTGGTGCCAACCCATTCAAGTGTCTTTAAAGAAGTAAGTTCGATTATTGCAGTCTCTGAGGGCCTTTGCTTTTCTTTCAGGCTATTAATGTCTTTCCCTGATTGTTTCCCCCTTAGGCATGCAGAGGTTCGCTGGGTGCGCTGCTTGGGTTCGGCTCCTGCCGGGATTTATGGACGCGGAGCATATGAAGAAAGGTAGGTTCAGCGCGAAGTGCGGAGCGCTAATGTCTTTTGGGCTAACCTGTATTCTTTATTCCTTTTCAGGTTACGATGGTCTTTCTGGGCGTGCAATGATTTCCGTAGCGGAACCGGCCAAGATATGACCAGCCAGGTGAGGAGATTTCGGTTGCTGCTGTGATTGCCGTGAGTGACCTGTTTAACGTTGTTCCTTTTTCTCTCCTCTCCAGGTGCTTCGTTCCGGTGCGAGCAAGATGTCCTGAAGATGCGGCCAACGGGATGGAAGACCGCGAGCAGCTGGGAGCGAAGGATGGAAGACTGCTGGTAAGCTGGAACTGCTTATGATGTTCTTTTGTCTCCTCTGCAGGTCCGCGATTCCAGGAACGCCGGGTGCTGGTCTCTGAACACAGTGAGCGTTACGCTGCTGGCTGCAGAATAACGCGAAGCACGTTCTTTAGCTTGGGTGTGGTTTATAAAGCCTACCCTGTAAAGTAGTCCAGGTAAAGTAATCCGGGCTACCACACCCCAAAACACTGCACCGCACAGTCTGGTTCTTAGGGACTAGACTGTGTGGGTGTCTCCATGTTCCCTGCAGGCCTCCACATAAAAAGTAGTCCCTTCAAGTCCCATTCCAAATATGAGCCTGGTGCCAAAGGCGCCAGGACTGACTCCAGGAGAGTCTCCGGTGAAAATACAAGGTCCTTGGGGCCCCAAATGAACCCCGAGCACTAACCCTACCTGGAATGTGACCATGCCAGTGGGGTTCTGGGTCACGGGTCGTGACAGCCTCTTTACTCCCTCCATGAATGCCTTAATGACAGTGTGATAGAGAACCTGTAGCAGCGGACAGGTTATGGGAAAGTGATAAAGAACAGAACAGTACAGAGGGGCAGACCTCACACACCACAGCAGGCGGAATGATTGCTACAGTAACGACACGGACTACAACTCCCAGAATGCCTCAACAGATGCATTCTCTATATAAAAGCCAGCAACGGGGAAAAGAAAGCAGGGAAAGAAGGCGAAAATCCACATTTCCTTATATGAATGGACTCTCACAGTTAAGGGTTAAAACTAATGCTGATTCCGCGTGTATGGAGCAGGGAGGAGGGGAATTAGCATCGGCTGTACTGCGCCCAGAGGCAGCACCTGTGATTAATTGCTGGGGAGGAGGAGGGGCACACGGGTTTAAAGCTGCACTAAACGCCTCAACGTGTGTCTCATTTTTCAGGAGTGGAAGGCGACGGCCGGTGTGGATTCCGAGTGGGAAGAGACCAGCTCACAACACCGGTGGGCTTATTAGAGGAAGAAGAAGGGAACTCCGCAGGACGAACCCTTACAGAGACGGCAGGCAACACAGTGCGCGGAGCAGAGCGCAGTCACCACGAGAGGGACTGTTCACAAGGTGATACAAATACTGGAGGTTTTTGAGTTTGTTCTTTCACTTCAAGGACTGGAGGAACTGGAGGAACTTTACACGCCAGCTCGCAATCAAAGGCTAGATCTCTCTGCCGCGGGTGCTCAGACGAGCGTGTGAAAGAAACCGCTCAACACGGCACGAAGGAAGGTGCTAACGGAGGACTTTAACCCGTGAGGTCACGGTATAAACTGAGGGTGGGGGAGTTGGAATATTTGAATGGAACTCTGAGAAGCCTGGTTGGCACTTTAATTTTTAATTGAGACTTTTTGCAGAACCCCCCCCCCCTTATGCAACTTGAAGTGCTGTCAAAATAAATATTATTTGTCAAAATCCTCTGGTGTCTCTGGCTCACTACTTAACAGTGGTGGCAGCGGTGGAATGCGGTAGAGACACGTCTACTTTGACATAATGGAAGCAGTCATCAAAGCATTGGCTGAAGGCCAACAACCATTACAACAGCTGGTACAGGTGCAAGGACATCAAGCCCAAGCAGATCGACAAGCCCTGCAACAGGCTCTACAGGTACAAGAGCAGGGCAGGGAAGCTCTGCGAATTCTGGGAGAAACAGTAGCGGCGCACAGGACACATCCAGCCATTCCACCCACAGTGCTTCAAAAATACCAAGCGGGAGACGATCCCAGTTTCTTCTTTGTGAATTTTGACCGCATAGCCCGAGCGGCACAATGGCCCCAGGACAGATGGTCTTTCTTTTTGGCGCCCCTGCTCACGGGAGTAATGCAAGGGGCATATCATGCGGCCAATCCGAACGGGGACACCCCGTATGTGGACATCAAGAAGTCAGTACTGGAGAGGCTAGGGATGGATGAGGAATCCTATAGGCTCCAGTTTCGGAAAACCAGACTAAAACCTGGCGAAAGCCCAAGACAGTTGTTTTACAGGATACAAGATCTAACGGAGAAATGGTTGCAAACCAATACCGCCATGATCGGGCAAATCAAGGAGAAGGTAATGCTGGAGCAATTTATTGAAGCACTGCCAGGTCCTATCCAACGGTGGGTTAGGCAACATCACCATCTGAAATTGTCCGAAGCCATAGACGTGGCCACAGCCTACCAAAAAGCTGGAATTCCTCGCAGTGTGGCAGCACCACCGGCAAAGCATCACTATGATCTTCCCGCCTTACGCAGTAACCACCAGGGAAGTGCACCTGAGCCACGGGTCAGACAGGAACCTAAGGCAACCAACGGAACCAACATAACAAAAGGGCAGGCGCACCAATGCTTTGAATGCGGGGAATGGGGTCACATCGCCCGGTTCTGTGCCAAGAGAAACAAGACCGAACCCATGGAAATAGGCACCTTACAACCGCAGGGGAATAGAAGAAGACTACCCTATGTGATAGAAGTTACTGTGGATGGTCATCCTCAACAAGCCATGATGGATAGTGGAAGCCGGCAGACAGCCATATAACCCCATGTGAGTGAACAAGATCCAGGACAGGTGAGAACTATTGACATTAAATGTGTACATGGGGACGTTAAAGGGTATCCCACAAAAGACGTTGTGTTAGGGTTACAGGGAGAAGAAATACCCGTTAAAGTGGCTATTATACCCACCCTACCCGCGCCCGTACTAATAGGGACAGACATTCCCGAATTTGATAAATGGTTAAAGGAAGCTCCCTTTTCACAAACCGAGATGAGATGGAGGAATCTAAGGGGAAAACTCACCAAGAAACAGAAAAAGGGAAAATAACCAGGCTGGGCACCTGGGAAAAGATATTGCCCTCATAGATTGGAGGGTTGGGGATCATCTGCCATCCTTCAGGACCAAAGTCGGTCTTGACGAGACTCTAAAGCGAGCTCGCGAACAAGCTTTAACCATAAAAGACTCACCAGTTACCACTCCCTACTTCAAAGAAAAACAAGGGCTTTATTATAGAGTGACCCGAGGAACAGACAACCAAGAGAAGGAACAACTGTTGGTTCCTCAGTCATATCGGAAAACCTTGATTCAACTGGCACACGATCATACCACAGGGGTTCACTTAGCTGAAAACATGACGGGAAAGAGGGTGTTAGAGAATTTCTACTGGCCTGGGATTTACACTGAAATAGCTAGATATTGCCAAGAGTGTGTCATATGTCAGAAAACGAGCAATCATACCCCGGCTCGGGTACCCCTGCAAAGAATGCCTTTGATCAAGGAGCCCTTTCAAAGGATAGGTATGGACATAGTCGGTCCGTTAGAACCCTCCAGTAGAGGATTTCGGTTCCTCCTGGTCATA
This sequence comes from Ambystoma mexicanum, assembly GCF_040938575.1. Lineage (NCBI taxonomy): Eukaryota > Metazoa > Chordata > Amphibia > Caudata > Ambystomatidae > Ambystoma > Ambystoma mexicanum. Next base: position 1,261,067,617 of record NC_090924.1, read on the forward strand.
GTGGACTACGCCACCAGATATCTTGAGGCTTTTCCTTTAAGAGGTATCTCTGCCAGACAAGTGTGTGATGTACTGTTACCATTCTTTGCTAGAGTGGGAATACCCTTTGAGATAGTGACAGACCAAGGGAGTTATTTCATGTCGGTGGCAATGAAAGAGGTGTGCAAAACTTTGGGTATACATCATTTGAGAACCTCAGTTTATCACCCGCAGACAGATGGGTTAGTGGAGAGGTACAACAAGACTATCAAACAGATGATAAAGAGAGCCACCAGCCCTACCGGTTTGGGATGGGATCGGGTATTGCCATGGGTTTTAATGATACTCAGGGATACTCCCCTTTTGAGCTGTTATTCGGAAGACAACCCAAATCGGTGTTACGGATCCTAAAAGATAACTGGGAGCAACAAGAAGAAACGTCCCTCACCGAATATGTTCAGGACCTAAGAGAACAGCTGGGAAAACTGAGGGATTTTGCTCAGGAAAACTTGGGTAGAGCACAAGAAAAACAAGAGAAGTACTATGATCAGGGAAGCAGACCTAGATCCCTGAAGATAGGGGACAAAGTACTGGTGCTACTACCGACCCACACAAACAAAATGCTGGCTCAATGGCACGGGCCGTATCAGATAACAAAAATATTAGGACCTGTGAACTATGAGGTGGAACAACCAGAACGTAAAAATAAATATCAGAATTATCACATCAATGTACTCAAGTTGTGGAAAGAAGGAACCCAAAGTGTGCTGTGTTCAGCCTTATCAGATACGTCTGTCCCAGAACAATTAATCCCAAACCACCCTTGTGGTATACGAGAAGTGCAGTTGGGGGAGCAACTAAGTGAGTCCCAAAGAGCTGAGTTGTTCTCTACACTAAACCCGATATCCGAGACCTTTTCTAGCATACCAGGGCGGACCCATTTGGCTATGCATTCAATACCTACAGAGGAGGGGAAAACAGTACGCCTCAGACCCTACCGGATTCCAGAAGCAAAAAGGGGAGAGATTGCCAAGGAGATAGAGAACATGTTGGACTTGGGAACCACCGTGCCTTCAAAAAGCGTCTGGTGCTCCCCTATAGTATTAGTTCCTAAACCGGATGGCACCACCAGGTTCTGCATGGACTTTAGGCAATTAAATGCTATTTCCCGGTATGAGGCGTATCCGATGCCCAGAATTGATGAGCTCATAGAAAAACTGGGTTCTGCCACATACCCGAGCACACTGGATTTAACAAAGGGATATTGGCAGATTCCCCTCAACCCAGTCGACCAAGAGAAAACCGCATTTGCCGCACCACAGGGTCTGTTCCAATTTACGGTCTTGCCTTTTGGGCTACATGGGGCACCAGCAACCTTCCAAGCCCTAATGGACCAAATATTGAGGCCTCACGATCAGTATGCAGCTGCATACTTAGACGATATTGTAATATTCAGCAAAACATGGAAAGAACATTTGGCACACTTAACCCAAGTAATAATGGCATTCAAAGAAGCCGGGTTACACATCAACCCGAAAAAATCAAAATTGGCAGCCAATACCACAAAATATCTGGGGTATGAAGTAGGGGGCGGAATGGTAACCCCACTGTTAGATAAAATCCAAGCCTTGCAAAAGCTAAAAATGCCTGAAACCCGAAAAGAAATTAGAGCCTTCCTAGGATTCGTGGGGTACTACAGGAGATTCCTGCCTCATTTTTCAACCATAGCAGTCCCACTTACGGACTTACTAAAAACAAATAGACCCCTACATATATCCCATGAAGCAAAACAGGCATTCCAGACATTAATACAAATGATTTCCTCCAAACCAGTTATCCATTGTCCGGATTTCGGCCAAGAGTTTTACTTACAAACTGATGCCTCGGGATGTGGTCTAGGAGTGGTACTCTCACAGGGTACCAAACAAACCCTGTGTCCTATTGCGTTCATCAGTAGGAAGCTCCTTCCACACGAGTTTCCGTATTCAACCCTTGAAAAAGAATGCCTGGCAATTAAATGGGCAGTAGAGTCCCTCAGATACTACCTATTGGGGAGGAGGTTTACCATCTTTACAGATCACGCCCCACTGAAATGGTTGGCAACACAAAAAGACTCCAATCAGAGTACTACAGTGGTTCTTAACTCTACAACCATATTACTTCATAACAGTTCACAAACCTGGAAAGTATCAGTGCGTGGCTGACTATTTATCCAGAGCAATGGACATGCCCGAACGGCATGGGTCTTCGGGGGGAGTATATGATGGAGAACCTGTAGCAGCGGACAGGTTATGGGAAAGTGATAAAGAACAGAACAGTACAGAGGGGCAGACCTCACACACCACAGCAGGCGGAATGTTTGCTACAGTAACGACATGGACTACAACTCCCAGAATGTCTCAAAAGATGCATTCTCTATATAAAAGCCAGCAACGGGGAAAAGAAAGCAGGGAAAGAAGGCGAAAATCCACATTTCCTTATATGAATGGACTCTCACAGTTAAGGGTTAAAACTAATGCTGATTCCGCGTGTATGGAGCAGGGAGAAGGGGAATTAGCATCGGCTGTACTGCGCCCAGAGGCAGCACCTGTGATTAATTGCTGGGCAGGAGGAGAGGCACACGGGTTTAAAGCTGCACTAAACGCCTCAACGTGGGTCTCATTTTTCAGGAGTGGAAGGCGACGGCCGGTGTGGATTCCGAGTGGGAAGAGACCAGCTCACAACACCGGTGGGCTTATTAGAGGAAGAAGAAGGGAACTCCGCAGGATGAACCCTTACAGAGACGGCAGGCAACACTGTGCGCGGAGCAGAGCACAGTCACCACGAGAGGGACTGTTCACAAGGTGATACAAATACTGGAGTTTTTTTAGTTTGTTCTTTCGCTTCAAGGACGGCAAGAATACTGGAGGAACTTTACACGCCAGCTCGCAATCAAAGGCTGGATCTCTCTGCCGCGGGTGTTCAGGCGAGCGTGTGAAAGAAACCGCTCAACACGGCACGAATGAAGGTGCTAACGGAGGACTTTAACCCGTGAGGTCACGGTATAAACTGGGGGGGCAGGGAGGGGGAGTTGGAATATTTGAATGGCCGTGACGAACTGCCTTGTTTAAACATACCGGTCCATTGTATTCCTTCATGGTATGATATAGTTTTCTTGGAGGTAAACCTTAACCTATGATTCCGGTCACATTCAGAAAAAGGGAACTCTGAGAAGCCTGGTTGGCACTTTAATTTTGAATTGAGACTTTTTGCAGAACGCCCACCCTTATGCAACTTGAAGTGCTGTCAAAATAAATATTATTTGTCAAAATCCTCTGGTGTCTCCGGCTCACTACTTAACAGACAGGTACCCTTCCACCATGATACTTTACTCTGAGAGGTGGTGTATGTGGATAGTGCCGCCAGGTGAACCTTTATTGAGTTAAATACTAACCCCGAGTATAGTAAGTGGAGCATGTAGTGAAGAATGTGAGTTGGAGTACATTCTATCGGGTTTATTTGTTTGACTAGCACCAAATTACAAATCTTTTCCACTTGTCAAAATAACAGTGTCTGGTGTTTCGTTTATGTGCCTCCTTGAGGATATCCATACAACTTTGAGGTAAGTTAAGATGTCCAAACACTATGACCTCAGGAGCAATGCTGCCAAGTTCATTGAGTGAGGTTGAGGGTGTAATGTTGTCCCTCTGTGCTGGGAAAGCAAGTTGGTCTGGTACGGGAGCTTGATGGGATTGCATATCGCCAGTTTGCACAGATGTGGATACCAAGGTTGTCTTGCCCACATGGGAGCAACTAGGATTAGCGTTATCTGTTCTCTGTGAATCTTGTTCACCACCCTGTTCATTAGTGGAGTTGGGGGAAAAGCGTAGGCAAATTTCCCTGACCAACTCATCCATAGGGTGTTCCCCTTGGAGTCCGGTTGGGGAAACCTGGACGCAAAGTCTGGGCATTGATTGTTTTCTTTTGTAGGGAACATGTCTAGCGTGGGGTAACCCTACTGTGAGAAAATGTGATCTACGACCTTTCTGTCAGTAGAGGATCTCTGCTTAGCGAGTCTGCTAGGGTGTTGAGTTCCCCTGGAATATGTTGGGAAGTCAGGAACATCCCCCATTTGAGTGCCCATTTCCATACTTTCTGTGCTAGCCTGGACACATTTGGAGAGTGTGTGCCCCCTGCTTGTTGATATAGAACATTGCAGTGGTGCTGTCAGTGAGAATCTGTACCAGCTGATTTGTCAGGTGCGCTTTGAAGGCTTGGAACGCTTTCAATACTGCTAGAAGTTCCAGCAAGTTGATGTGGTTCTGTATTGTGATTTGAGTCCACAGACCATGTGCTGTGAGATGAAGGTGATGGGCCCTCCACCCGGAGAGTGATGCGTCTGTTGTAACAACCGCTTGCACCGCCGGGTCATTGAAGGGTTTTCCCTTCAACAGATTATGCTTTGTCCACCAAGCGTAGAGCGTGTACTAGTGTTGGCAAAAAGACCACTAGATCGTCCCACTAACCGTTTGCCTGAGACCACTGTTTCGCCAACCACTCCTGCATCAGCAAATTCCCAATCGTGCTTGTGGGACCAGGTAAATGCAGGATGCCATCATGCCGAGCAAAAGCATAGCTTTGCGTACGCTTTTCTGGTGACCGGCTTGATAATGAGATATTTGCAGCAGTATGTTTTGGATACTTTCCTTTGATGGAAAGACTAAACCTTCCTCTGTTTTTATGACAGATCCTAAGAACTGTTTGGTTCTGTTTGGGTACAAGGCTTGACTTTTTCCCGTTGATCGAAAAACCCAATTGGAAAAGTAGGTTGATCGTTTTTTGAATATTTTGCTTGCAAATTTGGGGTGTTTCCCCCGTGATCAGCCAGTCGTCCAGGTAGGGGTACACTGGAATTGCCACCACCACCAGTACGTTGGTGAATACCCTTGGAGCAGATGCTATGCCGAAGGGTAGCAGCTTGAATTGGTAGTGCTGGTTTGCTATCTTGAAATGCAACCATTTTCTGTGCGCTGGGAAAATTGAAATATGAAAATAGGCATCTTTCATATCCAAGGTTGCCATGTATTCCCCCTGCTTTATCAGTGGGATTACTTCCTGTAGCGTTTTCATGACACATTTTTGTGGCTTGTCATAGGTGTTTTCAGGGCGCAGATCTAATACGGCCGCATTGTTAGATCTTTCCTGGGCACAAGGAGGTATGTTGAATAGATACCCTTGTTTACCTGGTTCGCCAGGCCGATTTTGACAGTGTCCTTTAACAGCAGCACTTCCACCTCTTCCAGAAGTATGCGCTGGTCCTCCTTCGTGGTGGTTCTTTGTCGCAGGGGATGGTAGGAGGGTAGTTGTAGTAGCTCTATGCAATAACCACCCACCATGGTAGAAAGCACCCACTTGTCCAAGGCAATGCCCTCCCATGCGTGGGTGAAGTGCATTATACGTCCTCCTACTGGAGTGGCATGGGAGGGGAGCCAAGCGGGTGGTCATTTCTTTGGGGGTGTGAGTCCACCTCTGGAAGAGAAGGATCCGCCCCAGACACAAGATCTTCACTGGCCCCTCTGGAAGCCCTGTGAGGATTGGCCTTGAGTAGAAGCCCAGGATGAACCCTGACCCTGGTTGTGTCCAGAACCTCTTTGCAAATTTTGTCCCCTAAAACGATGACAATTTTGGCTTCCCCTTTGACCTGAGGGTTTGTTTGTAAGCTGACCCAGCGACTTTAGAGTGTCATATTCTTCCTTTGCAGTTTTGAGAGCATCCTCTACTGCTTTGCCGAAGAGGACATTAGGCTCGATCGGCATATTAAGGAGGGTTGCTTGTGTCTCCAATTTAAAACCTGACTGGCGCACCATGCGTGGCGCTTTATAAGTGTGCCCTCTGCGATAATTCATCCAGCATTATCCGCTGCATCTAAATTATTTTTTTAAATGCAGTTAGACACAGCCTTCACCTCTGCTACTGCGAGGGTGAGTTGGGATTTTAGTGGCTCTTGGGCTGAGGCCATTATTGTAGCTATTTACTCCCACTTGTGGCAGTTTTATCTGGCCAGCAGAGTGGTATTGTTGGCAATTCTTGCCTGATATGCCGCTGAGGTGGCCACTTTCCTACCGAAAGTGTATATTTCTTTGCTCTCTTTGTCGGGGGGTGCCTCTGATGCAAGAGGTGTTCCCGCCCTTTTCCTTGTCCTGGTAATGACCAGAGTCCGGCTTTAATTGGCCCCTGATAAAGGGGGTCAGAGAGCGCAGGACGGAACATCTTTTCAATGAAGCGGTTTACTGGCCGCGTTAGTTTATTGGTTACCAAAGAGGGTTGTATTCTCCTCTGCACGCATTGTAATATGGGGATAAATTGGGTTGCTGCTTTCTTGTCACCCAGTATATGTCTTCGACAAAGTCCTTGTCGACTTGTGTTTCTTGGGTCTGAATTTGGAAATGATCAGCTGCCTTAAGGAGCAGGTAATTGAATTGGGGATGGTTATCTATCGGTGAGTGAGCCACCGGCGGGTCAGCATGATCTCGAGACAGTAAGACATAAACGTCTTCCTCATCGTCATCATAATAATGATCTACTTCCCCTAAGTCCTCCTGACCCTTGGAGTCCGTATATGCTGCAGTGTCCTGGAAGCTTTGGTTGGGATCATAGAGTTCAAAATGGTTTGAGTCCTGTTGAAGGGTGTCTGCTTGAAGGGCTTCTGGCCGGGCTCTTTTTGCGGTGGGTTGTGACAGTGCTGCCACACTAGCTGGTGCTTTGTCCTGAAAGTTTTGTAGAGCCTGAGCATTCTTCTAAAAAAAAATCAGCATAAAGGACATACGTCTCATGACTCGGTCTATGTCTTCAACAGAACACTGTGATGAACTTGGTATACCTGCAGGAGTGGGAGGTAGTTCAGGTGAGGGCTGCCTATCGTGCTTCATAGTTTCAGACATAGTGCCCTCCCCCTGGGTAACACTCTGCTTCTCCCTATGTGATTGGTGGGTCTTCGATGTGTGGTGTTTCGAAGTCGTCCATTTCAGCAGTGTCTCATGGACGTGTTTTTTAACATGATGAGACAATTTCAAAGTCTGCAGGGATTTAGCCGACTTCGACATGTGTGTGGAAAGTCATTTTTTCAGTGGATGAAGGAGCCAGAGCCGTGTCTCTCGATGTTCAGTTTTCGGCTGTATTTTTTGACACAGCATCTGAATCGGATCCATCTCTCGACTTCGGGAGCCTGTTGTGAGGCGAACGCGAATGCCCAGAGGACAGGGAACTGGTGGAACTTCCCCTCGACACTGTGTGTGGCTGCGTAGTCAGTGTTGGCGTTGACTTATGGCCTTGGGTTGTGTCTTTTGTGTGAGGTGACTTGTCTGTGCTGGTGCCGCCGGGTGTTGTCCCCATAACAGTGCCACCGGCTCGTCTGGTGGGGTCTTGCATGTGGCAATCCGATGGTTCCATTTCGCCGTCACTGAAGACGCTGATGCTGTCGTCGCTAGAAGCACCTTCCACGTATATGGCGGCCTCGGCCTGGATGGCGTGGTGGGCCCAGCACTTGGTCTTGCGGTCCTTTACAGTTTTGGGCTTAAAAAGCTTGCAAGCTTTACAGTGGCCCTCGTTGTTACAAGTTGGACATCATTTAAAAGGTGTATTTTCCATGTCTAGTTGGACGGGCAGCTTAGCGATTAGAAAGGGGAGGAAGAGAAATATGCATTTTCTTAGTAACTAAGATATGTACCACCCCCCGCACTCCCCCTACTGTGTGGGCCGAGGCCCAGAGTGGCCTTCCGAGGCTGTGTGGAAGATTGCCGAATCAAGTTCCGCAGGTGTCCTCGAAACTGTTGCTGAAGTTGTTTGTCAAAGAACGGCTATAACAGGACAGAAATAGTAACTAGCTCTAATAGTTTGATAAAAAATGGCATTAGCCGGAAAGGAACTATGCTTTCAGCGTCCGACAATGATGGCAGAAAAAAACAATCTGAGGGACCTCAACGCTTGAAGAACCATGGGTACAGTGGACGTCACACTAGGGATAGTATTACTGACACGCCCTGTCAATGTCCCTTTGAGTTTCAAAACAACTAATAATCCACAGCTTCCACTAGATGTATAAAAATAATTTTACTTACCATTTTCAGTTAAATAAATTCGGTCACTTCTTATGGAAACGTAATTACTATAGTGGAATTCATTTGAATAGATTTAATAAAATGTGCCAAGTGTCTACCCAGTTCCATCCCCCTACCCGCAATGCGAGATGGCAATTATGGCTGGCAGATTGCCCCCGAGCTTTTGTTGGCATTCAGATTAATCTACTTACATCGGAGACATTGATTATGGGGCATCCAGGAAAACAGCAAGGCTCCTCTGAGGACAGCACAGATCTGATCCAAAGGCTTCGGTCAAGGGTATTCCCCAGCACCCAGACTTCCTCTGGCCCTTCAAATGGCAGGCCAAGCTAGCTTCTAGATTTCCCAGTCTCTGTCTCCCACGCAATGTTTAAGGCCCAGCAATAGAATGGAGAAAGTCCAGGGAAAAATCAAAAGTCCAAAGAAAGGTCCCAAAAGTCGAAAAGTCAAAGAAAGATCACCAAGTCCGCCCCTCTCAAATAGAAAAATTTGCTCTTAGAGGGCTGATGACACTCCATTATAATCATATTTTCTACAGTATGGATTGGCCAGTTCTCTCCCTTGACTTCCTACCAAGACGCCCACTGGCTGCTGATAGGACCATAAATTGGGAGGTATGGGTTATGGAATTTGAGGGAGGAGGGAAAATACATCATCCAAAAATGACAGGTGGGTTTTACATTTTTTTGTTAAAAAATCTCACAACATGGCAGCTACCCTGGTTTTTCAGATAACTGCATGAACCTATATATTTTTGGATTCTACATTTTATGACGAGTTGGACAATATTAATTTTATGTCAGCACACCCTTCCTGGGCCGAGCTATTGTTTTTCGCAATTTGCTCCTGGGCTGAAATAGTCACAAATCTGCCCCTTTCTGATTCCAACCTTACTTCCATAACCTATCACCGTAACAACTTTCTATTCCCTCAGAATTATCGGAAGGCCGGAAATCATCATTTTTTTCATAACTCAGTATCCATCACACAAAATTTGTTTTTATATGATACCGACAGGCTTTTTATTCCCTTTAAAATGAGTGCGGGGTGAGCTGAGGGAAGAACATAATGCTCTTTTTATTTAAGAAAATGTGTTCAATGTTAAACCTATGGCAATGCATTTCATGCGAGGTAACTCCATATCCAGCCCCCCCACCTACTCTTAGGTTTTGTTTCTTCTTCAGTGACCTGATCAAGAACATCTGTTTATCAGCCAGGTCTGTTTCATATACAATGTTTGATCATCCATTAATGGCTCTGAAGCCATTTCTTGAGGTCGAGTTAGCCCTGAAAAGGTCATTTCTGTTGGCCACTAATGCACAATTAATGGGGGACCGGACCTTAAAGGTAATTTCTGTGGGCTGTTTTATCTGTAAATCCCATAAGGAACAAGTTACTTACCTGTAACTGTTGTTCTCCAGCATGGGTCTGGCATGGATTCACATGCTCATGAATATTCCCAGTCAGGCTGGGAATCCTCGGTAAAGAAAAAATCAGTATCAGTTTTGTTTCTGATCTGTCTTTCTTAGTAGTAACCAATCACTGGTCTCTGGGTCATTCTGCCCCCAGCAAATGACTGCCCTCTCCCTAAGCCCCTCCTCTGGCAACCATCCTCAGATTTGGTAGCACGTAAAGTGGCAGTAGGAACAAGTGAAGAGTCGCAGAGGGGAAGGAGGGAGGGTTTGCATGTGAATCCATGCCAGACTCATGCTGGAGAACAACAGTTACAGGTAAGTAACTTGTTCCTTCTCCAGCATGGTGTCTGGCATGGATTCACATGCTCAAGAATATAAGAATACATAGCAGTACACACATGCAAAACCACGGGAGGTGGCAAGGCTCAACATTAAGCATTACATAAACTCAACATTAAGCATCTCTTACCTCCTCACCAGGCCCACCTTGAGGCGAACAGGTTGCGCAGCACTGCTTGGCCGACCCTGGACTCCTCCCTGGAATCCCGGTTGATGCAGTAGAATCTCGTGAAGGTGAGCGTCGACCTCCACGTAGCAGCCCTGCAGATGTCCAGCAGGGGTACACCAGACAAGAATGCCGTGGTAGCAGCGATCGCTCTGGTCGAATGGGCTCTCACACGGCCGGGCAACGGTCGGTTTGCCAACCGGTGACAGTGCATGATGCAGCGGAGAGCCATCTGGAAATGGAAGCCTACGAGAGGGCCTTCCTTGGTTCACAGGTCCAAAGTTCACAAACCGTTGTGATGTCTTCCGAAAACTCTTCGTGCGGTCCACGTAGAACTTCAGCGCTCTAGCTACATCCAGCAAGTGCAAAGTCCTCTCAGCCGGCGACGAAGGCGACAGGAAGAAAACTGGCAACACCAAGGGCCCGTTGAGGTGGAAGTCCGACGGCACCTTGGGCATAAAGGATGGGTGTGTCCTCAGCACCACCATTGTGTCATGAAAAGTCAAGTATGGAGGCTTGCAAGATAGGGCCTGGATCTCTCCCACTCGTCGTGCGGAGGTGATGGCCACGAGGAAAGCTGTCTTCCATGACAGGAACTTCAAAGGCGCCCAATGCATAGGCTCGAATGGGGCCCCCATGAGCTTGGTCAGCACCACATTAAGCTCCCACGCCGGGGCCGGAGCCTTCACCGGCGGGAATGAACGGAACAGTCCCTTCATAAACTCCTTCACCAGGCGATGAGACCACAGAGATGATCGTCCCGTAGTTTTGGTGTAGCGGGAGATCGCCGCTAGTTGTATCTTGATGGAGGCATGAGCTAGCCCCCCCTTGGCCAGCGACATGTGGTACGGCAGCACTTGAGGGGCCGTAATTCGCAGAGGGTTAATCTTCTGTGCACGGCACCAGACATAGAAACTCTTCCATTTGTGTCCATAGCACTTGAGAGTTGAGGACGCCCTGGCCTTTGCAAGCACCTCCTTGAAGTCCGCCGGGATATCGTACCTTCCAAACTCTAGTGCCACAGGAGCCAGGCCTGCAAGTTCAGCAACCCCGGGTCGTGATGGAGGATGGCGCCTCCTTCTCTGGAGAGAAGATCTGCGTCCGTCGATAGTTTGACTGGGGGGGGGCGTGAACCAGATCTGTCTCGGCCACGCTGGTGCGACGAGGATCATCCTGCACTGGGACCTCTTGAGTTGGTTGACGAGTCGCAGTAGCAACAGCAACGGGGGGAACGCATAAAGGAACAGGCCGACCCAGGGGAACGAGAAAGATCACTCATGCTCCTCGGCTGGGAAAACCTGCTGGCGAACCTCTGGCACTTGGAGTTTGCCGCCGTCGCGAACAGGTCGATCTGGGGTTTGCACCATCGTCGGAAAAGCCGATCCACTTGGTCCTGACGCAGTTCCCACTAGTGGCACGAGCGTAGCTCCCTGCTGAGCGAGTCGGCGATGGTGTTCTTTATCCCTGCTAGATGGAAGGGCACCAGAAACATCCCCTGGGCAACGGCCCAATGCCACAGATCCTGGTTCTCCTTGGATAGGGCCGTAGACCGGTTTCCTCCCTGCTTCCGGATGTAGAACATTGTGGTGGTGTTGTCGGTGAAGATCCTCACCACCTTGCCCTTGAGGGATGGGAGAAATGACCTGAGAGCCCAGAACACTGCTCGGAGCTCCAGGATGTTGATGTGGAGTGACCTCTCTTCCGGGAGCCAAAGGCCTCTCGCGTGAAGATCTCCCGGTGTGCGCTCCCCATCCCTCCAGGGAGGCATTCGTCGTCTTCGTCTTCTGGTGTGCTGGGGTCTGAAAGTCCGTCCCCGCCGCGAGATGCACGCGGGTGCCCCACCACCTAATTGCTTGGCGGAAGACCTCGTTGAGCGGGATCTTGTCTTCGAAACTGCCCGCCGCTTGCATCCAGCGTGCTTCTAGGAACTTCTGTAGAGGACACATCCGCAGCCTGCATAGGCACACCAGGTAGATGCAAGAGGACATCATGCCGAGAAGGGACTTGATGGACCTCGCCCTGGCCACGTCCGTGGCCTGCAGACGCTGCACCTTGCCCAGGATGGCCTTTGTCCTTTCCTCCATTGGCGAGGCCAATCGTGCCACTGTATCGAGCTTGGCTCCAAGAAACAGTGCGACCTGCGACGGAACCAGGTGGGATTTGGGGAAGTTGATGGAGAATCCCAGGTCCGTGAGCAGTTGGACGGTCTTTGCTGTGTGCTCGACGGCGAGTTCCCTTGTCCTTACTCGGATGAGCCAATCATCCAGGTAGGGGTAAACGTGGATCCCCTGCAGGCGCAGCCGCACCGCCACTGGTGGTAGGCACTTGGTAAATACCCTGGGCGCCGAAGTCAATCCGAATGGCAGGGACTTGAATTGGTAGTGCCGTCCTTGGACTACGAATCTGAGAAACTTTTGGTGTCCTGTTAGAATGGGGATGTGGAAGTAAGCATCCTCCAAGTCCAGCGACGATACAAAGTCGCCTTCCTCCAGCTGTCCCAGCACGTGCCGGAGGGTGACCATCCAGAACTTCTGGGCCTTGATGTATTTGTTTAACCGACGCAGGTCCAGGATGGGGCGCCAACCGCCTGTCTTCTTTCTGACGAGGAAGTATCTTGAGTATACTCCGGAGCCTCGGAGCCTCTTCGGGACAAGCTCGATGGCTCCTTTCTTGAGCATCGACCTTAATTCTAACAGCAGTTGAGGGACGTGATTTTCCTTCCTGGCCACGGGAGGAATGTGGGGGCACTTCTTTAGAAATTTGTGAGTGTGCCCGTGGGCCAGGGCATCCAGCACCAACGGTCGGTGGAGATGGTCTACCACACGCTGATGAACTTCGCCAGCCGGCCTCCCACCGGGGTGCTCAGGTGGGGGCCCGACGCTACAGCCGGTTCAGCCCTGCTTGGAGGCGGCTTGCCTCCTTGGCGACGGCGACAAGTTCCTCCTGACTTGCCGCACCCTCTGTAGACCTCTTGCGACGAGGAACGGGCTGCCTGGCGGTACGTAGACGAGCCACCACCAAATCCTTTGGAGGCACCTTGCTTGCCTCCGGAGTTCCGAAAGGGCAGCTGCCGTTGCTGCAAAACTCCCAAGGCCCGAGCTGTCTCTGTGTCGGTCTTGATGGCCTGAAGTGACTCATCTACTGTCTTTCCAAACAGGTTGTTCCCGTCGAAGTGCATGTCCAAAACTCTGGTTTGCACGTCCTGGCAGAAATCTGTTGCCTTGAGCCATCCCCGCCGTTGGTTGGCTGTGCCCTAAGGCACAAAGGGGCGGAATCAGGGACCCGGTACTTCTTCTCGTACCGATCCCTCTTGGCAGGCGTCGTGGACGGGTTCTTCAGGAGACCAAGTCCCTCGTCCCAGATGTCGTCAAGCAACGGCGCCGTGAGGACCGTCTTCCTCTTGGCCTTGCGCCGTTGACAGAGGAAGCCTTCCTTCTTCTGTTCTTCTGGGCAGAGCTGGAAAAGCTCAGATGCCCTGGCAATCATGGCGTGGAAGGAGCCAATTTCGTCGGGCGGGGAGGCCCGAGGGGGTGGTGAAGGAAGGCCCATCCCGTCGTCACCACCGTCGTCATCCGTCCCTGTCGTGGCCGTATCTGTTCCTGTGTCATCCCTAGGATCAGGGGAAGGAGATGAAGGGCGGGGGGATGAACTCTCCTCCGCTTGTTTGGAGGGCTTCAAGACGGGCCCGGTTCTGCTGGGCCGTCCGTTGGGGGTAGAGGCAACCTCGTCCTCATCTCCATGCATAAGGTTTGGATTGCAGATTGAAACTTCCTGATTACGGATGTTGGAAGTCATTGAAAAGATGTGTTGTTTAAAGAAGACTCTGGGAGACCATGCTATGGAGAGTTTAACTCTTTACTCAGGTTCAGAAGACAAGCTTACAGGTAAGATCTTTAGGTATAAGAGACATCCACTGGCACCCTCCCTCATAGGCACTCAGCTCTCAACTGACATTCAGGGAACCCTCTGGGGCAATCACACATCAACATTCCATAAGCATTCAGTTCTCATGCTCACAGCACCAGGACAGGGGAGAAGTCAAGAACACGGACATCTTGCCAAAAAACTCCCACTTGGCTTGGTGTACCGATCTGTGGTAGCCAGGGTCTTTAACAAGCATTTTCCAACTTTCCGGATCCATCATGCTGGATACCATGCAGCCAGAAACGACCCCTTCCAAGAAGGCACGTCCTGAGTTATGGGAGATTTTTTGTGAATGACCTGCACGTTTAAGTTTTTCCAGAACTACATTTAAGCAGTACCCAGATAAATTTAGATTCATGGGGGTATCTCCCAATTTATTAAAAGGCTGCCAATTCAGAGCGGACCACGTGCAGCATAGTGAATTCAGGCCTAATTATCAGCAGTTGACCATGCCTGTTGATTCCTGACTTCTGTGGGCTAGAACCCCTTGTCTGTTTTTTTCAAGCCTCTTCCCTAAAAGCTAGGCTCCTGCCAGCCTTTGTGACTGGGTTCCTAGTAAGCTCGAATTTAGCCTTTCCCCTAAGCCTTGCCTGTTCCTCAGCATGCTTCACTGCCTTCAGCCTGGTCTAGTTCAGTAACTTTCAAGTTGGTTGGCTTTGCCAATGCAAGTTCTGATTCTCTAGCACTTCCCATCTTCATCACTACAACACACACTCTTTAACGCTCTTAAAACCATCAAAGCAAGGCTTCTGCCTCTTTCTACAGTAAGGATCTCACAGTAATTGTCCCAAGGAATGCTCTGGTTTGTGGATCTGTTTCTGCATTAGGAGGTTTATTCATGATGGCTTCTTTCCAAATGGTTCCATCTTCTTCTGCGGTGCCTGGCCTTCATCTTTACTTGATATCATGCATTGTGTATGTTTTAATTATTGGTACCGGTGCTCATGTGGTCCTAGATTACAAAAGGCCTGTCTGCAATGTTGGGATTAGGCAGTAGTGTCATGACTACCCTTATCCTGTGTTCCCCGCTCTTAAGAACTTTAGTTTTCCTGCTCTATGCGTAGTTGCACCGAGCGCGGTCATTCTGCCAGTTGTTGTTGCTGGATTTCAATTTGGCTCTAGTGCGCATTCCATGCCAGGGCTTCACATCCATCATCCACCGTTTACCAAATCCAGCTCAACACAGATGAATGGGGCCCTGAGTGCCTTTCAATTTTACACCTTGTATCCAATGGCTGTACATCTTAGCAGGGGTTGATTTTCTCAGGGTTTCTTCCCCCGGTGAGTATGGCTGACACCTGAACACACTACCTGACCCACACTTTCCTTTCCCATAAGGCATATTTCCACTGTGAGGCCATAAGAGTTTTCTCCTGATCTGGGCAGTTGCTGGCCTTCCTAATGGGGCTGTGGGAGGACGGAGGTTAATTTGAGGGCAACAGTTCTACCACCTCAACGGATGACATAACTTAGCAGGTGGCTTACCTTGACCCCCAGAGCTGCTCCATAATCCAGCAACTTGAAGGTGACTTGGTCACACTCAAGTGCTCACTGTTATTATTAAGCAACCCCATGGTACGCTTTTGGATTAGTGTCCGATTTAACAAGCTTACAAAAGAACAGCAGTGGTCTCTGGTTGATCCGTGCAAATGTGAGGGTCTCATCTAGTCCCGATTTGATCTTTGCATTCTGGCACTTGTAGCACTGTTTTTCACATGGAAACTACCAAACATGTGCCCGAATGCAAATGAATTCAGTCTTGGATAAGCAACACATCTGACATGGGCAGGATTCACCAAAAAAGAAACCAAAATCTCTCCACAGGTTCAGCATAACCTGGAAAATAAATAGCTTTTTACAAAAGGTAGGGCTTGTTTCAATGGCCAGCTCTGTGGGTTTAAGTGATAATGTTTCTACTGTTAGCGACGCATGTTTTAAAAAAATAAAATAATCACCATAATGATTGGCTGGTGCTTTATTGATGGCCTAGAGTAATTAGAACAAACTGTCTGGAGAGCACCAGGGAACTCTGGGAATGTTCGGCGGGCAACACTTACCATATAGCGAAAACAAACAAGGTACATACCAGGTTGATCTATGTTATGACATGTACTCACAGAAAATGCAGGGGGAGGAGCTGGATGTAAGAAAAAAAGACACATAAAAGCAGGAAAGGCAAGCAAATATACTGGATTGATCATAAGGGGTGTACTGGAATACAATATCCAGCAAAAACAGGGAAAGCCGTTGTGATCGATACCAGCAGATTACGCTTAACAACAATCATACAGTGGTGACACGGGTTGGTATTGCTGAAGAGATGATTGTACTCTATGCAAGATGCACAAACTGAAAACAAAGGCTGAGGACGGCAGCCTGAGAAATACCAACATACATAGAGGACACATAGGAATACAAGTACAGCCAAGAATCAGAATATATATCAGAGACTAGCAAGGAAGCAGGCACAGGCAAACTGAATCCTACTGTTTTAGGAATATCAGGAGACTCAACACACAAGTCACAAACAAGGCAGAGGGTTACTGCCAACTCAGCAAGTACTTCGTAAAAGGACGCAGCGCTCTATATGCAGACACTCAAAACTGGGGACAAAGTCTAGGAGTAAAGGAAGAAACCAAAACTGCAGGAAGAAATAGAAAGGAACAGTACTTTCAGAACAAGCAAAGTCTCAGGGGATGGAGCGAAAGCTGGCAGACAAACCGGGTGCTTGCAGAAGTGAAAGGGTCCGTAATAGGGAAAACTCAAACAGGGTTTTTCTGGGAATACACAATGGGGTCTGTGAGGTGGAAAGCTCACAGACAAATAGGGTGTTTGTAGGAAGACAGGAAGGCAGTACAATTGCAACCAGGGTCTGCAAAACAACACCCTTAGAGCCGCACTTAACATCCCTAGAACCACAGATTTCCTCAACTAGACAGAATCTCCATTGGCTATCGGTACAAGAACGAATCATGTTAAAAACACTCACCTTGACACAAAAATTTCTTCACTGATCGGCCCCTTTATACCCGTCAGACAAAATATCAAAACCCCATCTTGTAAGGCCTATAAGAGCAGCCTACATGCAAGCTCCAGAAAGCGGGTGGCAGCAGTTTCCATACGATTACCAATAAACAGTGCAATACCCTGCCAGTCAAACTTAGGGCCCAAGATTCCATCTGGATCTTCCACAAACAATTGAAAACCCATCTCTTTGCACAAAGTTTGGGTAACTAATCTATTCACACATGTTTTTGTATATATTGTACCTTCACTAGTCCCCTGTGGGCTCTCTTATGTAACTATGTAAATAATGTATTACCTCTCAATTAACTGTAACTATTATTGCTGAGGATTTTGTGCATACGTAACCATGTAAACAACTGTAACATTACCCAGAAGAAAAGCGCCCAGATGCCTCTGGGTTAGGCACGCTATATAAGTAACAAAATAAATAAATACACGATAGGTGTAGGTTGAAACAGGTGGAGGACTGAGGGCTGCACACTGCAACCGGAGCAGCAGGGCAGGGTGTAGCACAAAGCAGCGGTGCATGAGGATAGGACGCTACACAATGCAGCCTTGTTAAGCAAGACTCAGAAGCAAAAGAGCATCTCAAAGGCAGCTTAACAAATAGGTATGCTGTAAAAAGCACATATGGTTTAGGAAGCTGCACAAAGAAGCCAAGTGAACAGGATTTCAGGAAAGATACGTGATCTCAAGTAAGGTTAAAAACTGGTAAGCTTTAATATCCAACAGGATTTAACATGTTGCAGACAAAACAGCCACAACAAGCAAGATTCAAAGTAGAAAACAGTGTCTCACAGAAAGGGCCAAAAACTGGTCACAACAAAGCAGCAACTTCCAGTGAAATCATATGATGGGCAACTGCTACTGGGCAAAGCGAGTTTTAGAAGAGGAAACAGAGTGGAGCTGCTTGCAGCTGGAGGCAGTTGTGCATAATTAGGTCCACTCCAGCCTGTAGCGCGTTGAAACAAATCAGTTTTTAGCTATCCCAGTGTTGCAGAAAAGGATTTAGAGGTGCAAATGTATAGACATGTGCTTTATTTTAGAGTCTCTGATTAATTTACTTTCTCTACTGCTTTGTGCCAGAAACGCTCTGCCTTCTGAAATGAAAGGACCAAACAAGCCCTACAGATATATGCTCCCTCCCCAAAGTATGGAGTAAAAATATTCCCATAAAAAAGGGCACATTCGAGTCTGGCCCCTGCTTCAACCTACACAGCTACACAGAGATATTCTGATCAATGGTATGAGCAGAGCAGTGCCAGAGGTGGGAGCTCTACTATTATTTCTGCCTGATCTGATGAGGAACTTTAAAATGTAAATATAGCTTCTCATTTGCATGAATTACTAAATTCAAATATGAATGGATTACAAAATAAATATTTGTTTTAGAGTGAACATATAGGCCTACAAAAATAACTCCACTAAGGAATGGGATTCCATTTTACTTTCTAATAATTGATTTACTCTCGACATAACAAAATGGGGAGCAGAAAACGGAGTGCAAAATCTTATCTGGAGCCCTGGGCACACCTTTCCATTGCTTCTTGGCTAGACTGATCAAATCCAGATGGTGTACATGCGTTTTACTGTCAGGGACAACATCGCCTCTCTCGCCCTGGCTCTTGCTGACTTCTGTAACTACTCCTTCACGTTCGACTCTTTCCCCCTCTCCCTCAAGCACTCCCTTGTTCACGGTCTCTTAAAAAAGCCACCTGCTGATTCCCCCCTGCTCGTAAAACTATCGCCCTATTTTCACTACCCACTTCCTGGGCAAACTCTTGGAGGAATTGGTCCTCCCCCCAACTGACATTCCACACTGAACCTGTTGGTTGCCTTCATGACCATCAATCTGGATTCCGGGCATCCAGAGGCATGGACAGTGCTCTCCTCAACAGCTGTGAAGACATGCTTGCACATCTTGACTCTAACTCTCCTGCTGTTCTCATTTCCCTCAATCTCTCCTCCGCCTTTGACATGGTCAACCATTCTATCCTCATAAAATGACTCTGCGATAACCTCAGCATCATGGACCAGGCACTGGTTTGGCTGACCCGTTTCCTCACTAACCGCCCTTCCCAGTTGCAACTGGGCCCTTTCTCCTCCACCACCCCACTCTACCTGTGGCGTCCCCCATGGCTCTGTCCCATCGCAATCCACCTCGCCCCTCACGCTGACCTGCACTCTTCCGTCCCTCCTCATTTCCAGTGTTACGCCGATGACACACAGCTTTCCTTCAAACTTCCCTCTACTACCTCCTCTTGCTCCTCTCTCAACCCGGATTGTCTGACCACCATCCAGGCCTGGTTTGCGGCTAACTATCTCGGTCTCAATGCCAGTAAGATGGAGATCCTTCTCATTGGGAAACCTACGCCCTGCTTTTCCCCTACCCTCTGGCCGCCCTCCGTGGACCCTCTACCGTCACCATCCTGTGAGGCCAAAAACTTCTGGGTCATCTTCGACTCTGCTCCCTCCTTCACCCCTCACATCTTGGACCTTGCCAAGAAGGCCCATTTCCACCTTCACCTTCTTAGAGGCATTTCCCTTTCCTCACCTTCCCCAGAAGCTCAAGGTCTCCATGCTCCGGTTCTCTTTAGGCTGGACTACTGCAACAGCCTTTTCCTTAATCTCCCCCTTTTCTCCCTACGTCCCCTTCAGCCCCCTTCAACTAATCCAGAATAGGGATGCAAGACTTATCCTTTGCCACAAGCCCGGGGATGGTAGCTCTACAGCCCCAAAAGCTCTCCACCAACTCCCGGTGGTCGCAAGGATCAAATTCAAGACCCTATGTATTATCCACAAGGCTTTCTGGGGCCTGGGACCTCGCTATCTCCAACTTTCCCTCCATAAATATCCTCCTGCCAGGGCCCTCTGCTCCTCTAATTCCAACCCTCTGCTTGTCAAACGCTTCTCCAAGCAGAGCGCTGGGGGCAGGTCTCTCTCTTCGGATGGTGCCTCCCTTTGGAACAGCCTCCCTGCCCCCCTCACACTTGAGCCGGACCTCCTTAAGTTCCGGAAACTTCTCTCTCCTTTTCTTGCTAATCACCTTACTGCCGCTGAGACTGGAGGCCTGGTCTTCAAGTACCTCACAGGATACCTGGCACCCTACCCCAGTCAGCACTAGCACCCTGCCCCCCTCAGCCGTGCCCCCTGTGGGCCCCCTGACTGATGGCTTTGCAGGCCACCCTGGGACTCATCCGCCCTAGCACTTAGCCTGAGGCTCTCCGTTGGTTCCCCTTGGCACTTCCCTTCCGGGCCCCACCAGCACTTGCCCATTCCTTACCCCCTCCCCCAACCATCCCTCTCTCCTGCACTTATCACTGCACTTGCACGTCCGAATGTCACAAAACCTAGTAGGGCCACGATTGTATATTTAATGTTTCTGCCATATTATTTATTCCCCTTGTTCCCTCCCCACTGCGCCTTGCTGTGCCTAGAAACACCATCTTGTTGTATAGGCGCTTAACAAAGGCTCAATGAAATAGATAATATAATAGGTGAGAAAGTATCCCTCTACTGCAACAAACCATGTATGCCTTAGACCTTACTATGATCACCGGGTCAAAAACTGAAGTGGGTGATCCGCGCATTCTTTGCGTTTCAATGGGAAGGCACTGGGCTGTCATTTGTTTAAAAGACGGCAAAAAATGTTTAGACTTCTATAAAAATATGTCCCTACACTGATCTGGATGGAGAATACGACACCTGCTCCTGTGCAACTCTACAAGCACTAAAATGCAGTCTGCATTTGCTGAGGTAATGCACTTCTATTCGTTGTCAAGGATCCATCTTTGAAAAAAGGCTGGGCTGCAGTCAGAGGTCCGTACTTTGCATATCTACTGTCAGGGGCAGGGGCAGGAGCTAGCCGGGACAGAGCCCCAGCAGCCTCCAAAAACTGTCCTTGAGCCAGGCTCTCTCTGTCCACCATGAGTAGCATCCAACGCGATTTTAGTCAAGAGCTTGCTGGAGACATGAATGCGCCATGAAGGAACTACATGCAGGGAAGCCATCTGCTTGCTAAAACAGGACAGCAAGCACCCAACTCCCAAAGAATAACTCTCTCCAAATGTATATAACTATAGTTTGTCGTCACTTTACTGAAACAAGGACAAAGGTCAGTGTACATTAGCTCAGAAGTGTTGCAGGCTTGAATCACGGTCACAGATATGTCAACAGAAGAAATAATTGAGACACTCCCAAACTGGATAACAGAAATATATGTATAGTAGGATTTTCCTTTGGTGGGTGTTGATAAATGATCTGAGGCTCCCCGGAAGTGTCAAAAAGACTTCATTGCATGCAGTGATGTTAGTGAACCAGTCGTGTTAGCATCCGTCTTTATGGGTACATCTAACTTACGGCCAAATAATCGATCCCCTTCAAAACAGCATTTCCTGTACTTTCGATTGGACCTCTAACCAAGAATCTGTGCAGTGGAGCCATCCTTGACTCCTAAGCATCGCACAGCACTCCTTGGATGTGAAGAGGGTGCTAAAATACATAATAGACAAGACGAAAACGTTTCGTAAAACTACTCAACTCGTTGTCCCCTTTGGCCCATCAAATAGAGGAAGGGCTATTTCCCCAAAAATGTTTGCCCGGTGGATAACACAAATGATATCCTTGTGTCATGCTAAAGCCAACAAGCAATTGAAAGAGAAGGCACAAGCCCATTTCATTAGGGCTACAGCAGCCTCTGTGGCTATATAGGCAAGGGCCCCACTGACATTTGCAGAGCTGCTATCTAGGCAGTGACTCACACATTCACTAGGCAATTCTGCCTGGATGGGCAGGACATGGCGGAGGCAAGAGTAGAATGAGTAGTCTTGAAACACCGGTTTCATCAAGATAAGCCTTTATTCCTGTCACCATTGCTCAAACGTAACTGCACTGTTTTGTACTCTATTCAAAGAATGTGAATCTATTAAAGATCCAATGCTGGAGAAGGAGTAGGCTGTTTATCTGTAACTCCAGTTCTCCAGCATTTGTATCTTTCATAGATACCCACGTGCTCACATGCACCCCAATAAAGGCTTTACCAGGCTAACGCGGTGCAAATAATGCTGGATTCAAATCTGGACATGGCCTCTGGATGTGGGGCTCAGTACTCCACGTCCCATTGGCTGGGACCAAAAGCATCCAAAACGAGGTGGGTGGATTCCAAAAAAGACCTGTTTATTCCTTTACTGTAAACATAGGACATGCATAACCAAGGATTCCCAGCCTGATGATTGGGAATATTTAAAGCATGTGAATCTAGGAAGGATCCAATGCAGGAGAACTTTATTGGCATTCCTCTCCATCTGGGGCAACTTTAAAATGAAATTGCACTCCATAATTACTTCTGCCCTGACACTGATAGATCTTTCAACAGCCTTATGAAACAGTCCACCCTGCAAACCTCATCAAAGGGATCCAAGAAATGGGGATAAGCAACACCATACTACAATAAATGGATGAAATTCTTCCTATCCGAAAGAACTGAAATCACTGGGTCACAGCCCTTCAGCTCAACACCACAAACGTCCACCTGCGGGGTTCCAAAATGCACATCCATCTTACCAATGCTCTTCAACATTTACATGACCCTGCTCATGAAAGTCAAAAGGACATGGACTTGCATGATACAGCTATGCAGATGATACTCAAATCATCTACAAAATCACTAACTGCGAAGAAACAGACAGAACCCTTACCAACTGCATCTTACAAATCAACAGGTGGATGAGACAAACTCTACTTGGACAAAACAGAAATAATTCTCAATCTCAACAACCTCTCCATTCAACAGCATATAGCATGGCCTAACGAAATGGGAAGCAGACTGGAAGAATCTCAGAACTCTTATGGACAATGACCGGAGACTAGAACCCTACGTCAAAGCATTAGTGAAGAAATTAACCCTTCCACACCTTCCTACACAACACTCGCTATCATCTCTCTCGTCATACCAAGAATAGACTATGCCCACAGCATCTACCTTGGAATTTCGGACTCTCTCACCAAAAAACTGTAACAAACACAGAATGCAGCACCAAGTCTTCTCCTCAGCAGGGCTGTCGCAGGTTTTGGTGAGGCCTGAGGCAAAAGTGCCACCTTGCTATTTTTCACAGTGCACCAGTGGCACCACCATTAGAAGATGCAAAAACTCGCCCATCGAGTTGTAAGGAGGGCATAGATATGTTGATGAGGATGCTGCTGGGATAAACTAAAATGTTGCTGTTGGTCAATTGCACTTACAAGAAAATTACGTTTAGGGTAAATCTTGAGACAGAGGACACTCAAAATCAAAACCCAAGATCATGTCATGGTCCCCCAATATGTGTCACCTTCCACCAGTATCTAGCGTCATAAACCATGAGCCTACCATGTCAATTCTTTTCACATGAACACTGTGCAAATCACTGCTAATCTGTGCTGCAGTATGACATTTCCACCACAAAACCCCCTGCCACAAGCCTTCCATATTTCATGTGTGTTTTGGCTTTATCTAACTTGCTATATTCACAAATGTACAACTAAAGAGCAGCATTCGCCTCTAAAGGCCAGTATTTAATGTATTCAATCCCAGAAGGATGAAGGGCCGATTCAGCCCTGCTGAAATATGAACTTGGAAAGTGCAGGTTGGCACATGGCTGTTACCCTTTCTTTCTAGGCGAAACATTTAAGCTTTCAGAAAAAAATATATTTGCATCTTTCACTTGGAGCAGTGCATGCCCCTGCAGTGACATAATCATTGTGCATGTGTGGTGATCAGGCCCGGCCTGGTGTGGCATGCCCTGTGCTTTGTTAACTTGCTTGGGGAGGGGGCACTCAGCATGGCTTTCAGGGGGTCCCCTGTTAGGCAGAAACCTGTGCAGTTCCCTTAGGGACCACTGCAAAAGGTTTAAGATTACAGGTGTTGGCAGTAAACCCAATTAGTAGCAGTCTGCACTGCCCAGATTTACGTGGTAGCTTTGGCTGAGCAGTCAGACTTCTCTCAAGAAGCGTTAGACAGTATATAGAGTATACACATTAGGTACCAAAATACAGTAGCACAAGCAAACACTGACCGGAGCTTTGGTATAAAAGTATATAATTATTTATTTAAAAACACACTAACACTAATATGGCAAGCAAGTTCAAAACACAGTCACTTTCAATATATATGTACATCCCTGATTACTTATTGAACAAGTCTTAGTTAAAACACCACTTATTTGCAGACAGAGGTGAGCGCTTAACCTAAGATGGCACTCCAATAAGTTAGTTAAAAAGGGAGGGGAAAGGCAGAATTAGAAAGCACACAATACCAACACTTTTAAAAGAACCACAGCAAGACAAGAAAGGCAGAGTCTACTGTACAGCAAGAAAGTTCATAGGCCAGGCCCACGCTTGGAGAGAGCAAGGCGGAATGTGTCCAAGATCACACAGTTGAATTGTACTTTAAAAGTCTTTGCAGATAGTTCAAAAGGAGTTGAATCAGTTCAGAAAAAGTTAGTTAGCAGGTCCCTGGCCACCCCAGGATAGAGAGTCAAGGATTTACGGGACACCTTGAACAGTCTGTTGCAAGGGAGACCAGGCGGGACACAGTACCTGAAATGGTGAGAAAGCTCCAGCAGGAAGCAGGTGCAAGTCGGTGCTTCGTCCAGGGGAAGAGAGGATCTCGACGTGGAGGAAAGCTGGAGGTCGTTGCACTGCCAGGGAGTTTCCCGGTTAAAAGGTACTACCCTTTAATTCGCAGTAGTGGTGAAGCGTGGCTATCCGGCCGCCGGGGTGCTTGGCACGGGCGATTTGACCACGAGACGATCCAGGAAGGCGAAAAAGAGGGCGAACTGGTTATCCCCACCAGTTCAAAGGAAGAAGACTCTCCGGGATGAAGATCTTCTCTGTCGTCGGGAAGTAGTGAGGCGGTTCAGCAGGGCTCCACCGTCCACCGGTGGTGTCGTCGTTGCAGGTCGGCTCAGCTTCTCCCTCTTCGGATTCTTTGGTCCTGTGGCGACTTCTGAAGTTCCAGTCCCCAAAGCCCTGCTTTTATGCAGAAAACCCCCATTCATCATTCCCAGCTGTCACTCAAACATGCTAAGTGGTGGGCCGGGCGGCTCACCACTGGGCCAATCACACAAGAGTGCGACTTGAGTTGCCGAGGCAACTCAGTCCAGGGTGCCTAAACCCCCCCTCCCACACATCCTGTAGACCCAGACAGAGGGGCACCACTTTGGAGGGCTTCTGTGCAGAAGCCCGCCAAAAAGTGGAACAAAGGGCTCGACTTGGGTTAGAGTTACAAAAGTGAACACAGACGCCATTTTGGCACAGAGTTCTGGCAAAAAATCCCAACCGGTGAATTAATATTAATTTAATAAACCGACGGTATGTTTGAGGCTATGCTAAAAAGTGGTAGCCACGAACAATGGGAAAATCCCATAGGAATATATTCGCGGTCGAATATAAAAAGTAGTATCCACTGCCACCAGCCAAAACTCGATCAGGGGGGACTGGACAGTGAACCCTCGAACAACAGACCCAGGGGCAATCGAATTGCCCCTACCAGTACGTCCACAATATGATGGTTTGTACTGGTTCTGTTCGCAATTTAGGACTAGAAAAGCCAATGGTGACTTTACATGCCCTGGGAAACAGTAGTCAGTCCCAGGGTATGGAGTCTATGTTTGGGGGTCACTATGACACCCCTGTGTTACTGCACGGAGGGTGCTGTGTAACACACATACCAAAAACACAAAAAAGCCCTATGGAGTAAAAGACCCCATAGCGCATAAAACACATTCAAACTCAAAGGAACACCTCAAATCATGTCTAAGAGTGGGAGTAAAAGAGTCTCACTCTTAGCAGGAGAAAAAAATAAACCCCAAAAATCCAGCAACTCACTAGGTTTGGGGAATTAGCCTTAACAGAGAATTCTCCCTAAAAGCCCCCACATTTTGTGCTACAGTAATAATTAACAACCAGAAAATCTTCATGCCTCCTCCCATAACTCTCACAATCGAAACACATTCAATCCACCCTCATGCCAGACACACAAAACCTGCATACAGATTCAACACCCAGCTACCCATACCACCTAGAAGCAAACCCACAGACGGACTTTTTTCACAAACTGAAATTACCAACATAATAGCAAAGCACTCTTGCGCTCTCCCGTTTCGCTCACTAACAAACTCACCCCTCTCCTGGAGAACATGAAAAGGGCAGCAGTACATGGTACAAATCACATAACATTACTTAACATAGATAATAGCTTGTGCTTGTTCCTATGTTTCCAAAATGCCGTTTAATTGTATGCAATTGCCAAGTCGTTTACATTGGTGCCATTTGTCCTCCTCCCCTTTCTCATGGGTGCTCTCCTGGGTGCAGACAAGACTACCCGAAGCCATGCTGGATGGCCCAAAGTACATGTTTGCAGAGCCTTAGTAATGATTCATTTCTTGTTTGGGGCAGGTGGCGCAAGCGCGTCCAGAAACAATTGGACACGTCCCCTTTCCAGAGCCTCCCCTCTATTCCCTATCCCACTTTAAGTACTTCCAACTGTGATAGCACCTCAAAGACGCTGCATAACAGATGCCAGAAAACGGTGAGCATCGGGAGGGAGGGGTGGTGAAATGGGGATAAACTGGGGCATCGTTGCTGCCTCATATTTGAGAACCACGTGTTTCTCTTCTGCTGCTTGACAGGTAAACTAATATGGCTGCATGGGTGATATAGGACAGAAAAAGCACATCCAGGACAACTGTTCCACAGAACAGGGAGCAACATGCGGGTCAGAAGTGGACTCTCTACAAGGCAGGGTGATCCGAGGTCCCCAGAACCAGTGCCATTACGTTGCTGAATGGCACCACTGCAGCTGCGGAACCTCCTTTGTTTAGCACTTGTATTCTTTTTTGACAGTAATAGGAAATGCAAATTGTTTTATTTTATAATTTAGCCATAAAAAGGGATTTTTATGAATATAATTACATAAACCATTGTAAAACATTCCAACTTTTAAAATCACATTTCATATAGACCATGGGACTGCTCTTAACTCTGTTCCTAGTTTGTACCTTAACCTCCATGTTCAATTTCTGAGTTAATATTCGTCAGAAGGGTTTTGATCTCGCTCCATAATTTAATTAAATGGTATATGTTCTCCTTCATATATTCCTCCCAAATCTCATCAGCTCTTCCATTACTCATTTAATTTTCACAAAGCCCCACCGCTCACATGACATTTCCTGTTCACTTTAAATTTGGGACAGGTGTGCTGGGCGGCGGGGCCTGCAGCAATGCTGCAGGGACGTATTCACTCAGAGCTCCCGCCTGATCCGTTTAATTTTTCATCCCTATAACGGTGACCTTGAACGGAGAACGCAGAAACTTGCTGTTGGTGCTGCCCTGGGTGCAGGGACGATCTGGAGACTGACTCCAGTCGCTGCAGAGCTTGGCTAGCGGGTGAGGGGAAGCCACTGGCTGGCGAGCGCCCGAAGTGAAAATGACGTGCCACTCTTACACAGCGACCACCCGCCTTGAGACTGGTGCTGCACACAGAGCCTCGGGGGGCGCTTGTGAGGCGGCTGGACCCACACGAGACCAGGGTTCAGGTGGAGCAGGTAGGAGGAGGCCCTGAGGTAGCAGCAGCTGAGCGGACCACGCTGCAATACAGAGCGTAGAAGGGCCCCCTGGCGGCCTCCAGCGGTGAACATGCGGCGGCCCGCCTTTAAGTGCCTTGAGGATCGTGGGCGGCAAGTGCATCGCGGACATGGTTCACGTTAGCATGTTGAGTAGCATTTAGCTGTTTCCTTGATCCAGTACATTAAAGCAGCATTCATGGCGTAATTTTAAGATTAGGAGGAACAGGGCCCCGGGGCTCTGAAGTGAAGCTGACACCGACGGGGGTGCAGAGAGGCCTAACAATGCGGTCTTCATGTACTTGGGACATCTGGCGCTGGTGGAGAGGCTGCTCTAAACACTGGTTGTGCGCACACCAGCAGAGGTGGGAACACAAGCACTCTGAGATACCCCACTAAGCAATAACCCTGTCCTGGGGCTTTAGTATCAATCAACAGAGACGGTTAGCCTCACGCGGTGGTCCACCTGAGACTACAACGCGGGGGCAGATTAGAGTACACAGCTGGCAGTTATTAATCTCAATCACACGCCAGACAAACAGCACAAGAAGAAAGCCAGGCAAACTAAAATGGAGGCTTCTGCGCGCAAAGGAGATGGCAGAAGCGTAGCCATGGAGGAGGGCCGTGCCACGCAGACGGCCTCTCCCTCTGGCAACAAGGAAGAAGAGAACCAAATACTAAAGACTATTGCAGTGCTGCAAACAACGCTTGACAGGAAAATTGATGAGGGCCATCACTTAAATTAAGAGAAACTTCAGGGTGAGAGGTCACATAGTTCCAACATTATAGCAAATATAACAGTCACTTCTTACTGCATTATTTTTCACAAAATGTATTTAATGACATCTGGATAAGGTTGGTGGGGATAGAGCACCCAGAGATGTTTAGAAAAAACAATACATATAGGTATGATCCAGGAAGACAGGCTGGATCCCAATGCAATAACAACAACAGATAACTGCTACTATTGGTTGATCATTTCATTTGTGCAGTCACAAGAATAAACATACATCGATGGACATATATACAAAAAAGCACATTAACAATGCTTCAAATGTGCACTGTTCAAATGGTGATATCGTCGACACAATGCTGTTTCGGCCTCGAGGAGCTGTGTAGTGCAGCTTTATGGGCAGGCCTTCATCAGGACGTGTGATGGAATGAATGGTCCCGGGGTCTCTATCTATGAACAACAAATGGGAAGGGGTGAGTGGAACAATGACCTCCAGTAAAATGATATTTCACAAAGCACCAGTAGGATGCTTCATTAAAAACAGGAGACTCCCTTGTGGCGGTGCCTAGATCTTACCAAAAACTTATCCAGTGTAAGGGTAAGAAAATCCATCATGGGTATAGATATCTTTGGGGCATTCAATGCGTCGTTGAGGGAACAAATGTTTACCTGTAACAACATATAAAGATCTGTAAGAATTCTATACAGATCGTGGTGTCTTTATATGAGTGAGAGAAACATTAGGTACATTCTTACCTCAAATCGTAAGATGTGTCTTCTAGGTTCAGAATGGTGGAGACACCCACTGTAAATCGTGGTTCCTACCCCAGATTGTCCAAACGTGACAGTATCTGTGTGCGAAAAACGCGCATGAGTTAAGGAAACTAATCTGCGAGCCAAAATATGGGTCTGCAGGTATAGTGAGGACAAAGTGCTGTATTGGGTACTGTTGCGTGGCCTAGAATCAGAGCACATAAGATTGGCTTGCATTCGTACCTTCATGTGTTCGTCTGGGCTAGGCGAGGGAGTGCAGCGTCTCTGAACACAAACGTCTCTGGACACGAGCGCCTTGAAAGTGAAACTGTAGCCATGACGACCTCGGGTAATCAAACCCGTCAGTCGTGTTGATTGGTTAGGAAGTGGTGCTCCCATGGTGAGGCATCGTCCGTCCAGAAGCCAATCGTACACGGCCACGGGGGCTCGAGGAGGCGGACTCTCTGGATGCCTCAACTGGGAGCAAAAAAAAAAGTGTAAAGTGAGGCAAGGGTAGTGCGCGTTAAATGCACGTAAGCTGCAAGGTAAACGGGACAGCGAGCAAACGCCTCGATTTTAGCAGAGGTGATGTCATGGAATTGGCAGAGTTTATGTGAAGCCGCCTAATGTTGTCAAGTGTGGCTTGCAATCTGTAATCAATCTAGACATGTAAATCACTTATGCATCATATTTCAGAGCAAACAATAATACATACAGATAGCGATATGTCCACGTTGATTCATGTGCGCAATGGGTACCATACAGTGTAACTTGTAACAACCAAATATGTATATTGAAAATGACGTATAGATGAAGGGTTGTTCTTCCCCGGTGATACAGCCTCAAATAATGTACTCGTGGTACCAGAAATTCTAAGATCTGTTGAGGTCATCATAGAGGTTAGGCCGTTCATTAGAATTCACTGGCTGTAGAAGTGTTTCCATTCTACAGATATATTTAAACCTGCTCTAACAGTATCTAATTTATGGACTAACTGTTGCTCGAGTCTCGTCAGAGCTTTATCCCTGTCCCCTCCTCTTTTCTGCGGAGTGAGTTGCTGTATAATAGTCCAGGAAATTTCATCATTTCTGTGTCCTAGTCGACTGAAATGGTCAACCAAGGTTTTGTCCAGTACCTTGTTTTTGATGCAGGATCTGTGTTCTGAAATCCGCTGTTGCACTGGTCTAGTGGTTTTCCCTATATAGAGTAGGTGGCACGGGCATTGTATTCCATAGGTCACAAACCTGCTGTTGCAGTTGGTGTGAGTCTGTAGAATTCAATGGTATTCCTTGTAGTCAAAAGTTATTGTCGGGATGGTATAGCGACACGCCACACAAGTACCACATCGGTAATGTCCCACCACACTCGGGAGGTCCCACAATGTGTTTGGTGTCTTCTTTTCTTCTACGTAAATGTGAACTAGAGTATCCCTTAGGTTCTTGTTCTTTTTGAATGCAAAGATAGGCTTTTTCTCCAGGGTACCCTTGTTTTTTTATCAAGTGCCAATGTTTGTTGATAGTTTGTTTGGTAAGGTTACTTAGAGGACTATATGTGGTCACACAAACCTAAGGTTACTTAGAGGACTATATGTGGTCACACAAACCAATCTCTTCATTTCGGTTTTCTCCTTCGGTGTCAGGCATATGGTTCTGTCAGTGTTTGATGCTCTTTTTCTTGCCTGTCTAATCGATTTTCTGGGGTATCCCCTCTCTTTCAGTCGATGTTGTAAGTCGTTGGCATGTTTTTACCTAATTTTTCTCTCACTCATTTAAAGACACCACGATCTGTATAGAATTCTTACAGATCTTTATATGTCGTCACAGGTAAACATTTGTTCCCTCAACGACGCATTGAATGCCCCAAAGATATCTATACCCATGATGGATTTTCTTACTTACTCTTACACTGGATAAGTTTTTGGTAAGATCTAGGCTCCTCCACAAGGGAGTCTCCTGTTTTTAATAAAGCATCCTACGGGAGCTTTGTGAATGATCATTTTACTGGAGGTCATTGTTCCACTCACCCCTTCCTATTTGTTGTTCATAGATAGAGACCCCGGGACTATTCATTCCATCACACGTCCTGATGAAGGCCTGCCCATAAAGCTGCACTACATAGCTCCTCGAGGCCGAAACACCATTGTGTCGACGATATCACCATTTGAACAGTGCACATTTGAAGCATTGTTAATGTCCTTTTTTGTATTTATGTCCATTGATGTGGGTTTATGTTTATTCCTGTGACTGCACAATTGAAATGATCAACCAATAGTAGCAGTTATCTGTTGTTGTTATTGCATTGGGATCCAGCCTGTCTTCCTGGATCATACCTATATGTATTGTTTTTTCTAAACATCTCTGGGTGCTCTTTCCCCACCAACCTTATCCAGATGTCATTAAATACATTTTGTGAAAAATAATGCAGTAAGAAGTGACTGTTATATTTGCTATAATGTTGGAACTATGTGACCTCTCACCCTGAAGTTTCTCTTAATTTAAGCATACCCACCTGGGTTTTTCAGGGCTCTGCCAGGTGCCCTTATCTTCAATCTGAGGGCCATCACTGACATGAGCCTCCTCAGACAGGACATCCGTGGCACTCGCTGATATTATGAAAACCGCGAAAACGCAGGTGGACGAGAACAAGCAACAGATTGCAACAGCCCTGTCGGAGGTGCAGCAACTGAAGATGAGGGTGCAAACACGAACACAGGGCCGAAGACGCAGCAGGCAGAGCAAGACGAAACATATGGATCCTGGGACTGACAGAGGGAGCAGAGGGCGGCGACAACGTATATTGAAATCATGTTGCTGCAGGAAGTTGGGCCGGGCACCCTGTTGCTGGGCTTCACAGTAGAGCGGGCAAACCAGCCCTTGGCTAGGAGACCCCTTGCCTGGTGCACCCCCGAGGCCATTGATCGTGAAAATCTTGAACTATAAATACAGGGAAAGAATCCTTGCATTCTCCAGACAAGGCAGGGTCTTCGAAAGGGGCTCTGCCAGGATTGCTGTGTACCCAGATAACACATTGCAAGTACAGAAACAGTGTGCATCGTTCGACCAAACCAAGGAGCAACTTCAGCAAGCGGGCCTAAAGTACATGTTGCTCTATCTGGCCAGACTCAAAATCCGCACAATGGCACCTCGCACTTCTTTGACAGCACAGAGGGCACTCACGCTTGGATGGACATGATGAAGGTGGCCTTGCGCTGTGGGTCACATGACAAGGCCACTTGACTGGCAGCGGATGCTATGGAGAAACCTCCTCCGGGTTAACATGTGCGTTGTAGGGCATCGACAGGTTTTTCGCATGGCGGGGGGCGGGGGGTGGACGCGTGACCTGTAGGAAGACCATGACTGCGTGGAGCAGGCCTGACATCTGGGGTGCTTGCGGTCCTTCGCCGACACATCATCCTGTTATCCTTTTATTTGTGTGCCAGATAGAGGTACCTAGCTGTTGCACGCAGAACCGTTGGACTTGCGGACAGGGAGCTGATTGTGTGTGAGATGCGGCTGCACCTGTACATGCGGTTAGCTGTTGGGCCCTTGTTGATATTATGGGTTTTGGTTATGTTTTCTATGTTTAATGGCCATCCCATCTGCGTGCTGCGCTGCCTTGTAGACATGCCCATTCTCCTGCTGCACTGCGTCCACGTCTCTGAGGAATGAGCGGGGGTGGAGAGGGGTGAAGCAGAGTAGAACTAATAGGCAGGCCTCCACTTTGGGGTGGTGCCCACTACGGGAATGGTACATGTGCAGTGGTCATGTGGGGTGCAGTCATGAGGGGAGGCGAGTGGGACGCCTGTGGAGTTGGATGCTAGACAGCAGGGATGAGTCACATTCAGATCACCACCTGGAATGTCTGGGGATTAAACAGCTTCATTAAGCGCAACAGGGTTTACATGTGTTGCAGGGGTGGGGGATCCACATCGCCCTCCTGCAGGAGACACCTCACAGCCGCAAGATAGGCCATGATCCTTAAGAAGTGGGGGGACACAGCTATGGGTCTGCCTACTCAGCACATGCCTGAGGGAGCCTCATATGGGGGGCCCATCAGTACCCTTTAAGTTACTTGAATCCCAGTGCGTCAATGAAGGACGGATGGTTCTTGTGCATGATTTATTGGAGGTCTGCATTATCAACACATATGCCCCCAATCACGATGCCACCTCCTTCTTCAAGTCACTGTAACCTAGACTGGCGCCATACCAGGGGGCTTTGTGGATACGGGGGCGATGAAGACTTCAATTGTACTCTAGATCCCAGACTAGATAGGTCTGACACCAGACAGAATAAACTGCTCCGCCGGCAAAGACATAAGGCACTCTGATGCGGGAGATTGGGCTCGTAGATATCTGGAGGTGGCTGCATGGAGATAGAAGGGGTTACCCTCCCCCTGAAGCACTCCTTTGTGCACCCTCTTCTAAAGAAACCCTCAGCCGACCCCTCCCTTCTGGTTAATTATTGCCTGTTCTCTATCACTCCTTTCCTGGGCAAAATCCTGGAGAAGCTGGCCATCTCCCAGCTCAATCTTCATACTGAATCGGTTTGATGTCTCCATGACCATCAGTCTGGTTCCAGAGCAGCCCGAAGCACGGAAACTGCTCTCCTGAACATCTGTGAAGACCGGCTCTCTAACCTTGATGCTAAACACCCCTCTGTCTCAATCCTACTTGATCTCTCCTCTGCCTTTGACACGGTTAACCATGACATCCTGCTCAACCGTCGCTGTGATAATCTGGGTATCACTGATAAGGCTCTGGCTTGGTTACCTTCTTTCCTCTCTGACCGACCCTCCCAGGTCCAACTTGGATCCTTCCTCTCCTACATCTCTCTCTCCACCTGCAGTGTTCCCCAGGGGTCTAACCTTTCTCCCTGGTTGTTCAACCAATACCTGGTACACCTCGCCCACTGCATTGCTGCATTCTGCTCCAACATCCAGTGCTATGCGGATGACACCAAGCTCGTTATTAGGCTCCCTACGGCCACCTCTTCTCCCTCCCTCATCTCTGACTGTCTCTCTGCAATCCAAGAGTGGTGTGCAGCCAACGATCTCTGCCTGAATACTAGCAAGACAGAGATCCTCCTCATTGGCATACCTACACCCCTCGTTCCCCTCACTCTCTGGACAGCCTCCCTTGGTCCTGCTCCTGCTCCAACCTACGAGGCTAAGAACCATGGGGTTATTTTTGACTCCACCCTCCCCTTCTCTACTCACATCTCTGGCATCTCCAAGAAGTCAAACTACCAACTGCACCTCCTCAGAGGTGCTCTCCCTTTCCTCTCATTCCCCCAGAAGTTCATGGTCTCTAGAGCTCTGGTTCTCTCGAGGCTTGACTACTGTTACAGCCTCTTCTTAAATCTGCCTGCCTCTACTCTCCGTCCTCTGCAACTCATCGAGAAAAGGACTGCAAGACTTGTCCTTGGCCTCATGCCCAGGGAACATACCTCTCCAGCACTGAAATCCCTCCATTGGCTCAGAGTGGCTGCATGGATCAAATTCAAGACCCTTTGCATTGTCCACAAGGCCTTCTGGGGCCTGGGACCCAAATATCTCTAGCTTTCTCTCCTGAAGTAGCTTCCTACTCGAGCCCTTCGGTCCTCCACCTCCAACTCCTTGAGGGTCAAGCGCTTTTCCAATCAATGAGCTGGGGGCAGATCTCTCTCCTCGGTGGGTACTTTCCTCTGGAACAGTCTCCCTGCCTCTCTGAAACTGGAGCAGAACCACCTACGGTTCCGGAAGAGGCTCAAGACTTTCCTCTATGCTTCTGCCTTCTCTCTTCCTCTTCCCTGCTGATCTCATGTCAGATACTACACTGGTTAACTGGCAACACTCTGAACCACGTGCCCAGGTCCCTGCCCTTCCAGTTGCACACTTGCACTGCCTCCTGGCAACCATGCACTTGGGGCTGTATCTGTAGCACTACAGCCTCCCTGCCTGCACTATCTATCACTTGTTGTTCTGCACTTAACCTTTCACTGTCACCTTCTGGCCGCACTTGACCATCAGTCTGGCTTCAGAGCTGCCAGAAGCACGGAAACTGCTCTCCTGAAAATCCGTGAAGACCTGCTCTCCAACCTTGACTCCAATACCCCCTGTGTCCTCATCTTACTTGATCTCTCTTCTGCTTTTGACATGGTCAACCATGCCATCCTGCTCAACCGTCTCCATGATAAACTGGGTATTACCGATCAGGTCCTAGCTTTGCTGACATCTTTCCTCTTCGATCGACCCTCCCAAGTCCCACTTGGGTCCTTCCTCTCCTCTATCTCTACCTGTGGTGTTCCCCAGGGGTCTAACCTCTCTCTCTGGCTGTTCAACCAATACCTGGCACTTCTTGCCCACCGCATTGCTGCTCTCTGCCCCAACTTTCAGTGCTATACGGATGACACTCAGCTCATTCTCAGACTCCCTTCCGCCACCTCTTCTCCTTCTCTCATCTCTGACTGTCCGCTATCCAGGGGTGGTGTGCCGCCAACGATCTCTGCCTTAATGCCAGTAAGACTGAGCTTCTCATCGGCACACCTGCTCCCGCCTTTCCTGTCGCTCTCTGGATAGCCTCTCTTGGCCCTCTTCCTTCTCCCACCTGCAAGGCTAAAAAACTTGGTGTCATCTTCGACTCCATGCTCTCCTTCTCTCCTCACATCTCCGACGTCTCTAAGAAGAAGTCACACTACCAGCTACACCTGCACAGAGGTATTCTTCCTTTCCTCCCCTTCCCCTAGAAGCTCACTGTCTCTAGAGCTTTGGTTCTCTCTAGGCTGGACTACTGCAATAGCCTCTTTCTAAATCTGCTGACTTCTACTCTCCGCCCTCTGCAACTCATCCAGATCAGGACTGCAAGACTTGTCCTCGGCCTTAAGCCCAGGGATCGCATCTCTCCAGCACTGAAATCTCTGCACTGGCTCCCAGTGACTGCGAGGATTAAGTTCAACACACTCTGCATTGTCCTCAAGGCCGTCTCGGGCCTGGGGCCTCAATACCTCCAACTCTCTCTGCCTAAACATCTTTTTTCTCAAGCTCTTCGCTCATCCACCTCTAACTCCCTTAGGGTCAGTCGCTTCTCCAAGTAACAAGTTGGTGGTAGATCTCTTTCATCGGCTGGGGCCTCCCTCTGGAACAGCCTCCCTGAAACCTGAGGAGAACCATCTCCAGTCCCGGAACACCTCAAGACCTTCCTCTTTGCTTCTACTTTTTCTCCTCCTCTCCCCTGCTGAACTCCTGACTGAAACTGCACTTGTCACCTGGCTACCCTCTAATCTCAGGCCCATGTCCCCTCCCCCACCAGCTGCACACCTGCACTGCCTCCCGGTAATCCCCTGCACTTGGGGGCTGTTTCTATACCCCTGCAGTCCCCCCAGCTCTTGACACTTGATGCCTGCACTTACCTCTCCACTTGGGTGAATTTGTTGCAGCGGAATACAAGGTCCCGGTCCTCTCGGATCATGCACCGCTTGCAGTGACGTGGCAGAGCACTGCGTGCAGACCCCCACGTGGAGGCTACCGGCCAAGGCACAGCTTGATGAACTGTTTAGAACATACATGTGAGATAAGATTGAGGAGTTCTTTTCCCCCAACACAGGTAGCGTAGACAGCGCTGGGACCCTGTGGGAATTCTTCAAGGTCGTAAGGAGGGGAGAGGCGATCGGGAAAATGGGGGGCATACGAGGGAGCTGCTACATAGCATTTCTAGAAAGGAGTAGAAATTGAGGAGATGAAGGAAGGGAGGGTGCCGATTGTAGGATACGAGGGGAAACTCACAGAGCTTCACCAGGCCTGCATAGCAGATTGGGAGAGGCTGGGCAAGCATGATTATGATAAATATGTTGAAAGATTGCATGAAAGTGGTGGCAAACCCGGGAGAGTGCTAGCTTGGTTATAGCGAGCGGAAGAGAGTAGGGAAATTATTACTTGTATCAAGGATGACTGTGGGGAGGAATGGCGGGCCCAAAGTGAGATAAACTTAACTCTTCAGCAGGTGTTACCAGCAGCGCTATAGCACCGACAGAGGGCTGTGCTAGGGACACAGAGGACGCCCTGTCATAAATCACACTGCCCAGTTTGAAATCGGAGCAGATCAAAATGCTAGACGCCCATTTAATGAGGACAAACTGAAGGCGGTTATACTCTCATTGCCTTCAGATAAGATGCCGAGAGGCAGATGTCCTCCCTGCAGAGATTTACAAGGAATATGTCAGTGAGCTCACACCTGAACTGCTGCTGATGCTGGAGGAAGCATTGGAGCGGGGCGGCTGACTGCCAGTCTGAGAGAGTCCATCATAGTGCAAATACTTAAGCCCAACAAATCCCTGCTAGAGTGTGGCTCCTACAGACCACTGTTGATGATTAATCAAGATTGCAAGATTCTCACTGCGCTCCTGGCGAACAGATTGAAGAATGTGATAGGCAACCTCATACATCCGGACCAACGAGGTATGTCCCGGGCAGGAACACGTCCTAGAATCTGCACAGATTGCACCATGTGATAGTTGAGACCAGTGATGCTGAATCTGATTGTGTTGTGGCCTCGCTTGATGCATCAAGGCATTCGACTAGGTGTAGTGGGACTGGCTATACCCTGCCTTGCAACATTTTGAGCTTGGTCATAAATTCTTACAAGCGGTTAAACTGATATACACAATGCCAAAGGCCCGAGTCAGAACCAGTAATAATATCTCAGGTGGGTGGGACCTGCGTGAGGGAACCCAACCGGGAGACCCGCTCTCTCCCTTGCTGTTCATCATAGCACTGGAGCCCCTTGATGCTTTCCTCCGAGCAGAATTTGTTGATGCAGGTATAACACTGGGGGCTAGAACATGTGGTTTCATTGTATTCAGAGGATATGCTGCTTTACATGCACAGCCCAGGTCAATTTGCTGCACATGCTTGAAGCTCTGGACAGCTTTGCTGAGCTTTCTGGCATAACTATTAGAAAAGACAAATCGAGATGGTCCCCCCTGGCAGGGCTAGCTGGGCTGGAGCAGAGGTGTCTGCCGAACCTAGAACTGCAGTGGGCTGTGGACACTTGCCAACATCCATCATGACCCAAGAAAGGAGCACGAAATTAATACGATTAGGGCATATTGTGGATTGAGAATTCTATGGGATTCTGGCAGAAGCTGCCCCTGTCAATGATGGGCAGAGTTGCACTTCTCAAGATGGCGGTACTGCCGCGCCTGCTGTATCACATTGCGAATATACCCTTTGACATACCAAGGTCGTTCTTACGTGAGCTTGACTCTAAGATAAGTGGGTTGATTTGGGAATGGAAGAGGTGCAGAATTTCACTGGGCACGTTACGCAGGGATTACAAAGATTGGGGGAGGGGGGCTCAAGCTGCCACATTTTTAATCCTGCTACCTTGCTGGGCAGTTGCGGTTTGTCATAACCTAGTTGGCAGATAAGGCCTTGCTGAACACCGACCTACTGTCGGATGAGGTCAAGCCTTATTACTTGTGGGAAGTACTCTAGTACATTAGTTTGCATGGTCAGTCCAGGTTACTGGAGTTGGGTCGGAATATTTGGCATAGATTCTAGCGGTTGCTCGGTTGTTGGGACCTGTACACTTTGCCAACATACTCCTGGGAGCAATATGCGGGAGAAACCACAGTGAGGTCCGTAGCTTCACACGTTACTGGGACCCTAGCAGGATAATCACCCTGGGGGACTAGTTTAACGATGGAAGGCTGATGAGTTTCCCTGAGCTGATCAATGGGTATGACATCCCAAGCGTTCAGTTTCTCACATATCTCCGAGTGATTAGGACACTGGAGGCCAGATGGCCAGACTTCTGGGAGATGGGGGTATGGAGGGAGACCCGGTATTAGACACTCTATACAACGTCTCGGAGGGAGGTCACATGGTCTCCAGGTTGTATGACGTGCTGTTAGATACATTTAAAATTCCGACACTCAGGGTAAGAGCCACATGGGAGGCTGATGTAGGAAGAGCATTCACGGACGGGGAATGGGGCAATGCACTGGTGTACCCGAGGAAGGTGTCTAGGAATACCAGATTTAAGCTGACAGAGTTATATATGTTACACATAGGGCATATATGACTCTGAACGCTAATTCCCAGTTCCCATGTGCGGAAGCACAGAAGTGCCCCAGATGCGTGTGCGATAAAGCGAACATGCTACATATGTTTTGGTCCTGTCGAGTGATGAAGGCTTTTTGGTATGATATTGTTGGAAGGGCGGAATTTCAATGTACGATTGTCCGCCCGAGGCGTGCTTCCTGGGAATGTTCCAGCGCAGACGCACTGAGGTGCACATCACTAAGATAAAGGATCTCATGTGCATATTGGCCAAGCACAGGATTGCGATGACGTGGAAGCACCTGGGAGGCCCTCACATAGAAGCGTAGCAGAGGGACCTCCGTTAGTGGGCGGAAGCTGAAACAGTTCTGTGGTATATAGGGGACAGAGGGAGGCCAGTAATTATGTTATGGCCTGGAATGCACTATTGCAGGCAATATTTGCCCCCTTGGACATTCTGCCCCAAAATACTTAAGGCTGCCTTGTGCTATGTGCATTGAGAGAGGGCACGGGAGCAGGACGTGGGATGAGGCAATTAGGGTGGGAGGAGCGCAGTTGGGCAAGCGCACACACTGGTTTGGACTTGTTTATAAGTACCAGGATTTGTCATTTATACGCAGGTTCACAGAAACGGAGGCGGACCGCAGATGGAGACACTGGCGGGTACGCAAATTGATCTGGGACATTTAACTGCATTAGGAGTGATTATGAGTTGGGAAAGACGCAATTGCTGATGTGATATCGCGCAGGATGTATAACTTGCTGTAATGATTAACTTATTGAAATATATACAATAAAAATAATTTTTCAAAAAATACTTTCAATTTGGGACAATGAATTAAAAGATGCTTCCCAGTTTCTATTACATTTTGCCAAATAAATCTACTAATGCGGTCATGTAGGTCAACCTACTTTCTGGGTTCTCTTAAAGACCATAACTTTGGACATGCTTATTTTAATCAATGCAGATTGGTACATTCTGCCAATCTATATAGTAGAGCTTGCAGTCCACTCTAATAGTAAGAGGTCATCTGCATAACTCAGATGCAATACCTTCATACCACCCAATGTGGGTGGGTATGCTATTGCATATTGCAGGAGTGAGGTCATGTCTGCTTGATACAGATTAAACAACAGGGTTGCCAAAATGCACCCCTGTTTTAAACCTGTGTAAATCGGTATGGGGTTGTCAATGTCCCTGCTCGATTCACCCTGACTTTCACCGAAATGTTTTGATATAAGGTTATGATCATATTCAGGAGTCCAATGGGCATGAGCCAGTCAAGAAGCTACCTCCATAAAATGTTCCTATCCACAGTGAAAGCGACATAGATATTCTGATCAAATATGTGCAAGGATCTCTCCACGATAGTAATTACGGCCAAAATGTTATCCAGCGCTGCAAATGACTTCGGGAATCCTGTCTAATCAAAGGGGGAGAATCTGCCTCTGAAACTCCTGTACGATCACTCTTGCACATAGTTTGGCCGTGGCGTCAAGCATCGCCAAAATGCGATAATTCTTTGGATTAGTGACATCGTCATGTTTATAGACTGGGAAAAGTCTGCTTTCTTTCCAGATGCAGGGATCCTTTTAAATCTACCAATCGCCTTAAATATGGGGTTTAGAATTCTACCCCATATAATAGGATTTAGTTTTATCAGGACATTACATAGCACATTCGGCCTACGTGCCCGAGAACCTTTACTTGAGCGTATCAAAGCTGCCATATCCACGTCTTGTGTGTCAAACAACCATGGTATCATCCTATCACAGTTTGGAGGTAAAAAATTCGAGGGTCTGCCAATAGCGTCCCTAATATGAGTCACGAGTCACACAATTGCTGTTCAGGTGTGATTACTAAGTCCAGTGAGCATTTGCCAAAATGCCCTGGCGTCTCCAATTACACCAGTTTTTTTATTAATTCCTGTCAGTGTTCATTTCTTTAGTAGAATGTCTTCGAAGCTAGCTTCTATACCCTCTTTTCATTTTTTGTACGTGTTGGAATCACACTAAAGGGTAAATTGCTCTACCATAGCTGCCTTAGCTCTTTTATTAGCATTTGTTTCTTCTTCTTGACTCCGTCATCATACTTTTTTTTTGTGTCTTAAGCTTACCATTATTAGTAGCATATTTATAGCACCCACTCTTCCTATTTACCTTTCGTGGGAAACAATATTGTATAATTTGGGCAGAGAGACTTTCCAAGGTCCCAATCAAGACCAAAACCTTCATAAAGTCATTTGGATGATGTTTGGCCAGGCTGCAAAACCCACAGTGCCATTACAGCACATTTCTCTATCAATTACAATTGTCCTGCCTCCTCAGCATAATGAGAGTGCCGTCTTGCATTCCATGATAGAATCGAGAAGTCTGTTTTAGGGTCTGCGCACAATGCAAGGCTGTCATGTTCCCACTGACCAGGACCAGTCCTCAGTCTTGTCGACTCTCTCATGTTGAGCCTCCCTGGGGTTATGTAGGTAAGTGTGCCATATCCCTTCTTGAGTGCTCGCAATCATAAGAACATTGGCATACTCCTCATGCTATTTCTACTAGGGGAATTATTATGCATTAAAGCTTTGCTGTTAACCCTCGTGACCTCATATACCAATCAATGTAAGCAATGTTGGTAGGTCATTACCATCAAGGCCATTGTGCCTGCTTGGAAAGCTACCAACACCACTGTTCCTGGAAAATCTTCTGGTTGTTCCACTAATTTCATGTCCCTGGCTCGTATCAATGATTCGTAAAGGCAGAATCCTGTGAAGCAAATCCAAAACTGCCCTTCTGTTCAATATACATTGCCGGGGTGTACAAAATAGACTTTCCATCTTAATCACCTTGCTTACCACAATTTCTCCTCCCACTTGAACACGAATGGTCACTCAATATGCCCTCATAATTATCACAACATCGCAATAGTCCTCTTTCCCCACTCTTCCCATGTTCCTTCTCTTCAGAGGTACGTTTCTTATACTGTATGGCCTAATACCATCCCGATGATTCACCGGGTGTTTTGAGGGAGCATTAAAAGCTGGATAATCTGATCCTTTGCTCATCACATGCGATTATCCAACAGTCTTCTGTGTCGTTCTGTGGAGCTTACTCCTTTGTAGGATGTTCTACATGTCGACTAGGTGCAGTCTCGAACTGTGTTCTCATGACAGATGTTTCTTTCTTTCTATTGGAACTCGCCTTTTCCATCCATGGGCCATTCTCTTCCTCGATGTTAATGGCTTCAAATGTATATTACACGCCATATGCCCAAGCGTTTGCAAATATCCTGCAATACTTGTGTGTTCCTTGAGAATCTTAAGCAAGTTGTCACTGTGATTTACTAATGAGGTGAGCTGGAAATCGAGAGCCCGTAGCTTAAGGGTCACTCTCAATAACCTTGCCATTATCATGTGTGAGTTGAACTCCTCTTTCCTCAAGCAAAGTGGAGTTAATTAAGGAATGATCCGGGGTGGTTACTATACTTTGCTGCATATGCACCACTGCTTCATGAGAGATCTGGATGGTTGATTGTTTTTCTATAAGTATTGGAGGTCAAGAGCTCTGTTGCAGAGCAAGGGCCTCTCTATTGCCAGAGGGGATTCTATGACAGCCAGCTCAATGTCTGGGGTAGGAGGTAGACAGGACAACTCTAAATTCCGTACTAAGTGCCATTATGATGGATTGTGTTAACTTCGTGCCAAGGCAAGTGATAGATGCATTTTTTTTTATCAGAAACGGTCAATCCAGAGAGTTGTTGCCTGTTATTAGGTAAAAATGTGGTCCTTTTTTGTGTATTCAATTTCGATGCCAGGACTACACAGGGCTGCTGAAATTAAGAGCAGTAAATTGACATTTTAAGGTTGCATAGAGGGTCAAGAGGCTTCCCAAAAATAAATAATTCCTAATTTTATAGAACACTCATCCGGAATTATCCCTGGGTGTTTGATTGACCGGAATCATCGTCCAGGACTGTTCTAGTCTTTTCATCAGCCTTAGTGGATTACACATTTGTGACCTGGAAACCTCTAAGCAGGTATTTAGCCCACCCAGTTATTAAACCCAGGATTATTTATTCTGGACCACTGACTGGCCATTGTCAAACGGTCAGAGGGAGGAACACTCCACATCCCATCTCCAGGCCAGCTGGAAAGCAGAAATGTGTTTGGCAACCCATGTGTCAAAAAAACACAGGAGTGGGCGTCAAACCTGAGTTCTATGAAGATAATTTCTTTATTTCTTTATTTATAACTATTACCCCGGTGACACATTAGGAGAGCAATCCCAGGCAGCGAAAAAACACAGAAACGTAGGAAGTCTTTAAACCACAAAAGGGAAATTATATTCCATTTAAAAGTAGCTGTAGTTATTTTCAAGACACCATTCTGTATACAGGACACAAAAGGTGTCACAGATAAAACATTGTATTGATAAAGCATGGGGAGGGACATGCAAATCCATGGCATACTATGTGGCAGATCTCGGAGCCTACCACCATCTCTACTCCAGTCCAACTACTTTGGGGGGAGCTCAGGAATAGCACTAAAGCCTGAACAGAATAGGCCTTGCAATCTGAGGTGCGTCTCTTAGTGAAGGTGTTCCATTACCATTACCGATAATGGAACACACATTAGAGCCCAAGGGGCCTTTCAGCTGGAAGATGCCACACCTTGGTAATGAAAGGTACAGGTGAACAAACCCCAGAGTGTCCTGGTGGCACATCATAACAATACTACACATGGCATCCCAGGATAACGAT
This sequence comes from Ambystoma mexicanum, assembly GCF_040938575.1. Classification (NCBI taxonomy): domain Eukaryota; kingdom Metazoa; phylum Chordata; class Amphibia; order Caudata; family Ambystomatidae; genus Ambystoma; species Ambystoma mexicanum. The sequence goes on from NC_090924.1 coordinate 1,261,111,441, forward strand.
GGAGTAGTTGTCCTGCCGCTTTGTCATACTTTAGATACTCTATGGCTAGCTTACAAGGCATTTCAGGGTTACTACCATCTCTTCCCCAACCACACACAGAGGGGGCTGGAAGGGCACACAGGAGTCTGGGCTGGGACAGAGACACTACACATGGATTAACATTTGACATGTCTCAATCTTTACGAGCTAAATGGGAAGCCACGACATGGGACTCGGAGCCAGCCTGGGCTTTGAAGCCAACTCTAAATTATGGCACATTGAGTCACATAAAGGGCAAATGCAGCCTCAAGTGACTTTTAACCGTAAAATCAGAAAGTAGGGAACCACAAATGAGAAGTTCTCAACTCTGTCTCAACCAGTCACACAAAAAGCTCCCCAGTCATTCTTTCACAGTCTGCTGGATTCGCTCACGACGCTCAAGCCACTTACCTGCGCGATGTTACCTTACCAAACTGAACATTTCCTTGCGCAGGCTTGTCTGTCGACATCTCTGTAGATCCTATGCAGAGCACTTTAGGGAACATGGCCCAGGACTTGCTTGTTAGGGTGACATTCCCTCCACGCACCTTAATGGTGACTGAGTCCCAGGCAGTGTCCGCCTGTGCTGCTCCTTCTGCACATCCCCTCATGGGCATGGCGGGTGGATCCACAACAGTAACAGGTGGGCCGGCTCTCACCCCCTGGAGTTGCACCTAAGCAGCACTTGGGGGAAGCCTGCTCACTACAGTATTTCTGTACTCAAACGACCGCTCTATGATGTTCATTGGCCGATTGACTGCCCTCCCCAGGCCATGTCACCACTGCAGCAACAAGTACCCATGGCAATGCTCCTTTTACTGTGAACCAGGCTACGACACCCTGACGCTGTTGGAGCATCTTTTCTGCTGCCTCAAATCTCCCAAACTACCCCTGCAGCACGTGCTATGGGAAACCAAAGGGTGCCTCACCTACTAGTCCCCAGGGAGATATCTCTCACAGGTGGCCAGGGCAGGGCCACCGCCTTTGGATCCAGACCCTGGATGTGGACCAGTGCGGGAGGATCACCTGGGTGAGGTTCTTCGGAGAGTGGGGGTGAGGCGACCGATGGTGAGACGCAGTATTCCCCCCTTTACCGTACACATGACCCATCCTATTTTATAGGATTCTCCAATGTCCCAACTCCTCCCCACCCGCCTTTTTCACACAAAAGCTGGGCCAAGGTAGAGGGCGACAGTGTAAAGTGGCTAACCCTTATATAGCTCATGGGACATGTCCTGGTAATCAGGTCAGGCAAAGCCAGTAGCACCTTGAAAGGCCCCTTTCAGCGTGGTGCAAGCAAAGACTTTCTTTCAAAATTCTTGATCAACGTCCAGTCCCCAGGCTGCAGACAATGTCCTGGGCCGGTATATCTGACAGGAAGAGCCTCCTGCACCTGTTGATGAATCAAACGCAAGTTTTGAGTCAACTGCTTACAGTAATCAATATGTACTGGGTACTCTATATCCCTCAACTGTTCCGGCCGAGGGGCATTCCAAACATTCGCTGGTCTCCCCATCACGATTTCGTAAGGGGAGAGACCAGTCAAAGCAAAGCTAGTGGTAATGCATCGGGCCATTTCAAATTGCTCCCTGCACATATTTTACTCATTTTGCTTTTCAGGACACCGTTCTGGCGTTCTACCAAACCGCCACTCATCGGGTGTCTGGCTGAATGGAATCATTTATCAATCTGGAGACCTGCACAAATTTGCAATATCACGGCCGCAATAAAGTGCGGGCCGTTATCTGACCATATGACACGGGGTAGCCCGAAACGTGAAAAGTAGTCTTTTAGCATGACTCTAGCTGTGGACATAGCTGTACAATCTTTCAGGTGATAGGCCTCTACCCATTTGCTAAATGTGCAGACCACCACAAGAACATACTTATAGTTTTGGCACCTCTCCATTTCTATGAAATCAAAATGGATAACTTCAAACTGCATAGACAGTGGGCCAAAACTTCCTACTGGCGTCACCGTTCCCTTTCCAATGTTATGTTGTAAACGAGTCATACAATTCTGAACCAATGTTTCAGCAGTTTTTCTAATGTGTGGGTTCTGTCAGACAGAAGCCAGATGTTGAATCATTTTTCTAGCACATATGCGTGTCGGACTGTGGGCCATGGTGACCATCGGCATCACATAGGCGTTTGGTAACATCCATCAGTTATGTTGTTTGTCCACCCAACAACCTTCAGAATCTAATTCTGCTGGACCCTCAGGCCAGTTTGTTATTTCATCTACAGTAGCTTCTGCTTGCATTTCCTTAACTGTTGCAATTCCATTCTCGATCATGCAGGGTGGTACTTCTATTTTTTCGACATACATTTTTGTGTGTAGATCAGTGGCAGTTTGTTTGGCAATTTTGTCTGCAAATGCTTTTCCCTTTCTTACGTTTCAGGTTACCTTTTTATGTCCTTCACATTTCATTATCGCTAATCGCTTGGGAAGCGCAAGTGCTGACAACAGTTTCACTTTCAAAGTGCCATGTTGGATTTTGTCCCGTGTGATGTCAGGAAACCCCTTTCAGCCCATAATCGACCAAAATTGTGTACCACCCCAAAGGCATACTGACTGTCAGTATATAGGTTTACATTGAGTTTTGCAGAAATTTCACATGCTCTTGTCAACGCTATTATTTTTGCAGCTTGTGCTGAGTTATACGGGATTCTTTTGCTTTCTATAATACTTTTCAGTGTAGTGATGGCATAAGCAGCAGTTGATGTGCCATCTGGTAATTTAAAACAAGAACCGTCACAAAACAGTTCTCTATCTGGCTCTTTCTGTGGGGATTCAGTTAGGTCAATTCTTCCTTTTGTCTCTTGTTCAGTAACCATTAAGCAATCATGGGGTAATTGTTTTTCACCCTCTTTTTCATTGGGAGGAGGCATTAACTCAGCCGGATTTAAAGCGCAACACCTCATAATTTGGATATGTGGTGCAAATAGAACTATTTCATACCTTGTTAATCTGGCTGATGTAAGGTGTTGCGTCTGCGTTCTATTTAAAAGAACGTCCACTGAGTGAGGTACCATTACAGTTAAAGCATGACCTAAAACCATTCCCTCGGTTTGTTTTACTGACGCAGCGGCTGCAGCAACAGCTCGCAAGCAGCGCGGCAAAGCACATGCAACAGGATCCAACGTGGAAGAGAAGTAGCCACATGGTCTATTTCTCCCCCCGTGTCCCTGTGTCAAAACAGCCAAAGCACATCCATTGTTTTCATGCTCAAATAAATTAAAACTCTTGTTGTAATTTGGCATGCCCTGAACACGAGCAGGTCAAATGCTTCTTGACACTCCATGTTCCATGGCAAAGGTAAGGTAAAATCATTCCTTGTCAATGCCACTATCGGTTTCACGATCATAGAAACATTAGCGATCCACTGCCTACAATATGAAGCCATGCCAATTAAAGCCCTGACTTCTTTCTGCATATTTGGAATAGGCATATCAGAGATGCTTTCTATTCTTTCTGGTGTCAATCTTTTTCCCTCCTTCGAAAGGAGTTAGCCCAAGTAGGCCACTTCCTTTCGACAATACTGGAATTCTTTTTAGCAAGGCTTTGTGTCCATGTACTGCTAAATGTGTCAATAATGCAACGGTACTCTCTTTACAAATATCTTCAGTGTCTGCTGCTATCAATAGATCGTCTATGTACTGTAGTAATACGCATCCTGCTGGTAGTTCAAGCATATCTAGTTGTTCCTTTAAAGCTCTACTGTAAATACTTGGGCTTTCAGTGTAGCCCTGCGGAATTCGTGTGAATGTAAATGAACGTCCTCCTAGAGTAAAAGCAAACCAATATCTGCTATCTGGATACACTGGGATACTAAAAGATGCATTTTTCAAATCAACTACACTAAAATACGATGCAGAAGCTGGAATCATAGTCAAAATTGTAGTCACATCCGGGCCTAATGGAAATTGCAGATCAAGCACTTTATTTACTCCGCGTAAATCAATTATAAAAACGGTATGGTATATCATTACCTCCTTTCTTGTAAACCGGAAGAATAGACTATTGCAAGTACTACCAGAACTTTCTTCAATTACATTTCTTTTAATCAAGTCTGATACAATGCATTTCAACGCTTTTTCTCCCTCAGCCGAAATGTTATATTGCGGAATACGTGGCAATGTAATTCCTTCTTTCAGAACAATTTTCACTGGCTCTACTTTTAAACAACCAACATCATTATCGTTCACTGCCCATATACAAGCCGGTACTTTACTCAATTCAGTCGGCAGTGGCTTTGATAAAAATTGCGATACAGGAGTCTTTTGTGGTGAGATTGTCAAATACACTCCATCAGGAGAACAATAAATGACCACATTCAATTTCTTCAACAAATTTAATCCCAACAAATTTTCGCCGCAATTTTGTCAAAAGAAATGGGCAAGATTGAGTGAATGGACCTATGTTATAGTACTGGTTGTGACACTGGACTAATTATTGGCGTACCTGAGAACCCTACTGAGACATTCTTATGCCCTGACAGTGTTATTTCTGGAACCCGCTGATGGACAATTGAACATTTTTGTGCACTTGTATACACTAAAAAAATGTGCTCCCTATTCCCATCCTTCATTTCTACGTAGGGCCCTTTCTGGTCTACGGGAATAGATATTGGTTCCAACCTCTGTCTCGGGCTGTCCTAGTAGAACAGTACATCATCAGATGTAAAGTCGCCAGAGTAATATGCATTGGACCGATTGTCAAAAATATTCCCACCATTTGTACTGTTTCGCTGTTGGTTCCGATTCTGGTTCTGATTCTGATTACCCCGATTATCCTGAAATTGTGGTGCTCTTTGGTTTCTATTCTGTCCTTGTATTCCCGGACGACCTCTACTTCTCAGTAAAGTCCCATTTCTAGTCTGTATATGCGGACACTGTGCTCGGCAATGGCCTTCTTGTCTACAATAGGCTCATTGATTAATCCCTATTTGACCTCCTTGCATATTGGACGCTAATGAAAATTGGACTCTGGACAGTGCGTTCCATTCACCTCTATTATTGTTTGCTACTTGCTGTAACAGTACTCTTGTTTTCGGTTATAGGTCAAAGGTTTGAATGAAAAGGATCGAATGACAAAAGGGTTGAATCAAAAGGACCGAAAACAAAAAGGGTCGATTTTTTTGTGGTAAAACCCACTTTTTTTTCCTATACGGAAACCCCACACCCAAAAAAAAAAAAAAAAAAATTAATTATATATATATATATATATTTTTTTTTTAATGTGATCCTTTTGTTTTAGGTCCTATTGAGTCGACCCTATGCCATTCGATCCTTTTGTATTCAAACCTTTGACCGGACATCCTTGTTTTCAAAGTCCCTTTGTCCTTCAGTTCCTTATCCTTAGAGTTTACTCTGTTCTCATAATACTGGGCCATATGTAATACTTCACTTTGTGTTTTCGCTTGCCATGCACTTTCAGATGTCATTATTAGACTTTGAATTATTGGTAGCAACCCTCGCACAAACTTATCAACAAACAATCCCTTCCCGGGTTCGGTACTTAGATCTTGACCACTAAAATCTGCAAATACTTCTTCAAACCGATTAAAATAATCTGTCGCTCCTTCCTCTTTGTCCTGCAAACAAGCAGTCAATTTATCCCAAACTATTCTCTTTTCGGGTACCAAGGTTTTCAATTTCTCTATTTGCGATGGTAAAGCCAACATTACTTGTGGTGGCTTCTCTCCAGCCTTTCTCTCACTATCAATTCTAGTCAAATTCTCCCATGTATCACCTAACATCAGCGCGTCATTTATATTTCTAACCTGTTTCCATATGTCTACAGGAAGTATCATGGGAAACAATAAATCAATGTCACTCAATGTAAAAACAGATGAATTCAAAACAGATTCAATGTTCTTATAGAATCCTGACAGGTTCTTCCTAATATCAGGGATCGTCTGCTTTATAGTATTTAGCTCTTGCCTCGAAAAAGGGACATATACAAACTGTGCGATATAACGTGCTTCTATCGTTCGCGCTGGATTTGCTCCATCGGCAGCAACTTCTACTTTCGGGACAAACGTGGGAGGCACTTCCCTCATGGGTAATTGCAAACTAGCCGATTCTACATTTGTTCGTCTATTAAGCAACAAAGCTAAATCAAGAGAAAAAACAGTCGTTCCGTTTTCAGGCGAAAATGCTTTTTTGTAAATTGTCATTAAATCAGTGGGACAACATATCTTATTCTTCATACATTCATGCTGTAGGTACTCTACCATAACCTGAAATACCTTTCTCTGCATTTCTGGTGTATACTGACTAAACGTATCATGCACTTCAATTGGGGGAATGGACACATCCGTAATCCATCTAAGCGCATCTCGCGTACAAATTGGCATTTCTTCACCAACAGATTTCAACGGTGGAAAAAAAAGTTGCTGGACATACGACATAAGCGGTTTATCTTTTTTCAACAATTCTTTATGCAATCGATCAAGTTCTCGCTTAAACACAAATATTCGGCCTACGTGTTCTCGTACGTTCGTCGCATTATCTTGCAAATTTGAAAGAACAACCAAATCACGCAACTCTTGTGGTACCACTGTATCGGTCAAATCACTCCACATTTTCACAAGATAATTCTCCATGCATTCTAACAATACCTGCTGTTCACCAAGGCCTCTATGATCAGATATGGAACTTTGCACAGCTACTTCATTGTCGTCATCAATATACGTTTCAGCCCATTCTTTCAGTTCTTCTTTCCTTCCTTTGCTAATCGTACTAAGAGTCTGTCTACTGCTTCCTAGCGCAGACCCCATCTCTGTAGAACTGCCTGCTAAAGCTGCTAATTCATGCTCTGGAGGCGGTGGAGGAAATGATGTTACAGGCCCAGGGGGAGAGGAACTTCTTACTGCAGGTGCAGATGGAATACGGGAATGGGACGTACATAAGGAGGAGGTGCAACTGGGTCAGTATTTTGATGTTAATTTCTCCGCTCATTTAATATTTTGTTTATTAGTTCATCCGATACATGCAAATCTTGTGAAGCGTATATTTTCTGTACATCTAATTTGAAAGCCCTATCCATGTTCCTATGGCTTCTGTCTGCTGATGCTGGTCATGCTCTAGTGCTTTCTCTACATTTGTTTTATGTCTGCGCGCGTATTTCTCTCTACTTCTCAATCAGAGATTAGCTTCCTTCATCCAGTCTCTTACAACGTCGAACGCTGCTGGTCAGGCCTTTTTGCGTAGCCATACTGATTCTAGGTGTTCTATACGTGCTAATTCAAAGCTCCCATTATTAGGCCACTGAAGGTCTGAGACACGTCTGGTCTGCCTATGCCAAATCGCATTAAACACTATTGCCCCTATACCGTACTTAATATACATTTCATGTGCCGGCGACCCTTCAGGTGGCGCGACCTGGCCAGTTTCCAAAGATTGTCCACCGCAGTGAAAAAGACTCACTAGAAAGGAAGAAAATTTCCCAGGCATGGTTAATTCTTACTAATATCATGACGTTTAAGAATCGGGGCACGACTCACCTGATCAACCAATTTGTCACTCAGGACGCAATTCGTCTGTATACAGACGCAACCAAGAATCGTCGTGACTGCGTGTCTGGCTCAATCTGCCTCGTTCCAGGACCCTCGCCTTGATGCTCCCTGGGCGCTGCTCATCGATCAGGGATCGGCTGTGTACAGATCTGCGGAGGAGTCTCATCACATCTACAGGGGCGGCTCGAACACCTTCCGATCCCGGCTCGACAGCTTCATCCTCGACTCGTTTTATTCCTTCTTCAACTTCAACGTATACGATGGAGCATTAGTGGGAGGGTCCCTGTCCGGGCGCCATATTTGCTAGGCCATAAAGACTGCACATGGAAACTAAGGCACAATAACCATACACTAAAGTGACACGTCAGACACAGACTGGGTCTCACTACCTCACGACGTTTGTTCCCAAACACTGTGAGATGTGAGAGAGAGCGAGCAGCGCTCAAGCAGCAATATATATACATTAGACATAATCTTTGTGAAGGCAATTTGATCCGCCCACATACATGTCATACAGGCTAGGGTTCAGTGATTGACAATTATGACATGTTATAACAAGTCGTCATTCAGCCTAAACCTAATTATTCTAGCAAAGGCAGCAGAGACAGCTTTCTGTTATGGGGAACATGGAGCTCTGGTTGAGCAAGGATATCATGTTCTTAGCAGGGAAACATTCCTTACTACGTTATCTGTGTGTTTCGGTTCATGAGCTAAGGGTCAGACAGTTCTGAAGCAGAAAATACCATTCTCTGCGAAGGAGCACTGCTTGAAGAATATAATTAATGTTTTAACTGCCTTTTACTACAGCGTTTGCAAGACAAGCCGGCACCTGGTCTGCTGATTGGATGCAGCTTCTGCTAGATTTCAAGGACTTAGTGAGAGGAGGAAAACAATGTATTTCTGCACAGTTTGACAGGAATGTTAGTATTTCAGCATTCAGGCCGTGGCCTCGCACTGTGTGTGAGTTTGAATTATAGAATACATTTGCAAAGCGTTTTGAAAGAAAAGAAAAAAGCAAATGGCCGACATTTACACAAAATGGACACCCTATGGTTACATTGATAATTCTAGGATTGCGATGTTTGTCACATGATGCGATTGGTTTCAGGCCAACATACTATACATGCTATAGGGTCATTTCTGGTCTAACAGTATGCAACCAGCAGGTCACAGAACTGAGTTGTCCTCCATCAAAACCATTTGGCCATGTGATCATGTAGATTTAAGTGTTCGTTCGTCCATATGACGCATCATCCTCAACAAAATGAAATGTAGTGGACACTAAGATTTAGATACATGAACCTAAACTTTACTGTAAAGCATGGAGACAATGCAGAGGTTTAAAGTAGCATTACTGTATAATTATGTATTATGTAACAACTTACATTTTTAGGAGTGGAACTGCATAACTGTCCTTAAAAAAAAAGTTAACACATACAGGATTTTGTCAGACAGGATATAGTTAACCTAATAAAAGTATCATGCCGATTACTGCTGATACGCAATTATTTGGAGAAAAAAATGTGCCTAGCAGTCCCACACACTTTGACACTTAAGAGTGGAGGAGATGATTATTCCTGCACTCTCTCTCTATTAGTCCCTTTGAACTTGCAGTGTACAGAGAAAAGAGGGTGGAGAGAATATTTAGGCCAAGAGAGGAATGCAGGGTGAACTGTACTTACATTGAACATGGTAACTTAAATAGCTAGCTTTGCTACACAAGTATCCATTTAATTAGCAAACCTACAGAATTGCACAGCAAATTGCTATGCGCAACTGCTTATTTATGCCTTGCTGTAACTCACTGGTTGAGAGGGAGGGAGTTTGGAAGGTAATTTTGTTGTCCATACCATGTCATTGTCGTTTGCTTAAGTTTTGATTGAACAACAGTGTGCATATTCCGTTGTCTTTCTTCCAGCTGTAGGGGAGGCATGGTATCATAAGTATGACATTGACACAAAAGGTACAATGTGTAAAACCTTCATTAATGTTTCTGGGATTGGAAAAACGCCTACCTTGCCCTAGAACTAGGTTGGGAGTAGTATCAAATAATAAATAAAACAGTCCTAGTTGAGTCTGTCAAATCAAAATGGCCTATACTAAGAAAACCTAATGTCTGCCCCTATCTTGTACAAAAAGTGTGTAAAGGAGAATATGTATGCAAAGGAAAATCAGTATTCAAATATAAACAATAAATGTGGCTGAGTCAGCCTTCCTAGACAGCACAGAGTGAGGTGGTCTCCGTAGGCAGGATGACACACTCTGGCTCAGGTTAACACAAAGGTAGTTCAAACGTGCATCCAGGCCAGCCTGGCCTGGCCTTCCACATTAAAGTCTCTCTTTCCAGCTTTCAAAACACAGTTAGACCAAATGTGCACGCCGGTCCCCCTGTGTCGGGCTCAGACCCATTAAAGCAAAAGTTCACCAAAATGTGCTCCCTTCTCCAAGCTTAATTCACATCCTTTAGTGGTTCCCTTCATCTAACGTATTACACTTCCGGTCTCCCTCATTCGGGCTCGGACCGTTTCCTGATGTCGAAGACTTTTGAATGTGTGTGGCTTTTACTCCAGAACCTCTGCAGGACCACTTTGACTTACCTTCTGTTCACACTCTTGCGCTATTTACCCCAGTGCTTTTTGGTCTGGGTAGTTCAATGTCATAAACACCAAACTTCAACGTTCACCTTCTACTCTCTTCTTTTCTCAGGATTAATTTTGATCACTTTGCTTTCACAGTTCATTCTTTTTTTAAACTTTTTTTTAATTGTGCATTTAGTCCAAAAAATGTACTTTTTACAAATTAACTCATCTTAAATTACAAGTAACAACTCTTTGGTGTACAAAGCAAAGAATGGAGAATACAAAAAAAAATAAAGAAGAAATAAGAAATAAACAATTAAAAATCAAGATATGCATAAAATAAGAAAAAAGAAGCAATGCATACAACAAGAGAATCCATATTTACAATCCTTTCAACAACTTAATTTACAAAGAAATCTTTATAAAATTCAATGAATTCAGAAGTTTTAACAACGCGCTAGACACAGGATCTCCTTTCCTGCTGAGAGCTTATGCACAAAATCTTGAGTAGAGTTCCGTGCTATATTGTGAACAAAATATGAGAAATATTTTTCTCTGAGAGGCAGAGTAAAGGTACATATTATCAATACACTGGAGAAACCCTTCATCACACAACGTGCATTCACTGCCAGAGCATTCTAATTTGTGCCAGATTCGGTTTGTCTCATTTGTTTTTATCAAGTGTAAACGAGAACATAGTAACTCCTTGCGCCAGATGGGTTTAGGGAATCTTCTAATGTAAGGAAGGACATAATTGCTAGATTTTTCACACAGAGTGAAGTTTTTAGTATTTTTCAAACTACTAAATGAGGTTCTAGTTTTGATCCAGTCAGCACGCATTAAGGCACGTTTGACCTTATCAGGATTTTCTCTATGGTTCTGGCTCGTACAATCACATTTTTCTAATATCTTTTCAGTATGGTCTTGTATATTAGACAGATAGCAATTCTTTCCTGTAATAGTGTAATCATGAATATCTTCATACAAGGAGTGTTCGAGAGGGATCAAATTAGTCTATAGAGTGCCAGGACTTTGCAGTTAAAATGAGAGTGAAGAGAGTGTAAACCGAGTTATTATCTCAGCCTTGTGATGGGTAGAGACAAGGGTAGAGATAATGTTCTTTTCCATAAGCGTACCTCAAGACAATCCCAGTTGATGTTACAGGAACACTGGAATAATTTTGCCTTTGTATAATTTTATTAGAGGCATCAGAGAGAATCTACAATATCAATTTAAGAGGTTCTTTTAACTGGCACATATATTGATGTGTCTTGCTCTCAAGTTCTTCTTTTAAGCCCTGCAATGACTGTTAGGATCTAAGAGTAAGACCCAGATATTTTACTTTTTTTACTATAGGGATTACTTGCGGGCCCATTCTCCAAAGTGATTTAGAATTCCTGGAAGTTGATTTACCAAACATTATTATGCTCGATTTGGTAGGATTAATAACTAAACCATAACTTGTAGCATATATCTCCATTTCTGAGATTAGATGTTGCAGCCCTATTGGAGTGTTATCAATGAGGGCTATATAATCAGCATAAGCTAATAGATGGTGTTTAAATGTACCTATAGAAGGAGAAACAAAGATGTAGTTTTGCAAAAAAGGGTACTAAGTCATCAAGATATAAATTGTAAAGTAGGGCTGCTAGTATACACCATTGCCCAACTTCTTTATCTTTGGGAATGGTCGAAGGAAAGGTCACCCAATAGATTTAGTCTGACTTGGATGGACGTGTGGTCATGCAGGGCAATCATTATTTGCAAAACCCATCAGGGAAGTTCCATGATTTTAATTTAATCCATACTTTTGTCCTATTGACTAAATCAAATGCTTTAGATAAATCAATTAGGGCGATGTAAGTTGGAACTGACTTCTTGGTTTGACTTTGAGCTAGTAAGATGTTAAGAGTCAACCCATTTAGAATAGTAGACAGGCCTGTAGTGGAAAGCATCTAGACGCTGGCGTTAACCTACTGAGCTAACTGTGCTTTTTCAGCCTAAGGCTTGTTGCGCATATATTCAGCTTATTCGAAGGGTGTAGAAAAATGCTGTTCAGCACATGGTCGGGATGAGCCCGTCTGTGCTTGTGAGTGGTTAACTGCTTAAGCACCTCAGCGCGTAAACATCTATTTCTTGCAAGAGGCTCTGCGCAGACACTTGCAACCCGATACTGCCTGGCACCACTTTCGCTAGGTGCACTGATAAGACTGGAATGTAGAGAAGCAAAGCTTCCCAAAACAAAGTGAAGAGAGCCTGAGAGCCAAAGAGCTTGGAAATTTCTTATCAAAAACATTATTTTGTGCACCGAGGGCTCTGTCGAGAAGATTCTCAAAAATCTAATACATCACATTGATAGCCAAGCAGGCCATAATAAGAAACCTTCACCTGAGCAAGGGAGGAGGGACTCTTCCTGGGCTGTTTGGACTGTGCACACACAAAACAGCGCCTGGAATACCAGCCAGCACTGAAAGGCAGAGGCTCTTGATGTCAAATCCCGTTTCTGTGCAAGCTGCCGGGGCTAGGCCAGTCCCGGAGCGCTGCCGGCCACGAGAGCGGCGTGGGTCCTAGGTGTGACCAGATTGCATCAAGATCAGCGATTTCTAGGAGCATAAGATATGTGCATCTCACTTGTAACTAATGTTTACCTTGCATTTTAATTCCCATTTTATAGAAAATTGATGCTTGGATTTAGTGGATTTATTAGTAAATAAATGCAAGTGTAAAATCTTCTTGTGAGTGGGTTTCTTCCATACTGTGCACATTGTGTTTCGCATAGTTTCGAACTTGTGAGGGGTAGTAAAGGGTCATAAGTTCATCTGGGCTGGTCCTGGGGTGAGCGTATACCCTTTTCGCTACAAGGCCTTTTCGAAATCCTACTTGAAATTTGGATAATATACGTTGACTAGTTGCCCATTTTTCTAAGTCATGTAGGGCACAGCGAGAAAAGATCTTACTGTCACAGTCCAGCAGGGCAATTGGGCGATAGTTTGTTGGATCTAATTTTTCACCCTTTTTATAAATAGGAATTACTATTGCCAGTTTCCAGGAGTTGGGTACTACTTTGGTCGCAACAATCTTTGTAAAATGTTTGGCGAGTATTACAGCCCAAGCATGAGGGTCAGATATTAACATCTCATTAGTTAAGCCATTGGGACCAGCTGCACGAGATGAACAAGTTACTCTCTTACCTGGTAACGTTCTTTCGATGGGATGGTCCAACGACGTATTCCATATCTATGACAGTAATCACCACAGCTTGGCTGCTTCGGAAAATCTTTCGGCGTCTGCGTCGGTGACGTCGATACGCCGTCTTCGAGGACCTCCTCCGACGGCCAATGTCACCGGATGTTATAAGTAGGACGCACAACACCCGTAGCCTCAGTTGTAGTTTTTTCCCAGAACGTGTGGCACCAAACTACTGCCAGTATGACCACAGAAAGCCTTGCAGAAACGTAAGCTGCAATCGCATAAGAAATTCTGTAGCGGGAAGGCAGGGAGGGAGCGATATGGAATACGTCGTCGGACCATCCAATCGAAAGAAAGTTACCAGGTAAGAGTAACTTTTTCTTCGAGGGGATTGGGTCCTCCGACGTATCCCATATCTATGGCAGACTCCCAAAGCAGTACCAACGTAAGGAGGTGGGAAAAGAATTCAGAACATAGAAATTTAGAAGGCCCAATCAAATTGCAGAGTAAAGGACAGCCTTGCCAAAGGCCAGATCCTGCCCACGGATAGAATCGAGGGAGTAGTGAAGTACAAAAGCATGGACCGAAGCCCAGGTGGCTGCATCACAGATGTTACGAATAGGAACACCCCTCTGCAGGGCAGTAGAGGCAGCCATCCCCCTGGTAGAATGGGCCCGCAAGCCTACCGAAGGGTCCTTACCCGCCAATCGGTAACATTCAGAAATTGCCAAGATAATCCATCGAGACAAAGTCTGCTTAGTATCAGCTTGTCCTAAATGCCTTCCAGCGTAACCAATAAAGAGTTGATCGTCCACACTGACCCGGGACATGCGTGAAATATAAAAGCTTAAAGCTCTCATAGGATCCAGCCTATGGAGCCTCTCCTCTGCCTTACCAGGATGAGGAGGAGGATAAAATGCCGGAAGAATAACCTTCTGGCCTAAATGAAATTCCGACACCACCTTCGGAAGAAAGGAAGGACGAACTCTAAGGACAACCCTGTCTTATGAAACACAGTGAAGGGTGGCTTAACCGAAAGTGCCTGTAACTCACTCACTCTGCGAGCGGAAGTGACCGCAAATAAAAATACAGTTTTAAGGGTTAACAGTCTCAAAGGACAAGAATGCAAAGGCTCAAATGGAGGACCCATTAGAAACTTGAGAACAAGATTCAGATCCCAACCGAGCACCTGGAACGGTGACGGAGGGAATACATTAGTGAGCCCTTTCAGAAACTGAGAAATTAAAGGGATTTGAAAATAAAAACACTCTCAGACGAGCGCTTAAATATAGACAGCACCACCAGGTAACCTTTTTAACGGTACCAACTTGCAGGCCCTTTGTGGGCCAAAGAAAGCAAAAAAGACAGAACCACAGGAATGTCACATGAAAAAGGATCCACATTCTTAACCCTCCACCAGTCGCAGAACTTTCTCCAACGGCAACGGTACAGGGACTTTGTTGCCGGCCGTCTGGCCGAAAGCAACACCTCCATCACGTTTTCAGGGAGGTCCCAATCCTTATACCCCAACCTTTCAGAAGCCAAGCATGAAGGTTGATGGATCTGAACTCTGGATGGAGAACCTGAACCTCCTCCCGTGAGAGCAGATCATCTCGGTAGGAAGACGACGTGGAGGGCAGATGGACAAGCCGGCAGATGGACAAGCCGAGAAGGTCCGGGTACCACGTCCTCCTAGCCCATGCCGGAGCAATGAGGATCATCCGGGAACCGAACCTCCGTAACCTCCGCAGCACTTGCGGGATGACGGGGACTGGAGGAAACGCGTACAGCAGTGGGAATGACCACTCCACCACAAACGCGTCTCCTAACACTCCTCTTGGAGGAAATTCCCACGAGCGGAACCTTTCGCACTTCCGGTTGTCACTGGAGGCGAAGAGATCCACTTGAGTGGTCCCCCAAAGGGCAAAGATCTCCAGGAGAATCTCCTGAGCCAACTCCCACTCGCGAGAGATCGCGCTCTGCCTACTCAGAGCGTCCGCCGTATAATTTTCGTCTCCGGCCAGATGAACTGCCGAGTCCGAAATCTCCTGCTGGATTGCCCAGAACCAGAGCTGCATCCCCTCCCTGCACTGAGGAACTGACCCTGCCCCCCCTTTTTGTTGAGGTAGTGTATGGCCACTGTGTTGTCCGTTAGGATCAGGACATTCTTTCCTCGCACAGTTGGCAGAAAAGTCTTCAGGGCAAGCCTGACGGCCCTCGGCTCCAACAGATTGATATGGAGTCTGGACTCTGACAGAGACCAACGACCGCTGACTGTCAACTCGCTGGCATGAGCTCCCCATCCCGTGAGGGATGCGTCCGTCATGATCGTCACTTCCGGCCAGGGTAGCCAAAATGGAGTCCCCTTCATCAGATTGCCTTCGACGGCCCACCACAGAAGGTGCTGGGCGGCCGAGGGCGGCACCTGAACAGGGTCCGACATCCTGCCGGAGGACTGAGACCACTGGAGCTTGAGTGCCCATTGCAAAGATCTCATCCGCAACCTGGCCTCTGGCACCAGAAGAATGCAGGATGCCATGAGGCCGAGCAATCTCAAGAACTCGAACGCAGGGAGACACTGGGCATGTTGGAACTTTTGCACAATCTGCTGAATGTGATGAGCCCCTGGGGGGGAAAACACTGCCCCAGGGACGTGTCGAGCACTGCTCCGATGTACTGGAGCCTCTGAGTTGGCGTCAAGTGTGACTTCTTTAAGTTGAGGGGGAAGCCCAGCTTGTGGAGGGAGTGGCAGGTGACTGACAGCTGATCCAGGACTTGCTCGGGAGAGCGCGCCCTGATTAACCAATCGTCCAGGTAGGGGTAGATGTGAATCCCCCCTTTCCTGAGATGCGCTGCCACCACCACCATGAGCTTGGTGAAGATCCTAGGGCGGAAGTCAATCTGAACGACAGGACCCGAAACTGAAAGTGCGAGTCGCCAACGGTGAACCTCAGGAACTTCTTGTGCTTTGGATGGATTGGCTCATGAAAATAAGCATCCGCGAGGTCTAAAGACACCAACCAGTCCTGAAGTTGAAGGGCCTGGAGGACTTGAGAAAGAGTAACCATCTTGAACTTGTCCTTCCGAAGGAGCTCGTTCAAACCGCGCAAGTCCATGATGGGTCTCAATCCCCCGTCTTTCTTTGAAATAAAAAAATAAGGGGAATACCATCCCTTGTTCCTCTCGGCTAGAGGCACCAGTTCTATGGCACCTTTCTCCAGCAGGGATTGAATTTCCTGCGCAAGGAGCAGATCCGGACAGTAGCCGTGGGCAATGATCTCCAGAACCCACACATCTGAAGTAATTGCCCGCCATTGTTAGGGAGAATTCTCTGTAAATTTTTGGGGTTTATTTTTTTCTCCTGCTAAGAGTGAGACTCTTTTACGCCCACTCTTAGACATGATTTGAGGTGTTCCTTTGTCTTTCCATGTGTTTTATGGGCTATGGGGTCTTTTACCCCATAGGGTCTCATGTGTTTTTGGTGTGGGTTACACAGCACCCTCCGTGCCGTAACCCAGGGGTGTCGTAGCGACACCCAAACATAGACTCCATACCCTGGGATTGACTACTGTCTCCCAGGGCATGTAAAGTCACCATTGGCTTCACTAGTCCCAAATTATGAACAGAAACCAGTACCAACCATCATATTGTGAACGTACTGGTTGGGGCAATTCGATTGCCGCGGGGTCTGTTGTTTGAGGGGGCACGTCTCCGTCTCCCCTGATTGAGTTTTGGGTGGTGGCAGTGGATACTACTTTTTATATTCGACCGTGAATATATCCCTATGGGATTTTCCCATTGTTCAAGGCTTTAATTATTTAATTCCTATAGCCTCGAACATACCGCCGGTTTATTTATTTAATATTAATTCACCAGTTGGTATTTTTTGCCAGAACTCGATTCTAAAATGGTGTTTGTGTTCTCTTCTGTAACTCCAACCCAAGTCGAGCCCTTTGTTCCACTTTTTGGCGGGCTTCTCCACAGAAGCCTCCAAAAGTGGTGCCACTCTGTGTGGGTACCACAGGGGGTGTGGGAGGGGGTTTAGGCACCCTTGACTGAGTTGCTTTGGCAACTCAAGTCGCACTCTTGTGTGATTGGCCCAAGTGGTGAGCCGGCTGGCTCACCACTTAGCATGTTTGATTGACAGCTAGGCTGAATGAATGGGGGTATACTGCATAAAAGCAGGGCTTTGGGGACTGGAACTTCAGAAGTCACCACAGGACCTAAGAATCCGAGGAGGGAGAAGCTGAGCCGACCTGCCATGACGACACCACCGGTGGAGCCCTGCTGAACCGTCTCACCACTTTTCCCGACGACAGAGGAGATCTCCAGTCCAGAGAGTCTTCTTCCTTTGACTGGTGGGGATAACCAGTTTTGCCTTCTTTTCACCTTCCTGGAGCATCTCGTGGCCGCCTTGCCCGTGCCAAGCACCCCGGCAACCAGAATACCACGGCTTACCACTACCGCGAAGAGAAGGGTACTACCTTTTAACCGAAGAACTCCGCGGCTGGTTTCTTCCCTGGCAGTGCAACGACCTTCATCTTTCCTCCACAGCGAGACCTCCTCTTCCTCTGGACGAAACACCGACTTGCTGCCAGGAATAACTGCCCCCGCTGGAGCTTCCTTCACACTTAAGGTACTGTGTTCTGCCTGGCTTCACTTGCGACAGATCGTTCGGGGTGACAGTAAAGCCTCGACTTTCTAACCTGGGCTGGCCTGGGACAACCTAGCTAACTTTTCCTGACTTAAATTTCATTCTTTATGTGCAAACTATCTACAAGACTCTTTGGGCATAAACCCACTGTGTGAACCTGGACCCCTTCTGCTTGCTCTCTCCAAGAGTGGGCCTTGCAATTGACTTCCTTGCTCTCCAGTAGAACTCTGCCTATCCTGCCTTACTGTGTTTCTTTTAAAAGTATTGAAATTTGTGTGCTTCCATAACTCTGCCTTGTTCCCTCCCTTTTTAATAAGTTATTAGAGTGCCATCTTATGTTAAGTGCTCACCTCTGTCTGAAAATAAGTGATGTTTCTCATTAAGACTTGTCTAATAAGTAATTAGGGTTGTGTATATATATATATATATATATATATATATATATAAAATAGTGATTGTGCTGAATTTACTTACCTCTTTGTTGCTAGTGTAATTTGCAAGTGTGTCTTTAAATAAATAATTATATACTTTTACACCAAAGCTCTGGTCAGTGTTTGCTTGTGCTACTGTATCTCTGTACCTATTGTGTATACTCTACATACTGCCTAACTCTTCTTGAGGGAAGTCCGACTGCTCAGCCACAGCTACCAAGTGAATCTGTGTGGTACAGACTGCTACCAAGTGGGTTTACTGCCAAACACCTGTAGTCTTAAATCTTTTGCAGCGGTCCCTGAGGGAACTGCACAGGTTTCTGCCTAACAGCCATTCTACCAGATGCTGCGCCAGCCTTCCCCCCCCATCGGCGAAGCATGGGCTTCATGACTCAGCAGAAGCGGCTGCGGCGTTGCCTGAGGGCAAAGAGGCAACAGCCCGAGTGGCCTTGGCACCTCGAGTACCTTGTTTTCCACCTCTGGCACTCCTACGGTGGCCCCTTTGACTAGCAGCTTCTCTCGCTTTACTAAAGGATGAGTAATAACGAAAGGAACCTCCCCTCCATTGCTGTCCCCTAGGACGAAAAGGCGGAGGTTGATGAACTGCAGCGCTTAACAACTTCGCTGCAGCTTTGGAGGTCTGCAACCTCTCAAGGCTCTCGTCAGCCTTGCTGCCAAAAAGATGCACACCATCAAAGGGCATGTTGAGGTGAAACCTGCGTATTATGGTGCTCGCCGCCATGGACCGACTGACGCAATCTGCCATGTCCAGACCCGACTGAATGGCCTGACACATGGCATCCTTGCCATCCTGTATCATAGCAAAAAAACCATCCCGTTCGTCCCCTTCGGGAATATGTTCAGCCGCTAAGGAAACACAGTTCCACAGAGTGTGCGTGAAACGTGACAAGGCACATATGGAGTTGGCTGCCTGAAGAGCCATACCCCCTGAAGAAAACACTTTCATCGCCCAACCATCAAAACGCTTGTCGTCCCTATCAGGAGGGATGGTAGGATACGACGCCTGCTTTGCTGGGGCCGTAGCTGCCTGCACCACCAAACTCTCCGGAGTGGGGTGCGTTGTCAAGTAGCAGGGGTCGCTACGGCAGTACCGGGTCAGTTGATGGACCTTGGTCGAGGATATCCGTCAGGTCATCCTGCAGAAAATCCCCTGGAGGAGCAGACCACCCCAAGTACTCAGTGACCCTCGGCATAAGGCGCCGGTATGAGGACTCGGCATGGGTGCCAGGCTCAGGCCTGCAGAACTCCACCTCCGGAGAGGTATCCAGACCACTGGCGTCATGCAGCGACTGACGCAGGTCCTCAATCTGGCTATGTCCCGAGAGAATCTCGTCTGGTACCGTATCAGGAACCATCCCATCTTCAGAACCTTCATCCACCTCCGAAATATAATCCAGATGGTGGAAAGTGGGCACAGAATGGGGGACAAAGACATGTTTGGCCTTGGCCAGAGCCTTTCTAGGGGGTTCCACCGTGCCACGGGGTACCTCCAACAAAACAGCCTCGAAAGGCGTCGAGGGTGTCGAGTGAATCGGCGTCGAGCGCGGCACCGACAGCATCGACGGCTCCGACACAGGCCTCGAGGGCAGAGCCCCGAGTGTGTTCTTCGACAGCCTGGGCGCCGATGGCGTCGATGACTTCCTCGGAGGCGGAGCCTCGAGAGAGTCCCTCGACGACCTCGGCACCACAGGCGTCGACGTCTTCTTCGAAGACTTGACAGGTGCAGACGGTCTCGAGCGTGTCGAGGACCGGGACCTGGAACGGGCATGACTAGAACGATTCCCCTTGTCCGAGCGGGACCTTTCCCGCGAATCGTGCCGACCACCCGAGCCCGAAGGCATACGAGCGGTGTCTCTAGTTCGGTCACGCCCGACCCCACTCGAAGGCGCGGACGGACCGGTGCCCTGCGATTCAAGAATCGGCAACATTTTCTTACCGAAGGAAGCCCATTCCTCCGGAGTTGCATGCTTGGTGGGACAAGCAACCCGCCGATGGGCGGAGTCCTCGGACGAGGATGGGGAAGGCGAGTGCCTCGAAGAGGCAGAGGAGTGGCGGGACCCACTCCGGGACCAAGACCCCCTAGACTTACGACGACGATGCGGAGAGTTGCCCCTCGAATCGTCCGTCGAAAGCCCAGTGGACCTTGACTTCCGGGGTTTGGACACCCTACCGACCGACAGCTTCTTCTTACGCTCCCGGAAGGCCTTGGACGTAAGCGACTGGCAGTCGACACAATCGTCCCTGTCGTGAACCTCCCCGAGGCACCAGAGGCAGGCATCGTGCGAGTCCGTCACCGACATCTTGGACCCGCAGTCCCCACACTTCTTGAAGTCCGGATGCGGGGCGGAAGAAGAGGAAGAAATTCCGATAAACTTCACAAACGAACAGGTTCGCAGAACCAAAAAAACAGAAACTCGAAAGAGTCAAGGCGCGTCGAGATCTCCGAAGCGAACACTTTTGTGGAAAAAACGGAACTGAGGCTACGGGCGTCGTGCGTCCTACTTATAACATCCGGTGACGTCGGCCGTCGGAGGAGGTCCTCGAAGACGGTGTATCGACGTCATCGACGCAGGAGCCGAAGGATTTTCCGAAGCAGCACAGCTGTGGTGATTACTGTCATAGATATGGAATACGTCGGAGGACCCAATCCCCTCGAATTAGAAGATTTCATAATTAAATTCAAAATCTCCTCTTTGGCTATATGCAACTTCTATATGATATTATAGTCTAAATAAAATAACCATTTCTTCTTTAAAATGAGTCTCCCAAACAGTTGAGGGTATGATAGAGGTTTGTCGAGCAGTTTGAGATGAATGGTTGTTATTAATTAGGGCCCAAAGGTTTTTTGTTTGCATGGGTAGAAAAGTTTTTAACATGCTCTGCCCATCATAGATGTCACGCAATTGTCGGTGGCAATGAGACCAATATTTATGAATGTTTTGTAATTTGGACTTTTCAATTGTATAAATATGTGATTCATGTTACTTTGTTTTTAGATTACGCAGTTTTTTATTTAGATGGTTTTTATTAATGTGCGTTATTGGGTCAAAAGTGTGTAAATGAGTTTTTGAAGGTACATCTTTTTTAAATTGTTGAGGGTTCAAATCCCATATAAATTTACAAAACTGCTGGGAGCACTTAAGATTTCTAATTCATCGGTAGAACCCTGCATGACTATATGTTCTAGTTTTTCATTCAACCTACGACCCCTGTTAGTAAAGCAAGCAATGCGATTGCCTTTTGTGTTGATCTGTAATTTGGAGACATATGTGTTTTTAATTTCATGTTTTTCCAAAGAAAAGGCAACCTGTAATGAATTATGATCACTCTGCTGTAAGGGAACGGCCCTAAACCACATACAATGTTGAAATAGGTCCGGGGAGACTATTAAGTAACTATTGTCGAGGTGATTTTACCATTCGACCATGTCACAGCTGGTGGACTATTAGACTCAATATTACCATTAACAATATTTCAATTCCAGTTTGTAAACAGTTGATCCCACATGTCACCATTGGCATTACTAACCCTGGATTTCGAGCAGTGCCTTGCTATTGGGGGGCAACATGCATTAAAATCACCACCAATCAATATTAAATCATCCAGAAATCGAATGTTTAAATCAGTAAGGATGAGCAAGGGGTCTTCAAGAAAAGGAGATAGTTCTCGAGTTACCGGATTCCAGTAAATATTTAACAATTGTAGACCTCTCGAAATGACACCCCATCTAATATTGCACCTAATTGCCAAGATACCTGGGATATCATTACTTGTACACTGGACATTATGACAGGTCGTGTTTAGAACTGCTATCAAAAGACCGCCAGACGGCCGCCCTCGACTGGGACAAGTTGCATACTGACAAACCAAGTGAATCCATCCAAGTATATTTCACTCTTAAACCATGTGTCTTGAAAAAATACCAAATCAAACTCTCTAAAATAGTCTCACTGGTATCTGTATGCCAAAATGGCAAAAGACCTTGAGTATTCCAACTCAATAATTTAGTTATATCACTTGCCTACAGTTGATCATCTATGACATTCAGACGTTGGAAAACCTGTGTTATAATGTCAGGTAGTAAAGTCAAGAATTTAGAATGTTCTTTTTTGCATGGACTACACTTATTCCTCAAGAACAAATTTCTTCCATTTCCAACACTTGTCGACTTGACGCTGACTTTGGGCCTCATCACGAGTTGGGCGGTAACGCCGGCGCAAATAGCGCTGGCGTTATCTGCCCTACCGCCAAACCCACCGGCGCCATTAGTGCCGGATCATGGGTTTGGCGGAATTGGAAATCCCCATTCCCCATTGAGCCCATTCGGGAATGCCCCATTCCCCATTGGGCTCAATGGTGAAATTAAGCTCTATTACCGCCGGCGGGTATGAGCGCAAAATTTCGGCAGATTTCCCCCCAGCTTAGAGCTGGGGAAAAATCAGCCGAAGCCCTGATTTGGCGGACCCTTAAATCCAGCGGTAACAGCAATACCGCCAGATTTAAGGGTTACCGCCAAACTTGTGATGAGGCCCTATGTTTTTAAATCAGTTGCAGTGCCAGTAAGCACACCTTGTGGATTACTTTGAGTCAGCGGGGGAAGATTTGTAAAGACCTCCACTCCTATGTTTTTAAGATCTGTTGTACATTAGTGGAGAGCTTTTGCGCCTTCATTTGTTTTCAAAATTAGTTCGACAATGTGTATAGTTTTGTCATATGGAAATGATAACCCATCAATGTCATTAGTTCAAAAAGGTAAAGGTCCCGAATCATTCAAGTGTAGGATAAGATGTTACTCAATTTAGCGCTTTTTGACCTTTTTTTTTTATTGAGTTGTTGGTGCCACACCTTAGGGGTTGCAAATGGTTTAATGATAAGAGACTGAATCACAGGCGGTACTAACATGTGCTGATGTTTGTGATGGAGCGCAGTTGTTCCCGAGTCCGTCAACTCAACGGACAGTTGCTTTAACTCAGAGCTTATGTTAGTATTTTCAATTTTTCCCAGAATTTTTGGTTGGGTTTTCTTACAAAAATAATTGGGGCTAGTTTCAATACTTTTACTGGAATATTTTCCTTCCTTGATGAGAATTCAGTTTGCGACCCCGTAGTTGTTTTCATTATGGGCTTGGGGGATTCCATTACAGTTCCTGTTGGTTATTGGTCTATGTTAACTCATAGAATTACATTGTTAGATTTCGAGGGGGCCTCTATGTCTTCAGGTTTTGATCCTTTCAAACTCTTTGTCCTATTTTCATTCTCTTTTGTTATATTATCTAGGGCTTTGAATAAATGATTTTTGCCAGCTTTTATTTTTTTTTGTTTTCTACTTTGCAAACTTCTTGTAGATTGTGCTGGTTGATCAACATCAATGATTTTTGTATGGGAATTCTTTTTTGATTTCTTCTCAATTTTTCTTATATTGGAAGGAGCTTTGCTTTCGGGATTTTGTTCGTCGGCCCCTTCTTCAGTATGATTTTGTGTATCAGCATTTTCCACGTCATTTAAAGCTGATGATTTTTTTGAGCTTAGAATGGAACTCCCAGAGTCAGTAGAATTATGAGCATGTCTATGGAGAGGTACCAGATTTAACTCTTGGTCATCAGCTACCTGGGCGAGTCTCATGTATTCTTCTAATACAGACGCAGATAACGGGGTGTCATTCCCAACAAGGATCTTGCCACCATCTATTCTCGGTTGTTCTCCTTCATTGGCATCCTTTTCTTTTCGAGCCGATATGGAAGCTTTAATATCACACTACATTAGCTCATTACTGATTTTAAACTGGCAAAATTCATTAGCCAGGTGTCTGATGGTGTCTGTTTGAACTCTATCATTCTGTGAAACTTGCATCGCAATTTCTTTAAATTGAGAATGCATGGCACTATTCAGCCCGACTAATGTGGAATCACAACAACTCACCTCCTTAGTTAGTTCCATTATGATGCTGGAGTAGGTATATACTTCCACTTTTAAAGATTCAAAAACATTTACTAATGAATTGAGCACAAAACTTAGGGCTGAAAGAGTGGGGTCTTGCAGTCTCTGAGCGTCTGTTTGTTATGTTCTCAATAGATTTAATACTGAAACTGGGGTTGGCACTCCCTCTTCTCGCCACAATTCTTTTGCCCATATCCGATTCATTGCATGTTGGTGTAGTTGTCAATAAGGGGAGGGGCCTCCCTCTGGAACAGCCTTCCTGCCTCCCTGAAACCTGAGGAGAACCATCTCCGGTTCCGGAAGCACCTCAAAACCTTCCTCTTCGCTTCTGCCTTCTCTCTCCCTCTCCCCTGCTAAACCTGCTTAACTCCCCACTGAAATTCTGCACTAAACCTGCATCTTGGCCACTCTCAGCGACCTCGGTCCAGGGCCCAGCCACTCTCCACTTGCACTGCCTCCCTGGCTCCCCCTGCACTGTGGGACTGTCACTGTATCCCTACAGCCCCCTTCCTAGCACTTGCTCTGCACTTACCTCGCACTTGCCACCAGCTGGCCCTTTTATTTATTATTTATTATTTTATTACGCTACTTACCGTGTACTGCACTTTCCCCCCCTCCTCCTCCCCCTGCACTTTCTCCTTTTTCCCCTTACCTCTGCACTTGCCCGATCTGAATGACACCTGGCCTAGTAGGATCGTTTGTCTGTCTTCCCCTTGTTTCCCTCCCTCCCTGCCTCGTCGCGCCTTGAAACACTTGTGCATAGGCGCGTTACAAATACCATATCATATCATATCATATCATATCATATCAGGGCTAGACCGTTTTCATATCCATTAGGTTTCGCATTTTGAGTGAGTTCAAGATTTTGAATAAAATTGTTGTGTATTTCATTAAACATGGTATCACGCAAGTGTAAGCCATTTATATCCGCTGGATCCTTTTGTATTAGCTGAATTGGGCTAGTGGGCCAAGAGAAATTTTCTAAAGCATTTAAGCTACGAGATCTTGGTTTTCTTTTTTGAGCCAAATTGTTAATATGACGCTTCATTGTTGAAGTGGAAACAGTGTATTCCAAATGATAGGTTAGAGTACTTTTCAACGAGTAGGAATAGCAGGCAAACTGGGTGGTTCTTCAGTTTCCAAAAGTGAAGCGCATGTAGCCAAACATGATGCCTGCTTTTTGTCAATATTATTTATAACCATTTGAGTATTGGTTTCATGACTTACTAAGCACGTTGCATTTGCTGAGGCCGTAGTACAGCCGTTGTTGATAAAGGATTGAGGATCCATTTCAGGGAATTTCAAGTCATCTTTAAGTATTGTGCTTCGGAAGTTATACATTCTTTAGCACGTTTATAACACAGCATTCTTTGCTGAAAGTGATCCGTGTTTGACCCCACACACGATGAACGCGGGGATCATGACTTCGTCAATCAAGGGGAAATGCAACAAAGTGGTGAAAACAAATAAAAAAGGTAGTTCTCCACTCTTCGCTTTCCTTGCAATTGGGCTCAAAGGCAATTTCTGCCCGCAGTCGCTCCTGCGACTCTTTACAATCACCAGAAAGGTGTCTCCAGGTCATGGCGCACCGCCGCGTTAGGGCTCAAAGGCAAGTTCTGCCCACAGTCGCCCCAACAATTTGCTGCAAATAGTAATCAGTCACTGCACACCGTGAAAGCTTACTGTTCAGATCCTTACAAGAACATCGGACTTTCAAGAATGAAAATGAGACGAGGCTTACTTCAACCACTGTAAATAGCATGCCACTTCCTGAAACACTTTGCGAAACGCTTCGCATGGAGGAAGGGATTTTGAGCTCAGCCTCCTTAAAGGAACAGGCACCAAGCAGCAATCAGCAGAGATACAAACAGCTCCAGAGTTGTCCGTAGCAAAAGTGAAATGACAGTTAATTCACTTCATCGCTACAAACATTTCACCTTCCACAGAGACGAGTGGGCTACTTCCTTTCGCCAGACCACTCTGTATCTGGTTTCACAGCTATCCTTACTTCATAGTTCATTCACGGGTCTGCCTTTCGTGTCTCATCCGCACGCGTGCAGCCTTCACTTGTGCGATATAATGTTGAAACTTCAATCTTTCCTTAACACACACAAGTATTTCATGTCGCTTGCCAACTCACCGGCTGTGTGCGTTTCTTTCTTGTCTTTACAGTTTTTCAATTGCTGATTCATCACAAGTCAAGGTTAGTACCACAGGTTTGGCCTCGCCCCCCCCCCAAATCCGCCGTTCACCCGGGAGGGTTGATGGCGTCCTTGAAACAGAATGCAGCCTTCTTGTTTGGGATTTGCCCTTCTCCACGCGTCTTTCACAGCCTTTTGGAGGCAACAACCTCTGCAGGGACCTCCTGGGGTCCTCGAACCGTTGCTCTTGTCCCCCTGTCCCATCACTCTGCTTCAGTAAGTTTGCCTTCGCCCCGGAAGTTCTGCTCTTACTCGTGTTTCACCTTGCTCAGAGTGTGTTTCTACGTTCCACCTTGCCTGACTTTACCTGACCCGATTAACGGGAAATGTAATGTAGTATTTAAGGGTTAGCCTCTTTAGTCTAAGTCGCCCTCTTCCTCAGCCCAGTGTTTGGTAAAAAGGGTGGGGGGGGGGGGAGTTGGCACATCAGAGAATCCTAAAAACTAGGATGGGTTAGGTGTACAGGAAAGGGGGGAATGCCACATCCCACCATCGGTCGCCTTACCCCCTCTCACCAAAGATCCCTCACCCAGGTGATTCTCCCGCACTGGTCCATCCCAAGGGTCTTGATCCAAAGACAATGGCCGTGCCCTGGCAACCTGAGAGAGAGATCCCCAGGGGCCTGGGAGGTGAGACACCCTTTGGTTTCTCACACAGCCCAGCTGCTATTATAGTGATTGATACTACATGCTGGCTATGCTGGACTCTCAGAACCCAGGATACTCTAACACACTCTTTGGGAATCACTGACTCCAATCTAGCTCCACCCTCTGACCTTGTGTTATTCAGAAGCTCTATTCTGCCCATGGAAAACATGCGGGAGACACTGGCCACAGAGTCTCCCCTATGTTGTGGTTATGCCGCAACCATATAACAGTTGCAGAAAAGCATGTGACAGGTCTCTCCTTAGTGTAGCCCATGCAAGGGTCCGTTAGGCAAAGGCTTACCCCAGATAAACCTTGGGTGTAGCTGGTGCAAACCTCAAGAGATGCACCAAGATGCACCAAGTTGTATTACAGACTCAGCTGTCATTCCTGTTACAGCTGCATTGGTAGATTCAATCATGTCAGTAAGAAAACAGTAAACAGTATGCAGTTGTGGGTGATGGGCTAAGTCGCTCCATCAAGATAGTTTTTACTGCTCAATTTAACAGGATGTTCGAACTACACAGGTTGCACTACTCTACCTCTTTGGCTAGCATAAAGATGCAAAGTACTTGATTAATAGCACTTGTAGCCTCCCTTCAGCCACCGAAACAGTGGAACATTAGAATTGTTCTGGCTCAGTCGGTTTTCAACACAACGTAACAGATACATATCTGTGAGGGGTCTGAAATATGAGGCAGACAGCTTTGTAAAGAATTTTCAAAATTCACATTTTATTAAGTCAAAAAAGGTTGGATGAATGCCTATCCCTCCTGTTCCTACCCTAAGGAGGATCAAACGATATATGTCCCTCACACTTATACATTCAACAAAGTAATAAGGTAATGTATGGCAGTTCAACGCAACAAAATAATATCACAATTGACCCGGTAAAATGACCACAGTCCTGGTTTACGATTTGATGAATTCCCCTTACCCAGATTCAACCATGGTTCTTGTTTCACAGTTCAAAGAAAATAAGAAAGTACTGGTTGGTTACAAAGTTCTAACACCATTCTTTGTAATTCCACTGGACAACAAAAAGTTCCAATACTTCAAGGATAGGTCAAAGTAGTATGTTATTTTTCTTCTCTGCAGAACAGTGAACCTCAAAAGTATCTTCTCCACAAGATAACGAAAATTGTCTTTGTCAGGATGATTTTTGCCACAACTGAATGCTTTCAAGAAATGTCGCTCCTCCACAGCAGAATTATACAATCTTCCTTCAGCACCATAAAACATTAGGTTCACAGTTCAGCACTTTATCAGCTGCTACCTGGTCAACGCCCATGCTAGGCCTATTGCCTCAAGGGTTTACCATCTGGGTATACCCTTCTGCCTGTACAATCTTCACAAAAAGAATGTGCTTCAATGGTAACCTTCAACTTGAATAACTTTGCAACAACTTCACAATGTTAGTGGTTTTAGCAGCAGCATTAAGCCTTTATCAACCTTTCGGGGAAACACGATTTTCTTTTGTGCTCTTTTTAACTCTTCTACCTCTGAATAACCGTTTTGAGAAGGGCAGCCTCTTTGCCACCTTTGTTTCCCCACTGCACCAGTAACCAAATATTGACAAGGATATAGGTTTGTTCTGCTTTTTTCTTGGCTCTGGCAATGTGTGTTTATATTAGCTGGTGTTATATAGTTCATCAAACATGAATAACAAAATTCACAACCCTGGGGTCTTCTATTACTCGCGTTTTACTCATGGCAATATCTGTTGGACTTATATTGGTTAGGTTTTAAATTCTCTTGGCTTGGATAATAGTTGTAGGCATCATCTTTTACCAATGTTGCCTCCCTGAGTGGTTGGACTTTCCGTAAACTCATAAGCCCAATTTTGCAGTCACTTGGTTCCTGAATAAAACACTTCGCTGCTTTTTGATAGTTTGTGTTAGGCAGAATCCTGTGCAGTTCCGTTGGGGAACACTGCAAAAAGATTAAGACTACAGGAGTAAGCAGTAAACCCAATTGGTAGCAGTCTGCACCACTCAGATTTACCTGGTAGCTGTGGCTGAGCAGTCAGACTTCTCTCAAGAAGAGTAAGGCAGTATGTAGAGTATACACAATAGGGCCAAAACACAGTAGAGCAAACAAACACTGATCAGAGCTTTGTATAAAAAGTATATAATTATTTATTTAAAACAGACTTTAAGGCATATACTAGCACTCTCAATCAAAAGCAAGTTAAAACACAGTCAGGTAAAGAATACACACCTCCCTTAATAACTATCAGACAAGTCCGGGTTAAAACACTACTATTTGTTAGAACAGACGTGAGCGCTTAACCAAGATGGCACTCTGATAATGTAGTTAAAGGGAGAGAAAAAAGGCAGCATAAAAATAAAACAGTTACCAACACTTTTAAGAGTTCAGAGCAAGGGGAGAAAGGCAGGTTATACTGTAGAGCCAAAGTTCATAGGCCAGGCCCACTTTAAATGGAGCAAAGCGAAATGTGCCCAGGATCACACGGTTTAAAGTGCACTAAAAGTCTTTGCAGAGTGTTCAAAAGAGGTTGGAGTGATTCAGAAGATATAGTTAGAAGGCCTGGAGCCAACCCAGTTTAGAAGCCAAGGATTTAAGGGTCACCTTTAGCAATCTGTAGAACGGGAGGCCAGGCAGGACACAGCACCTTAAAGAGAAAGGAAGCTCCAGAGGGGGCAGTTGTTCCTGGCAGTGGTTGAAGTTCGTGGTTCTGACCAGGGGGAAGAGAAGGTCTCATCGAGGAGGGAACAGGGAGTCGTTGCACTGCACAGGGATGAAACCAGCCACAGAGTTCCCGATTAAAAGGTGCAGTCCTTTTATTCGCGGTCAAAAGTGGTGAGCTTGGCTATCCGGCTGCCGGGGTGCTTGGCACGGGCGATTCGACCAAGATACGTCTTTGGAAGGCGAAAAGGGCGAGCTGGTTGATCCCACCAGCTCAGAGGAAGAAGACTCGTCCAGCAGATCATCTTCTCTTGTCGTCGGGAAAGTGGTGAGGTAGTTGCAGCAGGGCTTCACCGGTGCTGTCGTCGTTGCAGATGGCTCAGCTTCTTCCCTCTTCGGATTCTTAGGTCCTGTGGCGACTTCTGAAGTTCCAGTCCCAAAGGCCCTGCTTTTATGCAGCAAACCCCCATTCATCAGCCTAGCTGTCAATCACACATGCTAAATGGTGAGACGAGCGGCTCACCACTGGGCCAATCAGAGTAGAATGCGACTTGGGTTGCTAAGGCAACACAGTCCAGGGTGCCAATTCCCCCCTCCGCCCCTCCTATGGAACCCAGACAGAGTGGCACCATTTGGAGGGCTTCTGTGGAGAAGCCCGCCAAAAAGTGGAACAAAGGGCTCGACCTTGGTCAGAGTTACAGAGACGGACACAAACGCCATTTTAGAATCGAGTTCTGGCAAAAAGACCCAACCAGTGAATTAATATTAAATAAATAAACCGGCAGTATCTTTAACATTGCACCAAAAAGTGGTGTGTTTAAAATCAATGGGAAAATCCCATAGAGAATATTCCGGTGGAATATTTTGCGTGGTAACGACTGCCACCAGCCAGAAAATCGACAAAGGGGGACTGGCTAGTGCCCCCTTGAAAACAGACCCAGGGGCAATATAATTACCCCTTCCAGTACTTCCACAATATGATGGTTTGTACTGCTTCTGTTCACAATTTTGGACTAGTAAAGCCAATGGTGACTTTACATGCCCTGGGAGACAGTAGTCAGTCCCAAGGTATGGAGTCTATGTTTGGGGGTCACTGTGACACCCCTGTGGTACTGCACTGAGGGTGCTGTGTACCACACATACAGAAAAACAGACGATACCCTATGGAGTAAAAAGAAACCCCATAGCCCATAAGCACAAAACAAGTCAAAGACATACCTCAAATCATACCCAAGAGTGGGAGTAACAGAGTCTCACTCTTAGCAGGAGAAAAAAACAAACCCCAAAAAATCCAGCAAAGCTGCTGGGGGACTCACTGGGTTTTGGAAATTAGCCTTTTAAGATAATTCTCCCTAACAGTTTGGTATTCAAAAGTATTGTTAATACTTCTTTCACTCACATGCGAGTGAAACTGCCTGCCTGGATCAGACGAGCAGTATCAGAGCATCCCAGAGTCACTTTCACAGTGTGAAGTCACCAGGTAGGTTGCACGCCTCCGATCCTCTGCATTTGTAGGTCTTCCACTGCACTGGGTCTTAGCGACACAGCGAACAGTCTTTTTCTCCACCTTCACACGCGTCACTTGTTACTGCAGCCTTCCTGGCTCCTGATAGTTCCTGGTGCATACCAGCCACCAGAGATATCTCGAGAGGGGAAACTTCCCTCGAAGCTTTCGCCTTACGCTGCGCAGCCTCTGCAGAATGAGCCTTCAAAAGGGACAGCGTTCCCTCTGCACAACCTCTGCACCTGGGACATCTGGAGACACAGACCCTCTCCGGAGCAGCCACAGTCTATGGCTTTCCAACATTCTCTGCGTCTTCCTTCTCCAGTCTCCATCTCGGCCGCATACACGGTCTTCACTGCTTCTTTTGCTCTCACTGCTCTCCTCCTTCTACACCTACTTTGGCCACTGCCTAAGCCTCACCTCTCTCTATTACCTGCACATGAGGGTGCCTTTTATGCCTCCTAGTCTCCCTCGGGTGTGGGTCTTTTACATTAATTAGTTGACCACTCCTGCATTGTTCCTCTTCAGCCCTCTTCCTCATCCCAGTACTTTGTTACTAGGGACTTCAAGTCCCATAATTCCGTGTTAGTTTCTCTGACTTCTTTGATTTTACAATAAGCCATTAAAAGACTGGGGTTTCGGGGAAAGTTAAACAAGGGGGTTTCCCATTCCCATGCGACTTTTCTTTCGAAGGTTCAACTTTTCAATTTAACAAGAAGTTGTAGTGCTATGCGTTTCCCCATTTAAGATCATGCTGAAATGTATTTTGGTAAAGAAATTTCATTGTACCAGATTCATGTCGTGTTGTTTCCAGAAGCAACTTTTTTATGATTGTGGAATGAAATTTTGAAATTGAATGAAGGTAGAATGAATGGAATGAGTTTGAGTGATTTGTGAGTAATTGGGTATGGCCGAGTGCAATCAGTAGCACAGCACAAGACACTTTAACGGCTAAGTATTTTAACTAATATACTTAACGCTCTAAGGGGGTCAACACATGCAGAGACAATAACACACGAGTTTTTCTCAAAACAACTTTGTGGTAGAAAACCACACAGGTATTTCAACATTGTGAGTTTTAACTTTTTGTATTTAACTTTTTGTATTTGACAAATAAAATATGTATATTTTTTGATAATTCGGTTGTCACGCAAATGTTCTTTGTAGTACTATTAGTGAAAATAGCAAGATAATGGAATCTACTTAGACAAGGTAGCATTTTCAAACCACAAGCCTTGTGTTTCAATTTTGCAAGGGTTAACCCCTTTAGTTTAAGGGTTTGCTTGTGGTTGTTGTCCCTTAATCTCTCTCGGTTTGATCTTGTTTCCAGAAGCATCACCATTAATGTAGTCTTTGTAAATTCAAAGTGAACAAAATATTTCGGACACAAGTACCAACTGGATTTGTAGACCCACTGAGATCAATGCCATCCATCCAGGCCCAAAACAGTAGGTTATGTTATTGTGATTTGTACCGCACACTGCTGCCATTTTCATGGTCTCCAGGTGCTTTGCCGGATCCGAACAGTAAGGAGAGTACGGTGGAGTGTGTGGGGCATCGATAGAGGGATTAATTAGTAGGATCGAAAGGAGAGCTAAGGAGAAAGTTGATATGCTTTTGGTAGCGTCAGTTCAGAAAAACCAGTCACTGTATGCTGGTTTGGACTTTTTGGTAGGTAATGGTTTGTGTTAGGGAGAATTCTCTGTTTAGGCTGAATTGCCTAACCTAGTGAGTCCCCCAGCAGCTTTGCTGGATTTTTGGGGTTTATATTTTTCTCCTGCCAAGAGTGAGACTCTTTTACCCTCACTCTTGGGCATGATTTGAGTGTGTTTCTTTGACTCTAGATGTGTTTAATGGGCTATGGGGTCTTTTATTCCATAGGGCTTCATGTGTTTTTGTGATGTGTGTTACACAGCACCCTCAGTGCAGTAACACAGGGATGTCATAGTGACCCCCCAGTATAGACTCCATACCCTGGGACTGACTACTGTCTCTCAGGGCATGTAAAGTCACCATTGACTTTACTAGTCTTGAATTCTGAACAGAACCAGTACAAACCATCATATTGTGGACGTACTGGCTGGGGCAATTCGATTGCCCCGGGGTCTGTTAGTCGAGGGGGCACGTCTCCGTCCCCCCTGATCGAGTTTTGGCTGGTGGCAGTGGATACTACTTTTTATATTCAACCGCAAATATTTCTCTATGGGATTTTCCCATTGTTTGAGGCTACTATCTTTATTTATTTAATTACGATAGCCTCGAACATACCGCCGGTTTATTTAATTATTATTAATTCTCCGGTTGGTATTTTTTGCCAAAACTCGGTTCTAAAATGGCATTTGTGTTCTCTTCTGTGACTCCAACCCAAGTCGAGCCCTTTGTTCCACTTTTTGGCGGGTTTCTCCACAGAAGCCCTCCAAAGTGGTGCCACTCTGTCTGGGGTACTTAGGAGAGGTGGAGGGGGATTTAGGCACCCTGGACTGAGTTGCCTAGGCAACTCAAGTCGCACTCCGTCCTGATTGGCCCAAGTGGTGAGCCGGCCGGCTCACCACTTAGCATGTTTGAGTGACAGCTAGGCTGAGTGAATGGGGGTTTTCTGCATAAAAGCAGGGCTTTGTGGACTGGAACTTCAGAAGTCGCCACAGGGCCTAAGAATCCAACGAGGGAGAAGCTGAGCCGACCTGCCACGACGACACCACCGGTGGAGCCCTGCTGGACCGTCTCACCACTTTTCCCAACGACAGAGGAGATCTCCCGCCGGAGAGTCTTCTTCCTTTGACTGGTGGGGATAACCAGTTTCAGCGTCTTTTCGCCTTCCCGACGCATCTCGTGGCCGCCTTGCCTGTGCCAAGCACCCCGGCAACCGGAATACCACATTTTACCACGACCACGAAATAAAGAGCAATACCTTTAACCGGAAAACTCCGCGGCTGGTTTCTTCCCTGGCAGTGCAACGACCATCATCTTTCCTCCAAGTCGAGATCTTCTCTTCCCCTGGACGACGACGAGACTTGCACCCGCTGCCAGGAACAACTGCCACCGCTGGAGGATCCTTCCCACTTAAGGTACCGTGTTCCGCCTGGCTTCCCTTGCCACCGACTGTACGGGGTAGATTTAGCCCCCGGCTTTCGAACCTGGGTTAGCCTGGGACACCCTGCTAAACTTTTCTGAGCCTCTCTAAACTCTTTTCGAACTCTCTGCAAGACTTTTTAAGCCTAGTGTAACTGTGTGATCTTGGGCGCATTTGTGCTCTGCTCTCTCTAAGAGTGGGCCCAGCCTATGGACTTTGGCTCAAAAGTGACTTTTGCTCATCTGCCTTGCTATTAGTGTTCCTAAATCTTAGAGTGGTGTAACTTTCCATATTCTGTCTTTTTCCCTCCCTTCTTCATAAACTTACTGGAGTGCCATCTATAGTTAAGCGCTCACCTCTGTATGGAAATAAGTGGTTAACTAAGACTTCTCTGATAAAGAATAAGGGTTGTATATATTATAATAGTAACTGTGTTTAGAGTGTTTTACAATAAGAGTGGTGGAGTGTTTCAAACAGTATGTTTTTAAATAAATAATTATATACTTTGATACCAAAGCTCTGGTTTGCTTGTATTATTGTGTCTGAGTGCCTATTGTGTATACTTTGCATACTGCCTAACTCTTCTTGAGGGAAGTCTGACTGCTCAGCCACAGCTACCAGGTAAATCTGGGTGGTACAGACTGCTACCAAGTGGGTTTACTGCTAACACCTGTAGTCCTAAATCTTTTGCAGTGTTCCCAAAGGGAACTGCACAGGTTTCTGCCTAACAGTTTGGAGTTGTAGGACAGCGTATGGGTAGTTTGTGTGTGCTTTTGTTTTGTGCAGTGTCTCTGGTTTAGAGGGGGGTTGCACATTGTGTGCAGTTAGTTGCGGCTTCATGTTTCTGCTACTGTAGAGGTATGTCTGAGTTTCATTTTGTTATTTTAGGGCAAGTATACAGCATATTGGAAAGTTGTTAATAGGGTTAGTGATGAGTGTGGTCTGTGCCCTTCTCTTCGAGGGTTACGTTGGTTTGGAAGGGCTCACATTCTTCTTTGGGGGCATGCGTTAAAGTGCTTTATTTCCTTGCGTATCCAGGTTTCAGTTCATTAGGTTTAGATTGTTTTGGGGTGTTTCTGTTTTGTTGATGGCTGTTTATCTCCAACAGAGATTTCTGTTTAGCTCAGTGAGTTAAAGAACCATTTTTTTAGTAGTTTTCTGAATGTTAGGTGTTCTTCTGTTTGAATTTATTTTGGCAGTAAGTTCCAAAGTTTTGACGAGATGTCGGAGAAGGCTGATCCACTAAATTTCAACTTTGAATATTGTTTTCACTCGAGGCGAAGGTTGTTGCTGGATCTCAGTATTCAATTTGGTATGTTTGTTTTATTATTTGTAATATGCACCAGACCTGGGGGTATAAGGGCGCAGCAGTTACAAGAATATGCAAAGCTTAGTTACAATGTTACAGAGAATGACATACAATTATATAGTGTGACATACAATACATGCATGGATCAATGAGGTCTAGAAGATCTAGGGCAGGTTACAAATATGACACACAATACATGAATTTGCATTTTACAGTGGATCAGGGGTTGTGCTGAATTAGTTGCATCTTAGCTGTAGGGGCGTAGGGTCACAGGGTGGAAATTACACCGACAGGTTTACAGATCGGGGGATTGGAGCCATGTGATAGTGTTTGATCTGAAGTTCAGGTAAGATTGGTCTTCTCCGAGTGATGGGTGCAAAGAGTTCCAGAGTTGGGCCGCCTTTACAGGGAAGCTACAACCTCCAACCTTGGATAGTTTGAATCTGGGAACGGACAAACAGTTCAGGTTGACTAGTCTGGAAGGTCTTGCAGATGTCCGTCTGTGGAATCTTTCAGAGAGGTACGTCGGAGCGGAATTGTTTGGTGATTTGTGGGTGAGTGACGCCGTTTTTAGGAGTATTTTATAATTGGTTGAAAGCCAGTTGTTTCGTCCCCTACTCAGAGTTGTGATCTCTTCTGGCAATGCCTAGGGCCACTCTTAAGGCATTATTTTGGAGAGTTTAAATTCTCCTGATGATAGTTTTGTTTGAGCCTATGTAGAGGGCATTGCAATAATCTAAGCAGGACAGAATAAGGGCTCTGGCCAAGATGATGCAAGTATTGTTAGAGAGAAAGGGTTTACCGGTTCTAATAAGTTTACACGTGTACGCGGTAGTAGCCGCTAATGTGTTGACCTGTTTAGAGAAGGACAAGGTGGAGTCGAGATAGAATTCTAGTGTCTTTACCTCCTTGGCCACCTTGATAAGGTTACCATCAATTATAAAGGAAGAGTATTCAGGGCCTAGTTTTTTTAGGTTGGTGGGAGTGCTCAAGATGATGAGTTCGGTTTTTATCATCATTCAGGCATAGACCATGTGTAGCCATCCATGGCTGGATGATGAGGAGCACTCTATTTACCAAGGCCAAATCCTTATAATCCCCTGAAAGTGGGAGGAGAATCTGAGTATCATCTGCATAATTAGTGTAGGTGATACCCAGAAGGTCTAGATCATCAATGTATGTAATGTATGTAAATGTAGATTTTCTTTTTATTTATGAATTCCGCTCTTTGTCTCAGGATTGCTGTGAGTTATGCACAGTGTCTTGTAGAAAATATTTTTTTTGACTGGCAGCCAGAGCAGGGTTGTTAGTGCTGGTGTGATTTGTTCTTGCTTGGTGAATCTGAGCAGTAGTCTTGCTACTGCATTCTAGATTTGCTGTAGTTTTTTGGTGCGGTGGTCTGGCATTCCGAGATAGATGCTGGTTGCGTAGTCTATTCTTGACAGGACGGTTAGTGTTCTATGTTGGAAGGTGGTATCTGTTTGATTGTGTGTAGATGGAAGAAGAACTTCTTTACTACTGCATTGACTTGTTATTCTAGTGTTAGGTCGTTATCCATTAGTATCCCAATGTTTTTAATTACTTTAGAGGTTTCTGGTCTATTTCCCATTTCCAAAGGCCAAAGACTGGAGTGGGTTCGATGGGTTGTTGGGCATGATCAGGATTTCTGTTTTGTCCGAGTTGAGTTTAAGGCTGTTGGTGCTCATCCATTTGTTTATTTCTGAGAGGCAGTTTGTAAGGGTTGGGGGTCTGGTTCTTCACTTGTGCTGATTTTGTAGGATTCGTGTGCAGTCTGCGTAGTTGTAGCATGTCACTCCATATCTTTTGATGAGGGGTCATGTAGATGTTAAAGAGGAGTAATTAGCCTTGTGGGATTACGCAGGTTCTGCTACGTGGGGCCGATTTGAAGGAGTTTAGCCACATTGTTTCATTCTTTCGTTCGGGAAGTATTTTACCCAAAGTAAAGATGTGTTGCTGATTCTGATTAGTCAGAGTCTTTTGATGTGGGTTTCGTGATTGACTGTGTCGAACGCTGCCGATAGCGCTAGTCGTATTAGTGCAGAGGTCAGTGTTGGTTTTTAGATTATCCCATATAGACAGTAATGCAGGTTCTGCTTCTCTCATTGGTCTGAAGCAGACTTGTTCCTGGTCTAGTATCTGGTTGTTTTCTGCATGTTCCAGGATTTGTTCATATGCATAGCTTTCTGAGAGTGTTGGCGGGTGTGGGACGTTTGACATTGGTCGGTAGTTGGTTAGGCCTTCTGTGTTTCCCGAGGGGTCTTTCAGGAGTGGTTTAATGTATGCCGATTTAAAGGTTTGCGGTACGTTTCCCGTTGTCAGTGAGTGGTTAAATACATTGCGGAAATATTTGTGTGTTTTTGGACTAAGAATAGTCTTGTACATGTCTGGTGGGCAAGGGTCAGTTGGCAAGCCTGCTCTGCGGCTTTTGTTCACTAGGCTTATACATTTTTCTGCAGAGATTGGTCGTAGGTAGGTTAGTCTTGTGGTCAGTTCCAGTGCCGGTTGCTTAGTGGTGTTGTTGGCATATTCGAGTCTGCTCTTGATGACTTGATGGATGCTTGTGATCCAAAGTGGTTTGCCAGGTTGTTGCATAGTTTTTTAGAAGGGTGTGGGTATGTTGGTGCAGGATGTTGGTGTCAGTTCATTGATGATAATGAACATCTCTTTATGGGTGTTAGTTGAATTGGTGATGCATTTGGTGTAGTATAGTTTTTTGCTTTGAGGATCAATGCTTTGTATATTCATAGTATGTGTTTGTTTTTGCTGATTGTAATTTTTCCTCCATTCTTGTTTGTTTTCTGTTCTTTTGTTAGTGCTCTGAATTGAGGTGTGAACCAACTAGCCTTTGTTTTCTTTAGTGATGGGATGAAGGTCTTTTCAGTTTGTTGTTGATGTTGGATGAGTTCAAGATGATGATTGATGGTTTTGTGGATGCCAGTCTTGTTTTTAAGTCCACAGTGTTTATAGATTTCCAGTATTCCTTCTGAATTGTGTGATTTCATGGGGGTGGTTACGAATGGCATTATGGGGTGGTCGCTCCATAGGATTTGCATTAGGGAGTCATAACCAGATTTCTCTTGCAAAAGATTGTATCTATCATGTGTCCTGTCGTGTGGTTACCTCCCTTCATCAGTTGCTGTATGGACAGTGTTGCAAATTGATTTATTAGTGATTTTGGAGAGTTAGTGTTTTCTTCCTCAAACCAGATGTTGAAGCTTTCTAGTATGATCAGGAAGTCATATTTTATGGCAATTTTTGTGGACTCCTCAAATGTGTCTGTGAAAGGTAGGACGTATGTCTGTGATCTGTAGAGGAGTAGGAATTATAGGTTAGTGTGCTGGTCCAAGGCTAGGTGGAGGAGGAGTAATTTCCAGTTTGGGATGTTTAGTGGTGATGCTGTTATCTTTGGGTGGTCTTTGTATGCAACAGTGAGACCTCCTCCTTGTTTTCCTTTTCTGTTGGATTGTTTCAGTTTGAAGTTGTTGAGCAGGGATTTGTGTGCGACTATCTTGAAATGTTGTATTAGCCATGTTTCGTTGAGTAAGAGGTCTGTTCATCCCTCATTTAGGAGTTCGTATATTTCTGTGGCTTATTTTGACATTAATCTGGCGCTTCTAGGTTGCAGTGGATCCTTTTGTTTTCTCGGTTTGACTTATCCTGTGAAGGTGGCATTTTTAGTTTGATTTGTTCTTGGTCCAATTTTCTTTTAGATTCTGCAGTGGGTTTTGTTGCTTCTGTTTCTTCGTTGATTAGATCTAGAAGATTGCATTTTGTTTTCTTTGCGGTCATCTGTCTGATCATATTGTGATTCCTCGAGTCTTGCCAGGGTCGGGTACAATTTGTTATGTTTCTGTGGATTTCTGTGTCCTTTCATTGTGTTTTCCGCATCCCTTCTTGTAGGTTCATAGTATTCGTGGATGCTTGGGTTGATAAATAGCACAGTAAGTATAGTGATTTTGGTCTTGTTTTTGCAAAGCGGCTCTATTCCAAAATGAGTTATCTTTTGTTGTTCCTTGGTGTTTTGTGGCTGTCTGACCCGGTGGTTTCATATAGTTGGTTTTCTTCCATCTGGTTTGTTCTCATTTGGCCCCTTCTTGAGGGTCAGTACAGGGAATTTGTTTTTCTTTTGCGGTGTAGGCTTTCTGGTCTAGGTTTCTTGTTTTTAGGCTGTCTGTTTTTCCAGATCAAGTTGTTGTTTTGGGTATTTCTGTCTGGTTGTCCACAAGTATGTATTATTTTGTCCTTGATGTCGAGTTGCATGGATTTTGTGGGAGATGTTATTCTTTGCCTTGGTTAGTATTTCTTGTTGATTGGAGTTTCAACGGACAGTACTTGTTTGAACCATGTTTGTTTGGGATATTTCGACATGGAATGGGGAGAGGGCTAGTGTTGCGCGCAGTAGCATGTGACATCACAAAGCACGATGGATGAGGGGGCTCAAACTATCCTGAGGGCAAACTGTCCTTGGGGGTAAATATCCTCAAGGGGGCAAACTGTCCTGGGGTGCAAATTATCCTGGGGGCAAATTATCCTTGAGGGGGCAAACTATCCCAGGGGGCAAGGGGAAAACTATCTGCAGGGGGAAACTATCCTAGGGCAGAATATGTCAGTGGATGGGCAGAGCGTCCCAGGGGTGCAGAACGTCCCAGGGCATAGAATGTTTCAAATGCAGCAGTCGCAGGATCTGACAATGGCAAAATTCAAAGTGGTGAGGCGCAGGAGAGAAAGATATCACAGCAGCAACATGAAAAAAACTCAGTGGTAAAGTGCAAAAGAGCGGGAAGGACTGACAGTGGTTGAATTCAGAGATGTAGAGTCTCACAGTGGCAACATTCAGTGGGCAACGTTTTTATAGTTTTAGGATTCAGAAAGGTAAAGCGCACCATGGCCAAATTCAAAGCAATAATGTCTCACAGTGGTAGAGGTCAGAGTGGTTAGATCTCCCAATGACAGAACTTATTGGGAGAGATCTTGAATTGGGAAAGGTTAGGGTGGCAAGAGTTCTCTGTGCAAGAATTCAGGGTGCTTAAGTCTTACCATGGAAGATTCAGAGATAGGAGTGCAGGCAAAAATGCGATGGTTTAAAGTGACAGCATTTCAACAGTGGCATATTTCTGAAAGAGGAAGGCTCACAGTGGGCCAATTCAAAAGTAGTAGCGTGCACAGTGGCAATATCACACAGTGTTAAACTTCAAAGTGAGCAGTGCAAGTGAAAATGGCAAAATCTCACAGTAGCAAAGTTTAAAGTAACAGGGTTCCACAGTGGCAAACTTGTTACAGTGGTACAGTTCGAGATGGTGGAGTGTAATTGTGGCAAATTCTCACAAAGTTAGAGTTCTGGTTGATAAATGCAGGCAGAAGTCTCACTTTGTTAAATCCCAAAGAGGCTGAGTCTTGCAGTAGACTAGTGGCAACATTCACAGGGACCAAGGCTCTCATTACAAGGTTGCCAGTCCGGTAGAATCGATGCTGGTATCACCGTACTGGCATCCTTTACCGGTCTGGAGAATTCCGAGTCGCGATGCCGGTGCCACCGGAATCGACAGGGACCCGCTGTGGCCAGCCACACCGTTGCCGGTATCAGCGTTGACGCGTTGACTCGTGGCAGCCGTGCCAGTGACACCGGAATGCCGGAATGAAGTTCACATTAAGAGGTGCACGGACATGCAAATACCGGCATGGACATGTCGGTAATAACGGTTAAAATGATGCCGTAAACACTGGCATCACGGAGCAGCCGTTAAAAGGAATCAGATGTGTGTAAACCTGCCACAGGTGCTCACAATCAGCACAGGTGGAGGCAATGGAGTCTGTCACAGCACAAAAGGAGCACTCTCACACACCACACCCCTCCCAAATCTACAATGCTACCATTAGCACTAACAGTAATGGAGCTGGAGGACATGCACGCAGAGCTACTCCTTGAGGAGGCAGTGAGCCAGAGTATGCAGCAGAGGCGCAGGAGGAGAAGGAGGGCGAGAATGGGCCAGCAGATTCCCATTGTGCAGGCAGTTGTACCCCACAGGCAGCCACCAATCCCTCGCCTAAGGGCCAGCCCATTCAATCTAACCCCTGCTCAGATTCATACCCTGTACTGGCTGGACAGGGACACCATCACCACAATAGTGGACCTCACACATGATGACCTGGTGAGCCTAATCAACATCCGGACAGCCATCCCCAGCCCCTTGCTGAAGTTAGAGTCTGTGCT
Source organism: Ambystoma mexicanum (assembly GCF_040938575.1). Taxonomy (NCBI): domain Eukaryota; kingdom Metazoa; phylum Chordata; class Amphibia; order Caudata; family Ambystomatidae; genus Ambystoma; species Ambystoma mexicanum. The sequence continues at coordinate 1,261,153,400 of NC_090924.1, forward strand.
GCACTTCCTTGCCACAGGCACTTATCAGCACACAGTGGGGCAGCTGCATGGAACCCACCCAACCCTGTTTCTCCCGTGTGCTCACCCAGGTGCTAGTAGCACTCCTGTACCACGTATGCAACCACATTAGCTTACCACGAACTGCGGAGGAGGTGAATGCTACCAAAACAGCCTTCCATGCACTTGCAGGCATGCCAAATCCACAACTCCACGCTGCCCCGCTACATGGCACGACATGCTGGACATCGTGCCTGGCTGTTGGGTGAGTCTAACCACAGAGGCATGAGGGGTTTGAATTGGGGGGGGGGGTTATGAACAGCATAGGCAATCTGTCTGCTGGGTGGGCCATGAGGGGTTTTAATTGGGGGGTGGGTGGGTATGAACAGCATAGGCAACCTGTCTGCTGGGTGGCCCATGAGGGGTTTGAATTGGGGGAAAGGGGGCATGAACAGCATAGGCAACCTGTATGCTGTGTGGTAATGAGGGGTTTGAATTGGGGGTTGGGGGTATGAACAGCAAAGGCAACCTGTCTGCTGGGTGAGTCTGACCACAGGGGCCCGAGGGTGTTCCGATAGCAATATAGATCTGCAGCGAGGGCCGTACCAGGCTTTATGGTCCCTCATACCTCGTTGAACACCCTTGCTTTGCTCGGGCCATTAACTCTGTCTTCAGGGCCCATAATGCCCGGTACGTCCCTCGCTGCAGGTCTATCAAGCAATATGACGTGTAGCAAATTAGACAAATGTGTGAGTTGAACTCTATACGCACAGTCCATTTCAATTGATAACATAGTACTGAACAATAATACCATTGTGGACTGTTGTGCTTGAATTGTGAGAGTGCAGGTTCACTTTGAATGGGCCATCTGACAGCAACTGCATACATCGCCACCCCCCCACCCATGGATGAGCCCTGAGTTCACTTACCGGCTTCATTGAGAATGACACATGCCATGTACAGTTATGATTCCTTGTGCCTAGTTGCATTTTATGATGAACACTGTACAGCCAGTGCTAACATGGAATTACCTAATAAATCACAAGTACCCTTTCTCTTGCTCCCATGCAGGCGATGCTGGGTATTCCCCTGATGGGCACACTGATGAACCCATCAGGCAACCACACAACAGGCACGAAGAGGCCCACAACCGTGCACATGCACACACTTGTGTCACCATAGAGCAGACATTTGGCCTGTTGAAGGCCCATTTCCGCAGCCTCAGCAGGTTGGGGGGAGCCCTCATTTACGGGCCAGAGAAGGTGAGAAAAATCATACTAGTATGTGCCATGCTACACAACATGTGCATCCGGCGCAACGTTCCCCTGACATGGACATGATGCCACCTGAGGATGAGGATGAAGGAGATGCTGGAGTTCCTCAGCGGCACAATGGCATTGATGGACGTGCAACACATCAAAAATTAATTGCCCACTACTTTCGATGGACTGTAGAAGACACAGCACTGTGCATGGGCCACACTAGGCACTGGACATGATTAAATTGATGCATACTCAAGAATCAATGCCCAGTCATGTTTCTTGGCAACACCAGGTGTATTGAATGAAGATAAACTATGTACAACTTTGACCTTTTTAACCTAACACTTCTAGCCCATTTAACAATGGTAAATATATACAGTTCTAAAGTGGTACCACTAACGTTAGCAGATCTCATTAAAGTGCATACGGTCAGAATGACACACAGATCAAATAAAGAGGAAACCAGCAGTAGAGAGAGGAAGGAAAGCAAGATGGTTGAACAATTGGCAGAATACTGGTCACTACCATTAAACACAGTTATGTGTGGAGATCCCCCCCCCCCACCTGGGCAACCTGTAGAAGAAAGATACAATCCCAGTCCATATATTGTTCACACTAGACTTCCCAATAGTTCTGCATGCAACCCCAAAGTACCTGGCGTTGTAGCGTTCCTCGTCGGGGAATCGGCGGCCCTTCTTGAGTGTCCTCCCTTTCAGGCAGGAGTCACGGGTCGAACGTCCGACGGAGAACAGGTCGAGCTACGATGTTGAAGTGGCCGCGTCGTTCCTAATGGTGCTCGTTGACGGGGAAGCGTAAACGTCCTGCAAGGAAGAGGCATGCGGGGCACCTCGGTGTCGATAGTTCTGGACCGCAAAGAGTTTGAAGAACTGTAGTCCAGCAAGGGCATTGAGTCGTCGGCGTCTCTGTGGTCTTTGGATGGCGGGAAACCCACCGGCGGATGCTCCTCGGCACGTCGAAGGTCAGGCCTTCTCCAGCAGGATACAGCGGCGACAATGCGGACGAGAGCGTCCTTGGATCAAATGAAGTTCTTAGGCAAACGGGAGCACGGCGGCTCCAGTCGGCAATGGCGGTCGTCGACAGTGGTGGACAACAGTCCGGGCGCTTCTCCTTGGATTTCCGCAGCAGTCCCCGTATCGGGGCGGCAGCCTGTCGAAGGTCTGTCTACCAGGGAGCTTAGGCAAAGATCAGCTGGTGCACGATGGTCCCTCGTAGCTCGGGAAGAGGGCGCCTTACCAGGTCCTCTCTGGGTCAGTTCTTGTAGGCACAGCAGCTTTCAGATTATGAAGGAGAGCAACAGCAATTCTTCTCGTCCTGCAGGGCTTCAAGATCAAGCTTCAGTTACTCCAGTTACTCGTCGTAGTGGACTTCAGCTTCTGAACACGATTCCTAGCAGTGAGAGGTCCCCAGATATTCTGTTGATCTCCCATTCATTCTGCTGGGTCACACTCAAGCATCCAATCACGAGTAAGGGCATTCATGCAGGCAGGCAGCCAATCAGGCACACAGTGCTTTCAGGCCATTCACTTCTCTCCAGACACTCACAACAAGTTATGTGTATTGGGACAAGTATCCAGCCATTGAACACTCCACACTGCATTCATACCAGTTTTGGGCAGGGCTGTCTCAGTCATTGTGTCAAACACCAGATACTAAACACCCACAACATAGAATGCGTATTCCTCACACATTCCATTCACCCAGGTCTCACCCACAGGCGTACCCACAACATACGGTCGTTGGGAAGGCTCCAGCCAGTCTGGTCAGCACTTCCCCACACTACCATATGTGGAACTTCCACCCAACAGACAGTCAGGGGGAAGGGACAGAGTCGGGGCTTCCCGGGACTTCGGGAAGATCAAGGTAACAGTTGATGGAATTAAAGAGGCCACAGGGACCATCTTGTCTCCATCAGGAATCTACCGATTCCAATGACAGGGCCTGGGCCATCCCAAAATGGAGGACGCTCAGGGCACCAGTCAATTCAGCACAGAGCTGCCACCAGCCCGTACCCTGCTCGGTGGGTCACACACAGGTGCCCAAATACATACACTAGGGGCACAGGGTTGTACCCCTACCCATGGGTGCCATAAGGGTATCCCATGGGTCTGTTCACCAAACCAAAAGAGAGAGAGCTGCACTGCCAGGAGTCCCACATGAACTCCTGCGCGGAAAACACGACAGAACACACGATAAAAAGCAGTAAAGGACAAGGATACGGAGGCCCTGTCCCTCCGATGCATTTCCAGCATCACAGCAACATGCAGCGGTTGACCGGTGTGTGGTGGCATGTTCACTCTTACTGTCAGATAATGTGCCTGTGGGGGACAGCTAGGCAGGGCATTAGTGATGGCTGTGCATCCATCTGACATACATCGATGCAAAGTACATTCAGAGTCATGTGCATTGTCATGGACATGTTGGAGGGCCGGGCATGGTGCACACAAGAATATGGGGGGATGCAGTGTGGGAGCATCCTTGTGGTGCGGCCATGGAGTGTTCAGTGTCTGTTGGCTGGGGTACTGGTGTCTAGTAGCTTGGGTGTTGTGGCCATGCCACAGGGGCTGTGTGCCATGTGGAGTTTGATTGTCAAACTGATGTGTCCCCATTGTGTAAGTTGATGCATTGATGTTTACTCTGCGGGTATAGACATGGTGGGTGTGACAGGTGTGCAACTGGTGCTGGTGATGTGCGCATCTTGACATGAGGTGGCACGGTGGTGACGGCAGCAGTTGGAAAGTGTTGTGTGTCTGTGTGCATGCAGATGTACTTGTGTCGGATATACATGGGACATGTGGGGTGTGTCAGTGAGGTTTGTTGATTGTCTTCGTGGCAGGTACATTGTACTTGTATGGGAAGTGGCTTTTGGTGGGTGCAAATCCAGCAGGGATCTGGTGCCACTTACTTGACATTTGTACTTCACCATTGACATTGGGGATACAAGGTGTGTGCTATGACTTTGGGATTACAGTACCAGACACTCACCGTCATCAGCTGTTGCTGCTCCCTTCTCCGCATCTCCTACTCCCTCGATGCTCTCCATGTGGAGTACAGTGCTGCAGGTCTCCTCTACTTTTTTGGTATCTACTTGGTTTTCCAGTTGGACTCCTGCAGAATGAGGATTGCAATGGATTGCTTTTTTAAAGCTGGCTGCCGGTGCATTTCCCTTTCCGGGAGATGACGTTTCGGGTGCCGGTAATACGGTAAATGTCGGTGTCAGCGGCGTCATCTATACCGGTATCGGTATCGGGTCTTTTGGGGCTGTTACTGGCATGCCGGTGCAACAGTTTCTGGCATGCCAGAATGCGTGTGCATGCTGACTCGGAATCTACCGAAACAGTAGTACCGGCATGCCGGTAATTTTTATTTTTTACTGGCAATCTCGTAATGAGGCCTGCAGTCTCCAGTAGCAAAAATCAAAGTTGCAACGTTACACCTTAGCAAACTTAAGAGTGGCAACGCCTCAAGAGGCTTAGCTTCCCAGTAGCAAACTTCAAGGAGACACAGGTTCACAGTGGCCACGTTCAAGGAGAGGAGGTGCCTCAGAGGAAATTCACATTGATAAAGTTTACAGTAGCAACACAAACTGGAAGTTTCCTAGTGGTAAAATTCAAAGAGAAGACATCTCACTGTGGTTAAAAATCAAAATGAAAGCAATTCACAGTAGAAGAAATGGAGTGGCAAAGTTTCGCAGTGACAAAATTCTAAGGGACCACGTACAAGAATTCAAGGTGACCAAGTCTCATAGTACTAGAAGTCAAAGTGGCAAAGTTTCACAGAGGCAAGAGTGACTAAGATGATTGAGCACCTTCTAGAGCTCCAAGTGTATGAGGCGCCTCCACTGTCATTTATGCATCCACCTGCACAGCTGGCAGTATTTCAGAACACACGAGAGCCAGCAGCTGGCAAACGGATTGCGCCCACATCTCCAAATAAATACAAGAAGAGTTCATTGATTAGCCCCAAAGGTAGATAAGACGACCTTCTACATGTGACAAAGGGTAAAGCAGAACTTGCTCTTGTCAAACTTCCAGAAAGATGGGGGCGGGGTGTCTCTCTCTAATGAAACATCTCGTCTCCGTAACCATTTTATTACATGTTCATTTTGGGATTTATTGCCACTATGTTTCTATGCAAGTCATGTACGTACTGTGTTTGGTTATCAGAATGGGTGAATAGGATTACCTAATGTGAGCACCTGGAGACTGTCCCTGGGTAATAGCAGTGTGCAGCATAAATCAATATAACATAATGACCCATAAAATGCACTTTAATTTTAAAAAAAGAAAACACCTCGTTTTAGTGGTACTAGTCGAAGCACAGTACAATATTCATATGATCTCCCAACACTAGCACTTTTGACCCCTTTGTATGCTAACAGGGCATCTGCTGTTGGGATCCATCCCTTATTTTGGCCTTTCCTTGCTTCAGATTTTCATGAGGATTTCCCATTCTAGAGGCATGCACGCCTGTCCCAACCTAAAAAAGTGGCAGGTTAAGTGCAAACTGCCCAATCCGCGTTAACCAACACGTGGGGTCCGCTGCAGCTAGAACAGCAGAATCAGCAGGCACCAACACAAGTATATAGGAAGGGAAGTCTTGCGCAAGGGATCTGGCCTGCCAGTAAAGCGGGGAACCCCTCCTCCAGACAAGCAGGGGCAGGACTATGAAGAACCAACGGCACTCGGAGTAGGACCTCTTGGCTGCTCAGAGGATGAGACCATAAGCATTAGCAAATTAGGGCAGGGGCAGAAAGGCTCCTCATGGAGCAATGCAGGGACTACATTACTCCCTGAGAGGGGATTCACTCTAAAGGAGGCACACGTTTGCATCCTCATCACAAAGCGAAGGAACACTCTTCACCGAGGTTCTTGATAACCACCCCTTGCTCAATTACACAAAAACACAGTGATGAACAAATCCCTTTCAACTGGTGTGCGGCCTCTGTATGAACAGTATTACTAAATCACTGATCACCTTAGTGAGCCAGTTCTAGAAGGTTCGATGTTCTCTTTTAGGAGAAAACACGTGGAAAATGGAAACTGGTTGTGGAGAACAATAAGGCACTCGTGGTAGCATCACTGACATAGGTCTGTTATAAAGCAACTAAACATGAGCATTTAACCTCAGCAGGTGGGAGAAATGCAAAGTCTCAAAAACGTGCATACATCAAGTAAAAAGGGATCTCGTATGAATTCAAAATGCTTTCTTCGACAATAAATGTAACCAAACATCTCTGTTTCCCCATGACAATTAAGGGATACATAATAGGTCCTGTGGAAGCCCGGATACTGCACTGTGGTCTCTCCCCTAGGATGCACAGGGGGTGCCTCTGATTCAGAGTTTAGCATCTATGAGCGTAATGCCCCCTAGAATTGGCAAATCCACAGGCTATGAAGGAGGTGGTGGGCTCAGCTAGACATCTATCGCTGTTGGACTTCACATGCGTTGGAAACCGTCACAACTGCAAGGGGCCGTCTATCCCCGCTCCAGTGGTCGGACAGTCTCTTGTGGTAAATATATTCATCTAATTTTGTATAGCGAGCACGCTGTATTTTGGCTGCTTCGCAGCACGGGTGGGTGAAGGCAAGGGCAGCTGAAAGGGTTGAAGCACCAAGAGGGAGGCAGTCATGGTTATATGCAGGACAGTTGAGCACTTTCCGAAACATTGTTAACTCGTCCTGAAAGTGAATCTGCAGTGGGAAGCAGTTCATCTTCTACCACACGCAGGAATCATAAGCCATTATCATCTCATGCTGTGACTTCATGGGCCCTTTTCTTCAGAAAAAATGGCATCCAAACCTAGCGCAGGTAAACTCCTCTTTTTTTTAGAGTGACCAATTTATGGAAAGGTGCATTACGTGAGGTGACCTGCACATTCCCGGAAGGCAATGCGCCAGAGCAAATGATGAGCTGCTTCAGCTTCAGCTATAAGCTGGAACTATTGCATTGGAGTACAGCTGTGTGTGAGATGGAATATGAGGAGGGACACAACGTGTGGGTGTTTGGTTATTTACCAACCCATCAACTACCCTGGCCCTCCTACTAATCCTGATGGCAATTCCCACCCCTACCTGCCCTCTAGGCCCAAAAGATACCATTCTGAGATTGCAGAGCTAGCTTTATCAAACAGTAACAAACCTTGTGTTGTATGGGGCCAGTGCCTGCTAGTCCTATTTTTGAAGGGTCTTCTGTGAGTTAATGGTTTAGTTGCAGCTCTGCTGCCAGTATAAATGAGTTTAGCAAGTGTGCCTTCAGCCACTTGATTTATGCCGCGTTTGCTATTAAGTCCTGTTAAAAAAGTACGGGCAAAGCAAATTGTTTTGTATTGAGTGTAGGTATTAGATCGGCATTTCGCAGTGTTCTTGGTCATAAGGTGAGTAGTGATGATGCAGGAACCACACCAGAACAGGTTAGTAGAAAGAGAATGATTCTTTAGTCTTAGTTACAGATGTAGATCAGATTTAGAAGAGGGGTGACAAGTATCCTTCTAGTTCCTCTGTCTCTCTCCTAGTGTCCCAACTGTCTGTCACTCCAGGAACCCTTAGCACACTGCATTCCACTTGCATCATACCATTCCAATGCATTCCATGCAGCCGCTCAGCTCACTGAACCTAAACATACATACACGGATCAGTACGCATTTGTCAGGCCTTGCCATCATATACAGGTACTCGCATCATTTTACGTTTTTGCCATCTTGTCTCCAGGTACTGTGTAGTAGCCATTATGTAGTGTGTGGCAAATGCCTGTCCCAGGCCAAAAGCCAACACTGCTTTGCAAATGCCCGTTTCCTTTGTAAGTGCCTTCTCTTTAGTGCGGTCCATAGCTGTGTTAACCTGCCATGTAGTCATGAGAGGGACACACGTCACCTGACTTTAAGTCTAGGTAACAATAAACACATGTAGTGTGCTAGCTATTCATATATTTGAAATGTGCTTCCCCTTACCATTCTGCACAAGAATATATGAGGCGTGGTAGGTGCCCCACTGCCCTTAAAACCGTTTCAGAGTGTAAGGAGAATACTACACAACAATGAAAAGGAATATATAAAAGTAGATGCACCTTCCAGCCCAAACATTAATCCCCATCCTAGTGGCCAGATTCAGCTATAAACAACTGCAGGGGTACATGTTCTAATGGTTCTAGCAATAATCCTGCTTTTGTGACTGGTATGTATTAAATGGGGGTTTGCAGGGGGGTTTAATCTCCAGCCAGGTATCTGTAATTGCAGGATAGTAGGCACTGTGCAATCTCTGGACTAACGCCACTATTGCATGCACTTAGCACCGGGTGTGGTAATCAGGGAAACGGCGCTAGCATAGCCCTTTGAGGACAAAACACTGTTTCCTCAAAAGCACCTTTGAGGAAATTGGTGCCACTGTAGCACTTTCAAAGCAAACACGATCTTAACTCAGGAACACTGTGTGGCACCCGAGAATAAGAGGCTAAAATAAGACTTTGAGAACAAGCGCCCCTTTCAGTCAAGCGCACCTGTGTGGCACTCAGGAAGAAGGCATCAGTATAACCCTTCAAGACCATGTGTCACTTTCAGTCAGGAGCACCTGTGGCAGGCACTCCAGCATAATGAAGTACTCATTGTTAGAGACACAAAAGCAAAGTAGCAGGAGTCACATCCTGAATAAATTAGACACGGCCACCAAGGTAGTACAGACGGGAGTCTGCGGAAGCGCACTTTTCAAAATAACAAGGAGACAATACATTTAGGATACTTTAGGGATTTATGAAAACCCATACACTGCAACACAAAAACACTTAACACCCTTCGACTCTGCTTCATACGGCTTCTAGACAATGAACCCCACCTTCTCAGTTACTTACTTGCGAGCGGCATTTGAACATTATATCTCTGCACTATATCTCTGCACTATGTTGACAACCATACAGTACAATGTTTACCATTTCACAATCAGATGGCTCCATGTTATTCAACTGGGCTGAGGGAAAGGGCAGAGGCTGAAACGTCCACTGCTGGTCACTAACGCAGAGAGAGAAAGAGAGCAGAGAGAGCGAGAGAGGAAGAGAGCCAAAGAGCGAGAGAGAAAGAGCTACAGAGGAAGAGACAGAGCAACAGACAAAGAAAGAGGCAGAGAAAGAGACAGGAAGAAACAGAGAAAATAAAAGGAAAAGAGAAAGACAAAAAGAGAGAAAGAGAACGAGAGAAAAAGATAAAGATGAAAAAAGGGCCAAAGAGCGAGAGAAAGAATGAGAAAGTGAGTGAAAGAAAGAGTGAAGGAGAAAGAGAATGCGAGAGAGAAAGAGAGAAGGACAGTGAAAGAGCGACAGCCAAAGAGAGGAAGAGAAAGAGAGACTGAGAAAAAGAGAGAAGGAGAAAGAGAAAAAGAAAAAGAGAGGGAGTGAAAGAGAAAGAAAGGAGGAGAAAGAGGGGGTGAAAGAGCGTGTGAAAGAAAAAGCGAGAAAGAACAAAAAAAGAGAAGGGGAGAAAGAGAAAGAAAAATAGCAAGAGAAAAACAGAAAAAGAACCAGAGAGCATAAGAGAAAGTGAGAAAGAGAGCTAAAGGGAGAAAGAGGTAGAGAGAGAGAAAGAGAGACAGAAAGAGCCAAAGAGAGCGGGAGAAAAAGCGAGCCAGAGAGCCAAAAAGAGAGCGAGAAAGAGAAATAGCCAAAAGACAGACAGCAAGAGAAAGAGAGAAAGAGCCAGAAAAACAGAGAAAGAGCGAGAGACAAATAGAAGGAGAGAGAGAAAGAGAAAGAGAGGGAAAGAGTGAAAGCGAAACCGAGATAAAGAAAAAGACGAGAGAGAGGGATAGGGAGAAAGAGCAAGAAAGAAAGAGCCAAAGAGAACAAGGAAGAAAGCGAAAGAGAGCGAGAGAAAGAACACGTACATGGGGCAACTGAAGGGACTGGGAAACCGGCACCACCACCTGCTAGGTGGTGTAGGGCCTCGTGTGGTATGGGGAGGATAGTTTAGTCTCCTCCACCGCGCTGGGTGAAAGGGACAGGGGTTCCTCGCATGCAGCCCTATATGATGCTGCTGACCCTTTAAGAAGGAAGCCAGATCAGGACTGTCATGCCGCAGGGCTCAGAAATAGCTTTATGTTCAAGTTCATTTATGAAATTAAGACAATATAATGAATATAAAAACATTATGTACGTCCATTGATCATCCCCAGATTGAAAATTGTGGTTTAACAATTCAAAAAAACTCTGAAGAAACTGTAGAGGAAAAAAAAATGGGAAAAATTGAGATCACAGAATTCTATGTACATGCCATGCCTAGAATTGACAAACTTGTGGAAACACTCATGTAGCCCCACTTTCCTAGCCCTCGTCTGTGCAAGGGAGTACACTCCCCCCTTCCAGGGTCAGCACCCATGAATACCACCACCCCCAGCCCGCTGTGTAGGGGCTGGCTGCCCCTGTGAAATAACATTGCTGTGACCCCCCCCTCTTTATTCAATAAAACCACAAATACATTTTCCCTATGAGTCACCTGGCGTGAGCTCCAACTGACTGGGGACCCGTTACGTCAGCGCACCCTTCCATGGAGGAGTCTCAGGGACCTTAGGTGAGCCTGGCACAACAGACCCCTTACCTAAACTCAGGTATCACCCACATGGAGTGTGAGGCCGGAGGATGGCCTCTGTGGGTGGTCCCATCTTGCTGGGTGGACTCAGGCAGGCCCCCGCCCTATCCCATTACCTCCCCTCTACCCCCTTAATTAAATAATGGCCATCTATATATATATATATATATTGTTCTACCCCTAACACTTACCACAAAGACAACGCACCCCTACATACCAATTACCCTACATAACAGCACTTAATTGTATACATATAACTACACATACATATATACCCTGACTTACAACATACATACTACATAAAACACTGTTACAATGGGATGAATGCTGCAGTCAGTCACCCTTCACAGTGGTGTCTGTCTCTGGTGGTGCTGACTCACACCAGGCTGAAGGTAATGCTGGCTGAAGGCAATGCTGGCTGGATGTTGACTTTATGACAGAGACCTTCCTCTTGATGCCAAATGATGGGGCTTTGGACCCTCTTCTTTCTTCAGGGTAGCCCCGTCCACAACATGGACCATCCATACTCACCGTGCAGCCCACGCTCTCTTCAATGTCTTGGGCGGCCCCGGGCATTAGTGGGACTCTGCCCACCCTGTGGCCAGTTATCTTTAGGGTGGGCTCCGTTGGTTGGTGGGCCTACCCGCGCTCAACGCCGCATCCACGGCATTGTCCTGGTTTTCGGGGTGGGTCCCGTTGACTGGTGGGCCTATATGACATCACTGCAGAGTGACATCACTGCGGAGACAGCAGCGCTAATTTTGATTTTGGGTGGCATCCCCGTTGTCATGGAGATGCAGGCACGTTCACCGCCGTGACAACAGGGCCGCCGCCAATCTCACCGCCCTGCAGCGTCAATGGGGCTTCTTGCCTGCCCCCTCTGCAATGCATTGCGAGACACTGGCAGCGCGCCACTGACATTACCCAGGCTTTCTTTGCCTGGCCTGCTTAACGGAGCTGCTTATCAGAGCCCGGAAGCCCCAGGCTGCTTAACGGAGCAGCCTGGGGCTTCTTCCTCCCTATCTCTTCATCCGGGTTGGCCGGCAACGGCAACCTGGGGTTTTTATTTTCCCCACTCCACCCTCCTGCTGCCTGGGCCATGGGTTCCACAGTCCGTCTGGTCTGAACCAGGTACTGGAATCCGGTTGAGAATTTTCTGGGGAACTACTTCGAGGACATTGAGGTAAACACAGAGACATGGGGGGAGCATCTGGATTCTCCTTGCCTTTTGTACCTGCCTGAGGGTAGCTGGACTTTTAGCCAACCACTAATGTCACCTAACCCAAAGTTGCGTAAAATATCTGGGATTCCCGGTCAGGAATGGGTACCAACCCCCTGAAGCCAAAGTACAGTCAGTCCACAATGCCCCTCGGCCAAAAACAGACACATTCAAGCCTCCCTGGGCCAAGTCGGATACTATCAGGGTTTGTCTCCAACTCTTCAACTCCGGTAGCTCCCTTAACAGATTAACTAAGCAATGGCCAGCCCAATCCCACCAGTTGGGATAAACAAGTACTAGAAGCCTTTGACCATCTTAAGACAAAATTGTGTTGTAGTACAGTTCAGTTCTAGTCACCCTGGATTTCTCACAAACATTAATTCTTCAGACCAATGCCTATCTTGTGGGATTGGGAGCTGTTCGTCCCAAGTACGAGAGCAAAATACCTATCCTGTTCATGAGCATGAAATTGTATCCAGGGGGAAAAAAACTCCTATAGTGTAATCAGAGTGTTTGGCAGTCAAGCGGGCAGTCCAAAGCCTATGGTACTACCTCACAGGAAACCAATTCAAACGAATAATCTTCCATGCTGCCTATGTCTGGATGGCCTGCAATAAAGATTCCAACCCACTAATCCTCAGGTGGCTCCTCACATTACAACCATTCCCCTCCCAAACAGAACATTGACAAGGATGGAAACAAATGGATTTGTGAATACCACCAGGCAAAAAGTAGGTAGGAGGGGGACTTTGAAGATCGGATAAAGGCATGTTGCAAGGGCAGGGTCATGACCCTGCCAGAGGAGAGCAGGTGCCCCTATCAACCTGGGGTAGGCAGCCTACCAAGGCACTGCCAGAGCCGGTCCCAACTCAGACATGGTGTAAGGGGTCAGTAATGTGAGGCTCACAACAGAGTTTAGTTTTCTCAAGGTATGACATTTTATTTTCAAAAGAGAAATAATGTTCCCTAACTAAACCTACTCTACCAGGAGATTCCGTACCTTTTCTAAGATCTAAGGGAACACCTGCTAGCATACACAAAACTAACCCTCACACTAAGCAACCAAACAATCAAATTAAAGCAAGAGTAACAAATAAAAGATTATCAAACAATTACGGTCTTGGTTGACTTCTACTTGTTCTGGGCAGATTCCACTCACCCATGTGACACTCTGCATTACCCCTCACGCTTGCTCAGATCCCATTCCTTGATGTAAACCAAATTAGGGTAGAGGCACTTTCAGGTACTAACGCCCCCTACCCTGGAAAAAAATCCAGGCCAGCTTCCGATCTATAATTAATCTGAGCTTTTTCATAAAAAAAAATTAGCATCTGCTCTTTTAGGCTGGACCAGCTGCTATTTTATGTTTTTAAGCTTCAGCAGTGTTGCAAACTCAGGTGACTGGTGCCTCAAGGTGGTACGATCCATGGGAGTTGCGCCATAATAGGTTTTGACTCGGTCATGCCACAGTCTGCTATTTTCAATTAGCACCCAGTGGGGGAGCCAGCCAATCAGGAGGCAAGGAACGTGGGCTAACACCGCTAGGTTTTGCCCGCGTTCCAAGCCACCTGTTGAACATTTCCCCCGCCTGCCATCTTACCCTCACCGACCCTGCTTTTTTTATTAAGACAATCCTTACCAATCACACGTACCGGTTGCTTATCTCCGCTCCATTTGGCCACCATGAAAATGGAAGAGGAACTTCATATGGAGCCCTACCTTCCTATTCCATGGCGGCCATGATGGTATAGTAATTTTTCTCTGTGCGCGCCGTCCCGTTCACGGAGAGAAACTATTTTCCATTTAAAAAGAAAAGAAAAACATGGGCACTTGTGTAGATTACTACACGACTGCTAATTGCAATATGCCCCTCGGTCAGATCTGTATATAACGGCCTGACACCCTCGTTAAGAGGACCCTGCCTGCGCTTGGGCAATTAAGTTGGGCGGCGGGCCGTTATCTACAGGTTTTTTCTACTCTTTTGTGGATGCACTTGCCCACCGGTGTGCTAATCGATGGCAGACCGCATTAAGGAAAACCAGGAAGTGTGGAGTCATTGTTGGATTTTAGTACAGAAATAGGCCAGCAGCTATAATTCCTTGATCTGGGCCCTCACCTCTGAAATGATCATTTTAGCAGGTGAAGTAGCTCACAATTTGTGATGCACAATGAATAACTTTATGGTCTGATTTTGCATTTGTAGTGCGCATATCTCAAGAGAACCTGGCAGCAAACTGAATCTAGGCGCAGGTATTAATATAGTGCTGATAACCTAAAAACCCAACCAATCAGAACACTACACAAACCGATACGTTTTCAGGCGTTTACGGAAAATGGTTAAAGAATTTATTTGCCAAAGGTGTATCGGCAGAGAGTTCCAGGGTCGAGGGCCTGCAACAGAAAAACGCCTGTGACCCCAGGTGGTAGTTCTGGAGGGGGGAAACCACCAACAAACATTTGTCCATTGAGCAAAGTGATCGGGAAAGGTTTCTACTTTATGATTTTAGATATTAAATAGGTAGGAGCGAGATTGTGAATACATTTAAAAACCAAACATAACTGTTTGAACTGTATTTGCTCCCGAATTGGGAAGTTTTTTATTATCTAATTTACCTGCAGATTGCAACTCATGCTGGATTGCCAGATAACACCAAGATTCTTTACAGTCTGAGTGTAATCAGTGGCTTGTCCAAACAAGTGGGGCAGGGCATTGAGCCCAACTCGTTGCTCAATTTCTTTTTGGGACCAAAAAATATTTGCTCCGTTTTGGAAGGATTTAATTGGAGCTCATTGTCCTGCATCCAAATTTGTATTTTCTCGGCACATTTTAATATGCGCTCAATTGCCACCACAGGCTGTGCAAGTCTTACATATATTTGCATATCATCCGCATTGGAAGTATAACACAAATGAAACTGAGCAAAAATAGTAAGTAGTGGACGTATGATTAAATTGAACAGTACTGGTAACATGGACGAACCCTGCGGAACTCCATAGCCGATAGGCAGGGATTCGTACAGATATGAGCCTGTCTTGACCTGTTGCACAGATTGGCCAAAAAAGATGTAAACCATTGACTAGCTAGGTCCGACATCTGTGGCATGGAAGAGAGTCTGGTTTGAAGTTGTCTTCTAAACATTGTCTGTTCAATGGGGTAGGATGGGAGAAGGACGGGTACGCTTGTAAAAGCCTGCCATGTGAGTTAACAGAACCTTTTTTGGCACAGAGCTAGGAAGGTAATTGGTGTTCCAAGCGTACATAACCTCCAACCCCATATTTTATGACACTGTTAGAATATGAAGGAAGAATAATTTCAAAGACTCAAACCCAACTCGGAATTCTAAGCAATGAAATAAAAAAATGCAGCCTCAATAGTAGGGCCCATTTCAATGTAGAAGCACTTTTGTGAAGAGAGAATGAAACAGCAGCGTTGGATACTAATGCATACCTACATTTCAAATCCATATCGTCTCCTGCATGTATGATTTTGTTCCATTTGTTAACAAAAACAACAAAATAAAAAATACAGGGAATTCTAATGCTCCTTATTGAGGGGGTGTATCAATACATGCCGCTACTAACACAGCAAGCATGAAGCCTTTAATAGCGTAAACATTAAAACATTCTCACACGTCACCATGTACTTAGCGTGGATAAAACCTTGTGCATGGATAGTGTGGTTTCCGTCTAGCGTCATCCAGTGGAAAGTTTGGAAAGGTGGCATTCATTATTTCTTTAGGCCCATCAGCAATAGAAAAAATAAATAAGTCTGCAAGAAGCCACTTGCCATGACAACGGGTCTCTAATCGGGAAAGGGCTGCATCGAGTGTCGGCCGTTATTAGGCAAGTCGATGAGTACTTTAACTCCTAGTCAGTCACACCTTCCGGGGACTAAACCTAAGGAATTCTGCTTGAGCGACTGTTTGCAGTAAGCCATC
This sequence comes from Ambystoma mexicanum, assembly GCF_040938575.1. Lineage (NCBI taxonomy): Eukaryota > Metazoa > Chordata > Amphibia > Caudata > Ambystomatidae > Ambystoma > Ambystoma mexicanum. The sequence continues at coordinate 1,261,169,402 of NC_090924.1, forward strand.
CAATTACAGTGATTGTTGGAGCGTGGTCTCTCTCCCCTCACACGGCCCCAGGAGTTTTAAAAAGAAAATATTCCTAGTCCTGGGACATCATTTGTGTTCCCTTTACAAGGCCCTCTGATTACAACTAGAACAAGTCCAAAACAACCCACTCTTCTCTGAGATTGTCCTCACAGCTCCAACTGATAATTTCTTTTTTTTTTAAAACACTTGCTTGGCTCTCTGCTGCGTCACTAAAAGGAGAGTCCTCCCAAGTGACATAACCTTTTCCCCAGAACATTGCCCTTGCAGTAAAGAATGTGTCACCACAATGCCAGAAGCTAGTCAATGAAATGCAGTGATGTCATGCTCAAAATAGAAACAAAATGAACCCTTAACTCACAAGCAGTTATTCCAAAAGAACAAAATACAAACATCAAAAAAGCACAAACTACTAAGCTGCTACATTTCTTAGTGATGGCCATTAAAAAAAAAAACATTTCTATCCCTATTTGAATGATAGAAATGCAAACAGGACATCAGTGGTTCAGACCGCTGCTGTTCCCCTACAATAACAATAATAATAAACGCGCTCATGCATTGCACACCTCTCTGCACTACCAAACAGGCACAGAGAAAAGCTCCCTTTGCCACCTCCCTGCTTGCGCAACAGTGTACATGCAGGAAAAAAGGGCATCTGAACGTATGCATCTAGGCCTCTTAAATTCAGAGGACCATTTCGATTTGGGCAAAACCTTTTTTCAACTAAGAAGGGCTGTGCCTCACATGCAAAAAAAAAAAAAAAACAAAAAAAAAAAAAGGAGAAATGATTCACTTATGTTCTTTCTATGGATTCTTCTCCCACAGATTCCTCATCAGATAGATATCCATTCCAGCACCAGCTGCTCAGAAAACCTTTCGACAGAGGGAGTAGTGCACCTCTACTCAGCCGTCGATCCGCCTTGACTCGATTCTTGATTCCGGACATGACGTTGTTCATCGTACATATACTGGGTAACCACGCCCCGTACCTCAGTTCCCACGTTTTTACCCCCGGAGCTCAGCCACAGCAAAGGAAAACTACCAAAAAAACAGCCGAAAGAGAACAGAAAATGAAAATCTCAACTGGCATTTCTTTTTTGTTGTTGTGGGAAAGATATCGCAGAAGGCATGCAGCACTGAACCAAAAAATGGGGACAGTAGTCCCTGAAACCATCATTCACCCTTTTCCACGATCGATGGGAGGGGTGATGAGGAATCTGCGGAGGAAGAATCCATAGAAAGAACATTACGGTTAAGTAATTTCTCCTTCAATGGATTGCCTTTCTCCCACAGATTCCTCATCAGATAGATTCCCAAAGCAGTACTCATGTTGGAGGTGGGATGAAAGTATTCACAGCAGAAGGTTCCGCTAAACCGCCCTTCCAAAATCGAGAGTCAGCCCCATGGGCGACATCCATGCTGTAGTACTTAGGAAAAGTATGAAGTGAAGGTCGCAGCCCGGCAAATGTCTTTTACCGGTACTGCTCTCTGCAGTGCCGGAGAGGTAGAGACCCCTCTGGTGGAATGGGCCCAGATGCCAGGAGTCACTTCTTTCCCCACGCCATGATAACATTCAGAGATGCACAGCGTGATCCACCATGAGATTCTTTAGAAACTTCTAAACCCTTTCTAGCCACAGAGAAGGCCGCAAACAATTGGCCGACTTTCTTGTATTCAGCCGTCCTGGTCACATAAAAACTACACCCTCTTAGGGTCTAGTATGTGAAATCACTCCTCCTTTATAGAGGAGCGCTGGGGTGGATAAAACACGGGATGTCAATTGCCAGTGGAATTCAGACATGTGCAGGAATCTGGGCTTCTCTCGAATGAAGCGAAGGAAAGGTGGCTTACAAAATAAGGCCTGCAGCTCGCTGACCTCGCTAGCCGATGTGATGGCCACCAGGAAAGCAGTAGTCAAAGTAAGGAGCCGTAAAGAACAAGAATGTAAAGGCTCAAATGGAGCCACCATAAGAAATTGGAGGACCAAATTAAGGTCCCAGTCAGGAACGACAAATGGAGTAGGTGGAACCGTATTCACAAGATCCTTCAGGAATTTGACCATAAATGGGATTGGGAAGAAGGACCCTTGATCCGGAGACCTTTTGAATAGACAAAGCCGCCAAGTATTGACAGTGGTGAACTGAAGGCCTGAAGAGGCCAGTGACAGAAGGAACTCCATCACTGTAGTGGTGGGGCAAGAGATGGGGTCAATCTCCCGTTGCCTGCACCACCTGCATGAATTCAGCTATCTTGTTGACTGCCTGCGTGCAGCAGCAGCACCTCTAGTACGTCCTCAGGGAGGTCCCAGTCATCATATCTCATCCCAAGAGCCACGTATGTAGGTTGAGGGATTCCGGGTTCGGGTGGAGCACCAGACCTTCCGACTGGGATAGGAGATCCAACCGACAAGGCAAATGGAGAGGTGGGCAGCTGGGCAAGTCCAGAAGGTCCGAGCACCATGTCCTCCTCAAGATTAGAGTTCCTTGAAAGCTCCTCAACCTCCTGAGAACCCACAGAATGACGAGACTCGGAGAGGAGGCATAGTGGAGGAGGAAATTCCAGACTACTAGAAATGTGACCCCTACGTGTCACTCGCTGGGAACTCCCTTGAGCAAAACGGTCTGTACTTCCTGTTGGACTCTGTGGCAAACAGATCCACTGCTGGGGTACCCTAGAGAGAGAAGACCTCTTCTAGGACTTCCTGGCACACTTCCCACTTGTGGGAGACTGTGCTCTGCCTGCTCAGAGCATCCAGCAAACCATTCACTGTCCCCGCCAGATGAACTGCCGAGACAGAGAGCTGGTTCTCCAATAGGCAGAACCACAGCTGCATCTGCAAAGATGGAGTGAGTGCACGTCGTCCTGCTTCTTCAGGTAGTGCATGGCCACTGTATTGTCAGTCAAAATCAGGACATACTTCCCCTTAAGAGACGGTGCAAACGCCTTCAGGGATAACCTGATGGCTTGCAACTCCAGCCAGTTGATGTGCCACCTGCCCTCCATTGCTGACCAAAGGTCGCTCACCTGCAAATCCTTGCAGTGAGCGCCCCAACCTTTCAAGGACGCATCAGTGACCAACCTGACCTGGGGCCGCGCTGGCCAGAAGGGTGCCCCACCCACATGTTGCTGATGTTGGCCCACCAAGAGAGGTCATCGACCACGGCTGGACACTTTGAGAATCTGAGAACGTCCCTCAAAGTGCCAAAGTACTGGGACCACTGACCCCGCAGGAGCCATTGAAAAGATCGCATCTGCAGCCTGGCCTCTGACACCAGAAAAATACAGGAGGCCATGAAACCTAAGAGGCGGAGGAAGGAAGCCACTGGTAAGGTAGCATGGCTCTGAAAGAGTTAGACCATCTGTGCGACTCTGGCGACTCTTGCCTCGGATGGGAAAGGCCTTCCCCACCCGAGAGTCTAATCCTGCTCTGATGAACTGGAGCATCTGTGCTGGCTTCGTGTGGGACATCTGCAAGCTCAGGGGAAGCCCAGCCTGTGGTTTAGTGAGCAGGTGTCCTCGAGATGGGACAAAACGTACTCCATCGACTTCCCTCGGATCAGGCAGTAGCCCCGGTATGAAAACACACGGACGCCAGATTTATTTTATTTGAACATTTATAGCAGTGCACTAAGCCCTCAGGCATCTGGGCGCTAGCTGTATGTGTACAGCTACTTAGATGGGAGCAATCCAAGCCACTAGTTAAACAAGTGAGCCTTTAGTTTTTCTCTGAAGAGTTGGTAGGATGTCCCAGACCTTAAATGGGGCAGGAGACTGTTCCAGAGGTTGGCCACAGTGGTGGGGAAGCTTGAGCCACCTGCACGTTTCCTTCTGAATCTGACGGTGAGTAGTTGCTGGCTGTTGGAAAATCTAAGTGGTCTGGCTGGCGAGTATTTCTTGATTCGCTGGGCGAGGTAAGTGAGGGCTTTGTTCGCCAGGCAGCAGTGTGCAATGGTGAGGATTTTAAATTGCATTCTTTCCCGGAAGGGGAGCCAGTGGACTGAGCGCCGTAACTCAGAGATGTGATCAGATTTGTTTAAGTCCAGGGCAGCTCCGAGGGCATTGTTTTGAATTACCTGAAGCCTGTTCAATTTTTTGTCTGAGGTCCCACAGAGTAGGGTGTTGCAGTAGTCTAGCTTGGATAGCACAAGAGTGTGGGTAACTGAGAGGCAGTTGGTGGTGGATAGGAAAGGTCTTCTTGCTCGCAAAGTTTTGTTGTGTATGCTGTTGCAGAAGCGATGTTGCTGATTTGGCAGGTCATCTTGAGGGAAGCGTCAAGGTAGATAGCCAATGTTTTGACTGTTGGAGACAGGGAAGTTGTGGCCATCTATGGAGAAGAGCCGGTAAGCCGGGTCAAGGTTTGAGAGACGGGTTGAGAGGCCAAAGAGGAGCAGCTCAGTCTTCTTGTCATTAAGACATAGGCTGTGTTGGGCCATCCAGGTTTGGATAATTGCATAGATGGCATTTACAGTGGTGCAGTCCTGGTCGTAAGTGCCCGTCAGGGGGATTAGTATTTGAATATAATTAGCATAGTTCATGAAGGAGAAACCCAGGGAGTCAAGGTAATTAAACAGAGGTTTTGTATAAATATTATAGAGGGTAGGAGAGACACAAGAGCCACGTGGGACACCGCATGGCATTGGAGTGGGCGAGGCCGAGGCTTCACCAGCAAAGACTGCAAGGTTCTGTTTTCGAGTAAGGAGGCAAGCCAGCTAGCTGCTTCTGGGGAAAAGTATGAGACTGATGGCAGAATGACTTGTGGCCTACCAGATCGATGCGGCAGAGGGATCAAATAATATCAGGAGGGAGCGTTTTCCAGCATCATTGGCATCATCTAATTGATTCCTGAGGTCAAGGAGGGCCGTCTCAGTTCCATGACCAGGGCGAAAGCCTCTTTGGCTGGGGCTGTGGATGTTGTGATCTTCCAGAAAAGCTTGTATTTGGGTGTAAGCGATTCGATCTAGGATTTTCAGAAGGAATGGGACGGTGGTGATGGGTCGATAGATGGTGTGTATGGTAGGATCCAGTGGAATTTCTTTTAGCAAAGGGGTGGTCCCCAATTCTTTAAGACAGGAGGGGACGATGTTGAAGACAAAGGAGGCATTGACAATGGCTGTGAAGAGGGGTGTGAATTGTGCCAAGCATTGTTTGAATATGGTGGCAGGGCAGGTGTCTCCTTTGCACCGTGAGGGCTTGAGGTCCTTCACCAGGTTGGCCAGATCAAGTTCGGTGATGGGAGGACGGGAAGGTGTGCAGGGGGTGCATTGGTTGCGGTTTGCGGTGGACGGTTTGCGGTGGGCAAGTTTTGGACTGGACTTAATTTTGCTTAGTAATTGCAAAATCTTTCTGGTAAGGGTGTCTTGAATGTTGCTGCACCAGGTATTGTCTTTGGTGATGGTTGATGGGGGTGTGATGGGTGTTTCGAGTTCACAGCGAATGGTGAACAGTTCACGTGAGCTTCTGGGGGCTTCTGATATTCTGCTGTTGTATGAGGCTGCCTTGGTGGCTAGTATGGATTGTTTATATATATATTAGACTGTTCTGCGAATAGTGCCTCGTTAGAAGTGGTCCAGTCCTTCTGCCATGTAGATTCGTCAGCTATCTTATTTTCTCGTAGGGAGTGGAGTTGTGTAGTATACCATGTGTTTTTGTGGTTAGTGTTTTTTTCTTTATGTAACTTAAGGGGGGCTAAGGATTCCACTGCGTTAGATAATCAAGAATTGTACTGGTCTACTAGGGAGTCAATGTCATTGTTTGTTGGTGTATTGGTTGTGAGAAGCAGGGATTAGTCGCTCATTTGTGTGGTTCTATGTATTTCAAGCAAGAGTAGGGGATAAGCGGGGGGCCTGGCCAGTGTGCTTCTGTGGAATGTGTAGGTTGAAAGTTACAGTGTGGTGGTCTGTCCATGGGTAGGCAGTGTTAGTGGTGATTTATGTGTTACAGTTATGATCAAGTAGCCAATCGCGTATGCAGCCTTGGGAGTGTGGTGGGTCGCTAATCCGTTGAGTGCAGCCTAGGTCAGCACAGGATTTAGCCAGGGCGGGACAGGATTTAACCAGGGCGCAGGCATGGGTATCTAAGGGATCGTTTTAGCCAAGATTGAAATCTCCTAGCAGTATTAGGCTTGAGGGTGGTACTTGTGGGTTGGAGGAGGTTTTCTTCAAAGGTGGAAGGGAGACTTGGGGGGCGGTACAGAAGGTACAGTATTATGTAATGATTGGGAGAGGTGGTGAGTTTAATGGCTAGGGTTTTACAGGAAGGGAAGGAGGTGATGGAGATCTGGGGGATAAATTCCTTATACAGGAAGGCTATGCCCCGCCTTTTCTGTCTGTTATGTCTTCTCTGAGTAGTGCATAACCCGAAGGGATGGCATTGGTGAGTGATGGGCCGGCAGTAGGGCAGAGCCAGGTTTTGGTAAAGGCCAGGATGTCGATATCGTTTGAGGTCATTAGGTCATGGATGTCAAGTGCATGGGCAATGACCGGCCTGGCGTTGATCAGGGTACATTTCAGTGGGGAGGCGGGGGGGTTGCCTGGGGATTTTTCTTTGTAGTTTTGCATTGTGTGGCAGGTGCCTTGGGTGATGTTGAGGGCTTTGGGGGAGAGTGAAGTGTTTGGGTACGGAGGCACAGATATTCTGTGTGTTGATGCTAGGGGGGACGTGTCCGGTGGTGGCACTGGTGAGCTTTGGGACATGTGTGGGGGCACTGGGGAACTTGAGTGCATGAGAGAGAGCACTGAGGAGCTTGAGCGCATGAGTGGAAGCACTAGGGAGCTTGGGCGCATGGGTGGAAGCACTGGGGAGCTTGGGCGCATGGGTGGAAGCACTGGGGAGCTTAGGCGCATGAGTGGGAGCACTGGGGAGCTTGGGCACAAGGGTATTGACATCAGGCCGACTAGGCCTGGGTAGGCTAGCGTTGTGCACGTTGGTGATGTGCAGATGTGCGGGCCTGGGAGTGGAGCATATGTGGGAGTGCCGTAGTTTTCTAATCGTGGTGCTGACTAAGTGGAGGGCTGGGAGAAATGGAGTTGGTGGGGGAGAGGAGGTGACAGGGGCTTGAGGGCAGGAGCAGAGAAATTGGCATGCGAGTATGAAGCGCCATGGGAAATGGACTCCATTATTCTGTGGGCATGTAGTTAATGGACAGTGTTTGGAGGCTATGAGCTGGGTTTCGAGATGGAGGCCGCTTAGAAGGACGACATTTAGTGTCCGTGCGCAGCAGCTGGCTGGGCAGCGTACACTTGGAGAGAAGGCAGGAAGGGTGTAGGCGGTAGGAAGGGTATCAGTTGGGTAAGCGTTGTGTGGTAACAAGTTCTAGCGCGGAGAAGGCGCAGTATGCTCATGTGCGTGAGGTGAACAGCGACTACCGCCATGAGCTTGGTGAAGACCCTCAGAGTGGAGGTCAGCCCAAAAGAGGCACAGCTTGAATTGGTAGTGCCTGTCCCCTATGAGTAATCTCAGGAACTTCCAGTGCTTCTAGTGGATCTACACATGAAAGTCGGCGTCCTGGAGATCTATGGACACCAGCCAGTTTTGCAACTCGAGTGCATGGAGAATCTCTCTCAACATCGCTGTCTTGAATTTGTCCTTCCTCAGGAATTTTTTCAAAGCCCCGAGATCCATGATGGGATGGAGTCCTCCCCCCTTCTCGGGTACCAGAAAATACTGAGAATACCAGCCCAACCCTCTCTGCTCGGGAGGTAACTCTTACACGGCACCCTTCAACAGCAGGGCTTGCACCTCCTGGAGCTTCTGTTCTGGTTGTTGAGGAGCTGGTGGCGGTCTGTCCAGAGGCCTTTTTAAGAATGGCAGACAATAACCCCACTGCACGAGCTGAAGAGCCCGGCGTCAGAGGACATCTCCTGCCATTGGGCCTAGTGCTCGGTTATGCTTCAACCAACTGGGGAATTGGGGCGGGAGAAATCAAAGCAGCTTTGAGGGTGGAGCCACTCCAGCTGCTGCCGCCACAGTCTGCTGGCCTCTAGAGGCCCCCCCGCCCCTTCCACAGCAGGATAAAACGCCTCTGCCCCTGCCTTGCTTGCACGAACTGAGCCTCCCTGCCATAGCCTTCCGGAAGCACCTCAAGACCTTCCTCTTTTCTTCTGCCTTCGCTCCCCCTCTCCCCTGCTGACCTGTTCTCTCTTGGCACTGTGCACCTGGCCACCCTCTGTCCTTCGTGCCCAGGTACCTGCTCACCCTGCCACCCTCCCGTACTGCCTCCGGGCCACCCCTTGCACTGGGGTCTGAATCTGTACCCATACAGCCCCCCCCCTTTTTCTTCCTGCACATATCAGACCTACCCTGTCTGCTGCCTTAAACCTAGAACTTGCAAATTGCTGGCTGCATTACCACTGTTTATTGCCTTTATTATTTAATTATTGTTATTTATCTGTTTCTCCTCTGCTTCGAACTTTCCACTTCTCCATCCTGCCATGCACTTTTCCCCTCCCCCTCTCCCATGCACTTGCGCATTCTCAATGTCACTGGGCCTAGTAAGATCGTTGTTTTGTTCTCCCCTGTTCCCCCTCCCTTGCCATGCTCTGAAACGCTTGTGTATGAGCGTGATAGAAATAAAATATCAATATCAATATCAAAAGGGGACATATGGCCAATACCCTCTATCCCTTGATGGAAAACTAAAGGCAGACTTGGCCGGCTGTTGCACAGCTAGGCTGAGTGACTTTGCGACTAGCTTGGACTCCTGGGAGTCATCGGCCTTGGGGGCGAAAAGATTCTCACCATCGAAAGCAATGTCAATACGTTAATTTTAGATATTGGGTGAGAACCCTGAAGTAAGCAGGTAGGCCTGCCTCCTGGGCACTGTGGCCGACCGCACTGATCTTCCGACAGAGTCTGCCATGTCCATGCCCATCTGCAAAGACTGCTGCGACACTTCTTTTCCATCATTCACCAACCCTTGGAAGCCCTCCCGCATCTCCCCTTCCGGGATATAGTGAGTAGGATCCCCAATGGCCGTCCACAAACCGAAAGAATATTTTGCAAAACTGCAAGAGGCGTTAACTGCCTTCAGGGCCAGGCTGCCTGCCGGAAAAATATTTTTGCCAAGGCATCAACTTTTTTACCAAATCAGGTGGGAGATTGGATTTGGATGTGGCTGGCCTGGTAGACACAGTGGCTGCCTGCACCACTAACCGCTGAGGTGTTGAGTGGAAAGAGATGTGGAGGGTCTCCCCTTACCAGCCCACATTCTTTTGAATGGTCAGAGTGGACCGGGGGTGTGGTACAAGGACGTTGCCACAAACTGGCAATAGGGTTGGCGATAGCTGCGTTGAAGGGCATAGCCTTATCCATAGCAGGTCCCTCATCAAGGATGTCAGTAAAGTCATATCCTGAAACTGGTTTGGCTGGAGCACTCTACGCCAGGGTATCCACCACCTTGTCAACTGAAGCCCTGTACTTGGCATAAGGGTGTGTAGAGGAGCAGCTGGATGCTTCTGCAGGAAGCCCCGCCGCTATTCTGCCTATATTTTGGAAACCGGAAATTGCACCATGTGCAACACCAGTAATGGTCCTGATTACACAAAAAGCCTTTGAAACAAGGTATCCACTGAGAAAAAACTATGTGATGTATCCCCGAAGAGATGACAGTCTCCCGAGGAAGGTCCCAGAAGAAGTGTGAAGAGGTGAAAAGAAGAGGCTGGTGATGTCACAAGAAATAAGCACGATACACTGAAAAGGATGACCGAAGAAGAGAATGCATAGACCTTATAGACTCTGATGGCAAAGTAAAGAATCGAGACGACTTTCGTATGCGGAATGGAGATTGCATGGATGAAGAAGCACTGCAGAAAATACAAGCCGTTTTATAACTGTACAGATGCCGTAAAATAAGTAGACTAAGTAATCGTAAAGGATGGCTATACGTAGCGAATAGACACCAGGCGGTGCCACCGATATATATGCATATAGAATCTGGACATTCAATGCCACAATTTTAGTAAGCTCAACACATGGCGAAAGGAGGATTGATAGCTGTGTGTGTCACAGCAAAGAAATAAGAAGAGGCTCGAAGATGGACCAAAGGAAGGCTGCTTGGCCTGGTGTCAAAGGCTAAGGCAGCGAAAACCGGTTATCAGTCCTTGAAGAACAGTGAATGTGAGAAGCTGAGGCATCCCTTGTTAAGTTGCAAAGAGAGAAACACCATGAGTGGCAAGTTTATTTATTTGCGACAACTCCCACCTCCAACTCCCTCAGGGTCAGTCGCTTCTATAAGCAACGAGTTGGTGGTAGATCTCTTTCATCGCCTGGGGCCTCTCTCTGGAACAGCCTCCCTGCCTCTCTGAAACTTAAGGGGAACCATCTCTGGTTCCCAAAGCACCTCAAGATCTTCCTCTTTGCTTCTGCCTTCTCTCTTCCTCTCCCCTGCGGATTTCCTGTCTGATACTGCACTAGTCACTTGGCTTCCCGCTGATTACGGGGCCAGGTCCCTGCCTGCCCAGTTGCACACCGGCACTGCCTTCTGAAAACCCTTGCATTTGGGTCTGTATCTGTAAGCCTACAGTTCCCCTACCAGCACTGTCTGCACTTACCCTTGCACCTGTCACCTGCTGGCCGCACTTCTTGTTATTGTTTTGATCCCATGTACAGCACTGCCCCCTACCCTTTCCCCTGGCACTTTTCCCCTCCCGCCTCCCCTGCACTTGCTCGATCGCAATGTCATTTGGCCTAGTAAGATCGTTGTGTCTGTCCTCCCACTGTTCCCCCTTCCTTGCCTAATCGCGCCTTGAAACACTTGTGTATAGGCGCTTTACAAATGCCATATCATAATTAAATGCTATAAAATGGGTCGATTCCCAGTCTCTTGTCACATGAGTCCACCTCGATAAGAACATGCTCACATTCCGTTATATTGCCAGAAAAGAAAAGCGACTACAAGGCCAAGTTCAAAGACAATCTGAATGGCAGAAGGCATGAGCAATGAGAGATGTTGGGATAATTGGGTGGGGATGTACGGCTTAGTTCACCCACCAGCACATGGGGTATCAGCTTACGTGCTGCTAGAGAATACAATTTTCCAGAAGTGTACAAGTGTGCCAACCAATTGTAGAAGGGCCTTAATTTTTATGTGTTGTGCTTCTAATAAAACTGTTGAAGATGACTTGCACTAAGGGAGGGGGTTCATTTTGCAACATGCCATACAGCCCTCAGTTTTGTGACCAGTGCCGAGGCACCCCACGCAGATGAGGTGTGGTTCGGTCACAGACATTTTCAAGCAGCGTTTTAATCCAGAGACGCGGGGCGGGGCGTGGTCACGGTCGAGCTCGCGTCAAGCGGAAAACTGCAAAAACAAAGTGAATCGAAGTTATTGATGCAGTGTTCCTCTCGAGCAGCGTGCTGAGCATGCGGAAAAAAGGAACGGAAGTACAGGGGCGTAGTGACATAGTGCATGTACGACGACTGAGGTCATGTCCAAAGCCGACAACCGAGCATTGAGTCAAGGCAGATTGATAGCTGAGTTGAGCAGCACTGTGCCCCCCTGCCGAAACGTTTTCCAAGCAGCTGACGCTGGAATGGATATCTATCTGATGAGGAATCTGCCAGAAAAAAGGTTTTGAGATTGTGGCCCAATGAGTTGGAAAAGTTAAGAATTTTCTGAAATGATGTAGCACTCTATTAGATAGGCGGCAGTGGATCAGAAAAGGCAGCAACTGATTGTAGTGGAAAAAGTAGGACCACCGAAGACACTGGTGGATTGACGAACACTTCATTAGTTGAAGCAGATAAGCAAACATTAAAGGTCAAATGGGGCTAAGGCGCAATACCTCCCCCCTCCTCTTTCCTGCCTCTTATATCTGCAAAAATCCATGTGGCTCAATGAAAAGGGGGGCGGGTCTCCATATGGCAAGGTTAAACCTGCATTGTATTGCTTACAAAAGAGAATCCCTCTTTGTAGAGGGGTTCGATGCCAGCTGCATTCGGCAGTGCTTGTTAGTGTTATCTAAGAAGGGTGGCACATGAGAGAGCAAGTCTTCAAGGTGACGGTACTCCCTAGAACATCTCACTCTCACCTCGAGGCAGGTCAAAGGCCTTGTACGTGATGACATCCGCTGGCCAGCGCCGCTTTGAACAGAAAGGCGAGAGTGAGAAACATGCTTACCAGTGCCAAACGGGATCTGCGTCAGAAGCGCGGATAGGTGGAAAGCGAGTATTCTTTGAAAGTGACACGCACAGTGGTGGTTAGTGCTTAGCAGTGTGCGTCTGTGAACCATAATATAACATGGTGGGTGCAAGCTCAATACGTGGTTATACAAAATGGAGGATTGTAAGGATACTTCGTACGTTTATACTCACTGCATTAATTTTTTTCCTCCACATAAACACATATGTTCTGCAAAGTGTAAAATGAATGACCCGCTTGGGAAAAGAGTTGAGTTATCTTACCAATATTAACCGACGAGACAAATACTAAAAGATGAAAACCAGCCCAGTTTACAATCACTTTTTTCCAAGTACAATGAAATATGGCACTATTAGTACATTTACTGCGCACGAGTAGAGATACTGCAACTTCTTTTTAAACGTAACAGACAGTAAGAGTTTACCTACCTGGGAAAAATCCAGGTGAGAATTTATGCAGAGAAACAGTCATGACTTTAGAAGTAAAACTGAATGCATCTTCAACACCTGCAAAGGAAGGAAGAAAAACAGACACTTATTAATAACAAGTTGGTAAAAAAGAGGTTCAGTCCCATGTGCGAAAGCTCAATTACAGAGCGCACCCCCTTAAACAATACTTTAGAGCGGTGATGCCGATCCACACGAACCCTTCCCGTCCTATTCCTCAAACAAAGTTCAGCGGCGCACGGAGAGGCAGGTGAGAGGGACGAGGTAAGACGGATAGGGGCCACTTGAAGGGTGGGGAGGTGCAAGATGGAGGGCTGGATACGGATGCAGGGAAAACAGGGAGGTGGTCCTGCAAGAAAGACGAGAAGGATGGAGTGAGGCAAGTTGTGAAAGGAGCACACATGTCTGTGATGCAGGCACGAACAAAGCATCAGGAAAGGGGTAGTAAGTAGGTCGACATGCCGCCAACAGACTCAACCCTGCATCAAATTATAGACCAAGAAATAGGAGACCCTAAAGCACGGTCTTAAAAGCTTCTCATTTTATTTCATTACATTTTGTGTTAGATGCACTATGGCCATTTGGTGAAAGGGTACATCGACTGGCCCTGAAAAAGACAGGAAGAGGTGCTTTGAAGCAAACGGATTGGCGGTGTGATCCGGCCATGGTGCTTGAAATCTGATGGCACAAGGTGGCGAGTATCAAGAGATCCCAAAAGATCCATTGCGTAGGCGCCTGCCACTGCTAAAATGTGATGTAGGTTGGGGGGGAGTGGAGGCACTGAGCAGAGCGAGAACACCTATGACCACTGCTGAAACTGTCAATGGTGAGGCTCAGTTACGATGAGCGGTGGGAATGGGAGAGAAGCAGCACTGGGCAGCTGGCGCGTACAACTCCCTAATATGGGGAGATGAAGAAGAGGTACAGATGATGCAGGCGGTTTGGCGGATTAAGCATTTTCACAGAGAAATGCAGAAAAAGGAGGAGAGTTGTATGCCACTCAAAGAAAAAGAGAGTTGGGAACACAGCAGCGGTTGTTTGCTTGAAGAACATGGCCAGATGTGTGTGTGTGTGGGCAAGGTGGTAATTACGCCACTTGTATCATGTCAGAAGGGGTAGACTGGGGTCCAGTGGGAGCCACGGCATCCTTAATGGGGCCCCTAGAGGTAGAAGATTGTGGATCTTCCAGAGCTTCCCCAAGTCTTCCCCAGCTTGTAATAAAGAGCAGCAAAACATGTGCATTCTAAAGATATCCAGCGAGGATACAACAGCCAATATAGAAACCTTAGAAACACACACACGCACACGCACGCACGCGCACTCGCGGAGCAAGAGTGCCAACCTCATGTGCCTTAGAGTGACTACTAAGCCGGGTATGGATTGTGAACATCGTCACATTCAGGATTCAAGCCAGACAGAAAAGGGGCAGGGATGAAGGTGCTATTGCCCGGATTACTAACCGGTAATCATCTTTACTCCAAGCCCAGTTCTTTCTCTTCCCAGTCATTATGCAGTGAGGATCCGCCGCCTACGACAGACCACCTTCAGAGCCAAAACCCTTTTTGGCACCAAATCCACTCCATGGCCTGCCCCTACGAGGGCAGGCCCATATATTCCCTCCTATCCAGACAAACATCCTGAACATGCCACGCTCTCTCAGTAGTTCAGTCAATTAATCCGTGTGAGTGGGTGGGAAGGCGACGTTTTATCAGTATTTGACATTTTTCTTTTAACAAAGAAATGCAAACAAAACCTAACTAAGCCTACTCTACCAGGGAATTCCCTACCTAGTCTAGGATCTAAGGGAAAATCTTCTAGCATGCATAAACTAAAAACATAAATCTTTCCCAGATCTTTCCCAGCAAGAGCAGCTAACCTCTGGAATTCACTGTCCCTCGCCCTCAGATTAGAGGCTGACTTTAAATCTTTTCGGAAATCTTTAAAAACTGGTCTCTTCAATCAATTTGTATTGATCCCGGCTCGGAATCATTTCTTTGAAACTTATCGGTTTCGGACCCTACTACCTGGGACACATTTGGTCCTGTCTCTTTACGTTTGTTCTCAGTGTGTAAGTGATGGCCCCGATGCCTGTGTGGTTTTGGCGCAGTATACAAATAAATGATTAATAAATCAAAATTAAAAAAGATTACCAAATAACCAGTGTCTTGGATGACTTATATTTGTCCTGGGTAGATCCTGTTCCCCCAGGGATGTCAAAAGTACATTTCTCACAAAGAAAAAGAAGGTCTTAAATCAGTTCTTGAAAAGTTCCAAAGAAACAAAGGTTCACTCAAACAAAACAAAAAATTCACTGGTAACAGTTCTGCTTTTGGTTGATGAAAAGATTCCCTTTCCAAGTTGCACCAATGATTATTTCCAATGTGGGAGATTGGAATCAAGAATAATAAGAGATGGGTGGTAGGTATCAATCTCTGAGATTGATTGAATACATTGTCGCTTAGTATTATAGGGACGGAATGATACGTACATATCCGCATGTTTTACTTTGCTGACTTATGGAAATGGTTTGTGACATTGGACACCTAGCGTCTGACGTCACAAACATGACATCAGCAGGAGTATAAAACAAACAACCTAGACAAAATGGCGGCTTCTGGTGAGGCAGTGTGAGGCACGTGGATAGACTGGATTAATGTCCTGTTAAGTTTTAATCTGTACTTTCAAAGTGTGTTTTGTAGGGGAGACATGATATAGCAAGTATGACACTGACACAATAGGTACAATTTGTAAAACCTTTATTGAATTTGTGGGTTTGGCAAATCCCTATTCTGCCTTACAACTAAAATAGGAGTAGTCTTGACCATCAAACGATAAACGAAACAGTCCTAGTAGAGTCCGTCAAATCAAAATGGCCAATGCTAACAAAACCTAATGCCCGCCCTATCGCTTGTACAAAAAGTGTGTAAATGGGAAATGTATGCAAAGGAAAAGTCAGTGTTCAAAATAATAAAGGTAGCTGAATCAGCTCTCCTCCCCACATTAGACCACACAGAGTAAGGCGGTCCTTGTAGATAGGATGACACACTCTGACTTGGCAGACCATTTTTGGATGTTAAAGACTTTCGAATGTGTATGGCTTTCTTTACAGACCTCCGCAATACCACTGCGGATTAAAGATCACTTTCTCCGATTTTTACTCTCTCAGGGTTAATTTTACTTATTTCGCTTTTGCAGTTCATTCACTTTTATCGCTAAACACAATGTACCTTTCACAGAGACTTTCAAGTGGGCTACTTCCCTTCGCCGGACCACTCCGTTGCTAAGTATCCCTGATTTCCCTGTTTTTACATAAAAAGTTAATTCACAGCTCTGCCTTTATTCCCATCTCGTCCACACCTGTGCAGCCTTCACCTCCGATACAATGATGCCACTTCAAACCTTAACACACACCGGTCTCTCAGGTCACTTGCCAACTCACCGGCTGTGTGTGTTTTTCTCTTGGTTTTACGATTTCCCATTCACGAGTCAAGGTTAGTACCACAGGCTTGGCCTCGCCTTCCCAACTCTGCCGTTCACCTGGGAGGGTTGCTGGCGTCCTTGAAACACAATGCAGTCTTCACTTGAGGGATCTGGCCTCCTCGGCATGTCTTTCACGGCTTGTCTGAAGCAACAACCTCTAGTAGGGAACTCTTGGGGTTTTCGACCCTCTATTCTCGTCCCTTGGTCCGTCGCTCTGCTCCAGTAGGTTTGCCTTTGCCCCGGAAGTCATGCTTGTACTCGTGTTCCGCCTTGCTCAGAGTGTGTCTTTAGGTGTTGCCTTTTATCCGTTTGAGGAGAGATAATTGGTATCGGGTGTATGCACTTGAACTCAAGTGCCTGACCCGATTAACGGGACATGTCCAGTATTATGTAGGAGAGTTGTCTTGTTACTCAGTCACCCTTTTCCTCGGCCCACTGTTTGTGTAAAAAGGGGGCAGAGGGGAGTTGGGACCTCAGGATATCCTACAAAATAGTACGGGGAAGATGAACAAAAAAGGGGGGAACCCCGCATCTCACCATTGGCTGCCTCACCCCCACTCCCCAATGACACCTCAACCGAGGTGATCCTCCGGCACTGGTCCAACCAAGTAACTTGATCCAAAAGCGTTTGCCGTTTCCTGGCCACCTGGGTGACACGGGTGAGACACACTTTCGATTTTCACAGTATGTATTTGAGAAGAATGCACAATTCGGACAATAGGGTCTACTATGGGTCATTAGGTGTCTCGATTGTTTTACAGGTCGAATATTGGTTGGTTTGGGTGATCCAGTTAGATTGTTTGGCACAAGGTGAATTTCGCAAAACCACATTGAGAGCATCTATGCTCCGGAACACAGGTTATTTTTGGTGCATGACTAGCCCTGTTGGTTTTGACAGATCTTCTATTAGTGTTGGCAGAATAGCATCATTAACCCTCAAATTATATGGTTACAGGCAATGTTCCCTGTAAGGTGCGCGCCTGTGCCGCCGCGCACCTTTTGATTGGGAGCCGCGCATATTGCTTATTTTGCCGCGCACTTGCTCCAATCAACATTTTGCAGAATTTAATTTTTTTGACATTTTTTTTTTAAACGTAATTTAAGGCTAGTAAACAAATGTACATACTGGCGGGTTGGCCTAGATGCAGGCCAGGAGGCAGCAGCAAAGTTGTGATTACCAGAAAACACACCTTGGGTGACATGAACTTTGCTGCGGCCTCCTGGGCTGCTGCTACTCGTGCTGCTGCTGTCCTTGGCTCAGGGCTGCACTCTGCGCTTGCGCAGGGAGCCTGGCCACCGCCCTGGCACAAACGCACGTGCACTGCTGCTGGGTCTCTCCTTGCCTTGCGTAGTAGGCAGCAGTAGCAAGTGCGAGAGACCCGTGCCTGCATGCAGTCAGTGGCTGGGGAACTCGAGCTGCCACGACAGACGACGCCACACCACCTGCCTTAGCTTGTGTGACCCCCCGGCCATCACCCCATCCCCGTAAAGAGAGACGCGAGCCCCATATGTGCACCGCCACATGCCACCTAGCCTAAGGTAGGTAAAAAGAGTTATATAGGCTGCGCGGCAGGCGGACTAAGTTTGGATTTGGGCATAGGGCTTCTTTTCTTGCAAGGGGAAGGATACATACATTAAATGGGGCTGACCGTCATGATTAGCCATCCGATTCAGGCCAGCCCGACCAAGCCAGCCTGGGTATTCTGCTGTTCGCTGACTGCTGCATGATTATTCTGCCCAGGCCATACTTGCCCGTTTTTTGCAATTTGCATTTGTGGGGGGCACCAAACAAACCGTGTGTGTACTAAGTGCGACCGTACTCGACTCCCATGCAGCACCAAATGATTTCATTAAAGTATCCCCTCAGACTTGCTGTGAACAAGGTTCCACTGCATGTGGAACACACCTATGATCGCTGGGCTGACTGGGCTCCCATTTGTTTTGCAGGATTTAACATCCTGGTGCTGCTAACACTTCCCTAACTCTTCCCTAAAATGCTGCATAGCAACACAGAGGTTCACCGTGTGAAAAGGGAACATCCTGATGGGGGCGGGGGTGGGACTGGTAGGGGCGCCAGGCTACATGATAAAGCTGGTTAAAGGAGGATTTGTATGTGGCGAAATCACATTGCATACCAACGACAGGCTTCAAAGTCGGTGCTATTTGCATGTTTAATGTATGTGCCCAACCTCAGATGCAGGGTCGCATTCTTTGAATGGTACTTTTGAAATGTATAGAGGATGGTTGAACCTATACGAGCACTTTCGTTAGCGGAGCTGTCACTTCTGTATTTAGAGCAGCAGCAGAGAGAAGGCCATCTTTGGGCAGGGAATTCATAAAGGGCTCCAGTGTGAACACAAACAGGAGGCACGCATGGCGTTGCTTTGCTGTTTTGGATCTGTGCACACAAGCTGTCTGTGCTCTGTTACCCCCATCCCCACAAATCCCTTCACCATATCACCTCCTTCGCAGAGTGCCTTGAGAGACCGAAGGGGGAGAGGCGATATGTGTATGTGTGTATGTGTGTATGTGTGTATGTGTGTGTGTGTCTGTGTGTGCGTGTGTTCGCAACTTAGTCCATGTAAAAACAGCAGAGAGCTGCACTCCACTCCATAGCAACGGTCTGTGCACCCCAGCACATAGGTTGCCATTTCACACTTTCATGGAAACCCTAAAGGAAACTGCAGCCGGACAGAAAATGGAAGAATCCCTCATTTCTGTTGGAGGTATTCATCGCTGTCCCTCGAACTACAACTGAGCTGTAAATAACAAGCACCTCAGGCCTGTGTATGCAATATCATTAATGTATTTCAGTCGTTTTTGGGGAGATGTCAACATCAAATTCCTCAAGGAGACCCCATAAAACTACCACCTGCAATAAGAAAATGTCAGTACCCTACTGTAATATTTTACGGTTTACTTAGATTAGATCAGATTAATTTAATGTAACTGGTCTGCTGTTAAATCTCAGTTACCAGTTTAATGGTATCCACTAATGGTAGCCGATATGATAACTCAGTGGGTTGAGCGCTCGCTACTGCGATATGTGTGTGATCTGCAGGTTCGAATCCCAGTAAGGCCATCTCAGCCTTTCATACTTCTGAGGTCGATAAATGAGTACCAACACAGGTTGGGTGATATTGTATGCATATTTGTTCCATAAAAAAGAGCTTAAGCTTAAGTGCTATACAAAAACATATTATCATTTGGCCCTGGACGTCTGCTTGCATTCACAGTTATTTGACAATATGGATCTGGAAGGGCCTGCTGTTATTGCATATAGTGATCTACAAAGAGGCAAAGTTGCACCTAAGTTAAAATGTTGGGGGGGAAGAGGTATAACGCTTTAAATGTGGGAGAGGTTAGGTGCCAACATCATAGATTGTGGTGTCAGAGCAAACTTACTTGAGTGGGGTCCTCTAACTTCTTCACACATTCTAATGAGACTATACTAGTGCAGCTTCAATGTTACTAGCAGTTAACCTTCTCCTTCACATCTGAAACCACACAGTTAAGGAGTGGTGTGAGAATGAGCTGTCACCTGCCCCTTAGTACCCTTCTAATCACTCCCTAAACCCTTCCTTGTTAGAGTATTGCCTCTTGCTGGACCTCTGATTTGGTTGCAGTCCTCTCCTCTTATGATGCTGTATAGTCACTCTTTTCTTGGCAGACTTTCTGAGAGTGACGGGTTAACTTCCAAGACAATCTGAGATTACATGATTACATGATTCAGTGCTTTTTATTTAAGTGTCAGAGTCCAATGTCCTTTCATGCCTTCATGCCCCCCTTCTATTAAGTTGTCTTTGTCATTAATCATGTTCATGTACTGTTTATTTCATTAAACCAATAGAAAGCATTTCCTTGATATTCCATACATTTAGTGAACTGAGAATGGAGTAGCTAATGCTGTGCTAATATTAATTTGTGAGGCAGAATCTGTGTTCCACTACAACAACCCCTCTGTTCTTGTACCAACCCATCATAAAACAAAAGATCTTGCTAATGCTTAGGGTTATAAAAGGATACAATTTGAGATGAGCTTAAGTCTTGGGAGGAGAATAGAGCACCCAAATGTCCCTTGAAGTAGAGCCTGTTGTGCCGCAAATTCGCATTCCACGCTTGCACACTGTGGAATCTGATCACTAAGCCTTGCTCACTGGTGGGGCGCCACGCCAGCGCCTCCGCCGACCACTCCGGGTCTGGCAGCACATCACTCGGTTGCGCACATGACTGAAAAACAGCCCGCACACAACTATTCTTTGGCGCACACAGCCCAAATAAATTAAAGGGAACATTGGTTACAGGATATTTGGAGAAAACACTTTCCCTTTCCTTCAAACGGTTTTGCGTATTTAAAGGATAAATCGCAACAGTCAAGTTGGATTTGGGCACCTGCTCAGTAGAAATTTAGAAAAAGGTACTGCTTTAGGATGTCATTTGTGATATAGCAAGGTAACACTAGTTAATACGTTTTTCACTTCAGGAATTGCCTTGCATGCCTCATTAATGGAACTATCTTTTGTCCTAAGGAGTTTGGGACATTCACAATATGTTGTAAAGGTTTGTGATGGTGGCAGATGCATGAACACATTGTGCATTTAATGAAATTTAAAGACACTGGGACTAGCACTTATTCTGGTGGTGCTTTTTGATTTGGGATTAAAGTTTTGGGACTTCGCAAACTCATGTTAGTGTCTTATGCATATTTTGTTTCTACTCCAACCCCATAAAGCCAAGTTGGTTCTTGCTGGCATGCAGAATAGCTGTACCCCTCCCTGTTCCCCTTCCTCTAGAAGGCCTTGGCACTGCAGGGGTTTGGGGAAATCTTGAGGTCCTCCAGCTCATCTGCTATCTAGGGCCGTTGAGTAGAGACAACTTGCGGTCATGCTGCGCCTGATTTAGCAACCCCCCCCCCCCAATTTCGGGCCAAATCATTCGAAACTAGAAAGAGCGAGGGACATTGTTCAGAGCTTTTGTTCCCCCATTCAACCTCTAGTAGACTGTTCAGAGTGATGAACCTGTATATTTATGAAAGCATCTGAATTTGGTTTATATGTTGATTGTTCATCATAATGTAGTTGCTTTAAAGACAAACAATGAGTTTTTGGAAGCTTTATGCAGATAGTTCAGGATTGCTTCCATAGCAAAAAGATGATTTGCACTACTATGCACATTTTCACATGTCATGCTTGTCTTTGCACATTTTCTGACTCATGCGACTATGGCACACACTTTGATGAATTTTATGAACTATGGTGTGTTATTGTAGTTTTAGAATTATATTATTTGTTGAAATATGTTAATAAAGGAATATTTATACATTTGCCTGCTCAGATCTATGTTTACTTTTGTAGTCCAAATTGAGAAATGAATGCAATATTGTTTTTAATTGGAACTCATGAGGCATCATGTTGTGTTATTGGGCTATACTGTAAAGCACTCCTTAAGCAGGGCATTTTTCTATGAGTTTTTGACGGTGGGCAGACTGGTTACAGCCCTTACTTGGGGGATGCAGCACATTAAAGGGAGGATGTGCATTGCTATTTCATATTTTTATAGCTCAACAGTAGCTCTGGAGCAATAAAGCAGTGTACAGGTCACTGAGCAAAACACTGGTAGAGAGAATCTAACAATGATTTCATTGGGTAACCAGAACCATTGTTGTGCATAAAAGCAATGTGTGTCAAGACATTTCGGAACTGTAGATGATGAATGGTGAAAATCACTGTTAGTGGGCTAATGTAAATAAAAAAGGGCAAAACTGATAAGTCCTGTGGGATTCTGCACTCTAGGGTCTTTACTGAGGCAGTCGATGAGGAGATTCAAACATGTTGGTAGGGCTGGCCGATTGTAAGGAACTCATAGCGGCAAAAGTAAAGACAGACACAAGTGATTACAGTTCAAGGGTATTTATTAAACTGTATAGGTAGGTTGGAAAAATACCTAAACTAAGCCTAAATCTAAGATGGGAGCAAGCTTGCAGCATCAAACAATACTAAGGCAGTCCTAGTGGCGTCTTGTCAAATAAAATGTGCATATACTAAGAAAAACCTATTGCCAAACCTTAAGCTAAATACAAAAGAAGTGGGGGATAATGTTTATAAGAAAGAAGTGTTCACAAATAATAAGTTAGGATGCAGTAGTCTGGGTCTCCCTTCCCCACGTTTTAAGCCTGGGATAAGGTAGGATTCTGGAGCACAGCACACGCCCTAGCTTTCCCAGCACGAGCCAACAGTTCCACTCTCAGCAATCAGGGCCTTCGGTGGTTAAGTCTCTTTTCTACAAAAGGTCTCTTGCCTCCTTTCAGTACATATGTTGGGTGATGCCTTTTTTACCAATAACAATATTGTCATCCTATATCGATTTTGAAAATATAATGAAACCCGGCATATCACCCTGCCCTACGTATTGGCTAGAGTAATAGAGAAAGGAGCATATTGACTTTAGGGAAATACAAGGGATTCCTGCTTATTTTGAGGATAGCATGATCCACAATGTCATGCTACAGAAAGATCAAGCAGGATCAGCATTGTAGCTCGATTGTGGTGCAGTGACATGACACATTCTTCAGTATCCATCAGTCCTCGTGGAATGCCCTCAACTGATCTGAAGGTGGTCTGTCAGGAGGGTGTTGATTAGTTGGCACAACCTTGGCACCCATGGTTTTGCTTGGAAAAGGGGAATTGGAGATCTGCTTGTCGTTGGAGATTTCGGTTAGGTCTTTTATTGCCTTTTTCAACAACATAGAAATCCAGAGATTCTATGCGGAAGATACGTAAATGTGTTTGATCCAAGCCCAGAAGACAAATTAGTTGCTGTATCAAGCTGTCCACTAAAGGAAAGTGGAGATAGTAATTGGTACTAGTGATTCTGTTAGATGCAGGTGGTCCATATGGATGAGGCTTAGTAGTAATTCCTCTTATTTCTGTGCCTCCTTTGTGCCTGTTTCCCCGGCATGATGCTGAGGTACACATACAATCAGTAGCTGTTTTGGTCATTCTCATAAATAGGTTCTCCTGTTTCTCTTATTGTCTATGGTCAGAGCCTGGATACCACTAAATTGCATAGGTTCTACCCAAGGGTATTCCATTGGTAGGTACGATGCAGGATGGGTGGAATAGGACTGCTTGTTTCTCATTCCTACGAGTCCCTTACAATGGTCCCAAAGTAGATGGTCAATCTGTATCCCATCATTAAATAAAAAAGGCTTGCTACTGCCAGGGACATTGGGGGCAGTGAAGCGTTCATCTCCTCTTTCATTCTATATTGAAAGAACATGACTTGGTACTACTTTGACGAGCTTGTCTATGCTGTTCAAATGGGGAAATATATGGACCCTTAGGTCTACCCCTTTTGCTTGACATAAATATCTTTCAGATATCACTGTTCACTTGCAGCTAAAAGCCAGAGTCGGGTATCGGGGTGGTGAAAGCCGAGGTAAGGACTTGCCAATAAAAGCAACCCCCCCCAAGACAAATGGCAATACTAAAGAACAGTTTAGCTTGCTCTGTGGGAAATAGATTTGAATTCTTTTTTGAGGTCAGAGTATAGGACCATTTGTCGCGGGAAGCATCTATCGCTACTGCTCAACACAAACTATGACCTTTGGAATCTTTCAGTGTACTATCCCAGTCGCCGGGAGCAAGGAAATCCAAGGCTGGTGTGGAAGGATCTTGTTGGGGGTGTGGAAGAATGTTGTCAGGTGGTTCTTAGAGACTTTGGAAGGGACAAGATGCAGGGTTGCATCTACGAAGAAGATCTGGCTAGCGGACATATTTCAATTAAAGTTACAAGACGCTGCGGTGGACCGATGGTGAGTATAATAAGGGAAAATAAGGAAAATGTGATAATGTGGTTACCTAGAGGGTCAAAAACACATACAGAGAAAACTTTAAAACTCTAGATATACATTTGCCTACATCAAAGTTGACGCAAAAGTCAAGCAAACAAAGAATTCTGTAAGCAGAGACACAAGGCCTCTCAGGAGACTCTAGAGCAGACGAGCATGAATACATGCAAATGTAATTACTAGTGCTGGATGTGCATCATTAGCCTGGTGGAGTGCACCAATGGCGGACATGTACAAACCTGCTGCAAAATGCGGTCCATTTCCTTTGAAAACTAAAAGAACACTGTTTGCATGCATGTAACGGCACTGTTGAGTGTCAGATTAAGGCACTTAAGACACCAGTCCCCTGCACAGCCCAACCACAATAGTCACGCTAGCACTATTGTTGAAGTGACCCTCCGGACTGGCCTGGTCTCATCTGTATATCATGCTGCCCCAAGACCATCCTCCACCCAACAAAAGAGCTGCACATAGTAAACAATGGCCTCAGAGAAGCATGGCCCCTGACAGGTGATTAAGAAAATGATTTTATTGGTTTCGTCACGTTAGACTGTACAAGACAAATATTGTGTTCGTTGACTTCTCTTGGTTGCCACTGGAACTATGGTAATTTTTCAGCGAAGATATACATCGATCCTCATTCTGGCCTCCGATTGGCCATATGATTAATGTTTCAGAGACACACAGCTATTTACACAGGTCTACAGAGAATGCAGAATGAATGCCTATTGAATTTTCGACTGCGCCTGGTCTTTCCCCATTGCAAGGAATGCAGTCAGTAGCAGGTGGGATGGACAGCTCTGGCCTCTTTTCCTGTATGGTATGAACATTCAGTGGACAAGCTTCTGCAGATCTGGCCTTTACATCTGCACACTAGCCTGAGGCATAGTGCTAATCCCCTTTGACCTATGAAAAGTACTGCAAATCTGCCTGAAGGGGTAAAGCAGTATGACTACCTGGTAGGAAATCTTTTCAGTTAACAATTAAAACAGTCAGTAAGCAATATTAAAAAGATATGTTCTTCATAGCCCATTAAACATGGCATACAACCCAGCTGCTTCGTTTTTCTAAAAGAAACTGCAGACATCAATGTAATTTCAATTCAGTTTTTATTAATATACATACAGACGTACAGCTTTGTATATACAACATAAAACGTATAAAACCATATAATATATATATAAAAATACATTGTTACATTTCAACAAAATATAAACATTTTCAATATCCTACCACTAAAACCAGATTAAAAAACCTAAAAAATATTGATTTTATTTGCTTATAGAGCGCGCTGAACCCTAGGGTATCTAGGCGCTTGAACTTGGTGGGAGTTACATACAGGTTATACCGGTAAAGGTACAGTAGATACAATGGCGCTTGAACTTAGTAGGAGATACAAGCAGGTAAAGTATATGCAGGTATAATAGAATCATTAATACAAAATGTACAAAGGTGAACAGGTGGAATTCAGGGAGTGGCTCAGGAGGGGGCGGTTTGAGTGAGGAGCCAGGATTTTACTTTGAAACTGAAAGCTAGGAAGGAGTGTTCATCTCTCAGTGGAGGGGGCAGAGAGTTCCATGTTTTGGCAGCTAGAACAGGGAAGCTGGATCCACCTGATTTTTGGAGTCTGAATTTTGGAATGTTGAGGCAGTGGGCGTAGTTAGCTCTGGTTGGTCTTGATGAGGTTTTCCAGCTGAATTTGTCGCACCAGTTCTTTGGGGCTGTATTGTTGAGGCATTTGTGGGTGATCATCAACGTTCTGAAGGTGATTCTGTATTTGATGGGAAGCCATTTGGCCGTCTGTCTGGCTTGGGTTATGTGTTCATGACGTGGTATGTTGAGAGCTGCTCTGAGAGCGTTGTTTTGTAGGGTTTGGAGTTTGTGGATATTTTGTTTGCTGGTGCCTAGGTAGAGGGAGTTGCAGTAGTCGGTTTTTGATAAGATTAGGGCTCTGGCCAGTGTGATGCAACTAGGTGCAGACAGGAATGGTCTGCAAGCAGTTATTAACTTGGTAGTATAGGCCGAGGCAGAGGCTGTGGCATTCACCTGTTTTGAGAGTGATAATGTGGAATCGAGGAAGACTTCTAGGCTTTTGGTGTTTTTGGAGACATTAATAATGTTCCTGTCTATGTTAAAGGAGTTGTATACTAGGTTGAGTTTGTTTAATCGTTGCCTGATGCCAATAAGTAGAAGCTCGTTTTTGTCGTCGTTGAGACAATCCATGCTTAGCCATCCAGTCTTGGATTTTGCTTAGATTTCATTGAGGCGGGAGGAGTCAGTCTCGTAGGTGCCCGTGAGCGTGATGAGGATCTGTGTGTCATCAGCGTAGTTGGTGTACGGGACATTCATGTTGTCTAGGAGGTCAAATAACATCTTGGTAAAGATGTTGTAAAGCGTGGGGGTTACCCAGGAGCCTTGAGGTACTCCACAGGTGATCGGTGAAGGGTCAGCAGCTGCAGTGTCTGAAAAGACTCATGGATCTTTCGGATAGGAAGGATTGGACCCATTTGGCTGCGTTGGGTGAGAAGGAGGCTGATGTGGTAAGATGCAAGGTTAAGATGTTGTGGTCGACTAGGTTGAAGGCCGCAGAGAGATCCAACAGGAGGAGGAGGGAAGGATGTCCATTGTCTTTGGCCTCGTCCATTTGGATCTTCAGGTCTAGAAGGGCTGCATCTGTGCCGTGTCTCAGTGTGAAGCCAGATTGACAGAGTGTAACGCTCACCTGATTCCCGCAGAGGCGCCGGTCTTGACTGGGTGAATGCCGTATCTTCAAAGGTGATGTATAACACACGGTTGGCTCTTTGGGCTGGACCTCTGTGCACTGTATGTCTGACTAGAAGAGTAAGATGTCTGCAGATAGAAAATATGGGATTAATGAACTGGGGTTATTGGGTGCCTCTCTCCTCTTCCCTTTCTATTCTCCTGTAGAACCCCAAAGGTTAACGCCCTCACCTTAGCTAAGTGAACGCCGAGCTCTCCATCTGCCTCGGGGCAGGGTGCCGTAACCAGTTTCTTCACTGGATAAGGGTGCAGGCCTCTTGACCTCAGAGGACTGCTGGCCGTCGTTAACTGCACGAACGGTAAGTTCTGGGCACTTCAAATGTCTTAAAAGTCTTTTGTAATGATATCCCTTGTTTTGCAGGGTTCCGGCGATGGCGGATGGCGGGCTGATGAGAGTTGAGGATCGAACCCGCGTGAGGAATAGAAGCGCCTGGAAGCACGTAAGTAAGCGCTTGTAGCCTGCTTCACGATGCGCACTAACTGTCCCTTTTATCTTTCAGGTACAAGTTTGGAGCTTTAGAGAAGCTGAAGGGTGCTGGAATACCCACTGGATTCGGCGTGGGAAGGAGTAATGGCACGTGAGTAATAAAGTTGCCCAATGTCTTTAAACGCACCTTCTTTTGTCTTTCAGATGCGGGATGCAGCGCCGAAGGCCTCCGGAGCGTGCGAAGAGCTGGTAAGCTTTTGTCTTTCAGATGCCGGAATGCAGTGCGAAGACCTCCGGAGCATGCGAAGAGTAGGTAAGCCTTTGTCTTTCAGATGCCGGAATGCAGCGCGAGGCGTTAGTGACAGCCGATGGACCAGGTAAGAGATGCGCTGCCACTGAAGACCGTAGTGCTAACCTGTTCTTTCTTTGTCTTTACAGGTGCTGCTGAAGACTGGATTCCAGGATGGTAAGCCTTTGTTCCCTTAGGCCCAGGATCAGAAGCAGAAGACACAATGAGCGTTCTGCTGCAGAGAATGCAGAATAACGCAAAGCAAGATTCATCCATCGGGTGTGGTTTAAATAGCCTCCTGTAGTGCTTAGGTGTCTCCTTCCACAGCCACGCCTAGGTAAGAAAAGAGTTCCTGCTTTCCAGAAGAGTTCCAGTGTTCTGAACCTAGGGAGTGGCGCCTGCCCCACCCAACAGGAAAAGTAGTCCCAAACAGAAGAGGATCAGGGGTTCAACTGGCAGGTAAGTAAGCAGCATGGTCTGCTGCAGGTAAGTCCACCCAAGCATTATGAGCCCGGCGCTTCCAGCGCTGGGACTGGGCATCTTTATGAGCCTGGTGCCACTGGCGCCAGGACAGGGTACAAAAGGTCCCAATTGGGACTGGCTGGCACTCGGAACCGGGGTTATGGGTCTGCTTCCAAGGGAGTCGGGCAAGTCCTGATCTTTTGGAAGCAGAGATCATGACACAGAGGCCTAGAAGGTTATGCGACTCAAGGTGGTTCTGGATTTGAATATAGGCTGCTTTGTCAAGGATTTTTAGCAGAAATGGGACGGTGGTGATGGGGCGGTAGTTTGTGGGATGTTGGGGTCTAGAGTGGGGTTCTTGATTAGAGGTTTGACCCAAGCGTCTTTAAGATTCTTGGGGACAGTGCAAGAGGCAAAGAAGGTGTTGATAAGTAATGTGATGAAGGGTGCAAACTCTTTAGCTCCTTCTTTGATGATGGAGGATGGACATATATCTCCTGCACATTTTGAGGGTTTGAGGCTGGCAATTAAGTATTCTACCTGTGTGGTGGGGACGGGTGAGAAATTGAAGAGGTCGGAGCTGTGTCTGCGCTGGATGAGGGTGGTGGTGCTATTGCCTTTAGAGGCTAGGAGTTTACTTTTGGTTTCTATTTTGGTCTGGGGGAAAGCTATTTCGTCTAGGAGTGCCTTCTGGATGTTGGCACACCAGGTGGCATCTTTGTCACAGGTGGATTGGGGTGGTATGGGTGCTTCCATTTCTCTGAAAATTGTGAAGAGTTCCTTTACATCTGAGTAGGCCTTTTGAATTCTTTTGTTGAAGGTGTCGCTGGTAGCAGCTTTTTTAAAGCGGGCCATGTTTAGGGGTGTAGGATCCTTTATCCATTTGGTTTCTAATGCTGTTTTGGTTTTCCTTAGGGCTTTTAGTTCTGGAGTTAACCATTTATTTATGTGGTCAGCCTATGTGTCAGTCTAGAAATACGGATACCTCTACTTTGAGACCGCAAACACATTTTGGTGGCCGTGGGCCAACCGTCTCATGCACGATATAACAGAATATAGGTTTTCGAGTTTGCCAATGAACGGCCATTTTGATGTAACAAGAATCGCCATTTTGTTTTCTAACCATTGCTCATTGCTTTCTGTTTCTATTGCTTCGCAGTATATTTTCCGCTTACACTGCTCAACTGTGAAACATTGTTGTCTGTATGTGAAAAGGACAAGGCCGCAGGGCCGTGAGGATAGCAAGAGTTCGCTAAAACACAAACGTAGGCAGCGCCAGGAAGAATGCCGGGCTCCCTCCCGAATGTAGCCTTGAAGCAGAGCTGCAGGGTATTTAATCATTTCACAGCTGCCAGTCAGTCTTGTTATATGGTAGAATATGTTAGAATAATACCGCTAAAGGCTTGAATTATGCTTTTCTTACGGCCCCCCCTTTTGCTGAGCCCGCTAGAGCATGTCGGCTCCCAGGACGCGAATAGCACCTGATAGATAGCAAGGTCCGGAATGCAACTCCCCCTCCCCCCCGTATGTAGTTCGCTTCCAAGAACAGAAGCGCCGTGTTCTATTCAACAACCGAAAGATGCCTTCGCACTAACAAATTGCAAATTGTTACAAGAATAGATGTTTGAAGGTGTCATAGTGGTCGGAGATGTCCATCATCACACCAAGTTCAAAGAAACCCAATAAAGGGGGGTGTTAAACATGTCATAGCTGATTGATATGCATTTTGTATATATGTATCTGATGTACATAATTCACTCTCTTGCGTCCCTGAGGTCTAGAGATACACTTCGCAGGGCGTGAGACCGAGTTGGCCAACTGAGACTTTTGCTTTGCAATAAAACCCTAGCTTTGGGAATACAACCTCGTGTCTGGCGTCTCTATCGTGTGTGATGACTCGCCTTGTTTCCATAGACGTCAGGGTCCCCTAGGGGCCCCTTTCAAGATTGCGCCCGAATAGGGACCCTCCCCCACTTGTTCCATCGCGTAACGTTGTAATTGAGAAAGGCAGAGAACGGCGAGGACGGGACGATCGAGCCGGGATCAAGAGGTGTTCGGGGCGCCCTGTAAAAGTGATGAGACTCCTCTGCAGATCTGCACGCATCTGATCCCTGATCGACGTGCCTGGCTAGAGAACAAGGAGGTGAGGGTCCCGAAACGAGGCGGAAGCCAAGAAACGCAGACACGACGTCCTTTGGTGCGTCAGTATACAGACGACTTGATTTATCAGGTGAGTCATTCCCCGATTCAAAGCATCCTGATATTGGTTGAGAGTTGACTTTGCAAAATCAAACGCCATAGGTAAGGTTGATTAACCAGGGGGAAGGTTGAAACATGCCTGGGGTATTGTCCACCCTAGTGGGGTTTTTCTGCTGTGGTAGACAATCTTTGGAAGATGGCCAAATTGTACCACCTGGGGGAAAGCCGGCGTATGAGATGTATGTGAAGTATGGAGTGGGTGCGATAATATTCTGTGAGACTTGGCATAGGCAAACCAGAAAGCAACAAGACCATCAGTGGCCGATTAATGGTAGTTTTGAGATAGCGAGGATAGACAACCTGGAAAGGGTTTTGATAAGAAAGAAAGCGCGTCCTGCAGCATTTGAGACCATTAAAGACTGGAGAAAGGAAGCAATTCTCCGATTTAAAAGCAGAGCAAAGCATGCGCGCAGGCATAAATCAAAAGGTGAGGTAGCGGAAGAAAAAGAAGAGGAGGAGTGGACTGAGAGTCTAAGAAGGGCAGGCAGGCGTGACCAGTTGAATATAGAAAAGATATACCCACAACGAGAATTACACATAGCAGATGAATTAATAGAAAATATATTGACCCGTACAAAACAAGGCCCAAGACCCCAAGATCAGAAGTAAGACCAGACACGTCAGTAGCTATTGCCCAGACCACGCCCGTAGCTCAAGCTCCCCCTCCAGTAGCTCAAGCCCTCCCACAGCCACAGACCGCGCATGTAACACTTCCTATTAGCCAACCAGGCCCACAACAGACACTGCCTGTTCCCATTGTCCCATCCGCACCTCCCGCCTTAGACACAGACTCGGTACTGTCCGTTCCTCCCAGGGTTGAAGTTGAAACCGCGGGGGCAAGAGGCGGGACTGACCAACAGGGGTGCACGAGGGTAACCCGCAGCGCAATCAGCAAAGAAAGGAAGGTGGAATTGCAGCAACAGGCAGAGATGTATATAGACGGGAATGATGGGACTGCAACATTGGCTTCGATATATGACTTCCGTAGAAGCAACGAAGGACAGGTAGTGTTGGAATGCATGGGTGAATATTTGGTGGAAAAATGGAAACAGCTAATTGGGAAATTACCACCGCAGCGATTTTTCGATTTGAATGCATTAGCACACTGTAGGGAGAGGGATGAAGAAGTGAGAGAACATGTGTATAGACTTTTTGAGCTTAAAGATGAATTAGATAATGATTATGCCGAAATGTTTACTGCACCTGGGTACAGGAGTAGAGATATCGGGAGAAATAGGATGGAACCTGTCGAGCCATATATACAACGATGACATTCGATGTCGTCAGTACAAAGGGGCGACAAGTTAAAAGTATGTATGCGAGAAGCGTTTAGATGGATGCCAGATCCTAGTATTCCCACAATGGAAATACACAAGATATTTGATGAATATTCCATGCCCATGAAAAGAAAAGCGCTGCAGTCGATGGTTGAACATCTATTAGATAAAGATATAAAAAACGATAAGGCCAGCCCACCCGAAATAATGGCAGTATACAGAAGAGCACTCGAGCGAGGGACAGGAGAAACAGCCCTATCGTTGGATCTGGGAATATTGTTACATCTAAGAGAAGGAGAGGGGACGGTAAGTGGGGCATTTCCTATGAGAGAGGTCCCACCTACCTTTGTGCCCAAAGTGGAGGTTCCCGCAGTGGGCAGTGCAGCTGCGCAGGTAACACCAGCCCATTACACCGCCCAATATGTCCATGTCCCTTTTTCCAGACAGGAGGTGAACAACATAAAGCAGACGATTCCTGATATAAGAAAGAATCCTGCAGGGTTTTACAAGGAAGTAGAGTCCTGCCTACAATCATCCGTGCTTACCATGGGTGATATAGACCTAATATTCCCGGTGATCCTGCCAGCAGACATATGGAAACAAATGAGAAAGGCAGATGACAACGGCCTTTGGTGCCACATGGGCGGACTTGATAATAGAAGATAGAAATAAAGCGGTTGGAGGGACACAAGGAGCGAACCTGATGGCGTTACCAGCACGTATAGTACAGAAGTTAAAAACAATTGTCCCAGAGAAAAGAATCCAATGGGACAAATTGACTGCATGCATACAAGGCAAAGATGAGTTGGCTACAGATTATTGTAATAGATTTGAGGAAGTATTCACAGACTTCAGTGGGCAGGATGTGGGTTCAGAAGCAGGAAAGAGGTTATTTGTTGACAAATATGTGAGGGGGTTAAAACTTCCAATTCAGGATCTAATAATGACACCAGAGAGTGCATAGCAAACAAAAACGTTGGGCGAAGTACTGCATATGGCCCAATATTATGAGCGCAGAGTGACTGCAGGAAAAGAAAAAGAAGAGAGGGTTAGGGTAAATCTAAAGACACGAGTATTAATGCAGCAAGTAGTAGGACATAACAGAGGGCGAGGGAACGCACAAGGAAGGAGTAATTTGAATATGCATGGGGGAACAGTGGGACCGTATCAGTGTGCATATTGTAAAGATGAAGGGCATTGGCGAGCGCAATGCGCCATCTACAGAATAGAAATGGGTCTGGTCAGAGGAGACAGCATAGAGGACACCCAGTAGCGAATGGACCAAATAGGAATAGTATACAGCAGCATCATAATAACGGAGGTAATCAAAACCAAGGCCAAAACCAAAATGCCCCAAACCAGAGTCTGGGACAGCAAAATCAACAATATGGAAATCAGAGTGGGGGAAATAGAGGGAAGAGTGGAAATGTTTTCGATACACAGCCAAACACGTATTACAGTAATAGTAATGATTACACATCGGACGATGTGGTATTTCCCCAATAGGACAGCCCAGGACAGGGGTCGGAACCAGTGTCTATTCCCGTAAATCACAGAGGACCCTACGTAGAAATGAGAGTCGGGAATGAGGAGCACCACTTTCTTGTAGATACAGGAACACAAAAGTGTTCAATAGACCATCACTTGGTTCCGGATATACCACTGTCAGGGCAAAAGAATATTTCCGTAGGGTTCGCAGGTACACCAGTCATAAACCCATTGTCCAAACCAGTCCCAGTTACCATAGGACCATTTACTGAATATTGTCCTTTCCTTCTAACAGAACATTTTGGAGAAAAAACTAGGTTCTGTTATACATTGCACATTACAGTGTTTCTAACGATATGGCCACACAATGCCCCTGTGTCAGAATTCATGTCTGAAGCGTTACCAGGGGATCTAAGTAAAGTACCAACCTGTATATGGGCAATGCATGACAACGATGTGGGATGTTTAAAAATAGAGCCAGTAAAGATTATTTTGAAAGAAGGTGTTACCCTACCACGAATACCCCAATACAAAATTTCGGTTGAAGGTGAGAAAGGATTGAAGAGCATTGTTACTGATTTGGTGAAATTAGGGGTAATCAAGGAAATCACAGGCAGTACATGCAACAGCCCGATTCTTCCGGTTTATAAAAAAGGAGGTAATGAAGTACCATACCGTTTCATAATTGATCTACGCACATTGAATAAGGTAGTAGATGTGCAATTTCCTCTAGTGCCAGACATCACTACAATATTGACAATGATACCTGTTTCAGCAGAATATTTTAGTGTAATAGATTTGAAAAACGCATTCTTTAGTATTCCATTGGACAAGGACAGTAGATATTTCTTCGCGTTCACACTAGGAGGACGATCATTTACATTTACGCGGATTCCGCAAGGTTACATGGAAAGTCCAAGTATTTACAGTAGAGCATTAAAAGAACAGCTAGACATGCTGGAATTACCCATGGGCTGTGTACTTTTGCAATACATAGACGATCTATTGCTAGCTGCAGACACAGAGGAGATTTGTAAAGAAAGCACTGTACTACTACTGTCACACCTAGCGGCACATGGCCATAAAGCTAGTTTGAAGAAATTTCAGTATAATCGAAAGGAGGTGGCTTATTTGGGTTACCTACTTTCGAAAGGAGGGAGAAGACTAACGCCAGAACGCATAGAAAGTATTTCTTGTATGCCTATTCCAAAGACACAAAAAGGAGTCAGAGCCATAATAGGCATGGCTTCATATTGCCGACAACGGATTGGTAATTTTGCGTTAATTATGAAACCATTAGTGAATTTAACTAGAAAGGATGCGGTTATGCCTTTGCAGTGGGATGAGGAATGTCAGAAAGCATTTGATGAATTGAAAACTGCATTATGCTCGGCTCCAGTTTTGGGTACGCCGAACTATGAGAACATTTTTAGACTATTTGTGTGTGAAAGTGAAGGATGTGCATTGGCGTTTTTGACACAGGAACAAGGTGGAAGAAATAGGCTGTGCGGCTATTTTTCTTCTGCGCTGGACACTGTAGCGCGCGCACTACCACGATGTTTGCGATCTGTCACGGCGGCTGCTGCTGCTTCAGTGAAACAAACGGAAGGGATGGTCTTGGGGCACACTTTAATTCTGATGGTGCCACATGCCATAGACGTTCTATTAAATAGGACACAGACGCAACACCTCACCTCTGCTAGATTGACTAAATATGAGATTATCTTGTTCGCGCCCCATATCCAAATTATGAGGTGTAGCGCTTTGAATCCTGCAGAATTAATGCCACTGACCTTAAAAGAAATTGGGAAGAATGAATCACCCCCCACGATTGCTTAATGGTCACTGAGGAAGAAACCAAGGGAAGAGTTGATTTAAGTGATATTCCACGGGAAGAGCCGGATGGAGAGTTATTTTGTGACGGCTCATGTTTTAAATTACCAGATGGCACGACAACTGCCGCATACGCTATCACTACCCTAGAGAGTGTTGTAGAAAGTAAAAGAATCCCCTATAATTCAGCACAAGCTGCAGAAATAATAGCATTGACCAGAGCCTGCGAAATTTCTGAAAATTTGAATGTGAATATATATACTGATAGTCAGTATGCTTTTGGAGTCGTTCATAATTTTGGTCGACTCTGGGCTGAGAGAGGGTTTCTGACATCACATGGTGCCAGAATTCAACATGGCCCTTTGATTGTACGATTGCTGTCTGCACTCACGTTTCCAAAGCGCCTAGCAATAGTGAAATGCGAGGCACATAAAAAGTAACATGCAAAATAGGAGAGGGAAACGCGTTTGCAGACAGAATTGCGAAACAAACTGCCACTGATTTGAATACCAAGATGATGACGGTTCAGACAGAGGAAGTACCCTGTATGATAGAAGATGGAGTTGCGACTGTCAAAGAAATGCAGGCTGAGGCTACGGCCGATGAAATGCAGGGATGGGCAGAGGGATCTGCTGGGCTGGATCTGGAGGGTTGTTGGGTGGACAAGGGAACTAGAAATTGGATGTTGCCAAATTCGTATGTGACTGCAATGGTCACGATGGCCCACAGCCCTACGCACATCTGTGCCAAGAAAATGATACAGCACCTTTCTACAGTATGGCAGAATGTAAACATAAAAAAGAATGCAGAGAGGTTGGTGCAGAACTGTATCACGTGTTTACAACACAATGTAGGAAAGGGAACAGTGACTCCAACAGGCAGTTTTGGCCCGTCCTCCATGCCGTTTGAGGTAGTTCATTTTGATTTCATAGAGATGGAGAGGTGCCAAAACTTAAAATACGTCTCGGTGGTGATCTGTGCATTCAGTAAGTGGGTGGAGGCATATCCTTTGAAAGATTGCACAGCAATGAGTACGGCAAAAGTAATGTTGAAGGAGTACTTTTCCAGATTTGGCTTGCCCCGAGTCCTATGGTCTGATAATGGACCGCATTTTGTGGGTGCAGTGGTATTACAGATATGTGCTGGTCTCCAGATTGATAAGAGATTCCATAGTTCAAGACATCTGAGTTCTGCCGGTCTTGTGGAGAGGCACAACAGGATTCTTAAATCAAAGATTAGTAAGATTTGTGCGGGAAGCAAGTTGAGTTGGGTGGATGCATTACCAATAGCACTATTATGCATGCGTACGTCTGAACAGGCTAAAACTGGGCTCTCCCCGTACGAAATCGTAATGGGGAGGCCGGCAAATGTTTGGTGCGCACCTCAGCCAAAACGACTTAGTGAAATAGAACATCCTGTGCTTAGTACTTATTGTGGCCTTTTAATGCAGAAATTGCGTTTGATTCATCAGCAGGTGCAGGAGGCATTACCAGTGAGATACACTGGTCCGGGGCACGCACTGGAGCCAGGAGACTGGGTGCTGCTAAAAAACCTCGAAAGAAAGTCATCATTAGCACCCAGGTGGCGCGGGCCCCATCAGGTACTTTTGGCGACGCAGACGGCAATACGGTGGATGGAAGGAAGTTGTGGATCCATGCCACCCATGCCAAGAAGATTGCAACTGCACTGAAAGACTTGCCTGACACTGATGACCGGAAAGAGACAGCGGTCCCAGAAACGAAAGAAACTGTTGCCAGTAAGCAGCCACCTAATCTGCCAAAACGAGAAGTGAAACTCGAAACAAAGCCTGAGACGATTGCCAAATAGGGGGAAGGGCAAAAAGTGCCCCAACGTTGCCCAGCAGAATCGACATCACTGCTGACCGACGCGAAATCTGCCTTGCAGATACCAGCAAAACCAAATTGTGTACCCCCTTGGCGCCCACCAGCACTTGCCAGCACGCCAAAAAAATGATCTGCATCATTGGCGTGGCACACACCAGCACCTGAAGAAGCACCACGGCACTGTTCACGGATCATACGATACCAGGAGCAAGGCGATACAACCTGCAGCCTCGGAAGTCAAAGTGATCCGCAGTTCTTTTTGGTGTTTATGTCAACCTCTGGTTCAGCTCATGGACGGAGAAAGAACCAGAGGTGTAGAGGAGAGAAGCGTGAGAATTGTGCAAATCGGACAATTCAAGACTCGCGACTCCTCGGTGCGATCATAAAAAGTACATGTGTCCGGAACCAGAGCGGACAAGCTGGGCGCACATGATACTGAGGCGATAAGATAACCGATCCGATCAAAGGTCCTCTGAGCAGTATAAGAAGGGACAAGTGATCTCGCCTAAAACGAATAATCGAATCCAGGCTAAAAAGGACATGCAGAACTGAACTGTGACAAAGAATTCCATTGAACTTATTAACATCAGAGCAAGCGCAACGAAGAGAGATATCCACAACGAACTGTGATAAGGAAGAAAAGGGACGACGAGAAACATGCCGGGACCAGTTCCAGCCTCCTCCTGCACCACCACCGCTGAGAATGAGTCAGTTATAAAGACTATAAGTTTAAGAAAAACGCATGGTAAAACAAATTGTATGCTGGTACTAACAATAATAATATGCTTTATGAGCGTGGTACCACCAATATCGACAGCCCTAATATTATGGTGGGTAGAAACAATACACACACTAGAAACGTTTTTACCAATAATTAATATATCCACTACTGAAAGCCCGGTTCAGGTGATCACTTATACCCTACCCCCAATGGAAGAAAAACACAGGGAAAGTTTTAGAAATAACACCTTACTGCTGATAATGAACATGACACATGCAATCTTGAAGAAAACAAACTGCTGGGTATGTGCCCATTTACCACAGCATGCCGGGAAAAGAATAGGGTGGTATGTGCAGCCATTACCATTAAGTTCTGCATGTAGTGCATCTTTAGGTGCAATGCTCTATGGGAAATGGAATGAGAGTAATACGGGTCAATTAGACAGAACCAACATGAAGGAATTTGAGGAGATAATAATGAAGCCTGTGGGTTGTTCCATTTTCCATAAAGCACAAGTAATAGCCCCAGAGCCCACGAGGAAAAGTACACGGAAGATAACACGACAAAATAGACGAGATAGATTGTCCACGCCAGAAAAAACGTCTGTAATGATGTTTCATGTAAGAACAAAAGGGGACAAAGATGCAATTCCCCCATTTTACACGGTGAATTATAGCCCAAGAACTGTCCCTCTTTGTCTAAAAAAGAAAGGCTCTTTTTCAGTCGGAACATATACTGGTTGTATGAATACAGTGGTACTAAAATGTGAAATAGAGCCAGTATACGTAGGTGATCCAGTTTACCTTTTATGTGGAGAGAAGGCACACCCTTGGTTGCCCAGAAACTGGGGAGGTACATGTTACCTAGGGCTACTGTTACCAGGACTATTTCTCTTAGAAACAGCAGCCATGGCCAGATTATCCAAAACTAGAGTCAAAAGGACTGACAAAGGTGTTTTAATAGCAACTGATGTAGCGAAATCATTCATTCTATTCTTACGACAGATAGTGAACTCCTATAATATAAGGCAACTGTCCAGAATCCTAAAAAATACAATAAACACAACAACAGATATATTATTTAACATGACGTTGGAAGAAAGAGGAATCAGGTTAATGACGCTGCAAAATAGAATGGCTCTCGATGTGATCCTGGTTGATCATGGGGGAATTTGCAAAATAGTGGGATCAGCATGTTGTGTTTATGTCGATGACTATTCCCCCATGATCTTTGAAGCAATAAAGAAAATGCACGTTCTAAGTTCTGAACTCCCCACTGGAGAAGGGAGCTGAAGAGTAGGATCTTGGTTTTGGGGAATGTTACGATCTTGGGGATGGAAGTTGATCTCAATATTAGTAGTGGTGTTCGGAATATTCCTAACGTGCTGTTGTATACATTGTTTACCCATAGTTTGCACAGAGGTAACTGAGGGATGTACGGAAGGATGCATGCATATGATAAAGAAAAAACAACCTCATGATCGAACTAGCCCAGTCCCAAATGAGATGAGGGCAGTAAAAGAGTTGATGGCAATAGATATTGATGAAGACAATGATGGCCATGATAGCATGCATGACTCAGACATAAGTACTTCAGATTCATCATCACTAGAGGAGGTTTCAATAAATAGATGAGACGTTTGGCATACGGCCAAGGGAGGGTTTGTCAGTCTAGAAATACGGATACCTCTACTTTGAGACTGCAAACGCATTTTGGTGGCCGTGGGACAACCGTCTCATGCACGATACGACAGAATATAGGTATTCGAGTTTGCCAATGAACTGCCATTTTGATGGAACAAGAATCGCCATTTTGTTTTCTAACCATTGCTCATTGCTTTCTGTTTTTATTCCTTCGCAGTATATTTTCCGCTTACACTGCTCGACTGTGAAACATTGTTGTCTGTATGCGAAAAGAACAAGGCTGCAGGGCCGTGAGGATAACAAGAGTTCGCTGAAACACAAACGTAGGCAGCGCCAGGAAGAATGCCGGCTCCCTCCCGAATGTAGCCTTGAAGCAGAGCTGCAGGGCATTTAATCATTTCACAACTGCCAGCCAGTCTCGTTATATGGTAGAATATGTTAGAATAATACTGATAAAGGCTTGAATTATGCTTTTCTTACGGCCCCCCTTTTGCTGAGCCCGCTAGAGCATGTCGGCTCCCAGGACGCGAATAGCACCTGATAGATAGCAAGGTCCGGAATGCAACTCCCCCCCGTATGTAGTTCGCTTCCAAGAACAGAAGCGCCGTGTTCTATTCAACAACTGAAAGATGCCTTCGCACTCACAAATTGCAAATTGTTACAAGAATAGATGTTTGAAGGTGTCATAGTGGTCAGAGATGTCCATCATCACACCAAGTTCAAAGAAACCCAATAAAGGAGGGTGTTAAACATGTCATAGCTGATTGTTTGATATGTATTTTGTATATATGTAACTGATGTACGTAATTCACTCTCTTGCGTCCCTCGAGCTCTAGAGATACACGTCGCGGGGCATGAGACCGAGTTGTCCAACGGAGACTTTTGCTTTGCAATAAAACCCTAGCTTTGGGAATACAACCTCGTGTCTGGCGTCTCTATCGTGTGTGGTGACTCGCCTTGTTTCCATAGATGTCAGGGTCCCTTTCAAGGTTGTTTGGCTTTCCTGGTTTTGAGGAGGGCTATTTGTTCTAGTGCTAGTAGTAGAGTCTTGTTGAAAGTTGACCACGTTTTCTGTGTCAGATTCAGTGTGGGCTGTTGGATTTATGATGGGCTGGATGTATGGGTGAGGATCTCCAAGGTGATGACCTTTTTATTCCTAGTAATGGCTGGTGGCGCTTGTGCGGGCTGTGTATGGACGTGAGGGGCGGCCTCTAGTTCAAAGTGAATGATGTGGTGGTCAGACCAGGCACATGGCGTGTTGGATATTACATTAAGGTTGCAGTTAAGGGTGGCGATCCAGTCCAGCATTCTGCCTTTGCAGTGGGTTGGCTCAGATATGAGCTGGAGGAAGCCTATATTGAGAAGGGTTTGCTCAATGGTAGATGTGTGGGTGTCTAGTGGATCTTGGTATCCTAGGTTTAGATCTCCCTTAGTAGGATTTTAGATGTGGGTTTGGTGTGGTGCGACAATAAATTGGATATGTCTTCTTCAAAAGTCGATATTGGGCCAGGGGGTCTGTAGATCAGGGTTAACAGTATTGTACTTTGGGGAGAGATGTGTAGTTTGACAGACATGAGTTCCCCCGAGGGGAAGGGCAGCGAGGTGAATTCTCGGATGTTAAGTTGTGTTTTGGATATAATGGCAATTCCTCCACCTTTACTGGTTGTCCTGTCTGATCTAGTGATGTGGTAGCTATCCGGCACGGCCAGCATGAGGTGAGGCCCAGATGCTGAATGAAGTCATGTTTCCGTGATAGCAAGGAGGTCAAGGTTGTTAGCTAGTATGAGATCTGCTATTTCCAGCGACTGTGCTAGGAGGGATCTGGCATTTATGAGTGCACATTTAAGAGTAGGTGATGGGGGTTAGTGAGGGTTATGGTGAGGTCTGGGATTGCATGTGGGCGAGATAAATTTGTCATGTTGCTTGTTGTGGGTAGTGGATGACGGGGTGGGAGTGTGAGATCTGGAGAGGAAGGAGGTTTGGGGGGATGTGCGATGGCCTAGAAAGTGATTCCTGCGATTGGTGATGGGGGTCATGTGTGTGATTTGGCGGTGGGTGATGGGGGCCAGGATTGGGATGTGTTTTGAGGAGGGGTCAAACTAGTGAGATGTTGCATGTCTGACTTTAGGTTTGCCATTGAAGTGAAGAGGATATTGTGTAACAAAACGGCTAGTGTGCAGAAGCTAAGTCTGTCGGGAGCCCTGGGGGTAAATCGGGAGGTGTTGAATTGGGCTTGGTTGATGGCGGGCTTAACACTTTGTTAATGTAGGCTGTTTCCAGTTTGGTCGCATTGGCTGTAGTAGCAGGTTGATGTGCTAGAGAGCAGTGCTGTTGGAAACAGTTGAATTTGCTATGGGTGGGCAGACAGGGAGGCTGCAATAGCAGGGGGTAGCAATTGGGGCAAAAACTTCAAGCATCCAGCTTAACAGGCAAACCTTCACACATTTGCGCTTAAATGTAGAATGTTGCAATTAATCGATCTCTGACTGCGGA
The DNA here is from genome assembly GCF_040938575.1 of Ambystoma mexicanum. NCBI lineage: Eukaryota > Metazoa > Chordata > Amphibia > Caudata > Ambystomatidae > Ambystoma > Ambystoma mexicanum. Next base: position 1,261,210,848 of record NC_090924.1, read on the forward strand.
AAACAGTGGTAGTATAGGCGTGCTGAAGGAGATGGTAAGTATATGTTATTACAGATCTCGTTACTGTGGGCGAATATGCAGGTGGTGAAGATCGGCAAAACAGGCATAAAAACTTCAGATATTACACATCCACAGGCTATTGTAATTTACCAAACTATATCTGTATAAACAGGGTGGTGCTGCTAGGCTGGAGAAAAAGGGCATATGCTATACCATTTTCAATTGCTAAGAGATTACACATTGGTTGTTACTCTTTGTGTTGCAAGCAGAGAATTAGCAGGTTGTGAAGGCCTTAAGGAACTGACAGTATACATGTAGAAATAGGCTGTTTCGATTTACAAATGTCTGGCAGCAAATGCCAGGTAGTGCAGCCAAGGGCTGTGCTGATTGGGAACATGAGCATATGCTATAGCAGTTTAAGTTCTTCGGTTATGTGTGCTGGTTAATAATTCTACATTCAATAAGTAAGCACAAGGGCAGTGTTGGAGATGAGGCAGCTTAGTTGGTCGGTGAATGGGGAGGCTGGAAAGATATTGACATGCTAAATGTACGATGGTAACGATGCAAGTTCTCTAAACGTGTTTGCATTACCTGTGAGTCTCGCCTCACGGGCTGGCTTCGGACTCTGGAGCAGGTTGCAGATGGGCTTGTATGGGAGTCCCAGGGGTCGCCAAAGGAGAGTCTGGGTGCAGGGGGATCTTTGTGGCCTTGATGCGGCCGTAGACAGGCCAGAGACAGGCAAGTGCCTTGTACTGCGCCTTAGGAAGGAGGGCCGGCTCTTGCCTACTGGCAATGACGCCGAGTTCAAGTAGGGATGCAGGCCCAATCAGGGTGAAGTGTTGTACGGCTTGTTGCTAGGCAAACAAGCACAATTATAACAATGGCCATTTTAGGAGGATCTCGTGGCTGCTAATGGCGGCGGTAGGTTTACTGGCAGCAGAATAGTGCAGCCCTGATGCAGCGGTCCTCGGGTTGGCAGCAGGAGGGGAGCTGCGACGGATTCCCTTCTGTCTGGACTGCCCAATAATAAACTAAGTGTAGCAGGATGGGCAGGAGCTGGAAGGATCGGATTGCTGTAGCTTTCCGATTTCAGCATGCAGGGCGGTGTTGGTAATGATGAAAGGGCTCCTGCCCTCCAACGTCGATGGTCGAGTGCTTAATGGAAGTATTACTTCCATTAATGGAATTTAAAGGGTCTAAAGGACAACTATGCATAAAAAAGAAAAATGGACTGTCAGGATGTTTTGCCTCTTTCACTGCTGTCAGTTTCTACAGCCCCTTACATTGTCTAATCTCATCTACTCTTGTCTCATAGCCTTAATTGTGTCCTTCCTCATCTCCTTCCATTTCCTCTCCATTTCAGATCCTTCCTATCTTCAATTCAGCTCTTCGTACTCCCGTCTTGCCAATTCACCCTATCTTATGACTTCAATCCTCTCTGTTACGTTAAGAGAATTGTACTGTGGGCAACAACTGAATGCTAAATCTAAGATTTGTATGATTTTTAAGGATGTATTTTTGGTGTAAATGTACATCTCCATCCAAAAGCTTTTCTTAAAGAAGTTATCACCTTGCAGCTCGTAAGATATTTCAACAACTGCTCACTCAGAGAATCCGTGGAAGAACTGGGAAAAACACTTGAAAGATGTGAAGAATCTATTTAAGATCCTTCCAGATTAATAGACCAGGTATACCATTAGGTTATTAAATGTTGAAAATATAGGAAGGAGATGTAGACCTTATTTTTGAGAAAATTACATGGAATGATCACGTCATCCCCGCAGAATAAGAATGGCAAAGCTGGTGACTCATCCAGACTTTTATAGGAAAATATTGAAGGAGAGAGTTGTTCAAATCACTGCAGTTCAAGAGTGGAATAGATAGGCTCCAGATAATTTAGGCAAGTATCCACTGGCTCAAATAAATAAGGGGCCTAATCAATTTCAAGCTGCAAGGGATTTCTGGACCACTTCTTGCTGCAATATAATCATAACAAAAATGAGGGGGTTGAACCACTGTACAGTGGCAACCGCGCCACTTGTTTAAGACATTTTGACAGTAAAGGTTAAGAATGTTAGCAGCCAGCACTGAAAACAAAGTGACAATCAAACAATCAATGTGTTGAAGTGATGTCTAATTGAATAAATTGTTTTACAATAATTACCAGACAAACATGATTATTATGCTTTTGTTTGAACAGCACAATATTTTCCATGCACAATGATTGTTCTTCAACATTATTTGTCTTCATCATCACGCTATTTCCACTCCATAATCAAATCAATAAATACAATGTATATTGTGTCATCATAATTTGTATTTTGCACCCAATGGTTTCTCTCTTTCACCAACACGTGTTTCAACGTTCGGGGGTACTTGCGTAAAACGTGAAATCTTTTCCATTTAAATTGTAATTTCTGGCAATATTCTTACTCCTGTCGGTAATCAAATGTACATGGCCAATCAGCAAGCCTTCCTGCGTCTTCGTCAGGGTGATATGTGAAATGTTAAAACTTCAATTGTAAGTAGGTGGTGTAAAATTATTTTGAATATTCTGTATTCCAGGAGATCAGTCATATGTTATGCTGAACCAATCTATTACAGTCAATTGTGGTTACAGAAATCCTGTAATCCGTAATTATTTGTTAGTGACAGCTGGAGCAGAATCCCGTAGACTGAAGTAGTAATATAATCATATTCACATTTGGGTTTTAGAATCATGTAATTCCCACAAAGAACCAAAACAAAATTGAATTAAAAAATAAATGTTGTTCCCGTAAAGATTGAATGTCCTGTCGTAACCAACACGTTAAAAGAGATCAATGTCCGGCCCTACTGAACACAACGATGTATGCTAAATAAAGTGCCTTAAATATGCCACTGACCTACCGGAGAGGGACAGGGGAAGGATGGAGGGAAGTTGGAAAATCGTTCTGAGTGTATTTCTCTAGTGTTTAATCTAAATCCATGATTCCAATTGCTGTATTATTGTACCACTTATGCTGTATATGTAAAGTTTTCCTTTCCCTGTGAAAATCAATCAAATCAAATTTGAAAAAAAAAAAAAGTAATCACAGACGAGTTTCCATTTCATGCAATATATACAATATAAACACACTATCCGTATTTCCCAAAGGAGAACCAATAAAAGACAAAGTTTGAACCTTACCCAAACAATGGCTGCAAATCAAATGGTTAATTGCATCTGTCACAAGACAAAGGGAACACACAACTGCTGACACCAGGATTGTACCAAGCAACAATAAAACATGAAACTATTACCCGGACATTGTTTCTGGGTGGCTGTGACAAAGGTCCTTGGGAAACTTAAACATAAAACTCCAGATTATATGCAAAGAACAGCAAACAAAGATGCACACAGTAAGTTTCAGATAGAAAAGTCTTCTGCCTAATGTGTTTGAGCACTCAGTGCTTATGTCTTCTGAGGACCACAAGGCATCTCTGCATCTCGTGATATTCTGGGGCTACCTCTCCTTTGGCAAGTGTCTCAAAAGTTCGTCCCTCCAGTGAGGCTCTGCTCTCTGTTACTCATTTCCCTCTTCCAGGACCAATGGCTCTCGCCTTCTGTTTCCAGGGATCAGTCACATTCTTTCTCTTTTTCACTGGAGAATCCCTCTTCTGGTCTCACAGGGTTCTCCCCAGTCACAGAGCTTTCCCCCTCACTGGGACAAACCAATCTTCTGGGGTTCATATGGGTTCTCCAATTCTGTTACACAAACTGTTCCGGGGATCAAAATCACCATTACTACTTTTCACCCCTCACCTTTCTCGGGTCAAGGGCCTCGGGAGTAACTCTCAAGGAGCTTGTTTTCCCCTCACTGGTGCACACCCATCTTCTGGTGGTCCAATGGGTTACCCCGCTCCTGGGGGTTCCTTTCTCTGATGCTCTCCAGCTTCAACAAACTCCTTTTCTCAATGGCCAGCCCACTGACACGGTCTGCAATGCTTGGCCTCAATTTTAAAACACCTCAACAACCTCTCATTGGCGGAGGCAAGCTTTTAATTTGATTGGATGGTTGGTTTCCTAGACCAAGCCAAGGGACGGTAGTCTTTAAAAGGCTTGCCTCCATATTGATTTCTTTCACTCAGCTTACAATGCAGGAGCTGGAGTTAGTTTGCAGGTCTGTTTCTCCCTTGCCTCCTGGCTGTTCCCTTGCAGTAAAATATAATTTGGGAGTTGCAGGTGTTAGAAGTGCCCTCACCAGCCACAGGAAAACCTCTAGTAAGACGTTTCATACCTGCGGAATATAGTTTTTCCTTTGAGAAGCAGGGGGGGGGAGATTACTCTTCATAAATGCTCCTGCTGCAGGGGAAAGAGAAAGGCGTACTCATTTACAAGCATTGCTGCTGAGAGCAGAAGGGCGGATGGAATGAGTTTGGTTTCCCTCATCGAGCATCTGCACCTGTTGTCTATGGGATCTCTCTGAATGTGCTAGCCTTCCCCCTAGCGTATCTTACTCTAAATCCCTGGTCGACGTTCCGGAATCTGCTCCCAATTTTGGAGCTCTAAACATGATGCATCTTGGGAGGGGCAGTCTCGAATCACCCGTTTATTTGAGGCCTGGTAGTTACCAACCAGTTCTCTCAGGGAGTTCAGGAATAGCTGAGGGATGATCTGCCTAACAACCAGGGTCCAATTTTGAGAGACTCCCTGGTAGGGTATATGGGGAGCATCCTGTCAGGTTAGTCTGTAAGCACCTGGCCCTTTTTGGGGAGGGGACTTAATTCTTCTCCTTGTACAGGACAACACTTAGGGTCTTTAACCGGTCAAGTTGTAGTGTGTAGCAGGGTCCTGGCAGTCTAACTCTCAGGCAGACAGTATGAAGGATAAAAGATTGTCCCCGTGACTTTGTCACAACTTTGATTGGAAGGGGAAGTGCATATGTAACTGTATTGTATTTATACAGAGAAGATACAATCTCAATGTTTTGACTTTGAATATTGGTTCACAAACACATACAAATGTAACATGGCAAATTGTCCCATTGACCAAACAGCATAATCTTAAAGTTTGTCACAATTCATGCACCCTTTCCATCTCCATTTAAGTCCCTATCAGATGTATACCAAAACCTGGATTCCATGAATAAGTATTACTTTTGCGGCAATACTGTGTAAATAGACAATGTTGTGAGGACTCTAATAATCCACCATACATGATATTTTGTAAGATACTGAATATCCCTCTGGCCATCCCAAATGTATAATTTAATTTGAATATTTCTTTTGTGTTTAAACATTTTTATTAGGAGCATTAAGAGTACAGGATTTAAACAACAATGGTTAGGGCATCACAATATGGTACGTATATCTAATATAAGTAAATGATTACAGCAGGTAGCCCAAACATAGTGTGATTGTAGTGACAATATGAACCCTGTATAATGAACAAGAAGGTGTAAGAAACACAAATGCAGCAAGCTGCACATTAGCATAAACTAGTAGTTATATCAGGTGCTTCAGATTAGAAATAGAGAAACATACACTGCACATACAGAACTAACATGAACACGAGGAGGGGAAGGGAAGGGAAGGAATATAAGAAATAGGTATTGTAATGTACCAACTATGCCGATTATTGATCGTTGCTTAATAAAATCGGAAAAGGATTGCCATTTCAATTCATATATATGCAGTAATTGTGGAGATGAAGCGCCACATTTTTCCATCCTATGAATATTGCAAATTGAATTCCACCAAATTTTAAAATGCACATTTTTGAGGTCTTTCCATTTAGAGGTAACAGTCTGAATTGCAATAACCAGAAGTAAATCTACTAAGTAACAATCATTCTTATTTCAAGCTGGCTGAATAATTTTTCTTCCATGGAATAAAAACAGTAAAAGAAAACATTGATTGAATTTTGAAAATATGCTTTAACGTTGACCACACCTGTTTCCAGAAACTCTGGACATATATGCATTCAGAGATAATATGTTTAAACGTTCCTTGATTACAGAGGTAACTCTAGCATTTATCATCTTGGGAAACGCCACCTTTAAAAAGCACTACCGGAGTTATATAAGCCCTATGATGAAAGAAAAACATTGTTTGAAGCAGACTAGCTGAAACAATAGTTTTGGAAATATTAAATCAAACACAGAGCCATCGTAACTGGGATTCATTAAGAAAACAATCCTGATTCCATATCTCTAGACAGTTATACAAAATTTCCTCAGTTGGCACAAATGAACTAGTTTTGTATAATGTGGCCACAGTAACAATAAGGGTTAGATAAAAGAGATAATCTCTGGGTGGCGAAAGGGGTTGCATTATGGATTAAGAGGTTGTCATTTTCCATAATAGACTCTATAAGCTTAGCATATTGTTGCAAAAGGGTTCTTGGTGTATTAAATTCCACAGTAAATTCATCATAGGTAAGAGGGATACCTTGATTAAACAGATGACTTGCATATCTGATGCCTAGAGAAAGCCAAGGCCTCCATCACAGTTCTCTTATTAATTTTTATTAGGGGCTTTAACCAAATATAATGTGAGATAAACAGAACTTTTTGTGATAAGCTGTAATAAAAATGATCGGAGGTATATAATCGATATATTAATACTGGCATTATAGATACGTTTATTATAATTTTTAATATAGGGACAATCCTTCAGGGAATGTGAGGAGACCATTGCTCCCTCAATGGCATACCAACTTAGTACATCCGAATATGTAGGAATAAAGCATGACTGAACTTATCTCAAAACAAATGCTGAGTGATATGTTTTATAATCCGGAAAACTAACTCCTCCTTCTGTTCTGGGCATCTTAAGCTTACACAGTGATATGTTAAATGTTAAAGGTATTGGATTCCAAGATGGCCGCTGACACTAGGTAGATGTGTGTCGACGGCGCTCCGATAGCCTCAAGCCTGGAAAGCGTTCCACCACCCCCTTTCAGGCAACGGAGAGGCAAGGAACTATGACTTTTTGTATTTGTTTTTTGTATTTTTCAGCCCGTTCGTATTTTTGGGCAGTTAGCAGCCAGTGACCGGAGTGCAGACCGCAGCCGCGGCAGCGGTGCCCGAGGGATTGGCAGATGTGCCCTGGGAGCGGACCGGGCGAAGTTCTCAGTTGAGGAACGAGACAGCGGGTAAGCCCCAGAGGCAAGGAGCCTAGCCGAGTCGAAGCGGAGCGGAGGATCAACAAGGCTCCCTGGTGTTCCGGAGCTGCCCCAGCCCAGGAGTGTACCCGAGCGCGGGGCTCGTGGTGCCTCCCCCCTTCGGAGCCACGGAGTGAACCCAGCCCAGGAGAGCACTCGGGCGCGGGGCTGGTAGTTCGACATCAGCCTGGGAGGGCGCACAATAGAGGAACTTCAGGTGTCTGCCCCCAAGGGCCTTTGAATGATTTCGGGCCGGGTGGGGGCTCGGGTGTGAGGCCTGCTGCGATCACCCACTGGGGCCCCGGTGCGGCATCGGCACCGAAGAGACTGCAGACCAGGAGGGCGCCTGTGAGCGAGGACCAGAGGAGAAGAGGGGAGCGTGGCGAAGGGCTCATCCTCCGGGGCCTGACTGCAGGACGAGGAGAATCATACGGAAAAGAGGCGCATACAATACGGCAAGCGGAGGCGCGGGCTCCAGCAACGCCGCTCCAGATCGACAGACCCCGGCCTGCGACTAGGACAATCACGGTGAGGAGGCACAGGTGGGAACTGGAGGCGAGGACGAGCCGCACTGATGAGCGGGGGCCCGGCCTCTGAGGCCTAGGCGCGGGGGGGAGTACCTGACCCTCCGGAGGCAGGCTCATTGGGGCATAGCCCACAAAGAAAGGTTTCAATACCTAAACGAGGGGGGGGGAGACCTCCGTTGCAGCTGGGATTCCTGAGGGAGGCTTTAGATCTCTTGAGGGCTGTATTGGCGGGGCATGGACTGGGATCTACAGGAGGCCCTCCTCTAAGAAGAGTTCAGAGAAGCTGAAGGGGACGAGGAAGACCCCGACCCAGGCCGAGAAAAACACAGCAGTTTCCCGCGCCGCGGAGGGGGGGGGGTTACTCGGGCTTTCACTGTGGTGGACAATAACTACGAGTGGTGATCTTCCGGCCTGTCCAGGCCTGGCTGGAAGAAAGGAAGAAGAGTAACAGATACCCCCAAGCCCGGTAGAAGAAGGGAAGCTGATAGGGGAGCGCACTTTTAAAAGCCAGATCAGCGGGGCAGGGTGGCTGCGCCGATCCGGGACTTCGACCCCCGGTCCCACGTATGTGACCACTCGCCGCCCACCAATCCGAGACGAGGAGAGACTAGATTCGGGGGCCGAGTGGACGCGAGTCCCGGCGTGGCGGGAGCGGCGGCCAAATTCAGCACCTGCAACAAGACAGCAGTAGCATGGCTGCCAAAAACAAGAGCATATCCAACAAGAGTGGGCTCCCACAGGTGGAAGCATCGGGCCACCTCATCTCTATGTGGGCAAGTAAGGACACTCAGGAGGAGAGAAGCAGCCAGCAGGATGGGACCCCAAAACAGACGCAGCCTAGTGGAGTGCACCAGACCTCCCTGTTTTCCCCACAAGATCTGCACGGGGAGATACTCTCCCTGCAAAATTCATTGGCGAAGACATTTCAGGACCAATTCCAGCTGATAACGTCGGACTTAAATCAGGCCCTGTCTGACATCAAGCAGGAGATAGGCCAATTGGGGGAGAGAACGGATTTGGTGGAAAGAGGCCTACAGGAAGTGAGCAAGGAAGTAACCGAGAACAGTGAAGCGATTGATAGATTAGACACAGCAACACGGAACCTGGAGATCAGAATGGAGGATTTGGAAAACAGATCCAGACGGATCAACATCAGGCTAAAGTGGTTGCCGGAGACAGTCCTGGACAGGGATTTAAAAGAGACAATCCAGGGAATTTTTGCTAATCTTTGGGGGAAGAAACACCGGACAAGATTGAACTGGATAGAGTACATAGAATAGATCGCCTCAATAACACCCGGAATGCAAGACCAAGAGACGTGCTAGCGGCTTTTACGAGGTATGCACAAAAGGAGGCAGTGCTCAGAACTGCAAGACCTAAGGAGCCGATAACATACAATGGACAGAGAATTGAGCTCTTTCAGGATCTTGCCAGCAATACTCTACTCAAGAGGAGACAGATGGGCCCCATACTGGCGAAGCTCCAGGACCAGGGGGTTAAGTACAAATGGACTTTCCCTTTTGGGCTTCTGTTTGAGTGGGATGGGGCTCAAAGGCAGATCACATCGCCGCAGGAAGGGGCGGCTCTTCTACAGATTAACCTAGATCAAGATCAGAGGATGCCCAGCCCGAGGAAAATGCCAGGCCCGGGGCCTGGTCCTAGGCTTAGACCATGGGAAGGGAAATGTAGAAGGCGGGCTCGGCGTGCCCCTACCGGCGGAAAAGGAGAGAGGGGCCCGGTTGCGGATGAGGGCGTGGAGGCGAATGCGGACTGATAAGGAGTAAGTTCATATAAAAGGGGGTGGTGGCCAGAAGGGTTGACAATGGGGGTAGGAGGGGTGAGGGGGCGAACATCATGGGATCGATAAAGGCGTTGAAGCCTGTGGGGGGGCTTGGGGGAGTTGACCTGTTGTGCAGGCCCCTGGGGAAAAACGGGGGGGGCGACAAGGGAAAAAGGGGGGAGGGTTAAAGTCAAGCCACACAGTGTTATCTTTGTCGGAGGAAAGGGATACCTGAGGTGCAAACCCGAACCTCGGGCAGAAGGGGAGATATCAAGGGGGTCTACGAAGGGGGAGCTCACTATTCCTTGATGTTCAAGTGGGTCACGCATAATGTTAGGGGGTTCAATTCCCCATTAAAGAGGAAGAAGCTCGAGCTCTTCATGAAAAGGTTAGGACCAGATTTTTTAGGCTTGCAAGAAACACATCTACTCCGAGGGGACCAGCATAGGCTTAAATAAAGAGGCTTTGACCGAATAGTGCATGCCTCGGGGAGACAAAATCAGGAGGATGGCCCTGCCGATTGGCAATACGACTAATTTCAGGATAAACGAGGTGATTAGAGACAAAGAGGGCAGATACCTATTGGTAATAGGATCAGTTGAAGATGGAATCTACACGATAGTCGTAGTTTACGCCCCTAATACGGGACAGGAAGCATTCCTTCGGCATCTCATGCGGAGGATCGGGGAACACTCAAAGTGCCCGATAATCCTAATGGGGGATCTGAATATTGCGTGAGACAGAGCAAGGGATAGGTCAGGCAGCAATCTGAGGGGACAGGGGAAGTGGCTTCATCTGACCTGCGGGAGAGTGTGTCAGCTGTGGGCTTACGGGACGTTTGGAGGGAAGTGACCTTTCAGCGAGGAGGGGTTTACTTTCTTCTCGGAAGACCACGGGACACAATCGAGAAAAGATTACTTCTGGGTCTCAGCGGACTTGGTGGGGAGGATCAACGAGGTGGAGGTGGGTCCCATGGGTATAGCAGACCACAAGACAATCATAATGCAACTCAAGCTGGGCTCTAGGAGGAAGAGGTTATGGGGTTGGAAATACCTTGAGTATCTGTTACGGGATCCCGTCGTTATGGGAGAGATGGAGAGCAAGATAAAAGAATTCTTTGAAAGCAATAGAAGGGGAGAAACGAGGGGAAGACATCCGATGGGATGCATTCAAGGCCACAATGAGGTGTGAAATTATGGCAGCTAAAGCACAAAAACGAAAACAGATGCTAGCCCTGGAGACCCAGTTAGAAGCGGAGGTTGAAGAGGCAAGGAAAAAAGCTGCAGAGGCTCCCAACAGACGCAACCATAGGGACTATAGAAGGGCGGTGGGCCAGATGAGCCTGCTACGAACTAAAAAAGCAGAGGGAGCCCTCTTGTCTGTAAGGCAAAAATTCTATGCAAAGGCCAATAAGGCTGGCACCCTCCTGGCGCGCCTTCTCCAGGGGGCTGAGTCGAGAAATACAATTACTGCCTTACGCACGGAGGCGAGTGACAGAGTTACCCGACTCGAAGACCTTCAAGAAACCATGTCTGATTATTATGAATCATTATATAGGTCGCAAAACCCCAGGCGCGGCTCCAGGAGAAGTTCCTAGAGAGGGTCCAATTACCCGTGGTAGGGAGGAAGGCCCAAGAAATCTTAAATCAAGAAATTACGGAGAACGAAGTGAGGGGTGTTAAAGGGAAGTTGCCCTTGGGCAAAGCCCCAGGCCCGGACGGTTTCTCGGCCGCTTTTTATAAACGGTTTGCTGGGCTGCTGGTGCCACACTTAACCTATTTAACACCTTTAAAGTCACTGGCAGTATAACCCCTTCTATGAAAGAAGCTAAGATCTCCTTGATTTTGAAAACCCTCTGGAAAGGTCCTCCTACAGACCGATAGCCCTTATTAATGTGGATGCTAAAATGTACACTAAGATTTTGGCGAATAGACTGGAGGGGCTTCTCCCTGACCTGATCAAACCCGATTGATCTTGGTGGATCAAGGGCAGGCAAACGGCAGACAATATCAGGAGGGTGGTGCACCTGCTGGAAAAAGTGGAACAAACAAATACCCCCGCGGCGCTTCTGTCGCTTGACGCTGAAAAAGCATTCAACCAGGTGGAATGGTCGTTCCTTTTTAGGGTTATGGAGGGCATGGGGCTTGGAGGGGCCTACTTGCAGATGGTCAAAGCTAACTATGATGGGCCGCAGGCTAGGGTGGTAGTAAATGGGGTGGCATCCAGACTGTTTTGGTTACAAAGGGGTACAAAGCAGGGCTGTCCCCTGTCTCCCTTATTGTATGCTATATATTTGGAACCCCTACTCCAAGCTATCCGGGAGTTGGGGGACATACAGGGAATCCCGTTCGGGGGGACCGAGAACAAAGTGGCAGCCTTTGCTGACGACATGTTGCTTACCCTCACTAATTCACCTCAATCTTGCGAGGCCAGTAGATAACTGCTCGAGGGTTTTGGGGAGGCATCGGGGCTGCGTATCAACATGAGCAAATCAGAATTATTGGATTTGAATCTAGGGAAAGAGGAGCGGGAAGAGCTCAAAAGGTCTTCACCGTTGGCATGGTGCCCTGGTGGGATTGTTTATCAGGGAGTGAAGATAACTCCAAAGCTCATGGGGTGGTAAAGCAGCTAATTACCCCCCTCTAGTGAAAAACATTAAAAAGACCTAAATAGGTGGCGGAACCTTCGTGTCTCCTGGCTTGGGAGGATAGCAGCTATAAAGATGGTCATAACGCTGCATCTTCTATATCTGTTCCAAGCTATCCCTCAGGCAGTCCCGGAGAGCTTCTTTAAGGAGCTTTGAACCATAACGAACTAATTTATCTGGGAAGGTAAGAGAGCTAGTGTTAGTGGACAGCTACTTACAACCCCGAGGAGAGAGGGCGGAATGGCCCTTCCTAATTTTAGACAATACTCTGAGGCAGCACAGTTGCGGGTCATCAGAGAGTGGCTTCAACGAGGAGAAGAGAAGCACTCTGTGAAAATGGACAGGGCAGTAACTAAGTATTACCTGGACGATGCACGGTGGCTTCCTAAACACCACTGGCCGAAAAACATGTACATTAGCTCCATCACTAAACTGGTTGCGGATAACTGGGATAGGCTGGCCGGCTGAGAGGCATCACTACCTTCCCGTGTAAAAGGGACTTCGCCCTGGGGGAGGAGGAAAGTTTGAGGTATTACCAGTTGCGTCATTGGCCGTTGCACCCAGAAAATAAAGAGGCGGCTGTCAGAGACCCCACAAAGTTCGCAAAGGGGCTGATCTCTCAGCTGTATAGGGTTTTAGATGAGGCCACACCGAGGCAAAGCTGGGCCTTTATGGGCCAATGGGAAAGAGTCCTGGGAAGAGGAATAGAGAAGAGGGAATGGGAGAGACTATGGAAGATCATTCCGAAATTAGCAAGAGCATCCCAAACCCAGGAGGCCTGGTACAAAGTTATATATAGGTGGCACTACACTCCAGCCCGTTTACACAGGCTGTACCCTGGGACATCGAGTAATTGTTGCAGAGGATGTGGCACGGTGGGAAAAGCAGAGCATATCTGGTGGAGGTGCCCTAAAATACTGCCCTTCTGGGAGGAAATTCAGCAAGCTCAACACCAGGTATTTGGACCAGGGGGGGGAAGTAGACCTCCGGAGTTGACCTTGATGGGCATTCTGCACGATGACATGGCATGGGTACCTGGAGCTAGAGAAAGAGCGCAGGTGATGCTTACCATCGCGGGAATGACGTTGTTGCAGTGTGGTGAAGTTCATGCGGCTTATTGTGGGAGAGATGGTTGTGTGAGTTTTTGGTTGTGTGAGTTTTTGAGTGAGATAAGTAAGCAGAAAGTTTGAGCTTTTTGGTTAGTGGATTATATGACATTTAACATGCCAACATTCACAATTCTGTCTAAGTGTGGCACTTGCTAGCCTTCACAATCCTATCCAGATGCGGCACTGGTCAATATTCACAATTCCATCCAACTGGGGCACATGCTAGCATTCCCAATTCAATTTAATTTAAGTGTTGCACTTGGTAATCTTCATAATTCCATATAAGTGTGGCATATGCTAACATTCAAAGTTCCATCTGAGCGTGGCACAAGCTAACATTCACAATTCCATCTAAGCGTTGCATTTGCTAGCCTTCATAATTCCATCCAAGTATGGCACCTGCTAACATTCACAGTACTATCTAGATGTGACGCTGCCTGAAGTTCACAGTTCCATCTGAGTGTGGTGCTTGCTAGTCTTCATAATTCCATCTAAGTGTGGCACATGCTAACATTAATTCACAATCCTATCTAGACGCGTTACAGGCCAATGTTCACAATTCTATCGAAGTGTGGGACATGCTAATAATCTAATTCCATCTAAGTGTGGCACATGCTAACGTTCACAATCCTAGATATCCTTTGTTTTTTTCCCCCATAGAAATTTGAGGATACAGGTGTCTAATGAATTAAAAAAGGAAGCAGAGATATGGATAGGGATCATGTATAAAAAGTAAAGTATAATTGGAGAGATCATAATTTTAACCGTTTCAAGTCTGCCCCACCAGGCAAGGAAAAGGGGGGACCAGGAATGAGTTAATTCTTTTACTTTAGATACAATATTGGCCATGTTATGGTTAATTCACTTCTTCTCTGAGGACTCAATGTGAATGCCTAAATATTTGATCCCAGCTGGACACCATTTCATGCCAAGCCTCGCAGTGTGTCGTTTAGTGCAATGAATGTTGAGTGGTAGAAGGTCTGTCAGGATTGAGTTTATATCCTAACGCTAGAGGAAATTGTGTTATTATATTCGTTAAGTGGTCTAAACACTTGTCTGATATAGTCACTAAAAGTAAGACGTCATCTGCATAGGCTGCCAATTTAATTTCTATATCTTTAAATAGAATTCCATATATATTGTCATCTTGTCGAATTGCTTCTACGAAGGGTTCCAAAGCTAGAATAAATAAAAGGGGGGAAAGTGGACATCCTTGACAAGTGCCTGTATAGAGGGGGAAAAACGGGGATTATTTATGAAAACTGAAGTATTGGGATTGGAGTAGAGAACCTTTATCATGGATATAAATGAGTTAGGAATACCGTGCCAGATAAGGGCTTTGAACATATTATTCCATTCCACTCTGTCAAAAGCTTTCTCTGCATCCAGGGCTAAAGATGCATATGAATTAGGGGAGTCATGGATGATCTTAAGAATTTTCATAAATAGTCTTGTATTAGCCAAGGATTATCTGTCTTTAACGTATCCTACCTGATCACTTTTAATCAGATGTGGAAAATATGGAATAAGTCTGTTCGAAAGAAGCTTAGGAAAGATTTTGCAGTCGGTATTAATTAAAAAAAATGGGTCTATAATCTTGAACAAATTCAGGGTCTTTATTTGTCTTGGGAAATACAATAAGCATAGCTTCAAGGAAGGATCCTTCTGCTTTTTCTTGTGCAATGAATGAGGTAAATAATTCATTGAGTTTGAGAACTAATAAGTCTTCCTTTCTTAAGATCATTAATAGCTTTATGTACTTCAAAGGAGGATATTGTGGAGTCTAAAGATTGTACGTTGGGAATATTATAGGAATTATGATGTATGTGTTCAAGGAAGTTTGAATCTTGAGTATTATTGGGCACTGAGTCTGAAGAGTATAGTTTTTGGTAGAACTTAAACACCTGCAAATTATATTTATCCTTCATAACTCTTTTGCCTTCATGATCTTTAATAACAGTAACTTTTGCTTTATCCTTTTTTGTCTGAAGATAGGACACCAGAGCTTTCCCTGTTTTGTTTGAGAATTGATAGATCTTGGATTTAGACCTCAAAAGATTAGTGTAGGAATATTTGGTTGCTGAATTATTATATTGAATTCTTAGTTTACGAATCTTCTAGAGAAGGGACGCTGCATTAGTCTGAATACATTCCAACTGCAAGGTTTTAAAAAGTTGGAGAATATTTTCAGCTTCTTTTTTAGTTTTGTTTTCTTGGCTGCAGAATATGATATAATGTGACCCCTCAATACTGCTTTATAGCAGTCCCAATTATTATGTACTGATGTATCCACTGAGGAATTTTCCTTAAAGAAGTGAGTATGTTGTTGTTGAAGACATTTTACAAAGTGTTCATCCTTCAGAAGCGCAGAGTTAAACCTCCATCCATTATTATGATGGATATTCTGCGGATGGGATAATTTAGCGTGAACAGATGCATGCTCGGACAATGTAATACTCTCTATTGTGGCTTCTAAAAGATGACTGGCTAATGATTTAGATATGAAAACATAATCTAACCTTGAGAAGGAGTTATGTGGAGGTGATTAGAAAGTATAATCTAGGTCTGAAGGATGGTGATACGCCATGAGACCTAACTCTGAGACAAAGTTCTGGAATTGTATGTGCGATTTGGTAGGCCTAAATCTTACATTGGACTTCCTGTCAAGGAAAGGATCAAAAACATTGTTGCAATCCCCACATACAATGAGATTATTTGAGTGGGATTTGAAAGTTTTGTTCCTCAACTGAGACCAAAATATAGGATAGGGATTTGTGGGACCATAAACATTTAAGATGGAGTATTCTATGGAGTTAATAAGGATATTAATCAATATCCATCTTCCTATATTATCAGTTTCTGTGGAAAGGACTTTACAATGGAGATGCTTGTTAATAAGAATAATAACTCCATTCTTTTTCCCATCTGCGGGACTCGATAATACTTGACCTACCCACAAGTGTTTCAGTTTGTTAGCTTCAACCTGCGAGAGGTGGGATTCCTATAAACAAGCTATAGTTGGCTTAGATCTGTTCAGATGCGATAGGACTTTCTGCCGCTTAATGGGACTGTGTAAACCTTTAACATTCCATGAGGCAATATTAAGAGTCATGGATAATGATGACAATAGCAATATACATACCTTTATAGCAAGCACATGGGCATTAATATAGTGAAACAAAGATGGACAAGAGACAAGGAAAAGGGGAAGACAAACAAAAAGAACATGTAGTTTTTCAACTCCCATTTAAAGCAACAAGTATATAAACAAGTAGTGGCTCACCGGAAACAGCCACTCCAATCC
Source organism: Ambystoma mexicanum (assembly GCF_040938575.1). Taxonomy (NCBI): domain Eukaryota; kingdom Metazoa; phylum Chordata; class Amphibia; order Caudata; family Ambystomatidae; genus Ambystoma; species Ambystoma mexicanum. The sequence goes on from NC_090924.1 coordinate 1,261,227,341, forward strand.
ATATTCATAGACTGTCAGTATGTGGTAGGGGGTGGAGAGCCAGATACAGACGGAGCCAACCTCTGCCGCGTCCCGGGGATATAGTAAGGATTATAAAGGACGGTAATGCATATCTTAACTTTAAGTAGAAGTTGGTTTTGAGGTGTCCATCTCTTCTCTCCTATGGCTTTGGATAAAGCTTCTCAAGTCTCCTGAATTTTGAAAGGTGTAAGAGTGCCCATTAAGGGTGACCTTTAGGGACGCTGGGTGGATAATTCCATACCTGGCATTAAGTTGTCTGAATGCTGGTCTAAACACAAATAGCTCCTTTCTTCTCGCTGCCGTGGCTTTGGATATATCTCTGGAAAAAATATTTTTGAACTTTCCCTGGTGAGTTGTTTCTTTTCTTTTGCCTTATCTATTGTGTGAAGAACATGCGTATAATCAAGCACTGCAAATATTAAAGTTCTCGTAGAGTTCCTAGAAGAGTTTTTAGGTCCCACTCGATGTGCTCTTTGAATGTTTAGCTGCATGGATGGTGAAAGATCCAAAAGCAGAGGGAGCATGTGGTATAAGAATTTAGTAGGATTGTCCTTTTCTGTATTTTCCGGAAGGCCAACAATTCGAATATTATTTCTTCTATTTCTGTTTCCTAAATGTTCTGCTCGTTTCTGTAGAGATGGGACCACATTTTCAAGCTGCGTCACCTTTGCGGCTACTTCTTCTGTGCAGCTAACTCCTTTCTCTACTTCGCTTATCATTGTCTCAAAGGTGGACCATTTGTCATCTAGTAGTTGTAGTTAGGCTGTGGTGGCCTCCATGAAAGGCGTTAATGATTTAATTTCATCCAGGATAGCCAGCATAACTGATTCGTGCAGATAATTCTTTGGCGTAGGAGAGTCACTTTTTTGCCTTTTGGGGGCATTGCTGGCAGAGGATGAAGGTAAGTCTTTTGAGAGTACTTTTTTCGAAGTCATGTTTAGACCTGCAGACAAGGTACGACGTATATGTGGAGCTGTTTACTTAAGATGGGTGAGAGCCGTAAGGTGCACTTTCTAAAGGATGTAGTTTATAAATAAATCAAGCTGTAGGCTAATGAGGCTTCACAGTATTTAGCCTTAGAGTAAATATGAAGCTTGATGGCAGATGTCCTTCCTTATTAGTATAACTTAACCACAAAGTTATTATAATAAAGAGCTAAGTTTCTTCATTTGAAATGTGATATTAGGTGCACTAAGATAAGGCAATAGTAAAAACGTGGATGGGTTGATTCCAACAAAATATTTCCACATATACTGCTTGATACTATAATACTTTTCCCTTCTTTGGGCTATCCTTAAGAGGATAATATGCTGGCATGCCTCACAAAAGTTTCTGCAATAAAATAAATGCTGTTTAGCTTGAAAGCATTAATTTATAATATTGCTGTATATTAAAGAAGGCGCGTGTGTCTTTAAATACAATTGCCTTTGTTGTGAGGGAAGACACGTTACCTCACGTTCTATGGGTTTCCGTGGGACACGTCAGCCGACCAGCTGACTGGAGGTGTCGAGTAAGGCAGGCACGCAACCTCCCTGCTTTAGGCCGCGCACTGGATGTGAGTCGTAGTAGAGCCACGCAATTCTTCCAACGTTGCTGAGACTCGTTCCGCCAGCACCCAGAGTTCGTTCACGATTACATTAATTCCCGGTGAGTAGTATCATGACTTTCTAAATTACAGAAGCAGTAAAATGCCATATATTATAGCCGCTGAGATGGGAGACACAGATTAGATGACCGTCTCCATCGGCGCTTGGCCACGCGCCCAATTTGAATATGTTTTTAATGGAACTGAAATAAACAATATCAACTATTATATTGCTTTTCAGTAGGGGCAAGATCATATCCTTGAACACCTACTGGAACCACAGACCTCAACAGAACTTTATTTGTATTATTATTATTATGGTATGTATGGTATTGAATACTTACAATACTCAATATTTTATCTTGAACATCAAAACAGTACAGTACTAAAATGGTTTGATTACAAAACCTTTTCTGAATATCTATTGATAATAATTTCATAAAGCTTTCCATGTAGTTTATGTTGAACTGTTGAAAAGGAAGACACATTTCACACCCATATATTGAAGAGGAAATGATGTTCTGCTTATAAGTTTCAGTTTGAGGGTGCATAGGCAAACCGCCATATTACATACCAAAACATATAAGAGCAACCAGAGATTTGCTTATAGGATCTTTGCTGAATGCACACCCACTTACTTTCAAATCAACAATCAGCCCTAAATCGATCCAGTCACCTACTCAAAATGGCTCTATTGTCCGGATCTGTACATTTGTCATATATAGCAAAGGATATCATCTTAGTTTTACTTAATTATTTTATAACAATCGTTTGATAACATGTTCACAGATTGGTGGGGGCAATGGGGTTGGTCATCCAGCACACTAGATTGTCTGTATGCAAGAAAATGTGCTTGGATATGAATTCAGGAGAAAATGAACTAATACTTGTCAGACCTGTACAGGTAATTTCTTTATTCAATAGGCCTTCATTTGCGCAACTATTCTAACATTTGCTCGGGCCTTCTCCATGCACACCATCTAGATCTCTCGCTATACATAAATACATATATATATTTAATGCTACAAAACCCTTTCAATTCAGCGGAAGTCATGACCCGCTTAACTCAGCGCGCTCCTGTTGATGTCCCCCATAATGCCATGTTCCCCCATAATGGCATTTTTTATGTAATTTCAAGGGGTCTGTTACGTTAAATCTGGTCATCTTAACTGCACTTTAATGTTTTTTCAGGGAATTTCAAGGGCTTGGTTATAGCATTGTTTTTTACAAGCCACTAGTCATGGCTGTTGTGGGGAAGGAAATGGTCTCCACCCCCCCTCCCCAGCTCCCTAGCCGCAGCCAAAGTAAATAGACTCCATCAAAGCCAGTGGGGCGGGTGGGGGGCCACCACCACGGTACGTGCAAGAGCCCTATAACATAGAAAATTAGATCAATAACATCACCCATGTCTCAGCACTCAGACTCCAATTTGTAGTAGGCCCAGACGCCATTTTTTACTAGGCCCAAAAACCGCCATCCTGTGAGGCTGCGGCACTCGCATCCCCTGTCTCTCACACAGAGGGACCAAGCCACCAACAAACCAGGTCATCTCCGCATGAGCCTTGTTCCCACGGAAGTCCATCCGTTCCCTGTCCTCTCAATGTTGCAAATTACCTAGTATCGTTTTCCAAGAATGCGCTCTGCGAAGAGCGTGGGACAGAAACAGACCCCAGCACTTTGCCCATCCATCTGCACAAAACTGCCTGTGTCCCCTTGGCCCCACCCTGCCAGGCCAGAGCCACCATACCTCTCAGTCCCGACCCCCCTAACTCCTTTCATGTCGATAAACATCTAACTCCACGGTCTCGACCATTTCAGATTACCCACCACAGATCTAAGTCTGTACAGCAGTATATTTCCCCAGTAGGAACACACGCCTGTTCGTATCATGAGGCACCAGGGAAGGCAGACCGTAGATCAAACCTTGGGGGATAAACTTGGGTGCGTGAACTGCGTTATCAACGAAGCCCTGAAATGTGGGGGTCAGCATGGCTGTATATTATGCTCTTTTTCTTCTCTGTACTCCTTTCATATGAGGCTCAGGCGCCTGCCATGACATTTGAATAATTGAGCTCAGTGGTTTAGTTCAGTTTTGTTTAGATTAGACAGAATGTTTCTGATGAACGACTCGACCTTCACTGCGAAGATGTGTCCAGCTGACCCACGTGCACCAAGATCGTCAGGGAAGCTGCAGCCAATTAGCGCCTAGCATCCCCTATGGAGCAGGCCGAGCTATATGCCCCAACCAAACAGCGATATGATGTTTTACCCTATACTATGTCGTCACTGATGATGCAGTTACCCTTTTTAATGTGCTGCCCATGTAATTCTTGGCAGAGCTCTCTCGGGCAGCAGAGTTCTTTGCTGGCATATTGATATTATATAAACTTTGTTTTCCTTGCAAAATATCTCTTGGTCTTATTCCGATGGGGTGTATAATTATTGGGATACATATTCAGAGGTTGGTGCCTTCATTTTGTGACCCCTTTAAGAGGTAATTCCCCTAGCCCTCCGTACCTGCGGCGAGATCCAGGGCCTCTCCGGAAAGGCCATGCCCACCTACAGCTGACCAGTCCTCCAAAACGTGTACGCAACAGAAGCGGTTCTTGCGGATTCCGGCTTTGCAAATACCCTGCTGCTCGTTGGACCCGGGTGTAGCCCCAGTGTTGTGGATTAACTGCGAACAGAGGCTTTCGGAAGAACACGGACACACAAGTATTGATTGCAAGGAGGAACAAACTGTGGGGTCTTTGGGATATAGAGAAGTGTGATTGAAGGGAACACGCAATGGTTGAAGGTGAATGAACTAGTTGATTATTTGAAATGAGGAGTTTTTTCAGGGCCATTTATTATTTATTTTTTTGAAGAAATGAGATTATAAAAGAGGATAAATGGGAACCTACCCCCAAAAGGCAGCAGAAGGTGGCAGCCACATTGCTCATTGCACTGTCTCGACCAGTGTGCAGAATAAATACGGTGATCAAGTAGGAGCCCCTTATAATTAGAGGGCTTGGGAACAAGTAATGATTGATATTTTAACTTATTATTTTAGCTTAGTTTTTTAATATGTAAGGAGGCGGCCCAGGAGGGGCGGGTGTGATGTGAGAAAGGAGTGAATGGATGGGAAGAACAAGTTACTTACCAAACTGGTAACATTCTTTCGACTGGATGTTCCTCCAACGTATTCCTCATCTTGCCCTTGCGTTGATGGCGTCGGGTTGATGTCCCTGGAGGGCCTCCGTCGAGGGTGACATCATCGGATGTTATAAGTAGCACGGAGGGCGCCTGGAACATCAGTTCATGTTTTTCCCCCCTCACAACATGTGGCACACATGCCCAGAACACAGCATCGACTGCACTTAGCCCTGCGGGACGTAAGCTGTAACAGCATGGTAAATTCTTGAGAGGGGCAGGCTGGGAATGCGATGAATACGTTGGAGGAACATCCAGTCGAAAGAACGTTACCAGTTTGGTAAGTAACTCGTTCTTTGAATGAATTGTGTCCTCCAAAGTATTCCTCATCTATGCAGACTCCCAAAGCAGTAACCATGAAAGGAGGAGGGAAAGAATTTAGACATACCCTATCAAATGGCAGAGTAAAGCACTGCCTTACCAAAGGCAACATCCTGAGTATGGGAAGTATCCAGGGAGTAATGCTTAACAAACTTGTGTATAGAAGACCATGTTGCATCGTCACAGATATTTTTCACCAGCACACCCCTCTGGAGGGCTGTCGAAGTAGCAATGCCCCTGGTGGAATGAGCCCGCAAACCCTCAGGAGGGTCCTTACCTGCCAACCGGTAGCATTCAGAAATAGTGAGAATAATCCACCTGGACAAGGTCTGCTTAGAAACAGCCTGTCCTAAACGTTGTCCAGTATACCCCACAAAAAGCTGGTCGTCCACTCTGAGTTTGGCCATTCTGGAGAGATAAAAGCTCAAGGCTCTTCAAGGATCCAAACTATGGAGCCGTTCCTCTTCCTTACCAGGATGAGAAGGAGGATAGAAAGCGGGGAGTACCACCTTCTGACTTAAATGAAATTCTGACACAACCGTAGGCAAAAAGGACGGACGTACTCTCAATACAACCCTGTTGTAACGCTCACCTGACTCCCACGGAGGCGCTGGCCTGGTTCGCGCTGCTGTGACCTCTTCTAAGGTGATGCGCAGGGTTCGGAAGACGGACTGGACCGGGCCCCCAAATCTGGCTTGTCCGGCTCGCAGAAGTAACCTTCTGAAGGCGAAAATAGGGTATTAACTGTCTGCGGGGTAATGCAATCAGCCTCCCACTGTCCCCTCTGACCCTCCTCGAAACCCTTCTGTGATTCCTCGTAGCGTCTCACCTTAGGGTCTGGAAGGACGAGCTCTCCATCCTGCTTCTGATGCAGGGGCACGTTGGTATCCAGTTACTTCACTGGATTTTCGGATTGGTGAGAACCAAACTTGCTTGGCTTACAGGTAAGTTTTTTGATAAGAGGTTCCCCTTGTGTCCATGCATTAATGTACTAATGCTAGTGTCTTTTTCCCCATAGGGGCCGGGGTACGGAATGCCGGGGAACAGGCACCGACCCGAGATGAGAAATCCAAGTACAAATCAGGTAAGTCTTTAATGAGCGTTTTTCGGTAATGTCTTCATTCCCTCATTAACGCTGATGTCTCTTTTTCCCCTTTGGGGCCGGGGTCTGAAAATGCCAGGATACGGTGCGGACCCGAAATGAAGAGGGAATGAATCAACAGGTAAGTCTTAACATGGAAATTTAGCTTTCCTTATTCCCTTCTCTCTCTCACCTTTTGTTCTGGTCTTTTTCTCCCTAGGCGCTGGGGCGTGACTGCGAATCCGGATGATCGCTGCTGAACATGGAGGCGCCCTGTAAAGCTGAGTGGAATGCGGCGCTGCAGCGATCGACGCGATGAGCTTTTAAATAAAGTCTTCCTTTTCAGGATTGTCGGCGAGATGTCCCCGAGATGCGGATTTACCAGGTAAGGACTTTTCCTTCTTCTGTTCTCTTCTTCTCTTCCTTTGCAGGTGATCCAGGATGCTGGCAGGCGTGGCAGAAGTCAGGATGCAGGAGCAGACACAGTGAGCGTCCAGCTGCTAGATGCAGAACAACGCGAAGCACGTGTGGCTGTTCGGGTGGGGTTTAAATAGCCTTGGAAGAATTTCCAGGTATGTATCCTTCCTCCAATCAGGTATGTATCCTTCCCCGACCACGCCCGGATGGTAAATTAGTCTCACAGGTAAAGTAGTCCCTTTCAGGCCTCATGGAGGCCGGGATCCTGCAGCATGGTCTGCATCAGGTAAGTGCACCCAAGCACTTCCATAATGAGCCTGGCGCCTATGGCGCCAGGACTGATGTCTTTTATGAGCCTGGCGCCATAGGCGCCAGGACACTGTCCAAAGGGCCCCTATATGGGGTTGCTGGGTCCTTCCTTGGGGACTGGATGTCTGCTTTCGGGGACGCAGGGCTTGAACCGGCTCCCCGGGAGCGGGCATCATGACACCTGTCCTTGTGGAACAAAGTAAAGGGTGGCTTAGAAGAAAGTGCCTGCAACTCGCTCACTCTTCTAGCAGATGTAACTGCAACTAAGAAAACAGTTTTAAATGTCAACAATCTTAACGGACAAGAGTGCAAAGGTTCAAACGGAGCACCCATCAGAAATTTCAGAACCAAATTAAGGTCCCAAACCGGCACCTTAAACAGCGATGGTGGGAACACATTTGTGAGCCCTTTAAAAAACAGAGTGATAAGTGGAATTTTAAAATAAGAGCATTCCTCTGAAGAGCGCTTAAAGATAGACAGCACTGCCAAATAACCTTTAATAGTGCCCACCTGAAGACCACTGTGGGCCAAAGAAAGCAAGAAGCAGAGAACCTCCGGAATCGAGCACTGAAAAGGATCCACATTCTTTCCTCTGCACCAGTCGCAAAACCTACGCCCATGGCAACGGTACAGGGACTTTGTTGCCGGCCGCCTAACCGAAAACAACACCTCTATCACGTAATCCGGGAGGTCCCTATCCCTATATCTCAACCTCTCAGAAACCATGCGTGAAGGTTGAGAGTTTTGACCTCCGGGTGGAGAACCCGAACTCCCTCTCGCGAGAGTAGATCCACTCTTAGAGGCAGACACATTGGAGGACAGATGGACATGTCTAGAAGGTCCGGGGACCACTCTCTCCTGGCCCAATCTGGAGCAATGAGGATCATGCGAGTCCCGAACCGTCGTAACCTCCCGAGAACTTGAGGAATGACTGGGATCGGAGGAAATGCATATAGTAGTAGGAAATGCCACTCCACTACGAACGCGTCTCCTAGAGCTCCTCTCAGAGGAAATTCCAGCGAGCAGATCTTTTCGCACTTCCGGTTGGCACCGGTCGCAAAAAGGTCCACTTGGGGGGTACCCCAAAGGGTGAAGATCTCCTGAAGGACTTCCTGAGCTAGCTCCCACTCGTGGGAGACCGCGCTCTGCCTGCTCAGAGCGTCCGCTGCCATGTTCTCCTTTCCGGCTAGATGAACCGCCAAAAGAGAGATTCTCTCGTAAATAGCCCAGAACCCGAGCTGCATTGCCTCACTGCACAGAGGCAGTGACCACACCCCTTCTCCCGTTGAGATAATGCAACGCCACTGTGTTGTCCTTCATTATCAGGACATTCTTCACCCGTACTGATGGCAGGAAAGCCTTCAGCGCCAGTCTGATGGCTCTCCGCTGCAAAAGATTGATGTGAAGTCTGGACTCCGATGGCGACCAGCGACCGCTGATGGACAGATTGTTGGCATGAGCTCCCCAGCCTGTCAGGGAAGCGTCCGTCACTATGGTGACATCCTTTATGGCAGCCGTGGCCGGTTCTCCTTTCATGAGATTTTGCTTGTCGGCCCTCCACAGAAGGTCCCACGAGACCAAGATTGGAACATGAAGGCGATCCGATATCCTGCCAGAGAACTGAGACCATTGAGTCCTCACAGCCCACTGAAGGGATCTCATTCCCAAGCATCCTCTGGCACCAGAAAGATGCAAAATGCCATGAGGCCTAGCAACCTTAAGAATTTGAAAGCCGCAAGGGCTTGTTGAAATTTTGTGACCATGTGAAGAATGTGATGAGCCCTCACCTTGGGTGGCGAGCACATCCCCAAAGACGTGTCCAAAACTGCCCCTATGTAAAGGAGCTGTTGGGATGGAGTCTCACGCGACTTCTTGAAATTGAGGAGAAGCCCAGCTTGTGAAGGGAGTGGCAATTGATTCTGCGATGATCTGAGGCTTGCTTGGGAGAACGCGCCCTGATCAGCCAATCGTCCAGGTAGGGTTAGCCGTGAATCCCCCCTCTCCTAAGATGCACTGCCACCACCACCATGAGCTTGGTGAAGACCCACAGGCGAAGGCGAGCCCGAATAGCAGTACCCAAAACTGATAATGGGAGCCGCCAACTGCAAACCTCAGGTATTTCCTTTGATTGAGATGTATCAGCACATGAAAATAAGCATTCTGCATGTCCAATGACACCAACCAATCCTGAAGTTGGAGGGGCTGAAGGATGGCCTGAAGGATCTGAGAAAGAGTGACCATCTTGAACTTGTCCTTCCTGAGGAACTTGTTCAAGTATCTTGTTTGACATCAGGAGTTCCTTACACGATCAAATGACCCTGCGGTAAACTGTATGTGCGTCAAACTATGAGACCAGTTAAGGAACGTTGGACAGAACATAAATCCAACATACGATGTAATAATCAACGTTCACCAGTGGCAAGACATTTTAACTCCGAACACCATACAATTGCCCAGATGCGATTTCAGATTCTTGAGGTTGTAAGGAAACCCCAAAGAGGTGGTGATTATCACTCCATGCTCCTTCGGAGAGAACTATTTTGGATCAATCTCTTAGACACCGTGCAACCCAAAGGACTAAATGAAGAGCATTCACTGAATTGTTTTCTATAAGGGTTGATTTTGAATTTCTATATCTGGGCTTAATACAACTGCTTTTAATGTGCAAACATTTGTTTTGATCTTAATCTTATTGTGATTTATCATTTTTTGTAGACTCCTGGGTACTCTACCAGGGAGACGTTTTGAAACCAATCTCGCCCTCCACTCTTTATGTATTACATTAGCCCTCGTGAACTGAACTTTCTTTTATGTACCACAACAATATCATGTAAATTGAATAACTCCTCTTAATTGTTTTTCTTATAGTACATGTTAACCAATTATTATGTTTGTTTTCCATTAGGATTCAAAACCTGAAGTTTGAGATTACTTTCTCTGTACAGTTATGATCACTGTGATATGATGCCTCTTTCTACAATTAACAGCACCAGCAATGCTGGGTTTGGTTGTTCCACTATGTGATATCCATGATTGTCCGACTTGAGTAAGGACCTTTTGCGGTCTTTATTCCCCTTTTATCAGTACCTGTTTCGACCTCTTGTTGGGTCACTCTACACTCTTATTAATTTTTCAGACTTTCTTATTACGTTCTTAACTACAGTACACATTAGCCACCCATGTTACTACTATTTCTATTTTAATTTGTTTTTCCCATTTACACGACTTTTGATACTGTTTATATCACTACTCTATACTGTTTTTTCATTATTTTTTCTTGTCCCTTTATTCACCCATTTTCCTTATCTGTAATCTCTAGTTATTTCGTTTCCTCGGCTTTTCCTTATAAGAACCTCCTTAATCATCCATTGAACATGTTATGTTTGCTCGCAGCACTTGAGTTACATTTCAATATGGCCACCGCGCTACATCGAAAAGGACACTCTTTGTCATCACGTAATCCTTTTTAAGGGTTTTACGTCGTTACCATGGCGACCTATGCTGATGCTTGCATGCAAATTCGTGACTGCGCTTTTCCTCACGGTCGGAGGTAAGAATCATCGCTTCTTGAATAGAATGTCAGGGACTCTCTGAAAAGTGATGAATCGTTACGTGTATTTATGCACTTTCTTCACGTTGGTTTCAGCGTCCACGCTAGTGAATTACTTCAGGACGCTGCCTTCACAGTGAAGTTCTGGCAGTAAGAGCTACACAGAGCTCTGGTCTTTACACATCCAGCTGATGGACTAACACTTACCGAACGCATACTCGAAGCAACCAATTTCTGGGTATGACTATTTACATTATTTGTTCCCGTACTCTTGTTCAATATTTACTTAATAGGTTTCTTTTGGTAATCATTTTTTTTGTAGATTGTTTCACTTTCTAAATTTTCTGCACGTCGAGTAAACTCTGGCTGGCACCGATTGTCTTTTTAGACATAGCATAAGTACACCACCGGACTGCCATATTCACTTCGCTTTTGGATCAGTGTAAGTCTTGTTGGGCTTTTTCCATCCCCACATTTTCGATTCTAGTGTACATAATCCCCTGATTACGTGGTTCTCCTGGTGTGGCGGGTTCCATACCACAAGACATATGCGCCTGGCCTTCTTTTTTGACTTTGAGTATCTATATGGAAATAGTTGGCTTGCTGCTTTAAAGGTCCTATTAGGACCACTATAACCCAGTGCAATATGCGGTAGCAACATCATTATCTTTTACATTTTATATCCCTTCCTGACGATGATTGCAGCTTTATACTGAACTATGTAGTGTTATCTTGAGTAGCGTATGCCTTAGGAGTATTCAGCCTCTCTTTGACTGTTTTCAACACTATACTTGACATGAGCATTCAATTTACTTTCATCTCTTAGATTGACCTGGCTCCTGTTACTTTATTCTTACTGAAAACTATAATCACCTTGTCGATCTACAGCATCACTTTGGAAGCAGTTTCTTGCTACATCCGTGTACACACCAGTTTGTGGTGGCAGTAATCGACACACATCTCCATTCCTGCACTAATAGGTAACCTTTTTCATTCCATTATTAATTAACCGCATAGTCGGTGTTCTGGTTGGACAGTAATGGTGTTCATGGGACCCCCACTTACCTGACTTTTAATATTTGGGGAAACACATCAGTGGTCATGTTTAAATCTGGAAAGGATCATAGGGTCCTTGTTTTGAAACATATGAATGTATTCTTGCTTTACTCACTTATAACAAAGCTGAGTGTAACTATATGAGGAGTATTTTTGTTTATATCATGTAAACCAAAAAGTGTTTGGTAGAAAAATTGTTTTTGATCTCTCTGTTAACATTGACTCGATGTATAAGCTACTTAGTATGTATGGTTTATCAAATTGGACAGTTCCTTTGTAAAACATATATTTCTTTATAGTCTGTTTTTAGGCCTATGAAGAAGAGGCATTTTCCCTCGAAACGTGTCGCCACTTGAAAATAACAGACTACTGACAACAATTCTTCCAATTATTTCTTCTTTGTGCAATAACATTGTCACTGTTTCTTGTATGCAATTTATTCTTTACAAAAAAATATATATACACAAATGTGTTTTACAAAAATTACTGTTGAAAATTATTTTCTATATTTAAATCTTTATCCTCAGACTACAGTAGTTGGTTTATCCAACACTATATAGTGTGCAGGGGACGGGAGGATTCAAAGCTTGAATCTTCTCCTTTCTTTTTTTAATTGTGGAGGTCTTGTGCCAGGATCTCAGTTCCTCCCCCGCACCTTAAACTCAATTGAGTTGTTTGTTTACTTCTCCAAAACAGCCCTTTAAAGTAGGAGTGCACCAATTTCGGAATTCTCAAGTATCTTAAGTCCAAGATGGGTCTTAGTCCTCCGTCCTTCTTGGCTATCAATAAATAAGGGGTATGCCAACCCTTGTTCCACTTCGCCACAGGCACTGGTTCAATAGCGCCTTTCTCCAGCAGGACTAAAATCTCCTGCACAAGGAGCAGATCCGGAACCTTCAAAGAGTGTTTCCCGGGTGGATTGTTTTGAGGCCTGCGAAGAAAAAGGAGGCAGTAACCGTGGGCAATTGTATGCAGAGCAAACGCATCTGAAGTAATGGCTTGCCACTCTTGCAGGTGCTGCGACAGCCTGCTCCCCACCGGAGAACAATGGATCAAGGCCTCAGATCGGTTTAGAAGCGGCGGTGGCAGTGCCTGATATCAAAGAGGCAGCTGCCTGAGGGGCTTTGGCACCCCTACCTCGTCCACCCCGAACATACGTTGGCCCCTTTAACTGGCCATCCCTCTTGCTTTTCCAAATGAGGAGTAACACCGAAAGGAAGCACCCCTCCATTGCTGCCCCCTAGGACGAAAAGGCAGAGGTTGTCGAAGAGCTGCGCCCAAAGATTTGGCAGCTGCTTTGGAGGTCTGCAACTTCACAAGGCTCTCGTCAGCCTTGTTGCCAAAAAGATGCGACCCGTCAAAGGGCATGTTGAGAAGACTGGCCTGGGCCTGCACATTGGGAGCAAAACCTGACTTCTGCAACCACGCAAATCTGCGCATCACGGTGCTCAAAGCCATGGACCATGCAACACTCTCCACAGTGTCCAACCCGGACTGAAGGGATTCACACATGGCATCCTTGCCATCCTGCACAACAGCCAGAAAGCCATCCCCCTCTTCCCCTTCGGGAATATGCTCAGCCACTAGCGAAATGCAATTACACAGAGTATGCTAAAACTTTGCTGAGGCACGGGTGGAGTTGGCCGATTTCAGTGCCTTACTCCCAGCAGAAAATACCTTGCACGCCCATCCATCCATGCGTTTGTCGTCCCTATCCGGAGGGATGGTAGGGTACGCAGCCTGCTTCGAGGTGGCAGTAGCCGCCTGGACCACCAAACTCTCGGGAGTGGGTTGAGTGGACAGGTAACCGGGGTCGCTGCTGGATGGGCGGTATTTCTTAGACAATGACTTGTTAACCCCCGGAATAGACTCGGGCATTCCAAGTAGCAGGCCCCCTCTTTTGCAAGCCAACATGAAAAGGCAACACCGGGTCAGTGGACGGACCCTGATCCAAGATGTGCATAAGGCCATCCGGATCAAATTCTACCGGAGGCCTGAACCAACCCAGGTACTCAACAACCCTTGACATCAATCTCTGGTAAGAAGATTCAGCATGATCACCAGGCTCTGGCTTGCCAAACTCCATCTCAGGAGAAGTGTCCAGGCCACTGACATCATGCAAGGATTGATGCAGATCCTCAATCTGACTCTCCTCGGAAATGAAACATTCCAGAACATTGGGAGTCCCATATGGAAGGCCAAAAGGACCCATATCCTCATCGGATCTCTCTTCATCTTCATAAATATTCTGAAGAGACTGAAAAATTCCTTCCTAGGGAGAGGAGTATACCTCTTATCAGGGGCAGGTTTCACAGACTTAGAAGAAGCCTTCCTTGGAGGATCCACAGCCACAGGGGCTTCCATCAGCAAATTCTGACCAGCCGGCACTGATGGCGGCGATGTCGACAACGGCGCAGATGACTTTGAGGACCTGACCCCACAGACTCACTCAACGGGCACGGTGTCGATGGCGTGAACACCTTCAACAGATTCACAGGCTGCGACGGTTTCGCTGGGGACGAGGACCGCGACCTGGACCTGGCACGTCTCTGGCGATCTCCCAATGCCTTGTCTGAATGGGGCCTTGATGGCTCCCAATGCTTATCGCGCCAGCTACCAGGGCCCAGGGGCGCACTAGTGTCGGGCCGAGACCGTTCCTTGCCGGCTTCCAACAAAGGCGTGGACGGGACTGTGCCTTGAGATTGAAAAATCTGCAACATCTGCTCACGAAAAGACTCCCATTCCTCAGGGGTAGAGGATTTATTGGGGCATGCCACCTTTTTCTGGCAGTCATCATCCAACAAAGACAGGGACGGCGAACGGTGATGCTGCTTCCTGGGCCACCTCGACCAAGAGGAAGAGTGGCGGGATCCACTCCGGGACCTAGATCTCTTGGACTTCTTCCGACGAGGAGAATCCCCCTCGACTCGTCGGTCGATAGACCAGTAGATTTTGACTTACGGGGCTTGGACACACCCTTACGCTCCCGCAAGGCCTCGGCAGTCAACGACTGGCACTTCGGACAGTCGCCCGTCACGTGGTCCCCGCAAAGGCACCACAAGCAAATACGATGCGGGTCCTGATGGACATCTTGGACCCGCAGTCCCGACACTTCTTAAAGCCAGACGTTGGGGTGGAAGAAGAAGACATAATACCGATATAGTAATAGAAGACACGAGGTGCGCCAAGTTCTTGAAACAAACATGTTTGCGGAAGAAGCAGAACTGAGGCTACGGGCGCCATGTGTGCTACTTATAACATCCAATGACGTCACCCTCGATGGAGGCACTCGAGGGATATCGACCCGATACCATTGACGCAAGGGCGCCCTCTGCCGAAAAAAATTCTGTAACAGCACAGATGTGGACATTACAGGTGTCCGGTTAAAGGTTCGACTCCAAAAGGATTGAATGCCATAGGGTTGAGTCAATTTGACCTAAAACAAAAGGGTTGAATATTTTTTTTTTATATTTTTTTAAAAATATATTTTTGGGGTTTCAGTTTTGGAAAAAAAGTGGTTTTTACCACATAAAAGGGGGTTTGGTGGGGGACTCCCCCCCAAAAAAATCTTTTAAAATTTTTCCAAAATAAAAAAAAATATTCCACACTTTGGTAATTCGATCCTTTGCATTCAAAACTTTGACCTAGAACCAACATTACATAGATGAGGAATACGTTGGAGGACACAATCCATTTGAAACATAAATGCTTTAGAGGGAAGGGTAGGGGAGTGTTCAGTGTATGTTTCTGTCTTCATGTGTTTTTTGTTTTTTGGTTAAAGACTGTCTTTTGTCTATGTATGTTTGATCATTTGACAACACGGGGACGATAGATGTAAATGTGACAATTATTCATTGACTGACAAATAGTGAGATCCAAAGACACAAACCGGTTGACATATAGAGGAACGGGTGAGGAGACTTTTTCAAGATTATTTGTTATGGGCTACAGCTCAAAGGAAAGTGAACAGCTATGGCGATAGATACCCTGCTGTCCCACTTTTGTAAACACCTCCCCCTGCATAGTGACAAAATCAGAAAAATAGCACGGACAGTGGGTGAGAGATGTGAAGGGGGAGGGACTGTCTCACGCCTGGCCAGAAGACGGGTCTTTTGATAATGGGACGTAAGACCACCTGTCTACTTATTTGATAGCCAAGTACAAGTGGAAACAGTTAGAAAACAGAAGGGAGATATTAGATTTGTGGCATATGTTTGAAGAAGCTCCCGCCACAGACAAAAGGGAGAAAACACCAGAAACATTAACAGTGACAGGGCGGTAATGTGTGAGAGAGAAGAAGGGGAACCAAGAAAATATATCCATTGCTCACACAGCCAGGAGAAGGGTACTCAAATCCAACTTATTTGTTAGGGGGAAGTGCTCAAGCAACGCCGAGTACAGCCCCACGACCGCCCTACAACCAATCAACCACCACTCCCACCCACACAGCAGTAAGTGCCAGGGATATTGAGGTGGCATTGACTTATACTTGCACAGAATTAGCTCGATTACGAACAGCGTATGAGGCAGCGAGAGGATCAGAAACTGGGCCGGACCCCCAAGCGTAACCCCTGCCCCACCGGAAGATGAATGGAAGTCAGGTGATTTTCTCTTTAGGATTGACAGCGCGCCCATACGGGCCGTCCGGGTAGAGAGAGAAGGGGAAACTAATAGTTTGGGATATGAGAACATAGGGTCGGTAAGGGTCGAAGAGAACTGGAGTGATTTTGATGAAGTGGAGGAGGGTGCAGTAGGAGGGGTATGTACTGCAAGTACAGTGGCCACCCCTAGAGTGGAGGATACATGGGAGGGGAGATTGAGAAACAGGCTCGGGAGGATGGACCTAGAGAAAAAGAAACGGACTGGAGTAAAAGGTGGGAAGGTGAAATCAAAACTACAAATGCCCCTCATCCACAAGGGAGCTTGGCGGCCCCATTATGTCCCTTGGGCACAGATGGCTAAAAACAATCTCCTCAAATCCCTACCCCCGCTAACGGCGGGCGGGGGAAAATACATCACACCTTTGAAAAACAGAAGACGGGAGTGCTCTCGCCATAAGAGATATAAAAGGTTTAATGGTTTCTGCCGTAGGAGATCAGGCGTAGGCCGTATGGGTGAAAGCAGGTTATCCAGGAGTGACTATAAGTAATGACACCCATGGTGGGGCGTCATTTAATAATGTTCGAGCACAAGTGTGGGATGCACTGTGGATGGCCTTCCCAGATACCCCCAATTTACACTCCATAATGCAATGTACCATGGGGGATGAGGAAGACGCTGCACAGTTCATTCTTCGGGTTCAAGAGATGTGGCGCTCGGAGACAGGCCCTGCGTGGGACCAATCCACCTTCCTATTTAATTTTATAATAAAACAAGGACTCCTCATTGCTACTAGATGAATGCATCCGATCGGAAACTGAAGAAACTATCTCCAACTATTTCAAAGAAAACACGACGGAGCACTCTCCCATCAACATCATCTGGGATGCCATGAAAACGGTCGTCAGAGGCACACTGATCAGTGCCGGAGCGGAACAAAGAAGAGTCTCGAATATCATGGCCGCTAAGCTGGAGGGAAAAGTAAAGCAATTGGAGGACGAACTGACAACATACAACTCCAGAAAAACGGAGAGAGCCCTAAGGAAAGCTAAAACAGCGCTGGAAATGCATTGCACCGATCGCACAGCGAAAGCCTTAGCATTTACAAAGCAATTCTATTACAGCAAAGGGAACAAAGCAAACAAGGTGCTAGCGCAAAAACTGAAAAAAATCTGCAGCCAAAACAATATTTTGAAACTAAGGGAAGATGGAAAAATGCTCTACTCCGAGACAGAAAGAAAAAAAAATAATAATAAATAACCACTCTCTCCTGGCCCAATCTGGAGCAATGAGGATCATGCGAGTCCCGAACCGTCGTAACCTCCTGAGAACTTGAGGAATGACTGGGATCGGAGGAAATGCATATAGTAGTAGGAAATGCCACTCCACTACGAACGCGTTTCCTAGAGCTCCTCTCGGAGGAAATTCCAGCGAGCAGATCTTTTCGCACTTCCGGTTGGCACCGGTCGCAAAAAGGTCCACTTGGGGGGTACCCCAAAGGGTGAAGATCTCCTGAAGGACTTCCTGAGCTAGCTCCCACTCATGGGAGACCGCGCTCTGCCTGCTCAGAGCGTCCGCTGCCATGTTCTCCTTTCCGGCTAGATGAACCGCCAAAAGAGAGATTCTCTCGTAAATAGCCCAGAACCCGAGCTGCATTGCCTCACTGCACAGAGGCAGTGACCACACCCCTTCTCCCGTTGAGGTAATGCAACGCCACTGTGTTGTCCGTCATTATCAGGACATTCTTCACCCGTACTGATGGCAGGAAAGCCTTCAGCGCCAGTCTGATGGCTCTCCGCTGCAAAAGATTGATGTGAAGTCTGGACTCCGATGGCGACCAGCGACCGCTGATGGACAGATTGTTGGCATGAGCTCCCCAGCCTGTCAGGGAAGCGTCCGTCACTACGGTGACATCCTTTATGGCAGCCGTGGCCGGTTCTAATTTCATGAGATTTTGCTTGTCGGCCCACCACAGAAGGTCCCACGAGACCAAGATTGGAACATGAAGGCGATCCGATATCCTGCCAGAGAACTGAGATCATTGAGTCCTCAGAGCCCACTGAAGGGATCTCATTCCCAAGCAGCCTCTGGCACCAGAAAGATGCAAAATGCCATGAGGCCTAGCAACCTTAAGAAATTGAAAGCCGCAAGGGCTTGTTGAAATTTTGTGACCATGTGAAGAATGTGATGAGCCCTCACCTTGGGTGGCGAGCACATCCCCAAAGACGTGTCCAAAACTGCCCCTATGTAAAGGAGCTGTTGGGATGGAGTCTCACGCGACTTCTTGAAATTGAGGAGAAGCCCAGCTTGTGAAGGGAGTGGCAATTGATTCTGCGATGATCTGAGGCTTGCTTGGGAGAACGCGCCCTGATCAGCCAATCGTCCAGGTAGGGTTAGCCGTGAATCCCCCCTCTCCTAAGATGCACTGCCACCACCACCATGAGCTTGGTGAAGACCCAAAGGCGAAGGCGAGCCCGAATAGCAGAACCCAAAACTGATAATGGGAGCCGCCAACTGCGAACCTCAGGTATTTCCTTTGATTGAGATGTATCAGCACATCAAAATAAGCATTCTGCATGTCCAATGACACCAACCAATCCTGAAGTTGGAGGGGCTGAAGGATGGCCTGAAGGATCTGAGAAAGAGTGACCACCTTGAACTTGTCCTTCCTGAGGAACTTGTTCAAGTATCTTGTTTAACATCAGGAGTTCTTTACACGATCAAATGCCCCTGCGGTAAACTGTACGTGCGTCAAACTATGAGACCAGTTAAGGAACGTTGGACAGAACATAAATCCAACATACGATGTAATAATCAACGTTCACCAGTGGCAAGACATTTTAACTCCGAACACCATACAATTGCCCAGATGCGATTTCAGATTCTTGAGGTTGTAAGGAAACCCCAAAGAGGTGGTGATTATCACTCCATGCTCCTTCGGAGAGAACTATTTTGGATCAACCTCTTAGACACCGTGCAACCCAAAGGACTAAATGAAGAGCATTCACTGAATTGTTTTCTATAAGGGTTGATTTTGAATTTCTCCATCTGGGCTTAATACAACTGCTTTTAATGTGCAAACATTTGTTTTGATCCTAATCAAACCACAACAATATCATGTAAATTAAATAACTCCTCTTAATTGTTTTTCTTATAGTACATGTTAACCAATTATTATGTTTGTTTTCCATTAGGATTCAAAACCTGAAGTTTGAGATTACTTTCTCTGTACAGTTATGATCACTGTGATATGATGCCTCTTTCTACAATTAACAGCACCAGCATTGCTGGGTTTGGTTGGTCCACTATGTGATATCCATGACTGTCGGACTTGAGTAAGGACCTTTTGCGGTCTCTATTCCCCTTTTATCAGTACCTGTTTCGACCTCTTGTTGGGTCACTCTACACAACTTTCTTATTACGTTCTTAACTACAGTACACATTAGCCACCCTTGTTACTACTATTTCTATTTTAATTTGTTTTTCCCATTTACACGACTTTTGACACTGTTTATATCACTACTCTATACTGTTTTTTCATTATTTTTTCTTGTCCCTTTATTCACCCATTTTCCTTATCTGTAATCTCTAGTTATTTCGTTTCCTCGGCTTTTCCTTATAAGAACCTCCTTAATCATCCATTGAACATGTTATGTTTGCTCGCAGCACTTGAGTTACATTTCAATATGGCCACCGCGCTACATCGAAAAGGACACTCTTTGTCATCACGTAATCCTTTTTAAGGGTTTTACGTTGTTACCATGGTGACCTATGCTGATGCTTGCATGCAAATTCGTGACTGCGCTTTTCCTCACGGTCGGAGGTAAGAATCATCGCTCCTTGAATAGAATGTCAGGGACTCTCTGAAAAGTGATGAATCGTTACGTGTATTTATGCACTTTCTTCACGTTGGTTTCAGCGTCCACGCTAGTGAATTACTTCAGGACGCTGCCTTCACAGTGAAGTTCTGGCAGTAAGAGCCACACAGAGCTCTGGTCTTTACACATCCAGCTGATGGACTAACACTTACCGAACGCATACTCGAAGCAACCAATTTCTGGGTATGACTATTTACATTATTTGTTCCCGTACTCTTGTACAATATTTACTTAATAGGTTTCTTTCGTTAATAATTTTTTTTGTAGATTGTTTCACTTTCTAAATTTTCTGCACGTCGAGTAAACTCTGGCTGGCACCGATTGTCTTTTTAGACATAGCATTAGTACACCACCGGACTGCCATATTCACTTCGCTTTTGGATCACTGTAAGTCTTGTTGGGCTTTTTCCATCCCCACATTTTCGATTCTAGTGTACATAATCCCCTGATTACTTAGTTCTCCTGGTGTGGCGGGTTCCATACCACAAGACATATGCGCCTGGCCTTCTTTTTTGACTTTGAGTATCTATATGGAAATAGTTGGCTTGCTAATTTAAGATCCTATTAGGACCACTATAACCCAGTGCAATATGCGGTAGCAACATCATTATCTTTTACATTTTGTATCCCTTCCTGACGATGATTGCAGCTTTATACTGAACTATGTAGTGTTATCTTGAGTAGCGTATGCCTTAGGAGTATTCAGCCTCTCTTTGACTGTTTTCAACACTATACTTGACATGAGCATTCAATTTACTTTCATCTCTTAGATTGACCTGGCTCCTGTTACTTTATTCTTACTGAAAACTATAATCACCTTGCCGATCTACAGCATCACTTTG
This sequence comes from Ambystoma mexicanum, assembly GCF_040938575.1. NCBI lineage: Eukaryota > Metazoa > Chordata > Amphibia > Caudata > Ambystomatidae > Ambystoma > Ambystoma mexicanum. The sequence continues at coordinate 1,261,248,192 of NC_090924.1, forward strand.
GAAGCAGTTTCTTGCTACATCCGTGTACACACCAGTTTGTGGTGGCAGTAATCGACACACATCTCCATTCCTGCACTAATAGGTAACCTTTTTCATTCCATTATTAATTAACCGCATGGTCGGTGTTCTGGTTGGACAGTAATGGTGTTCATGGGACCCCCACTTACCTGACTTTTAATATTTGGGGCAACACATCAGTGGTCATGTTTAAACCTGGAAAGGATCATAGGGTCCTTGTTTTGAAACATATGAATGTATTCTTGCTTTACTCACTTATAACAAAGCTGAGTGTAACTATATGAGGAGTATTTTTGTTTATATCATGTAAACCAAAAAGTGTTTGGTAGAAAAATTGTTTTTGATCTCTCTGTTAACATTGACTCGATGTATAAGCTACTTAGTATGTATGGTTTATCAAATTGGACAGTTCCTTTGTAAAACATATATTTCTTTATAGTCTGTTTTTAGGCCTATGAAGAAGAGGCATTTTCCCTCGAAACGTGTCGCCACTTGAAAATAACAGACTACTGACAACAATTCTTCCAATTATTTCTTCTTTGTGCAATAACATTGTCACTGTTTCTTGTATGCAATTTATTCTTTACAAAAAAATATATATACACAAATGTGTTTTACAAAAATTACTGTTGAAAATTATTTTCTATATTTAAATCTTTATCCTCAGACTACAGTAGTTGGTTTATCCAACACTATATAGTGTGCAGGGGACGGGAGGATTCAAAGCTTGAATCTTCTCCTTTCTTTTTTTAATTGTGGAGGTCTTGTGCCAGGATCTCAGTTCCTCTCCCGCACCTTAAACTCAATTGAGTTGTTTGTTTACTTCTCCAAAACAGCCCTTTAAAGTAGGAGTGCACCAATTTCGGAATTCTCAAGTATCTTAAGTCCAAGATGGGTCTCAGTCCTCCGTCCTTCTTGGCTATCAATAAATAAGGGGTATACCAACCCTTGTTCCACTTCGCCACAGGCACTGGTTCAATAGCGCCTTTCTCCAGCAGGGCTAAAATCTCCTGCACAAGGAGCAGATCCGGAACCTTCAAAGAGTGTTTCCCGGGTGGATTGTTTTGAGGCCTGCGAAGAAAAAGGAGGCAGTAACCGTGGGCAATTGTATGCAGAGCCCACGCATCTGAAGTAATGGCTTGCCACTCTTGCAGATGCTGCGACAGCCTGCTCCCCACCGGAGAACAATGGATCAAGGCCTCAGATCGGTTTAGAAGCGGCGGTGGCAGTGCCTGATGTCAAAGAGGCAGCTGCCTGAGGGGCTTTGGCACCCCTACCTCGTCCACCCCGAACATACGTTGGCCCCTTTAACTGGCCATCCCTCTTGCTTTTCCAAATGAGGAGAAATACCGAAAGGAAGCACCCCTCCATTGCTGCCCCCTAGGACGAAAAGTCAGTGGTTGTCGAAGAGCTGCGCCCAAAGATTTGGCAGCTGCTTTGGAGGTCTGCAACTTCACAACGCTCTCGTCAGCCTTGTTGCCAAAAAGATGCGACCCGTCAAAGGGCATGTTGAGAAGACTGGCCTGGGCCTGCACATTGGGAGCAAAACCTGACTTTTGCAACCACGCAAATCTGCGCATCACGGTGCTCAAAGCCATGGACCATGCGACACTCTCCACAGTGTCCAACCCGGACTGAAGGGATTCACACATGGCATCCTTGCCATCCTGCACAACAGCCAGAAAGCCATCCCCCTCTTCCCCTTCTGGAATATGCTCAGCCGCTAGCGAAATGCAATTCCACAGAGTATGCTAAAACTTTGCTAAGGCACGGGTGGAGATGGCCGATTTCAGTGCCTTACTCCCAGCAGAAAATACCTTGCACGCCCATCCATCCATGCGTTTGTCGTCCCTATCCGGAGGGATGGTAGGGTACGCAGCCTGCTTCGAGGTGGCAGTAGCCGCCTGGACCACCAAACTCTCGGGAGTGGGTTGAGTGGACAGGTAACCGGGGTCGCTGCTGGATGGGCGGTATTTCTTAGACAATGACTTGTTAACCCCCGGAATAGACTCGGGCATTCCAAGTAGCAGGCCCCCTCTTTTGCAAGGCAACATCAAAAGGCAACACCGGGTCAGTGGACGGACCCTGATCCAAGATGTCCATAAGGCCATCCTGATTAAATTCTACCGGAGGCCTGAACCAACCCAGGTACTCAACAACCCTTGACATCAATCTCTGATAAGAAGATTCAGCATGATCACCAGGCTCTGGCTTGCCAAACTCCATCTCAGGAGAAGTGTCCAGGCCACTGACATAATGCAAGGATTGACGCAGATCCTCAATCTGACTCTCCTCGGAAATGAAACATTCCAGAACATTGGGAGTCCCATATGGAAGGCCAAAAGGACCCATATCCTCATCGGATCTCTCTTCATCTTCATAAATATTCTGAAGACTAAAAAACTCCTTCCTAGGGAGAGGAGTATACCTCTTATCAGGGGCAGGTTTCACAGACTTAGAAGAAGCCTTCCTTGGAGGATCCACAGCCACAGGGGCTTCCATCAGCAGATTCTGAACAGCCGGCACTGATGGCGGCGATGTCGACAATGGCGCAGATGACTTTGAGGGCCTGACCCCACAGACTCACTCAACTGACACGGTGCCGATGGCGTGAACACCTTCAACAGATTCACAGGCTGCGACGGTTTTGCTGGGGACGAGGACCGCGACCTGGACCTGGCACGTCTCTGGCGATCTCCCAATGCCTTGTCTAAATGGGGCCTTGATGGCTCCCAATGCTTATCGCGCCAGCTACCAGGGCCCAGGGGCGCACTAGTGTCGGGCCGAGACCGTTCCTTGCCGGCTTCCAACAAAGGCGTGGACGGGACTGTGCCTTGAGATTGAAAAATCTGCAACATCTGCTCCCGAAAAGACTCCCATTCCTCAGGGGTGGAGGATTTATTGGGGCATGCCACCTTTTTCTGGCAGTCATCATCCGACAAAGACGGGGACGGCGAACGGTGATGCTGCTTCCTGGGCCACCTCGACCAAGAGGAAGAGTGGCGGGAACCACTCCGGGACCTAGATCTCTTGGACTTCTTCCGACGAGGAGAATCCCCCTCGACTCGTCGGTCGATAGACCAGTAGATTTTGACTTACGGGGCTTGGACACACGACCTACCTTCAATTCACCCTTACGCTCCCGCAAGGCCTTGGCAGTCAACGACTGGCACTTCGGACAGTCGCCCGTCACGTGGTCCCCGCAAAGGCACCACAAGCAAATATGATGCGGGTCCTGATGGACATCTTGGACCCGCTGTCCCGACACTTCTTAAAGCCAGACGTTGGGGTGGAAGAAGAAGACATAATACCGATATAGTAATAGAAGACACGAGGTGCGCCAAGTTCTTGAAGCAAACATGTTTGCGGAAGAAGCAGAACTGAGGCTACGGGCGCCGTGTGTGCTACTTATAACATCCAATGACATCACCCTCGATGGAGGCACTCGAGGGATATCGACCCGATACCATTGACGCAAGGGCGCCCTCTGCCGAAAAAAATTCTGTTACAGCACAGATGAGGACATTACAGGTGTCCGGTTAAAGGTTCGACTCCAAAAGGATTGAATGCCATAGGGTCGAGTCAATTTGACCTAAAACAAAAGGGTTGAATATTTTTTTTTTATATTTTTTTTTTAAAATATTTTTTTGGGTTTCAGTTTTGGAAAAAAAAGTGGTTTTTACCACATAAAAGGGGGTTTGGTGGGGGACTCCCCCCAACAAAAATCTTTTAAAAATTTTCCAAAATAAAAAAAAAATATTCCACACTTTGGTAATTCGATCCTTTGCATTCAAAACTTTGACCTAGAACCAACATTACATAGATGAGGAATACGTTGGAGGAGACAATCCGTTTGAAACATAAATGCTTTAGAGGGAAGGGTAGGGGAGTGTTCAGTGTATGTTTCTGTCTTCATGTGTTTTTTGTTTTTTGGTTAAAGACTGCCTTTTGTCTATGTATGTTTGATCATTTGACAACACGGGGACGATAGATGTAAATGTGACAATTATTCATTGACTGACAAATAGTGAGATCCAAAGACACAAACCGGTTGACATATAGAGGAACAGGGGAGGAGACTTTTTCAAGATTATTTGTTATGGGCTACAGCTCAAAGGAAAGTGAACAGCTATGGCGATAGATATCCCGCTGTCCCACATTTGTAAACACCTCCCCCTGTATAGTGACAAAATCAGAAAAATACCACGGACAGTGGGTGAGAGATGCGAAGGGGGAGGGATTGTCTCACGCCTGGCCAGAAGACGGGTCTTTTGATAATGGGACATAAGACCACCTGTCTACTTATTTGACAGCCAAGTACAAGGGGAAACAGTTACAAAACAGAAGGGGGATATTAGATTTGTGGGATATGTTTGAAGAAGCTCCCGCCACAGACAAAAGGGAGAAAACACCAGAAACATTAACAGTGACAGGGCGGTAATGTGTGAGAGAGAAGAAGGGGAACCAAGAAAATATATCCATTGCTCACACAGCCAGAAGAAGGGTACTCAAATCCAACTTATTTGTTAGGGGGAAGTGCTCAAGCAACGCCGAGTACAGCCCCACGACCGCCCTACAACCAATCAACCACCACTCCCACCCACACAGCAGTAAGTGCCAGGGATATTGAGGTGGCATTGACTTATACTTGCACAGAATTAGCTCGATTACGAACAGCGTATGAGGCAGCGAGAGGATCAGAAACTGGGCCTGACCCCCAAGCGTAACCCCTGCCCCACCGGAAGATGAATGGAAGTAAGGTGATTTTCTCTTTAGGATTGACAGCGCGCCCATACGGGCCGTCCAGGTAGAGAGAGAAGGGGAAACTAATAGTTTGGGATATGAGAACATAGGGTCGGTAAGGGTCGAAGAGAACTGGAGTGATTTTGATGAAGTGGAGGAGGGTGCAGTAGGAGGGGTATGTACTGCAAGTACAGTGGCCACCCCTAGAGTGGAGGATACATGGGAGGGGAGATTGAGAAACAGGCTCGGGAGGATGGACCTAGAGAAAAAGAAACGGACTGGAGTAAAAGGTGGGAAGGTGAAATCAAAACTACAAATGCCCCTCATCCACAAGGGAGCTTGGCGGCCCCATTATGTCCCTTGGGCACAGATGGCTAAAAACAATCTCCTCAAATCCCTACCCCCGCTAACGGCGGGCGGGGGAAAATACATCACACCTTTGAAAAACAGACGACGGGAGTGCCTCTCGCCATAGGAGATATAAAAGGTTTAATGGTTTCTGCCGTAGGAGATCAGGCGTAGTCCGTATGGGTGAAAGCAGGTTATCCAGGAGTGACTATAAGTAATGACACCCATGGTGGGGCGTCATTTAATAATGTTCGAGCACAAGTGTGGGATGCACTGCGGATGGCCTTCCCAGATACCCCCAATTTACACTCCATAATGCAATGTACCATGGGGGATGAGGAAGACGCTGCACAGTTCATTCTTCGGGTTCAAGAGATGTGGCGCTCGGAGACAGGCCCTGCGTGGGACCAATCCACCTTCCTATTTAATTTTATAATAAAACAAGGACTCCTCATTGCTACTAGATGAATGCATCCGATCGGAAACTGAAGAAACTATCTCCAACTATTTCAAAGAAAACACGACAGAGCACTCTCCCATCAACATCATCTGGGATGCCATGAAAACGGTCGTCAGAGGCACACTGATCAGTGCCGGAGCGGAACAAAGAAGAGTCTCGAATATCATGGCCGCTAAGCTGGAGGGAAAAAAAAAGCAATTAGAGGACGAACTGACAACACACAACTCCAGAAAAACGGAGAGAGCCCTAAGGAAAGCTAAAACAGCGCTGGAAATGCATTGCACCGATCGCACAGCGAAAGCCTTAGCATTTACAAAGCAATTCTATTACAGCAAAGGGAACAAAGCAAACAAGGTGCTAGCGCAAAAACTGAAAACAATCTGCAGCCAAAACAATATTTTGAAACTAAGGGAAGATGGAAAAATGCTCTACTCCGAGACAGAAAGAAAAAAAAAATAATAATAAATAAATAAAAAATAGAAGCACTATTGAATCACCATAAATCAATCATGTCTGGGAACCCCAAAGCACTAGACAATCTGCCAGAATATCTGAGACCCATACCCTCCCGAGACACATCCCTGTTGGAATCCCTAGAACTGCCCATCTCTACTGAAGAAATCATGAAAGCTATTAAATCTCTCAAATCAGCCGCTGTGGACCCTGACGGTTTATCTGCACATTTCTATAAAAAATTCGCCAGAATACTAGCCCCTCAGATGTCGGCCCTATTTAACTCCTTCCTTACCTCAAAGTCAATAACAGGATCAATGGTAGAATCACTCACAGTACTGATACACAAACCTGGAAAAGACCCCGAACTAGCTGCCTCCTACCGGCCTATCTCACTCCTGAATAACAACAGGAAGATCTTTGCCAAAGTACTGGCCAGTAGACTGGGACCAACCCTAATTGATCAAGACCAAACAGGATTCATCCCTGGGAGAGGCACCCATGACAATATTAGAAGGACGATCAACATCATCAAAAGTGGCCACAAACTAAAGGTAGGAATGGCCGTCATATCTTTAGACACACACAAGGCCTTTGATCTGGTTGACTGGGGGTATATTCGGGAAGTCCTGGCACATTTGGGCTTTGGCCCCAACTTTATCACATGGGTAATGGCCAACTATCTATCTCCCACCACACAGCTGCGGGTCAATGACACAAGGTCCAGAAAATTCCACATATCCAGGGGCACTAGACAGGGTTGCCCACTCTCACCCCTAATCTTTGCTCTATCTATGTAGCCCTTCGCTGCAAGAATCAGGCAAAATGCTAATATAAGTGGGTTGTCCGTGGTGAGGCCATGAATATAAAATAGCGCTATACGCGGATGATGTCCTAATAACTGCAACAAACCTGACATCGTCCCTGGGTGCCCTGTGGGAGGAGATTTCAGAATTCGGTGCCCTGTCAGGGTTCAGGGTAAACCCGTCCAAATCCGCCGCACTGGCGGTTAACCTTTCTAGGCAGGAAAAAGACACTCTCAGACCCCTAATGCCAATCTCATGGTGGACAGGCCCAATCGATTATCTCGGGGTTCACATCCCCAATGACCCATTATGCTTGTATTCAAGCAACTTCCCACAACTGATCAAAGATCTTCAAAATGATCTTAAAAGGTGGAAGCCCCAGGAAATATCTTGGTTTGGCAGAATCACAGCCATCAAGATGAATCTGATCGCTAGATGGCTGTACCATTGCACAGCACTCCCAACCCATATCCCGGGTCCAGCCCTGGCAGCCTTGCAAAAGCAAATCCAAGCATTCGTATGGTGGGAGGAAAAACCTCGTATAGCCAAACGAATAATGATGAGGGGGATACCACAGGGAGGTCTGGGAGTACCGGATCTAGCCAGATACACCCTAGCAGCGCAACTGTCCCACGCCTTCACATGGGCCCAAGAGACAGACAAACCGAAGTGGACACAACTCGAAGAATCTTGGTGTCCGGTGGCACATTCAGCCCTGCCACACCTCCCACCCATAAAGCCACAAGCAAACAGCGGACCCCTGCTGGCAACAATATAGACAGTCCGCTGCTGGAAGGAAGCAGCCTGAAAATGGCACATCCGCGGTTCGCTAGGCCCCCTAACTCCCATCTGGAATAATCCTTTATTCTCCCCAGGTCTGTCGGCGCACGGCTTCCAACCCTGGATGGAAGGTGGCTTACAAAAGACCAGTGATTTCCTGGAAGCAGGGGCACCCATCTCATTTGAAAGGTGCAAAGCAAAATTCGGGGTAGATGAACGGGAGAGATTCCACTATGCCCAAATACGCCACTGGATGTCCCACAGAGTAAACAGGGAGAAATGCTCCAGAGAATTAGCAGCATTGGAACTATCTTTAGCAACCCCTACAAGCAAAGGCAGGATCTCGACCTTTTACCGACTCCTAGACAGGGCAGACCCTTCTAAAAAGGAAAGATACATGCTCGAATGGGAAAAGGACCTGGGAAAAGAAATTGAAGTCGAAGAATGGGGGAAAATCTGGGCCAGGTTGCACAAAAGTTCATAATGCATTATAAACAGAGAAGGGGGCTATAAACTTTGCTACAGGTACTATGCAACTCCTGCTCAAATCAACAAGGCCAATCCAAATATTCCCGGAACATGCTGGCGAGGGTGCCCGACTACCGGCTCACTATTCCACATGGTATGGTCATGCCCGAAGGTGGAAACATACTGGAGAGAGGTAATCAAACGCATCAAGGAAATCTCGGGCCTCACCATCCCATGGGATCCCGGAATCATTCTTTTAGGCAAACAGGCGACGGCGCATTCCCAATATCAGGCCAAATCACCAGGCTATGTACGCATCTACTCCTAGCAGCAAAAATAACAATGGCCCGGGTGTGGAAAAATAAAGAAGGCCCTTCCGTGGCACTTTGGTGGGCGAAATGTTGGGACATAGTGGTGGCCGAAAAAATCACTGCGATCCGAACAGGCTCTTTGAATAGGGCCCTAAACATATGGGACCCATTTATGGACTAAGCCGCCAAATTCCCGGCCCTCACCAGGAGGCATCCATTAACCAGATGGCTCCAAAGCAGCCCGCTTTATTGAACCACAGCCTCACATTATAGCTACCCGTCACTCCGTATTCCACTTGGCGACCATGGACAGGACACACCATGGTCAGTAATATCCAATCGGACATTCTGGTTCCCCTCGCTTCGGCCCACCCAAGAGACGCTATCGCTCTATCATACCTAATGAACGCTGTTCTGCGATTGCTGGTATGATCTATGTATTGCTTATCTGTAAAATCAAATAAAATGTTATGGAAAAAAAAACAAGGACTCCCAAAGGAGGTACAGAAGGCTCTTGATAAGATAGCGGGAATAGAAGCCAAAGGGTGGCCTGAAATAAAAAGCATAATAGTGCATCATTGTAGGAGGATCAAAGAGAGAGAAAAGGAAACTATTCAGAGAAGGCTAGCAGAAGAAGCAAAACGTATACAAACAAAGCTAGAAAAAGTAACGGCCATAACCGCCGTGCCCCCCAGCCCCCGAGCAGACAGATGAGGAGGGAGATGTCTCCTTCGCCACACAGGCAACAATACATGGGACCACAGTGGCAAGGAAGACCAGCAAGAGGACGAGGTGGGTTCCAGGGACAAAGTGGGGGAGGATTCGGAGGACAGGGCCCCAGAGGAAGGAACCAAGGGCAGTGTTAGTCCTGCGGGAGGTGGAGGCACTTTGCACGGGAATGACGCAGCAGACAGGGAGGGAGGGAACTATCAATACAACCAACTCTACAACAACCAGCAACATTATGGGAATCCCCACCCTTGAAGCCCACACAGGCCAGCACAGAGGGCGTATGAGATACCCCTACTCTTCCCCCAATTACCACCCCAAATGCCTGGCCCCAGCACTTACCGTCATCCCCTCATGCGATGCAGGCGCCCCAAAATTGCCCCAACCAACAGTTAACCAGAAATAATAACCCTTTTGGCACCGCCTCAAACAGCGCACAGGTACCCTATCAAGGGGCATGTGTGCTTGAAGGGGACCCCCCTTCTCTTGCCCAGGGACAGACATCTATCCCAACAAGGACAGGCCACAGAGAGCACTTGCGTGTCCAGTACTATCCACTACCTTGCATCCAGAAGAGGAACCACTGGTGGGGACAGAGATAGCAAACAAACAGTTCATCTTCATGGTGGACTCGGGGGCGGAGAAGTCATGCATTTGCAAAGTTGTTTTTCCGTTATCTGGCCAAACTCTCAATACGCAAGTATTCTCTGGGGCTGTGGTCACAGTTCCTTACACAGAAGATTTGAATGTTAAAATAAGGGGAAAGGTACTGCGAGCACCCTTACTGTATTATGAAAGTTCCCCCGTCAATTTACTGGGAAGAGACTTGCTTAGCAAGCCAAACATGACCATATCATTCCCTGAAAGAGGAATGGTTTGCTCCACCCCTGGCATGTGCTCCCTTAGAGCAATGTTGTTGCAATGTTGTTGATACATACCGTGGCTAATGAAATAAAGGTGAGCGGAATACCAGGAAATCCAGACATGTTCACGTACAGGATTCGAGTGCTAGCAAGAGCAGTACATGAACTTGCCAGGAAGTACACACTCATATTTTGTTTTTCGTCCCGTAGCAAGGCCTGAAATGGTTGTGGGTACCATTTTATCCCTAGACCTGGAGGTGGTGCAAGTGTCAGCTAAAATAATTGTTCCAATTGCCACTGACGTTCATGGATGCGAGTGGCGCACAGTGCTGTGCATTGACCCCAATATACCATTGCGTGAATTGACTGATGAAGACTTGTTCGCTGACGACAACAATGATGGGGAGATTATGTTAGAAATCAATATTCCTTGTGATATTATAGTGCAGTACAGAAAAATACCAAGCCCCCTCATGGCTACCGACAGCGGACCTCTGCCCTTGTGTGACAAAGACATGCAGCAGGTCCAGCCTTACCTGTGGACCACTAACCCCCATGATGTGGGACTGTTAAGGGAAGCGGCTCCTGTAAAAATAACAAATCAAGCCTGGAACGATACTACCCAGAGTAAAGCAGTATACCCTGTCCAGAGAAGCTGAGGAAGGGATTCAAGAGACACTGCGAGCACTCTTAGAGCAAGGAATAATTGTACCTTCGATCTCGCCATTCAACACGGCTGTGTACCCCATTAAGAAAGCGACAGGGGGAGTTGGCGTATGATCCAGGACCTTCGCCCCCTCAACTATATTGTCCAAAAAGAGTTCCTTCTTGTCCCAAATCCTGCCTCCATCTTATGCAGCATCCCAAAACAAGCCACCCGCTTCACCGTGGTGGATTTGAAAAATGCTTTTTTCTCAGTGCCCCTTGACCCTGAATCACATTATCTCACAGCATTTACCGTGGGGGGGAGGGAGGTATGAACACTGTTTGCCCCAGGGGTATTGCGAAAGTCCGAGCATATTCAATAGAATACTGCACGAATATTCAATTTCCGAGCACAATCATTCAGTATGTAGATGACCTGCTGGTTTGCAGTTAAAGTGAAGAGAGCTGCCAAAGAGATTCTATTGTCCTGTTCCAACTCCGAGCACAAAAAGGGTACAAGGTGGACAAGAAAAAACTCCAATACTGTTTGGCAGAGGTCCTGTACTTGGGCCATCTAATTTGAAAAGATGGCAAGAGAATCATTCCTGACCGAACGGCAACAGTGAGTGCCACTGCCAAACAAAATACAGTGAAGGAAATGCATACATTTCTAGGACTATGCGACTACTGTGGAGCATGGATCCTAGATTATGCAGCGTACACAAGACCTCTCCTGCAGGGGCTGGAAGAAGCACAGAAAGAAAAAACACATATCACATGGACAGCAGAAATGCAAACAGCTTTCAATGACCTAAAAGGGTTAATTTCAACAGCCCCAGTACTAGCCACACCTGACTATGATCAGCAATTTTATCTTTTTACGCACTCTAATGGCACTTTTATGACGGCAGTACTAACGCAGAAAAGTTCAATGGGACACAGGCCACTTGCCTATTACAGTGGCACACTCGATTCAGTGATGCAAGGTCAATTCATGTGTGAACAGGCTCTTGCAGCAGCCGCCTTTGCTACTGAGAAAAGCTCAACAATTGTCATGGGGTGCTCCGTCACTCTGTACATTGAACACTCCCTGTTTGCGATACTAGAAAGATCAAAATCCACCCTAACTACACATAGAGCATCAGCATACAAAACTATTCTGTCCAGCTCCAATATTCATGTGGTAAGGTTCAAAATAGTAAACCTTGCCATGCTCCTCACAGAACCATCCACCGTCCAAGATATGCAAGAGCACGACTGTGCAACATACGAGGGAGAGGGGGATGACATTCCAATAGCAAGGGAGTACGCCGTGGAGGAGGGGGCAGTGTTCTTCGGTTTCGGTGATGGGTCAGTGTCCATTGATCAATCAACGGGTGAAAAACATGTAGGGGCAGCAGTTGTGAGGATGGAGGAAGGACTATGAGAAATTCTGATTAAAAACGCCTGCCCATGCACTATTCCGCACAAGCGGCAGAACTCATTGCACTAATTGAAGCACTCCACGCAGCAAAAGTATGCTCTGACAATTTATTCTGACTCAGCGTATGCGACTATCTAGATGGAGAAGAAGGGGGTTTAGGAGAGCTGATGGGTCCCCAGTGCAGAATGCAGATTTGCTAAACAAATTGATTGCAGCCCTCGCAGAACCCTCTATAGTAGCAATAGTGAAATGCCAGGCACACAAGATGAAACATCTTTGGGAAATGCAGGCGCGGCAGCCAAAGAAGCAGCGTATCTCCCAGTACCCATGAGTACATAATGTATCCTAGTAAGCAAGGCAGAAACTCCCAAAGAAGAAGCCTACAACGCGTTACCCATTGCACAGGTAATCGAATTGAAGAGCAGAACACCAACAGCAGAACAAGAATTATGGCTTAAACGAGGATGTACCCAATCACCCACTGATTTGTTATGGAGACAAGGTACAACAGGGAAGGTTGTCATGCCAGTAGAATTGTTACACATAGCCTTTGAACAATTACATTTTCCCGCACACAGTTCGAAACAACACATAGCTGCCAATCTCCAGGAAGATTGGTTCATTCCAAACCTCCAAGAGCAGCTCAACAAAATGGTAGTCCAGTGCACCACATGTCAAGTGTTCAGTACAGGGTTCACCTTAAGAACACTGCAAGGAACTCTGCCACGTCCTGTAGGGCCTTTCCGTGAGCTGCATATAGATTATGCAGACATGGGAGAAAGATGTCACGGCGCCAGATATTTGTTTGTGGTGGTGTATCCCATCTCTCGATGGGTGGAAGCAGGGCCCTGTGCCCACCCAGATGCAAAGTGTGCAGCGAAGTTCCTAGTGAGAGAGGTATTCCCCCGATGGGGAGTATGTAAAGTAATATCATCAGATAATGGAACATATTTTTTTTAATGAGCTTTTCAAAGAAGTCACATTGATGCTGGGGATAAAACACAAGATGTGTTCAATTTACCACCTGCAAGCAAATGGCGTGGTAGAGAAAATAAACAGCCTCCTCATGAGCAGATTATCCAAAATGTGTAACTCCCTAAAGAAAAATTGGGTGTATTGTCTGCCCCTAGCACTGTTTCAGCTGCACTCACAGCCTAGCAAGGGCCACCACCTGCCCCCCCATGAAATAGTAACTGGTCAGCACAACGCAACTATCACCAGTAAAATGGGCTTCTGACGCACATAGGACAGCTACAGTACTCAGGAAGAGTTCAAAGAGTATCTGACACAACTCACCCGTGCCATAAGGTGTATATCTAAACAAATTACACCCCAATTCACCACAGAGAGGGAAACAACTGGGACCCCAACTGGAAACAGCCTCGTACAACCCTTAATGCCAGGAGAATTAGTTTATGAACGAAGTTTCATCCGGAAATGGAACTCCCCGAGATTCCATGGTCCGTATGAAGTCATATATTGCACTCCACTCATTGCAAAGGGGCTGCGGTATTGGATCCATCTCTCAGATGTCAGAAAAGTACTAGGTAATGTCGCCGCAAACACTCAGGTTGAAAGCCAAACAACTACCACTGTCCCTTAGGAAATGACAATGAGTGATATGTTCACTACTGTCAAAAAAATGTGTTTCGAGAAAGATCAGCAAATGTTAAAAATATAAGTGTTACAAGTCTCTCTCTCTCTCTATCGCTCTCTTTCTTTCTCTTTCCCTCTATCCCTCTTCCTTATATCCCATCTAAAATTCTATTAATGCCCACCCCGTTTTATCACTTTCCATAGGTGCAACGATGCTGCAGTTGACCCCGCTCAATTGTAATATACAGACAGATATCAATAGAAACAGAATGAGTGTTACTTGAGCATATAGTTACCACTGCGGCTTGCACTTTAGTGCTATACTTTTTACTAACTAATGTTTATTTTGGGGATTTATTGGAAAACGTCTTAACTGGAGGTCCCATATAAAAGAAGGTGGGGGGGGTCAAATGGACGTAGAACAACAATACATCATTGAATTTAACAAGTTTACATAAAAATGCAAAGAAATAACTCCAGATGTTTTCATACTCGCTAACAATGTCACTGGAAATATATCTGACATTCAGTTCAGTCTGACTGTCTGAAGCGGCTGGTGTTGCGTTGTTGTTCCCAGTTTCCAGTGCGTTTTGACAGGAATCGTGACGTGCACAAGGTCCTTTCTTCCAACGGGAAGTCTGGGAAGTCAGGGAGTATGTTGCGAGCGTTGCGAGCGTTCGCTGTGAACGTGAACGTATGTGTTCCTTGCGTTTTTTTTTTCTTCTCGGCTCCTGGTTTACGGACTACCGACTGGCGGTTGAGGACGGCTAAGGGCGGTTAAGGACGGCTAAGCCTGAGCCTGGGGAGTTGGCCGCTACGACCGCTACGGAGACGCACTAGACGCAGGTGAAGCGTCCGACGAGATCCACGCGATCCACCCGTCTAGTCAAAGCCAAGCCAAGCAGTTTGAGGCAGTAAGTCTTACAAGTCCTGCAAAGCCTGTAAAGCCTGCAAAAGTGAACCCGAGTAAGTTTTTCAAAACTCAGATGAATAAGTGCCTGTAAGCAGGTCAGCAGGGGTCTGCAGGGGTCAGCAGGGGCGGAAGGTATTTTGAAGTTGGCCCATTGATCCGCTGATCTGCATACCTGCTGATTAAGCTGTAAAATAAACTACTAGCACTCAATCTGAGGGGGTAGTGTGCTGTGAGCTGTGTGTTGTGTGCTGCTTGGCGCCCTGTGGGAGACTGTGGAGACTGGGTCTCTTTGATCCCACTGATCGGGTAACATAGGTGGTAATACTTGTGCGGAGCTCCGCAGAGTGGCAGTTTTCTGCGGGCTCTTTGCACTGTGATAGATTCGCAAAAGAATTCTGTTCACAATTCGAATGTATCCACCATAACAAACGCAACACAGCGGCAATTGTGTGTTGTGTGTCGGTTTCTCTTTTGAATTCACTGCAATAATAGACCTAACATAACTCAGCTGCAGGCAAAAGGTAGAAGAAATAAAGGTGAGAGAAAGGGAGACTGTTGGAGACAGTACTCCTTTGATCCCTTTATCCCTAAAATAAAATGTGGAACTTAACCTGAATAATAAATCATTTTTATTTATATTAAACGAACAACAATAATTTGTATTAAGCACCCATTACGATAATCAATAAAGAGCTCTGCAAATTTGAGAAATGTCCTCCCGCTACAATCTGAGGCCCTTTTGTTGATGATTTAAGAGCTCCTTAATGGGACGGCTCGTATATAGAAAAATCTCTGCAGGATGAAGTAAACAATTCAGGTCCACACATTCCTACTACCCCGATAAATGATACCAACTTAGTGGAGGTCCAAATTCATCAAGAATCTCAAGCGGACAAGATACCAGCAGATGGCATTTTGAGAGACATATCAAAAAACATTCCATCTACTTTATCAAAGAATTTCACTTTGACATCAACAAATATAAAAGGGACTATTGATCATTATTTCCAGAAACGTAGACACAACAGCTTGAGCGCTCTTACTTCAAACTCTTTGAGGCTCTTAAATCAGGATCCCAATTCAACGACTGAGAATAGACAATTAGAACTACCAATCTCAGCAATAGATCTTTCAAGGACTCCCAACCACCTCCTGAGTTTAACCCAAAATCCATTATATCAAGGAGAGAGATTGAACTCAACAGAAGCTTTTCGAAGAGAGTCAGCTGCATTTGATGAATTAAAAATAGATCATCTTGCCCATAGACCCACGGTAGCCCTTGGAGGTAAGAATCAAGATTTTAAGGAAGGGGATTCAACCTTGAATTACGTCTTGAATTCACTGGTGAAAGTTTTTGAACTCCTTAAAAGGGATGTGCAGACACACACAGGAATCCTGATGGAAATGACAAAAGACATCAAACAATTCGAATTCAAAGTGATAGGGCAAAGCAATGTAATAAACTGCTCAGTACTGCCCAATTTCACAAGGGTGGAAGATGGATTTTCCAAACAAAGTGAAGACCTAAGTGAAATTAAAGAACAACTAACTTCCTTGCTAATGGAAGACTCTGAGATTAAGGATTTGCCATTGAAAATCAACTCTAGACAAACAACAAATCCTTTAACACAGCAGGAAACTGACAACAAAAAAGACGACATTCAGCCAGGATTGAATATTCTTGTTGATGATACTCCTCTATCAGAGTCGGTGATGGAAGAATTCTGCCGCCTGCCACAGATTGCAGACTCATTATTGGAACAGTCTCCAGAAAACCGAGATGAAATAATTGAGATATCAACGCAAGAAGTAATCGCAAATGAAATTCCATGGAAGAGGAGTACTCCGCAATCATACAAGAGACGGAGAAGGGAAAGGCGGAAAAACCAAAAATCAAATCATATGTCCTCTAAGTCTAGGTGTAGACAGGACAAGAAAACAAAAAACATGAAGGGCCCTAAAACAAGGAGATCAAATGTAAATAGCTTTGTAAAGGGGATTTCGGACCGGGGGAAAAAGTAAAAAACCATATTGACTTGGAAAAAAATGATCTGAACCTGGAAGTAGAATCCCCACTGCACGAAGTTCAGGGCGGAACAGTATAAAAAAAAAAAAACAACAAAAGAAAAAAACTTTTGCTAATATTGTCCTAGAAAAAGAAAAATAAGCTGAAAGGACAAAAAAATCAATGGGTACTCAAACAGAAGTAAAATCTATAAATGCAGATAAAAATCCACAACAGCAGGATGTCGTTAGATCCAAGACAACAGGGAAGTTGTTAAAACTTGCACCAATATTTTTACCTAAACAGAAATCTGTTCCTAAAGCCCCAATACAGAGAGAGACTGGTTTGAGGATTGCCCAATATTTAACATGATAAGAGCAAAATCTGGTAGTTCAGCTGATACACCGGAACCTCAGACAGATTATTCACAGGGTGAGATAAGATCTCTTACTCAAATTGGGGACTAAGAAACCAGGCCAAAGTGTAGGAATTGGAAACGAAGGGAGTTGGATTCCATCAGCTACAACACAATCTCCCAAAGTTATGACTGAGAATACTACGAACTCCGAAGAAGAGCTAACACCTTATGCGGTCCCGAGACTTTGGATTACTAATGAAGAAAATAGACAGTCTGGCAAACCTTTGAATAGGGGAGCGATCCGGTCATTAGTAAAAAAACTTCCTGAATTAGATCTATTTTCAACAAAAGATATTGAATATGTTTGCTTTCCAGAATCGGGCCGCACAAGTTTAGCTGAAGTTGGATTTTTTTCTAAAATGGGGGTGAAGGCTTTTCTAAATTTGATAGAAAAGTTGCGTTGTTTAGGTCTTGAAGTGCATGACAAATTGCAGTTTCATTGCACAGTAGTTGAAGGACCCGAAGAAAATGGAGCTGCCCAGGGAAAAGTTTCTTTTGTACAAGCTAGACAGCAAAAAACGAAAGATGGCCAATCTAAAGAGGGGTCTCAACCTCTATCCTGGCCAATGTTACCAGAAATAATTATGCAAGTTGGGGGTAGCTCAGGCATCTCTTTCGTAGTAAAAATCTAAAAATTACTAGTTGGAACACACAAGGCTCCAGCTCATTTAGAAGCAACGAAATGAAAGCTTTGTTATTCGGGGAGAGTGACTTGATTCTATTACAAGAAACCTGGCTAGTTAAAACACCAGAACTCGAGGGTTTCAACTTGGCAATTCAACCAGCATATAGTAAAGCCAAGGGTCGACCAATGGGGGGTTTATTGATTGCTTGTAGAAGGGCTTTATTTAATGAAATAATAGCTATACCCTACAAACAAGAAGGAATTATTGTGGTAAGAGCAGTCACTCTCCCCGGTAATGCATCATCTAAGGAGATAATAATTATCAATTTATATTGGAACCCCGCCAGGGAAAAATTATTGGAATTCCTAGAATCGATCTCGGTAGTCCTCAGCGATATTAGGATTACCTACCCCGGGGCCTTCATATTAGTTGCAGGAGACCTAAATTCTCAATGCCTCAAAATTAAACAGAGGTGGAAAGGGGAAAATGAAAGAAATAACAATCAATGGTAGATATTGGTTAGATTTCTTTGACGAATGGGATTTAAAACTTCTAAATGGATCAGTAGAAGGGGACGTTCCACCCGCCACCACTTGGGGGAGGGAGGACACAGAGTCTATATTGAACTATGTCTTCCTATCCACAAACTGGTTCGGGAAATGGACACATTTTTCCGTCAAAGATGGGGGTACAAGCGACCACAAGCGATTGGTAACACAAATCAGTTGGAGCTGTAGGGATACAATAGAGGTGTGGGATAATCGAGTAGTTGTAAATGCCAAGAAAAATTGCCTAGTTAAATATCAGAAAGAAGGCGCTCGTCTAAATGATGGTCTGGACAGACTCCATAATTGGGATTGCCCTGAAGTCATATATCAAAACTGTATGCCGCTTACTTTCCATGACTTCATTTGGTCAATTGATTGCCCAAAGAGCATTCAGAAGGGTCATCAGCAAACCCATAAGCATCATTTTGATGAAGCAATATGGGCAAAAAAATGTGAGACACGGAGACAACTAAGACTAGCAAGAAAGATGGCAAGAAGTAAATCAGAACTTGCAGTGGAGACAAAAAAAATTAAAAACAACTTTAGGAGTTGGTCCAGACATCATAGATAAGAGCTGGGGCAAAATGATGGAGAAGAAATGTTGCGTGCTTTGCAAAAAAACTCCTCACGTAACATTTGGTCTCTTATCAACCCACTCAAAATTGATCAAGATATAGCTCAAACGAATAATGTACCAGAATCGAGTTGGTTGACCCATTTTGGTGATAAATACCATAAACCACAGGGAGGGCCGATTTTGGGTCAGTTGGGTCACTCGATCGGTTGTCATCAAGTGCCTTTTGGGAAAGAATGATTGCCGGCCATGAAACCAAATTGACATCAAATGTAATAAGAGTACTGCAATATACAGGTTTCATTCCACAAAAAGATTGGTAATTCAATTGTTGCAGTGGATAGGAGACGTGTTTGTATGTTTATTTTAACTCTTGATTGTTGCTGCTCAACTATTTTACTTTTACTTTTTTTTTCTTTCTCTTTTTATTATGTGAAAATTGTATGAATTTGTATCAATATGCTGTAATGGATTTTGAGCAAATTTAAGAAGAATGTGTAAAAAACCCAAATGTGGTTATATCACAATAAAAAAAAAAAATATATATATATATATATCTGATGCACCAAATGTTACGTCAACCCCCCCACAATGTTTACAGCCAAGCAATTTACCTCACAACCTAATATGATAACTACCTCAGCACCTGTTGAATTGCTTGCCCCTGTTTTTAATATGAAAATAAGTTCTTTTCCAACCAATGGTGTATGAACAAGTGAATGCAAATACCAATGTTTCTCCACTGTATAGTGTACAACAAAATGTTCACCATCACTGATACCGCGTGTAGCAGCTCCCAATCCACACTGTGCAGTAGCCTAATGGTCCAGTTGTTACCAACACATGTACAAAGGTCAGTATGTAACAATGACAGGTTATGTAGAAGCTGGGTAGGGAAACGACAATCTCTCTTGTATAATAGTAGAAGGAAAAGGCAGGCACGTCAGTATAAATATGATGCTCACCATGGTTTAGGATTAGACAAAGTGGAGGACCTTCACCATCCTGGGACATCTAACAGTTGGTATTCGGATAGGAGTGCAATGGGAAGGCGAATGACCAATGGGATTTGCTGCGGGTGTTTCTTAATACCGCATGCATCTGGGGCGCCCAAGGTTTTAGTACCTCAAGAGGTACCCCTAGTAGAATCACAAGGTCTCATCCACCTTGCACTATGTAGAATAAAGGGCACCTTTCCGGCACGCACCGTCAAAATAAAAGTTCTTCCACCAGACAACAGACAAAATAGATATGTGCTCGACCTCCTTACAGCTATGGAGGGCATGGTTTGCAAAAAGATCAAGAGTTCATGTTGCACATTCGTACCTTCTACAGATGCTGAAAATGGAACCCTATCACACGTGATAGCAGCTATACACGAACTGGGTGTGAAAATGAAAAAAGAAGCAGGAATACAGGAAGATGACTGGATCAACATGGCATTCGCTCGGGTGCCCTCATGGCTTGGAACCACTATGAAGATGCTGATCCCTGTCCTCGTGTTAATCTTGCTGATTTTTTGTGTGTGCCAGTTGGGTCTCGGATGCTGCGCAAAAGCAGTACCCAATAGTGCAATGATGATGGTGACTATTGGGAATAGAAATGATAAGAATGTGCCTCACGATAAACAGTAAGCGCAAATACAAACAGGAGAAAGCGATGGTCCCAAATATCGCATGGTAGCTATATACCACACAGGGGATGAGGTGGACAATTATCAAACAACCATTGCACCCCCACCAGACCCTGAGAATTATAAGGCGGGTGATGGGGGATGTATATATATGACCTGTACCCCTGAAGTATATGCACATCGTGGGGAACATTTGAGAAGCGTGTGCAGAGCATGGATGCCTATAAAAGGTAGCCCTGTGTGGGAGGAAGCAGAGAGAAGGGCTAATGAACGTAGAAATACTGGGGGAGGGTATTTGTTACTGTAGGAGTAACAAAAGGGGAGTATGTTGGGAAGGAAATGGTCTTCCCCCACCCCCTAGCTGCAGCCAAAGTAAATAGACTCCATCGAGGCCAAGCGGGGGGGAAGAGCCACCCCCCTCCACCACTGTACGTGTAAGAGCCCCATGACATAGAAAATTAGATCAACAACATCACCCATGTCTCAGCACTCAAGACTCCATTTTGTAGTAGACCCAGATGCCATTTTTTACTACGCCCTAAAACCACCACCCTGTGAGGTTGCGACACTTGCATCCCCTGTCTCTCACTCAGAGGGACCAAGCCATCAACACACCAGCTCAGCTCTGCACGAGCCTTGTTCCCACAGAAGTCCATCTGTTCCCGGTCCTCTCAATGTTGCAAATACCTAGTATTGTTTTCCAAGAATGCGCTCTGCGAAGAGCGTGGGACAGAAACAGGCCCCAGCACTTTGCCCATCCATCTCCACAAAATTGCCTGTTTCCCCTTGGCCCCCACCCTGCCAGGCCTGAGCCCACCATGCCTCTCAGTCCCGAACCCCTAACTCCTTTCATGTCGATAAACATCTAACCCCCCCGACCTCGACCATTTCAGGTTACCCACCACAGATCTAAGTCTGTACAGCAGCATATTGTCCCAATAGCAACAGACGTCCGTTCATATCATGAGGCACCAGGGACGGCAGACAGTAGATCAAACCCCCAGGGGAGAAACTTGGGAGCAGGAACTGCGCCATCAACAAAGACCTGAATGTGGGGGTCAGCATGGCTGTATATTATGATCTTTTTCTTCTCTGTACCCTTTTCATATGAAGCTCCGGTGCCTACCATGACTTTTGAATAATTGAGCTCAGTGGTTTAGTTCAGTTTAGTTTAGAATAGATAGAATGTTTCTGATGACGACTCGACCTTCACCCCGAAGATGTGCCCAGCTGACCCACGTGCACCAAGATCGGCAGGAGCGGGGAATCTGCAGTCAATTAGCGCCTGGCATCCCCTATGGACCAGGTAGACACAGCCTTATGCCTCAGCGCTTTACATAGAACACATATACATGCAAAATCAGCCAGTAATTGTTACTCATTTATCGACCTCGGAAGGATGAAAGGCTGAGTTCCCTTTGCCGGGATTCGAACCTTGCAAACTGCAGATGACACACAGATCGCAGCAGCGAGCGCTCAACTCACTGAGCTATCTTGCCAATCTCCAATTTTGTTTGTCATTGTGCATCCCATCCGTTATGTATGTGCTCATGAGCTTTGCAACATGGGGGACGCCGAGTTAAGATGATCATCACTTCCCACATACGCCGAATTTCAAGGGTTTTGTTGCATTAAATGTGATCACCTTAACTGCCCCTTAACTAAAGCTTTTTCAATGAATTTCAAGGGGTTTGTTGTTTGTATTTTAATACACAGGTTTCTTTCAAGCCCACTCTTCCCGGCTTTCGGCCATGGCCATGGCCAGTAGCCAAGCCAAGCCTTTGCCTGTGGCCGCTACACATGTTGCACCAACCTTCTGAAGTGCCTGTCATGCCTATAGACGCTGAAAGCTGATGATTTGCTTTTCACCTTTTTCACTTTATTTCCTACAATCGAGTTGTTACAAGCTCCGCCCACTACCCAGCAGCCCTATTTTAAGCACGAGCGCGCGCAAAAGCATGCGTGAGCATCTGCAAGTGCCTTCTGAAGTGCCTGTCATGCCTGTGGATGCTGGAGGCTGATGATTTGCTTTTCACCTTGCCTACTGGCCAGGGTCACTGGCACAGAAACCCATTTACCCTTGCCTAGTAGATGCGATAACACTGATGCCCCCACAATTTATTTTTTGTTCCTCCAGTTCCGTTCCCTTAAAATTACAGCCGTAATCACGCTGTAATAACCACGATAATGGCCAATTTTCTGTCTGTGATGCATTTCCTCTGCCTGTTATTATCATGCTAATTATCAGAGTATTACTGCGGTAATGCGAAAACGTTTGAGCCACGACCGGCTCCCCATGCCACTGCCAACTACACATGAAGTTATTAAGAAAATAAAAAACGCATTTGGTTTTCAGCCTACTCCCATTAATTTTTCCATAGGGAAAAAGTGCAGTATGTGAACAGCTGTAGCGCAAAAACTGCTGGGCAGATTTGGACCGAATAAGAAACAACTTAGGCACAAAGCATTCACTTAATTTCCTTGACTGGTATGGGGTAAATCTATCCAGCAGTTTTTAAAATATTTAACAGACATGGGGTGCTCCATGCTGCTTTAAAACTTTATATCAGCCTTGGTGCTATGGAGCAGAGAGCCTGAGAGAGGCTAATAACTTGACTTGCTGGATGCTTATGGATGGAATTTTCCAAATCTTTTTCAAGGGTCCCCATAAACTAGAAATGTTGAGAATTGTTTGTTAAAAAATAAAAATGCTATTAAGAAAACATAAAAATGTAGGTTTCAGCCTACTTCAATTCATTTTCCCATAGAGAAAAATGCAGTATTTGAACAGGTGTAGCACGTTAACCGTTTGGCAGATTTAGACCAAATAAGAAACCATCTGGGCACAAAGTGTTGAGGTAATTTCTTTGACTGGTTTGGTGTAAATCCATCCAGTAGTTTTTAAAATATTTGACAGACATCGGGGTACCCCTGCTCCATAAAAAGAAGTTATATACAATCGGCATTGGTGCTTCCCTGACAGACTTTTCTGAAATGAAAATCCGGTATTTTTTTTTTGCTCAATGTGTGTGATTCATGCAATAATACCGGGAGAAGGCGATAATCAATGAAAGAACTCAAAACGCTATTTGTAGCAGGAAAAGGGATGCATCAAGCTTTGGACTGAACTCCCCCATGACCTTAGAGAGCTTAATAACTTCTTGACGTCAGAAGGAGGCTCAAAACTCCTCTGTGTCGTCACTCCTGTGGGAACACAGATTATTTTGAATGACAGCGCTTAGCGGTCTTGGCCATATGCGCTATATAAAGCGCTATATAAATACCAATAGCAATAGAAATCACATCAGGCTAGAGGTGTGTGAAGAATTCTATGGATCCCTCATTGTAACCCTGCCTAAAGTCTCCTCAAAGGTGGCCAGATTTGGAGGTGGGTTGGGGAGCCAGTTACGAGTAGAAAAAATCTGTGTCACAAGAAGCAATGAGTCAAAAAGGGTAATGGGAGAAGGTTAAGGAGGGGAAAAGAAATTAATTGGAGTGAGGGTATATGGAAAGAAGAAGGGGCACAAGATGCTGAGTGCCTTTGAGGACGTGGAAGACTTTAATTCTGAGCAATGTTTCACGTTTTCATGTGAATCGCCAAACTGCCACTATACCGCAGGATTTTCTGTTAATGGGAATGATTACTGTGAAATTATCGTGGGAATAAAGAGTTCGAAAAAAAAAAGGTTGAACATCCGCAGTGCCTACATTAACTGGGCAGGAGGCAAGGCGTGTTTGGTAACAAATTAATGGTGTGACATGGCCAGTGGCCCTGGTAAGTGGGCCCGAAAGAAAGATATTGGTGCAACATGTACAGAGGCCACAACCGAAGGCCACAGCTAGTGAGACCTCAAGAAACTATACATGTTCGGCTGTGGCCTTTGACCATGGCTGAAGGCCATGGCTAATAAGCCCAAAAGAAAACCATTGGTACAACATGAACAGTGGCCATAGCAGAAGGCCATGCATTGTGGGCCCTGAGGAAACTAAGGCATAGCAAAACCCTTGAAATTCAGTGAAAAACCATTTGTTAAGAGAGAGTTAAAGTGATCAGATTCAATGCAACAAAACCAATGAAATTCAGAACTTGCATTTCAATCCACCTCTGAGGAGAAAATGCATCATATGAATCAAACAGTGATGGGGTAATGGGCAGGAGAGGACCAGTGTGGAAAAAAGCTATTGGGGAGACCATAGAAAGCGGAGGGGGCACTTTGTGTGTGTGCCTGTGAGGGCAGGAAAAGGTTTTGGATTTTCAAGCTTTATCAGGAGGTTACTGGGACAATCCCACGAGCATTTGCAATTCAATGCCGCTGTATGTGTAGTTCATTGCCAATATCGTAGGAATCCCGCAGGAATGATGAGAGTGTAAAATAAAAGGTAATTTTATACCTGCAGTGATCACATCTCCTAGGCAGGGGGGGAATGGGTTGCTGTGCCGAATGTCATGGCTAGTGGGCCACAAAGAAACCTATTGGTGCAACACGTACAGAGATCATGGCAAAAGGCCATGGCTAGCGGGCACAAAGAAACCTATTGGTGCAACATGTACAGTGGCCACGGCTGAAAGCCAAAGCTACTGGTCACGGCCGTAGACCATGGCTAGTGGGCCCGAAGAAACCTACTGGTGCAACATGTGCAGTCATCACAACTTGGTTAATGTCAACTGGACGTAAGCAGCACCGATTAGGCTGGAAATGAGCACTGTCAGCCTGCAATCCATGAACATCCACCGGCTCCAATTTGCTCTTTCTCTACTCT
Source organism: Ambystoma mexicanum (assembly GCF_040938575.1). Taxonomy (NCBI): domain Eukaryota; kingdom Metazoa; phylum Chordata; class Amphibia; order Caudata; family Ambystomatidae; genus Ambystoma; species Ambystoma mexicanum. The sequence goes on from NC_090924.1 coordinate 1,261,273,313, forward strand.
ATTCCAGTTCAGCTATTGCCGCCTCTGAGACCGACAAGCAGAACAACAATTACCGAACAGGGCACCTCATCTGCATGTGCGTGTATCTGAGTATCAGGCAGGGCCGCCAACAACATCCCACAGAGGCAGGCTGCAGGGGCAGGATGGTGTTAGGGATCAGAAATGCGAGACAAACAAGTAGATAGAGTTTTCTCACAATTAGCTATTTTATTGAACAGTAATGGTATGATAAACGCCTAACTCTCCCTAACCAAAAAAACCTAAAGCTAAAAAAAACTGACCTAATGTCCAGAATTCTCTGTCCCTCACACTCATACACACAACAAAATCATAAAAGGATTTTCTGACTGTTCAGACTTCACAAAACAGCATTTAGATGCACATGGATAATTTCTAAACATAGATCCTTGTATCCAGGATTCAATCCCGTTCCCCTGGATCAAATCAGGCTGCTTCCAACCGAAAAAGTCAAACGTAAGTAAGCTCTTCCAATAGCCAAGTTCCACTCAAGGTATGACACAAAGTTCTCTTCAATCCACAGGCTCTTCACGTGGCAACACAATTATCAAATAGGACTTCTCACTATTCAAGGCAATAGTTGAAATGTCCACATTTGCTTGTTTGATAAACCAAAGAAACTACTTCTTACACAACACAGTTTTGTCAGGATGATTTCCCAATAGTTCAACAAGCATACCAACAGATGTTCTATTTTAGTTTTATCTTCTACCACATTGCAATACTTCAACTTCTTCCTGGGTGCACTCGCCTGCCAGGACTAACCACAAAGTTTCAATTTCCTGGTCTACTCTCCAGCCAGGACAAAACTACAATCAGTATTTTGTGGTAAGGCTTGCTTCAAAACTTTCCACGCTTCAATCTTCAAGGGGAAAAGTTGTATCAACAATTGTTTCATGTATTGACAATGTACTTCACATGGATTCACTTTTCCCCCCAAAATGCAGAACATATTTCGCTCCCCCTTGATAATTCTCACAAGCAGAGCCTCTGTTCTGCCAACTTTGAATTGCTTGATATGCCTTTATTTGGCTTAGGCAGTACTTGATACAATCTGCTTAAAAAAGTAATCTTCCTTTGGGTACATCACATTTAGTTTGAATACTGATCTCTTTTTGGTTTGGTAATATTGGTTACAATATTCTGTTTCACTTTGTTTAAATATTATCCCCTCTTGGCTTGAACAATGAGGTTACAATGTTTCTTTTGGGCACAATTCTCCCTTTAAGAGAGAAAGTGAAATGACCTTAATTTATTAGTTCGATATTCAAAACCTTTGTTTTCATTAGTTTGCTATTCAAAATCATTCTCTTGAACCAGCGGTCGGGTCACCGCAAGGTCAACTCACCGTTTTCTTACGCGTCTCCTCCAGACCCATTTTCCAGCTCTCTGCAGGGAAACCCAGGCATTTGACAGCTCCTGCAATGCCTCCATGTCTCGCGCCTCCTTTGCTTTGTTTACATTCCGGTGATCGCCACACACCAGAGCAGTACGCAGAACTGGGAGAGCTTCTCTCTCCCTCCGGGCAGCTGGTGTCTTTACCGCTTCCTGCGGCGCATTCTCTGCATTTCACAAGATTCCGGACTTCTGGCACAGCTTTAACACAGAGTCCCATTTTCACATGAGCTGCGGTTCAGTCCACTGTGCCTTCTGAAACTGCTGCTTCCACTGCTGACTCCTTCTGCTTCTTTGGAGGACCTGCACCTGAAGGGACTTCATATATTTCAAAGTCCTGCTCAGGTGTGGGCCATCAGAACCACTAGATTGAATGTCTTAGTTACTAACCTGTAACTGTATTTCTCCAGCATTGGTATCTTTCATAGATTCACATGCTTGAATATTCCCCGTCGTCAGACGGGGAATCCTCTGATAAAATTGATTATTACACACTTTTTTAATATAAACACATTGCTAAATAGCAATGCATGTACATAGCCCATTATGGCCTATGAGCCATTCTATTGCGTAGTCCCTCCACCTCACTTTGGTCCTTTATGGCCCCAACCAATGAGGTGGCAGGGCTTAAGCTCCGCCCCCAGCAGCCATCTTCAGATTTTGAACCGTAGCGACTACAGTATGATGGATGGTGAGCATAGGAGCAGCCTCTCAGGGGAGGCGGGCGGGCGCATGTGAATCTATGAAAGATACCAATGCTGGAGAAATACAGTTACAGGTAAGTAATTAAGACTTCTCCAGCATTGGATCTTTCATAGATTCAGATGCTTAAATAGAATACCAAGCGGTTAAAACATGCCACCATCATATACATATATGCATAAATACAGAAAACATATTTCTGATCAAACCTTTACCATGCAGCAACACAACGGTTACATACTTCGGGAAAGGTGGGAAAGGGAGGCTAGTCCTACTTTATGCAAAGAGATGGCAGAGCACTGCCTGTCCAACTGCAGTTTCTTTGTTGGTATCTTCAGCCAGGCAGTAGTGTTTCGTGAACGTGTGCAGAGTGCTCCACGTGGCGGCTCTGCATATGTCCTTCAAGGCAACTCCTGCCTGGAATGCTGTTGACGCCGCCCTTCCTCTGGTGGAGTGCGCTGATGGCAGTGGGTGAAACAGGACGACACCCAGCGTGCCAGACTTTGTTTAGAGATATGCTGTTCCTTGGTATGGCCAGAGAAAGCAATGAACAGTCGGTTTGAGGAGCGGAACTCCTTGGTTCTCTGCAAGTAAAACTTCAAAACTCTCGCAACGTCTAGAGAATGTAATGCTCTTTCCGCTTCAGAAGCGTGATTCTGGAAAAAGGCTGGTAAAACAATGCGCTCAGTGAGTGTCCTCCTGCATTTTGCAGCTACTGGTGCCAAGCATTTTGTGAAAACTCTTGGTGCCGATTTCAGCCCGAATGGGAGCACTCGAAACGGAAAATGAAGTTCTCCCACTGTAAACCTGAGGAACTGTCTGTGAGCTGGATGGATCGGTATATGGAAGTATGCATCCTCCAAGTCTAAAGTGGCCAAGAAGTCGTGCTTGTTCAACCAAGGAAGCACTCCTTGTAATGCTACCATCTTCAATGTTATGCGTTTGATATATTTGTTGAGTGCTCTCAGGTCCAAGATGGGTCTCCATTGACCGTTTTTCTTTTTGATGAGGAAGAAGCGGGAGTAGAAACCCTTTGTCTTCTGGGGGTACGGCACCGGCTCTACCGCTGCTTTCTGGAGCAGTTATTGCACTTCAGACATGACCTGCCTTAACATATGCACCCTGTGTGACGTTGGAGCTAAGGAAGGAGGTTGGTCTAGAAATTCTAAGGTGTGACCATCTCGGATTTATTTATTTATTTATTTATTCGCATTTGTTAAGCGCACATACAGCCCATGGGGCATCGTGGCGCTTGTTACAGAGATGACTTGTTATACATACAAAGAAGTCATTACTTAGTTACAAGAGAGTAGTAAGGAGAAGATAGGAAAGGAAGAGGAGATGATGTTGTACGACGAGCTAGTTGAACAAGGTGGTTTTCAGTTTTTTTCGGAAGGCAAAGAGAGATGTTTCTGCTCTGAGTGTGCTAGGAAGTGCGTTCCATAGCTTCGGTGCAATGTAAGGGAAGCTTATTCCACCTGCTCTGGCTCGTTTGATGCGTGGGACCCTAAGCTGGTTGGTGTGGCATTGTCTGGTTGGTCTAGTGGAGTGCGATCTGACTAGCGTGTCAGACAGGTAGGAAGGTGCAGATAGGTGAATACATTTATTTGCAGTGGTAAGTATTTTGAATGTGATGCGCTCTTTGACAGGTAGCCAGTGTGCTGCCTTTCTGGCTTGCGCAATGTGGTCCCGTTTAGGTATATTGAGGGCTGCTCTTAGTGCATTATTTTGTGTTGTTTGGAGTTTATTGAGATTAGTGATGGAAGTACCAGCCAGTAGTGCATTACAATAATCTATCTTGGCTCCTATGGTGGCTCTTGCAATAGATAAGCAATTATCTTTGGTTAGGAATGGTTTAATGGCATTAATGAGCTTAGTGCTCAGAGCGGAGGCAGAGACAATGGAGTTGACTTGCTTGTCTATGGATAGTGATGCGTCAATGTGGACTCCTAGTGTTTTTACAGAAGGTAGAACTGGGATGACACAATTGTCTATGCAGAAGTTTGTGTAGAGAGGGTCGAGATTCTTGAGAGTGGATTTTTGGCCAAGGATGAGAATTTCGGTCTTGTCACCGTTAAGACATAGGCCATTCGTGGCCATCCATGCTTGGATGGTGGCGTATATATTCTGGAGGGTGGTTGCGTCCTGGAGGTAGTGTCCTGTGAGCGGGAGGAGTACTTGGGTATCGTCAGCGTAGTTGGTGTATGTGATCCCAAGTGCGTCCAATTTGTCAAAGAGAGGTTTGGTGAAAAGATTATAGAGAGTGGGAGCTGTACATGAACCCTGATGGTGGTAGGTTCTGCGTTGGCTATATTGGAGAACACTTTCATCACTCTGCCTTTGAGGAAAGAGGTAATCCAATTTGTGGCTTGTTTGGAGAAATGAGCGGCCTGAGTTAGGTGGTTCGTGAGAATGGCATGATCGACTAAATCAAAAGCCGCTGAAAGGTCTAGGAGGAGCAGGAGGGCCGGCTTACCTTTATCTAGGATTAGGGTGATTTGATTCTTCAGATCTAGTAACGCAGTTTCAGTTCCATGACCTTTACGGAATCCGGACTGCCTTTTGCCTAGGACAGAGTTGTTTTCCAGGTAGGCCTGTATCTGCATATGTGCAGCTTTATCTAGGATTTTTAAAGCTGCATATGTGCAGCTTTATCTAGGATCACCTGCAACACCCATTTGTCCGATGTAATTGACTGCCAGCGTTGAAGAACTGGCTTCCCCTTCCCCCCACCGGGGTGTGACGTTGAGGGGAAAGAATCGGATAGTCAGTTTTGTTTGCTTTGTGACTTCCCTTGGGCGGAGCCACGCCTGCCTCTATGGGCATATCTGTTGGAGGATTGATACTTGTTCTCTTGGTACGTGCTACCTTGCGCCTTCTGACCATAAGAGGAGCGGCCATACCCTCTGTGCTTAGAAGATGAGCCTCTAAAGGGGCAGAAAGATAGACAGTCCTTATCCTTGTCCTTTAAAGAACTGATGGCTCGGGCTGTGTCGTGTCCGTGTCTGATTTGATTCCCTTCAGGTGGTTGTCTATTTTCTTTCCGAAGAGGTCTTGTCCATCAAAGGGCATGTCCAATATCTGCGCTTGAACTTCAGGCCTGAAATTAGTAGCCTTCATCCAGGCCCATCTTCTGAGTACTGTGCCATGTGCCATCTGTCTGAAGCCTGATTCGGCCACATCAACCGCTGCGTCGATCATATGATCCGAGGTTGCTTCACCATCGGCGATTATCGATCTAGCCTCTTCCTGGATCTCTGGTGGTAACTGCTTAGCCAATTTGGACATGCAGAGCCAAAGCTCACGATCAAACCTCGCAGTCTTAGCCAGCGCATTACTCCTTCTGATGGTAAGCGACGCCGAAGCTGATACCTTCCTGCCCATGGCTTCTAGCTCACGTCCGTCCTTGTCCGGTGGTGCCGACAGCGGCGAAGCGGGATTGACAAGCTTCTTCCTAGCTGCAACTGTGATAACCGAGTCCGGTTTTGTATGACCACTCAAACAAAGCGGTGCAGAGTCAGGTGCTTTATATTTCTTCTCTGATCTGGAGACCAGAGTCGGAGTAGACAAGGGCATAGACAGGATCTTGGATCCAGACTCCCAGATGGTGTCGAGGAGAGGAATGGTGGTCACCGTTCTCCTGCGTTTTTCCCTGTGCTCATAAAGCACATTTCTTTCCTCTGATGTAACCTGAATTTTTAACAATCCTGCAGCCTTGCCTATTATGGTGTGGAAAGAAAACAGATCATCCGGAGGTGAAGCATCGTCTGGGGAATCTCTCTTCCTGGGCTTCTTGACTATGTAGTAATCCCACTCACTGGCTGCCTCAGGCTCCTGTGTAATCTCCCAACAACTTAAATTTTTCCTGTGTAATCTCGCCTTCTCATGGATCAGAGAATTCTCTAAAAGGATCCTCCTGCCAATCTGAGACTGAAACGAAGACGGCACCATTGTTGGATCCCTATCCGGAGATCAAGGTCTATGCGATGATGGTGGTGGTGATGGCACCCTTGTCGGTGAAGCACTTTTAGTCCTGCTCCTAGACCTTCGAGCAGGCTCAGGTGATCGTGCTCTCTTTTGCGGTCTACTCCTGTGAGGTGAACTTCTTGACGTGCCTGGAATTGGAGACGTGTCTCTCCGACGGGTTTCCAGTTCCAAGGGATTGTCATGGAATCCACTGAACCAATTGCCAACAGACATGCAACTGAACCACACAAAATGATACAAGTTGTCTGCAACCATAAAAGGATACAAAGAGTCTGTTTTGAGGAACTTGCAGAGGAATCTTCCTCTGGTAACACGGGTATTGAAGTGGTAAACCTTTCTAATGATGATACTCTCTGACTGACAAATAACCACAGTCAGAGAGAGGAATCAATTTAAAGGACATGAAATGAAAACTCTCTCCCAGCTGTGAGAAAGAAACAAGATCAGGATATGGCTATACATGAATTTTAACAATTACCTATACTATGTTTCCACTAAACTTTATTGGGAGTCTTGAGGTATGAAGAGGTCCAGTGTAATTAATCCACAGATGGAAACAAGGACCAGGGAAAGGAATATTAGTAGGGAAACTAATCCCGCACGGAACGAGGGTCGAACTAGAGCCGGGTCTGGGGCACCCAGTAAAGTGTCCATCAGTTCAGTGCACAAGAGAAATTAAATCGGCAAATCCGAAACAAAATCCACTCTTAACGACTTCCAATTCCACACTTGGAGTAATTCCCACTAACTTCTGGAAATTAAGATGTTTACACTGAAAACCTCAGCCTGGAATAACTTTAACAAAAGGTCTTGGTTGAATGTGAATACCTGAGAAGGTACGAAATGCACTTCCTTATATAAAAGCAAATTAAATGTCCCACGGGATGAGAAACGCATTTTAAGGCATGTGTTCATAAGGACAGCTTGAGATATGATGAAAATGGATAACGCTTCTTGTAACAGGAACCAGCGTCACACTCGCGTTCCCCGTAAGCTTGAGCCGTATGGATTATACTGCAATGTATGCTTTCCCGGGAGCAGAGTCAAAATAAGGAAATGTGCGTTCCCAGGAAGCAGGTAATGGAAGAATCCGTATGGTTCCACTGCAATTGGATGTCGACTCGGGAGCTGAGTCGAAACGGACTTGAATGTAGAAACTCAGCAACCGATAGCCAGATCACGAAAGAGTTGCTAGAGAAGAAATGCCGGTACTGTGTAAGTAAATAGACTTGCACAAAACCGCAGCTTCGCGAAAAAGGAAGTAACTTTAATCAGAAGCAGTGTCCTGCTAAAGAAAAGAACCTAAATACTTCTGTGCTATCACGTGAGCGGGCGTCCCCACGTAACGTGTCAACAATGTATCTGCACATAGCGTCACTTGCCCGGGAGACCATCAAAGAGCCTCCACACTTTGTGTAGAATGGCTTAGCTGCTGTTCTGCGTGCATATTGGTTACGTTGTATAAGAACACCAGGGGATGATGTGCTGGAAGTTGAGTCTGAGCATGCCCTGGTATGCAGAGGTCTTAGGGAGAATTCTCTGTATAGGCTAATTTCCCAAACCTAGTGAGTCCCCCAGCAGCTTTGCTGGATTTTTTGGGGTTTAATTTTTTCTCCTGCTAAGAGTGAGACTCTTTTTCTCCCACTCTTAGGCCTGATTTGTAAATGTCCTTTGACTTTGTAATATGTTTGATGGGCTATGGGGTCTTTTACTCCATAGAGCTTCATGTGTTTTTGGTATGTGTGTTATACAGCACCCTCAGTGCAGTAACACAGGGGTGTGATAATGACCTCCAAACAGACTCCATACCCTGGGACTGACTACTGTCTCCCAGGGCATGTAAAGACACCATTGGCTTTACTAGTCTCAAATTGTGAAAAGAACCAGTACAAACCATCATATTGTGGAAGTACTGGTAGGGGTAATTAGATTGCCCCAGGGTCTGTTTTCCAAGGGGGCACTGTCCAGTCCCCCCTTGTCGAGTTTCTGGCTGGTGGCAGTGGATACCACGCAAAATATTCCACCGGAATATTTCCCTTTCATTTTAAACGCACCACTTTTTTCGGTGCAATGTTAAAGATACCGCCGGGTTATTTATTTAATATTTATTATCCGGTTGGGTCTTTTTGCCAGGACTCGGTTTTAAAATGGCGTTTGTGTTCGCCTCTGTAACTCCAACTCAAGTCGAGCCCTTTATTCCACTTTTGGGGGCTTCTACACAGAAGCCTCCAAAAGTGGTGCCACTCTGTCTGGGTCTACAGGATGTGTGGGAGGGGGGAATAGGCACCCTGGACTGAGTTGCCTCGGCAACTCAAGTCGCACTCTTGTGTGATTGGCCCAGTGGTGAGCCGCTCGGCTCATCACTTAGCATGTTTGAGTGACAGCTAGGACTGATGAATGGGGGTTTTCTGCATAAAAGAAGGGCTTTGAGGACTGGAACTTCAGAAGTTGCCACAGGACCTAAAGAATCCGAAGAGGGAGAAGCCAAGCCGACCTGCAATGACAACACCACCGGTGGAGCCCTGCTGAACCGACTCACCACTTCCCAACGACAGAGAAGATCTTCTTCCAGGAGAGTCTTCTTCCTTTGAGCTGGTGGGGTTAACCAGTTCGCCCTTTTTTCGCCTTCCTGGATCGCCTCATGGACGAATAGCCCGTGCCAAGCACCCCGGCGGCCAGATAGCCACGCTTCACCACTACCGCAAATAGAAGGGTAGTACCTTTTAACCGGGAAAATCCACGGGTGGTTTCTTCCCTGGCAGTGCAACGACCTTCAGCTTTCCTCCACGTCGAGATCCTCTCTTCCCCTGGACGAAGCACCGACTTGCACCTGCTTCCAGGAACAACTGCCCCCGCTGGAGCTTTCTCACCATTTCAGGTACTGTGTCCCGCCTGGTCTCCCTTGCAACAGACTGTTCAAGGTGTCCCGTAAATCCTTGACTCTCTATCCTGGGGTGACCTCGGACATGTTAACTACCTTTTCTAAACTGATCTAACTCCTTTTTGAACTATCTGCAAAGACCTCTAAAGTGTACTTCAACTGTGTGATCTTGGGCACATTCCGCCTTGCTCTCTCCAAGAGTGGGCCTGGCCTATGAGCCTTTTGCTCTACAGTAGACCCTGCCTTTATTGACTTGCTGTGGTTCTCTCCCTTTGTAAATAATTATTGGAGTACCATCTTGGTTAAGCGCTCACCTCTGTGTTGATAATAAGTGGTGTTCTTTTCCTAAGACTTGTCGAATAATTAATCAGGGAGGTGTATATATTTCTAGTGACTGTGTTTGAACTTGCTTGACATATTAGTGCCAGTGTATTTTTACAAGTGTTTTTTAAAATAAATAATTATATACTTTTATACCAAAGCTCTGGCCAGTGCTTGCTTGTGCTACTGTATTTTTGTACCTAATGTGTATACTCTATATACTGCCTAACTCTTCTTGAGAGAAGTCTGACTGCTCAGCCACAGCTACCAGGTAAATCTGGGTGGTACAGACTGCTCCCAATTGGGTTTACTGCTAACACCTGTATTCTTAAACTTTTTGCAGTGGTCCCTAAGGGAACTGCACAGGTTTCTGCCTAACAAGAGGCATGGCAGGGATCAGCCGGCCTGCTCTTCTCCCTTTGACGCCTGTAAAACTCATCCATGATCCTCTGTATGGACAACATCAGTATCGGGTCATGAGGATAGTCAGCCTCTTCCGTAGACAGCTGCCAAGGGGGATGGTGTTGCTTAGGGGAAGGACAAGGTTGTTCTTCCACCACTTCTGCATCTGAAAATTCCTCCTGGAGAATCACATCAGGAAGCTCTGCCATGTTCCCCAAAGGAGAAACCTGAGGTACCATTTGTTAAGCAGCCTCAAGGAAACTGTCCTCAATGACAGGTGTCACCCTGGCGTGAGCGGATGGCGCCTCAGGCTCCAATTCCTCTGTAGGAACTTGTGGTGTTGTGGTCGATGGTACCTTCGCCGACTAGCGTCCCGCCAACGGTAGTTCTGTTGACGAATGTGGTTTGGATGGTCGCTCTCCCGTCGACTAACGTTTCGTCGACGGGAGTGTAAAGACCCGACGACGAGTCTTTACACTTCCCATCGCTCGTGGACGGTTTCCCCGTCGACGACTGCCCCCCCCCTGGTTTTTTGCAAACTCCTCCTCACCTTCGGAGGTAGATTTTGCTGACAGATGTGACTTTTTCTGGCTCGAGGAGTCCAGTGGAGGCTGAAAGGGTATTAACTCCAGCTTCCTCTTGCTTTTGGCAATGGGAGAGGAACTCCTTTCCACTGAAGAGGACCTTCTCTTCGAAGTTTGCCTCTCAGATGGAATGCTGGAGTGGACAGGAGCTGTTCGGACAGACTCTTCGTCCGAAGATTGATCCCTGGCTTCCAGGTGTAAAAGAAGTCTTCTGTGCCTGTCCTGAAGGGTCTTGTTGGAAAAAGTCTTGCAAGTATCGCATTTCTGAATGTCATGCGGATACAAGCAGTAAATGCAATGTTCATGGGGGTCCTTCATGTAAACTAACTTCTTGCACCTCGTGCATTCCCTGAAGGCTTCTTGAAAGTCTGAGATGCAGCCATTCTGAAGAGAAGGTTTACACGACGATTTTGGGTCAAAAACAACAAATATTTTCCCAAAAATTATCTGAGACCAAAGCCGCTTAGCAGGGGAACAAAGTAGAATATATTTGAAAAATCTATCCCACACAAAAGGTAGAAAAGAATTGAAGAGCTCAGAGAGCTTGAGGGTTCCCTATGTCTGTTAGACTGCAGTGAAAAATCTGAAGATGGCTGCCAGGGGCGGAGCTTAAGCCCTGCCACCTCATTGGTTGGGGCTATAAAGGACCAAAGTGAGGTGGAGGGACTACACAATAGAATGGCTCATAGGCCATAATGGGCTATGTAGCTATGTGTGCATATTAAACGTTTTTTTAATAATTAATTTTATCACAGAGGATTCCCAGTCTGACGATGGGGAATATTCAAGCATCTGAATCTATGAAAGATCCAATGCTGGAGAAACTGCAGTTCTGTGCCTCCGACTCCTCTTCCCGGTACCCTAGAGCATTATGGGACTTGAAGTTTGCCCAATGTTCAGATTCACTCCAATTTCAGGGGTTTCAACTTTACAATAGGCCATCAATATGCCATGATCACTAGGGAAGTTATTTATAGTATTTTCCCAATCTTCATGTCCTGAATCTCTCCTCATTGATCCTCCCACATAATACCGCCCCCAGGGTCAGGATCAGGTAGCGGCTGCCTTTCCCCGGCAACATGAGAAGGGGTTCAGGCCAGGGTTTCTGGGATGATAACTTCTGATTCATCACTGTGGGCAACAGACAGTCCAGAACTGAAGAACATTCTCATGGGCCTCACAAGGGCCATGTAGTGCTAATGCGCAGGTGCAGCCTGAGGCCCTGCACACGGCACAGCGCCACGCCCACACCCAACCAAATCCTCACGGTGCCTGCTGCTGCAGACAGTAAACCATAAACAAGAAAGATCCAATGCACATTTGTTTCAACCTATCTTTAATTAATGATATTTTTCAAGCAATAACTACTTTTGAAGAGAACATGCAGAAATGACTGCAAAAAGTGCAATAGTGCAAAAACCATTGAGTGCAAAAGGGCATTCAATTATAGTACATGACATCAAGTTATCAACAATTGATTCAACAACAGTAAAGAGACATCAATCTACTCAAACACACTACTCACACAACAGCCGACCAAACAGCCTAATCATACATAACGTGAGACATGCATGGTATCAAGAGAGACACAGACTCAAAGGTGGTTTTAAAACCTTTATTTACTAAGGTTTCTGGGTTGGTGTAATGCCTGATGGGCCCTAACCCTAAAGGGATGGTTCCCTTAATTGATGTTTCTAAAGGCCTATGCTTGCCCTCACTCTTAACAAAAATGTGATAGGAAGTCTCCGAAAAGGAAAACAGTGACTGAACAGAAAACTGAAAATCAAAGATGGTCTCGGGTGGTCTTCTCACCAAGTGTAGTTTCGTCAATGTCACAAAAATTAGATTAATCAAAAACGGCTGGTCGTAAGACCGTCTCCATAAAGCCCTTGCATTGACTTCAAATACTTAGTGTCTTTGGATTCCTTGGGGTTCCCTTCCCCAAGCTTAACCTTGTTCAAGTTCCAAACACCACAAAAGAAATAGGACAGTTCCTTTTGAAGCTTCTCAGGGTTCCCTTACCCAAGCTTCAATCTTGCAACACTACAACAACAATAAGTCTCCAACTTGGCGAGGCCTCTCAAGGATCCCTTCCCCAAGCTCAGGCCCCTTTCAGCTCCAAATACCAGTTCAACTTGTCAGGATGTACCTTTCCTTCTGAACACAGTTCCTGCACAAACACTTCACTTGTGGGGTACAATCAGACTTTGAAAACCTCCTTATTCTTTGCTCCTCTTAAGCGTAACCACTCTGGTCTGCAACCCCTCTCTATTTCTTATTCACGTTCAGGTGCCTCCTGCAACCCTTCTGGTTTTCCTTGGCTTCTTGGCCGTGCACACTTGCGCCTTCATTTTCTGTTCCTTTTGTTTCACTGTGCATTCTTGCACCTTCCTTTTACTTTCTCGTGCTTCTCCTGCACGCCTAACATATTGGCAGCTCTTTGCCGTGTACGTCTTGCATCGTACATGCTTTACACTCTTTAAACTTTTCACATGCCTTTTCTCTTTTTCAGCGCCGCTAACGCAGCTTTCTTTCTTCCATTTCTTTTCTCCTGCTTTCCTTGTTATAGCTTCTGTCCTTCACACACTCAAACCTTTCCGCTCCCTGCCGCTTTAAAATTGTGGCTTTCTCCCGCTCCGCTGCAGTCAAATGCATGTTCCTGAGTTTCTTTCTCTTACTCACTGGGAAAAGCGGTTTTCACTGAATACACAGTGTTGAGGTCAGGGTCTCATCACCTGCCCCCTCAGACACACTTGGGACCGGCACACATCCCAAGGGAACAAGCATTTTCCGAAACGCCACCAGAAGGATACAGGATGCCTTCCGAAGGCTCCCTCGCCCCGCTGCTACCCCTCTCAAACACCAAGTGAGATTCTTGGCACGCTGTTCTCCTCCAGGCTATTTCTACTGCTGCTCTGCGCTCCCTGGCTTCTCGGGTCTTCACAGCATCCCCAGCTCGCTCACTTGCTTGTGTGAAACCACACCTTTTATAGTGAAAGAAATTGTCAAGTGGAGTCAGGTGTGAATGGCCATTATTAAATGCCTGACTCTGCCTGACTATTAGTGGAACATCTCGAGTTCTTTCTATGGTAGGTTGCCCTTACTTCCCCCATGTTGTTTCTATGGGCAATCTTCCTCGTCCCAGTATTGGTTGAAAATGAGCAGGGGGTGATGGAAGGATTTTGAAGGATAGATCTTTTCCCCACTATTATATCAGGTAATCTTTTTTTTCTTTTATTTGTTCTTGATTCTATTACAACGTAACAGAACCTTTACAAACAATGTATCATAATTATATCAGTACAACAGTATTATAACAACTTAAGAGAGAATTAAAATAGCATTACAGTAAAAAGACATGTTAAAACTCCTTGAAAGCAGTTCATAAAAAATATTCCATCATATTATATCAGGTAATCGACAATGGACGTAGGGAAATCCTTTAGCCTGGTTTTCCCTCAAGGGGATGGTTGCCCCCTTCCATATTCCCGATGTTTAATTATACAAGCCTGAGTTTTGATGATATTCCCTGTGGTTTAAATTGGTAGTGGATGACTAGATATTAACAGTAGACTCCTGGCTTGGTTTTAGTTGGTTTCTCTTCCTTCCCGCCTTGGGCAATTGACTCTTTCGTCTTCGGCCCCCCCGGGTCCTTAATGACAGGATTGGATTTAGGGAAAATGAGACCTGGATTAGGGTGACGGGAATCAAAGTATCCCATGAAGGCGTCCGGGATCCCCCGCACCCTCCTCTTCTGTCGCCCCATCAGAATACCGCGTCTCGCCCGGGGCCTTCCCAGAAAAGGCAACACTTGTTTCCCCAAACCAGGTGATCCTCCCTAGCTCGTCCAACCCCAGGGTTGGGATCCAAGAATAGTCATCCTACCCTGGCCACCTGAATAGAAGGCTCTCAATGTCTTAATGGGAGAATATCCCTAGGTTTCTCACAGTAACCAAACATCATACTAAAGTGCTGTACTCATAATGTGCAAAGAATGCCATATTGTGCAAAACAACGTTGTATGCTGAAAATAAGATTTAATTGTTCAGACAATACAAAGTCAACAAATACTTCTAAGTACCAATAGACTTAAAACACAGTGGGCCACACTACTCTGTATAACATGGCACCAGAGGGAATTCACACCTACTAAAAAAACTTTACAACAACAAAACACATTTTTGAATGAATCTTTTCAAGTAGCTTTTCCTCCCTTTGCCTACTCCAGTTTCGGCCAATATGGGTTTACAAATGTTCCAAGAACCGAGCCTTCTACAGGGCAGATGTAATATTTTCATAGAATGGTTTGATGCTTGTTCAAACATCTGCATTGGGGTCAAAACGATACTTTGTAGGATTGCAGGATTTCCACATATTGGTTGAATGTTCTATGATTAATCGCTCAGCACTCCTCATTCCCTGTGGCGCCATCCAAGTGCACTGCTAGTCATGCTGGTCTCCGTGACCTAAAGTACCCATATGATGCAAGGCACCTATGGAGCAGAAAAACCATGCTTCTTGTTTGCCACGCTTCACATCCACGACTTCAAGAGAAAGCGAGGCATCTACAGTCTTGTAAGGTCAGTCCTGAGAGTGACGCCTTCAGGTAGTCGAGATGACTCAAGAGAGAATAATGAATATATGTATACAAAAAATGTATATTTGTTTATTGTCATCCGTGGCATTTGCCGCTCTAACATTTTCACATTATAGTTAAGCAGATAACCTTGCCTAGTGGTAACCCCGGCCCCGAGTGCTCCCGCTGATCTCAGAGGAAGAGGCTTGCAAAGTTGCTGCACATTCTATGCCACCTATGTGAGAAGAAAACATGCACTTCTGTGTCCAGTGTTGTTTCTGTTTCTTAAGGCCACATGTAATGTCACTCTGGTGTTGTACATGTTGATGCCTGAGGGAAGCTTAACGCTGTTACCTATTCTCTGCCTTTTTTTGTGAAGCTTGCAGTGCTCCTACCCACGCTATACAGTCTGGGCATGTGGGGTGGAGATATGCATGCTTGACTGACGTTCTTTGTTTCCATTCTATTTGTTATGGCAATTTCTGTTTCTGCCGAAGGGAGAGAGATGTTATGTGGGATCTACTTTTACGATTATATAAAGTGCACCTCTGTGTTTTTAAAAAAAGCACAAAAACACAGGATCTTGCAGAGATGGTACCTTCTATGTTGTAGGTAATTTACACTATGTGAGGGCACTGCATTTATCAGAAGAGGCAGGGCATGCATCTGTCGGGGTGCTGAAGCAGTCAGCAAAATTACCTTTTTCCTAGAGCAGCAAAGTTCCTTGTACTGGCCCTGTGGCCAGGCTAGAGGAAGGCATCATGCAGTCCTGGAAAAAAGGAAAATTGGGCAGGATGAGGAAGCGTTGGGGCGGGGGCCGGGTGGCGGACTCCTGGAGGCTGTTTCGGACCAAGATTCACAAATAATCTTGGAATTTGTGAATGGTGGTCCGGTTTATAAGACCGCAAATACGACTAAAAGAACCCACATGGTTGCACAGGGTTGGGTTGAGAATTTCTCCAATTTGTTTAACGGCATGGATTCTTCCGTGCCGTGTCCGAACCCCAGCTTTTCATTGCGTTTTACGCTTCAGAAGGTATCCCCGGCCATTACTAAGCAGGCGTTTAATCTCCTCCCCCAGGCACAGATGCCATCCCAGCATACCTTTATTATGACCAGGTCAATTTCTGGGCTCCTTGGCTTTAATGCCCGTCTGAAGATTGGCCAGTACCCACTTTCCTAGAAGTCTACCATAATTTCCCCATTTTTAAAAAAGTGATCCCTCTAGTCCACTGTGGCATCCACCCATCTTCCTGCTTGACACTGCCTTCAAAATTGAGTGATATTGGGGCACATTGAGTCCTGTCTCTGTGAACATTCTATGCTATCCACCATTCAATTTGGATTCAGACCTGGTGTGGGAACCATGGAAGAGGCACTGAATCTATATTTATTGGTGTCGAATTCTGTTTTTCGCAGGGGTGAAGCCTTATATCGTGCATTCATGGACCTGAGCACAGCCTTCGATAAAGTGAATAGGTCAAAGTTGTGGGCAGTGCTTGGGTCAATGAAGTGCCTAGAGGATATCCTGACTGTGTTGCAAGAACTTAACAGTGGGAACAGAGCGAGTGTGCAAAGTGGGCCTGAAGGGCAATGTACAGCCTGCTTTGACGTTTGTCTGGGGGTCCGCCAAGACTGTGTTTTGGTTATGGTCCTCTTTACTTTGTACACCAATGGTTTACACAATGCCCTGGTGGACTCACGGGCATATTTCCCTGAGGTTGGGTGGCAGGGTTTTTCCCACCTTAGCCTACGCCGATGACACAGTGAGGTCATTCCAAGAGTCCAGGACTTTGACTATTTAGGCATCTGTTTCTCAGCGGCAGTAAAGAGCCAAGCTCACCTAAATAAGCAACTACTGAAGATGAAACAATACTTGAGTTGACTTTCCCGTTTTATGGCTTGGTGCCATGGTCAACCATTGGACTTGATATTAAAGGTTTATGGTATGCAAACCAAGGCTGCTGTCCTGTATGGAACCCCTCTTTGGGGCTGCATGAAAATGTCTGAGCTGCAAATACAGGAAAAACTATTTTCTCAAGCACCTATTGGGACTCCCATGGTCCGCTCCCAACGATTCCATTCACAAGGAATTGAGAGTGGGCTTTTTGGAGGCCCAATTGATGTTAACACTGATCCGTTATTGGCCAAGTTTCTGGACAAATGAGAACGCTAGCTTAACACATTTCATCATTATGTCTCTATTGGCCATGGGCAATTGGCATACAATTCGTTGGCTTGCTTTTATAAGTGATTTATTAACTAAAACCAATACTCCGGCACTCTTACACCCACCCCCCCCCCCCCCCCGAGCATGTTGCTGACATCTGCACATCTACAATATTCTAAGCGCATTTTTATACCCACAGTTATTGAGAAGAGGGGAAGTAAGGAGACATCAATCCCATCGAGTAGGGCCCATGCAGTTATTAGTCGGGCGGGTTGTTAGTCTGATGGATCCTATTCAGCCATCATTCGGAGTTAAAAAAAAGGGGATAGTCCTCTGATCACCCGTGCCAGGTTCAACAGTCTGCTGTTCAGGGAAAACACGGCCAGCTTGAAGGGCTTTTCTGATTCGAGTTGTCCAGTGTGCGGAGCTGCTGTGGAAGATATAAAGCACTTTATTCTGTTTTGTCCAGTTTATAAGGACATCAGAAAGGCCACTATCCTGCCGGTTTTCAGATACTTCAACTAGAGACGTCTCTCTGCCCTATTTTTTCTTTTACCTGCTGACTCTTCATATGTTGCTTGGGCTCTGTTGTCCTATATTAAAAGAACAATGCATCTTAGAAAGGGAGCGTTGGCTGTGTTGTGATCTGAATTTCTTCGATTTAGAACCCTGTGTATTTGCATTGAAATTGACTTTTCGTAATGCATTTTAAAAATGTCATTTTTTGCATGCGTCTTTGTACAAAATTAGAAATGTGATGAAGTTGTATTTTGCTCTCGTTTGATGGATGTGTTCATCCGAATAAACATATTGTTTGATTGACTACATATTTCCTCTTCCAACCTTGGCAACCAAGTGATTCTGATCTATTCACTTGTCGCTCGGATCACAGTTGAGTATTTAAATCAAACTAAACTTATATCCTACACGCACTACGTTGTTTTGATTCAAATTTTGCAATTCTACTCTGGAAACAAAGCATCCATGAAGATTGGTCATAACCTAATTCTGGCATCCCACGTTATACTGAATATTGCCATCAATGCCTTTGGCGAAATTCAGTAAACATATTAAAAATGGGTCACTGAATCTCTTGCTAGTGTACATCAATCCATACTTTGGAACAAAAGTAGATGCTTAGTTACAATGTAGTGCTGTCACGGATAGTACAGAAACCACTCCAAGCCTCAGGGACAGTTCAAGTGTTTATATTGGTAGTTTGTGGACTCCAAGGACATACCTCTCGTCTCCTGTGGGAATTCCTCCCTAATCTAGGCGTCCAGTAACACCCATCTACTTTCTGGCTATCCTAAATGCCAACTATCTAATCTCCCTCAAGGCTGACCCTATTCTATCCAGTTGTTTGTGTTGTCAGGAAGTTGGGGAGTGTTTTGCACATACTCAGCGGGATTCAGTTGTATTCACTCTTGCGTACCTCTTCCCCTTCCACCTTTCTCCACCCTTCTGTCCCTCCGAGCTCTTGCTTCCACCCTATAATGTTACTTCTCCTCCCGCTTCACTTTGCTACTTCTCCACACTCCTGTTCCCCCTCGGTTATGCAACTCCTCACCTCCTCCCACCACTACTACTCTCCTCTAAACCCCTACTTCTACTCAAACACCCTCCTTTAACTCTGTAGCCATATGCTTCACTATCATACATGAGCCTTTCTACACACTCGCCACACAAACCTGCACTGCAGTACACTTGCATTCACTAAACCACCTTCTGAAATAATAGTCTACATACTCTACCACTTCCTTCTTCCTTCTGCTGGTCTTTTGGCCTGCCTCCATATCCTCTGACGTCACACGGACAACCCCACACCTTCCCCTTCCTGCCTTCTATTGACCCTTTTCTCTAGGTATCGGTCCCCTTTCCCTACCCAATAGTGTCCTGGCTTTTCCCGCAGGAGTGTGTATGTGCAAGCAAAAGTCAAGAATGGGGACTAAGCTCTGCCTTTTTTGTTCATGCATTCCTGCCACGGAGCTGGCCTGGTGGTCCAGTGTCCAAGTTTGTATGTAGAGGCAGGATCCTCATGCCCTCAAAATAAGGTATTTGAGCTGGGATGGTCCCAGCCTCCTTCATTTTGTACTGGTTGTCTAGGGTATCCAGAGAAACTACTGGTGCACCCACAAGTGTGCTGCAGCGAACCGCTACTTGTACGGGGGTCGCACAAAGCCTATGGCTCTGTACTCTCTCACTACATCTCATTCTTGCAGGCCAGCACTTCCAATTACACAGCATCCCAGAGGGTTGCTTGTGCTTCAGGGTGTCTTGATCTCCCGTGTTTGATGGGGTGGCTGTTGGGGCGTTAGCGGGTCTTTCATGCCAGACGTATCATCTTCAGATGCTCTGAAAAAAATAGAAAAAGACTGGCAAACATCATGGAGAAGAGGCGAGGTGAGACAAAGGTGTACTACACCACATTAATCTTGCACAATGGGAAGGGGTAGAAACTGGGTCCCTCCCAATTTCCACCTTCCCCCTTAGGGTTCGCTCTGCGTTTCCGCCTGGTGGACCTCCAACCCCCGGCTAAGAGGGATTCCTATTCTTTTCTGACAAGGTCAGGGTATTGGCCTTGTCACAGTGACAACTGAGCATACATATCTAGCCTACATCGATGCATATCAGCCATTCATTATTCCAAAAGAATGTACCTGTCTAACAAAATAAATCTGGTCGGAAATTACACCAAAGAAATACAGGTGAGCCAATTAATGGCAGACTATCACAAACCGTCATCAATTCCAGATGAATCATCACAACATCCAAGGGGTTTAAGCACATGTCTGTAAAAGCATACAGGCTCAATCTCGGATGTGGGTGTTTGGAGAAGGAACTAGCGAAAGGAGTGTTAATCATTTCAATAAGGCGATACACCTTGGTCTCAGCCTAGTATGCATTGCACAACTGAAATGCTTTATATATATTTGGATTCAATATTTGAGAGATACACCACTCGTATCACACCCCTTTTTCAAGTACCCCGGGTCACGATGGACGGAGAACCAGGCTGGTTGGTCAAGGCAATATTTATTTATTTATTTAAAATTCAAAGAAATCATACACTTGTTAATATGGGGCAGCAATCAACAATGTGATGATAATACAATAGGAATGTAGGCAATGCACTTAAATGAACCCTTTAGGAACACATATAGAAAACACCAGAGAATAGAGACACTTTTGAATTTTGGGAAAGATAGCACTGAAGTTAGGATTCCCCCCTGCAATATTCCTCAACCCACAAATAAGCAATTCTAAATAGATATAAGGAAGCAGCAGGTAATCAGGAATGAGGAATAAGAAACCAAATTCGAACCCAACCTTCTCTCCCCAAACAAGAGAGAAAAACAGATCTGAACACTTGCAAGGTTAAAATGACCCTCGGAAATGGCTGGATAAAACAATGAATGTGTGCAAAAATCCTTAAATAAGTACAATTCTCTACGGGAGCAACACTGGAGAGTTACAAGCAATCATAATCAATAGATTGAGCAAAAGCATACAATTCGAAAATAAATGGAAGGTTTAAAACAATGGATAGTAAAAATAACACGTTTAAAACTTTGCAAAAAAGTAATTCCCGCCTGAAATTAACCAAACGGTTTTTGATAAAAACGGGTGAAACGCACTGACTTGAAGTGCGTTATTTTTGGTTGGGGTGTAGCTATAGATCTTAGGTACACTCGGGAAGCGAAATGAAGTCTCTAGCTATTAAACTGAGGGAGATATGCAATGTAGAATAAGAGGCGTTTTTAGAAAAATCGGGGAGTGAAAACAAAAAAGAAACTCAGTTTGTACAAGAATAGTTTTACTCTATACTAGAGCATTCAGGCTAGAATACCAAAGAGGGACACAGTAAACTGCAGGGGTGATTCATGAGTTCAACCCTAGTTCCCCAGCACCCGCCCTGGCGGACATTTGCAACATGGATGCTTTGCTGGTAATCCAACATATATCTGTGTATACACAAAGGAGATCAGGTATGAAACCTTAGATAGTTGGAATGCTCATCTGTCTGAAAAAGGATGACCAATAATCACCCATACCTTTAAGTCCTGACAAAATGGACTAGGATTATAACACAGAACTTTTTTTACATTAACTCTTTTTAATTTTTATATTCAAGACTCAAAAAAACATTGTTGTACCAACTTGTTATAAAACTTTTCTGTAACCCAAGATTTATGACCCACATGGTGGGTATAACAACAATCTAATGGGAACATATACCACAAAACTTCTTTACAACATTAAAAATTTCACATACACATAACATTTAACATCCGCTAGACATTTAAACAATGTGTCGATTATCAACATATCACGACATGTTTCAGTTCTTCAGGCTTTTAAATGCTAGAACTTTCTTCAGGGGAGAACCATATTTCATAGGTTTTCACCACCATGTGATCCTGAGTCAACAAGAAAGATAATCCACGCGAGGAGTCACCTACAAATGACACCCAAAACAACGAATATCAGACAGTGAGCCAAAAGGTTATCAATAACAAAAAGCCCATCTGGGCATCACAACATTTGCCCAAAACAAGCTCGCCAAGGAAGGCCAAAAACTTGGTCTTCCTCTTCGAACTAAAAACTACTGTACCTCTTTGAATGATGGTCAGTAGCGTCGGGGACACAGTCCCATGAAGTAGCGACAAAACTTCTTAAATCAAGTTTTTCCTCAGTAAATGGGCACTTCAAGTCGCCCTACTGGATCTACAACCTGCATTGTGAGTGAAAACAAACATCACACACTTGGACTGTCACCGCTATATCTACTAGTACCACACACCAGTAAGAAGAAACCACACCAAGTGATGCTATAATGCCACCTTGACAAAAATGTGACTCCACACTTTTACACCAAATCAGGAGAAACACCCAAGTGTATTCCATAACCCCTAAAGAATACACATATGTTACCTCTGTTAGGCTATATTGCTGCGACCCGTTCACAAAATCACCATATACGGCACCACAAATGGAAAGCAACACCGCATAAGTACTGCACATGGAGAGAAAGAGAAACAGAGACACAGACAAAAGTCACCCTATGTCCACATTACGAGAAAAAAAATTGAGAAGAAATCGTCCAAAACTAAAAAGTAATAATAGTCTCAGGAGTCAGAAAACTTAAGCATCTTACCTATGGTGGATGCCGTCAAATTACTTCAAACTGTAGACCCTGTACATCGCCCAGCCTCCGTCCTGGTAGCACAGCAGACTCACTCTACCAGCGTGATGTCTCACATGACTAAAGTTCGTGAAAGCACGTTACGTAAAGATACGAAGGAGTATAGACATAGAAAATGGACTAACCGATGCTTAATGCAACAGCTGGCGGTACAGAAAAGGGACTAAAAATGCCCACACAGTTATTGGCCACGGTTATTGGCCACGGTGAAAGCCTTAAACGCCTGCAGCGAAGCCCAACAATAATCTTCTGCATCATAGTACCAACTAATGATAAAATGAGGTAAGGGGCGTGTGCGTCAAAACGCAGGAGGGTAAATTGCAAGGATTACTGTAATTACGGCAGGACCCTCAAATGGACTGTAAAAGTACCCAAAATCACAAAACAAGTTTCAAGAAAGTTTAAAGGGGTCACCACGACCCACACGAAAACCCAATTACAGGGATGTCAAAGCAAGGCACAATCCTGCGTGGGACATTCTGCCGGTTCTGATCACATGGCAGGAAAACAGAGGTATAAGGATAGAGACATATCAAGGCATGTATTTAATACAAAGGTTCTAGCATCAAATCAGCAGCTACAGATGTCAACAACCCATGGAAGTTAGAAAAAAGTTTAAAATAACATGCAAAGTGGATGGTTTTTTTTGGTAGCTAAGCAAGGGAGAAAAAACCAGATTAACATAGACATATATGTTGACGTATAACACCATATGTTAGATTATTCATATATATCACAGACTACCCCGGACAGTGGAGCTAGGTCTTCTACGGGGCAAAGAATCTTATGTATAATGAATTGTTGAGAGGCTTGTGGTAGTCTCGAAAATTTGTAATTTTCTGGTTCTTGTACACTGCATTGTGTTGGTTGTTCTCACTGTGTGTTAGTATCTAAATTTACTTGGTGTTTCAAACCCTTTGGGTTTGTATATATATTTTTCACTTTGCCATTATGGCAGAATCCTCAGAGAAATGTCTTGCATATAGTGAGGAACACGTGAAAAAATTATTAGACTCCTTATCCATTTTATCTGAGAGTGGGGATGGTACATTAGGAAATAATAACGATCAATGGGACGAACTTTCACAACTCAGGAAACGTCTTGTTCGCACCGAATTACATGGTGCTATAATGTTAGAGTATTTAAAAAATCAAGCTCTACCACAAGGACTCATTTTCAGAAATGAGCACAGACTTTTTCTTTTTAAAGTGAAAATGGAGCTACATTGCAAATAAACGTGGCCGAGATTGGCTGGTGTTGATCATTGATACAGCTACTGAGGTTTCAAAACAGATAGTAATTGACATCACTAATCTGCAAGAAACTATTAAAAAAGATCTAGATCTGGAAACCTTCAAAACCAAACTAGAACATCATATGAAAGAATTTGTAGATTTTAAGAATGATACAACCTTGGAAAGGGTAAAAAGAATACAAAAGGATCTGCAAAATTACAGCTATGAGAGAATCCTTTCCTACACAGTTGAAGGCTATAAATTTGCCAATTTTTCTCAGGTATCGAATAATTCCAATAAGAAAAGGGTACATTTTCGTAATACCTCATATAGCTCTAGCGATGACGATAGTACAGGGTCTGGTATTTTAGCCATCCAACCAGGCCCAGGAAGAGGTAGAGGACAGCGTTTCCCTAATCGTCAAAGACAAGGACGTCCTTTTTTAGGGCAAGGTCCCGGACATGGGGTCTGGGGCAACCAAATACAAACCCGCAGCAAAGCCAGGAATCAGTAGTAGTGAATCTTTCCAACTACTCCCTTAGCTATAACGAAGAAAAAATACTTAACATGGGTTTGAATTTTGTTACTACAAAATATCACAACCCTTTTGAATTCAGGTCTGAATTTCAGGTTTTCATGCGTAAATTACATCTTAATGAATTTTTTGACTCAGGTAATGAGTATACCAATCTGAATCATACTGGTTTGAGGAACAAATCCACTTTCTGTGCCCCATCATCTAGCTATACGGCGGAGTCTCTTGCGTTTGAAAAACAGGTACTGTCAGACCTGTACAAGCTGGAACAACAAGGAATCCCCCATCATTCGAATTTTAGTAGTGTACAACGTTCTGTTATATCTAAGCTAGCCAAAGATCATGACATTATTGTAAGGCAAGCAGATAAAGGGGGAGCTACTGTACTTCTTAATCGTTCTGATTATGTAAAAGAATGTTTGAGACTTTTGAGTGATGACACAAGCTATTGCCGCATTACTAAGGATCCTTCCAATGAAATGGTGGAAATTATAAAATCGAAAGTTTCAAGGGCTTTGGAAATGGAAATGATCAGTAAACAAGAACATGATTACCTCATCCGCGAGCAAGGGAGAGTGCCTGTTTTTTACATTCTGCCCAAAATTCACAAAGGTTTGGTGAATACCCCTGGTAGACCCATAGTGTCGGGAGTCAGTTCAATACTTGAACCACTTTCCAAATTTGTGGATTTCTATTTAAGGCCCTTTGTTTTGAAGATGGATAGTTACCTCAGGGATACTACTGAGGCGATCAACAAGATAGAAAATCTGCCTTTCATTAGAGGGAATACTCTATTGATCAGTCTTGATATCCAGTCTTTGTATACTGTAATTCCGCAAAGAGCCACATTAGATGTCATTGAAGAGATTCTAGTTAACAGAGCAGATGGACACCCAGTGAGCAATAGCTTCATCCTATGGTGTGCCGAGTTTGCCCTCACAAAAAATTTCTTTCAATTCCAAGGCGACTTTTCCAAACAGATAGAAGGCACGGCTATGGGTGCCGCTATGGCACCCAATTTAGCAAATCTATATGTCGAATATTTTGAGAAAAGGTTTGTGTATTCAGATAATAACCATTTCAAAGCTAATGTTTCGAAGTGGTATTGATATATAGATGATATCTTTGTACTGTGGCAAGGAACCAAGGAAGAGGCTGGCTTTTTTGTTGATTGGCTCAATTCATGTGATCCCTTTCTTAAATTCACATGTGAAATTAATGAAGACTCGATTAATTTTCTGGACATCACGATTTTCCATGATGGTGGAGTGTTAAAGGTTAAACCTTACAGTAAAGGTACAGATAAAAATGCACTTCTGCACTTTAACAGTCATCATGCCAACCACATAAAGGCCAACCTTCCCTTTGGCCAATTCCTGAGACTAAAAAGGAACAGCAGCAGGAAAGAGGATTTTAGTGACAGTGCCCCAAATTATCCAATAAACTCCTGAATAAGGGATATCCGGCAAAACTGTTCAAACAATCTTCCAAGAGAGCGTTCAATAACAACCGTGAAGCTCTTATGGAAAAGAAAGTAAAGGACAAAAAAGACAACATTGTGTTTGTTAACACCTTTTCTAATGTGTCTTATAAGATTAAGAGTATCATCAAAAAAGCATGGAATAAAGTCTACAGAGACGGGTCTACCCCCCCCCGCCGATTATAGCTTTTAAGAAAAGCGAGAACATAAGAAAAATGCTTATCAGAAATGACATAACCATCAAGCATACTGTGGAACCTAGACAAAGGACTCTGCGGGGCCTACCCATTGTGAAAGGACATTTTCCGTGTGGTAATTGTTTGATGTGCAAATATACAACTGAGACCAAACAAATCCAGTTGAATTCATCAAAAATATGGTATCTCAATGAAATGACAAATTGTAATAATGACAATGTTGTATATTTGATTACTTGTCCATGCAAGCTGCAGTATATTGGGAAAACCAATAGAAGGTGCAAGGTTAGAATGACAGAACATCGAAGCTGCATTAAAAATAAAGTTATTGCAGCTCCGATGGTGAAACATTTTATAGAGAAGGGACATACGCACGAGGACCTGAGTTCGGTTATTCTTAAAAAAATCCATGGTTCCAATAAACAGGAAACAGATAGGAGACTCTCCACCTTTGAACAGAAGATGATATTTATATGTCAGAGCCATATTAAAGGGCTCAACCAAGAGGTGGAATGGCATCATGTACATATGTGATATATATGGATAATCTAACATATGGTGTTATACGTCAACATATATGTCTATGTTAATCTGGTTGTTTTTCCCTTGCTTAGCTACCAAAGAAAAACATCCACTTTGCATGTTATTTTAAACTTTTTTCTAACTTCCATGGGTTGTTGACATCTGTAGCTGCTGATTTGATGCTAGAACCTTTGTATTAAATACATACCTTGATATGTCTCTATCCTTATACCTCTGTTTTCCTGCCATGTGATCAGAACCGGCAGAATGTCCCACGCAGGATTGTGCCTTGCTTTGACATCCCTGTAATTGGGTTTTCGTGTGGGTCGTGGTGACCCCTTTTAAACTTTCTTGAAACTTGTTTTGTGATTTTGGGTACTTTTACAGTCCATTTGAGGGTCCTGCCGTAATTACAGTAATCCTTGTAATTTACCCTCCTGCGTTTTGACGCACACGCCCCTTATCGCATTTTATTATTAGTTGGTACTATGATGCAGAAGATTATTGTTGGGCTTCGCTGCAGGCATTTAAGGCTTTCACCGTGGCCAATAACCTTGGCCAATAACTGTGCAGGCATTTTTAGTCCCTTTTCTGTACCGCCAGCTGTTGCATTAAGCATCGGTTAGTCCATTTTCTATGTCTATACTCCTTCGTATCTTTACGTAACGTGCTTTCACGAACTTTAGTCATGTGATACATCATGCTGGTAGAGTGAGTCTGCTGTGCTACCAGGACGGAGGCTGGGCGATGTACGGGGTCTACGGTTTGAAGTAATTTGACGGCATCCGCCATAGGTAAGATGCTTAAGTTTTCTGACTCCTGAGACTATTATTACTTTTTAGTTTTGGATGATTTTTTCTCAAATTTTTTTCTCGTAATGTGGACATAGGGTGACTTTTGTACGTGTCTCCGTTTCTCTTTCTCTCCATGTGCAGTACTTATGCAGTGTTGCTTTCCATTTGTGGTGCCGTATATGGTGATTTTGTGAACGGGTCCCAGCAATATAGCCTAACAGAGGTAACATATGTGTATACTTTAGGGGTGATGGAATACACTTGGGTGTTTCTCCTGATTTGGTGTAAAAGTGTGGAGTCACATTTTTGTCAAGGTGGCATTATAGCATCACTTGGTGTGGTTTCTCCTTACTGGTGTGTGATACTAGTAGATATAGCGGTGACAGTCCAAGTGTGTGATGTTTGTTTTCACTCACAATGCAGGTTGTAGATCCAGTAGAGCGACTTGAAGTGCCCATTTACTGAAGAAAAACTTGATTTAAGAAGTTTTGTCGCTACTTCATGGGACTGTGTCCCCGACGCTACTGACCATCATTCAAAGAGGTACAGTAGTTTGTAGTTCGAAGAGGAAGACCAAGTTTTTGGCCTTCCTTGGCAAGCTTGTTTTGGGCAAATGTGATGCCCAGATGGGCTTTTTGTTATTGATAACCTTTTGGCTCACTGTCTGATATTCGTTGTTTTGGGTGTCATTTGTAGGCGTCTCCTCGCGTGGATTATCTTTCTTGTTGACTCAGGATCACATGGTGGTGAAAACATATGAAATATGGTTCTCCCCTGAAGAAAGTTCTAGCATTTAAAAGCCTGAAGAACTGAAACATGTCGGGATATGTTGATAATCGACACATTGTTTAAATGTCTAGCAGATGTTAAATGTTATGTGTATGTGAAATTTTTAATGTTGTAAAGAAGTTTTGTGGTATATGTTCCCATTAGATTGGTGTTATACCCACCATGTGGGTCATAAATCTTGGGTTACAGGAAAGTTTTATAACAAGTTGGTACAACAATGTTTTATTGAGTATTGAATATAAAAATTAAAAAGATTTAATGTCAAAAAAGTTCTGTGTTATAATCCTAGTTCATTTTGTCAGGACTTAAAGGTATGGGTGATTATTGGTCATCCTTTTTCAGACAGATGAGCATTCCAACTATCTAAGGTTTCATACCTGATCTCCTTTGTGTATACATATTTATTGTCTACCCCGGACAGTGGAGCTAGGTCTTCTAAGGGGCAAAGCAATCTTATGTATAATGAATCCAACATATATCACCATTTCTGTCCAGAGTGTGTCACGGCATTCTACCAAGTTTTCAAACACAGCCCACAATTCCACTTTTATGCTGTGAAAATTCCACATTTTTACCAATTTTGACAGCTGAGATATATAAGTCTTCTTAAAGTTCTTTATAAAATAGTCTTAAAACAAATGGGAGTCATTTTCTGTCATTTTTTTCTTCCCAGCTAACACCAACTGGCAGTTTCCTCCAAGCAGGATGGGGGGTCTCTCTCTTTATTGAAGGTTTTATTGCCCTTCACACTTGACAGGTGAGTGTCCCAAGACTGCTATTGTCCCAGCCTGGAGCACAGACAAGTATGTCTGATGAGCTTGTGAACTCCCATTGTCCTGTCCCATACAATGTTTTTCAAGCTGGCAATAAGTACTTTTGGTGTCCTGGAAGTTTATGGTGTGCCTCACTTCCTAAAGAAAGTTACAGGGCTGGAACTTGAAACACTGGAAGACCAGGTTTTTTTTTAGAGCTTGCCAACTCAGCTCAGTTGATTTAAAAGTCTTTATTTCTGTCATGATTCCTGCCCCTCAAGTCCTCAGCCCTCCAAAAGGTCAGGCTGGAGCCAGGCCACAATCACCTACATGGCCCTCAAGGGCCTCTCCGCCCCTCCAAAGACCCACTTGAAGTCAGACTTGGCGCTTGTGGCACCAGACTCACTCACTCACTCCCATAGGATAACATTGGGGATTGGACTTGTAGTGCATTGATGGGGACAAGATGGATGCCCCCACATATTTCGGTTCCCTGAACTGCATGTGCAGTCTAGACTTTTGGGTGTGGTTCAGCCCAGAGACACCTGGGATACCCAGAGACTGTTTAAGCCACGCCCAGGCTGAGAAGGAACAAGTTACTTACCTGTAACTGTTGTTCTCCAGCATGGGTCTGGCATGGATTCACATGCTCATGAATATTCCGTCGTCAGGCTGGGAATCCTCGGTAAAGAAAAAAATCAGTATCAGTTTCGTTTCTGATCTGTCTTTCTTAGTAGTAACCAATCACTGATCTCTGGGTCATACTGCCCCAGCCAATGACTGCCCTCTCCCTAAGCCCTGCCTCCGGCAGCCATCCTCAGGTTTGGTAGCACGCCAAGTGGCAGTATGACCAAGTGAAGAGCCGCAGAGGGGTAGGTGGGAGTGTTTGCATGTGAATCCATGCCAGACCCATGCTGGAGAACAACAGTTACAGGTAAGTAACTTGTTCCTTCTCCAGCATGGGGTCTGGCATGGATTCACATGCTCATGAATAAAAGAATACATAGCAGTATACACATGCACAACCACGGGAGGTGGCAACAGGCTCAACATTAAGCAATACAACAACTCAACATTAAGCATCTCTTACCTCCTCACCAGGCTCACCTTAAGCGAACAGGTTGCGCAGCACTGCTTGGCTGACCCTGGACTCCTCCCTGGAGTCCCGATCGACGCAGTAGAATCTCTTGAAGGTGTGCGTCGACCGCCACGTAGCAGCCCTGCAGATGTCCAGCAGGGGCACACCAGACAGGAACGTCGTGGTAGCAGCGATTGCTCTGGTCGAATGGGCTCTCGGACAGCCGGGCAGCGGTCAGTTTGCCAACCGGTGGCAATGCATGATGCAGTCGGAGAGCCATTTGGAAATGGAAGTCTTCGAGAGAGCGTTCCCTTGATTCACAGACCCAAAGTTCACAAACAGTTGTGACATTTTCCAAAAACTCTTTGTGCGGTCCACGTAGAACTTCAGCGCTATAGCTACATCCAGCGAGTGCAAAGTCCTCTCGGCCGGCGACGGAAAGAAAACTGCTAACACCAAGGGCTCGTTGAGATGGAAGTCCGACGGCACCTTGGGAATGAAGGAGGGGTGCGTCCTCAGCACCATCCTCGTGTCATGAAAAGTCAAGAATGGGGGCTTGCAAGAGAGGGCCTGAATCTCTCCCACTCGTCGTGCAAAGGTGATGGCCACGAGGAACGCTGTCTTCCATGACAGGAACTTCAAAGGCGCCAAATGCATAGGCTCGAATGGGGCCCCCATGAGCCTGGTCAGCACCACATTAAGCTCCCACGCCGGGGCAGGAGCCTTCACCGGCGGGAATGATCGGAATAGTCCCTTCATAAATTCCTACACCAGGCGATGAGACCACAAGGACGCCTGTCCCGTCGTCCTGGTATTTTGGGAGATGGCAGCCAGATGTATTTTTATGGAGGTGTGAGACAGTCCAGCCTTGGCCAGCGACAGCAGATACGGCAGCACCTGAGGGGCCGTAATTTGCAGAGGGTTAATCTTCTGCGCACGGCACCAGACAGAGAACCTCTTCCATTTATGACCGTAACACTGGAGAGTTGAGGACGCCCTGGCCTTTGCAAGAACCTTTCTGCAATCAGCCGGGATATCGTACCCTCCAAACTCTAGTGCTGCAGGAGCCAGGCCTGCAAGTTCAGCGACTGTGGGTCGTGGTGGAGAATGGCGCCTCCTTCTCTGGAGAGAAGATCCGCGTCCACCGGCAGCCTGACTGGCGGGGACGTTGACAAGTCCAGAAGGTCCGGGAACCAGACCTGCCTCGGCCACGCCGGTGCGACGAGGATCATCCTGCACCTGGACTTCTTGAGCTGGTTGATGAGGCGGAGCAGCAACGGCAATGGAGTGAACGCGTACAGAAACAGGCCGTCCCAAGGGAACGAGAAAGCATCGCCCATGCTCCTCGGCTGTGGGAACCTGCTGGCGAACCTCTGGCACTTGGAGTTTGTCGCCGTCGCGAACAGGTCCATCTGGGGTTTGCGCCATCGTTGGAAGAGCCGATCCACTTGATCCTGGCGCAGTTCCCACTCGTGGCACGAGTGCAGCTCCCTGCTGAGTGAGTCGGCGATGGTGTTTTTTATTCCTGCCAGGTGGAAGGGAACCAGAAACATCCCCTGGGCGACGGCCAGTGCCACAGATCCTGGGCTTCCTTGGATAGGGCTGGGGATTTGGTGCCCCCCTGCTTCCGTATGTAGAACATCGTGGTGGTGTTGTCGGTGAAGATCCTCACCACTTTGTCCTTGAGGGACGGGAGGAATGACTTGAGCGCCCAGAACACTGCACGGAGCTCCAAGATGTTGATGTGAAGAGACCCCTCCTCCGGGACCCAAAGGCCTCTTGCGTGGAGATCTCCTGTGTGGGCCCCCCAAACCTCCAGAGAGGCGTCCGTAGTCACCTTCTCCTGAAACGCCAGGGTTTGAAAGTCCGTGCCTGTCGTGAGGTGAGCCCTGGTGCCCCACCATAGGATCGCCCGACGGAACTCGTCGTCGAGGGGAATCCTGTCCTCGAAGCAGCCCCTTGCCTGAAACCAGCGGGCGTCGAGGAACTCCTGTAGCAGACGCATCCGAAGTATGCACAGGGGCACAAGGTAGATGCATGAGGACATCATCCCGAGAAGGGACTTGATGGACCTCACCCTGGCCACGTCCGTGGCTAACAGGCGCCGCACCTTGCCCAGGATGGTCTTGGTCCTCTCCTCTGAAGGGGAGGCCAATTGCTCCACTGTATCGAGCTTTGCCCCCAAAAACAATGCTACTTGCGATGGAACCAGGGGGGATTTGGGGTAGTTGATGGAGAACCCCAGCTCCGTGAGCAACCGGACGGTCCTCGCCGTATGATCAACGGCGAGTTCCCTTGACCTTGCCCGGATTAGACAGCCGTCCTGGTAGCGGTAGACGTGTGTCCCCTGCAGGCACTGACACGCAGCCACTGGTGCCAGGAACTTGGTGAAAACCCTGGGTGCCGACTTTAATCCGAAGGTAGGGCTCTGAATTGGTAGTGGCGTCCCTGAACCACGAACCTGAGGAACTTCCTGTGCCTTTTTAGAATGGGGATGTGGAAGTAGGCATCCTCCAGGTCCAAAGACGATAGGAAGTCGCCTTCCTCCAGCTTTCCCAGCACGTGCTGGAGGGTGACCATCCTGAATTTCTGCGCCTTGATGTATTTGTTTAACCTTGAGTATACTCCGGAGCCCCGGAGCCTCCTGGGGACGAGCTCGATGGCACCTTTCTTGAGCATCGCCTTTACTTCCAACAGCAGTTGAGGGACGTGATTCTCCTCTTCCTGGCCACGGGAGGAATGCGAGGGCACTTATTTAGGAATTCCAGCGAGTGCTCGTTGGCCAGGGTGTCCAACACCCAACCATCGGTGGAGATGGACTCCCACACTCTGACGAACTTCGTCAGCCGGCCTCCCTCTGGGGTGCTTCGGTAGGGGCCCGACAACCCGGCCGGGTCAGTCTTGCTTGGAAGCGGCCTTGCCGCCTTGGCCTCCTTGGCGACGACGACGGGGACCCCCTTGCTTGCCGCGACCTCTGTAGGCCTCCTGGGAAGAGGAGCGGGCCGCCTGGCAGTAGGTGGAGGAGCCACCGCTGGATCCTTTGGAGGACCCTGTCTGCCTCCAGGGCTCCTAAAGGGCCGTTGCTGCTGAAGTACCCCAAGGGCCCGGGCCATCTCCGAGTCGGTCTTGATGGCCTGTAGAGACTCATCCACCACCTTACCAAAATGGTTGTGCCGTCGAACGGCATGTCCAACACTCTGGTCTGGACGTCCTGGCGAAAGTCTGTCGCCTTGAGCCATCCTCGCCGTCGGAGGCAAACTCCGTTGCCCAGTTGGCGAAATCCGGTATCGGCAATGTCCGTTGCCACCGTAATGGCATGATCCGACGCCACCTCGCCCTCCTGCAGAATTTCTAGGGCCTCCGCCCTTTTGTCATCAGGCAGGAAATCTAGCAGGGGAGCTATCTTGAACCAGAGCTCCCTGTCGTAGCGGGCCACGATCGCCAAGGCATTGGCCGCCTTAATCGTCGTCGCCGCCGACGAGATGACTCGTCGTCCCATAGAGTCCAACTTCTTACCCTCGCTGTCCGGCGGGGAAGTGGAAGTTGAAGCCGCCGCGCCCGCTGCCTTCTTCTTAGCCTCTGCCGAGAGGACCAAGTCCGGCGTGGGCTGGGCCCTGAGGCACAAGGGGGCGGCATCGGGGACTCGGTACTTCTTCTTGTACCTGTCCCTCTTTCCCTCTTGGCGGGTGTTGTGGCAGGGGTTCTTGAGGACAGCAAGCCCCTCGTCCCAGATGTCATCGAGTAAAGGCACCACGGGGACCGTCTTCCTCTTAGCCTCTCATCGTTGGTACAGAAACCCCTCCTTTTTCTGTTCTTCAGGGCAGAGCTGGAAGAGCTCGGATGCCCTGGTTATCATGGTGTGGAAAGAGCCAACCTCGTCGGCTTTGGACGTGATAACGGGATGTCTGCTGTGTCATCGCCGCCATCGTCCGTCCCCGTCGCCGTATCCTCTCCCGGCGAGGGGGATGAGGGGTCCACCGGTCTCGCAGGCACGAAGGGCGGAGCGGGGTGGACTCTCCTCCGCTTGTTTGGAGGGCTTACGGACAGGCCCGGTTCTGGCTCCTCCGTCGGGGTGCGTGGTAATCTCGTCCTTATTTCGGTACATAAGGATTGGATTGCCAACAAAATGGCTGCCGAGCTATCCTGGGGCTCGGGCAATGGCTGCGACGGACGGGATGGCCGCTCCACTGGGCCCTGTTTGTCGTTGTCGCTATCTTCGATCACGTCAGCAGGGACCGTCCCCTGGGACCGAACCTTCTCGAACCTCTCGTTGAGGTTTATGAACCTCTCGTTGAGGCCTATGGACCTTTCGTTGAGGCCCTTCTTGGTCTCCACCAGTTCCTCCTCAGAGGCTGATTCCGAGTCTGTAATGGCCCCCGGCCGCCCCTCCCCCTCTTTTTCAGCCGGGGGCTTCACGGGGGTCTTAGCGATGGGCTGGAAAGAGGATTCCCTCCGCGGCGGCAGGGATACTCTGGGCCCAGCGGCCATTTCCATTGGCGTAGTCTCAGCCGGCTCTGCCAGGGTCGCAGCGACCACTTCGGTAGAGGGCTTAGCCGGGTGGATCAAGGCCCTCACCACCTTAGGTGCGTCCTGGGCCTTCGCCTTGGGGGAGGGTCAATGCCTCGCTCCCCCTTCGAGATCGACCGGGTCCGCTCCAGCGGCCTACCCGGGTTCTCGGACTTCCTCTTCCCCAAATCAGAGCGCTGGCTCATGGTCGAACGTGCCGGGGAAGTAGCGCCCTGCTTGGCAACCGAAGAGCCCGACCTTTCGGCGCTCCTGGAGCCCGCGGACTCGCGGTGCTTGGCCTTCTGTTGGGTCCCCGTCGCCGGGGCGCCCTCAAAGGACTTAGAAGCCTGCTCAGACTTCTTCTTCGCCTTCTCACTTGCTGTGCCCTTCTCCAGCCAGGTGGCGAGGCGGAAACAACGATCTTGTTTGGTCCGTTCCGAAAGGTTCTTGCAGAATGCACAGTCCTTCTCCACGTGCGTCTTGTCCCCATGGAGGCAGTAGAGACATCGCAAATGCTCGTCCTCCTTGAAAACGTTATATAATCCGCATCCAGGGCAGTTCCTGAACAGCTTGGATCCGGGCGTCGAGCTCCCTTTGTCCTGGGCCATGTCCGTTGAGGTAGGCCGCAGATCTTCCAGAATCCTCCAAGAAGTGTAAACTCGACGAAAACTTCACCCTTGAGGGGCGCAGAAGAATTCCGAAACGGGTCCCCGTTATCGGAAGTAGAAACGGTGGAGCTTGAGGCTCGATTAAACCGAAATAATGATAAATTCTTCTGAAAAAACGTGAAAACGCAGTAAAAAACTCGAGAGCTAAACACGAGGACTCCCAACACCTGAGCGTGCGGTAAAAATCTGAGGATGGCTGCCGGAGGCGGGGCTTAGAGAGAGGGAAGTCATTGGCTGGGGCAGTATGACCGAGAGATCAGTGATTGGTTACTACTAAGACAGATCAGAAACGAAACTGATACTGATTTTTTCTTTACCGAGGATTCCCAGCCTGACGACGGGGAATATTCATGAGCATGTGAATCCATGCCAGACCCCATGCTGGAGAAACATGCTTTGTGTTTTCTGCACCTGCAGCGTGACACTCACCGTGTTCGGATCAGTCTCCAGTAGGCCTGCATCTTTCTTCTGTGCTCAGCTCCTGCAAGAACAAGAACACCGTTAGGAACAGCCTTACCTTGCAGCGCTTCTGCCCATCATTCATCGCTCCTTCTTTTCTGCGGGCATCTAAGGTGGTGTCATTCCCATCCCGGCACGCCGCTTCCTAAGGAAAAGGGAAAAGAACAGAAAAAAGGCATTAGTAAGCATTCAGCAAATCTTCGCTTATTTTTAAGACTGTACGAGCTTCAAACGCTTACCTGAATCCCAGCCGCTCTGGGGGAACTCTGTCTCCGGAACTTCTCATCCATCTGCAAGAGGGAAAAGACACTCCAGGATAGCGTGGAAACATCTAGAGGCAGTGCATACCGCGCTTACTCACCGCATTTCTTCTTTATAACCGGCATCCACGCTGAAAACGTTGCGGCACCTAAAAGACACAGAAAAATAACTCAGTTCAATACAAATACGAAAGGGTCGCATCGCGTATCGCGCTCTCACTCACCTTCAGCGCTACTCATTTCAGCAGCACGTCGCCATCCCCGGATGCCGACCATCATTTAAGGAAGGAAAGGAACAAAGTTAGAGAACCGTTCAAAAGACTCATTATACTTACCTGTCACTAGGCAGCAACGAGCCCGCATCAATCAACGCGCCCCTGTGCTGAGATCAGGAGGGAGAGCACACTTTCCAAGAAAACAAGGTGAGCTGTGGATCAAAGGGAAGGGTTGGATTCCGGGGAAGAAGGGGTTCAAGTACACAGAGACAAAAGGGAGTTAAACTCTACCAATCCAGTTTCAGGCCCAGTCTTCAGTCGAGTAGACTCCAGGGAAAGTTTCGAGGTCGTAAGAGGTCAGAACAGGCTGAGTGACGTCCCCGTGGATACCAGGTGAGCGTTACAATTTCCTGATTTCTGAGTCTTGATTTAACAAACCTGTGGAATAAAAATAGCCTTTGCATGTATTATCACCAGCCACATAATCCCTTTACATTGCTAAGTAAGCAGGCCTTCACTCAACAATTTACTTTGAAATAGGCCATTTTTCTTCAGTCAGCAAAGCCCATTTTACCACATGTGTTTAAAAACTGCTAACATTTCTTTCTTCTAAATTCGATTTTCATCTCCAGCAAATTCACACACTGCCATGCAGCTATGGATATTTTCTTGAATGCTGGAGTTGTTCTGCAGCATGGATACATTTAAACAGGGATGGATCAGCTATTTAGAGTCTTTCTCTGAACAGCTGATTTTTAGATACTTTTGCAAAGCAAATAGACGTTTTTCCCATGTAAACTGAAAACAAAGCCCCTGGTTGATTTCTTTCCAAGCTAAGATGACTGGGCCCGTTATTCAGGAACTAGACATGGTTTTGCTAATGCACAATGATTTCACCAGGGCATGGCCGGGCCTTTTCAATCACAACTGTTTCATAGTACATGGATGGATTTAGCCTCAAGATAGCATTTTTAAAGTTTGAAAAAGGTGTCATTTTAAAGGGAAGTTTGGGGTTTTCAGCAAGGCAATGTTGCCTATTTCACTTAATTCAATGTTAAAAGTTGCAGAGCACACTGGCACACTCCTGCAATGTGTACTCTGTTCCTCCCGCCTGAAATGTGTGTGGCAGGGTGATGCAGCCATTTTCTTTGGTGGTTGTAAAAACGCAATTTTGAGATCCTGGAGTTAGCGCAGCCATTTTCTGTTTCTTGCACCAATGCAGCAAAGTGATGTGGTCAAGCACATCTGAGTGGGTCAATATATCCCACAGGAGTACCGATGGCATTTCAGAAGGAGTCCGGAATTAGACGTTTGAAGATTAGAGGGGGAGTGGGAAAGCTGCCAGTAAACAAGGACTTCAACATAGCAGCACTGGTGGAAACATACAACTTTGGATGCAGATGGGATTTCTCTGGGCCTTAGGAGTGGTGTTCTCTCTATTGAGGGCCCTGTGCACCTCACTACAAACCTCACGAAATAGGCAGGGGACTGTCATGCAGCCCAAAGCCTGTTGAGGGCTACATCATAGAAGCCAGATGCAGCCAAGATGTCAGAAGACTAGACAAGGTGATGGCCCAGGAGCTCTGACCTCTGGTTGGTGGATTATAAAAACACAGCCTAATAAAGACCCTAAGCAAGGGGGATGAAGATACATACTTGCGGGA
Organism: Ambystoma mexicanum; assembly: GCF_040938575.1. NCBI lineage: Eukaryota > Metazoa > Chordata > Amphibia > Caudata > Ambystomatidae > Ambystoma > Ambystoma mexicanum. The sequence goes on from NC_090924.1 coordinate 1,261,310,710, forward strand.
GGGTTTCTAGGGTATCAATTGTATTCCAACACAGGTGGATGACCCTGGGCAAGTGGGGATTTGTATCAGAGCTTAGCATGAACCTAAATCAGGACAGACAACCACTTGCTGGGCACTAATCTGTGAGACTGGGAATGAAGCAGAGGAACTACTGGGCGCAAATTTGTAAAACTGAATAAAGCAAAGAAGGGGCATGGGGGCTAATCTCTGAGATAGAGTAAAGTAAAGATGTGGATGGACATTGACCCCGAAACTGACAGGGGACACTATTTGACAGACTCTACAGAAACTGAGGACAAGCAGAATAGGACACCGGGTTTGCCCTTGAGATTTCTGCATCACCGAGTTATTCCATCCCATTTTATTAGCTGTCCTTTTCCCTTTTGAGTGATTTTGCTAAATCCTATAAGTGTTATCTTGACTTGTTCTGTTCGAAAAGAAAAATTCCATTGAGCCATATGGACAACTTGTGTGTTCCGTTGATCGCTTTATCGCAATAATTGCGGCCCTCTAGTGAGAATCCCCATTAAAATTAAAATCTTCAAGCACCCTGCATCGCAGAGCATGAAACATAAAGGTAACCAAGTGGATTACTCTTTGCAAGCCTTCGTTTGGACTGATGCTTTTCATCATAGGTTGTATAACATGGTATCACACTAAACAAAAGTTGGAAATCATAGAGGCCAAAGGATTCAACATAGTCTCATAATATAGCAGCTGTACATTCACCAGCCCAGCCCCCCACCTAAGAAGTCTCTAGGTGCTACAGAGACTAACAGATGTTTTGTTTACCACCCAATTCAATGGTACTCCTTTTATCGACCTAGGAAGGATAAAGGGCTGAGTGGACCTACCAAGAACACAACCTGTGACCATAAGGTTGAGATCCCGGTAGTAAATGGGGTAGTCCACGGGGTCACGCACCAGCTAATAGAAGCTTTGGGTGCCTGGTTTTGGATCAAAGGTGTCATACTATGGTTCAGTAGGCATATCGATTCTAATTATTTGTGGGGACTAGTCTGTTTGTCCTTCACCACAAAATTCGGAGATTACTTCCAAGTGAAATAAAGGTTAAAGCATCAGGTCTATTTGCTGTAAACTATGAGCAAAAAAATGGCATATAAAAGCAAAGAAATGTCCAACAAGGTGAAAGCAGAGACACCCATTTAATTAAATGTAGTAATTTAACTTGAAATAGAAAAGCGGAAAGCAAACTATGTAATGACGGTAGAAAAAAGTGGGTTGAAACCTTTCTAAACAGAGGTCTATCAGCAGTTGGATTTGGCTTACCTTGTACCGTATGCTGCATAAGTGGAGTAATTATTGTTATTAAATGGCATGATGCATACTGGAAACAGGCTAGCACTGCCAGAGCGTCTATGGAAGCAAAAATGTGATCTCATTCTGCCCCTTTCCACCAGCTTTCCTCAGGCCCGGCCCTCTGCACATACTGGTACACTTTCCCGAGAGCATGACCACACTCAAGACCATAACACAAACCACATGTGTAAAGAAAAATGCCAAAATGAAGCACACCATAAAACGTAGCCAAGCAGGACATTTTAAATGGAACATTTCGTTAAAGTGCATATGTGGTCTACTCTCACGTTGGTGGGGAAGATGTTCAGAGAGAGATGGTTGAGGTTTCAGTTTATACAGGACTGAGAGGTACCCACGCCAGTACTGGCACATGGAAGGGCTGCCAGGTTGGTAGAATGGATGCCAGCTAGACACTATCCTATAATGTCAATTATTTTGATTAAATGCAATTGAGTAATTACAGCCATATTATTTGACTTTCTTATCACCTTTTTGTGTTTTGGGAGAACCTTAGACTTTCCTTCCCCCTCCTCCTTGCGTTACACTTTAATCTACATTTAACACATGCACCCCTCCACAGAATAAATCTCAGTGCTAAAATGCTGACTTTTCACCAAAAGTATTTCTCCATTACCTCCAATCCTTCATCTCTTGCCTCTCCCACCTGTGCCGAGTCTCTGCGTTTCCCCTGCTGAAATGGCCACTTTCATGTGTAGATGTTTTCTATGAGCTATGTGCATATTCTGTCCCATGTGAAAACTTATTGGGCCTTATACTTTGTAAAAGGTCTGTGCTATATTTCTAGGAATGCGGTCCAATAGAACTGAAACGTTTGCTAAAATTACCATCATAACTATATCTATTCTTCCAGTAATTCTGCAGTGGCCTATGGGTGGTTGGTAATGTCCATTTGTCTGGGTAATCTGGGTAGTCTTTTGCAATTCGTTAAGGAGGACACTCCGTTTTGGGTGACGCATTCATAGCTGCATCTCTGTTGTAACTGAAGGCTCGGCTGAGAGTTCAAAGACATAGGCTCCGATTTATAGCATGACAGTTCACCTACACTGGAAGGTGTTTTCTTACTGTGCAGATTTAGTTTATATAAACCTGAGCAATGTTACAATTTGTCGTTGAGAAAAAGTCTAAATTTCAATGCCAATATAAGAAGAAGGTCTGAAAAAGCGTTGTTCCTCATCAGTTGGCTCTATTCACGTGCCAAATTGAAGTGCAGAAAAAAGAAAATCCTGCCCAATTCCTCTTTTAATGGTATAAAAGGAGTAGAGCGACTCAATCACCAGAATTGGCCCTTTAGGTTTATCTGGTGCGCTGTATCATTTTCAGAAACAAAAAAGGGATAAAAGACATTTAAGACGGGGCTATAAGAATGAGATATTTATTAAATGCTTGACAGTCGCCTGGCTCGCTCTGAGGATCTTCAGTAGGTTTACCTGGGGAAAAGGGGTGGGGTTAGGGAATGCGCTGTGGATGCCTCTCTCCAAGCTAGCCGATAAAGGGCCTGGGGTGGTAAGGGGAAGATTCCCGAGTCATCCCTATTTTTTCGAATTCTCAGTGCAGAGGACAGGCACATTGCAGCCACACACTCCTGTCCTTTAAGGGAAACGAGGAACAGCAGAACTGGCATGGTCTTCACTCACTGCTCCTCTCGCTCTGGTACAGAAATCTAAAGAGGGTCCTCAATTATGATGGGATACTCAACATCCATCTCACAAGGCCTGCGCTCTCATACAGTTAAGAAGAGCTAGACTATGGAAGTATACCTTGGGTGCAGGGCATGAACAAAGAGAGCAACTGCCCATAAGGAGGGGCTAGCCAATCCCCAAGCCCCACAGCAGAACTTGAAACCATCATCAGGAGATTGGAGAAGCCTGAGAAAGGAGCAGGAGAACAAAAGCTGCAGGGAACAGGAGGTAGAGCCAAGGTTGCTGCTTGAGCTTATGCCCAATCAGAAGAGAGGCAAGTAGCAGGCGCACACACAAAGGTTGAAGCTGAAGTACAAGCACCACCCAGACAGTATGGAGGAGTTATCCAGGAGAAGAAAGTCCAGTTGACATGAGGGGCAAGTGGGTTGAGAGTGGTGGCCAAAGAGAAAAATAAGAGGGGATCTGAGAAATACATCCGAGGAAGGTGGTACTGGAATGTGACAAGCAGGAGCTTGTACTACGTTAATAACAGGAGATGGTAATAGAAAGTGAACACCATACGTAAAGTGAAAAGCAGGAGGTGGTAGGAAAAAGTAAACATTGGGAGGGATCCAGGCAAAACAAATGCTTTGGTGGAGCCTGGGCGAAGAAGACGAGAGCGAATAGAAGCAGACTACTGGAGCTGGAGAAAACAACTGTAAACCAGGCGCTCAAAAGAGGAGTTGGGGCAGGAGACAAGAAGCGGAGCACTGGTGAATGGTGGAAAACATCAGGAATTGGAGAGATGTGACTAAAAGGAGGACAGTGAAAGGAGGCATGTGAACATCAGCAATGATTGCTGGCAGAGGTTGGTGAGTGACCAGGAAGAGATTGTCAAAATTGATAAGGAGGAGCTTGGCAAACATAATCAGGAGGAAGTTGATGAAAAGGATCTGAAAGATTATTAGTTGATCAGGAGTGTATTGGCTTGGAGGAAGGTGGGCAGTCCTTAAAATGAAAGAGAAGCTTGGTGAAGAGTGTGAAGAAGCGACAGATAAGGTTGGGACATAGACCAGGCTTAATTATCATGAGGAGATTGGTGTGGTTAAGAAGGTGTAGCTCGAACATTAAAAGGAAGAAGAGGAACAATAGTTAGGCAAAGAGTTTGACGAAAGTGCATATCAGAGGTAGGATTTTTGGACAATTGAATATCAGGAGGAAGCTTGGAAGTTTTCTCCAGGAAGAGGCTGATGAACGTAACCAGCACTTGAAAGATTGTCAAGATTCAAGAGGAAGACAGAAAATGTCAGCGGCATGAGGAGGAAAGAGCTAGCCAGCTTGGGGGGGTTCTGGTAGGCCAGATTGGCCGTAGGGCAGCAAATATTAGCCTCAGAGAGAGAGATCTTATTTTAGGCCGTAGGCCGTAGGGCAGCAAATATTAGCCTCAGAGAGAGAGATATTATTTTAGGTATAGAGTGGGACGAAGAATTTGTAGGACCAGGGTTGTTAGAGAAGGAGAGGGCTTTGGAACCGAGAGACAGAAAAATTGGTCAAGGAGCGGATTGTGCAAGCTGAAAGTTAGTAGTAAGAGATTCCCAAGCAGAGTTGACGGCAGACGCCAGGTGAGTGTGTTAAGAGGGACGGACTTATCAAGCCAGAGGGCTCAGACATACCTAACCAGAGTAGTTGTCCACCCTTTCCTACTGCCGAGCACCCTGGTTCACACAGGCTCTGGAGCTGCCAAAGCTGCCACTCAGCGGATTCTGTTGACAAAGGACTGCCTCAGCAATCAGATCGGAGGCCTCTCCGACAACGATAACAGAAAAGCAGTAGATGGACAAATCTGCGGAGGGTGCTGTGACAAAAGTCACAGCTGAGAGGCAAAGGAATGGAGTCTAAGTGACCCTGGGGTCAGGGAGTGGTGGTCAGAGAGTTGATAAATTTGGGAATTCCCACAAAACCCTCCACAGCATACCCTATTATTGTTTTTTATAGTACTCATTACTTTCTGAGGTCCCCATTATGGTAACGTGATGTGCAAACAGGGAGGGAGGATAGGTGGGAACCAAAGAACCCTGCTCGTCAGTCCACAATCGGAGGACTTGTGAGCAACAGCTGAACATTTAGGAGCGTCAACTAGAAGGGGAAAAAACGCAGCGAGCGGGAGGTCCCTTTAAGATAAGGAACAAGTTACTTACCTGTAACTATTGCCCTCCAGCACGGGACTGGCATCGATTCACATGCTCATAAATATTCCCCGTCGTCAGGCCAGGATCCTTGGTCAAAGAAAAGAGCTTCACTTTCACTTACAAACTGTCTTTCTCCCATAAACCAATCTCTGAGCTCTGGGTCATACTGCCCCCAGCCAATGACTGCCCTCTCCCTAAGCCCCTCCTCTGGCAGCCATCTTCAGATTTGGTAGCACGTAAAGTGGCAGTATGACCAAGAAGAGACGTAGAGGGGCAGGAGGGAGGGTTCGCATGTGAATCCATGCCAGACCCATGATGGAGAACAATAGTTACAGGCAAGTAACTTGTTCCTTCTCCAGCATGGGGTCTGGCATGGATTCACATGAATAAAAACACATAACACAACCACGGGAGGTGGCAAGGCTCAACAGAAGCAATTACGGTTACCTCTGAAACAGGTTCACCTTCAAGCGAACAGGTTGCGTAGCAATGCTTGGCCGACCCTGGAGTCCTCTCTGGAATCCCTGTCAACGCAGTAGAATCTTGTGAAGGTGTGCGTAGACCTCCATGTAGCAGCCCTGCAGATGTCCAGCAGGGGCACCCCAGACGGGAATGCTGCTGTTGCAGTGATCGCTCTGGTGGAAAAGGCTCTCGACTGGCCAGGCAACGGTCAGTGACAGTGTGTGATACAGTCGGAGAGCCACCTGAAAATGGAACCCTTGGACAAAGCTTTCCCATGGTTCACAGGACCAAAGTTCACAAATAGTTGAAACGTCTTCCGGACACTCTTTGTGCGTGCCACATAGAACTTCAGAGCACACGCCACATCCAGCAAGTGCAAAGTCCTTTCAGCCGGCGACGAAGGCGTCGGAAAAAACAAATGCAACAAAGGTTTGTTGAGGTGGAATTCCGACGGAACCTTTGACAAGAAGGAGGGGTGCGTACGCAACACCACCCTTATATTGTGGAAAGTCAGATGAGGCCGCTTGCAGGACAGGGCCTGGATCTCACGTACCCTCTTGGCAGAGGTGATGGTCACAAGAAAAGCGGTTTTCCACAAAAGGAACGAGAGGGGCTTGATTCATAGGCTCGAAAGGGGCCCCCATGAGCCTCATCAGTAACACGTTGAGTTCCCATACCGGGGCAGGCACCTTCACCAGCGGGAACGATCGAAACAGTCCTTTGAGGAACTCCTTGACTGGACGGTGTGACCAAAGAAGACCGTCCCAGAGACCTGGTGTAGCGGGAGATAGCCGCCAGATGCACTTTGATGGAGGCGTGTGCCAGCTCCGCCTCGGCCAAGGACAACAAGTACGGAAGCATCTGCGGGCCGTGAACCTCAAGAGGGTTAATCTTCTCCGTCCGGCACCATGTTGCAAAGCGCTTCCACTTGTGCCCGTAGCACTAACAGTTGACAACGCTCTGGTCCTGGCAAGGACCTCCCTGAAGTCTGCCGGCAGCTTGTACCCATCGAACTCTAAGGCTGCAGGAGCCAGGCCTTCAGGTTCAGCGATCCTGGATCATGATGTAGGATTGCACCTCCTTCTCTGGCGAGCAAATCCGCGACCACTGGCAGCTTGACTGGAGGTGACGTTGACAGGCTGAGAATGTCTGGGTACCAAATCTGCCTCGGCCACGTCGGGGTGATGAGGATCATCCTGCATTGGCAGAGTTTCAGTTGATTGATGACTCGCAGCAGTAGAGGCAACGGGGAAGCTCATACAGGAACAGGCCTTCCCACAGGAAATAAAACGCAGCCCCATGCTATTCGGCTGGTGGAACCTGCTGGCGAATCTCTGGCATTTGGAGTTTGTCACTGTCGCAAAGAGATTGATCTGGGACCTGCCCCACTTGAGGAAGAAGCTGTCCACTTGACCCTGTCGAAGCTCCCACTCATAGCAAGAGCGCAGCTCCCAGCTGAGGAAGTCAGCGATGGTGTTCTTGACTCCCGCCAGGTGAAAAGGAATGAGGAACATCCTCTGGGCGACAGTCCAGTGCCACAAGTCCTGCGCCTCTGTGGAGAGTGCTGGGGATCTGGTGCTCCCCTGCTTCCTGATGTAGAACATCATGGTGGTATTAGCTGTGAAGACCCTCGCCACCTTGCCCTTGAGGGACGAAGGAACGACTTGAGGGCCCAGACCACCGCTGGCCTTTCGAGGACATTGATGTGGAGATCCCTCTCCTCTGGTAGCTACAGGCCTCTGGTGTGGAGATGTCCGGTGTGGGATCCCCAGACCTCCAGGGAAGCGTCCGTGGTGACTGTCTCCTGGTATGTGGGCCTTTGGAAATCCGTGCCCCGGAGATGTTGGAGCGCACGCCCCACCACCTTATCGCAACTCCTCGTTGAGAACAATCTTGTCTGCTAAGCTTCTGGACACGTGGATCCACCGAGCGTCCAGGAATTCCTGGAGGGGTCGCATCTGCAACCTGCAGAGACTCATTAGGTAAATACACAACAGCATCATGCCGAGCAGTGACTTGATGGTCCACACAGTGGCGGTCTTCAGTACCAATAGCCATTGCACTTTGCCCGTTATAGCCGCTATTCTATCTTCCGAGGGGGCCACCAGGCAGGAGACCGTGTTGAGCCTGGACCCCAAGAACAGCAAGTTCTGCGATGGAATCAAGCAGGACTTTGGATAGTTCACAGAGAACACCCGATCCGTCAGCAGCCGGACGGTCCTTTCCGTGTGTTCGACAGCGATTTTGCTTGATTTGGCACAGATTAGCCAGTCGTCGAGGTACGAGTACACATGAATCCCTTGTAGATGCAGATGGACCGCCACTGGTGCCAGGCACTTCGGAAACACCCTGGGCGCTGACTACCGTCCGAAGGGAAGGGCCTCGAATTGGTAGTGCTTTCCCTGTACGACGAAGCGCAGGAACATCCGATGCTTCTCGTGAATGGGGACGTGAAAGTAGGCGTCCTCCTGAACCAGCGACGTCAGGAAATCTCCTTCCTCCAGTTTGCCGAGCACGTGCTACAACGTGAACATCCTCAATTCCCAAAAATTCAGGAACGTGAGATGTTGCAGGTCGAGAATGGGCCTCCAGCCCCCAGTCTTCTTTACCAAGAAGTATCTAGAGTAGACGCCGGAGCCACTTTGGAACCAGCTCTAGTGCCCCTTTTCTTAACATGGCCCGTACTTCCTGCAGGATCTGGGGGATGTACTGCTCCTGCCGGGCCACCAGTTGGATCCGCTGACACTTCTGATGGAATTATAGAGTGCACCCATCGGTCGGTGGAGATCTTTTCCCACTTGATGAAGCCCGCCAGCCGGCCTTCCACCTGGGTGCATGGGTGGGAGCCCGACGTCCTGGCCAGTTCCATCCTGTTTCAGCGCCTGTGTGCCTTCTTGGGAGCGACGACATAGGCCACCCCCGAAAGCTTTGGAACAACCCCTGTAGGCGTCCTGTATTGTGGAACGCGAGGGCTGGCGGTACGAGGATGATCCCCCGCCGATCGACGACCTGCCGGATTTCCATCCCGAGGCACAAAAGGAAGGATGATGTTGCTGAAGTGTGCCAAGGGCACGGGCCATCTCTGTGTCAGTCTTGATGGCTTGCAATCATTCGTCGACTGCCTTCCCAAAGAGATTGTCCCCATCGAAAGGCTTATCCAGGACCCTTGTCTGAACTTTCTGCCGAACGTTGGTGGCTTTCAACCAGCCACGACGACAGAGGCAGACACGTTTCCCATCGGTCGGAACCCTGTGTCCGCGATGTCCAAGGCCACAGTGATGGCATGGTTCCGATGCCACCTCGCCCTCTTGAAGGATCTCCAGCGCCTTGACCAATTTGTCGCTGGGGAGAAATTCCAGCAGCAGGCCATCTTCTATCACAGCTCCCTGTTGTATCTGGCCAGAATCGCAAGTGCATTTGCTGCCTTGACCATCGTTGCCGCCGAGTAGATCACCTTCCTACCCACAGCGACCAACTTCTTCCCCTCACTGTACGGGAAAACGGACGCTGAAGATAAGGGATTTGAAGACTTCTTCCTCGCAGCCACCGAGACCACCGAGTCCGGGGAGGGCTGCGACCGCAGGCCTTTGGGTGCGGTGCAGACTCCGGCAACCGGTACTTCTTTTCCAGCCTGTCTCTTTTCGTCAGGGCTGTGCCGGGATTTCTCATCAGCGCCAGGCCCTCATCCCAAACGTCATCCAGGAGAGGCACCGCCAGAATGGTCTTCCTCTTCACCTCACAACATTGATAAAGGAAATTTCTTGCTCTTCTTGCTCTCTTCTGGCATCAGCTGAAGGAGCTCAGAGTCGCGGGCGATCATGGCATGGAACGATCCCACTTCGTTCGGGGAAGAAGTCCTTGGCGGCGGGGGAAATGATGCCGTTGTCATCCATGCCCGTTGTCGCATTGTCCATCCCTGTATCCCTACTGGGGGGAAGGGCATGTGTGGCGGTTGATGAGGCGGCGTAGGTGCCGTTTTCTCTTCTTTGCCAGGGGCCCCGGTCCAGCGATACATCCCTGGGAGGTATCGGGGGAGGGGTTGGCTTGCTGGGCCCAACAATCACGTCGGCATCCACCTCGGCGTTTCGGCAGTCATCTTCATCGTTCCCCATGTCCTCCAGGACCGTGTGAATGGACACCAGGTCCTCTTTATCCGAAGAAGAAATATCCGTGCCCTGGAGCACGGTAGGGGCCCTCACCCCCGCCCTTTCATTCGTCCTGAGGAATTGGTCTTGGTCTCAGGGATGGCATCCTCTTCTTCAGCGTTTACTCCACCAGCTTCACCAAAGCCTCCCGCTGGAGGGGGGGGGTTTATGGGAGGGGGGTGGAATGCCAATCTGGGTGCCGTCAGGGTCCCCTGAACTGGGTTAGCCCCCTTCACCTTCGAGAGGGCGGCTGCCACCAGCACGATGAGGATGACCTCGCCAGGACCAACTGGGCCTCCAGGGGCAGGGCGGACACCCTACCCTGCGCCTTTGTCTTCTCCGGCTTCTCCCGCAGTTTCCCTGGGCTAGCCGATTTCCTCTTGGAGGAGGAGATGGAGGCAGACAGTGAAGTTGAGCGTGCCCCTGCTAGTCGTGAGACCTGCTTGTGAGGCAACCCCAACGGACTTAAAGTGCTTGGCCTTGTCTTGGGCCCCCACGGATGGAGCACCCTCAAAGGACTTAGAAGCCAGCTCCTCGGACCAGCCAGTCCTGGGTGAGTTATGCCCCTGCTTGCCACACAGGGTAGAGGCCTTGGCGTTGAGCCACGCCACCAACCTACTGTGACCATCCTTGACGGTGCACTTGGAGAAACCAAGGCAGATTTCACAATCCGCTTCCTTGTGATCTGGATGGAGACAGAGGCACTGGGAGTGTTTGTCCTCAACAAAAACATTCCTCAATCCGCAGCTGAAGCACAGCTTGAGAGGGACCCTCCGTCCTTCTCCTCTGACATGGTCCGGCGTGCGGTGTAGGCCCGATGGCTTTCTGGAATCTTCGATGAAACGCTTGATGATTCTTGCCCTTGAGGGGCGTTGAAAGACACCGACAAACTGATCCCTGCCGGTCAAAGGAGCGAAAGAGCACATAGGCTCTATTTGACAAAAACAGGAACTTTTTAATGAAAATGAGCACAAAAACGTAGAAAAGGTCTCAGAGCAAAACACAAGGACTCCCAACACTTGAACGTGCGGTAAAAATCTGAAGATGGCTGCCAAAGGATAGGCTTAGGGAGAGGGCAGTCATTGGCTGGGGGCAGTATGACCCAGAGCTCAGTGATTGGTTTATCGGAGAAAGACAGTTTGTAGGTGAAAGTGAAACTTTTTTCTTTTACCGAGGATTCCAGACCTGACGACAGGGAATATTCATGAGCATGTGAATCCATGCCATACCCCATGCTGAAGAAGGGGAAGATCATAGTTTTTCAGGCACTTCACAGACCATACACTGAGATGGAGGGCGCAACGGCATAGCCCTCTGCAGCAGCATCCTAGAGATAGACGTGCAGAGAGGGAGACGGCCCACAACAAAATGGTGAAGGGTCTTTGTGGCCTCAGTATGCACAGCAATGTGGCAGCCCACAACATAAGAGTGTCACATGGGTTAATTGTAGCCTGCCACAGACGTCAGCTCTTAAGCAATGCATGCCCTCTGAGAGCTTTCCCTTTATGATCTCAATCACATGCACACAAAACATAAAAGTAGGACCCAAAGAGTGGGTAGGTGTGGGGCATAGAAGACTGGTCAAGAGCATTGAGTGAGGGGAGTAGGAGAAGCGGAGGGAGAGGTTGGAGCCAGGGAGAGTGAGTGGATAGAAGAGGCTATGAGAGAGGAGGGAGAGAGTGGACAGGAGAAGAGTGGATAGAAGAAGGAAAAGGTGAACAATCTGAGGGGTAAGGAGAGGATATGTTAAAATGTCGAAGTTGGAGGGAAGAATAGGTGGAGAGGGTAAAACAATCTAAAAGAAGGAGGTAGAGAAACACAAGGAAAGGAGCCAAAACATCTTAAGAAGGCAGAAGAGGGGAGTGAAGGAAGACTGGTCAGGGAAGGAATGAGGTAAGGCTGAGGAGATAAAGACTTGGGAGGAGAATGAGAAACATCTAGAGGAAGGGAATGGAGGAGGAGAGACATGGAGGATAGGCAGGAAGAGAAGGAAAGGAATGAGTGGAGAGAAGTTGAAAGGAACAACTCAGAGGGAAGCCACGACCGGTGGAGAGTTCAAGAGAAAGCCCTAAGGTGAAAGAACAAAGTAATTTAAGAATTGGGTCAGAAGGATTTCCTAAAATAGGGATGAGAGGGTAGGTCCAGTCCTGTGCTAAGCCTGAGAGAAAGAATGTGGGAGGAGATCCCTAATCTAGCCTCGGGTCGCTGAGGCCAATGAGGAGAGTAAAGACAGAAGTATGTGAGGGTCCATCTCTTGTTGAGCAATCCGACTGACCCCGAACAACCTAAGGGTACCTGGTGGTGGTACCTGGTAATACAGTGGAGGGGAATGTGATGAATCCAATTGAGTCATCACAGATATCCCGGCGGTGACTACCTCCCATGTGGCCAGGTGACGACAACCGCTTCCTGATCCTGACCCTGGAGGCGGCTATATGAGGGGGGGGATCATATGGGAGGAGAGATGTCATGACTTCATTGGATAAGATATGGTATCCCCCATTTGGCCAAGAAAAATCCCCCCGATACCCAATACACTAGTGGCCTATTGCCAGGCATCTGTTCCTCCCTTTAGGGAAAGTACAGAAACCTTTTCCCAACACCCTTCAGACCAACCTCCCATTCTTGGTGTAAAAAGTAAAAGCTTCAAGAATACCTTTTTTTAAAAGCACCAAGAATACCTTGTTCAGTTCTAGTTCCCTTTCATATAGAACTGTTTTTTCATATGGAACCACAGAGAGATTTTCCAAATGCTATGCATCTGTTGACATCAATGGACTCCAATTCCCACAACCACCCAAGTACTGGGACGAGAAGGATGAAGGAAATTATGCCACGCAGAAAGAGCCTCAAGCTCAATGAGCGTGCTAGTTTTCCGAAAGCCCCGTTGCACGGGACATTTAAAGATGGAACTATGAGCAGCTGTTGAGGAGAAGTTGCATCAAAATACAAGTGGTCCTACACATATTTGTTAAACAACACACTTCACTGAATGTTCCTTTCCCATTCCAATCCGGTTATAGAACCATCATTGTACCATCAGAAAACCAAATTCTATGGGTATTGTTTGATATCTTTATTGAAAAAAATTAAAATACTATGTCAGATGGTACTGTGCATGCGTTCTGGCAGTCATAACTTTTTCTTCCAAAGCAGCAACCCAATGCACTGCCATGGGGGATGCAAAGCACCTGTGGTCACCATCAATCACCATCAATCAACTGAAGGAGACTGCAGAACTTTAATAGTTTATGCAATTGGACAACATATTTCCAGTTAGCACAAACATGTTGATTTAAACCTGAGGGACTATCTGTCTAGATCTTCTGTGGGGCAACACCTCAGCAAAACGTTGGGAAATAAACACCTCACAAAACAGCTTTCCATGCGTATGTTGAAGACTAAAGGAAGCCTCTTACCATCCCCATGATGTAAATCGAGGTCGACGTACAACACTCGATCATATTTCTGCCGCAATCTCAAAATTCCCAGCACCGCGTCGTTCAAGTAACAGAAGCCAGAAGCTTCATCTCTGTAAGAAACAATGACGTGTTAGTTGCGGCTATCAGAGGGAAGTGAAGGGACTGATAATACACTGCCTTTCCTTCCTTAGAAACACTACTCACCTCTGACTTTCCCAGCCCGTGCACAGAAAAAAAAACTAGCATGAGCTGGGAAGAATTGCGGCAGCCCTCGTTCAATCATGGCAACCCCATTTAAGTTTAGAAACAACAGAAATGCATGAAAAGTAACTTGCCTTTTTGTGCGGTTATGGTCAGGAATGTGCAACATAACCATGAGCAGAACAAGTCCATCACGTATTTATTTAACCAATATAGAAGAAACAGGGTTTGATACCTTTTATTGGGCTAACTAAAAACACTATTCAAGAAATGGAATTAATAGACATGCCGCCAAAAATAAAAAAATAATGACAGTCTTAAATGCATAAACGCCATTCATCCATTTGTTTTTGGCAGTGCTATTACCAGTGACAGAGCATGAAGAGAAATGTACAGTGCATTCCCATAAACCAAACCTCCTGTAAACATTTCTGTACTGAGCAAGTGATAGCAGAGAGGCTGGAAGGGGTGCGGTTTCAGTTTTCCCAAACACCCAGTGGATTACATCTCTGTCTGGACAGCAACAAGGAGTTCATGCCAAGGTCTGAATATTCGAACGGCAAAGCAGTTGAGGAGTATGGCGTAAACCTTTGGTTTGCTCAGTCGAGGGAATATAGATTATCTTGGGTGCCATGTCCTATTTTATTGATGTATTATGGGAGTTTTCATCTATACATTTTTGAATGATACAACTGGTCTTGAAGGCGATTTAGATGTAGTTGCCACTATACATTATTTGCTTTCATGACCGTACACAACAGTAAGTGAAGTAGCAGGAGGCACTGATTTGATCAACACAGTGTCATGATAATGTTGAGACTGAACACAAACCCCTTCAGCTTGGAGCTGTGGTACAAGGACTTTTACTGGGACGAGTGATAGGGTGACGGTGGCTTGAGAACTAGTGCACCCAGTGTGCTAGATAAGATTTTGAGGTGGGAGTATTATATTCCCTATTTTTTAAATGAGTAAATGATTTTTAAGGGAGTAAAAAAGTAAGCACAAGTCCCAATGGGAGTGTAAGATACCTAATTATTGATGCACATAAAAAGATACACGTTTACCCCTTTGGGTCAGGCAGTAATTCTATAAGTTTCTTCCTGTGGTATTATGTGCACTACTGGTTCAAACATATCCATGGGGCTGTGTGGGTGAAATCAGGGGCACAAGATCCTACGTGTCTGTTTCCTAATTTTTGTTGGGATTATTTGTACTCCCTATTTTTATTTTTTTAGGAGTATTTTCTTTTTTTTTTTAGGGAATAAAAGTGGTTGATAAACCTTTTACTGTAGGGCTGGGAGCACCATCTGAAGCCATTCTAATTAGTAGCCAATGAGTTTGAAGATTAAGGCTGGTAAAGGTTTGATAGTGCACAGGTAGGACTTGGTGTTTATTGACGTATTAGCTATGCCTAAATGGAGCGGGATGTCCCCAATATAGGAGGCTGCGGTTAACAATCGGAGGGTGGGTGGAGACCGGGATGAGCACAGACTTCACAAGCGAGGAAGAGTTCAATTTGTAACTCTTTTGATGTCCAGATGGGAAAGAGTTCTATAGTACGGATAACTCAAGACTGGAAGAAGGTGTGGTGATCTAAAGTCTCAAAATCTACACTAAGAGGGGGCGCAGGAGAAGATGGCCGCATAGGACCGTAGCTCCTGCTTCCTCAGCAAAGCAGAGATGACACTGAGAAATACCACCCAGAGAAAGTGAATCTGCACACATCTGCCAGGAGAAAAGTGAGAGGCGAACCGAGGAAGTGAAACGGGGAGCCCAAAGGGACACAATAGAGAGGAGAACCCTGAAGTAAAGACACAGTGGGGCTCGTCGACATTGCGCAAGGAGAAGAGGCCTCAAGCCATTGACTGAGATTACTGCGCACTCAGACTGAACCCTATACCGCATGTACAGGAAGCATGAAGAGAAGCACCATACTGCCACAAAGACCTTCGGGTGAAAAAGACAGAAGAGGCACCGGCCCGACATCAGCCAAAGGTGCGGTTGCGGCAGAGCAGGTGAACACATTGTCCGATTGCACCTTGAGCAGAAGAGGAGGGTGGCGGAACCCCAGCCAGAAGAAACGAAGGGGCAACAGCAGCGACAAAGACAGGGCCCCTGATCACCGCGGAAGAGGAGGACACCCACGGTGAGTGGAGGAAGGCCTCAAGGTGGAAAGTGTGCGGCGACCGTCAAGAGAGGTATCTGGAGAGTGAGCGACACACCTGTCCGACGACAAAAGGTACGTCTGAGCCCCCCCTCGTCCCGAGCCCTGACAATCTTCCCACTGAAGGGGTGACAGAGAGAGGAGACCCGGGGTGAGGGGAGCCCAGGAGGAACGCTGCGTGTGGAGATACCCAGGTCACCAGTAAAGTACTGACGGCGCCGGAGCAAGGAAGTGGTGGGTGAGGGAGAAGGAACCGGCCAGAACTGCACGACAGGATTACACGCAGGCAGACACAGCCTCTGTAACTCTGCACCACAGGGATCACAATACCGGAAAGGAGGGCCGGAGGGGATAGAGAGCTGAACAACACAGAGGAACCAAGCCAGGCCTGGATGCATGATGAGCCCATAAACAACCGCAATGCATGAAGGACGAGTCGCGGAAAGAGTCGTAGCAGCCACTATGGACCAGTTTTAAATACAACCCTAGTGGAGACACCAGCACCGGCAGCTGCGGAGGGGGAACAGGAAAGGGGGACAGAAGAGCGGAGCATTACCCCCCCCACCGAGAAAACAAGCAAGTGAAAGGATCAGCCAACTGGAGAGGGGTCAGGATAGCCCAGAAGCTTGTGGGAGACGGACAATAACGGGGCACGGAAGACGTAGGCCCGACAAGGAGTCAGCATAGGCTCCAGAGCAAGAAAATGTGCCCACTGAAGGCACAGTAGTAGGCCACCAAAGGGGACACTAAAGACACGCTGAAAATACCAGCCTCACGGCACACACAAGGAAAGAAGGCAGCGAGGAGGCAAGGGCCGCCCTCTCTGTGTGAGCATCCCCCAGGCGCCTGAAGTGCAACGCAAAGGAGGCACAGAGGCTCCCTGCACTGCGCACACGGTCTGGGAACGAAGGAGCAGGCCACAATCACTAAGAGCAAAAAGGGGACAGAAAAAACTGCCAACGTAGAGTACCTAAAGATAGAGGTAAACTGTGCTGCAAGAAGAGTGGTGCGTGACAGCATAGGCGCAAGAGGAAAAGAGGAGAGTGGGACGGAATGTGGCTCTGAACGACAGCAGAGGGAGTGACCAGATGAGAAGCTCGAGGACGAGGCCTGCAGGGCAACAGAGGAAACCGGAAAGGAACCTGAAAAAAGAACAGAGAGAACCCGGGTCCGTAAAAGGGGGACACAAATAATATACAGAAAGGGACAAAAGGGGAAATTCAGCAGTGAGAGGTACGAGAGTCAAGGGAGGCACGTTCGAGAGACGATGCAGAAAGCCCCAGAGATCAAAATGGCGACGGGAATGGACATGATCATGTTCTCGACGAAAGAAGATACAGGATACATACTGGCGGAGAATTAAGGCCCTCAGAGGAGACATACAGGTCTCCCTAGCCGACCTAACAGGAAGAATGGCCACAGTGGAAAGCAAGGTCGAAGGGCTTGAGCATATCCAACTGAACGCAGATATGGTCGAAATGTGGCTGGACGCGAGGATGACGGAGTTGGAACTCAGGGAAGAGGAAGTGATGCTCAAAATGGACGATTTGGAAAAGAAAACAGAGAGAGGCGCAATAACGTAAGGATACTGGGACTGAATAAAATCAGCAAAGGAAATACAGAGGCAGGTTAAGGAAAAAGTCCAGGCACTGGTGCACCAGCTCTTTGAAGTGGAAGGAGGCAAGACGGAGCGACTCAAAAGGTCACACAGAGGAGGTAAGCCCTGTGGGAATGGCCCCCGATCAATAGTACCCAAATTCCTGAGCTACAATGACAGAATGGAAGTTCTGAACAGAGTAAGCAGCAGCGGGAAGTGGAGTTTGAAGGCTCCAAAGTCACGATATCTCAGGACCTATCAAACCTCACGCTTGCCAGACAGAGCCTGTAGACCTCTCACGACATGGCTATGAGAAAAAGAAACTAGATACAGGTGGGGCTATCCTTTCTCGCTGCAATTCTAGGTGGAAGGAGTAGACTGTTGAATAACGTCAGCAGAAGCAGCGGAACAGGCCCTGGCTCACCTTGCAGCAGACACGGAGGCATCGCCGAGAAGCCCGCAAGGACCATCCACAAGTGGGGAACGCCCTAGACCCGCACCGGGCCTGCAAAGGCAGAGAAGAGGACAGACTCGGAGGAAATATTTGTGAATTAACGGGCCCTCACCACTTAAGGCCCCCACGCCACAGGAACCAAGCCCAGAACGAAGCTCCGGAGAACAGGAGGTGTGAACACCGAAGTGACAAGAACACGACCGAGTGGACATTTTGGAAAACAAAAGAAGAATTGCTGGCGGGAGCTAAAACGCTTCACTCCAAAGTGGCGCTTAGTGAGAGAGGGGGCGTCTCTGAGACTTGTACTCAATACACCAAGTTAGAGTTACAAACAGTTAAACAGTTACGTTTGAATGTTGATGAAGGGGTAGGCTCCAGGAAGACACACGTCTGGTATGTAGAAAATGGATTCCAGGGAAAGGAGATAGTCGAAAAAGAAGGGTCCCTAACCACACAAAAATTTAAAAGGAGGGCAGGGGGGTACAACCACGATGTGGAAAGATGATCCTGGGAAGGGTCCAATTGTGAGCGCACTGAATGTGAAAGGCCTCAACTCACTGGCGAAGAGGTCCCTAGTGGTGAGGGAATTCCGAAAGGCTGCGTTGGATGTGCTTTTCTAGGAAGAAACAAGTCTATTAAAGGTGGAAAAGAGCGTCGATAGGGGGAGGAATCGGTCAGGTACACTGGGCATCGGGGAACAACAAAAATTGAGGGGTGGCTATAGTGCTCCACAAACAATGCAGGCTATGTGACTGTGTAGCCATGAATATGCTAGAAGGAAGAATGCTGATACTGCAGGGTACCATGGAGGGAGCGAGAATAATACTGATGGCAGTTTATGCCCCTAAACAGGGACAGGAGGAATTCTTAAGGGAGGCGTTTGATGCCGTAAAAGGGCTTGAGGCAGACCTATATGTCATAGGGGGTGATCTCAACTCATGGGCAAATGAAACCTGGTATAGAAAAGCGAAGGGGGGTGGGGAGACCTGAAGGAGGGGTGAAAAACTGGGATACCTGGGGCGTGGACTGGAGAGGCGTAGCTTGATAGCTGTATGGAGAAGTCAGCAGCCGTGGGAGGACGACTTCACATTCTTCTCAGTTGTTGTCTAAGAGGGCGGAACAGAAGGTGATGGGGGAGAAGACCCTATGGAAATTGAGGTATCTGAAACAGAAGTATTACGAAAAAGGAGACAAAGCAGATGCTCTGCTAGCAGCGAGGCTCCGTGCGCAGAGAGCGGAGAGATGGGTGTCCAAGTTGGGACCAGATCACACCCAAGGAAATTGCAGAGGGGTTCGCCCAATACTATGAGAAATTATACAAGTCTGAAGCCTCTGACACGGAAAATGCAGTGGGTGAATACTTAAGGGGGGAGAACATGAACAAATGCACGCGTGCAGAAGTGGAACATCTAGAAAGCCCGATAACGATAGAAGAGGTAAAGGACGCAATAGCGCACCTCCCTAACGGGAAGGCACCAGGGAAGACGTCTACACCACGGGGTTCTATAAAAAAATACAGGAGTCCTGGCACCTAACATGGTGAAGTTATACAATAATATACTGGACACAGGGGACGCACCCGCAACATTCACTAAGGCCCCCGATATCGGTAATCCCGAAGGAAGGGAGAGACCCAGCATAATGCTCGTCATACTGCCCAATCTCGCTTTTAAATGTAGACGAGAAAATAGTCACGAGAATTCTGGCAACACGGTTAGAAGAGAAATTGCCCAAGATAGTACACCCAGATCAGATGGGATTTATAGCAGACAGACAGGGTCGACAGAGTTGAGTGGGACTTCCTCTTTGCAATATTACGTAAGATAGAGATGGGGGATAGAATGTGCTGGGCGATTGGGGCAATCTACTCGGGAGCCACGGCGAGGGTGGTTGTCAACGGGACAACATCGAAGGAATTCAAGCTGGTTAGGGGAACCAGGCAGGAATGCCCTTTATCATCCTTATTATTTGCACTAACGATGGAACCGCTAGGGGAAAAAATACGAAAGGAAGACCAGATAAAGGGGATCAGGGTAAAGCACATAGCCACAAGGTGAACATCTACGCCAATGACATACTGCTATACTTCTCACAGATAACAGGACCGGTCCAGAAGGTGCTCCAGACGCTGGAAGAATATGGGTGAAGTGTCAGGCTTTAAGGTGAACGTTAGCAAATCGATCCTCCTCCCCCTACGGGAATACACGGAAGCCAACTGTGAAAAATTGGCAGATCTAGGCACACCAATAGAGAGAGACAGTATAAAGTACCTGGGGGTGAGAATACCGAAAGACCTGAATAATTTATACGAGTACAACTTCCCCCCGCTCCTGCATAAGCTATTCACGGACAGAACTGGATGCCTGGTCAACACTGATGATTTCCTGGTTGGGCAGGCTAAACGCGGTAAAAATTATGCTTCTCCCTAGAGTATTATACCTATACCAGGCGCTCCCGATAGAATTACCTGAATCACACTTCGCAGAACTGAAAAAAAGAATAGTGAGATTCCTGTGGCAAGGGAAAAAACAGAGAGTGGAATACAGGCTATTGGTGTAACCAAAAGAGAGGGGGGGTGGGACTCCCTGAGATGCGCACCAGCTACATAGCAGCCGTACTTAGAGCCCTGATTCCCCACCTGCGCATGGACAGAAATGAGCAATGGGTAGGGAAAAAAAATGTCCTATTTCGACCAGTCACTGGGAGAATGGCTATGGGCACTGGGAAAGGCAGCCCCGGGTAGAGTGCAGTCACATCAAATTCTGGGGCCTCTCTGGCGATTGTGGAAGATCAAAAGGGAAATGACTGGGGTAAAAACACGGCTGTCACCACTAAGCCACATATGCCCCCCGTCGATATAGGACAACATACCAGATCATGAGAGGTTCCAGGACTGGTTCGAAGCAGGGTTGGAAAGAGCGGGACAGGTCCTAAAGAAGGACAGATTCCTAGATATAACAGACCTGGAGGAGATACTGGGGATAGGGAAAGTCTCTGCATTCAAATACCTACAGCTCAAGGGGTTACTGATGTCTGAAGAATGGAAGGTAGAGCTACAGAGAGAACTGACACGAACAGAGAGATTAATAGACACAGAGAGGGGGACAAGGGGCCTCATATCCAGAATGGACCAGGCGTTGTTGGAGACGCAAAGGGGAGAAATGTGTACATACAAGAAAAGATGGGAGCCAGACATGGGGTTGGAAATGGAAAAGGAACAGTGGAGGCAATTGTGTGTGAATGCCCACCGTACATCTGTGGCTTGCCAATATAAATTACACAGGATTAAGCTCCTATATAGGTGGCAGTGGGACCCAGTCAGGATATCAAAGATGTTCCTGGGAGCAGATCCTCACTGCTAGAGGAAATGCGGACAAATGGTGGACTATTGGCACTGGTGTTGGGGAGTGGGGTAACAAGGTGAAGTATTGGAAAGAGATCCTCGGGTGGATAAACGACCTGGAGGGAATAGAGCACTGCTTGGACCCCATACTGGTGTTATTTGGAATGGAGACGGTGGAGGGGGACTGGGTGAAACTTCCACACATGCCACACTATCTCCTACTGGTGGGAAGGGCCTGTTTGGCTGGGGGTTGCATGAGAGAGAGAGGGGCTCCCTAATGAAAGAGAATGGGCCTTGAAAGCACTGGACCTATATAGAGTGGAGGAGCTAAACTAGACAGATACACCATCAGACCCCAACAAGTGCCATAGAATGGGCAGCCTTCCTTAAGAAATATGACCCAAAGAGGCCACAGGCACAAGGGGTTAAGGACGGCACAAGGGAAGGTGGAATGCGGAGGGGAGAGAGTGACCTTAATACTCTGGTCGCAAACAGCGGGAGCTAAGATAAAGAGGAGTCGACAACTGTTAATGGGGGGAAGAGAGAATTAGTGCAAAAGGTGTGCCCAAATTGGGACCCTAGTGAAAAGAAGGGGACCCCAAAAATGACTATGGTAGGGAAGTTCTTGAAGAAGGTTGTAGTGAACTTCTCCAAATACTGGGACATGGGTATACAAAGATGCATTGGAGGTGGCATTCCTGGAGCCACGAAAGACATATGTGCAAAAAGGAGAGGGGACAGGGGGATGGGGGTGGAATGGGATGGGATGGAGAGTTTAAAGTTACAGTTGGGAGGGAGAGGGAGGGGGAGCAGAAAATCCGTAAGGTGAATGCAGGATGGTATACGAGAAACTGAATAAGCATGTTTTAACTATGCAAATTCACCAATAAAACATATTTGAAAAAAAAATAATAATCCACACTAAGCAAAAGAAGTGCCAGGAAGCACAAGCCTTTGATTTTAATAAGTAAACAATGTGCTCCATGGCAGGATCCAAGTCAGGTGAGCAGATTCTGTGCATCAAGGATGACAGTTTTAAATCGGATTTGCATCATCATTTTGAGGGTGTTCGCTCTGCACTCACTGTACCTTTTGGGTCTTAAGGTTGTCTTTTTGGGGGAAAATGTTTGAGGGGGGACAGGGAATATTCTTTTTCATATCCAGTTCATATAATTTATCTTTGGTGAGGCAAAGATGTCTGAAAAGTTTGAGGAATTTGGTGGTGTTAAAGTCACTGGATTAAGTGCAGACAAAACGAGTTAGTGCTGGGTTTCAACGGTGGTAGCAGAGTACGATGAGAGTCAGAATATCAATAACGATGGTTGTCATCAAGGTATGGGTCTGCTTGGGCAGGTCTGATAGCTGGCCTAGTGGACAAGGTGGTGTGATAAATCCAATGAAGTCATCACTGATCTCCCGGTGGTGACCTCCTCCCATATGGCCAGGAGACGGCAGCAGCTACCTGAACCTGTGGGCGGCTATATGAGGGAGGATCACATGGGAGGAGACCACCTCTGGGGAGATTTCATGGCTTCATTGGATGAGACATGGTATCCCCCGTTTGCCCTTGAAGAGAATCCTCTCATGCCCAATACCCTCATGGCCTATTGCCATCCGTCTTCCCCTTCCCCTAGGGAGGATAAGAAAAACCTTTCCCAAAATCAGATAGATCAAACTTCCAACTTTGGTCTACTTTGTGGAAATTAAGCGATTGCCTTGTTCAGTTCCAATTATACATCATCTACAACTGATTTGCCATTTGGATTGAAACCAATTATCCAATCCCTTTTTACCAACCAGCAACAAAGGACTTTTGTCCAAGAATTACTTGAATACTGGGACAAAGAACAATGAAAGAGCAGTGCAGAGAGGAAGAAACCACAGACCCACTGAGCAATTTCGTTGTTTTATGAAAAAACCTGTGCCAGGGAAATTTACAGGATGGAGGCAAAGTGATAGAGGCTGCTGCTGTTGTCGATAGAACGGTTCACCTCTCTGCGAGGCTCGAGATTCAATAAAAGCACAGACCGATGTGGTGGAGCCGCGTGGGTCACCATTCAGGAAGAGGCGCGACGCAGCAAGGTCGGGACATGCTGCAGAAATGCCAGGAGCCGGCGGAAGACTCTTGGGCGTTCGCAGACCACGGGACGCAGTACCTTACCTACCGAAGCCTGAAGCGAAGCGGGCGGGCTGAAGAGAAGCCGCAGGAGACACTTGAACGAAGAGAAAGCAGTCACGCGAGGAAAGCAGGTGGTGTACCTTTGCCGATTGACCTGGAGCAAGCCCGAAAACGCCAGCAAGAGCCGGTGAGTCAACCCAAGCCTAGTGGGGACCCCAGGGCGTGCCAGCAAGCACGCCAAACAAGAATAATAGTAAACAAAATGGAAGAAAGAGAGAAAACAAAGGGACTCATTGTGAAGCGAGAAAACAAATTGCAAACAAGACACCCATCAGTATGTGAATGTATGGAATGAAATACATGGGGAACCTGAATCAGATATGTCACGAGGATATATTTTGCAACAAAGGGAAAGTGCAACTGTGGAAGAAGAGAGAAGCATCGTGTCAATACAAAGTCCTAGCAGGAGAATATAACAGGCAATTACAAGTGCATGAATATACGAGATCCTGGCAGGAGCGCATACCAGGAAATTGCAAGTGTTTGGATACAATAAATTATAAGAAACAAAAGTAAAACTTTGGTGATCAGACAAGAAGGAAGGAAAACCAGGGATTTTGAAAGAAACAGAATTACAACTCTAAGCAGCTTTATTCAGGACATTGCTATTGTGGGCCAAGAAAGATGCAATGAATGTTTGTATAAAGAGGAATCCAGAGGAAGGGAACTACCCTATGGAACAAGGACTCTTTATCCTTGGAGAACTTTTGAGTTGGAACCATTTATTCTTCATTTTACTAACTCTTTTTTTTCAGCACCTAAGGTTTAAGATAATTCTCTTTTCACCTTATAGTTTAGTTCATTGTGTGCGGGTCAGAATAGAAATTTTGTACTCAAGGACAGTTTTGATTTTGACATCCTGACACAGACAGATCCTTAGTTTTGGTTTTAGGTATGGAAATTCCTCTTAGCGCAGGGTTAGAGAGGCCTTTTCACAAACTTTTTATTTTCAAACATGGTTAACTTGTGTCTGAGTTTCATTCCTGACTCTTCACAGTGTTTAAAGCTTAAAATTATATTTCAAACTAACCTTCAATTTTTCTATCTCAATTTTTCTATATCAATTTCTCCCTTTAAAGTCACAAAACATGAGTTCGCTATTCATAGGACAATATGCGCTTATTTGCTCTCACATGGTTACAAAACAGATTAGTATGTGTGTGGTCTAGTAAGCATGCGAGTATGCATGTAACCATTTATTTTATCCTGAAGTGTATCTGTTACTTACTATTTAATAAAGCATTGATAGGACTGAAGGCCAGGTCATTTTTCCTCCCTTTGTTTTTTTTTCCTTCATAAAGCACTGGTCGACACACCATTGGGAATTTGACTCCTCCACCAACCCCCACACGCGCCCAGCACCCCCCCAGCCTTTCAGGTACATTGAATCAAAGATTTATTTCTAGGCTGTATTTTCCACAGCCCTGCATAGCATCAGAAAATACAGATCATTGGTCTTGATTCAATCTGTCATTTCGATACACCTAGGCATGAGTTGGACTAAAACAAGGCTTCCAGAGTAATGTTATTTGAAGGCCAGAAAAGGTAATCCCTAATAAACACAAGTTCCCTTAATCTTGATGTAATTATGTGTTGTAATCTCTTCGCACCACATAGTTGCTTGTGAAATCTCTTCAGCGATCCAAAATGCCATTAGCTGAAACCTTGCAAAAATGATCCCTCAATCCTACAGGTTTTTATTAACCCCCAAAATAACACAAAGCTGACACGCTAACCATACCTCTCCCTAACACCCATCCACCTCGCCTCTCTTCCTCCAACACTAAACTTCTCTACTCTTCCTTTACTGCTCAACGTAACATTGCACTCTGGAATGCTCAGTCTGTATGCAACAACATTTCCTTTATCGTCAACTAGAACAGCAGCTCTCCTCCCATACACATCCTTATTATCACTGAAACCTGGATCTCTCTATCAGACACTGCCCCTCGGCCAGCCCTACATGACTCGAGGCATCGGACACCGACTCTCCACCAACTCTCTTACCACCTCAATATCTCACAAATCTCCAATACCACGTTCTCTCCTACCTTTTTTTAATTCACCAGCTGTACTATTTCTCCAGCTCACTCAGTTTACATCATCGCTCTCCCTCGCCCTCCTGTTCCCACTGGACCATTATTTGATGTACTTGGGCAACTCCTGGAGTCTCTTTCCACTAAACATCACCTCATTCTCATAGGTGACTTCAACCTTTCCTCTCCAACCACTTCTTGGAAATCTGAACTTCAGTCTTTTCTTAGTGACCACACTCTACACTCTATCCATAAACTACCTAACCATAAGAGGAGTAACTCTTTGGATCATATATTCATCTCAACCCCTCTCTCAGCCACTTATACCACTGTCACACCATCCCTATCTGATCACTCCATTGTTTCCATCACCATCTCCTTTCTACGTTCCGATCTCTCCTTACCACGTCTCACCTATTAATAAAAGGAAATGTAAACATTCTGCCATTCACCCCTTTCCTACAGATCTCATTCTCCGCCTTCATACCTGATGCCTCTTACACTAACACTGCCTTCTCCAGCTTCCAATTCCTATTATAGTCCACATTCTCTCACTTCCCACTCCTAACTTTCATCACAAACTCTCTGCATCTTCAATCATGTGTTCCCCCATTCATATGCTGTCTCCTCACAGAAATGTGTTGGCTACTGCGCAAATAGAGGCAAACTCTGTTGCATGAGGATCGGCAACTCTACCTCTCTGCCCTGAACACTCTCACGTCCTCTCTTGATAGAGCAAAAATAGAATTCTACCTCATCCTATTGACTCTCCAACCATCCTCACCAGTTAAAGGGCTTCTTAAACGCACTTCTAAACCCATCAACTCCACTCTCACAACTAATGATATGATACGATATATGATATGATAGGTTATTTATATAGGGTCGCTGAGGCCAAGGTTAAAGTCTCCTAATATGATGCTTTGGGAGGAGTTCTTGAGGTTATTTGATAGGATGTTTGTTAGGTCTTATTCAAAGGATCCTAGAGGGCCGGGAGGTCAGTATATGAGGTGAATAGGGGCATGGGTGAAATGTGGCAAGCGAGGTTGCAATCCTGGAAACTGTTGGTTATTTTTCCCTGATTGTGGCTGCTTTTCAGGGCACAAGTAAAGGATGCATGTGGGTGGACCGCTTAACTTTTTTTTTCAGAGGGTGGACGCAACTGCTTAAATTTTTTGAGGTTGGCAAGCTTGCCCAAGTATTTGGCTACCAGGATTTTATCCAGGTTGTCATGTTCCCAGTGCAGATGCTTACTCACAAGAAAACAAGCACGTGTCTCGTATTGGGATTTTGTTTTCCAGGGAATATTTCACTACAGATTGCTGGGTTTAAAAGGTGAGCACATTTTATACTTTGCCAGCATATGTATCGGAAAACTTCCGGCTCTCAGGTTCTTTTTCTGGTGTTCATTACTTTTTTTTTTAAAGTCCAATGCTCTTTTGTTTTGCACACTTTCGTCCAAGGGGAAGGTCAATTGAACTAAATGTGTATATTTTGCTTTAAGATATGTTCACTTACTGTGTGTATATTCATGGGTGCCAGCTTTTGATTTTCGCTATGGGGACAAAAGTTCCCACACAGAGTGAAGCGAGAGAGCCGTGCTTGTGCCCAGTCAAAACACCACATTTTACAGCACATGTTGCAGCAGGAATAGGAAAAAAGTCATATGATTTACAGAAAGGTATACACATATAACATTTCAGCTACAATCACCTAACCTGATGAGTTGCCTTTGCAACAGTCTGCTATAGGGTCCCCTGATATTTCCACATCCAGCAAACCGTTTTAGCCTGCTGACCCCCTCCAATCAAGCCTCAAGGGGTACATTAATGAGACCAGATTTCTCATTTTGTAGTGAGCAGCACTTGATAAACAGTTATCTGCTTGGAGTTTATTTCTTTTGACAGTCAAAATAATCCTCCTCTCCACCAAAGTGAGTGCTCCCGGGCAAATCCATCACATTATGCCTTATTTGCTCAAATTAGAATTCTCTACAATGTGGAAAGGTTATTGTCGCAAATCATAGCCTTCATGGGAACAACAGAAAGGGCAAGAATAGGCAAAGAATCCCTGAAATACATTGCATATTTACTACAACAATTTTGACTTGTAGAAATGTTAGATATCATATCAACACATTCACCTTTATTCTCCGAAAAGGGTTAATAACATCTTGCTCTGATAGACATTGGCCTACTTGTGCAGGCAAAGAAACAATACAAATGTGTGTTTACACTGGAAAAAAGTTATCCGCAATTTTTTTAAGGGGACAAGTGGGAAAACACGGATAAACACAGAATCTGAACATTTGTGAAAACATTGGAAAACACCCCCGGAAGCACAAAAAAGAACCCCAAAAACAGGAAATCCTAAAAATGGGTCAGTGGAGTTACCCACTTCAAATTAATGAAACGTTCTGACTAGGGGTCAGAGTAAATACCACCTACACATCGAAATGCCAAAATTCACCTCCAGTTTCACCTATAGGTGTTTTTGCCTCCTGTTAAGCCACTTTTAGGTGAATTTAATTTTAGGGTTCATAATTGAGGGTAGATGGGAGTTATTTAGCTCCTGCTTGTAGCCTAGAAGAGCCCAGTTAGCTTGGCATAAGCAGCTACCATGTGCTAACCTCTGGCTCCTTCTGGCTCTCCAGGGCATCTGATGCCAAAGAATCACACCTATGTGAATTTAACTCTGTGTTTGGGACAATCTACAAACATTAGGATGCATCTAAACGGCATTTAAACCAGAAGGAGTGGACAAAATGGTAAATTTGCATTTTATAAGAAAGTTAGATTTGCGAACGCTATGTGCTAGCTCCTTGTTACACTGCGGCTGCCTTTTAGCTTATGATTATCGAATCTTCATTTTGATCCCTGCATTAGTTTCCCTAAAATGTCACTTTTTTTCTACAGGATTTGCCAATATTTCCACAGTGAAATTCAGCCATTTCACCTACCCCTACTTCGGACCTTAAGAGAAGACACAGATTGACAAACGAGCAAAGCGTGTCTTCTAGAAAATATTTTAGTTTAACTTGCAAGTGTCATCTGCAGCTATGTGAAATGAAATGGGGATTCATTTCTGTGTATCAGATTGCAAAATTCTAAGAACTGTGTCATGAAACATTGCAGGTGTTAGCTGTAAACTTTAGCTGAGTGATGCATTTTATTCAAGAAATTGATGTCATGTCCAACAAGAAAGGCAGGAATCCTCCTTTGTATATGGGTTAACATTAACTTAAATTTCAATTGTGAATCTTGTGGCATGGCAGAAGAAGGACTCGGACTAGAGGACATGTTTAAAATGTAGTTTTATTTAGATGAAAAGAAAACACTCATTGACTTCACAACGAAAAGGGAGTTCCCCTCTTAACAAAACTAAACGAATGCGTTTGTCTAATGTCAAAAATAAAATACTAGTCCTTGGTCCAAATCTAGCCCTACCACTTAGCAAAAATGTAAAAGAAATAGGTTGAGTGTCCTGAACTCTTGGCTCTTCCCGAAGGTATCCATAACTGTCCCAGCAATGCCTCCTGGCTCTGGATCCAGTGGTGAGAAGCAAACAAACATTCCACTCATAGAAAACAGTTCTTGTCATTCAAATGTTTCTCAAAATTCCCCAAAGTTTGTAAAAAATCTGAAGTTGGAACTCCTGAGCACAGCACACTCCTGGGCCTCTCCAGCACGAGGCTCACAATTCCAGTTCAACGATATCAGAACCTTCAGGGGCCAAGTCTCTTTCCACAAAGTTTCTTGCCTTAGAAGGCCTGCTGCTGAAGATGGCGGCGGAGAGGGGACAACGGGCCTGAACGTGGCTCCGCCACTCCTCCTGCGCCGTAATAATAAAGAAACAATAATGCAGATTCCTCGCTCATAAGCAAGCAGAAATTATTCGGAAGTATAGTGGACCAGCATCGCTCCCGTCTGTGCATGTCGGAGCCTCAGACGGGGAGGCTTTAGCGGCAGAACATCAACGGGTGCCTGAGACGCTGCGCAGGTGCTCCGGAGGACAGGCGCACCCCATCAAAAATAAAAAAGAACAAGCGAAGGCCAGCGCAGCTTCAGGTTAGGCGGATTAGCAAGGAGACCCAGTCGAAGGTACCGAACAGCAGCTGATCCGGCATCACAAAGCGGTCTACGCGGTGACCATACGAAACGAAGACGCTGCGGAAGATTGGAAGCCCAGAAGGGAGCTCTCGGCTTGGGCAGGACACCACGCAAGATGCATCGCCCACCCGGTATCCGGAAGGCTGACGAGTCAGAATTCTCCCTCCATTGGCACACACGAGCACCAAGGAGACGAGAGGGACAAAAGCTTCGAGCAGTGGAGGAAGGAAGGACAGCGCACCCAGGACCCGGACCACACAAGGTACGCTGCCCCGCAGTGAGACTTGCACAGGGAGACAAGGCGGGAGCAAGGCAAGGCACCCACTAGGAGGAGGGAGAACCCCCAGACCGGCCCAGGAGGCACTGGGCCCCACACAAGAGTTCCTCACAGGGACCAGCAACAGCCCCTCACTGACAGAAGAGGAAGATGGTCACGCAGAGGGGGCACCGGGTTCGACCCCCCCCCCACTCCATGGGATGGAGGCAAACAACGGCAGGGACGGCAATCCCTCCTTGACGCTGAAGCACGGGTACCTCGAATTAAGGATACAAACTGCCGCGGAACAGTTTCCCACCCGGCTGCCCTCATTTTAATCCCTCTGGCCCGGGGCGAACGAGTGGAAAGCGGGGTGTGGAAGCTGCGAGAAAAGGACAGCCGAGACGCATCTTGTAGCAGCGTGGCGAGGTCTCCCCTGTTTTTGCTGAGCTGGGCAGGAGCTGCAATCGGGCCACCAGCACTTGGCAACTGCACTCGGTGAACGGCCGGGGGCACGTCAAAGTTCCCGCAAAGACATATACCAAGGTGGGTGACCCGCTGCGTGCCACCATGTAGAGCTGACACAGTGCGCCATAGGATCACAGGCAGTCTGAAGATCCAGCAAACCAGCGTGCACCATCAAGAACATAAATAACAGGGAGAACCCTGCATAACGCTATAAAGGCCCCGCTTTCCGGCTGCATATGCAGACCATACTGGAGCGCAATCTGAAACAAAAAAAGGCACAACGAGCCGGCGGAGCAGAGTACGAATTGAGGGTGCAGGGAACTGGTAATCACTTGCACCTATTAAGGCACAGTTCCCCTTCGTCCTCGTGGTTTTGGATGGGTGGGAACAGGATTATTTATGGAGCCCTCCACTACCAAGCTGTGGGAGTATCAGGAAAGCTGAATTCGAAACTCAACCGGGCAGGAAAAGCAGCCAGGCGAAGAGCAATAAACGCACTGTGGAGGAGGACTCCATAGGAGAGACCAGCGATAACCTGTGAATCAAGTGCAGGCAATGGTCAGCTCCCCCCTCAGGTCTCACCTAAAGCGTCAAGTGGGGTCCCATACCCAATTCCTAGACCGCTGATCCTCCAGCTACAGGGACACGCATAGGCAAGCACTCTGGACTTGATTAAAGGCCGAGGCGAACCCGAAACCCCAGGGAGCGGGCAGCATCAGGGGAGGCAATCAACATAGGTCGACTCAAAGAAGAGTGCTACATCTAAGGCAAGCCTCCCTCAAACGCGCCAACTACGGCAGAAGCAATCAATATGCGCGCAAACTAGATCAGAAGGTCACAGGAGTACGGACAACAACTGGGCAATACAGACAGCACACGAACTGGAGGGTCGCTGCAGGAAAGGGGTAAGGCAACAGAGAACCCTCATCAACTACAGCACAGCATAGCCCTCTATAGCAGCCCCATCCCACGAGGAAGCCAGAAAGAGCTGGAAGGTAGAAGGTCCTCAACCGCAACTGACTCAATACTCGCACTCCCACATACAAGCCAGGGAGAGGGCCCCACCAAAACATGGAAGCACACTGCTAGAGCGCAGCCAGCCGAGGGCGGCTGGATTGACAACCTCGCAATCGGACAGAGGTATAACTGCACTTATGTCAAAGTCCAGGGGGAAACAAATGCAATCCACCCAACAGACACCCCATGTAAGGCAAGACCAGAACCTGCCACAATTTTCGGGGGCAGACCCCATAACACAGTCAAGAAGGAAGAATCAAAAAGACCAATCCACCAAACCAGAATCGGATACATCTAGAGTAGAGATGGCGGCAAGAGAGGAAATGAAAGCGTGGTTTGATGAATTTCAAGCACAGTTCATGACCTTGATGCAGACTCCATTCGAGTCCATGAAAAGCGAAATAAAAACTGCAGTACAAGAACTAAGAACAGAGGTGACAAACCTGGGTGACAGAACAGACACTTTTGAGAAAGTAATGCAAAACTTAGAGGAAGAAGCCCAACAAGGCGCTGAGACCCAGGAGCACCTAGTATGTCTGACCCACAATCTTGAAATACAATGCGAGGACTTAGAAAATCGATCCAGGAGATCGAACATAAGGATGTCTGCTGCAGAGTCTTTTGGTTGCGGTTGTGAGAGGACTCTACAGCTTTTTGCTCCTGAACCCAGTGAGGACCTGCTTCTTGTCCTACCTTTGTTTTGCCTACTTCCACCTGGTGACTTTAAAATACCCAGAACACCGCGGAGCGGCCGCGGAGTCTGCTGCAGTCTTTTGGTTGCGGTTGTGAGAGGACTCTACAGCTTTTTGCTCCTGAACCCAGTGAGGACCTGCTTCTTGTCCTACCTTTGTTTTGCCTACTTCCACCTGGTGACTTTAAAATACCCAGAACACCGCGGAGCGGCCGCGGAGTCTGCTGCAGAGTCTTTTGGTTGCGGTTGTGAGAGGACTCTACAGCTTTTTGCTCCTGAACCCAGTGAGGACCTGCTTCTTGTCCTACCTTTGTTTTGCCTACTTCCACCTGGTGACTTTAAAATACCCAGAACACCGCGGAGCGGCCGCGGAGTCTGCTGCAGAGTCTTTTGGTTGCGGTTGTGAGAGGACTCTACAGCTTTTTGCTCCTGAACCCAGTGAGGACCTGCTTCTTGTCCTACCTTTGTTTTGCCTACTTCCACCTGGTGACTTTAAAATACCCAGAACACCGCGGAGCGGCCGCGGAGTCTGCTGCAGAGTCTTTTGGTTGCGGTTGTGAGAGGACTCTACAGCTTTTTGCTCCTGAACCCAGTGAGGACCTGCTTCTTGTCCTACCTTTGTTTTGCCTACTTCCACCTGGTGACTTTAAAATACCCAGAACACCGCGGAGCGGCCGCGGAGTCTGCTGCAGAGTCTTTTGGTTGCGGTTGTGAGAGGACTCTACAGCTTTTTGCTCCTGAACCCAGTGAGGACCTGCTTCTTGTCCTACCTTTGTTTTGCCTACTTCCACCTGGTGACTTTAAAATACCCAGAACACCGCGGAGCGGCCGCGGAGTCTGCTGCAGAGTCTTTTGGTTGCGGTTGTGAGAGGACTCTACAGCTTTTTGCTCCTGAACCCAGTGAGGACCTGCTTCTTGTCCTACCTTTGTTTTGCCTACTTCCACCTGGTGACTTTAAAATACCCAGAACACCGCGGAGCGGCCGCGGAGTCTGCTGCAGAGTCTTTTGGTTGCGGTTGTGAGAGGACTCTACAGCTTTTTGCTCCTGAACCCAGTGAGGACCTGCTTCTTGTCCTACCTTTGTTTTGCCTACTTCCACCTGGTGACTTTAAAATACCCAGAACACCGCGGAGCGGCCGCGGAGTCTGCTGCAGAGTCTTTTGGTCTTTAGGCTCTGCAGGCTCCGCGGCGCCTCCCCCAGAAAAATCCACCTACTGAATCACCCAAAGACAGCCAAAGACAGCCAAAATAGTGTAAGTGACCTACTTCTCATCACGCTACATACACCTAAAGCATCGCTCCCCGTCCTGCAGGATCTCAAACCCGTTACATGCTCCTCGCCTACCACCCATCCACGCCCTGCATCACTGACCCTGAACTTGCTGATCGCCTTGAGCCCAGTTGCGACCGCTGACAGCCCTGCTGTCCCTTCGTGTGCTCGCACCAGCTGGCCTGTAACCAAGCGATTCATCTTTGACGCCGGAGCCTGCCTGTGCCTACTGTACACGCGTCTTCACCCCACCTCACACCGAATAGAATCCTCTACCGCCCGCGCTTTTGCGGCCTCGCCCCTGCTACTTAACGTTCTAACTTCTGGCATCTCCAGTTACCCTCGTCGATCACGAGACGGAAAGGGCTTCGCCCTTGGATCCTAATCCTCCAACCCCAACCGCTCCAGAGAAACAAAACAACCATACATCCTCGTTCCATTCGTTGATCAAGAAACTGAAAGGGGTCCGCCCTTAGATCCTGAAAGCGTACCTGACTTTCTACAATAAATCGAAACGAAGATTCACCAGTGCAGCCACGCTGACCGGGAGACCGAAAGGGCTTGCCCCCTGGATCCTGAAAGCGCAACTCGCGCCACTACAAAAGGACGAATCAAACATTCACCTGCGCAAAATAACTGATCAGGAGACCGAAAGGGTTCGACCCTTGGATTCTGAAACCACAATTTGATCCACCAGAGAAAACCGAAACAAGGATACACCTACGCAGCCCCTGCTGACCAGGAGACCGAAAGGGCTTGCCCCTTGGATCCTGAAAGCGCAACTCGCGCCACTACAGAAGGACGAATCAAACACTCACCTGCGCGAAATAACCGATCAGGAGACCGAAAGGGTTCGACCCTTGGATCCTGAAAGCGCAATTTGATCCACCAGAGAAAACCGAAACAAGGATACATCTTCGCAGCCACTGCTAACCAGGAGACCGAAAGGGTTAGTCCCTTGGATCCTAAAAGCGAACCCGATAAAAAAGAAAAAAAAAAAGGAGACCAGCACTCTGACAAACCAAACAGAAATCTTGCAAAACCTAAGCCTAGCATTCTACAATCGGGAAACAATGGCCACAACTCGCACTAATAAACAAAACCCAACTCAACGTCCAAAAACAAGACAAACAACTAAGAACGCGACCGATAACACCACGGAGAGAGACCAACTACAGCTAACATTGGAACAATCCTTCAAGAAAGTGACACTGTACAAAGAAATTCCAAAGTCCCTGACACAGTGTTCAGACTATAAACAGAACTTAGAAGACTCCAGAGCCCAAACCCTAGAAACTCCCAATCCAACTGCATGGCTGAAAACCAACAACTTCGTTAAATCCGTCGGCACAGTGGAACTCCAACTATCAGTAGACTCACACAGTACAGTAGAAAATCACCAAATAATCTCATCTGAACTAAACAGCTCAGACACTACCAAACCTGGACAACCTATTATGTCCGCGCCATCATTACTGCCTTCCCAACTCGAATTAGAACAACAACTGACCAACTCATCAACTGATCCGAACGCAAACCACCAGCTCGCAAAACAAGACCCCTTAAACAACGGGATACAAGACACCTTGACAAACCTTGCAACCAGCAACGAAGAACCCATCGAACTTACAACCAAACAGATGCAGACGACCACAAAACAGGACTTAATATCAGACAAACAAATCCAGAATCAACAATCCATGAAATCGGAGAAACTACACGAAATACACAGCAACCCTCAGGAAATAACCAATAATCAAGAACCAAAACTCACAGCTGACCCTGTCGCCTCCAAGCTAACTGCAACCAGCCAACAAACAGAACGAACACAAGACCTAACCACAAAACCAGCAATCCCAACACCAGACCAACTGAAGCAAAAAGAAAAAGCAAGATTAGCCCGCCTTGCATGGCTTAAAACTCACAATTCCGCCAAATCCGCCAGCACTGTGGAACCAACAACATCCAAAACAAGAAATAAACTACCAAAACTATCACTGGACACCACCGAAATAGAATTCATCATGTCTACTGCAGAAAAAACAAAAGAAGTACTTGGAGAACGAACAGAAATAAATCAAATACAATCAACCTCAACCCCTTGCATCCCCTATGGAAACCAAAACAAACAGATGAAAAAGGAACGACAACCAGAATTGGATGAACGTAAAACTGTCCCATCACGATTCAACTATGACTCGGATGAATCCTACTATACCCCAGACCCAATAATCAAGAACCAAAAACCAAAAGACCCACAACAGAAAAACGACAATCATGTACAAGATGAAGAAGATATGCACCCAAGAATCCCAACAACAATGTTGGACTTACAAAATATGCTCATCGCATTACTCTCCCAATCAATGATCCCCTTCTTGAAACTACAAGAAGACCTGAAAGATTCAATAAAAGATCAAGCGACCCTTTTAGCACTAATCCATTCAAAACAGATACACATCGAACACTTTGTCTCGACAGTGGAATCAAGACTGACAATAGAAGCAGACGAGACATACCGGTGGCAACAAAGATTAGCAGAGATCGCAAGAGGAGACCGACAAGAAAAAACAAAACTTACAGGAGAATTACTACAGATGCTTAAAGAACACCATCAGCAACAAGCAACCAGACCCAACGACCAACGACTACAAACCTCGCCGCTTTCAAAACCATCACAACCCCCAACTCAGATACAACCACTACCTGAAACAATTACAGATTTTGCCCAACAAACACTGAAAGAACCACCTCAAAATAATACTAACAAAAAAACAGAA
This sequence comes from Ambystoma mexicanum, assembly GCF_040938575.1. Lineage (NCBI taxonomy): Eukaryota > Metazoa > Chordata > Amphibia > Caudata > Ambystomatidae > Ambystoma > Ambystoma mexicanum. Next base: position 1,261,346,453 of record NC_090924.1, read on the forward strand.
ACCATTATCTCAAGCAACATAACAAAGAATCCAAAGGAAAACTTTCAAATCTTCGAAAAAGAAAAAACAACGAACGAAATAAAAGGAACCCAACAGAAAAATAACAAAAAACGACAAACGGGCTCGCGAGCATTTCTAAGAAATATAACCCAGAATACCCAAATCGCGCATCAACCAAAGAAGAAACAAACAGCTGTCAACACACAAAGCATTCAAGTTCAGCTAACCCAGATAAAACCCAAACTAGCGCAACCTACCCTGCCACAATCGCTGATTGACGAGGACTTGCTCGACATCACCACCCATGAAGAACAACCACTAGAAAACAATCAACAATCTTCACAACCACTAATTCAGACAAGCTACATAATAATCGACGAATACGCCTCAATACTTGATCAACAATCGAACCAAAATCAAGACAATTCTACTGAAATCTCCCTAGAAGAAATCTCAATGATCTCGATGGAAAACATCTCAACACTTACAACCAGAGATGAACCGTATGATTCAATCTCGTCGACCTCGATAACAACACCACCACAAGATCACAGTCAACACAGACAGACCAGACCAATATTCGTCAATCCACTACGACAAAATGAAACATATGAAATCCATATTGAAAATGCAAATAAAAACCAAGAACCGGTAATTCTAAA